>NC_135937.1:7915446-9387312 GCF_964058835.1 Carex rostrata
TATATATATATAGTCTGGCTAATTTGCTACCGGAAGCACTTTGACCGATGTGCTTACGGGGTCATATTTTAGTATTTGATGTTCAAACAACAAATCCAAACCGTTAGATGTTCAATCTATATTAAAATATGCTTGGAGGCCAAATTATACATTTTTTGGAATTTTTTTACTATTTATTATGCTGGTTTGAAAACCACTGTTTTCAATGCTTCAGAAATTTAATAAAAACATCAGTTTTCAAACCAGCTTAATAAATAGTAAAAAAAAAATCCAAAAAATATAAAATTTGGTCTCCAGGCAAATTTTAATGTAGATTGAACATCTAATGGTTTGGATTTGTTGTTTGAACATCAAATACGCTAATATGACCCCGTAAGCACCTCTCTGAAATGCTGCCGGCAGCAAATTAGACAATCCCTATATATATATATATAATATATAAGTTGGTTGATATACTAACATTGACATAGAGGAGTTCGTTATACCGAATGAGTTTTTGCGATTTCGAAGTTCAAAAAACTGATTCAAAATATTCAACGTGTTCTCCATATTAAAGTATACTTAGGCTGTGCTCCAGAAGCCTGTCGCACAGAGGAAGGGGACGGGAGAGGAAAGAAGGGGAACGCGCTCGTGTTACTCCGTCTACACCCCAAATCGGGGGGTACGAATTTCGCAGCTTTGTACACTTGATTTCCCCCTGCCACAGTGCCGTCTCCCCTCCTCTCCTCTCCTCTCCTCTCCTCTCCTCTCGGATCTCCTCGTTTCTGGAGCGAGTAAACGAGGCGGGCAGCAGCGGTCTGAGCGCGTCTCCCCTCCCTTCCCTTTAATGAGCGTTACCCTCCGCGTTCTGGAGCACAGCCTTAGAGACCAAATTTTACATTTTGGGAAACTTTTTTATTTTTTTGGATTTTTTAAAATTATTGTTTTAAAAAAAAATTAAGAGTAAGGCTTGGGTGCTATGGATAGCATAAGATCATTCGTGTTACGGCCTCAAATATCTATCATATAAATTTCAAACTTCGATCTAAATAGCCCAGTAAATTGGTTATATAATAAACTTGTAGAATATCAATTTTTATTATTTTTTATAATTTATGAAAAATGGCAAAAATAACTTTAAAATAAAAGAAAATTGTCAATATTTTTTACCATTTTTTTCATCTCTCGTAAATCATAAAAAATAGTAAAAAATTTCTAAAAATAGTAAAAAATTAGTATTCTACAAGTTCATTATATAACTAATTTACTGAGCTACTTAAATTGAAGTTTGAAATTTATACGATAGGTATTTGAAGCCGTAGCACGGATGGCCTTGTGTTATCCATAGCACCCAAGCATTACTCTTTTTTTAATTATATATTTACCGTATTAAAACAATAAAATGTATTTTTAATTTGCAAGCGTAATAATACAAAACTGAAAATGTATGTTTACTTTATTTTTTAAATCCATATATATTAGCGACCGATTTTTTTATTTATATCCAAAAATTAAATCAAATTACAAAAAATAACCGAAGTATCGTTGAATTTCGATTTCTACCCAATCCGGTTATCCAATAACCGGATTTGGGATAAATGTCCGGTTATCCAACAACCGAACTCAAGAAATATAACCGGTTATTGGATAACCGGAAAGTTATGTTTTTTTTTTTTTTTTTTTTTTTGAAAACCAGAAATTTCGAATTTTTTTTATTTTTTATATTAAAATATTAGAAATGTTGATTATATTTCTTTAAAAATAGATGAAATACAATATAATTTGATTTATTAGAAAGACTGCAACAAATAACCCGGATTAATATTTTTCAGGCCGGATTTTTCGCGGCTGTAAGAAAAATTAATATATTTCTTTATGTGCTATTGGAAAAAAATAAAAATGCTTAGATTCTGAGTTATTGATTCCGGTTCAAAAGTCACTTCTAGGTAATCTAGAAAATATTGTGATCCATCTAATAAATTTAATTAATAAAAAGTTGTTTCTATTTTGATAATTCTTTTTGAAAAACAATTATTAAATAAATTAAAGTTTTTATTTTTTTCAAAAATAGAAACAACTTTTTATTAATTAAATTTACTAGATGGATCACAATATTTTCTAGATTACCTAGAAGTGACTTTTGAACCGGAATCAATAACTCAGAATCTAAGCATTTTTATTTTTTTCCAATAGCACATAAAGAAATATATTAATTTTTCTTACAGCCGCGAAAAATCCGGCCTGAAAAATATTAATCCGGGTTATTTGTTGCAGTCTTTCTAATAAATCAAATTATATTGTATTTCATCTATTTTTAAAGAAATATAATCAACATTTCTAATATTTTAATATAAAAAATAAAAAAAATTCGAAATTTCTGGTTTTCAAAAAAAAAAAAATTACTTTCCGGTTAGTTATTAACCGGGTTTTCTTTAAAAAAAAAAAAAAAAAAAAAAAAAAAAAACTTTCCGGTTATCCAATAACCGGTTATATTTCTTGAGTTCGGTTGTTGGATAACCGGACATTTATCCCAAATCCGGTTATTGGATAACCGGATTGGGTAGAAATCGAAATTCAACGATACTTCGGTTAGTTTTTGTAATTTGATTTAATTTTTGGATATAAATAAAAAAATCGGTATTAGCGAACACAGCACATGCTAATAAAAGAAATTTTATTTTTTAAATCTCTTCTATTAAGTTTACATTATTCTATCCCAAAGGCAAAAATAAAAGAAATTTAAATTACGCTTTTCGTTTCAATTTGTCGCGTGGAGACTGGAGACCATTCCCTTTTTATTTCATTCAGAAAATGGAGATTCTCCTCTCCAATCGAGTCTTAAAAAGAGATGTCCCTCCGCAACTTCGCATGTCCAGTGATTACAGAGAGACTCTCAATTAAATAAATGTTGTTTCAATTTTTTTTCAAAAAGAAGGGAAAGGAATTAAGTAAAGAGCTTTCATTTTTTGGGTTTGTTTCGAATCTCCTGGCAATTTTAATTCCTCCATATTTCGGAACAAAAATATTATTTCTCAATACATAGTAAATTGAATTTTCTATTAAAACATCAAACAGACAACTTTAAACACAGTCAGGTATAAAAAGTATAAACACACAAATTTAAGTATCACATATTGAAAGTGTAAATATCAAATAGTAAAATATAAACACCATACTATTACAAGTTTAAAAATTCAGTAATATATGCATAAACATCTAGTCAGTAATATAGTAGATTGTAAATAATTGAAATTATTTATAATTTCAAAGTGTCATATTAATTCCTTATCAATAAATCTATATTGATAATTATTTATGTTCGATCAAAAGAAAACAAGAAAATTTAAACTGTATTATCCGTTTGCTCAAGAAAGGGAGATGAATCCACTCTCTGGATCTGCTTGGTAATATTTTATTATTTCTTATATCAATTTTCAAGGTAGGTCCTTGTTTTTTTTATGTGAAGACAAGCTCAGCTTTATCATTTGTTGCGTCTGCGGCGCTCTCTCTGTAAACTAAATTCGAAAAAGACGAACTCTTTTGCAATTGCAAATGAGAGAGAAGATGTGAAAAGGTCAGGTTCTTCTATGGAATTTCCAAAACCATCGTTACTTGTAGCGAGTCATAATGTAACGGGTTTGTGTTTTGTAGACATCTAAACAAAATACATGTGAATTGAATAATAATGGAATATGCTAGCAAAATAATAAAATATGTCAAAATTTTGTGTATGTCATATTTAATACGATTGGTACGTGATATAATTTATTTGTCATCTCAATGGTACAAAAATTTGATATTTATATAAGACACTGACATTCAAAGAGTAATGAAATGAAAGGAATTTATATTTGAAAATATAGATTTGGAGGTAGCCTAATAGTTTATAATCAAAGGAATAATTTTGTAATTGTACGTGAATTACGTTGTAATTTTTACGTAGTGAAAAGATAATCAATTATAGTCAAAGAAGAATAACTAGTATATTTATTATAGCTAAATTAAAATTGCATCATGGCGCTTCATTGTGAAATAAGATCATTTAGTGCAGCAATAGTAATGTGATGTTATTAGATACATATGTGGGATATTAAAAATCTACTTTAGTTGCCTATGAGGCAACATCAGGCATCAAAGTTAATTATGCAAAAATCTCCATGTACTCCATCAATATCCCCGATATTTCTAGATATACTACATATTTCAGATATAACCCTGCCTCATTCCCTATGTAATATTTAGGTCTCTCATTACATACACATCTGTTGACTGACCAAGATTGGTCTTTTCTTATTAATAAAATAAAAAAGAAACTACAAAATTGAAAGGGATAGTCTACTGTTGATAGAAAGGCGATTAACCTTACTAAATTCAGTCTTATCATTTGCTCCCCTTTATTTTTTGTCCATATATAAGATTTCAGATACTATCATTCAAAAAATTGATCGAATCCATCGTAGATTTTTATGGCAAGATAATAATAATGGAAAAATGAAATACTCCTTGATAAATTGGCAAAGAGCTTGCTTTGCCAAAGAGTTTGGTGAGTTAGGGATTTTAGATTTAAAACAAATGAACATAGCTTTACTTATGAAGTGGTGGTGGAAATTCAAAGATCCTCTCTACAGTAGTTCTTGGAAATATATGATTATCCACAAATACAATACTCCTTTGACACATAAATATGAATTTTGGGCTAATATACTAAAATTACAATCTCTAGGCCAAATAAGTGTGTCATATGAACCTGGAATTACCACACAAGTACTGTTCTGGTCTGATATTTGGTATAAAAACAGTCCTCTGTCTTCCAGGTTTTCTTTTATTTTTAACATCTGCACTAATCCTAATATTCCCTTGCAAACAATCATTAATTCTCAAGGAGGAGCATTACAATTTTGTAGATCTTTGGATGAGGTTCAATATACATAATTGTTAGAAATTCTTAGTCAATTATCTTATACTCATTTGCAGGACAGCCTAAGCTAGAGATGGGAAGCCAGTGACAATTTTTCAGTCAAATCTTTATATAAACTACTTAATTTTAGAGGAATTACTCCCAAAAATGCAATGTTATGGTGGAAGATCCCTATACCTCTTAAGATTATGATTTTCATGTGGCTCACACACAAAAATAGAATATTGACCACTGACAATTTAACCAAAAAGGGATGGAAGGAAAATGATATCTGTCAATTTTGCAACCAGCCTGAATCGGTCAACCATCTTTTTGTGACCTGTCATTTCACCAAACAGATTTGGTTCTATCTAGGGTCCTGTCAAGACATCAGTATTGGGTGGTCTAAATTTGCGGACATCATTAAATTTGCTAACAAATTGCCCAAAAATCATAGAGTAGCTTTCCTATTAGTTTGTAGTGTGATATGTTGGACACTTTGGAAGTATAGAAATGACCTATGTTTTGCACAAGGTAAAGAAAAAATAGTTAGACAAATTATCCTACTAATCATTTCTCTTGTTCATTATTGGTCAGGAAAAATGAAGAAGTCAGTCTCTGAATCAACTGGCATCCAGAAGAGGAGGTTGATGCTCCAGCCGAAGAGGAAGAAATAAGGCTGCCAATAGTCCCTTATGAAGTCTAAAGCAAGAAGCTGGTTCTAGGCGCTTCAGCCGAATTTTGTGTTTGCTTGTGATTACCTTAGCCCCATTGTGAAGTTTAGATATACACTTGTTTTGCTTAGAGTTATGCTGTTTTGGTTGTGTCGTTTGAACTCTGTTATGATTTTGTTTGTTTTGTATGCATCTCTAGGGGGGGGGGGGGTAGCAGTTTGTCTGCTGCTATTTTTGGGTTCGAGTAGCTGCTTCATGCAAGCTCTCGTGTTTACAGGGCTGTTTTTTATTACGGTGCAGTAGCTGAGTTACCAGGGTGTAAGTTAACGTTTTTTTTCTTCAATGAAGATGGGCCTAGACCTTTTTAATCAAAAAAAAAAAAACTACTTTAGCAAGTAACAAATTGTGATTACAATTTTTATTGGTTGATTCAAATAGTTAGGTAATGTTATACCTTATATTGGGAATCTTTTGAATCGAAACGGTTGTTTTTTAAGTTTGTTGAATCTACATGTCTACCAACTCGAAACGCATCTCTTAGATCACCGTCTGAAGATAGACTATCATTTGTTGAGTCTGTCCCTCTATTCCACAATCTAGATGTCAAACACTTTGAGATTCTCAATATGAAAACTTAATTTTCCACAGTGGAAAAATTAAGATTTACTAGCAAAAAATACAATATTAAAATTCTAACAAACATGAATATCTCCAATGACATAAAATATGAAATTCTACATTTTTTAGGATTTCAAAGATTTAATTTATAGGTAAAACAGATATACTAACAGCTGTACATGAAGCAATTAGGACTTAAAACCATAATCCTACCTAGATTTGATCAGATTTTCGAGTTGTATCAATCCATAATGTATATAGAAGATTAAAATTCACTCCGTTACTCGAAATGCTATTTACATATATATTTTAATTTAATAATATAACATTCGAAATCTCTTTTGCATGTAAGTATTATTATTTATTAAAATAAAATCGAGAATAATAAAATATGAGTTCTCTCAATCATTGTTCTTAATTCAATTAATTCAGATCCTATTAATTTTTGCAGAGACGAGCTTCTCTATTTTTTATGACCAACACGTTAAATCATTGTAAAAAGAGATGAAATTTTTACATATTATTAACCAAACATTTATTATTTAAGAATCTAATGAAATTTTTTCCTATATACCCCTTATTCAACACCTAAAATTTTGTTGATGTAGCACTGGTGAGAGGTTAATTAGGTAAATGCTCTTTATGAAGTATAGATTTAATTTCTAAAATTTTATTCTACTATATGCAAGGACCATTAATAATGTGTTAATTTCAAAACAAAATGTCTAAGATTTCTCCTTTAGAATCACCTGTTACAGTTATTATTTATTAATATAAGATTAATAATTTTGTCGATCGAGTGATTTAATTATTTGGATACATCAGCATAAATATTTCTGATTAAAGAGCTAATTTTCTCTATATCCTTGAAAACTTCTTCAATTTTCTGTTTACTCTCGTACTTTTAGTTATATCTAACATATAATCCTCAACTCTAAATTTGTTTTTTCTATTTACCCTTTGAGTTAATAACTCACAATTAAATATTTTTCTAATATACTTTTTCCTATCATACCTTTGTTATTTTTCTGTGATTTAAATATTGCACGAGGTAGAGGTGCATGGATTCAGCGAAGACGAAAAGAGAAAAATAGAGATACCATAGGAGAGATCAAGGAGTGGAGGCACATCAAAATCACGATGAGAATAGTAAGGGCGGTTGGTAGCTTCTACAAACATTGTCAAATAAATAAATAAAAATAAGGGGTAGAGGCACTGAGAGGAAAAATAAAACTATAATAGATTTTTTATACGATGTATTGTAAGAGTATGAGGGATGAAATCACCTCTGAACACTATTATAAAATACACTAAAATTTGCTCAAATATACTAATTATACTAAATTAGACTTAATTATGCTACATAATCTGAATTTAGCTAATTACTCTAAATTATATTAAATTAAATAATTTTTTACCCTGACTAAATGTTTGTTTTTGATAAACAAAATAAAAAAATTGCTTGAGAACGCGAGCAATTAAATGGGAACTTTAATGGCGCATATGGCATGATATTGCAGTCCCATAATTTGTACTGGGTAACTTGGGTTATATACTTCTCTTAGAGTAGATTCTTATGATCTATACAGAAGAGCGCACAATGTGCTCTAATCACAATCTTAATTTTTTAATTGATAACAACAGTTTTGAACCTTGCATATACTCGGCTAATAGAGTTTCAAATATTTTTTATATTTCTTTAGTGAATCAATCAGTCAAAATCGGCAAGTTGGTAAACGATAGAGCATAACCTTTTAATAGCCGCATTGAAGATGGTAATCTATGTTTTGATACATCTATTATTATTTTGTTAATGTTCAAAAATGTTTAATTATATGTTTTGATTTACTCAAATATCTTGTTAAATTAATATATGTACTTTTATTGTTGGAAATATCCATAAAATTTCAGAAAAATCAGTCATACTTATCTTTCAATAAAATAGTTTTAGGTATTTAAAATTCATACCTCTTGAATAATATATATAAGTATAGAAATAGATGCACAAAAAATGTGTTTGATCACAAAATTATACCTTCTTATCATTTAACAAGCATGACATTGAACTTTTTATGAATAAATAAACTGCTACACGTATGCACTTATAAGAGGATTTACTGCGCAACATTTATTACACAATATATTTTGTTGTTGTGTTTACAGTTTACCCGTTATGCATTTCTAAGTCAATTCTTTCTCATCATGTCTCTTATGTACGAACTTTCGGCCGATTTTTTTATTTATATCCAAAAAATAAATTGAATTTAAAAAATTAACCGAACCGGTCATCAAATTTGAAATCTACCCAAACCGGTTAACCGTTAACCGGACCAAATTTTCGGTTAACGGTTAACCGGACCCTTTGAAATAGTCCGGTTAACCGTTAACCGGAAATTTGGTTTGGGTCCGGTTAGTGGTTAACCGGATTCGTTGGTTCGCTTAACCGTTAACCGAACCCGATTTTTTTTTTTTTTTTACTTTTTTTTTTAAAACAGAAAATTTTAAATTTTTATTTTTCTATTGAAAATATACATGAAAATTCGTATTTAGATTTATCAAATTTACACCAAAAAAATTTGTAAATCAAATATGAAATTTAAAATTATAGAAAAATACACATACACATACACATATACATATACATATACATATACATATACATATACATATTATATATGAAATTTAAAATAATATGTATATGTATATGTATATGTATATGTATATGCATATGTATATGTATATGCATATGCATATGCATATGTATATGTATATGTATATGTATATGTATATGTATATGTATATGTATATGTATATGTATATGTCTATGTATATGTATATGTATATGTATATGTGTGTGTGTATGCGTATTTTTCTATAATTTTAAATTTCATATTTGATTTATAAATTTTTTTGGTGTAAATTTGATAAATCTAAATATGAATTTTCATGTATATTTTCAATAGAAAAATAAAAAAATTTAAAATTTTCTGTTTTAAAAAAAAAGTAAAAAACAAAAAAAAATTGGTAACCGTATATTATTTATGTATATGTATATGTATATGTATATGTGTATGTGTATGTGTATTTTTCTATAATTTTAAATTTCATATTTGATTTACAAAATTTTTTGGTGTAAATTTGATAAATCTAAATACGAATTTTCATGTATATTTTCAATAGAAAAATAAAAAAATTTAAAATTTTCTGTTTTAAAAAAAAGTAAAAAAAAAAAAAAAATCGGGTTCGGTTAACGGTTAAGCGAACCAACAAATCCGGTTAACCACTAACTGGACCCAAACCAAATTTCCGGTTAACGGTTAACCGGTTTGGGTAGATTTCAAATTTCACAGCCGGTTCGGTTATTTTTTTAAATTTAATTTATTTTTTGGATATAAATAAAAAAATCGGAACTTTCGGTCTAAAAGCTGGAAAAAAAATGAACCGTATGATTTTAATCGTTCGCAAATCTGAACACGATCTTATGGATTTGAGAATAAAAGACTGGCCCGCCCTGAATTTCAACCGGGAATGGAAGGGTGCAGATTCTAATCGAACGGTTTGGATCTAAACTCAAAATGCATCTCTTAGATCACCGTCTGAAGATAGACTATCGTTTGTTGAGTATGTCCCTCTATTTCACAATCTAGATGTCAAACACTTTGAGATTCTCAATATGCGGACGTAATTCTCCATAGTGGAAAAATTAAAATTTACTATGCAAAAAATACAATATTAAAATTCTAACAAACATGAATATCTCCAATGACATAAAATATGAAATTCTACATCTTTTTAGGATTTTAAAGGTCTAATTTATAAGTAAAACATATATACTAACAAAAAACTGTACATGAAGCAGTTGGGACTTAGAACCATAATCCTATCTAGATTTGATCAGATTTTTGAGTTGTATCAATCCATAATCTATATAGAAGATTAAAATTCACTCCGTTACTTGAAATGCTATTTACATATATATATTATAATTTAATAATATAATAACATTTGAAATCTCTTTTGCATGTAAGTATTATTATTTATTAAAATAAGATCGAGAATAATAAAATATGAGTCCTCTCAATCATTGTTCTTAATTCAATTAATTCAGATCCTATAAATTTTTGTAGAGATAAACTTCTCTATTTTTTATGACCAACACGTTAAATCATTGCGAAAAAATATTAAGTTCTTACACATTATTGATCAAACATTTATTATTTAAGAATCGAATGAAAAGTTATCCTATATACACGTTATTTAACACCTAAAAATTTGTTGATGTAGCACTGATGAGAGGTTAGTGCTAAATGCTCTTTATGAAGTATAGATTTAATTTGTAAAATTTTATTCTACTATATATGCGAGGACCATTAATAATGTGTTAATTTCAAAAAAAATGTCTGAGATTTCTTCTTTTAGAATCACACTTGTTACAGTTCTTTTATTAATATAAAATTGATAATTTTGTCGATCTAGATCATCAAGTGATTTAATTATTCGGACACTTCAGCACAAATATTTTGATTGTGAATCAATTAAGTATTATCACAGAAATATAATATTTTCAACATAGTCAAAATTAATTCAAAACCTAAAATATAAAAAGTTCGCTTTTGATATTCGTATCAGATTAAAACGGAGATCTCAGATTTTATGGACAGGTATTGCACTGGATCTATATGATTTACTGATGTGAAACATAGTAACAATACACACGATAAATTGTGAATAATTCGTGCTTTATTTTTTTATTTTTTTATTTTTTTTATATGTTCAAATCAAATTTCGTATAAAATGCAAAAAGAGTACAATATGTGTTATTCGAGAATAAAACGCGAGTCACGAATTATTCACGAGAAAAATGCGAAAAAAAAATTAATTTTTTTTTTTGAGTTCTTTTTGTGTTATATTTGTTTCTTTGTACCAAATTATTTCCGAATTATATCAGAATTATATCCGAATAATAATTTTAAACTCCATCGAGTCACGAACTATTCGTTTGTTACTATTATGTGAGGAGGCCCTCATGGATGGACTCCGAATCCTCTACTTCCTTGGGTGCAGAAATTTCCTGCTCCCTCAATCACTGCGTGTGGAGCCGGTCACTGTTAATTTTTGAACCGGGGGCGCACGTCGAATCCACACGCAGTGATTCTGAGAATAGGAAATTCCATGATTCGGTTCCTCGTGGATGTTATATTTTTTGTGGCATTCGTTGCACGTTTCATTACAGAATAGAAGTGCACAGAATTGGTACTGGGAAACTGAAATAAAATATAATAAAAGAGGCGCCTAGGAAGGGGCGCACCGAATTTCCATTTCCACTCACCACTTTCTCTCTCTACTCTCCAGCCTTCATTATACATCCTTTCTCTCTGTTAATTTTTTTTGTTTCTAAATTTTCTCTTTCAATTTTTGGGAAGAGAGAGGAGAAACATGGCAGCTTTGGCAAGGAGAGTTGTGAAGAAACTTGCGTACACGCGGACCATGTGTGCCCTAGCTGACAGATCGTCGGCCTTGTCTTCTGAGGAGCTCATGCGCCTGGAGCATGAACACAGCGCTCACAAGTATAGGATTGCTTTTTTTTTTTTTTCTGTATTTTTGTTGTCGGAGGCATTGTAGCTTTTTAGTGTAATTAATTTGGATAATGCGCAATTATGCAGTTATCATCCAATTCCCATGGTATTTTCTCTAGCAAAGGGATCTTGCGTGTGGGACCCGGAAGGGAACAAGTACATCGATTTTTTATCTGCTTA
Organism: Carex rostrata; assembly: GCF_964058835.1. Taxonomy (NCBI): domain Eukaryota; kingdom Viridiplantae; phylum Streptophyta; class Magnoliopsida; order Poales; family Cyperaceae; genus Carex; species Carex rostrata. The sequence continues at coordinate 7,927,371 of NC_135937.1, forward strand.
CTCTGCAGTTAATCAGGTTTTTATAAGTTATAACCTTTGAATTTTTTTTTATTTTGGGAAGTGATTTTGGTCTTTTAATCAGGTATTAATCCTCAAATTGTAATATCAACTTTTAAACAAACTTGCATCAATAAGTGTCAATCAAACATGTGTATCAACCTTATATTAACAAGTGCCAACCTAATTTGTGTCAAGTATGGTATGTTGATCTCGGGGAAATTTAGGCTACAAAGCCTTTGGAGAATTTGGACAGATGGCATTCTGTGATAGGCAAGTGAATCCAAGGTTAAGAGGTTTTTTGAACCAAATTTTTTTTGTTTATATTATAGTTAGGTCCTTAAATCCAGTGTCCAACTTAATTATCATTTTTTCCCAATTCTAGAAATCAAAACATCTGTTCATCTATTATACCAGTTAATTTCTTCATTCCTTGAATCATTTAAATTAAAATGGATTTCTAGCTATATCAGCTTTATTTACACAAAATATTGAAGAAGATACTCGAGTTCCATGTACAAAATTCTCTTTAGGTAATTTAATAATACAATGAAATTTGTTTATTTTTTTCCAGGGACATTGCCATCCAAAAGTGATGAAGGCCTTGGTTGAGCAAGCAGAGAGGCTGACTCTTAGTTCTAGAGCTTTTTTTAACGACAAGTTTCCGGTCTTTGCTGCGCAGTTGACGAGTATGTTTGGGTACGATATGGCGCTGCCAATGAATACTGGAGCTGAAGGTGTGGAGACAGCTATCAAATTGGCAAGAAAATGGGGATATGAAAAGAAAAAGATACCAAAGAATGAGGTGAGGTGCCAAAACTGTTGATAGTTTTTACTTTTCTTTTATTACTGTGAAGGTTGTCTCAGATTTTGGTATCGTTTTGTGTGTGTATGTAGCAGTATGCTACTGGTAAGGATTCTATGTGCCAACTGGTATGGCGTAGCACTATTTTGCCTATGAAATTAGCCACATTATTTGTCCATTTGTGGAATTTTGCTTTCCTCTTTGTTTGGTTTGTGTTTAAGTGCGCACTTTATGCCAAATCGAGCCTCAAAAGGTTTTGAATTGTGACTGAGGATAAATTGATGAATAGTTTGCATGTTGTGGGGTTATTGGTCCAAAGAGAGTAGACTAAAATTGAGGCTTACTTGAGTTGCACTTGCCAGTAGGTTAGTTGCGGGGCAAATTGAGGTCTATACATGAAGACTTTACAACACGTGGTAGTCAAATTTCAGTGAAAAATCAAATTTGAAATTTTTTGTGTGTAGTGTCAAGACTGTTTAAGAACATATACTTGGTGTACATGGACCTCATACAACTGTACTACTATTAGTTAAAAGTAATATGCTGTTTCAGGCTTTGATGGTGTCGTGTTGTGGTTGTTTCCATGGCCGCACACTTGGCGTGATTTCTATGAGTTGTGACAATGAGGCTACTCGTGGGTTCGGCCCCTTTGTCCCCGGGCACCTCAAAGTTGACTTTGGAGATATTACAGCTCTCGAGAAAATCTTTGAAGGTCAAGTTTTGTTCCCATTTTTAAATATTGGCTTAAGCTGTTGGGCCTGATTGAAGCAATGAATCAATCATTTGCTTATTGCTTTGCTACAGACACTGGCTTAACAACTTTTTTTTTACTTAAAAGTTACGTGAACTGCAGTGGTGAACTGTCTCAGATTTTTGGTAAGATTAAGTTAAATGATTACTTACTGCGGTAAGAAGTTTTGATTAACACATTGGGCTTACATGGGGGATGAATTGGATCAGGTTAAGTTCTGATCATCTGCACGAGGGTACATGACTACCAGTTTGTCAATTAAGATATTTGAATCTGCAATTATTGAGCGAGTAAATTGTGCCATGATTAATCAGCAATATATATTTTATTCTGGTTTTGTTCTTGTCAGATTTTGAAGGAATTATAACACTATTTTTTTTTTTTTTGCAACCTTCAGAGCATGGAGATAGGATATGTGGGTTTTTGTTTGAACCAATTCAAGGAGAAGCAGGGGTACATATCTTAAGATATAGTTTATTTCTTGATTAACATTAGACTTTGATTTTGATACTCCAGTGCTTGTGTGATATTTGTGTATAAAACCATATCAACCAGAAATATATCATAGAGAGTTGTCGTTACCTGTAAATTTTGAGCTTTTATTTGTTTACTATTTTGGCTATGTTTTGGTGTTTATTTGGTTTAATATTATATTTTAGACAACAAATTGTAACATCGTTCCCAGTCCTACTGACTGACTGTCCTTTTCAAGCAACACTTTGTTATATGTGTATAATTGTGTAATGGCAACTGTAATAATCTTTTTTAAATTACCTTGAACTTGCACAGGTAATAATTCCACCTGACGGTTATTTGAAAGCCGTGAGATCTCTGTGCACCAAACACAACATACTAATGATTGCAGATGAAATCCAGACTGGCATAGCGCGTACTGGACAAATGTTAGCTTGTCAGTGGGAAAATATACGTCCTGATGTAGTGGTGAGTTTACTGAGTCCATGTCCTCTTAGGTAACACAGAATATTTCTGTTTAGATCCGGACCCGTTCAATCAATATCCGGGTCAATCCAGCCTGATATGGAATGCACGGTTTCCTTTAATATTTGTGCGGGTTCTGATCGGACAGTTCAGATCTAAACAGAAATATTCTGTTACCTTAGGTGTTATGAATTCGAGTTTACCTGCCTTTTTTTTTCTTCTTAGCATTAGTGATACGGTAGCAGATCAGGCATTTTGCCAGTCAACTGAATATTGCTTCCACTTTTTTCTGAAAATTGCTTCCACTTTTTTCTGAAAATTGCTTCTTTTTTTTAGATGTACTCTTTTACTGTCTTTTTTTTTTTTATTAATTGGATTGGAGGAAAATGGAAGTGAATAGAAGCCTGACTTTATTTTGAGGCTGGTTTGTAAAAGCAGTTAATTGTTAAATTTTTTCTGTTAAATTATAAATATTACTAATTGGTTGACTCGAAAATACTTATTTAAGGTTGTAAATTTTGTCCATAATATTTTCTACTATTTCCATATCAAACAGATATTGGGAAAAGCTTTAGGTGCTGGAGTACTACCAGTTAGTGCAGTACTATCTGACAAGGACATAATGCTGTGTTTCAGGCCCGGAGAACATGGAAGGTCAGCACATCTATTCATTTAGATATAATTGCTGATAATTTAATGTGTCAGCCTGTAAAATCTTATCATGTGATGTATTGAATAAAACTGTACATGACCCTGCACTGCATATGGAATTGACCTGTTTTCCTAAGAAACACAATAATATACAACATAAGCTCTCTTCTGTATTACTTGAAGAGACCAAGATTCCTCATTTTTCTAATTGCTTGGGCTACATAATGAAGAAAAAAGTTTGGCGGGCTTATTGTTATTTGTATTTATACATGACACATTGATGTTTCATGGCCAGAAGCATTTATTTATTATTTTATTTAATATACTCAGTACATTTGGAGGGAATCCTTTGGCAAGTGCAGTAGCGATTGCAGCATTGGACGTAGTCAAAGAGGAAAGACTAACTGAGAGGTACATTGCTTCTGTTAAGAAATGTGCTTAAAGATTCCTATTTTATCAATATTTTAAATAAGGAAAAGGTACCTGAATTACTGAAGAACAAAACGAAGGTTTGTCCCATTGTCTTGAGTTAATTGCACAGAGGGTTCGTATAGTGTCATTCTTTACCCCTTGTGGTTTTTGAAGTTCTATAAGTATAAATTTGGTAATTAAAGTTTCCATTTGTTATTCCAAATTGGTCCTACCTTTCACATCAAATAAAAAGAATAATTTATTCACCCTTCTGGTGTCCTTTCATCAATGCAAATAATGTTGATATAGTTGCACTGTCAATACAGATGACATTGATGCTAATATTATTGTCCTCGATATCACGTATTGATTTAAAAAACTAGCATTGACATGAGTATCATCATAAGTAAATTAAATATTACATTCAATCTTACCACGGACATCATCATGATATGGATGCTAACATGGATTTTAGTCTAATATATTGACCCAGTGGTAGTGGCAAGATCAATTTGTGCAAAACAGAAACTTTTTAAGGACCAAAATGGGAGAGGGTGCTATATTGTAGTGAGGATAATTACGAGAAATAACAAATATCCTTGGGAAGAAAATTAAGCTATCATTTACCGGATCCATTGTCTCAATTATAATTGGAAGATACTAATACAATTTCTAAAGACTACTTTATAATCTCCATCGGGGCAGATAGTTTGTGCATTAATTACACATGAGATTCTATTTCCAGTTGACTAATTACCTGGGTGCCCTTTTGCAACTTATATTTTGTATTTCCTTTTCTTTCCTTTCTTGCCTCTAATTTTTTAGTTTTCATATAGCCCAAGACTCTGAATTTATATGATTGTAACCCAAATAGCAAAAGTTTTCTAAAGAAATAAAAAGCTAGTTCATCTCTCACTTTTTCTTTCTTCTTAGGGCGGCCAATTTGGGGCAGGAATTGAGGAACCAGCTAGTGAAAGTGCAAAACAAATTTCCTGATATAATAAGAGACGTGCGTGGTAGAGGGTTATTAAATGCTGTTGAATTAAATGCAGAGGCTCTTGCACCGGTCTCGGCTTATGATATCTGTATTAAGTTAAAGGAAAGAGGAATACTAGCTAAGCCAACTCATGACACTATAATTCGACTGGCCCCTCCTTTGACAATCAGGTACGAAACTTTGGTATGTAGATTTATTGGATACTAACCAAAGAATTGGAATTGTGATCCTAAAGGACCTCACATTATTATGAGGAAATATGTATTATTCCCCTCGGCATCTATAAATGTAACACATATCCCTTGATGAATGAAGGGGTCATAATTTTAAGTTTGAGGGGCATTATTGATATATTTATGTACATTGTGTTTTTATGCATGATACTGTGTTTATGCAGAGTTCTGTAGACTGAATCAGTGCTCATTATCTGTTCAAATTGAAATTATGCAATATTGCTAAAAATAAAATTAAAGAAAGTGCTTTTATTGTTTACTGGTTAAAAGGCTCTGTTTCCTTGGGCAGTATTGAGGAGCTTACTGAAGCATCAAAGGCACTCAATGATGCATTGGAATTCGATTTGCCCAAATTAAAAAAGCAAACCAGCAAAGCTGAGGCACCAAAGGAGAAAGAATCGTGTGACAAATGTGGCAGATATGTGTAGGCCTAAAACTAGCAAGTGTAACTCGTGCCTTAGGATCGCAGTGACCTGTGTATGGGGATATTAGATGGATATTAGAAGAAACAATAAGTTTTAGAGTAGAATAATTGTAGGAAGCAAATAAATTTGTTATTGTTAGTTCAAATAAAAGTTGCTTGGGTTGCAGAAACCCAAAGGCTAGTGTACTTACTCCAGGTGAGGTCTTTGTTTGTATTGCAAAGAGATGATGAAACTCGAATAGTCTGTTGATGGGTCGAAGGAATTCATTTCACTCATTTAAGATAAGACATTCACAGAAAATCCAGTAATCGTTACATGGTGGGCAAGCAAAAAAGCAATCTGGATCGAGGTCTTCATTGTTTAGTTATCTTTTAAATTTTCTGTTAAATTCTGTATGCACTGGGTTCATAATATTAATTACAAATCTGTTAAATATAATTGTGTGTGTATGTGTCAGGACTCATTACTAATTCTAAGCTTCCGTGCCTCCTATCTTGCAGTAAACCATGTTGCTTCTTGATATTCTGTTAATTTCAATCTACTTGTAACATGCTACACGAATGGCTGCATAGTGAACACAGGATATCTAGCACACATTTTCGTTGGACCATATTATTTATTTATATGGTAGTCAAATGGCAGTAGAAATAATAAGAGTTGATGTTCCAAAAAGCAGGATGTCAGTATCAAAATGTGATTGTATTAAAGAACATTATCTTCTATTTCTAGAGATGCATAAAAATTTCGTAGTTTGTGATTCGATTTGAGATTGATTCGAAAAAAATTCATAATTAATTGGATTTCAAATTAGTTTGTTTTGAAACAAATTAAATCAGTTCGGTTCGAATCTTATTCAAACTCAAACTCAAACTGAATATAGTTCGTTTGAAATTGGTTCGTGAACTATTTAGATTCAAATCTCAAATAATGCAACTAATGGCTTCAACCATCAATCTTTAATAATGTAGAAATCAAACTTATATAAGAGCTCAAAATTGTTAATATAATGGTAACTTATAATAGGAAAATATTTCAGCAGCGTAACAAATTAACAATGGAAATAAGTTTCATTTGACTAGGTCCATGCCGTGATTTTAATCAATCTAGTAGTGTAAAGGGTAAAGGAATTTTGGGCTGGCTCATAATTCATCAGTGTGAATTCGTGAAAGGTAAAAGGAAACCGTGTGAATTTTGTTCAGCGTAAAGAAAACTAATGCATAAACTACCGATGGCTGCTAAAAAAAATCCATAGTTTGTGATTCGGTTGACTTTAATTCGATTAGGAAAAAAATCGCAATTAATTCGTTCGATTGAAGTTCGCTCTGAAACAAATCAAACAAGTTCGATTCGAATCAGTTTCAAACTCAAACTCAAACTGAGATAAGTTTGATTTGATTCGATTAGTTTGCAGCCCTATCTATATCTGCCCTGTTTTATATATAACAACGACTCCGTTTGATTCAGATTCATTTTCTCCGACTCTTCTATTAGGTCCCCTCATAGCCATCCAAAAAACCAAAAAAAAAAGTGTAAAAAAAAAGCTAAAAAGATTCGGAAGAAACTAAATTAAAAAAAAAAAAGGTACACAGTGAGATACCTTTGAGATGCCATATTTTGATAATTGCAATATCAAACCATATTTTGATCATATAACAACGTTTGAGCACTTAAACTTTTTTTTATCATATAAGTTAAATGCGATAAATATAATAAAAGTGATACGAAACACATAATTACAACATGACTAATGTACTGTGATTATTTATTTCAATTTAATCACTACACAGAGAATTGAACTTTGATCAGACACATAACAACGGAAGTGACGACATGCACGTATTTTCCTGGCTGCTATTTCGCTCTCCTGAATCCTGAGCATCGAGATCGAGTCGAGTTGGAGACTTTTGCTCCAAATGTTAACGTTCGGATGAATCTAGGCCGTTCGTTCCCTAGTCTCGAGTTAAAGTAAAACCCTACCTCGAGTTCCCTCGCCTCCGGACTCATCTCCGTCTCACTCTCGTCGCCGATCCGCCTATACACTTCTCCACCTTGCTTCCAAATTGTAAAAACCTAGATCCGATCTGTGCCGTCCCCGAACCTCACGCTTCTCTCCGTGTCTCGGTGAACTCTCGCTCTCCTTCAAGGCTTCAAGGCAACTTCTCTCCTCTTCCTCTTTCTCTTGCTAGTACATACTATACTAATCCTCTCCTCAACAGCACATACTGCCTCTGTGCCTCCTCTCTGTGTGTGATACCAGGCTAGTTCACTATAATGTCCAACTATAGGGTCTAAGTTTGATAACTTTATCTAGCTTTTGCTTTCTACAATGAAATTAACTGATTCCAAGTTTGATTACTTTACCAATTGCACATCAAGAGTCATAGTTAAATATGACATAGTTGAAATTGGATATAGATTAAATTGTTTTACCTGAGTGTTGCATTTCACTCATTTCTTAAATCTGATATTTTGGTTTATTTCTTTTGCAGATGAGTTCTAAAGCTTAGTATGATCTTCCTTAGCAATTGACATTGAGAACAACATTCCTGTTTGGTTGAACTACAGCAAGGTACTGCTTAATCAATTTGATCTTCTCATTTATTCATTTAATTGAGATTTGTGGCTAAATGTTGTTATTTGTTCAGATTGATTTATCTTAATCTTCTCATTTAATTAACTGCATTTTCTTATTTCATAAATCTGACATCGATGCTTTCGGTTTTTCTTTACTGAATGTGGTTTGTATAAACTTGGTTTCTATGAAATTTAAAGCAACCAAGTCCGATTGCTTAGCAATCTGCTTTTCTTTTGGCAGGATATCAAGGTTTTATCTAGTATCTACTTAAAATGGCTGCACGTCTTTTTTCAAAATCGTCTTCAGGTAAATTATGCTACTTGACAGCACTCTTTTCTCTTTACCCTTTTTTCTCATTTATGTTGTAGTGAACAGTTTACTGCTGCAGTCTGTGCGAACTATCCAAATTGTGCAATTTTGAGGTCCAAGCAAACTTAAATTTTGCAGTTTTGCCTAGATTTTATACTCGGTTGTCCATTTTTTTTCACAATTATAGTTAATTTTTCATATTATTAGTCCGAACTACGATCATTTTGCCCTCAAAACTCGTAAATAAGCGCCATGGACAGCACTAACATTTTACTGTGTTTTATTATGTACAGTGGGTCATACCTTGCTTGGAGCAGTTGGTACCAGTCTGGTTGGAGTCGGTTCAGCTGCCCGTGGGGCAACGACTAAGGTCAACTACAGTGATATCTTTTTTCAGGTATTCTTTGCTTTTATCTTTGCAAAATCTTTTTGCAATGAAGTTTATCTATTCCTGTATTATTCCAGAACTATTTTCTTTTGGATATGCTAGTTTTGCCTTGTTGTGGCACCTGAACTATTTTCCTTTGGTGAAAATTGTTGGAAATTAACATATCAAACTGATATTTTGACCTTCATGTTTTCAATCTCTTGATCATGTACAAAACTAACTCAAAAATATATATTTTTGGGACACATGGCTATGAAGCAGATTAAGAATTGTTAGAAAAAGTCTTTAGGAGCTGATTTGATGATTTTTGATATTAAGCTCGTACAAATATTGTAATATCGCCCCTCTGTGGTTTTTGAATATTTTTTTTTACTATATCATTCTGATTGTAATTGAGGATTCTACTTTTTTTTTCATGTGCAAAATATTCACTTTGCAAACTTGCCCCTCAGTTGCTTAAATCTCCCAGATCCTATTTTATCTTTGATCTCTTTACGACGCAGTTTACCTGCACATTTACACTGATATGACGATTAGTACAATTTTACATCTTTACTTTCTTTGTTGTGTACGACTTTTTTTTTTTTACTTCTCTACTCCCTTATCACTTTTTTGCAATTCCTCGTTTCATCGGTACTTAAAAAGTATTCTCAACTAGAAGTGATACTAACAGTACCTTCTCTTTCTGTAACAGCAACAAAGAACCTTTATCCAGATGAGAACAAACCTCAAAGTAGTAGATAATTCGGGAGCAAAGCGCGTGATGTGCATCCAAGCATTGAAGAGCAAGAAAGGCGCAAAGCTGGGTGACATCATCATTGGGTCTGTCAAGGAGGCACAGCCCCGCGGCAAGGTCAAGAAGGGTGATGTTGTTTATGGTGTGGTCGTTCGTGCAGCGATGCAGCGTGGCCGCTGTGATGGCAGCCAGATCAGGTTTGATGATAATGCAGTTGTGCTGGTAAATAAGCAGGGTGAGCCTATTGGGACCCGCGTGTTTGGTCCGGTCCCTCATGAGTTGAGGAAAAAGAAACACGTCAAGATTCTGGCACTTGCCGAGCACATTGCATGAGGTTCCAATTGAGAAAAACTAGTTTTTTTTAATCTTCTCAACTTCTTTTTTTCTTTGATACAGTCAAGGAACTAGATTATCAATAATATGATGAAAGGTTCTATAAAGAACTGGAAACTAATTTTATGTGTTTGTTTGGTGTGTTAGATTGTGCTGGCTTCTTGGCATCAGTAAATATATGCTTTTAATTCTTGCCTTTGTAGACTTGAATTTGTAATTACGCGAGTCCCTTGGAATTTTTGTTTCCATATTGCGACTTAGCAAAATTCTTTTACCAAATTTGAGAATTCAAAACCAGGAATTTGTTTGGATGAAAAAAAAGATCCAGCTCACAATATTACTAAAGAAAAATGACATCGGTAGAACAAATAAGTTTTTAAGTTGTACATAAATCAAAATTGGAGCAAATTATTGCTAAAATTGAACTTGGTTAGCACTTGATGGGATGGATTTAAGGATCCAACTTCACTTCTAACATAACCAAACTTTACTAGTGATTAAAGAGTCACGAATTGTAGTTCTATTTGGCAATTCAAATCATATCACTATATCAAGGGCACAGTAAAGTGCAACAATTACAAAAGTTTTACACTAGTAGAGCACATGAAATATCAATTACTATACGAAGTTCATTATTCCCTATTTAGTACTGGTTAGACCAAAAAGAAAAAAAGAAATTGGGAACTCACACGGGTAAATTGCTTAATGCTTATGCATAATGTAATATGCAAGGCAACTTACTCATCCAGTGATTTGTGTAACACAATTTAAACAATTTAATTCAGTTTATTGCTCGATTGATTCGAAAAATGCCGAAAAGCCGTTCAAGGACATAGTTACGGTAATTAATAAAATTGTCTTATGTGCTACTTGTTATGAACGATCTCACCAATATATATATTGTTGCTCAATTATACTATTAGAATTAGAAAATACAATCTTTTATTGTAATTACTTATTAATGTAATAGCACAGCATGGCTGGACGAATGACAATTTTTTTAAATTGTAGAAAATTTGATATACAACCTGAAATATTAAGAAAAGATATCCATTTTTATTTTTTATTATTTATAAACCATCCCCTTTATTGAGATACTAACAAGCAAGGAGAAGGAAGTTGTATATATATATAAACCCCTTAGCTTAATTTGCAATTGGAATTTATAATTTATAAGTTACATATACAAATAAAATCAGTAAATGTGAACCAGTAAAACTGATTTATAGAGGCTCAGATGATTATCGACTATTCAGCAGTACTAATGCATAACGGTACGTACCTAGTTGATTGCTGTTAATATTAGTTATTTGCTTAGTGTACTGTTCTTCTGTTAATGGAAAAACAGTAAATAGAAATGAAAATTCATTGTTCTGGTCAACATTGTTTCTCTTCGAAGGACAGTTCAGTACATATATATTCTGCTGCAGCAAATTTGTAACAGATACCTTCTTTTATAGGATTTCTGTTTTCCAAAACTTTCTTTTTCTGTGGTTTAGTATATATTTAGTAAAACACAATAATTAACCGCTTTTTTATTTCTTATAATATTCACATGTTATATATAATCAATATTCTATTGTTATCTTAATTAACTAAACATGCATTTGTATACCAATGCATATAATTAACCAAGATAAAATTTTCTTTTCTTGTTTAAATCTCTTTAGAAATACATGAGAGTGCACTAAACTGACTCAAAATCAACAAGAGAGTTGTCCTTGTGCATTACAGTTGTAAAAAAATAGTCTGAATATACCAAATTTAGCAAACCTAAACTTAACCACCAATTCCTCCTCCTTTCTCTCTCTGTCCTGAAAAGTACTATACCAACACAACCACCTGCATTCAATCAATTTCTTCGGTTCCTTCTGTTATAAAAAAACCTCGTCTTCATAAGCACGTTTTGCCGGCCGGAGGGAGATAGATGGAGACCGAGATGAAGTCTCTAAAAATCTCCCCTCACTTGAGGAAATCAAAATCATCCGGCGGCAGCCTTACCAACCGGGCCCACTACGAATACACAAGCCTAAAAGACATCCTCGAATCACCAAGGGGCCGTAGATACCGCCGCAATTATAACAGCTGTGGCAATGAGTTGATCCCTGGCATAGACACGTCGAAAATAAACATTAGCAACCCAGTAGTGAGGCACGCTGCCACAATTTATCTGCAATCAGCGGCTTTGATCGCAACTCGGGATCAAAATTTCATGGAGGGTGTGTGGCTACGACAAGACCAAATGATCAGGTGTAATGGGGGTTGTGTCGGGGATTTTTTCGGCATTGTTAGGGAGTATGTCGTGCGTTTCTTGGCATCGTTTCAACGAAGGAACGTTGCATATATGTCACAGTAGCGACGTTGCATTGTGTGACTGTGCATGTCTGTGTGTGTGTGTGTGTGTGTGTGTGTGTTTGTATATATAATATGGCATGAACTGCTTCCCTAGATTGATCGAGTCGACGAAATTAAGCATGATTTTGTTGGCCTTGGTAATATTTAACGCATTTGCCGGTGTCGGTACAATTAATAGCTACACTACTTAGCTCCTTAAAATGCTGCTTTATGGAGGGGTTTTTAGCAAATTACTTAACTTAATTACCGATTTGTTTTAAGTGTTCGATTTGGAGCATGCATGCCTACCTTGCATCTTGTAAAGTAATTTAACAGTACTACGTATATATGTACATGCATGTATATATATTGTGTGTGTGTGTGTTTGTCACTTGTATTCTCAATTCATATTTGAAATGAAAAGATAAACCATTAACCTATGCAGCCATATATATTTTGATGTCATGTATTATTTTTCAAAAGAAGTGTCATTTGAATTGTCGAATGCAGCCGCTAATTATGTGCAAATTTTGTCAAAATTTAAGTGATGCATGGCCAATTATGCATATGAGAAAAGAACTGATGTAAATTATCTGCGTGGAAAGGTTTTTAGATTTTTTTTTACAAGGTCCTTGTAATTAATATACTTATCATTTTGAAAATATAATTTCGCACGATAAACAAAGATTTTGGGAGATTAATTAATTGTTACACATTTTATAATTAAAAAAAAAAAACCTAGACTGAAGATTTGTTGCTTTGAATTTGTTTTCTATGGTCTTTTCTTTAATTCGTGGGACTTTATTAGTTTATAATTTTACATTCTTGCATTCAGAGGTGGAGTCAGACTTTTAAACTATGAGGGTTAAAACGTGAATGGACCAAGTATATGAAAATGATATACTACAAATGAGAGTCAATTTGACAGTTGCATAATATTTTATCCTAAATTATATAAAAAATTATCAATAAATACAAATTTTTTGAAAATAAATGAGAACCAATTGATCCCATTTACACTCAGTGCCTCCGCCTCTGCTTGCACCAATCCAATTGCCAAATTAAATAAAAGGTGTTTGGGGTTTGGGGGGGGGGGGGGGGGGGGGGAATTGGGAACTAATTAAGTTTTCTCTCTTCATATTTTTGTTTGGACAAAAGAAGTCTCCGATATTTTACATATAATTACATGTCTTTCAGCCAATTGAATTCTGACAAATTTTAAGAATATACATTAAAACAGAGCTTATTGTAGATTCACAGAACTTTAGAACAATTAATGGTCACCAAAAGTAAAATGCAAGGTTAATATATAGTTTATATGTTGAACTTATTATACTTATAATATTGGATATGTTTGGAGAATGTCACCGGTCCGAGAATAATATTGTTATTATTATTTAACTGCAATTCAAATATTTCTCTTTTTCGAAATATCGTTTGACTTAAAGTTATATATATTCTTATTTTTGTAGGAATATATAATCGATTAATTATTTTTGAACTAATAGAATATAATCTATATATATTTTTTGAAAAATAGTGGTATATACCACCGATTTCATTGAAATCAGAATCCTTAGCACAATCGATCTGGTACCTAAAATTGGTACCAAAATCAAATGTGGCAAGTCTTTACAACAGGTCAAAACAAAAGTAGCAACATGAGAAAGTAGCAAAAACATAATAACATGCACAAAATATAAGGCAGCAACCTAAGAAAATATCTAAACAACATAACATGCACAAAAAAAACTAAGTAATACATATCTAAAAGGTCTTCATCCTCCTCCTCTTCTCCAAACATTGGAGATGGAGGGTTGCCATTGCCAAAACTCTGCATATCTCCCACTGGTGTTTCCTGGGACAGGGACAACAGAAGGTCCATCACTTGGGTTGTATCGGGACGTCTTTCTTCCTCCAACAGAACGAGATCTGGGAGATCCTTAACATAGAATATAATCTATATAATAATATTTGTATTTTATTAATAACATAGAAATAATTAATATTCTTCTAACGCTTTTTAATCTATCAAAGTATTTTTACATTCTATTATGATTTATGAATATCACTATTCTTACCACTTTTTTGACGAATGAAATTATACGGAGCTAGTAAAAGTTCCGTGGGGTCAAAGTAAACGACTCACTTTATGAAAAATATATTTAATGACCGTTTGTTTGTTGCCGCGTGTCATGTCGTTTCCACGTTTTACTGTAGTCGCTATTTATTCGAAAACAGCGGATCCAAGTGCGTAATAATAAGCATGCCTAATCAGTTCCGTCAGGAATCCACATCACCCCAGGTACCTGAGGTGCAAGTGCTGAATCTGAACCATTCATTTCACTTGGCACGAATCTCAAAGCAAGCCCCTAAGCCTCAACAGCCACCGGATTGAATTTAGCCTGGATGGAATTAATCTGGACCGTCCATTTTTATAAATTGCACCTCAGGTACCTGGGCGGATACAGACTCTTCCATGAGACCGTGACCGGCTAAGTATATTAACAGAGTGATTTTGTCTCTTGCAGTGCACTAACCAGATGCAGCATACTTTTAATTCTAATAGTACGTGTGCTACGCAGTGTTTTAAAATGCGGTTTTGTTTATGCATGCGGAAGGCCACTGCATACCGCATATGCGGTATGCGGACGCATATGCGGTATGCGGACGCATATGATGATTTTCATGCGGATTTATATATGCGGATTTTAAAATAAAAATTCACACACACACACACACACACACACACATATATATATATATATATATATATATATTCATATTCATATATTTGAATTTATTTTTATATAATAACATAACCAACAATAATTTTTTGATTTTTTTAATATAAATTTTAATTAAAATACAATCAAATTATCAAAACCGCATGGGAAGACTGCATGGCCGCATATTTCAGTCCGCATGGCCGCATATTCAGACCGCATGGCCGCATATTCGGACCGCATGGCCGCATATTCGGACCGCATGGCCGCATATTCGGACCGCATGGCCGCATTTTTAATCCGCATGACCGCATATTCGGACCGCATATGCGGCCGCATGGAAAAACCGCATAAAGATTCTGAGCACGGCTGCCGACCGCATACGCATATGCGGCCGCATTTTAAAACACTGGCTCTACGTGAAGCCAAAACTACTCCGTTAAAATCTTTACCCTTTGTATCTTCACAAAATTATGGGTCTGAATCCCCTATTGTAACCTAAATTTTGAGTTTTCATCCGGACGGTCTGATAATAATCCGGGCCAGGTGGAATGTAGGATTCCTTCAATATTTGTGCCAAGACAGATCGGACGGTTTGGATAGAAACTCAAAATTTATGTTACTTTAGGGATCAAAATTTCTAATCCAACGGGCAACACCGTATCCTCACAAAATCATATCCATCAACATTTCCATTTTGGTCCATTAGGTAGTATATATTACAAGTTCGACCTAGATCCGCTTTCATTCGAATTTCAAATAAGCGAACGTTACCTCTTCTTTCTCTCAAGGATTCATTCGCTCTTCTCATAATTTCGTTCCCCTTTTCGCGTCTAGCTCTCTTGTCTCTAGAAATTGAAAATTTTCGGCGGGATAAAGCTTCTAGCAGTTTCGCGACTGGATAAATGGAGAAAAACGGTGGTATTGTTATGGATCTCGATATTTTTTTGACGTTTTCCCCCTTTTTTGTTTATTTACTAAACGATTTGACTCTTTGTAGGTTCATCCTCAGCGAAAGAGATAAAAAAATCAGTTAGAATCACTGATAAGTGCGAATATATCCCTCAGTATTGTAAGTTCTTTTTTTGTAGTTAAATGTTACACATTTTTTTTTTGTATGAAGAGATACGGAATCTTTCAGAATTTAGATCTTACGATTGTTATCAGGCTTTGTTCATATCTTGGAAATTGTATACAAATCTTTAATGCCTAGTCCCTTATTATACTGGTTTGATCTTTATAGGTGATTCACCAGTTAAAGAGATCAAGAAGCCCGTTGAATTGATAGAAATTTCCGATTCTGACCCTTCTGACCCTAGTTCCAGTAAGGCATTCGTTTTGCACATTTCATCTACAAACCCTAGTTATTGAAGTTACTAACTCATGGATATCTCTAGGCAATTATTTGTCATCCCCAAATCAAATCCAAGAGACACCTGATTACATAAGAAGAAGCAACGAAAGGAACATCATCACACCGATTGAGCTCTTCTCTGATGAAATTTCACCTGAAAACAGTGCAACTGTACTTACCATCAATTCTGGAGAGCAAGAAAAAGATGGGTTTTATGATGGGGGAGATGTTGTGAGAGCTTGTATTGATGCAGGCATTGAGAGTTTATACTGCTCAGCACGAGTCGGTGATTTTTCCTACAGATTTGATCAACTTGAAGAAGGAGACTATGAGGTCGATCTTCATTTTGCTGAGATTATGTTCACTGAGGGCCCACCTGGGATGCGAGTTTTTGATGTTTTCATACAAGAAAAGAAGGTCAAATTTCAACTATAAAGGCAAAAAATTTCATTTACTCAAAATATATGGAATCTGATGCATCACATCACCCTGCCAAAATATAAGACATCCCATGTTTATCCCTAAGTAGAGCTTTACTCCCAATACTACACTTAGTCACTTACCTTTTCTTCAAAAGATAACCAAGCAATCTCTCTTACTAAGTATAACTCTTTTCATTAATAATAATGGGGATTCAGTTCTGGTTTTTATATATTTTGAATAATTTAAGTTGAGAGAGTTGTTGGGGGTAATAAATGAGATCTCTAATTTTGCAGGGTGATATTAAATCAAAATGCCTTTGAATAATCTGTTAAGCTTAATCTGATTTCTTCTATTTCACAATTTGTTAACATTTTGTGTAGGTGGCTTCTGGGTTAGACGTGTATGGAAATGTCGGTGGTAATAAGCCATTTGTTCTACAAAATCTAAGAGCATCTGTTAAAGGAAAAAAAGGCTTCTCTATAAGATTTGAAGGCTTGGTGGGGAAGCCAATTGTCTGTGGCATTTCAGTGCGACGCGCATGCCGCTCTTCTTTAGGAATTAAAGATGTAGTGCCCAAATTAGGAGAGGTAAATAAGGAGTACTCATATTATTTTTTTTAACTTCAATTATGAGCAAGCATAGTACGAAACTATGAATATTAGTTTATGCTGCGTGTGTTCCAAATTATTGTATACAATACCTGCCAGTTAATTAATACCATGTAGGACTTTAGTGCACAATGACTGGTACTGTACCTACAGTTTATGATAATACCCTGCATAATGCTGACAGTTTCAAATCTGGAAGACTCAGTAGCAGTATCAGGGGTTGCAAAGGATCATACAGATTTTAAATACACCAGTTAGTGTGCTATTTCAAATGAACTGTTGGTATTGATATGACACGCCAACTAGGTTTTCCTGCTAGTAAACTTCACTGTTACAATGTTCTTCTTTTCAGGACAATTGTGTAGGCTGTCAGAGGATAAAGAAGGAGTATGAGATGGTTCTGAGAGAACAAGAAAAAATAATAAAAATAATGGATAATTTGAAAGATGATAATGAGGCCAAAAGCAAAAAATGCCATGAGGCTTTGACTTCGCTGCATGAGCTTAAAATGGAGCTTATGCGCAAATCAATGCATGTTGGTTCTTTAGGTACCTCTACTTCTCATTTTAAAGGCAATTTCAGCTATACCCTGCAAAATATTAAAATAACAATGTATATAACCCTAAGTTGTGATCTGTATCCCTGATCTTTCCATTTCATATGAGGCATACCACCAAATCTACATAGCTTATATGTATGAAATGCACTAATTAGTACTGGTTGAGGAATGATGGATACATGATTGTTTCTTACCATGTTTTTTAAGGACAAATAAGATATTTCTTATATCAAATACAATTTTTGTTTTAATCCTTTATAAGGCATACTCCAAGTTATACCATTATATAGTGACTGTATAAATTCCAAGCGGAACTGTTATTCCTAGCTATAAAATAAAGAATTATGAATAGTTTCTGTTTAGGCATCAATTGAGCCAATAAATCTCAGGACCTATTCAAAATTTTATTTAATTGTGAACCTTCATCATAATTTGGTAATCCAAAAATTCATATTTTCATGTATTAAAGCATGTCTTTAATGCAGCCTTTGCTGTGGAGGGACAAGTGAAAGAAAAGAGCCATTGGTTCCAATGCCTCGATGGTATGAGTGAGAAACTTGAGGTAAAGCTTCCCTCTTTCTGCTCATGTTATTACTGCCCCCCTCCTCCCATTTCTTTCTCTGAGGAACTTTCTTTTCTACAGATGCTGAAGCTAGAGCATAATGAGTTATTAAAGAATGCAAAAGAAAACAAGAAGTGCCTTGAGACTGATTTTTTGCAATTGAGCACTGCACTAACAAGAACAGGTGTTTGCTTTCTTAATCCAATTTCTTGCATTTGGCATGTTGTATGCATCATTTTTGTAATTGAGGCACGAGTCGAGCCTTAATTCTTGAATTAAGGTTATTTGAGTAGAAACTGCCTTTGACAAAGCTTCATTGAATGTTTGACCAAATTCACATCTTTCCAATCTGGTGCATACCACTCAAAATTATTTTTTCTTGGTTTTGTTTAGGACG
Organism: Carex rostrata; assembly: GCF_964058835.1. NCBI lineage: Eukaryota > Viridiplantae > Streptophyta > Magnoliopsida > Poales > Cyperaceae > Carex > Carex rostrata. The sequence goes on from NC_135937.1 coordinate 7,945,884, forward strand.
AATGTTCCATATATACACAATTAATTCTTGTTTATGTGAAAATGGTGTTTTGTTTCTCTTTGGATTTCATTATCAGTTCTTCTAGTGACAATTCCGTGTATGTTCTTGACAAACACGAATAAATGTAGAATTATTGGGTATAACATTGTGAAAAACACAATACATATTCTATTCACCCCTTCCTTCCCGCTTACATCCATAGGGTAGGACCATAGATGGAATAATTTACTTTTTTAAAAATAAATTGACTTTATTTAAAGGGACTAACTATAAATCTCTCTTATCGAACAGTGGATCATTGTTTGAAAATAGAAAAGGAGCATGAAGATGTAAAGAGAAAGTTCCTGCAGGAAACAAAGGAGAGAAAAGATCTATATAACAGCCTTATAGAGCTGAAAGGTGGTCTCCTTTTTCACAACACACACACCCACCCGCACACCCGCACACACACTGTGTATTTTTACAAATCCAGAAGATCTCTCTCTATTTCTCTCTCTCCTTTGTTGTGTGCACGGGTGCACCACTCATCACCAGTATCATAGATATGTTAGATCATGTACCAATAAGATACAGTTTTTGTCAGTTAATCTTCTATCATACGTGATTTGTGTCAAATAGTAGTTCTTACCTATGTAACCTAAAGCGTCAAATTGGAATGAAAGCAAATTGAATGCACCATATTTTAAGGATTTTTTGGGTTATGGGTGCCAACAAAAACCAATTGAATTGTAAAATATGAATAAGAAACCAATATTAATAATAAAAAATTCAAATGATTACCAGATTAAATATTTAATCTTTTCAAATGAGTTATGCAATTTGTGGCAAAAGGGTCACATTTGAACTAAGATTTTGAAGTGATTCACAGGTAATATTAGAGTCTTTTGTCGGTGCCGACCAATGAATGCGCAAGAAGTGGAAGCTGGTGATACAATGGTAGTAGATTTCGAATCGGCAAAAGATGGGGAGATTGCTGTAAAAGGCCATGTTTCTTCCAAAAAAGTTTTTAAATTTGATTCTGTGTTTGCCCCAGAAGAAAGCCAAGGTACGTAGAAATGAACTGATATATGTTTTAGATTACCTACCATTGAATCCTGATATATCATTGCAAGTACATTTTTCCTGTTTCTCATCAAAATACAAAAAAAGAAAATATATAATTTCTCTTAGGCTTCTTCTTTCCTGGTATTATCTTGCTATGTTTATATCTAATTTTTTTTTCTTTTTACCTTTTTTTTTTGTTACAGAACAAGTATTTGAAAAAACAGCACCTCTAGCGACATCAGTGCTTGATGGGTACAATGTTTGCATATTTGCCTATGGTCAGACCGGCACGGGAAAAACTTTTACAATGGAAGGGACTCAAGATGAGCGTGGGGTCAACTACAGGACGGTCGAGGAACTCTTTAGGATCATCAGAGAAAGAGAGGGACTTTACCATTATGAGCTTACTGTAAGTGTGCTTGAGGTGTACAATGAGCAAATTCGTGATTTGTTGAGATCGGGGCAGCTTCTGCCTAGTGGAGCAGCTTCCAAAAGGTAAATCCAACAAAATATATGTTTATCTATTTTGCTGATGTTCGGGTTTGCATCAAGAAAGTATTATGTGAATTCTAAACGAGTAGTAAGATAAGTTCAAATGCAATTCTAAGTATTTTGCATACTGTACACACAAAAAAAAAAAAAAACACCTAACATATAGACAGTATTACATTGTACCTAGATAAATTTATATTCCCTAGTTTTCCAATCTTTAATGGACAGTAGAAAGGAAAACCATTTTTATTTGACAGATTAGCCAACAGCATTATTTGCATTTTCATAACATATTAAACAACATTGGAGCTCCATGCAATGGGTTGATCTTAATCTAGTAATTTATTTTTAAATCACATTTATGATCCTTTTAGGCTTGAGATAAAACAACAATCAGGAGTGCATCATGTCCCAGGACTTGTAGAGGCACCAGTTTCTAACCTGGGGGAGGCATGGGGTGTGCTACAAGCAGGAAGTAAAGCGAGGGTTGTGGGGTCCACAAATGCAAATGAGCATAGCAGCCGATCACACTGGTTAACTACAACTCATTTTCCTATATACTCATTTTTGTTTTTAATTTTTTTTAATCTGTACATGTAGTAGTTGTACTATACAAACCAACCTTTCAGGATTGATGTGTCTGAAATCAAGGAATTTAGTTAACCGACTTTAGCAAACTAGTAAGATTGGTCCCACATTTCCTGCCTTATTTTGTTAACATTAGTTTCCAGTATTTTTTTTTTAAGGTTGGTGTGCAGATTACCCACCAACAAATTAAATTAATAAAGAAAGTATTACAGATTACTTAACTACTCTCTCCCCTATTACACCTTGCCAGCAATTAAATATTAAAAAGCACTGATATTAAATAACAGTAAAAGCTAGGATAGTCTCCTCCACGCCCTGTGCCAGTTTTGTTTAGTGCCTCCCTGGCTGATTTGGTTTTATCTGATGATTAGTTTCCAATGTTATGTACATTTTAATTCTATGGCCTAAAGGTGCTTCTAAGTGAGGCTGAATACTATGTTCTCTTGGAAATTCCATCAAAAAGTTGTTATCAATTGAACACGAGTGCAATTTTGTTAACATTAGTTTGCAATGTTATGTAGGACACTAATGCAATTTACTATTAATGCTTTTAAGAAAGTAGGACTCTAATGTAAGTTTTACTCTGGTTTAGCATGCACTGTGTGATGGTAAGAGGGGAGAACTTGGTGAGTGGCGAGCGCACAATGAGTAAGCTATGGCTTATTGATCTAGCTGGCAGTGAGAGAGTGGCAAAGACAGATGCTCAAGGAGAGCGGCTGAAGGAGGCTCAAAACATCAACAAGTCTCTCTCGGCATTGGGAGATGTCATATCTGCACTTGCTACTAAGAGTCCTCACATTCCTTTCAGGTTTGTTGTTTTGTTCCTTTCCCCAAAATTTTGTTAAAAAATAACAACAACAACAACAACCAAGCCTTTAGTCCCAAAATTCTGTTAAAAAATAAGATTTCTAAATTTATATTTGAAATAAATTTTGTATGGGTGGGAACAGATGATAATAAGATTTGTCATCTCAGTAATAGCACGTACCACTACTGATATAGAGCCTCCTTTGATCTCGAACCTTTTTAAACTTAGAAATCAAGAGGAAATATTGAAGAACATTTATGCACACATACATACCATATTCAAGAAAACACAAATGGTAAATAAATATGTCATTGCCACTATAGAACTGGCACCTTTATAAAATTCACTTATCTGCATGCAAAATATCCAATAAATTTTATGAGCAACTCAGTTCAATGAAATATTAATTATTCTATCCTTTTGGATATTACATGCAGGAACTCAAAGCTAACACATTTGCTACAGGACTCTTTGAGTAAGTACTGCTTCTGGTTAGCATGACTCCTCTAAAGAAAGGTTCGATCGGGTTTCTTTAAACGGATTTTAAACTAAGCAACATTGATTTTTTTGTAGGTGGAGACTCAAAGACCTTAATGTTTGTGCAAATTAGCCCCAATGAAAATGATGCGGGAGAAACACTTTGCTCTTTGAATTTTGCGAGCCGAGTCAGGGGAGTTGAGCTGGGCCCCGCCAAGAAACAAGTCGACGTTAGTGAATTATCCAGATATAAGTTCATGGTATGATTATGATTTTCATAAGTATTGTTTCATGAATTTGTGGTCCGTGTGTTCCGAGTATATCTTTCAAGTTCAACTTTACTACTAAGTACTGGTCATGAACTGTACTTGAATATAATTATTTCTGAGGATACTGGGTCAACACAAGTATTAGTGTTTTCCCCGCTAAAGCTCCCATTGCATTGTTTTTCGTGTATGTTTCCAAGTATGAAATTTAGATATTTTGATAATGGGTATGGATTAAAGCACTGATTTATGTTGGTTGTTTTCTTAGGTGGGGAAGGCAAAACAGGACAACAAAAACAAAGACGAACACATAAAGTGCATGGAAGAGACCATTCAATCCCTCGAGATGAAGAATAGATCAAAAGATGTTCTCAACAGAAATCTCCAAGACAAAGTATACAATTGTCCCTTCACTTTTACTTTTAGAATCAGAAATTTACCCATTTCAATGTGATTCATCATCTCAGTAGTAACACATACTGGCATACTACTCTTTACCTGTCAGGTGCCAGTTAGGATTCCTTTTTTTTTTTGGTTTGAGTTTCATTTGTTTTATCCGTGGCTTGGATTTTGACTACAACTTAAAGGATTATGCTTTCTTCTATGCACAGATCAAGGAGCTCGAGTCACAGCTAGTTGTCGAGAGAAAACTCGCACGACAACACGTTGACACCAGGATAGCTGAAAATAACTTACAGCAACATACTTTACATAAAATAATTGATGAACCGAACAAAGAACAAGAGGAAGAACAAAATTCCAGCCCTGTAATAGAGCGGGTCCGGCACCGGCTCTCCTTGAAACCCTTAACTGAGATTGACACAAGGTTGCTAAATATCACCACACCTACTACAACCACCAAACAAAATGACGCCATTTTCCGGGAGTTACTGTTTCTCAAGGAGAAAGAGAACAAGCCTGAACCTCAGCCTGCTGTGAAACGTCTCTCTCTATGCCCCAGTGCCAAGCGGGTTCCGCTCAACAAGCCGCAATTTCGCCGCAACTCACTTGCCACGATTCCATCAGTAAATGTACTTGCACAGCGGCGTCCTTCTCTGATCCCAAGTAGTAGCAATATGTGTGCTGGTGGTGGAAGTAATAAGAAAGTGAGTTCTATTCTTAGGAGGAGTTTACAAAAGAAGGTGATTATCAGGCCACCAATTTGGCAGCAGGTTGGGAAAAAGGGTGTAAATGGACTTACGGGAGGTGGTGTGGAGAGGTCACGGATGTCAATAGGTTGTGCAAGGAGAGTGCTTACCAATAATGGAAATGGCGGCGGTGGTCCCAGCAGAGTTACTTCTGGTCGGCAGGTACAGTTGCAACGCAGGGATGTGGAGAAGGGTTGGAACCAGAGGTTTGGTTTGAAGAAACTGTAGTGTAGTGAATATATTGCTCTGATATTGATTTAGCTTATTATAGCACATGGTTGCTATTACAGACCATGTAACTTAGGCAGTATGATTTGTTTTTTAGGCAAAGTGATGTCATTTCGAATAATTTGTTTGTTAGGCATTCGATATGTTTCATAACATCCCTTTCTCTGGGAATGATGATTTCTAAGGTTCTGACCGTGACAAAGTGATGTAATTTGCAGTAATTTGCTTATTAGCACTCAGTGTTTCACTAGCACCTTTTTTTTGGTCAACTTAATACGGGTGGAAAACAAACGAGCAGGGGCATGGGACTTAAATTTGGGTCCGATGGGCAATAAAATTTGTATGCATGAATCTTAAAGTGCATCAGATGGCTCCGATTTCCTTGAAAACTGATATGATCAATTAGAAGATTGAATTTTTTTTTTACCCTGATTATATAATTTTATTTGTTAATAAAGGATAAAATTGATAAATTAATTCTTTTTGCTATTTTTAAAAAATAAAAATTTAAATACAGTATATTGAATTTGAGGGAGAATTGCGTAACTTTTAAGGTTTTTGAAGTGTAAGACTAATTCAATTTTTCTGAATATTTTGTACATACAGGTGGCAATGTCCATTTCAGTCGAACATAAAGGTTACAACTAGACAAACGGTGATATGGCCACGATCTTATCTAAAATTTCAGATTAATGCCATCACCACAACGTTGTTACTTTTGAACAAAATTCATGAAGTGGATCGTCATCCCCAATGACAACATCAGTAGTGTTATTTGAATTTAAGTGCAACAATATGTGGTAAATTCAAACGAAAGTTCTTCAAAAGCCGATTTGACTTAACACAGTAGTTCAGGAGGTAGAAACAAACTTCTATCTCAAACAATAAAACAGCCAACGAGTTTACCCATATAATAAAATAAAACCTTTAACAGACTAAAGATAAATGTAAATAATAGCTTGAACTTTTATCGAATCAAAATTTGACGCAGCTTATAACTACAACATATGACACCATAAACAGATTAACACTGTGTAAACTACAAGACTACATTCATCATTCCTAACACACCAGTATCAGTCTACTGTAGCAATGAAGAGATGAAATCCAAGCTGTTCATTCAAACAAAATTCCTGTGACCAAAGAAATGAAAAAATATATATTTAAATAAAAAAAAAAATGTTAAAAAAGTGTCGAATTGATTTTTCTCTGTAGCTAATTGCTGCTTACTATTGAGGCTAAATTATTCAGGCCCAAAAAAGAAGTATTGAAGGAAACCAGTTCAATCTAGAAAGAAGAATAGTCAGAATGAAAGATGAACTTACATCTGATTGATGTACCAGCCAGACAAGTCAGGCGAGACTTTGTGTCAGTCTCTAAAAGAGGGGTCCACTTGTCAGTCGTTGAGGCCATGTTGACATCCCAAACTCTTATAACTCCATCTGATGATGCAGAAGCAATTAACTTAGGCGATTCTACCTTGAAGGAGACGAGGCCTTTCACACGGTTTTTGTGGGCATCTGGTATGCAAAAAGCCTTCTTGCCACTTTTTGTGTCCCAAGCAGTTACATGGTGGTCCTCGCCACCTGTGTAGAGGGTCCCACTCTGACATAGTTCAAATATAATTTGTTAGCAAAGAGTGGACTTGGCAACAGTAAAGCACAAATTAGTGGATTACTACCTGACCATTGTCCTCTGAGATTCTTTTTCCATGTAATTGGTATCTTTGAAAAATGTAATAGTCCTCAAAAAAACAATTGACAAAACTAAAACTAATGCTCAGCTATATTTGCTAATAACATCCAACACATTTATGTTGCAACTATTACTGAACCTAAAGATACTTTTACGGTATTTGCATATTTTGTGCCAAACTAATGGGTATGAAAAGAACAAAAGATGCATTCCATAAACTGCTGACAATCCTCCCAAGCAGCACAAATTGAACTATAAGCTAAGAGGATTACTCTTGGATTACAAGTCAGGGCAAATTTTTGCAATATTTGTTGGACATAGTGTTAGAAGAGATTTCCCATATATGTGAATAACAAAACATTGGGATAATTTTAAGGAAAAGTAAATTTAAATAGGGTTTTAAGTATTCAAACTCACATAAATTACCAGGAATGATTCATCATAAAAGAAGAAACAAATGGAACTACAAATACCTCCCCATGTGCAACACAAAGAATCCTCTTTCCACAATCTATCTCTTGTATAATCCTTGCATCCTCGGAATCATGCACTGTGATCCTCCCTTCTGATGCCATTGCAAACCAATCCCCGCTTTCCCCACCATACTTCACAACAGATGCCTCTTTTTCTATTCGACAAGAAAAACTCCTCCTTCCCCTCACCAAATTAACCATCACCAGAGAGGAATCCCCACGGCCCACTGTCAGTGCCACCCGGCCTGAAGGGTGCACTGCCAAGTCAGCGACACCTCCCTTCTTGTGTGCTTTGACCTGATCAGAGCATTGCACAACAGTTTTCAGTGGAATATGTGTAAATCCTGTCAATTCTGTTTCTTTGATTTGTGCTTTTTCAGTAATTTATATTACTATGGTGTACATAGGCGTTAAAAATCTTGGTCTATTTGGGGATATAACTATATGTAGGAATCAAACTAAGGCCAATATATACAGCATAGTACTGGTACCTCCTGTATTCTTATGACTGGTATCGACAGCCCAACATGTACTTATAATCATTCAGTTAATTAATTCACATTCCTTCATCACATCAACAATCAACTAGGTTGACAGTACAAATAAAGAATCGAGCGAGTCAGCTATAATTCAACCTCAGTACTCCAATCAATTTTACTCTTTGAGAACAAAGAAGAATACCTCCTTGAGAAGAACAAAAGGATCGGCGTCAAAAATACGAACAACACCATCGTCTGAACCAGATATAAGATTTCTCGGTATGGAGGAGGTGGAGGGGGCGCAGAAGAAAGAGAGAGAGGTAACGGCGGCGGAGTGATCGAGAAGAGAGCCTGCGTCGGAAGATGAGGGGAGGTGGTAGATATGCACAGCGTCGTCGGCGCCGCCAGAGGCAGCTAAAGGTCCCTCCGCGGCGGCGCACTTGATCGGAGCGGTGTGGGAGGGGTAAGAGAAGAGAGGGGTTAGGGTTTTAAGAGAGAAGCCCCAGATGAATTTCTCGTATGAACCCGCCACCAACGCCATTGTGCTTAGTCTCTCTGCTTGAGGTTTTGGAGATCGAAAGGGTTTTGGCAACAAATTTTCCAAATTACCCCTGCAAGTAGGGGTGCGTGCAAACGGATCGGACATTGGTAAAACCATATCCGTATCCGCTTTTATTTTTATTTTTAAGAATAATATCAGCTTTTTACAACAATAAATTATATAAATCTTTTCATGATATATATTTAATATTCGAATACATATAACTAAAATTTGAAATCATATATGTATCCATGTCTGCAGTGGCGTAGCCAGAATTTGTATCAGGCTAGACAAAAAATAAATTACTAAAAAACAGTTATTATTTTTTAATAAAAAAATTAAAATTATGAGCACACCATTTCTTAAAAATAAATTTTTTATTTCTAAACATTTTGGTAAAATAAATCAGGTTAAAAATTATTTTTTTTACTATACTTTGTGATTAAGATAATTTTTGTGATAGTTTAAAAATAAATAGATTCAATGTAAGTTAAAATCGTCAAATAATAAGGCATAATGGTCTGAAATGTTAAGGCTCAAATAATTTCTAGATGCTCATAATTCTCTGTGAACCAATAATTATTTCTATTTTTATACTTAATGGACCAATACATCATCAAGTCTATATAGAAAGAAGTATCCGATAATATTTCTTCTTTACAGTCTACGTTCACTTTCTTTCCAAATCAACAAAAAAAATTTTTGTTAAATTCAAAATTGACACAAAAAGACCGACTCAAGCCACTACTAGAAGAGAATCGCAGCAGGGGTAGGCAATGAACTGAAATAGGGGTAGATAATGATATAATTTTATACGAATTTATAGGTAATTATTAAAATTCAGGGTTAGACAACCTAGACTGTTGCCTATCTCTGGTCCATGCTGGCTCCACCACTGCATGTCTGCAAGAATATCCGATATATCGGATATTCGTATCTAATTTTTGAGTACGAATCCGGATACAGCTAGATAATATTCGATCTGTTTGCATTCCTCTGGTAAGATGCTTAATTTTTTTTTTAAATAAATAAATAAGTGTCGCATATCTTGCTCAATATCTATCAAAATGCTAATTGTTTATTCAAATAGGTTTACCGTATAAACATGATATCATGTTGTAAGGATAATTAGTTGTGCACTATTTTTCCCACGGCACGTATTATGGCTACAAGTTTTTCTATAAAATTTTAGGAAAAATTTACATTTTGACAGACACGTTCCACATTTTATTACCTTTGTATTAATTTTTTTAAATTTTGGCTAAGGAACTTTTTTTAATGGTAAATTATGATTTTGTAATGAACTGAAATTTATTATCGACTAAAAGGAATTCAAATTTTTTAGAAGTTTGTTGCAATTTATGAATGCGTAAAAATTTGTATCTATTGTAGTCAGTGTTTTAAAATGCGGCCGCATGGGCCGCATATGCGTATGCGGTCGGCAGCCGTGCTCAGAATGCCCATGCGGTTTTCCATGCGGTTTTGACCATGCGGCCGCATATGCGGTCATGCGGAATTTTCCATGCGGCCATGCGGATTAAAAATACGGCCATGCTGTTTTCCATGCGGATTCAATGGTCTGAATTTGATATTTTTTGTACCCATCTTAATAAATAGTAAAAAAAATTAGAAAAATGTAAAATTTGGTCTCCAAGCACATATTAATATGGAGAATAAGATGAACGGTTCGAATCGACTGTTTGAATTTTGAAAATAAAAATATGTTCATTTTACAAATAGATCCTTATGTCCATAGAAGCCTTTGCTATATATATATACGTGAATTTTTATTTTAAAATTGATCCGCATATATAAATCCGCATGAAAATCCGCATATGCGGTATGCAGTGGCCTTCCGCATGCATGAACAAAACCGCATTTTAAAACATTGATTGTAGTAGGAGAAAACATTAATAATGTTTAGAATAATTAAGAAATTAGATGGGAGATATTAAAAATGTAATTAGTTCGGATGTCTAGAAAAGTTAAAAGAGATGGATATATAAGCTCATCATATTCTTGTAATGAATATATTGAATTGAGACATAATTCATCCCAAAATTCGTCCAATTTACACGATCTCTAATCTAGGATGGTGACAAAAGCGAATAAAATAAAAATTTGAAGTGCTTTCTTGCAATAGCAATAGCAATAGCAATAGCTAATTGTTTCAAAAAAGAAACAGAAAAGTTCCTTAAACTTGAAAGGGCCACTTTTTTCCATTAGAAATAAAAGGAAAAAGATACAAAAAAAAAATCCCAAGTAATAAACCCACAAACTCTTTTGTCAAGAACTAAAATTCCAATCACTAGCATTCTACAAAAATTTACTCCCATAAATTCTTTAAGAACACAATGAAAGCACAATAAACCAAGATCACATTTCCAAAAAGAATTTAAAACCAATAAGCAGTGTACTTATTGGATGTCTGTTATACCAAGAGCCTGCTCTTCAATTGTGCTGTGCTTCACCCTGTGCACTGCCTTCTCCACCTGATTACCAATTAAATTGTCAAGTAATCAAAACATGTGCATTTGATTGTCAAGTGAACAAGTTCAGGAAATTAAGTAATGTAAAAAGTAAAAACCCAATTATTTACCTCCTTGTCCCAGTTAGTTCTGACTGTCAAAATTATGAGAGTTACTGTTTGCACGAACACTCCAATAATCAGACCCCACCAAATTCCCTGGTAACGAAACTTTTAAGTTAGAATATATCAATAGAAAATTATCAAGGAAGCCATATATCTTCCTGGTATTACTATATTTGGGTCTGTTACTAATCTTAATCTCAACAGATATGGATACTGGTACCTACCCTTCTAAGTTTGTCGGAATTGGTTTATCCTAATTTCATTGTTTGCTCATTTTCATTATTAAATGAGATTTGAGAAGATTTAAGTGTAACCAAAGAAATCTAACGTAAATGAGATTTGTGTAAATTAATTCATTATACACCAAACAAGCTAAGGATAGAAATAGATAAAATTTTAGGGCTTACTGCAACAGATAGCGTAGTCTTAAACCCGAGAACACATCCAATTGGAAGACCGATTACGTAATATGCACCGACATTTACGTATGCAACTATTGCCTGCCATCCACTCCCAATTGCAACCCCTACAATTAGAGAAGCAGGAATACAAATAAAATAATCTGCAACAAAGCAACAAAAAAAAAAATGGAAAATATGCTGTACCTGAGAGGATTGGTTGAATTCCATTCAAGAAAATAGATATGGAAAGCAATGGAGTTAGATTTGCTACTGCAGCTATGACAACTGTACTGGTTGTATATAATTTGCTTAAAGGAGTTTTCAGTATTAGCACCAAAGCACTGATAATCACACTAATAATTATGCTTGTTGTAACCACCACTATAACTGCAAATCTCGCGACCCGAGGATGTGATGCGCCGAGCTCATTTCCGATACGAACACTGGTTAAATAAAAAGAACTTTACGTTACAACTTAACATTCATTAATAACTTGGTAACTTATTTATTTTGGTGTTTGGTGTTTGGTGTTATAGTGCAATACTCACCTTGCTGCATTGGCTAGACCAAGCATGATTTGGAAATCCCAGTTCCAGTAGTTGATACTGTGGTTTAAATTTATTGTTAATAATCAAATATGATAAATTATATGAGTAATCACATGTTAAATACCAGAAACCAAAATATTTGTTTCAAAAACGTACCATATGGACACAGAATCAAGAGCAATCTCTGAATTAGGGAGGAAACCAGTCAAAAGCACAAAGCCTTGTACATACCAAACCTCCAAGCTGCTCAAAATCAACATAAAAATATACTTAAATAACAGGGGAGAGAGAGAGAGAGAGAGCAGGGTTTTTTCTGCAATTTTGCAGTATCCAGGGTGCTTCTACAAATTTGACCAAGTAAAATTTGTTGAGAAAGATTTGAGCACATCAATTAAATACTTACACCAGCATAACAGCTGAGGCACAGGTGAGTTTTGTGTAACTCCAAAGGCCACTAAAAGCCCTCATTGACAATCCGGTCCACGTGGCTTTACACGAAGGACTGAGGATTATGTAAAGCCACGTCAGCACCACCAGTATCCACCAAGAGATACTTAGAGTCAACGCTGCACCAAGCAACCCAAATTTAAACACAAAAACTGCCAGGTAAGAAGCGATGACGTGGAAGACCAAGACCGCAACGCTCAAACACGCCATTGGGTTCACAATATTTTGTGCTTGAAGAAATCTCTGCATGGGGCAGTAAAATGCAAATGCGAGCAGCTGTGGCATTAGTCCGCGTGCATATGTCTGGCCTGCGGCTGCCACATCAGCCTCCTGGCCGATAAGGTGGAGGAAGGGACCCGCGTACCAGTATAGGAAACAGAGAATGATGGCGGCAATTATGTGGAGGATCAGGGCCCGCTGGCAAATGATGCCCATGACTTTGTATTTCTTTGCACCATATGCTTGCCCGCAGACTGTTTGTACTGCACTAGCCATGCCAATCTTGAAAATAACATTTTCAATTTAATGTTACTGTTTTTTTGCCTATGAATTATTATTGTTGTTTTTGTTGTTTTTTGTCGAAATTTAATTAAAACTGATAGGCTGAATGTTTTCAAAAGGAAATTACTTTTGGTGTTGATTTTATAAGGCCCTCAAATCTCAATATATGATTGCCTTATTGGTTATGACTTATGACCCTGTAATTACTGTGGGAGAAGTTGATTTTGGGGGTAAAGATTTTAACAGAACAAAAACAGTAATTAAATTGTTTTACTTTGTTTGTTTAATATTTTGTGTTTACCATAATGCCATAAGCAAGGCCTTGTATCCCAATATTGGTAATGGATGCACCGGCAAGCGAAAGAGCACCGAGATGCCCGACAAACATCTGGCTGACGAGACTGAGAGTGAAATTTGCAAGTTGAATGATAATTGAAGAGTATGAAAGTTTCCACAGATTCTTCGACTCCCATTTGAAAAGCCGCCACCCAGTTCGCCACGTCACCGGCTCCCACTGCAGTAACTCCTCTGACTTCCTCGAACCTTCATCGATGTCTGGTAACAATGCCTGTGTAGTCCCATTCTGATCTTCCATAATTGCCTTTACCTAGCTAGCTTACACTAAAATGTTACTGTCTGATGTTTCAATTGAAAGAATTATATATCCGAATTTAAATAGTTTTACTTGTCAGTCTCTGAGCAACTAACAAGTTGGTGGGAAGAATGTTAGATATGTTTTATAAACAAGTCATAGTAGTGAGTCACGAAAGCAACTTCAAAGTTTGGTAGCTTTTGAGCTCAGGGACTATATTAATTAAAATTAGTTCTATGGCATGCACAACTAGACGTCTCCACCTAACTAGTTTTCTAATAAATGCACATTACTAATTCTACAAACTAAGGCACAAAAAAAAGTTTGTTTTAATAGATGTCCTAAGAAAAGAATTGGCTTTTCCTCTTACTTTATATGCTTAACTAAAACTATGACAGTATAATCATAGTACATAAGAAGTTATGATTTCATGTTTTCTATGTCACATTATTAATGTTCTCATCCATTCAAAATTTTATTATTCTGTCATTATCTATCTTGATTGAATGGCTCAAATATCATATTTTTCTCTCCTAATTTAAAGGAAAAACGTATGCATGAATTTCCGTGTAACTAATTGAGTTTATTTATCATTATATATGTCTTTAGCAAATTTAAAAAAAAAAAAAGTTTTGCATCTAAAATTTGTTCTAATATAATAATTATTCTACAAGATCAGAAGGATGCATTACAATAAGATAAACTGGATCAAGAGCTTTAGGCCTATTTAAACAAACAAAAAAAATAAAGATGTACTGATGGCATTATTGCACATTTGTTTGTGCCTGTACTGGGACCAAAATAATTATCTAATCATTAGACCTCAAATCAATGCTATTTACAATTTTGAATTCCCTTATAAGCAAAATAAATTATCCGCATAAATAAATATCAACTAAACAGCCCGACCCGCTAACCCGAATGCTCCAAAATCTGAGGAGATACGATTCCTCTCTCCACAAACTTCTCCCTGAGTTTCCTCCCCTCAATTTTAAACCCATCCAAATCCAATCTATCACTAACCTTCTTACAAATCTCCAGATTCGGCGCCAAATTTCTATTGAACACACGGCAAGCAACCTTATACGCCTGAACAGCCGATCCATTCTTCAAATAAGCCGCCATCAACAAATCACAACTTGCCACATCATTTCTTGATCCGGTGCGCAAAACCTTTGGCAAAATATCATACGCCTTGTCCACATAACCAAATCTACATAGTTTCTCAATCACCATATTGTAGCCATTTTTAAACTCTTGCCTTGTTAACATCTTATCTAAAATCTGAACTAATTCTTCAACCTTACCATTACAGCAAAATCTATGTATGACAGTACGGTATGTGACAGGACTGGGCTCCACACCCCTATGTAGCATCTTTTCAATCATATTTGTCATTTCTTTGAATCGTCCTTTCTTTCCGAGATTATCAAGTATTATTGTGTACGTGTACACATCAGGATGCTTGTTATTTAGGTACATGTCGTCAAGTAAAGAGAGTGCTGTCTCCATGTCACCTTTTTTACAAAATCCATGAATTAAAGTTGTGAAATTAACAACATTTATGGTACATCCCTTGTGCAAACACTCTTGCATGAAATTTTTAGCCTCTTCAGCCTTGCCTTCTGCGCAAAGTGCTTGTATGAATAAGTTAATTTCAATTGCAGTAGGGAAAAGGCCTTTTTTCACCATTTGAGAAATTAAATCGCATGCTTGTTTTAGTTTGCCTTCTCTTCTTAGCCCATGCATAACCACACTGTATGAGATTTCACTCGGGACCCACCACTCTTCTTCACTTTTGTTAAGCATCTCCAACGCCTCCAATGATTTACCAACCTTACACAAACCATGTAAAATGGAGGTATACGTGACTGTATTTGGTTTGCACCCGTACTTATACATGTTCTTGACCATCCTCTTGGCCTCGTCAATTTGACCTAACCGGCAAAATCCATTAACTATTGAAGTGTAAGTTACCACATCAGGTTTATAACCATTTGAGACCATCTTGGACATTATTTCCTTGGCCTGCTCCATTAACCCATTATGGCAAAAGGCATGGATAACAGCAGTGTACCCAACTGAGTCAACCCGAAACCCACTTCTCTCAGCCTCTCTGACAAACTCAAGTGCCTCCTCTGCATATCCATGCTTTGATAGTACGTGTATTATTGTATTGTAAGTTACTTGATCAGGTATTAAACCTGCCTCCATTTGCATCCTCTTCAACAAGTCTCTAACATCTTTGATTCTATTTTCTTTACAGAAAAATGACATAATGGTGTAAAAGCTGACCTTATCAGGAGCAAACCCATTAACAGTCATTTGTTTAATCATATCTAATGCTTCGGTAACCCGTTTAGCTTCACAAAACCCTTTAATGAGGCAATTATATGTAACCACAGTCGGTACAATACCTACTTTTTGCATTCTGTCTGAAAAGAACAAGGCTTTCTCTAATCTCTTGGCCATAACTAGCACATGAATAGCTGTGTTGCAAATTTTTATATCGGGGGCAATTCCATCTTTTTGCATCAGGTTCAAAACCCGCATGGCCGCTCTCAGCTTACCGGCCCGGCTGTAAGAAACCATTAGGTAGCCAAACAGTTCGGGTCTTCTTCTAATCCCACGGCGAATCATCAACCGCATGATTCTTCTAGAGGACTCACAAAGCTTTGTCTTGCTGAGTAACTTGAGCATTTCATCGAACACTTCAGGTGCATGGCGGTACCGCCACTGCCGATCAGCCCAGTAGAAAAAATTCATAGCAACACGCTCGTCTTTCTGTGCACGTAGCACTGCACGAACCTGGCGGGGATTGCACGTGCGCAACAAATGGCGGAGCTGGGATTCGAGCTTAGGGTCCCATTCATGGCGAAGAGAGATTAGTCGGCATATTTCCCTGACTAGAGGGTGACTGGACTCTTCCATTTGTCCCTCATCCTCTTCTTCTTCTTCTTCCCTAACTGAGTGCGCTGACACGGTATGTTTGTCAAACAGATCAAGTGCGCCGAATTGGTCATTGTCATCGTCGGTTTCTTCGTCGTCAGATTCATGGGTTAGGTGGCCGAATTGGAGAGATGGGCTTGGATCAATTGCTTCGTTTGGATTGGGATTGATGCGTGGTTTGCCTTCATTGTCATTGTCAAGGCTGGTTCTTTGATGCTTAGAATTGGTGGAATTAGATGAGAGAAGTCCTAATCCGGTTGTGCTTTGGTTAGTGTAGGTGGAGTATGAATTGAGCTTAGATTTTGACAATTTATTAGGTCTGAATTTTGATTTTGATAGGAATTGGCTAAAACCCTCAGCCAAGGTTTTACGCATTGTTTACTGAAAACGGAAGAAGAAAAAGAGTTGCGGGTTGAGACTTGAGACTTGAGAGCATCTGGAAAGAGGCGTGTATCGCTTCGAACCCGTTCATCTCTGTCTGAGTATTGCGCGAATTTTTATAATTTGCACGCATCTTAACGCATGAATATTGAGATCCGTTTATCCTCCCTCCTCTCTCCTCTCTCCTCTCTCTTTTTTTTTTTGAGAAAGTTAGCAGTGGCTGCCAAGCTGTATTGAATTTAAAATATGTGTACAACGTTTGGAGAAAATGAAATACAGATTGCAAAGAAAACTACACTACAACTACAGAAATCATAAGACTACAAAACCCTCTCACGTAGTAGAGATATTTAATAAATAAAAACTAAAAACGCTACAAACAAAAAATACCCCTGCACCAGCATTCAGCGCATCATACCAGTATTCGTATTCAGAGCAACTCACCAGAGGTTAAAAGTGTGTTCTCAGCAGTGTTTCCCCCACAGCTCTGCGTCTTGTTTTATTGTTGTTACTAGTGTCTGAGGTGGCATTTTTCTTCCTCCAAATAAGACCTCGTTGCGTTGTTTCCAGATTGCCCACACCCCACAAAGCACCTTGGTCATGTGTTGGTCAATGTTTAAACTACTAGCTCTTGCTCTGATTATAAACTGGTTCCAAATCGCCTCTACTGACATCTAATTTGCCGTGATGATGCTGTCTCCCCTAATTCCAAGATGGAACCATACTGTTGTTGCGTATGGGCATAGAAAGAATAGGTGTGCTGCCGACTCTACAGGGCAGTTGTTGCACATGATGCAGGAGGTGTTACAGTTCATGCCTCGTCTTCTCAGGTTCTCTTTCGTCAGGGTCCTGTTCTGTAACAGTAAGTAACCAAAGATTTGTACAGTGTGAGGAGCCTTATATTTCCATATTTTTGTAAATTCCCACGAGATTTTACCCCCCATAACCAGTGCCTCATATATAGACTTTGTTGTGAAAACCCCCCATTTGTCAAATCGCCAATAGAATGAATCCTCTAAGTCATTCAAGATGACCTGGTCCATGCATTGCATATCAACTCCCATTTCAGCCAATCTGTTTTTTGCTTCTGATAGTGAAATTCTTGGAAGCAATGGCTTTTCTTTATCTCCATAGAAACCTCTTATTGGTGTGCCTCCCCATGAGTCAAACCAAAAAGAGATTGATCTCCCATTGCCTATTACGCAGTAACAGCCCCAGTGAAATAAGTGTTTGATTTTTTGTAAATTTCCCCAAAAGAAAGAACCGGACTGTAGCCATATCCTGGGCCCAATGTGGGACCTTCCTTTTCCTCTAATTCTGGTGGCAATGATACCCCACATCGATTGAGGTTCTGTGTAAAGCCTCCCCCACCACCTTAACAGTAGACATGTGTTCTGGGTTTCTAAGTTCATCGCCCCCATGCCTCCAATCTTCTTCGGGAAGCATACAGATTCCCAGTTAATTCCTGAGATCCCTCTTTTTAGTTGACCATTTTTGCCCCATAAAAAATCTCTTTGAATTCTGTCCATTCTGTTGATTGCCCACTTTGGAATTCTAAAACAGGACATGTAATAAGAAGGAAGCGCTGACAGGACTGAGTTTACGAGTTGTAACCGGCCACCCCTAGAAATCATCTTGCTCTTCCAGCCTTGGAGCTTATTTTCCATTTTTTCTATCAAAGGAATGAACAAACTTCTCTCCGGTTTTTTAACCGTTAAGGGCATCCCCAGATAAGTGACCGGTAACTGTGTTTGTGTACATCCAAGTATTTGTCCCACTTTTACTATCTCATCTTCTGCTAAATTAAATGGCACGTAAGAACTTTTGCGGTAGTTTATCTCTAAACCTGACATTTTTGCAAAGAGTCTCAGCATTAATTTGAAGGTTATTAATGACGACTCATCCACGCTCACGATGAAAGCCGTGTCGTCCTCGTATTGCAAGACTAGGATTGCTTCTGGTATTTTTGGGCCTATCGGGGATGACAAGGTTTTGTTCATAGCAGCCACCATTTGTTGCAGGACATCTGTTGCAATTAAGAAGAGCATGGGGGACAGTGGGTCCCCCTGCCTTAAACCTTGGCAGTGTGTAAAGGCTTCCCCTTGAATTCCATTGGTGATGACTCTCGATGTTGCAGTTTTAAGAATTGTGTTAATCCAAGCTGTCCATCTATCTGGAAAGCCCCTGGCTCGCATTGTTTATGTTAAGAACCCCAATTGTATTGAATCAAAGGCTTTTGAGAAATCGATCTTAACAAACACCGCTGGTCTTTTGGAAGCTGTTATGTATTGCAGTGTTTCCCTTGTTGAAATGAAAGTTTCTGATATGTTTCTACCTCTTACAAAAGCTGTTTGAAATGGTGAAATCAATTCTGGCAGGTTCTTTGCCAACCGGTTTGCAAGGAGTTTTGATAGAAGTTTTGGTATTAGGTTCACCACGCTTATTGGACGGTAATCTCCAACCTGTAATGCCATTGCTTTCTTGGGTATCATTATTATGTCTGCACAGTTTATCCCCGTCAAGTCCAATTGACCTGTATAGAATTCTTGCACCGTTGCCAAAATATCACCTTTTACTTCATTCCAAAAGATTTTTACGAATTCATTCGGGATTCCGTCCGGTCCGGATGCCTTATTGTTTGCCAAGCTTTTGACCGCTGCTGCAATTTCTTTTTCCTAGAATTCATTCTGTAGATGAGACAGGTCTATTTGGTTGGTGTAGAGTGTTGATGAGTCAAAGCACACTGTTTGCTTTGAATCGCCCAAGAGAGATTTTAGCATGGTATGGAAGGCCTTTGCAATTGATTCCTGATCCGATACGGTTTGGTCTCCCACCATTAGTGAAGTGACTGTATTTTTTCTTGTTCTTGCGGAGGCAAAAGCGTGGAAGAAGCGTGTGTTTCTATCCCCGTGTTTGAGCCATTTGCATCGTGCGTGTTGTCTCCAGCGAGTCTCTATTAACACTGCCAACTCGTAAGCTCTTTCTCTGAGACCTATTCTTTTCTGGAACTCATGTTGTTGCAATTTACCCGACTCCTCCAAACAGTCGAGAGAGTGGATCTCTTTTTTACAGAAATCAAGTTGTAGCTGCGCTTCACTAAAATTGGATTTATGCCACTGACTCATTTGTTGTTGTAGTTGTTTTGATCTTTCTGTGAAACTTGTTAAGCTGTTGGCCTTCCCATCTTCCCAATTTTCGTTGACTTTTGTTTTGAGGACATCATATTTGAACCAGCATAGCTCCATTTTTGTTGACCGTTTTGGTAGGTGTTGTTGCTTGCATGTCAGGAATAGAGGTACATGGTCTGATACTGTCATTGGCAATGCTTGCAGAGTAATGATCGGGAATCTAAAAGAAAATTCTGGAGATAAAAATACTCTATCGAGTTTAGAAAAAATGGGATTGGGTTGTTTGTTTGTCCAGGTGTAGGTTCTGTTTCTCAAAGGTACATCCAAGAGTTGAAGATCCGTTATCAGCTTGTTAAATTGTGACATGTTATTGAAATTCCTCATGGCGCTTGATCTGTCCACAATCCATCGGACTACATTGAAGTCTCCTGCAAGTATCCATGGTGCATCCACTACTGAATTTTAAAGCAAGTATTATAAAAAAATTATAAAAAAGGTGAAGGTCAAGTCTTTAAATTTCATATTCATGTTATTAAAATAATAATTTTTTTATTTGAGTTTTGAACCATGATGATTTCTCACGTTAGAAGACGTGTGACTTTGTCTTTTTTGTTTTCTTTTTAAGAGCCAAACATGTGTCTTCATCACTAGATTAAAAATTAATTCAAAATTAATTCTTACAAGTATTGTAATTTGATTCATAATATTATCCTATCGATATTATGGATATCGATAATTATATTTTCCGCAATATAAATCTATATCAAATTTTAGTGAAAATTAGGTTAAAAACTTAGTCTTGTGCCCACATATTTGTTATTATAAAAAAAAAATCAAATTAACGACTTCAATGGTAGTATTTGTTGGGATATATATATAAGCTATATAGTTGAATTGGGGTTGTTGGAATAAATGTTTTTTTCCCTCTGGCTATTTTATTTTTTTCTTATCAAGTTTTTCGATTAATTTAATTTCAAAATATATTGAATTGGTATCGGGCAACCAATCTAAACTATTGATATAGATAGTGCACGAGTTATGTGATTACATTTAAAATATAAAAAAAATATAGTATAAAATTAAACAACTAAAAGTAGATTTATATGTTAATTTCCATACAATTATTTTTTACATTTTTTATTCCGAATCATTGTTTGACAATTCAAATATTGAAAAAAAAAGCTACTAAATTCGGATTTTTCGATCTCTCCCTCCTTTCTTCTCTCTTGTGTGATTGATTGAGACGTGAGATGATCAAGGGTTTGATCTTGCATTGGAATTGAGAATTGAATCCGTTGAGGTGTATTGATTGAGATAGCGGTTTGTGATCGATCCAATCCGACTATTAGATTTGATCAACTGTTCGTGATTCAATTGGGACTGGCGAGCTGATCTAGCAGTCAAGCGAGTCAATTATTCGACTAACCCCTGGTGTACACTGTTGGGGTTTACGCGGTGCTAACCGGAAATCCGTTTAGGCTTAAGTTGCGGAATGACCGTAGAACAAAAATTTCTACAGCCAACTTAAGCTCAGGATTAAACGGGGTATGTCAGGAAACTTTTCAAGGCGGTCCACCTTCAGTATTCCTTTGGCATCAAAACCCAATTTAATCCTTTTACAGATCTACTCCATGATTGATTTCTAAAACTTTAATCTACTTACCAATTAAATAGATTAATATAACATATTTATACCTTGTTTCCAAATCACAGTTGGAATGCAGACCGAGCGAGTAGAGCCTCACCAGGGAAGGAATCGACTCGGAGTATCACACGTGTGATACCTCTATCGGTTATCCACCAGGACTAACCGGAGAGCGATTTATTTCTTCTGCCAGAAATACCGTAAACCGCGGAATTCTGCAAAAACACTATTCACGGGGAAAAAGACGAAAACCCGTAAACACGAATTTTCGGTTGCTCAGTTTCATCAATATGCAAAACTGACATACCGCTAAATTCGATAAAACACTATTCATCGATCCCGTAAATATACTCCACAACAACCCGCAAGATTATACGTCAACTACGTATAACTTTCTTTTCTCAACCGAAACACTATTTGGGAGAGAAACCGAGAAAGAGAGAAAATACCGATCCGTTTCGACACGAAACCGGTATGAGTGAATTAGCGATTTTTCTCTCTACATGCACTCCTCTATTTATAGGCTTTTGAGGAGGTTCGCAAAAGACCGAAATACCCCTCAACTTATGCCTATTTACAAGATATGTCATTGAATGGATAAAGATGACATGTCATGTGGATAAGATCGATGACGTGTCATCTGGATAGGATCGATGACATGTCATGCGGATAAGCACGAATCTGAAAAGACTCGAATGCCCTCGGCCCGAACACAAATAATGTTTGTATAATTATTCTGAACAATTATATATATTTTTATGCGGTTGTTTGTTTCGGTATCGATGACGTGTCATCTGGATAGGATCGATGACATGTCATGCGGATAAGACAAATCTGAAAAGACCCGAATACCCTCGGCCCGAACACAAATAATATTCGTATAATTATTCTGAACAATTATATATATATTTTTCTTGCGGTTTGTTGTTTCGGTAATTTATACAACGTGTCCTGCACATTTATAAATTAACCGGTTAACTTTTATACAAAGTGTCACACACGTTTATAAATTAACCAATGTTTTTGCTTGTTATTTTTACATAACATTTATAATTTAATTATAACACGTATAATTAATTATAACCATCTTACTATTGATCATAACCAATTTATAATCAATCACAATAAGATTCTCCGATTAACTCCTATATGGTGTGACCCAATAGGATCTGTGTTATGTTGGTAAATAAAGTTAAAACTGTTTTAACTTTTATAATCATGAGCGGCATCTGGCAACACATCATGACCATCCAATTACACAGATGATGCTGTACTGTACAATATCATGATCCAGTAAATAATTTACTTGTGTCTGTTCTTCTGTCTCATAGCTATCAGATTAGTTTCAAGGTAGATGTGTGTCATCCTTGCTAACTGAATCTTTTCTTGATCTTGAGCAGATTATCAAATATAATTACTCTTGTAATTATACCGCTAACAGATAATCTTACTCTATCAAGGGGCCCAGTGATGCTATAGCTCGTATAGAGATACGAGGGACAAATAGTATTCTTGGTAAACCATCACTACCTCAGCTAAGCCATGTATACTGAAGAGCTACCGTTATAACTGCATTTTACCGACAGCGTTTGATAACAATCACACATATACATTTCTTAGTAGGAAAGATGAATACCTCATACTGTAGAACTTGACACTGAATGAAAACATAAATGACACAAACACAATTCTATTTAATGTTTCATTCGGGGTCTGTCAAATACCATGTTCCTAGAACATGTATCTATGTGATTAAAATGACATCTCGTGTCAGGTGGTTTGTAAAACTTAACCATCTTTTAATCCACATACTAACCTTATCGCGGTAATTAGTGTTCCTGCTAATTACCTTGGTCAGTGACTTTTTAAGAGTATATATTATCTATATTATGGAGTTTCACAATTTCAGTCATGAACTCGAAATGATCCATAAATTCAATAATACTCAAGGCAACAAAATGATATTAATCATCCAATTCATGAACAAAGTTTTATGATAAATTATCGTATTATTGACTTCTAGATTATTACACTAACATACACCTCTTGGCTTTTCTGTATTGGAAAGATGAGAAAAAGCGAGCGGATTGCGAGCAAACAGCTTGAGGCACCCAAGCCCGTCACCTCGCAAGAGGATAAGGTATGAACTACAATTAACACTCTGCTAGATCATGTATGTAGCATGATTCATAAACTGCGTGTGATTGATTGCATATTTATAGTAAGATCGCGTGTGACGCTCAATAAAATTTTAAAATGTATCTTCTGATGTGCACTGTATCCCAACAATAACATATTATTAGATTATGTTTTGCATAACGTAAGACATATAAAATGAAAAAAATTATTATATAATTTTTTTTTTCATTTTCTCCGATATCTTTTTTTAAGATTTAAAATAATGCACAGTATGATAAATAACTTTTTTTTTAGTGAATTTTCGATTATAAAATAATTAAGTTAGACCCTATTCGGTGGTGATTAGTGGATACTATGTATGTATCATGTTCCAAATTTAAGCTATTTTTTAAGATTATCAAAATTGTCAAAATAAAAAATTATCAAATGATCGTCCCTCATTGTCATACGTAGCAAATGGTGACTAGTATTTTTCATGTAATCCACATGATACTTATAAATAAAAATGAATAATCATGTAAAACTTTTCTCTACATTCGATTGCTCATGCAAAACATCTTGATCTCTTTTCTCACTTTACACATACAAAACTTTACTTAAAATTAATTTCAAGAAAAACCTACATTAAAATACAGTTAACTAATATTTTTTCTTAGATAATTGTTCGCTTCTCAGAGTGTGCTTACAAAGTTCCAAATACAACTAATTGTACTTGTTTTAAACCTTGAATCCACTCACGTCTAGGATTGCAAGTGTACAATCCTATCCGTGTAGTAAAATAAGGTATCGATCCTCAGGGACGGTTAAACTCAATTCTAGACTTTCACAAATCCAAGTTAGGTACTAGAAGTTTGAAGAATTGGGTTTGATTTGTTTATGTTTCCTAATTTCAAAAGACAATTCAATTAAAGGTAAATGAAAGCGATTAAAAGATTTGGTTTTGAATCAATTATAAAAGGCGTTCTTAGGGTTTCAGACTTCATCCCAAACTTTTCCTTCTCTGGACCTATCATACAACTCGCATCATCTCTGATGCGACCCGTATGATGCGACTCGCATCATCTCTGATGCGGGTCGCATGGCCCTCGAGCAGAGCTGACATGAGTTCGTATCTAAGTTGATTTCTTGTGCGAGGCTTCAACCTGTGGCTCTCGCCTACTGGTATCTATCCTAAATTGATTGTCTGGTTAACTAGAAGTATCTATAACCTCTCGATAATAGAAATTTCACCTCTCGGTTACTATTGATCTGAGATCTACTTCAAGTGCTCAATTACAATTGCAAGATACATCAAGGCCTAATTACTAGAAGAGATGCTATAGACATCTAACAGTAGACAATCAAGAATCAATCAAGAAATCACAATCAAGCAAACGATGAATACTCAAACAACAATCACACAAGTTCAACATTAGATCAAAACATCATTCAACTCAAAGAAAAGGTTTGGAGATTACATCTTAACCCTAAGAACTAGAGATCTACTCAAGCATAACAAAAGTAAACATGAAAGAGAGAGAGAATAAGCAAATCATGATGGAGCTCGAAGTGTTGGGTTTTGCGCGGTGTGCTAACCGGAAACCCTTTTAGGCTTAAGTTGCGGAATGACCGCAGAACAAAAATTTCTACGGCCAACTTAAGCTCAGGATTAAACGGGGTATGTCAGGAAACTTTCCAAGGCGGTCCACCTTCAGTATTCCTTTGGCATCAAAACCCAATTTAATCCTTTTACAGATCTACTCCATGATTGATTTCTAAAACTTTAATCTACTTACAAATTAAATAGATTAATATAACATATTTATACCTTGTTTCCAAATCACAGTTGGAATGCAGACCGAGCGAGTAGAGCCTCACCAGGGAAGGAATCGACTCGGAGTATCACACGTGTGATACCTCTATCGGTTATCCACCAGGACTAACCGGAGAGCGGTTTATTTCTTCTGCCAGAAATACCATAAACCGCGGAATTCTGCAAAAACACTATTCACGGAGAAAAGACGAAAACCCGTAAACACGAATTTTCGGTTGCTCAGTTTTATCAATATTTAAAACTGACATACCGCTAAATTCGGTAAAACACTATTCATCAATCCCGTAAATATACTCCACAACAACCCGCAAGATTATACGTCAAGTACGTATAACTTTATTTTCTCAACCGAAACACTATTTAGGAGAGAAACCGAGAAAGAGAGAAAATACCGATTCGTTTCTGCACGAAAAGATACATGTGAATGTGCATATGTATATATGTGAATATATCTTTCTCTCTCTACCCCTCCACCCCTATTTATAGTGTTTAGATTCGGTTGCAAAAGACCAAAATGCCCTCCAAGTTCGGCCTATTTACAAGATATGCCATTGACACCTCATCCTTTTATATGTGAAATGACCAAAATACCCCTTCCACACCCTTCCACATTCTTCTCCATGCTTCTACACATGCAAGGTGGCATAGGTGTGAAATGACCATTTTGCCCTTGTGGATAGGATTGATGACATGTCATCTGGATAGGATCAATGACGTGTCATGCGGATAAGCACGAATCTGAAAAGACCCGAATGCCCTCGGCCCGAACACAAATAATATTCGTATAATTATTCTGAACAATTATATATATATTTTTCTTTCGGTTATTTGTTTCGGTATCGATGACGTGTCATCTGGATAGGATCGATGACGTGTCATGCGGATAAGGACGAATCTGAAAAGACTCGAATGCCCTCGGCCCGAACACAAATAATATTCGTATAATTATTCTGAATAATTATATATATTTTTCTTGCGGTTATTTTTTGTTTCGATAATTTATACAATGTGTCCTGCACATTTATAAATTAACCGGTTAACTTTTATACAACGTGTCATACACGTTTATAAATTAACCAATGTTTTTGCTTGTTATTTTTACATAACATTTATAATTTAATTATAACACGTATAATTAATTATAACCATCTTAATATTAATTATAATCAATTTATAATTAATCAGTAAGATTCTCCGAGTAGCTCCTATATGGTGTGACCCAATAGGATCTGTGTTATGTTGGTAAACAGAGTTAAAACTGTTTTAACTTCTGTTAGTCATGGGTGGCATCTGGCAACACATCATGACCATCCAATTACACAGATGATGCTGTACTGTACAATATCACGATCCAGTAAACAATTTACTTGTGTCTGTTCTTCTGTCTCATAGCTATCAGATTAGTTTCAAGGTAGATGTGTGTCATCCTTGCTAACTTAATCTTTTCTTGATCTTGAGCAGATTATCAAATATAATTACTCTTGTAATTATACCGCTAGCAGATAATCTTACTCTATCAAGGGGCCCAGTGATGCTATAGCTCGTATAGAGATACGAGGGACAAATAGTATTCTTGGTAAACTATCACTTCCTCAGCTAAGCTATACATATGGAAAAGCTACCGTTATGACTGCTTTTTACGGACAGCGGTGGATAACAATCACACATACATATTTCTCAGTGGGAACGATAAATACCTCATACTGTAGAACGTGACACTGAATGAAAACATAAATGACACGAACACAATTCTATTTAATGTTTCATTCGGGGTCTGTCAAATACCATGTTTCTAAAACATGTATCTATGTGATTAAAATGACATCTCGTGTCAGGTGGTTTGTAAAACTTAACCATCTTTTAATCCACATACTAACCTTATCGCGGTAATTAGTGTTCCTGCTAATTACCTTGGTCAGTGACCTTTTAAGAGTATATATCATCTATATTATGGAGTTTCACAATTTCAGTCATGAACTCGAAATGATCCATAAATTCAATAATACTCAAGGCAACAAAATGCTATATAAATAAACATTCAATTCATGAACAAAGCTTTATGATAAATTATCGTATTATTGACTTCTAGATTATTACAAACTAACAATCTCCCACTTAAGCTAGGAGTCAATCATCGTAGACCCTACTTATATACAAAACTCTTTATTCTCTAAGATCTCGTAGATCCTGAGAAAATCTCACAGCCAATCTTCTATGTGTTCCAGACCCATAGAAGCATTAAGCATCTCGTGCTTGGCTTGAGGAAGAGATTTTGTGAGTGGATCAGCTGTGTTGCTGACTGTGTCAACTCTACTTATCTTTACATCACCTTTATATTAATTATATCTTTTATAATTAATTATAAGCATCTTATGATGTTTACGATCTCTCGTATTAGGTGATAACGTTGTAGACGAGAAACATATCCTTAGTTCTCCTCAAGAACTTAAGGATATTCTTTACAGCATTCCAGTGCCTTATGCCTGGATTAGCCTAATATCTACTCGTCATACTCAAAGCATACGAGACATCTGGGCGAGTGCACAACATGGCGTATATGATAGAGCCAATAGCCGAAGCGTATGGTACTCTACTCATAGTGCTTTGCTCATCAGTTGTCGAAAGACACTGAGTCTTGCTAAGCTGTGTACCATGATTCATTGGCAGGAATCCTCTCTTAGAATCCTGCATGCTGAACCGATTCAGCACTTTGTCAATGTACGTGCTTTGACTTAATCCTATAAGTCTCTTTGATCTACCTGATCTACCTCGGTAGATCTTTATGCCTAGTATATAGACATCCTCGCCCAAGTCTTTCATCGAGAAAACTTTTCTTTAATGAAGACTTGGCTAATTGCAAATAGAGGAATATCGTTTCCTATTAAGAGTATGTTATCTACATATAAGATTAAGAAAGGCGATGACACTCCCACTAGTTTTTCTGTACACATAAGATTCTTCTTCGCATCTGACGAAGTCAAGCTTTTTGACTTTTTTGCCAAATCGAAGATTCCAACTCCGTGATGCATGCTTCAATCCATAAATGGATTCAAGAAGCTTGCATACCTTCCCAGCATTCTTTGGATCTTCAAAACCCGTAGGCTGTGTCATGTACACATCCTCTTCTTAAATTTTCATTTAAGAAGGCGGTTTTGACATCCATTTGCCATATTTCATCATCATGAAATGCGGCAATTGCTAGGAGTATCCGAATTGACTTAAACATAGCCACGGGTGAAAAAGTTTCATCAATTCCCAGAATTTGTTTGAAACCTTTTCGCTACTAGCCGTGCTTTGTAAATAGTCATATTGTCATCCATGTCTATTTTCTTTTGAAAACCCACTTGTTAGCTATGGGTTTCACCTCATCAAGTGGTACAACTAGGTTCCAGACCGTGTTGTCATACATGGACTGTATTTCGGATCTCATGGCCTCCAGCCATTTATCAGAGTCGGGTCTATCCATTGCTTCCGCATAGGTCAGAGGATCTTCAGTGTCAAAACTGAGACCTCGTGCAGTCCCAAGTACCTCTCGGGTGCATGGACTGTTCTCATTGACCTACGTAGCACTTGTTCTTCAGGCTGTCGAACTTGATCCACAACTGTCTGCGGATCCAGTTCTACTTCAACTTGCGTTGAAGCACTTGAGCTCGAGACTAGAACCTCATCCACAACTATTTGTGGACTTGGTACTTCCAGATGCTCATCAGCCAAAAAATCAAGAGGTGGGTTAATCTGATCTAGTTCAGATATTGTATTGTGTGATGTATCTTGAATTTCTTCAAGTATTACATTACTCCCACTACTTCCTTTTGCAAGAAACTTGTTCTCCAAAAGTATACCATGACGAGCAACAACTAATTTGTTCTCGGACTGGTAATAGAAGTAATATCCTTTCGTTTCCTTAGGATACTCTACGAAAAAGCACTTGTCAGATTTGGGACCAAGTTTGTCAGACGTCAGACGTTTGACAAATACTTCGCAACCTCATTTTTAAGATAAGACATATTTGGGATTTCCCAAACCATAACTCGTATGGAGTCTTTTCAACTGACTTGGATGGAACCATATTTATCGTTAGTGCGGCAGTATCTAGTGCGTGTCCCCAAAATGATTTTGGAAGGGTGGCGTCACTCATCATGGAACGAATCATGTCCAGCATGGTTTGTTTCATTTTCTTGGCAACACTGTAACATTGCGGTGTTCCTAGAGGTGTGAGTTGTGAGACTATCTCACATTTCTTTAAGTACGTTTTGAAAACCATAACTCAAGTATTCGCCTCCACGGTCCTACCGTAATGCCTTAATACTATTGTTCAGTTGATTTTCTACTTTAGTCTTAAATTCCTTGAACTCGTCAAAGGATTCAGACTTATGTCTCATGTAAGTCAATACTTTCATGAAACGTTTTGAGTCTTTTGTTATTGATGTTAAACACGTGGTTTTCCATTTCTAGCATATAAAGATCATTTAACAAGTAAGATGATCCATAATATGTCTCATTTTTATAAATAGAACATCTATTGTCCTTTATAACAAACGAGAAACCATTCATCTCTAAACATGAGATTGATATGATATTTCTAGAAATGGTAGGAACAAAATAAATATTTTCTAGTTCCAGAATAAACCCGCTAGGCAAGTACAATTCTATCCTACCGACTGTAACGGCTGCAACTTGTGCTCCGTTTCCAACTCGGAGTTGTACTTCCTTATTGCGTAACTTCCTCTTAGTGAGTGCATATTCGTGCAAATATGAGCACATGATTCGGTATCCAGTACCCAATCATTAAGAGAGTTCGCAACATTAATTTCAATAACATAATTACTTGAGACTGAGACTTTTGAGACATTCTCAAACTTCATATCTCCAAGATACTCCGGGCAGTTTCTCTTCCAGTGACCTTTGCTATTGCTAAAATAGCAGTCAGAGTTAGCAGAAACATTTATCTTGGGAGAGTTCGTTCCTGGAACCAACTTCCCTTTGCCTTTGTACTTAATCGCCGTTTTTCCCTTTTGCTTTCTTGATCTTCCTCCCACCTTCTTGGATCATGAGGACATGAGAGCTATTCTCGATGTCTTTATCAGTGATCCTCAGCATCCCTTGGGGCTCCTGCAAGCTCTTATCCAACTCTTGCTTATGGGAGTTCACAATGAACTCCGAATAGCTGGGAGGAAATGAGTTCAGGATAACTTCCGTGGCCAACTCGTGGCTCAACGGACAGTTAAGCTTCTCCAGTTTCTCATCATCACTTGTCATACGAAGTGTGTGAGTACTGACAGAGCTGCTCTCTACTATTTCAGCAGGGACCGGTGTATTTAGGATATATTCCTTTTTCTCACGTATGTCTACCTTTCGAATAAAGAGCGTAAAGAGAAAGACGTTTCTTTAACCATATTTCTACAACGTTTAAAGTAAAGATTTTAGCTTTGTTCATGTAATGTTTTATTCCAATAATAAAACTCCCACTGCAAATTTGTTCTATTCCCGTTTGCAGTAGGACCAAGATCCATATTTTCACTAATAACCAAGGCAGTGTATGCATATCATGGCTATTAGTTATCTTAGGTAAGCAAACTTGCTAATCACATCTCTTTGTGATTCTTGGTTTCGTTAAAACATCACGTGTATTTAACGAAGACTTTGCCCCGAGCCCAAAACTGTTTTGGAAATCATCGGTAAGTAACCTCACTCTATTTGGTTTGATATGTCGGACATAACCCTCGACCACCAAAGGTAAAAGGCAATGTCTACTGAGTAGTTTAATCATCAACCAATGAACAATGGTTTGAGGAGGATAGAGTGGGAAGGGCATACTACTTAATATTTAATGGGTTGGTGTTTATGCTTAACAGTGATAGCAATATCCAAAGGAGTATGTCAGAAAGAACGACTAATGTGATTCTATTCGTATCTTTATAGCGACTTCTTTCATATGCTTCATTAAGCAATTATGGAAAGAAAGTCTTGAATACTGAATGTGATCTCCATTTCTTTTCTTATCTTATGTTAGAAAGAACGATTAATGTGATTCTATTCGTATCTTTATAGCGACCTCTTTCATATGCTTCATTAAGCAGTCGTGGAAAGGAAGTCTAAAATATCGAATGTGATCCCCATTACTTTCTTTTCTCAACATATGTAAGAATGACTAAATGTGATTCTATTCGTATCTTTATAACGACCTCTTTCATATGCTTCATTAAGCAGTCGTGGAAAGGAAGTCTTGAATACGAAATGTGATCTCCATTAGTTTATGTTCTCATCAGTACCTCTTTGATACGCTTAGCTTTGTTAAGCAGTCAGTTCTTGTAACTGACTTTGGACACGTGAAAGTCGTCTGCCAGAAAGACAACGGTGAGTTCCTTCACAAATCTTTCTTTGACATCACGTTCTTTCACGGTTCCTTTGAAAGCAATAAATCTAATTTATTCAATTCATATCAAAGCAGTAAATCTAATTTACTTATATACGGGAGCAAGTCAGGTATATTATTTATCAGTTCCTAATTCTTTATTTTGCAGCTATGCTCAGTTCTTATTTATACCATTTAAAGCACATAAACAATTTATATGTTTTAAAATCATATATTCTTTTCGGTCCATAAAGCAATTTGGTAACGTGACAAAGTTCCTTTTGGGCCAGCCATTAGGACACGTGAAAGGGGCTCCCAGGAAAGATTGGGGTCACGAGGACCGCTTAGACTCAATCTTTCCTAGACAGAACCATCTCTTTCTTGTGTGGAAATGACAGCTCTTACTCAGGTACTTTATTGCTTCATCACATTCTTCGATGAACTTTACTTATCCGAAGGTTTTCGAAAAGGCAAAAACTTACACTAAATTTTGCCATTTCAAAAGCGTTAAAGCAATTTGGTAACGTGACAAAGTCCCCTTTGGGCCAGCTATCAGGACACGTAAAAGAGGGTTAGACGAAAAGCCGAGACTTTTCTTGTCATTAACCTTGTCTTTTACGGGTGGAGATTAACAGCTCTTACTCAGGTACTTTATTGCTTCATCACATTCTTAGATGAACTTTAACGCAATCAAAAGTTTTGAAAACGAAAACATAAAGAAAGCATAAAATCCTATTTTATCTTTCTCGGTCGGAAAACCGATCCAAGAAATGTAAAAGTTTACATTTCATAAGAAAGCATAAAGAAACCTTAAATCTAATTTAACTTTCTTAGTCAGCAGAACCGATCCAAGAAAATCTCATTTCTAATCGGTTTTGGACTTAAGCTGCAAATGTAAGAATTAAACTGATATGCGGTATATGCACTTAATTTGCATAAGTTATAACTTTTAGAAAATCAATCAGCGGGAGAGCCTTGTGCTCTGATACCACTGTTGGGTTTTGCGCGGTGTGCTAACCGGAAACCTTTTTAGGCTTAAGTTGCGGAATGACCGCAGAACAAAAATTTCTACGGCCAACTTAAGCTCAGGATTAAACGGGGTATGTCAGGAAACTTTCCAAGGCGGTCCACCTTCAGTATTCCTTTGGCATCAAAACCCAATTTAATCCTTTTACAGATCTACTCCATGATTGATTTCTAAAACTTTAATCTACTTACAAATTAAATAGATTAATATAACATATTTATACCTTGTTTCCAAATCACAGTTGGAATGCAGACCGAGCGAGTAGAGCCTCACCAGGGAAGGAATCGACTCGGAGTATCACACGTGTGATACCTCTATCGGTTATCCACCAGGACTAACCGGAGAGCGGTTTATTTCTTCTGCCAGAAATACCGTAAACCGCGGAATTCTGCAAAAACACTATTCACGGAGAAAAGACGAAAACCCGTAAACACGAATTTTCGGTTGCTCAGTTTTATCAATATGCAAAACTGACATACCGCTAAATTCGGTAAAACACTATTCATCAATCCCGTAAATATACTCCACAACAACCCGCAAGATTATACGTCAAGTACGTATAACTTTATTTTCTCAACCGAAACACTATTTAGGAGAGAAACCGAGAAAGAGAGAAAATACCGATTCGTTTCTGCACGAAAAGATACATGTGAATGTGCATATGTATATATGTGAATATATCTTTCTCTCTCTACCCCTCCACCCCTATTTATAGTGTTTAGATTCGGTTGCAAAAGACCAAAATGCCCTCCAAGTTCGGCCTATTTACAAGATATGCCATTGACACCTCATCCTTTTATATGTGAAATGACCAAAATACCCCTTCCACACCCTTCCACATTCTTCTCCATGCTTCTACACATGCAAGGTGGCATAGGTGTGAAATGACCATTTTGCCCTTGTGGATAGGATTGATGACATGTCATCTGGATAGGATCAATGACGTGTCATGCGGATAAGCACGAATCTGAAAAGACCCGAATGCCCTCAGCCCGAACACAAATAATATTCGTATAATTATTCTGAACAATTATATATATATTTTTCTTTCGGTTATTTGTTTCGGTATCGATGACGTGTCATCTGGATAGGATCGATGACGTGTCATGCGGATAAGGACGAATCTGAAAAGACTCGAATGCCCTCGGCCCGAACACAAATAATATTCGTATAATTAT
Organism: Carex rostrata; assembly: GCF_964058835.1. Taxonomy (NCBI): domain Eukaryota; kingdom Viridiplantae; phylum Streptophyta; class Magnoliopsida; order Poales; family Cyperaceae; genus Carex; species Carex rostrata. The sequence goes on from NC_135937.1 coordinate 7,979,820, forward strand.
TCTGAATAATTATATATATTTTTCTTGCGGTTATTTGTTGTTTCGATAATTTATACAATGTGTCCTGCACATTTATAAATTAACCGGTTAACTTTTATACAACGTGTCATACACGTTTATAAATTAACCAATGTTTTTGCTTGTTATTTTTACATAACATTTATAATTTAATTATAACACGTATAATTAATTATAACCATCTTAATATTAATTATAATCAATTTATAATTAATCAGTAAGATTCTCCGAGTAGCTCCTATATGGTGTGACCCAATAGGATCTGTGTTATGTTGGTAAACAGAGTTAAAACTGTTTTAACTTCTGTTAGTCATGGGTGGCATCTGGCAACACATCATGACCATCCAATTACACAGATGATGCTGTACTGTACAATATCACGATCCAGTAAACAATTTACTTGTGTCTGTTCTTCTGTCTCATAGCTATCAGATTAGTTTCAAGGTAGATGTGTGTCATCCTTGCTAACTTAATCTTTTCTTGATCTTGAGCAGATTATCAAATATAATTACTCTTGTAATTATACCGCTAGCAGATAATCTTACTCTATCAAGGGGCCCAGTGATGCTATAGCTCGTATAGAGATACGAGGGACAAATAGTATTCTTGGTAAACTATCACTTCCTCAGCTAAGCTATACATATGGAAAAGCTACCGTTATGACTGCTTTTTACGGACAGCGGTGGATAACAATCACACATACATATTTCTCAGTGGGAACGATAAATACCTCATACTGTAGAACGTGACACTGAATGAAAACATAAATGACACGAACACAATTCTATTTAATGTTTCATTCGGGGTCTGTCAAATACCATGTTTCTAAAACATGTATCTATGTGATTAAAATGACATCTCGTGTCAGGTGGTTTGTAAAACTTAACCATCTTTTAATCCACATACTAACCTTATCGCGGTAATTAGTGTTCCTGCTAATTACCTTGGTCAGTGACCTTTTAAGAGTATATATCATCTATATTATGGAGTTTCACAATTTCAGTCATGAACTCGAAATGATCCATAAATTCAATAATACTCAAGGCAACAAAATGCTATATAAATAAACATTCAATTCATGAACAAAGCTTTATGATAAATTATCGTATTATTGACTTCTAGATTATTACAAACTAACACGAAGATCCAAAGTAGATTGGAGAGGATCTTGAAATCTTCCCTTCTCTTCTTCTTCAATCAAGCTCCAATCTCCTTCTTCTCTCTTGATCTTCGCTCTTTTTGTGTTCTGGAATGTAGAGGGGAAAAAAGCTCCCCAATTTCTGGCTTAGGACCTCTTTATATAGGCATTAGATCTGACTTGGAGCTTATCAGGTCGAATTTGAATTGGGCGGCAACAGTTGATGCGACTCGCATCAACTGGATGCGACTCGCATCAGATGGTCTTCAAGAGAGAGCAGTGAGGGTCGCATCGCAGGTCGCTTTGGGCTTGGATGCGACTCGCACCAGGTGAATGCGACTCGCATCAGAGCTTCCTGAAGTCTGCCTTTTGCCTGATTTCACCTGATTCCTGCAAAGTAGGAACCAAAACATAGCAGTACCACATTCTAGGGATATTCAATGTAAAAGGTGCTATTTGTTGGTTCAAAACATAGATTTTTGTATGGAAATAAGTCGAAATAATAGGTCTAATAAAGTGATATCAATAATTATCGGGGATAATTTTTTTTTTACCTATCACAACTTGTACGGTTTCTTATTTACTACTGGAACTTTAATTATCTTATTTATCTCTCATGTAACTAGTTTCATGTTAATTTAATTAACTTATTAAAAAAAATCCGAACTTTCCTCTGATTAAGAATTATAAAGTCAGAATTCTCTTTATTATTTATGTTTTTTTTATCGGTGTTATATTTAAATAAGAAGAGTACAAATTTTTTCTTAAAAAATATATTATAAAGATTAATAATTATATCAGATCATAGAACATATTTAATTTTAAAATATAGACATATATGTATGCAAATAGAAAGGTATTGATGGGTGTACGTTTGATTTTTTGTCGAGAAGAAACTGATGATCATAATTTTTCAAGATCAAGAGTATTTTGACTTTGTAATTTTTAATAGAGATAAACTAATATTTTTAATAATTTAACTATAATTAACATGATACTGATTACATAAGAGACATATAAGAAAGATTTGTAAGAGTTGAAAGGTGAATAAAATATATTAAAGTCTTTAAAAGTAAATAGAAAACTGCATAGGTTTCAGAGGGTAAATAGAAAATTATCTAATTAATATGTACATACAATAATGTGTGGTAATGACACTACAATAAATTTTGAAAAGACCTACAAGAAAATAATTACAAGTACCTAGAGTTTAGCGTTAATTAATAATTGCAAGAGTTCTATAATATATTATAATATTTTCTATGATCACCACATTTAAAAATATCCAGGCACGATGATTACCACATTTTTTTTGGTTGGAGTTTTATGAAAGTATATAACTATTGGTTCTCAAATTATTATATATATATATTTGTTTTGATTTTCTCTTATGTCTTATATCAAGATTCAAAATCATGCATAAAAGATAAATCCGACTTTATTTGCATGTAGATATTACGGGCCATGTTTATGATATTAAATTAAAAAATTGAAGCCTTTTTTTTAATTATCAAAATTGACAAAATAAAAAATTATCAATTGGTCATCTCTCATTTCAATATATAGAAAATAGTAACTTGTGTCATTCATGTAATTCACATGATGCTTAAAAAATAAATGAGCAATCACGCAAGACTCATGATAAACCATTTGATTTCTTTTCTCACTTTACCAATGCAAAACTTTCCTTAAAATTTAACTTCAACAAGGACATCCAATAAAATGCAGTTAAGTAATTATTTTTTTCTCACAATAATTAAACATACATACAACAATGTGGTAAAGGGCTTTACAGTAAATTTACAAACAACCTTTATTTGATATGTATATATAGTTTATTGTTAATAAAAACATGAGTGAGTCTATGGTACTATACATATTACGATTTGTTACCGTGCTATGGCTCTATATTCGAGTTTTTAAATCCTAACGGTCGATCCGAACCGTTCATCTTGTTCTCCATATTAATATGTGTTTGGAGACTAAATTTTACATTTTTTGAATTTTTTTACTATTTTTTTAGATTTATTGAAAATCACTGTTTTTGGATGGTCCAGAATTTTCAGATCAAGTGATTTTCTAAATATCTAAAAAAATAGTAAATTTTTTTCAAAAAATACAAAATTTGGTCTCCAAACACATATTAATATGGAGAACAAGATGAACGGTTCGGATCGACCGTTAGGATTTGAAAACTCGAATATAGAGCCGTAACACAGTAACAACCCGTGATATGCATAGTACCATAGACTCACTCTAAAAATATTGTAAAATCTGTACAGTAAATTCATACTATAAATTTTCTATTATAACTCTACAATAATCTCTTATTCCGTTGCCATACATTATATATAATTTTTTCACGACAGATCTTGTAATAAATTTAGTAATAATTTTTTCACGATGATGACATAAATATGGATAAATATTTTTCGAATACTTTTTTTATTAAATTTATCGAATAAGAACAGAAATAAGAATTATTTTGTACTCATCACCTAATGAGAGAAATTGATGAATATAAAATTGTATATGATATTCGTATTTAAATATAACAATATTATTATTATGACAAGATTGATTTATAGATAACAATTTATGTAGTTTTGTTTAATTTGTAGTTGCTCTTTAATAATAAACCCGAATTATATTTGTTTATATCTTGTAATATAATGTACCTGATATGTTTACAATAATATATTTATTTATATTTGAGTTAGATTATATATTTAAAATTTATAAATTGTTTATTTATTGTTTATCTATTATCTACTAATGTTAATGAATAAAATAAGTTACGAATAAAGTTAAAATTTAATAAATAGTTATTAAATATGAAAGATAATGGATAAAAATAATTTTAAGCAATATACTAATATAACGAATGTTGTTTTATTGGATTATGGAAGTCTTTTTTAATGCAGGAACGAAGAAAAATCAATTTTGACATCAAAATAATAGTCGGATCCTCTAAAGTAACTTAAACTTTGAGTTCGGATCGGAACCGTCCGATCTGCTCTGGCACGAATATTAAAGAGATACCGGGTATTCTACCACGGGCCAGATTGGCCCGGATTCTGATCGTACGGTCTGGACTAAAACTGAAAATTTAGTGACTTTTGGGGATCCTGACCCAACCCCTCGAAAGAAATCCCGTTCCCTCTTCGTCACTCTCCTGAGTCCTGTCTAGTAAGGTCGACGACTCGTCGACACGGACACGCTACCCTCCCTCTTTCACTTTTACTAGAAAATGGGATCTCAGATGGATGATGGAGGCGCCAATGGCGGATCGTCTCTGATATTTCTTGGCACGGGCTGCTCCAGCGCCGTGCCCAATGCGCGATGTCTCATCCAACCGTCCGATCCGCCGTGCAAGGTCTGCTCCGACTCTCTCTCCATTCCTCCGGAGCTAAATCCTAACTACAGGTTTTTAATTGTATCCTCTTCTCCATTCTCATCATAGCCAAATAGAACAATCCTCTTCAATCGTAGTTGCTGTTTTCCTCTACTTTTGTTGATATCAGGTGCAATACATCTCTTTTGATTGATTATTTGGAAGATGATGGCATGTCTCACCGCTATATACTTATCGATGTCGGAAAATGTTTTAGAGAGCAAGTCCTTCGCTGGTTTGTTCGTCACAAAATCCCTTGTGTCGATTCAGTGAGTGCTCTCATTTCTTTTTAATACCAGTATACAGAGAAAAAAGTTCTTTTCCAGAGTTATATCAAGTGGAATCTTTCCTTGAAGTGAAGTCAATCCGAGCTAGGAACTAGGAATTCATTTGTTGAGCTATAATAGTCTACTCAGAAATCTGTTGATTAGATTGATTATTGCTAAAATCATTGCTTCAAATTAAACACTACTGTATTATATTTGCTTTTGCTTCTGAGATATTACTATCAACCCACCCAAAGCAAGATGAAATCAAAATCAAAATGTGTTTGGCTTGATTTTGGTGTGATTCGGTCATTGGAAAAGCAAGCTCTTATTTAGTATTTAGTTTAGCCAATTTGTTTACATTTGGTACTTTGCAGATACCTCAGAAATTGTTTTCTGTAAATTGCAAATATCAGGTTATTCGTGGTTTGCATGAAAGACCCTATCAGTTGTAAGATTGCAAGTATGAACTGACATCCCAAAACAATTGATTAGAAGGGTTCAAATTGGTCTCATACAGTTCCAAATATAGTCAGCTAATAGCTTCTCTGCAATAAAATTAATAAACAAATAATTGAATGAATTAAATTATAAATAGAAAAGTGACTTGAATGCTTATAGTAGACACAGACTTACGATGTTCTTTTTCAAACACAGATTATTCTGACACATGAGCATGCTGATGCAATCTTGGGACTTGATGACATACGGATTGTACAGTCGCATAGTCCAATAAATGATATCAATCCAACTCCTATATACCTCACCCAATTTGCTATGGACAGGTACAATTTTTTTTTGTGAAAAAAGAAGAAGCAAGTACAGCTGATTGTGTTTAAAGATAAGAAAATCTAAACTTCATTTGGTTCGCTATTGGTTTTTAGTACCAGTATTTACATTTGAATGTGCTGAGAGCAACATTGACCAAAATATCTCTTAAAAAAAGCACTGATCAATATTTTAATTTTTTTTTTATGAAAAAGTTAGACTAAATGGCCCCCTTCATCTTAACTAAATCGGATTAATTTGTAAGTTGTTCATTGCAAAATTGGGTCTACCATATAAATCTCAAGTTATTGTGTTGTAGGCAAATATTTCAAAATGATTGGTTGTCAGTACAAACATGAGATATATAAGGTGCTAATTGCAAAGAAAAAATAATACAAAGGACCAAATTGCTCAATACCTTACATGTGATTCATCGTACTATTACAATAGCATGTAATGTTCACTTTCAAGATTGTTAAATTTATTTTTAATGTTATTCATATTTGTAACAGCATCGCTATGAAATTCTCATACTTAGCAACTAAAAATCTGAAGGAAGGGCAAGAGGTGAGACGAGTCGCTCAGCTTGACTGGAGAATTATTGAAAGCAACCATGAAAAGCCGTTTCTCTGTTCCGGGCTTGAATTTGTTCCCTTACCAGTACGCATTGATTTTTCCTAATTACAAAAAAAAGAATTATCTTTTTTAAGTGAAGCTATCATTAGCATAGTTAAAACTAGATCCAAGTTCGAACATAGACTAAGGGAAAAATTACTAAATTGCCCTCACTTCTCTAAACCCCCTTTGTCCTGGTTTGTGGACAAAAGACCCTTCTTTTATCTTCAGCAATTTAACAAAGTTAAATTTTTTACCATAACGAAAAACAAGCTGTCTTATATATGGGCACCTCAAAGTAGGTTCACGCTTTTGTTTGTAGTATGAGAAGCATAACGTTGTCCCAAATACCAGGAAAGGTGGGGTATTGTTTAAATAAGATGAGGAATCAAATGTCTATTTATACGTGCACTGTCATATCCCAATTGGTATTTTCCATTAAAATATCCAAATAAATTATGAGGTGGGCTACGGTGCTTTGGGAAGTAAAGCCGCTATTTTACTTCCCGCCCATATTTTGCAATTTCAAACAATCAATCAAAACTGTTCAACATGATCTCCATATTAAAATATGCTTGGAGACCAATTTTTTTACATTTTTTGGAAGTTTTTTACACTTTCTTTTAGAATTTTTGAAAATCACAATTTTTCGGAAAATTGTGGACCATAAAAAAAAAGTTATTTACAAAATTTCTAAAAAAATAGTATTTTTTTTCAAAAAATGTAAAATTTTGTCTCCAAGCACATTTTAATATGGAGATCATGTTGAACAGTTCGGATCGACTGTTTGGACTTTGAAATGACAAAATATGGGTGGGAAGTAAAATAGGGGCTTTACTTCCCAAAGCAATGTAGCCCACCTCATGAAATATACTGTTAATTTGTTTGACATAGAAAAGCAATGTGTGTTAAAATTATAAATACGAGAGTTCTTTTACTACGAAGACTAAGGGACAAAAAGAATTGCACTTAATTACTTACAGATTACAATGAAATTGAAACCATAGGGACTTTTGGCCCCTTGAGTTTTACAGTTTTGGATCTTCCTGCATTCGCTTTTTAAATAGAACAAGATCAATAGTTTGAATTTCTTATTAGGAATTCAGATTTGGTTGAAAATGGCACAAGTGCAATTGGGCAATATGACGGGGCACACAAAAGTAGGCACTCGATCCCTGGGCTCTTTGAACGGAAGGTTTTAATGGAGTACATATATATGTTGAAATAATGTGTATAGACAAGAAATATTAAAAACTTGCATCTCTTTTTGTTTTGACTTTGAAAACTTGCATCTCTTTTGCTATTTAGGTTATGCACGGAGAGGATTACGTTTGTTTGGGCTTCCTATTTGGCCGTAAAACAAGGGTCGCGTATATCTCAGATATTTCTCGGTTTATACCTTCTACTGAATCTGGTATTATACACATATTTTTACTTAATAACCACAGAGGTGGCTTTGAAAATTTTCATCATTTTACATTGTGTGTTTTATTTTATTTTTAATCCTTGCCTTGCATTGCAGTTATTTCAAAGTCAGGGGATCGGCAGCTGGACCTTCTTATCTTAGATACACTCTATAGGGTTAGTTCTTCCAAAAAGAGCATTCTCAACATCATTTTAACAAATTGAATGATAAAAATAACATTATTAAGTGTGGAGTAAGTTAATCCACCTCTCCAGAGTAACTTACTCCAGATTAACTCAACTCTTACTCCATCTTACTCTGATTTTACTCCTCATTTGATGGCTTAAGTGTGAAGTAAGAGGTTTACTAAACACGACCTCGTGTTTGGTTGTGGAATAAAGTTAATGAAGATTAAATTGCTTACTCCATGTTACTCCTTATATTTTACACTTCGTTTGATAGTTGAATTCACGGCTTAACTTGATCCGTCTAAAGGAGTAAGATGTTGAAAAATTAATCTTTGCTTATGAGAGTGGGATCCATGGGTGGAGTGTGGAGTAAAAACTTACTCTGGATTAACTCACCTCTTACTCCATCTTACTCCTCTTTTACTTCTCATTTGACAGCTTAAGTATGAAGTAAGGGGTTTACTCCACCTTTTACTCCACAACTAAACATGGCCTGATTATTGCTGAGAGCTGATTGAGATCAACTTGACTTAATTTAATTCTTAATTGCTCATTTGGAATCCATTGCTATGACTTAAGTAATCCTCTTTTTATGGTACAGGGAGGCTCGCATAACACCCACCTTTGTTGGGATCAGGTTTATATATTGCTTCTCTTCTATGTTCCTTATTTGTTCCTTCACAGAAATAAAACTCACTTTCTTTAATGCAAGAACTGTGTTTAATATATTTAACATATGGTTTATTTCAGACTCTTGATGCAGTGAAGAGAGTGTGCCCAAAGAAGGCATTGCTAATTGGAATGACACATGAGTATGACCACCACAAAGATAATGAAATCCTGTCAGAGTGGTCTCGACAGTAAGATATTTATATTAATACTATTATAGGGATTGCTGGACTGTGTAGTACCAATATCTACCAGTTTTACATGAAAAATTATAGAAGAAATCCTTTTCAGTTGAATGCACATACGATGGTGCTTGGTTTTAATGGTTACTTCTAAAATTTGCTGCATGTTTTATTATATTTACAGGGAAGGAATACCAGTACAGTTGGCTCATGACGGCTTACGTCTCTTCATTGACATCTAACACGTACTGTTCTTTCATACTATTTGTAGAAGAGTTGGGCTAATATGCTTTGTAAAGCATATTGTCCCTCTTGTGCTTCACACCCTTTCGTGCCGTTTCCAAACTTCAAACAGTTGATCCGAGCCACTCAACATGATCTCCATATGAAAATGTGCTTGGAGACCAAATTTTACGTTTTTTAGAATTCTTTTAATTTTTTTAGATAGGTACAAAATCACTGTTTTTTGGATGGCCTGGAATCTTCTGAAAAACAGTGATTTCTACCTATCTAAAAAAATAGTAATAAATTTCCAAAATTTGTAAAATTTGGTCTTTGAGCACATTTTAATATGGAGATCATGTTCGGACTTTGAGAACAAAGATAATAATGTGAAGCACAAGAGGCCCATGCTTTATAAAGCATATTAGCCCCAAATCTTGCTATCTGATGTCTGTCTCTTACCAATTCTGGAATTATCAGATTTCAGCTACAAAACCAAAATGAAATTAATAATAAAATACTTTACTTACATGGAGATCTCTCTTTCAGGTACTTGCGCAAACCTTGTGAAAGTTGTGAAGCCATAGATTGATTGAGACCTCCCACATTTTGGTTTTATTTTATTTTTATTCTTTCCACTCGTTTAGATCAGCAAATTCATCTTCTCCCAAAAAGCAAATGCCTAACACGTTGATTATATTGCTCGAGATGGTCAAAGTATAATATTTTTATTTTTGCAAACTATAGACGGGGTTCAAGGAATAAAGCATATGATTGCTCGTACCACTGTGTATACCAGCACAGTTGTTCTGTTTTGTAGTAACAAATTGTAATTGGATACTTGTATTTTCCATGATGAATCTGTATTTGTTGTTTTCTTGAGCAGGACCGTGTTACTATAATCATTTATCTGATCTAAAACAAACAAATCGGATTTGCATAGTGGTACGAGTCTAATTCGCGATTTTAGATTGGATGGATCAAATCATAATAGCAGGCTCACGCTAGCTACAGTAGTGTATTTTCGTTGTCTATTTAAATGCATGAGCAGTATTAATATAAAGAGAAGGATCCATCTACAGCATTTATAAGTTACAACGTCTTAGAACAATTCAGTTTTGTGATTTTAGAAGTTTAAATAGTCAATTCATACCGTTGAAGATGATATTTATATTAAAATGTGTTCAAACCGTTCAAGATGATATTTATATTAAAATGTGCTTGGAGATAAAATTTTACATTTTTTTGAATATTTTTATTATTTATTAAGTATTTTACATAAATATTGTTTTTCGGTGGTCTAGATTTGTCTAAAAACAACAATCTTATAAAATACTTAATAAATAGTAAAAGAATTTAAAAAAATATAAAATCGAATTGTTGTAAGATGTTGTAAGTGTATATTGTTTTAAGATTTGTGTTGAACGGTTCAAATTTTCAAATATCTTATCATATGCGAATTCAAGCTTATGGAGCATCCTCGATAAACAATGGATGCCGTTTTATTACAGCATCAGTTAATGTATTTTTTATGATAGAATCCAATTTGAAATTGATAACTCGTATGAATTGGCTCAAATTACTAATTCGAACATTTTCCGGTCTAAATAAAATAAAAATGACAAATGTTTTGCAAGGATTTGATTAAATATGGCCAATAATATTATCAAAATGTGGCAACTCGAACAAAGAAAATTAGAGGGTATAAGAGAAATGACCTCATTATGATTATTATAATTATGAAACTAATTCATAGATTTCAAAATAAATAAAAATGATCAAAGAGTTTTGAAAGATAAAATATATCCTACTTGAAAAAATTAACTTAAATCCATAAATTTGTGAGTGTAAACGAAAGCAAAATATAATATGGCTCGGATTTTGCATTAGGATGGGATCTTAAATGCCCTTTTATATGCAATTAAAAAATGCGAGTTTTTGTTTTTTTGTATGAAAATTGAAAACAGGGGTTATTTATATACAAATGATTTCTCAGATGTCTGTGTTAAAACTTAAAAGATGATAAATAACAAAATATAATGCCAAATTGTAACATAGCAAATCGTTGCTCTTCAGCCAAACGATGCAAAACAAATAAAAAATGCCAGAGATAATATCATTAAAAACAGAGTATTCAGTTTTAGATACCACTGTTACACAAGGAAATATTATTTTATTTATCATTTATGAGATGGGATACATTCAGAAATCCAGTCATTGTGTGTGAACTGTGAAGAGCTAGATAGATTAGTGATTGTGTGAACTGGGCCGATACAGGCCTGTTCTCAGGAGGTTGAAGAATAACAGAATATTTCTGTTTGAATCTGGACCGTCCAATGACGATCTGCACGACTATTAAAGCAAGCCCGTGCACTCTACCTGGGCTGATGCAGGCCTGTTCTGTTTGAATCTAGATTAAATATTGTTTGCGATCCATTTATTTTTTTACTTTTAACTTGTGAGGAGTCATATATACCGTGGTTTATGAAATATTTGTAGTTTGAATTAAAATAAAAAAAATTAAGTGTCCAATTTCTAATAAAAAATAGTGGTTTAGCCAACTTTAACTAACGCAGTCAATTTATGTGCATTTTGCCTAAAATTTCATTATAATGTAGAAATAAATGTTAATTTCAATTAATTTACACGTATCATTTTGAAGCTTTTATAAATTACGTTAGGACGTTCCATGCTCTAGATAACAATAATACATAAAATTTATTATAGTTAGAATATAATTTATAAAAGAGAAGGATCCACTTACATCCTTTTTTAATCACATCGGATGACATCCTACGGCCATTTTTATTAATACCTCCAAAAAAAAGTTAATTTTAAAAATGCCCTTATATTTAATTTTCATTTTCAAAAAATCCAGCAGACCGCCCTCTACCAAGGCAGGCCAAACTCCTACCAGACCGCTCCCGGCAGGGGCGGGCCAGAAGACCCCCCTGCAGAGGCGCATGGAACGACTATTTGATAAGAAGATGGAACGCATGGAACGATTATTTGATAAGAAGATGGAACAAAAGGGGGAAGTGACGTCATGTTGGACGTAGACAGATGAGCTTTTCCCCGTACGAGAAGGCGGCGATGGGAGCGGCGCACAGGGGGGACCACTGTCCTTGTATCATTAGTCATTTGGTTTTGTCTAATTTACCCTCTTCTCTTTTCTCTTTTCTCATTTATTAAAAATTGTGACCGGTACGCCACGCAAACAGGAACTAATGGAAAAGCGAGTGGTAAAGGTCCACGCCACCTCGGGACTCTGCGACGCCTTGGGCGTGGAACTACTGTTTCTGCTCCCTTGATTACTTAATTAATTACCCTTTCTATACCACATTAACAATTTTTTTATTTCAAATTTCCACCTCAATTACGTCTCCTTTGTCAATTCTCATCAGACTCTGCTTTTCTTTGTCTTTTCAACATCTCATTTATGATTTATCTTCGCTAATTTAAAGCCTTTTTTTCAAATCATAATGAGGTACTCTTGAAAATAAATGTTACGATTTATTTTAAAAATATTTTAAGGAACTGTAAAAATTTTAAGTTTTTTTTATTAATTTTATAAAACAGTATATATATTCATCAATGAGGGAGACTACATTACTTTTCAAAGGGCAAATTCGTCCATATGAATTGATATCTTTAAATTTGCAATTCAAATATTAGAACTGAAGCATTCAATGTGATCTCCATATAAAAATGCACCGATATACTGAATTTTATATTTTTTGTAAGTAACTTTTTACTATTTTTATGATAGATAGAAAATCACTATTTTTGAATAGTCCAAAATGTTTAAATTAAGTGATTTTCTACTTATCTAAAACAATAAAAAAAAAGTTTTAAAAATATAAATTTGATCGATCTCCAATACACTTTTATATGAAAATCATGTTAAATGATTCGAATTGACCATTTGAACTTTAAAAACGAAAACATGAGTTCACAGCACACATCGACATACGCTTTGTAATCTACCATTGTACTGTGTAATAAAAACAATATGAGGATTTAAATAAGAAAAAAAATCAGAAAACATGGACTACAAAGTCTACACTACTACCTAATTCTTCTCCAAACACTAAACAGGAAGTACAAGCGAGATTATAATTTACAAAACAAGGCTTAAAAGATTCCCTTTAGATGTGTGCCATTCTCAAAGCATGTAGGGGTTATAAGGTGAAGGGGCTCCAACTTGGAAGCAAATTCAACATGGTTTTGCATTGTGTCTTCCTATCAATGCAGCGCGAATCTTGGCGACTTGTCCATTTTTTCCCTTGAGCTATTCAATTTCAACATAAATTTATCTTTGCATAATTTCCTCGTGTCCACCGCCACTTGTTTTTGTATTTATTTATTATGATTGCTAATATATCAACCGCAGCTTTTAGAATTAATATACAGACTACAGTCCTTTAATTTATTCCCAAAAAAAAATCAGATTCCCTCCATTATTAAAAAATGTCATTAAGTTTCTTGTCTTTATATTTTTTTTTACTACTATTTTCTACGTTGATAATTATATTTTTATTCAATTAGAAATAGAAGTTTGCACCTAAAAAATGTATGAAAAATATCTGTGTTTGGTATAAATACTATATATATTCATCGCTCTCCCAATCAACATGAAATAAAATTTCAACATAGCATATTATAAAAAAAAAAAATTCTATTAACTTTATTTACCGACCAAATGTGGCGAATATTTACCGACCAAACACGACGAATATTTACCCTAACTTAAAGAGTCGCTATACTTTTTACTTTGTTGACCCCTGGAATAAGTTACCATCTGAATTCTGATTTTTGTTCGCCACCAAACAAGTGTACATAGTATCATATTGTGCAGCCTTCATGAGCATAATGTGTTGCCACACCAACAAAAAGGTTTAATATATATGGTTGCAACGCTGTCGCCACAGAAGACCAAGGCAATCCGTGATGTTTGGTTGTAGATTCGATTTACAATTGATCTTCAATTGAGTGCTTTGCATCATATATGATATCCTTTCTAGAAGGTAATTAATTAATGTCAATAAATAAAGGTAAAAACAACACTGCTATTGCTTTGTGACGATGGCTTAATTAATTAATTAATTAATTTTTGGAGATTTTAGCAAATATATCCGCAATTGGCTCGGTCAAGGTGGTCCCTGTTTCGCCAAAAGAAGGCGCAACGACTATTGTTTGTGACTTTTTATCTCTTTTTTTTTATCCAGACAAAACTTTCATTGTTGTGTTTCAAGGTTTAAAAGGTATGTTTAGGCTAATACAAAAATAATTGCAAGATTAGAAGGGTCCACGGATCGGGTTGGTCAGATTTTATTTATATTTTTTATATCATCCAAAGTAATTGGGTTATCATATTTTCAATCCATAACTAATTATCATAACTTAAAATTTGTTGAAATGCATTTTCTAGGCCGTCAAACTTTGCAATTTTGGCGTTTTTTTTAAAATAAAAATTATTACATATATACTTGCTGATCAAATTTTACATTTTTTTAATTTTTTTTACTATTTATTAAGTATTTAACAAAATCGCTATATTCGGACCGTTGAATTTTTGTACCCATCTGAATAAACCCAAAAAAAAATTCAGAAAAATGTAAAATTTGATCTGCAAGCACATTTTAACATATCCATCAAGTTGAACGGTTTGGATCGACTGTTTGGACTTTGAAAATGGACGGTGTCATCCGATGTCACCAAAAAACGGTGTCATCCGATCCCTCCTCTTATATGTAATCTGTCCATGAAATAATTTTATTTTGGCCAATTTTGGTTGTCAACACTTCCCTCGTCCTTCATACATTGGATGATTTATGGTACCAAAAATAAAGATGTAACCGATTTACATCCATATATGTTTATTTTAGCACACTTACCTTTTGCCTCTTAAAGGCAAACCCTAAAATTACATATTGAAATAATAAAATTGATGCACGTTGTTTGTAGTATATATGCTTTATTAAATAAGAGATTACTTTTGCTTTCCCAATTCTTAGTTGCAATCAAATGGATCTAAGTAACTTTATTAGGTTTTAGCTCCTCAATTTTTTTTAATCTAGTCTTTTTTGTTAGTGTTCAAGCCTGCTGTTTGTCCCCTGTATTTTTTTTTTCCCCCTTTTTTTCCCTTTGCATCATGCTTCACATAATCACATTAATTGTGGCTCATATTGAGTTTGGTTCTGGAAATAAAAGATAGCTACTAAGGTTTAGGTTTACAAATTTACAAAGCTTCCAATGAACAATAGCACCGCAGTTGTCTCCTACTTCAAAGATGGTTGATTCTAACGTAATTTTAGTGTACATGTATTAAATGTCTAGCTACCTTAAGTTTAAAAGATATATATAATATTTTTCTAATTTTTTTTTATCAATTTACTTCTTACTTCTTACTTCTCAGAATAGGAGAAGGAAGAGAATTGACTACTTGAATATATAAATTACGAAGATTAAGAATTTTGGAGATGAAAATTGTTAGAATAATTAGTAAGATTGTTATATATATATATTTTTTATAAAAATATTCAATTTGATACACAATTGAAAATGATTTATTATATTTTTAAAATCAAAGAATATTATTAATGATGTATCTTAAGGCGTGTTTAATGTAGCAAGGTACTTTCATAAAGTTTTTTTTTCGATTCTCTTTTATGGTTCTTGGATGTCATATTAATTTGATAATTATTCATTTTAGCACATCAATTATTCACAATTATATAACATCTTAATGTCTAAATTTACCAGATCCATTACAGTACCCAATAGTGGACAACCCGAATCTGAAACAAGGCAGTGGAAATCTTGGTGGCCATTGCAGAGGTTGAGGAATATTAGTAGGATTTTTTAGAGATTACACAAGAGCATTTTGGGTTTGACAACCTCGAATCTCCAATGTCTAGCGCTGTACCGAATGAAGAGGAATCTGTTGATTAGGACTTGTTGGATGATTAGTTTAGTGTTATGTTGTTCTATGTGTTGTTTGCTAGATTCTTATTTAGACATATTATGTTGATCTTATGTTTTGTAAGTAACTGATATACTGACGATTATGTTTTGGTACCTGTTTTATGTACCGGAACTGATATTGCCAACAGAAATCGGTGTATAATCCACTACTTTTAAAAAAAATGACTAAAATTTGTCTTAATTATATTGATCACCTTTAATTGACATAAAATTGGTAGTTTAAAAGCCATAATTATCTTATATTATAAGTCCGACATTGAATTAATGATTTAACAAGACATGATACAACAAAAAACTAAAATTTATGTCAAAATTATCATTAAAGTTAATCCGGGACTTAAGTTTTAAAGCTTCTTTCTAATTTTCAGAATATAATCAATACATACTAGGATTCTAAATAACGCGCTATAGTATTTTCGAATCATAAAAACTATGTCGCTATTGACGCTATAGCGCACTATAGCAACACAATATGGAAATAACATCCTTCTTTTAGCCGTTCCGCTATGACGCAATAAACGCTAGCTATTTAAATCTTTGGAGTACATATATATACAACAACAAGGCTTAGGTCCCTTGTTTTTAAAACCTGTTTGAAATCATTTAGTTAATTTAAATCTGTATTCATGCAATTAAGAAGAGCATTACATTATTAAGAGTAATTGTTAGTTCAATACATCGATTACGACATATTTTATTTTCTTAGTTTCACTTAATTTGACTCAGTATGAGACATGTTATAATTTATGGTTATCTCAAAGTAAAATCTTATGTTATATATAGGAAAACAATAGTCAAATTCGCAATTAATGACGAACATGCACCTTCGATTGTTTTGGATATAATATGAAGATCTTAGAAGAAAAAAATAGATAGAAACTTTGTAGACAGGTTTTATTTTCCTCGAGTTTCGAAACATAATGAAGTCAACAAAGGCGACCAAATTGGAGCAAATCTATGCAAGTGTTAATTAAGAGAATCAACAAATCTATCTATATATATATATGACTTGTGGAGTTGGGATCGATTTCACTGATTTTAATATGAAATTTTTAGTGAGAGAGAGTTCAGACTGAAGAACTAGTTCTCTGGCAAGAAAATATACACGTCAGAGATATATACGTGTTGTTATTTATATTATATTATTGGGGACGAATCATGCAAATCTTTTAATTATTATTTCAAGTTGCTGGTTATCTCTCCATGTATGTACACAAATTAAATGTCGGAGAAGGAGACAACAAGAAATGAACATTGACTTGAAAACACATCCTGTTTTGTATTGTAAATCAAGAACTGATTAAAACTATTTGTAGCTTTTGTTTTGCGTGCTTGATTTTTTTTTTATTTCATTATTTACTATTGTTTAGTTTGTATTTATGAGGGAGGTTACGGTACCAAGTATAGCGCACTTTGGTCTGTACTGCGGATTTATATTTTTACTTTTAAAGTCTAAATAGTTGAGCCGTACTGTTTATCAGGATCTTCATACGAAAATGTATTAATTTGGAGATCAAATTTTATATTTCTTAGAATTTGTTTACTATATATTTTTTAAATAGGTAGAACATCACCATTTGAGGAGAACTCAAATGTTCCATTACTTTCATGTCTCAATTATATATAGTTCACATGTTTATCTCTGATCCGATTCAAAAATCTAACCAAACAATCTGAACTGCTCACCATGATATCTACGTTAGTTTTTCAAAAACCTAAATTAATTAAGTTCAATAGACATGAGAGCTTATCAAACCTACTCCGCAATATTTCCTCAGGGGCCAAGACTGCGTTACAACCGTACGTTAGTCAGCTAAGAACGATCGATCGAGTTCGTGATTTGAAGGATACGATCGATCAGATATAAATATTAAATTGAATGATTCATATGGAATCAATATAATAGAGGAGTAGATGTGAAGTCCAACAAGAACTTTATAGCTCATTTATATATTGCTTAATTACATGCGAATCATACGATATATATCTCAAACTAGGTAGATTCTGTTACATCAACTGACAACTGGGCCTCCGCAAAAAACAGAAAGTAGGACCCACAAAGAGCAGCTACCATGGTCCATGGCGCCTGTCGCCGCACATGGTTGTGGGTCGGGCTATGTCCCGGCCCGGTACGCAACCCCACCCGCTATGAAGTGACAAAGGATTAGTTTAGTAGGTAATAGTACCTGGATTAACGACAGAATAAGCTCATACCTGTCTCTCTGCTTCTCGCTATCCCGGCACTATTCCAGCTAACAATTTCTTTTTAATTCTAACCTTGTCCCACGTCATACTATTTACTCGATCGGCTCGGTACTTATCATATCATCATTATATATATAATTATTATCTACAATCATAAATTAATTTTCGAATCTTTCCTACGCGTTTCTCTTCTCTTCTCTTCTCCTCTCGTCGTTAGAATTTAAATACTAGCTAACCGCCACTCAGCTCCAGGGAAGAATTTGTTTTTTTAGAAATGTACACTGTAAATATTTAAAATGTTGGATGGGAATCTAAAATAATGGGGAGCAAAGTGAATACATGACCATTTTATTGTCTACTCAAATTCTAGCCATCCAATCCGACAAAATCATACGAGGAACACTAGATTTTGGCTTGCTTAATAAACCCTATCTATCTATCTATCTATAGTTGGACTACGGTGCCCCGCAAAGTAAAACGAGTATTTTACTTCACGCTTATATTTTTCGATTTTAAAGATCAAAATATCGATCCGAACTGTTCAAGTTGATATTCATATTAGATTGTGCTTGGAAACCAAATTTTATATTTTTTGAAAATTTTTTACTATTTTTTTCGAATTTTAGAAATTGTTGTTTTTGATGGTCCAAAACTTTCTGAAAAAACATTGATTTTCAAAAATTCTAAAAAAAGTAAATTTTTTTGAAAATTGTAAAATTTGATCTCCGAACACAATTTAATATGAAAATCAACTTGAACGGTTCGTATAGACGTTTTGAACTTTGAAATTAAAGATATAGACGGAAAGTAAAACACTCGCTTTACTTCGCGAAGTACTGTATTAAATTAACGCCAATAGGGATCATACAAATTAGTAAATGATCACTCAAAATCAAAGCAGTTGCAAAATTATGAATCCTATAATCGAGTTATACGAATTATGAATTTAGTATCATGACCCTATCGAAATGGACCCACCATATCAACAGACAACAGGCAGCAGCCAATACCAATTTTTAATATCATTTTTCAGATTTTGCAAGATTTCACTGTGAAATTTTGTTTTCTACCTTGCGTACCCGTATCATTCTCTACGGTACCACACTCAGTCCAATGAATTTACCTTAATTTCCAGCTGAGCGATTCGAATTCGGTGCCTATTGACATAGGAGGTCTTTTTTTTTTAGATTTATGTCATAAGTAAAAAATGATCTGAATTTAATAATTGAACGTGCAGTTGTTGATAACCGCAAAAAAAGTTCATAAATTTGGTAAATCAAATAGAATTGATGAAAATCGAAACCAATGTTTTAATCTTGAAGCAATACGGTGGTCCAATTAAAAATGCATTGTTCCATCTCTAGAGGCGTCTATAATTGTTTGCGTAGGAAAACTGAACTGAAAGAAAAGAAAGAAAGGCGAGTGCAACAATTTACTTTCTTTCCATTCCGATTCGAAGGTGAAAAGTTTATTTCTTAACGAAGAAAGCATTTTGGAGCACGTCCTAGATTTTCAATATTAAGAGGGCATATAAGAAAAAAGCCTTCCAATAAAGATGTGCTTCCTCTGAGAAGGAAAAGCGTTGTGATTTTTCTATATATGCATGCATAAATCATAATGCATTGTTCCATCCCTATCTCCTTTCTTTTGGGGAAATTTTGAAGTGGATAGTTCAAGGCTTTAATTAGATGGTGATTTTTTCAACGCTTTTTATGTTGTTTGCCTTTTCAAATGATGGCTTAATTTGCTCAAATTGATTTTGGAGGAATTCTTAACCTTTTTTTACTGTAACCAAATTATTTCACTAAGGCCAGTATTATTACTTATTTTAATGAGATGATTTGTTAAAATTTAACTTGAGTGATATAATAATTTTAGTTTTATCCAGAAAAAAAAAATCTTTCAATAGTTTATTGATTATAATAAAATATTATGCATTAAATGTGCTGATGTAGGAGGATGAGAGATATTTCCTGTAATAAAGAATACTCTAAATTTATTATTAAAAAAAATATTTGTTCTTTAAAACCAATGATTAGGATCCGGATTCCGGACCCATCAGCAATTGATTAATTTGACGATTTTAACAATATAGAAAATAATATATCTCCTTAAACTTCAACCTTTGAAATATAATCTATATTATATTTATATCACGCACTTCAAAATTAATAGACTTGATGTAAATTGTATCTTTTCACAACAATTTATATTCAATGACATGTAGAATATCATATAAAATAAAAATTACTTGAGATTTTATAGACAATCAATCATATGACCAACCATATTACATTTCTGTAGATGTGAATTTCTTGAAATTAATTTCTAACATTTAATTAAAAAATATCCTGTTAAAAATAAGATGAAGTATTTTCATGTATGGCAACCCAAACAATAAATGCTATATAATTGCAACTTGATAACAAATGATGACCTTTATACATATTTGGACTGGGCACTTGGATAAATGTTTTGCTTCTTTTTTTTTCTTTTTTTTTTTGCTTTTTGGTAGCTGAGGTCAATAAAGGACATTAACATGCATCCGTCTCCTTCACCCACGAGGGCAGGAATTCGTATCCTCTGCATTAACTCAAAGGGAATCTTTTGAGTTAATGAATCTTGATTATTCAATTTGTTTTAAAATTCGTGCAGACTAAATTCACACTAATATTAAAGAGCTTTCTATATGAACCGTATTGGGTCCGTTTAAAATCAAACAATTGAGATTCATTAACTCAAAAAATTTATTTTTGAATTAATGCAGAGCAGGAGCAGCTCTTTCATATTCGCATTTTCCTAATTTGTAAATATTCATTAATTTCTCTTTGTAAATCGCACAACCTAGCTACGTGGTCGGCTCCCGGACACGCTTTGACACGTCGCCAGAGTGAATGAGGACTTGATAATGCCAATGTTTTAAAATGCGGCCGCATGGGCCGCATATGCGGTCGGCAGCCGTGCTCAGAATTCTCATGCGGTTTTTCCATGCAGCCGCATATGCGGTCATGCGGATTAAAAATGCGGCCATGCAGTTTTCCATGCGGTTTTGATAATTTGATTGTATTTTAATTAAAATTTATATTAAAAAAATCAAAAAATTATTGTTAGTTATGTTATTATGGAAAAATAAATTCAAATATATGAATATGAATATATATATATATATATACATGAATTTTTATTTTAAAATCCGCATACTGCATATGCGGTATGCAGTGACCTTCCGCACGAACAAAACCGCATTTTAAAACACTGGATAATGCCACAAAAAGTGGTTCTTAGAGGTCACGTGCAGTGGACTAGTTTGCACGTGTCAGACTAGCCGTTTGGGTTTGGCTGAGTTTACTTCCCCTTACATGGAGCTTCAGTTTAGTTGCCAAATGCCAACCATGCTCTCTACAAAAATAGGTGCTTAGATCCTTAGCGGGGCAGGGCTTCAGTTTAGTTGCCAAATGCCAACCATGCTCTCTACAAAAATAGGTGCTTAGATCCTTAGCGTAGCCCTGCCCCCTGGAGAACCAATAAAAGCTGGGACAGAAGCCAAATTTCATTTAAATCCTTGTAAACTTTTGTAATTCTTGCCAGGGCTTATGCTTACTTATTCCACCAAACAAAATTACGATTGGATAAACAAATGATAGAACTAATTTTAAATTTTGAGAATGGTACATAATTCAATTTTTGATTGAGTTAGTAGAATAGTGAGCTAACTCATATAAAATAAATAAAGAATAGTGCGTTAGTGTTATTTTTGTTCCATCCAAACACATGCTGTGAAACTTAAAAAATGATGACCAGATTTTTTATATTAGCAATGATATTTATAATCATTAATAACTTTGAGATTTAATCTGGCAATTGAAAATATCATAAATTCTACTTCATTCTAATCAAAGGTTTAAATAGCGTTTATCGCGTCATAGCGGAGTGCCTAAAAAAACAGCGCTATGCTCAAATAGAGTCGCTATAGCGCAGAATAGCGCGCTATATCGCCGATAGTGTCATAGCTTTTATAATCTAAAAACGCTATAGCGCGCTATTTAGAACCTAGATTCTAATCATAATATATAAAGAGGTCACATTGCAATTATTAAGTTAAAATTGATGCTACAATTAGAGATAATGTGCACAAATTAGGATCATTCATTTTATATTTAGCACTTCTCATATGATAACGCCATTTTTATTTCTGTAAAATCATAGCAAGTTAGCAACAGACAATATATTTCTCAGCTCAGGACTAGAATAGTTTTCATCCTCTCCAATACAAATAATTACAGCACACAGTGAGCCGTTAATTTTTTCAAGATTCGTGCTATACTAAATTCCAAAACATTCTCATCTGGGGTCATTTCATCGAGATGCGATCAAGATTGTTCAATCACCATTTTCAAATCGTATACAAAACCCACATTAAAGAAAGGTTCTTTATGCAAATGTTATCAGAATAACTAAAAAAAAAAACTATCCCGTTGGTCATGTTAGGCGTTTACTATAAAACCCAGACTCGTCTTCTCTAATCCAAAATCAAACCCTGCTTCTCTTTTACTGTAAAAAGCAACAGGTAATTAAAAGCTGCATCCCTTCACGGCTTCACCTCCTCTCTCTCTCTCTCTCTCTCTCTGTTAATTTAAAAAGCACATATCATATCATATCTCTTCTCCAAAGACAGAGAAACGAGAATAGAATCACTCCCCCTGTTTTGTTTCACTGTTCCAAGATCTCTCCTGCCAAGCTTTTATAGCAACCAGCCAAAAGATATTCCCGGTTTCTATGCCCGCCACTATTCCACCCTATTCCTCGCCAGAGAATAATACCTCTCTCACATCATCTCTTCCACCTCTCAAAACAAAGCAACAAAATCCCACAACAATGTTAGATCTCTCTCCCGACTCTGACATGGAAACCGGATCAGAAACTCTTAATTCAAGCCAGAGTTCTGTTAGTAGCAGCACTGGCAGTTGTGACCGTTGCTCCAGTCTCTCACGCCTTTCTTTTGATGCCACAACGCCGCCGCCGCCTCCTCCACCTCCGGTCGCCACCTCTCCAGAGAGAGCATCCTTAAAACCTCACCGCTCTGCCGAAGAGCTAGACCTGATAATACACCACTTACCGGGACCGCTCGGACCGAAAGACTTCAAGCTTATAAAGCAAATCGGCAGCGGTGACATTGGCACGGTGTATTTGTGTCGTCTAAGAGAGGAGAAAAATTGTTACTATGCCATGAAGGTTGTTGACAAAATGGCACTAGAGAAGAAGAAAAAACTGGAGAGAGCAGCGACAGAAAAGAGGATTTTGAAATTGCTTGATCATCCGTTCCTGCCAAGCCTTTACTCGGATTTTGATGCAGCACCGCATTACTCGTGTGTCGTCATGGAGTTCTGTAGTGGTGGTGATTTGCACTCGCTCCGGCACCGCCAGCCTGGTCTCCGTTTCCCGGTCACTGCTGCGAGGTAATACTTCTTTCAAAGTTTCAAAATTTTGCGATTATTTAACAATGTTCATTATGCATATTTTTTCTACTAATTTTTATTTATATGGAAGTGTTCATAATTCGAAGTTTATAATGGCAACGGTAGGGAAGTAAAAAGGTTGCTTCAATTTGCCTCAAATGGGTCTTTCGATTTCTAATCGATAAAATTGTGGAAAATCATTACAAAATTTACGATTATTGCACCTATCATATATATTTCCAATTTTTAACTAAAATTTGGTTTACTATTTGGGTATTTTATATCTCAGGTTCTACGCAGCTGAGGTTCTATTGGCGTTAGAATACCTCCACATGCTTGGAATAGTGTACAGAGATCTAAAGCCAGAGAATATTCTAATTCGATCTGACGGTCACATTATGCTTTCAGACTTCGACCTGTCATTGGAGTCCACGTCATCACCAACTGTCGAAGCCGTCGAGCCTGCATCCTTCGATGCTTTCCCTACAACCGATCCGTCTTGTCTCCCTGACCATCTGTTCAGACCGAGAAGATCCAACTCAGGTCGAACCAGGCCCGGTCGACAGTTTGTGGCTGAACCTGTTACTGCCCGGTCATGCTCATTTGTTGGTACCCATGAATACGTTGCGCCAGAGGTCGCTGCGGGTGGATCCCATGGCAGTGCGGTCGACTGGTGGGCTTATGGTATATTTCTATATGAACTGATCTACGGCCGGACACCGTTTGTTGGGCCCACAAACGAGGTTACTTTGCGCAGCATTGTGAAGCAGCCGCTCACCTTTCCATCGGGCGCATCTCCGGTTGGGCCCACTGAGTCGGCTGCCCGAGACCTCATTGCGGGTTTGCTGAGGAAAGACCCGGAAACTCGCCTTGGCTCCCGGCGTGGCGCTGCGGATGTGAAGGCACATAGTTTCTTCAAAGGGATAAATTTTGCGCTGCTGAGATCATACCGGCCTCCTATCATACCGGGTCTGAACCGGTCGAATTCAAACAACGATCGCAAAAAACCAAACCGGTTTGACTTCTTCTAGCTAGGTTTATTTAAGTCCTGACCCGTATTAACCGAACCAAACCGAATGCATGGATTCGAATTTTTTGTTGATTAGGATGACAATGTGTGATTCCTTACCAATGAAAGATTGCCACGTGGAAGAATGTATTTGCGGGAAACAAGGCGCCGACTTGGGGTGGAACTTGACAACGGAAAGTGTACACGTTTGTTTCCTAGCTTAAGAACTAAGGATTAGAGTTAGAGTTAGACAATGTATAGGGGCTTGACTATTTCTTGGAATCAGATGTTGAGTTTAAATTTTAAAATACTCTATCATACTTCCCAGTATGGGTGTAATTTGTGTTTGTCTGCGTTTGCTACTGACATTTGCACACTTGTTACACAATTTTCTTTTTGTTAATCTAACAGCCGGCATATAAAAATATAAAATCTAAATTTTTGCAAAAAGCCAAGTTGAATAAAAACAATATTGTTATGTTCTGTTTTCAAACGAAGCATTTTCTATGCATATAGTAGTTAGAAAACATCCTTCAATAAACTATTCATACACAGGTGCTGCTGATTGCCACAAGTCATGTCTCAAATTCCGAGCGGGTGCAAAAATTATTGCCGCTAATTGAGTAGTAAAACAAAGCAATCTCTCTTTTCTCCAAATTCCACCTAATCCTCTTTGTTATTAAATTAATGGAGACATAAACAGCTGTTGAATTCTGTGGAAGATTTGACGTGCGGGGCTTCTGTCGGTTGATACTTTGATTAGTAGTTTCCTTCTTTGCTTAAGCACATCCATTAATCTCTGGCACAGTGGCAGTCTTCACACGCTAATTTATGTGAAAAATCAGATTCAATGCTTACTAGAAACAACGACTAGACTTTTCATAAATATGTCCTAATCAGACATTTACATTGTTAAAACAAGGGGAATAAAAAGTCACAGCGTTATCGGATACATCACGGTTACACGGTATAAGTAGGGGTTGCATATCACGTACCGTGATTATTTATGTAACACATGCATTCTTTGAAGAATTGATACATCACGAAACAACACGCGAACTAATTTTGTTACAGCATGACAATACACATCTTATTGGGTTTATTAGATCTTAATTGAATAGTGAATCTTAAATTTTGAATAAACTAATATAAACTCCAAAAAAAAATGTAATAAAATGACGTAACCGATCATTCAAATAAATTTGATCACGGGACGTGATCCAAATCTTGATATGCATGGTACAAATTTACTCTCTAGGTACAGATCTTGAAAGAGCAAATTTGAATGTAGTGCTGTCGTTAGTCGTTACGAGCAACAAATTGGGAATTAAGCCACAGAAGATCCCAGATTTGTAGAATTGCAATTTGCAATAGACAATTCTGGACTTGTCCGCTTGGAGGCTGAGAGCCCAAGTCCGTAATCTCAGTTGACTTATGTAAATTTAAACTAATTTGTTTTGAATTTTGATGTTTGGCATTGGCAATTGGCACAGAAACAAGTAGCAGAGAACCTAACTGCTTCAGAGGTGTTTTTTGCGGTTCGGTGGGGTCACTGATGGGTCCATTAGTACGTTTGGGTCCGTTTGCCATGTGGGCAGTCACGTGTCTGGCTCACTAAGTTTGGCGTAGTCTGGTTAGAGCGACTCAAGTTGTGCCGATCCGATTTGTTTCTCTGCAATTTCTGACATTCTATAAGAATATGAATTATAAGTATTTTCAAATTATATATCCGAACAGGCGAACAATGATTATTATTGCATATTTGATGAAAATAACAAAGTTTGGAATTGGGAAGGAATTGCGGAGGAGGGGAGATGTGGAGGGGAACTGATCACATGTATGGCAAACCGGACCGAGTCAACTTTTTTGTGGGTTCACAGCAGTGAGACACGTTAGTGTTTGCCTTTTTTGCCGGAGGGTGAGAGCAACAACTGATGCGACTTGCCTGCCTTTTTCATGCATTCCCTTTTGCTTGCCATGCCCCCCCCTTCCCTTTATCAAAATATCATATCATTTCATTTCTTTGCCTAACAAATCTTGCTACTTATTGATTCACCTAAAAATTAAAGCCAAGAACCCATTTATATCATATCATTTCAAATATTCTAATTGCTCCTGTTAAATAATGCGCTTCTGCCTTTTGGGTTCATTAAAAATATATATAATGAATATGTTTCTTCTTTTTTTTCCTTTTTCCTTTTTTTTGTAGCTCATTAATATATTGCCAAGCTGACAAATGGCTACCTAACTTTACAAACAACAACTAACAACAATTAAGCTTTTAGTCTCAAACAAATTGGGATTGAGTAGAAATAAATTCAACCGTGATCATTCGGATTGAGTTCTTTCTGTAGAGAGACTGTTTTTTTTATCTCTGACTGGCCACGCCTTATCATAACCCTTCATCTTTTTTCTAACTTGAGATAGGCTGTGCAAAAAGTTACACATACGGAGTTAAATAGCTAGCTAACTTTAAAAAAAAAAAATACTGAAAGAGTTTGAATCCATGCTTATTTGTTGTAGAAATATTAATTGTCAATTATTGATTTGTAATTTTGCGTTTTAATTATAAGCTAACCATCAAAGAAATTTAAATTCACAGTTAATTATCGTGATGGACTATATATTCATTCTTGCCATTTTACGTCTCCTGTTGGCAGAGTCTTTTTTAATGTTTATTTTTAACTCCTTGTGAAACGATTTGGTAAATTCATAGCCAAGTAAAGGTAAAAATAAGAGACCTTGTGGAAAAAGCAACCTCCGAGAGTTTGATTGCAAACTAATACCGCGACACCTTGCCTTCTCCGCTCGCACCCAAACAGAAAAAAAAGAAGAAAAATGAAAAAAAAAAATGTTTCATTTTCTCTGGTCGCTAGCCAATTAATACTGAAGGTCATCGGTTTCTACCACTAAAGGACATGATTTGTTTATTTTGTTGTTTTAGTTGTTTGTGTTGTTAGATTTTGATATTTAGATGTGGATGTTTTTAAATATTGATGTAGTTTAGATGATGTTTGAGATGTAGAACGATGAATGTATTTTAAGTTTTATTTAATGAAAATTATACTTGACAGTTGCTGTCAATGATTTAAAAAAAAGAAGATAGAGTTTGATTGCAATATTCATTCTCACCAAGAGCTTCCATCTCGGATCGGATTGGTCCGACGGATTCTAATTGGACGGTGGATCTAACATCAAATATTTGCGAAGGCTCATGATTAGACCCACTAAGACGGTGACACATGTCAACTTTCTAGACAGGACGAAATAACAGCCGTTCGATTTCTTTAGCTTTACAATAGGATCCACATACTGTCGTTCTTTGATTCGTTACTTAACTCTTGTGTTAGGAACTTCCACGTTGCCGAGAATTAAATAACAAAAAAATTATTAAGCAGAAACCATTTATAATGAGCAACTGACAATGGGACCCAAGTTCCAGTGAATGAGCAGCCGTAACTTGGTAAGGACCAAACAGGCCACGTATCGCTTCGTCCTCCAGAAAATGATTTTGTCCCAGACTTAAACAGGAAAGTTTTGTTGACACGTTCACCTCGAACACCCGGATTAAGACAAACCCGTGACTCGTGAGGCCACCTATCGCTTGCCCCCTTACAGTGCGCAATTAATCAACTAAATAATTGATCATTAGCCCACTAATTGTGCCTCATTAATTGCACATTGAAATTAAGGAGGTGCCTGTTATTTGTTAAAGTAGGCGGCTGCTACAGTTCTCGCCTACGTGCAGATTTCAACACACCCTATTAGCCTAAGCCTGCCGATCCACTGGCAACGATGGTACTGGTACTACGCTCTACGACTACGATACAGTCTAGTATGGTAAAATTTACTCTATTCTTACGATGACGTGGCTGATTACTACTAGTGGTTTCAAACGTGGTGTACTTGTAGTTGTGGGACCCACTTCCCGGGGCTGTACCCCTCTCTCTGTCTCGAGAATTACGAATCAAAGAAAAGGCATTGACTTCGATGGTGACGCCACGACTGACTCCTCACGTGGATTTTCATTCCGATACATATTTTTGAAATAATTCGAGAAGAAGAATTTACTTTTGTTGAGACCTATTTAGTAGGTTTATACATGAAAAGAGAAACTTGGACTTGTGTTCGTATATCACGATTCTCAAAGCATCTCTAGAATGAAAAATAGAAGCTTTGTAGGGGTATTGCTTGCACAAGAAAAACTGCGAGATGCTTTTTCAGTTTCTTCCAGGTCCGTACAAATGGTGTATTTATGGGTTGCATAGGGAACTACAGAAGTGTGAGGTAATTGGTAAAATTTTCTGAGATGTAAAAAAAAGAGGTGATATGGTAATAATGAGTCACGTAGCAGAGAGACCAGAGATGCTACGGCCTATCCTAGAGCCTAAGAAACCTACGCTGTAAAAGGCTGAATCTCAACTGAGTCGTCAAGAACCCAAGAGATGGTCTCCTAATAAGATCCCATCCAACACTTTTCGTAGTAAAGAGGATATTCAATGATACTAACATAAATCATGTGGAAAATCAACGGCGGTAAATGTGTTGAATCTTTTGTTTAGTTGGAGAGGATCTGAAGGTGAGTAGTAGAGTTCTGATTTGGTTAATCTGGGGTGTTGACGTGGGCTATCGTCCAAAGTACTCTAAGCAGAGAAAGGACGGTTGCTCCAGCTTTTAAGAGGATTAGAAATATTTGCGCAAGAATTAATGCTTGCAGTTCCCATGATTTGTTCATATCACATGTGGAAATAGTCAGTTTCTGGAATTAATCATAAATTTATTTTTTATTTTTTTATATTACTGTCGAAAATTTATAATTTGTTGCCATTTTAATTTTCGAAGCATTTTTCTTTGTCGAAATTCTGAATCCGTCTACAGTGCGTAACTTTTTGCCTGCTATAATTTGCGAATTCACATCCTCTCCAGTACCCGATAAGAGAATCTTTTACAATTACTAGATCTGAACCGTTTTTATTAACTTGGCACGAATCTCAAAGCCCAAAAATACTGCCCTATTGTGGCCCGAATACCATCCTCTGCAACATCGGAGAGGATACGGATTCATAATTTGCTGGGATGATAATGGATCGGGCTAGGTAAGGATTGGTTGATGATCCATTATATTAGGCCCGGGTTATTGGGTTTAGAATATCATGCATAGCTCGGCTTGCTACCTTCCCACTAAGCCCATCCATAGCTGCTCCGGTTCAATTGTTCACCTTATTATTTTTGTTTCATTTCTAAACCATATATTTTAAGCATCAATTTAAAATTTATAGAAATTAAAATCATATATGGGCATGTTTAATATAATTATACACAATTTACTATTGAAACTTTTACTCCACTATATTCTAAAGCTTGTTTTGTGCATCACAATATTTCAAAAACTTAAGAATTTAACTAATTATATAGCATCCAAACTAACTAAATTCACATACTTCCATAACAATGATAATAACAACAATAGCAATGATATTCAATTATATGAGACTTCGATCATCAAATTGGGCCATTGCTTTGTGTATTCGGCCCAACAGAGAAAGGCTGGCCCGTCTCTATGGCTTTGCTCATTTGAAACAAGCATGGCGTGTGTACTTGAAAATATCAAGCAAATTAAATTAAAAATGGGAGATGAATATTTACATTTAGTTTGAATAACATAAATAATCAATGTTGAAATAAGATTCAATTAAGTTTTAAATTTTAATATATAATTGAAAAATAATATCAAATATGAGGGAAGTTTTAAGGTTATTTGGGATTGGAGGACGGTAAGATGGACATGGTATCAAATTCATTCAGTCAGAGTTTGCACAGATAATTTTGAAATTTTTGCTAATTAAGTTTGCACGAATTTTAATGTTTATCAGACCAAATTTGACGTGATCCCGAATCCAGTTGCAGCTAGCGGTTTCTCCCCTCTGCATCCGCCGTGCCCGTGCCATTTCAAAACAGGTTGACCCAAATTTAAGCCCAAAATGCGTGTCATTTTATTACCTCTCTCAAACCCTCGTGGCATCTCCATCTCACAGCCACCTCACTCAACTCGGTACACAAACAAATTTCCAAAACCATCAGCTATTTCACCCCCTTTCCTAACCCCTTTCTAACTCCCATGAATGCACTCTGACTTCTCTCTATCTATAAAACCCCCTCCAAAATCTCTCTACATTTGCATCACATCCCCACAGAAGCTCCCTCTAAACACTCCAAAAAACATATACACATAGTTAATTAACCAGCCATGAAAGGTCTAGTTGTGAGCCTTGTTGTAATGCTCGTCATGTCGTGCACTATGCTCGAGCCATGCCGGGCACTTACATGTCGGGATGTTACTTCGAGCATTGCACCGTGCACGGGCTACCTGACAGGGAAGGGAGGAGCAACACTGCAGTGCTGCGGTGGGATCAAGAAACTGAATGGCTTGGCCAACAACACTGCCAACAGGCGCTTTGCTTGTAACTGCATGAAATCTAACGCTGCCCGGGTTAAGGGCTTACGATACGATCTTATAAACCAGTTGCCTGGCAAGTGCGGCGTCGGGTTGTCTTTCACCATTGACCTCAACCGATGCAACTCGTAAGTTATTAATTAAATCCGTTATACTGTTCAATATATATCCTTGTAATCCTTGGTACAATGATTTGATTAATATATATATATATATATATATATTTTGATATGTTATGCTTTTGTTTGTGCAGGATTCCATGAATATATATTTGATTGTGTTGAGAGGATGACTTGGTGAATAATGGCTGTGTTATATATGTTTTTAGATTGAATAAAGGTGATCTAGTGCTGCGTGTGACCTCCTACTCGTATAGTGACACTTGTTCTGTGTACTTAAGTGTAGGGGACTATGTTTGTTAAATAAAATTAATATTTTGCCTTCTTCTTTTTCACATTTTCGTATTACTAGCTAAATGCTGAAATGGGAAAAAAAAGATTTTGCGATTGGTTTAATTTAACTGCACGGAAACCAACGGTTATATGGAAATGAAATTAGTGAAAATCATCATCAATTTTTTTTTATGAATTCTTAGCTATATATTAATTGCCAATAAACAACTAATTAAAAAAAAAATCGTCCAAGCAGGAACAAACAGTGGGCTATGAATAATTACTCTTTATGGGCCTTTTAGGCCCAATATCATTAGTTAATAAATTTTATGGACTTTCCTATTACTTGAGACCAGCTTCCTGTTGAAAATTGATAAAGAAAATAACAACTTCATTGCTTCATTACTTTAATAATAATATTTGTATTAAAATATATACATGAAATTAAAAAAGTTTAAAGGAAATAATAAAAATTGATGCAAGTTAATAAATAATTTCAGTTTTTCATGCAAGAAAATATATACAATTGATTAACCGTTTCTATGAATAAAACTGCTAACTATAATTTAAGATGCTTCCGATACATGTATCATATATGTCAGAGGTGCACGCAGGATTTCTGTCGAGAGTTGACAAATGACAAATTTTTCAAAAAAATTCCACTAAAATTAAAAAAAAAAAAATCCAAACCCTCTGATATGATGAAGTGTCACGATAGAATGAACCGTTTGATATGATCACTAGTAAAAAAAAAAATGTGCATACATCTTTCCAGAACCTGATTTTTTTTTAGTAATATCAAGATCTAGGCAGATTAATATATACAATTTAATTCAAACTATGACAATTGTTAGTTTCATAAAGGATGAATGAATTGGGTCTCTAATTAATTAATGACTACAACGAACATCTTAATATTCACTTGCATTGCAAGAACAAATCATGACTGTACCCAGAAAATACATTTTAAATGCACCAACATAAATGATATGTTCCACTCATATTTTTTATATCGATAAGCCACACAAAATGTATTGGTCATATGTGTATGGTTTGCAATTTCCATTCTATATAAAGAGGAAAACAAATTGCATTTTTGTTGAATTTTCATTTCATTTATTATTATTATTATTATTATTATATAAATGAATGGTATACAACCTACAACCACACGACGCATGATAAAAAAAAATATATGAAGAAACTATTTTTTTTTAATTAAATTTTGGTTTAGATGTTTGAGAAAACTGATAATTTGATTACACAATGTCTCTCTATTTTCATTTTTTTCCTTTTCTATTGATTTCTTGGAACAAAGAACATTTTCAATAATAATTTATAAGTGTTTTCATATTCTAATTATAATTTAGTAATTTTTAATACTTAAATATTAGAGAAATGATAATATGAGTCATTTATGTGAGGATATTCTAGATATTGAATAGCATAATTTTAAAAAGAAAGATGTATTGGTACTTACGGTCTGAGGGCATGTTCGAGAAGGAGTTATGCGAAGGAAAGGTAAGTAGGCAGAGAAAAACTAAGCACTGATTTTATTTGATCAAAGTTGTTTACTTACTTCAAAATGGTGAATTTCGAAGCTGAGTAGAAGGAAAAGAATGGGAGACGAGGTGAGTTATGCGTGAAAATTAAGTAAAATTTTTTAACCTCCAATTTGGAGTGTAGATAAAATGAACTGAATGCCTACTCCCCTCCCCTTCCGTTTCTTTTCTTTGCTTTAATTAATAATTTCTTGTTCACTGATGAGTTTGGAAGGGGATGATGATGTGATGACTTCAACTAGAAGAAAGGAGGGTGACTAAAATTTAAAAATTAGTAGAATCAAAGGTAAACTCGAGTGGTGTTATGTTGGTGTCGATAGCTTGAAGAGATGTAAGCCATTGTTGGCAGTGCTTTTTGTACATATAGTGGATAAATAAAGCTTCTTCCCTGATGAATCTTGTTCTTTTCTTTGTTATTTTACATTCTACTTTGTTTCCTTTGAGCACTTTTCTTCTTTTCTGTTTTAAAAGCTTCTTAAATACTGAAATGTGAAGACTTATGCAGTGCTTAAGCTCTCTTATGGAGAATTAAAAAAAAACATACAGGTCTAGTGATCATTAAAAGATGTTTATTAGCTCCTTTTTCTACCTTAAAGCATTTTTAAACAATATAAACTGTTATTCCAGTATATTTAGGTTTCTCTTATGCTATTTTTCTGTTATTTACAGTTTTAAAACAAAATATAAAGAAATAGGTATATATAAAATACTTGAAAACCTCTCCTTTTCTCCTTTTCTTTTGATTTTTCTTCAAATCAGATCTGTTAAACCCTTTTGAGATCATCAAATGGTGAAGATGTAAGAGTTGAGCCAGCTGGTATCCTCTTGCATCAGATCCATTAGATTATTTCAGCTTTTAAAGGATTTAAAAGATCCAAAATCATGTTTTAAACAAACAAGGATTATTGGGGTTGAGTCAGCTGGTATCCCTCTTTAATTTCTTCATATTGGACCTAATTTGCAAAGAAAATAAGCTTGGATAAGGTGTTATGCTGCCAAAATCTGTAAAAGAACCTTTTCCATGAGCCTTCTTTGTAAATTAGTGAGAGAAGGAGGTCTAAAATGCAAATAAGCATCAGTTAAAGCTGATAAATGCTATTTGTACCTTTAATCCTATGACTTCTTGATGATAATGTTCAAATCAAGCTAAAGGATACATGAAAGTTCTGATTTCATGTTATCCAGAGGCTCTCTTGCATGCTGCCATGACCTAGCATCTTTTGAAATAATTTAAATGTCCATTTAGTGATGTTTTCATGTTTTGGGTCATTTTCTTTAGTTACTGGTATAAAAATGGTGATTAAAAGCCTTGAAAACATGTTTAGAAAGGTTCAAATGACAAGCTAGACCTTTGATTAATGTACATTCTCCTTTAATGGACCTCTGACATGGTGTCAAGTCAGGACTCAGCAGCCATGCATGCTATGATAGCTATCAAGGCAATGAAATACACCAAAATACCCTAATTGCACTGTTCTGGTAAACTGACCAGTACAGACCAGGGTATGGACCAAATTGCAAAATGGACCTCACCACTGGCTGGAGAATTGAAAAACGCATAAAATAGACTCAAACTTTGCATTTTTATGATTTTCCTACATAAGGATATGAATTTCCAAAGTTCATACTTGAAAAATGAGAAAATACTGAATATTCTGACAAAAATGACCAGCTGTACCCTTGTCAGTAAATAAATCAGGAAAAATGTAATTAAAATTTCTAAAATGGTAAAAATTAGCATAGATGCTCTTCATACGTCTCTTCATGATTCTATGAAAGAAAATTCATCACTTTGTGTACAACATTCACAAGAAATCAGATCTGAAATATAGACTTTCATGCCTCTATTTGACCTTCATACCCCTGTCATGAATAAATTCCTAGAAATGTGAATAAATTCTCTAAAGTTATAAAAATTGGCACACAAGTCCCTGATATGATCCTTTTTGACTCTGTAAAATAAAATTTTCACCTCATATGCAAAATTCATGAGAAAATGGTCTAAAAGGAACTGAAAATGTATGTCCTTCATGCCATATTTGGTCAGCTGCCAATCCAAATCAAATTGAACTCTCCAACATATGCAAATAGCTCCTAGATGCTCAAATTAACACCCTTTAGCCTTTGATCAAGACTCAAAGTCATTGTACCACATATCGGTACCAATTCGGTATCAAACAACTGTGTAATCCTCTTGCTTTGGTGGTTCATCTAACAACGTCCATCGCTCATCCCCAATTTTACAGAGTGCTAATCCCCAGTTGTTCTTTAACAGAGCCATAACAACACAGTTTGGGTATAGGGAAGGATCAGACGATAATAGAGTCTTTTGTATTATTGGGTCTGTTTGTTTTCTAGAACAATGCCAAAATGGCCAGATGCCGAGCTGGCACCAGACATATGAGGGTATGAAGGGATGAAATGCTAAAGCAGGACTAGTTTTTAGTGATGGAAGGTTGATTATTTTTCTGGTATTTGGGTTGAATAAGGAAATATCTGGTCCATCTGTCAGAGTAATGTGACTATGGGAGGGGGAATAATATTCCTTATTGGTTTCAGGTAGGGGAACATTATGAATTCTGGAATCGGCGAGGTCGTAGAAGAAACGGGTTGAGGTGTCGTGACCTTCCTATTTGTTAACATTATGAATTCTTCTTTACATTATCCATTTTATACCACCTCCTTCATGCAACAATTTCCATAAAATCCTAAAGAGGCAGCAAACATTATGCTAATAAATTCTAAAGTCCATCATCTAGTGAACCTGACACCTTTCAACAAAGCTTAAATCTTCTTCAATGTTCTTATTCAACACATAGGCAAGCACGATTTGTTAAACAAACACCATAAATTATTGTTGGTGCATGACTGTACAGCAGTACCAGTTGTCCCCAGAATAATAACAGCGAAGTACAGTATAAATATTGGATAATCTTCGTATTAGTTGCTCATAAGATGATGCTTGAAATCAATTGAACATCAAAACAACCTCTACCTATTGCAATTTAAAAGCAACTAAACAGTAATACATCCCAAAAAGAAAAGAAAATGAACAAGCTTCTAAACAGCTTAAATTTTAATGAAAAATTCTTCAGTATTATTGGAAACCAAATTGAGAAATTCCAAACTCACCAAAAATCATTATTTAGATACGGCGTCTCTTAGGAAGGCGGCAACCATTGTGTGGCAGTTGCGTCACATCATGGATTGCAACAATGGGGGTCCTCTCCCTGATCCCTTCACCTCTATAACCATCTCTCCAACTCATGATCACCCTCTTCTTCTTCCCAAAAAAGACCGAGCCTTTCACCTTCATCACAACTGATTTGACCCCCATCTTTTTCGCCGCTCTCCCCACATGCTCAGCTGTTGCCTCGGCCGCATATCTAGAACTACGACCCCTTCCCTTTTTATCCTGTGAGCTCAAACAACCAGCTGAGGCACCAGTTTTCCGATTCCCGTCCACATCTGTCACAGTGACGAAGGTTTTCTTTCTGGTTAGTAAGAAATGCACGAAATCATGTTTCTTCCTGCGGGAACGGAGCTCCTCGTCCTCAGCGAGCCTGTCTCGGACAAATTCCATGTTGGATGTGAAGTTTCCTAAGCCAAAGCCAAACCGATCGGGAGCGAGGGGCGCATTGGATGTGAAGTTTCCTCGAGCGAAGCCAAACCCATCGGGAACGGAGGCAGTGGTTGGAGGAGCGGAGTCTGTGGTTGGAGGAGAGCTGGGATTAATCGGAGGCAAGCCGGAGGAGGTGGAGTACCTGAGAGCTCGGTCGAAGGATACGGCGGATGAGGATGCGACGTGATGAGATTGCAAGGAGAGTAGGCGTTGGAGGGGAAGGAAGAGAGAGGAGTTGTTGGAAGAGGAGCGTAGTAGAGAAGATAGTTTCTTTGACGCCATTGTTGCGATCTGGTGCGAAGAGATGTGGGAGGACAGTAGAAAACGAAAACCCTAGTTGAGAGTAAATCTCAAGTGAAAAAAGAAAGCCTGAAAGGTGTGATAGGAGATGGGCCTAAAGCTATCTATCGTATTTTGGACTGTTTGTTGGGCTGTACAGACTCTACAGGTACCACAAGTTACTAGCAATTTGTCCGTTCGTTTAAAGTCATAAGATCATGTCACCAAGTTTTCATTGGAACCAGTGTGATAAGAAATGGTGTGCGCTAGTTCGACGGACGACGCACTATCAATTTAATTAGAATTTTTCTGATATTTTTTTTTATTTTTATTAAAATTATGTATATATATTCATAATTTATTAAAAATAATTAATTTAATTCATTAAATTTATCAAATAAACATATTTTAATTTAGTTTAGTTTACTCGTTTATTAATAAAGTTTCGTGAAATTGTTATTTAGAAAAAGTCTAAATAAGATAAAACAAATATGTAACAGATTAATTGAACAAATTAACCGATTTGACGGACTAAATAGTCTAATATATAACAGATCATGGTCTAGTAAATAACTGACTAAAAAGCTTACGAAATTTTGTAATCACAAAGAAAACTAATTTAACAGAAATAATCAGCTGATTAATAGAAAAAAACCACAAACACATCTCCACTAAATCTATTCGTAGCAGTTTGACTATTGTCACCGACTAAATGCCCTCTCTTTTTTACAACACTGATTGAAACCAACTTAATAAGACATCGATAGCCAGAGTCTCTCGTTTCACAAGCTAGCACTTCTCAAGGTATACTGACTACGAGCTAGATTTTAACATTTGATTGTTCTTTTCATTATTATTATTATTATGTAATTTTATTTAGTTGCTGGTGATAATTTCAAGATGTGTTTGAACAAAAGTATGCATCGGCAAACCTACCAAAGGAAGAAGAGGAGGATGGACTGAGAGACTTAGTTAGACACACCATGTTTGAAAAGGGACAGAGTAAGAGAATTTGGGGTGAACTATACAAGGTTGTTGATTCTTCTGATCAAATGGTAATGAATGCTACAGATGATGCCTTCTCTGCGCCTCAAGCCACAGCCATCCGATCAAATGGAGATGAATGCTCCAGATGATGCCAACACATGAATCTCCACCCTAGGGTAGTGAGGAAAGCATGATCCTCTTCACAGCTTCATACATGAAATCCAAGCCTTTGAATGAATGAAATCAATGGCTATAAATGAGATTGTCTATGGATTGATGAGATGGCACATTATAATTGGTTCAAACCCCTGCAAATGACGGGCTATAATCTGAACCCTTGATAACATGATGAAGAAATGAAGGATGGAGATCATGCCAACATAGGCTCTCCAAAACCCTAGCCTTGAAGGCTATATATACCCATGTCTAGCAGCAAAGAAAGGAGCACCCTGGAACCGAATTCAAAACACAAGAGAGATATAGAAAGCAAGATAGATATACACATTGTAACACACACATATACACAGATTGAGAGCTCTTTCTCTCTTCTTTTTCATAGTTCATACTCAAGCCTTGTGCTTTTCTCCCATTTCTGCAAATCAATAGCATAGAAGAAGCCTTGATGGCTGTATGATGTATTAATTCCCTTGGTGGACAAAGTTTGTTTAAAAGATTTCTACTTTCTTGTATATTTTTTTTTGTTATTTTATTGTGCTTTGCTTTGATCTCTGTGTTTTGCTTGATCTGATTAATAATCTTGCTATTTTGAAGTATAAGGGAGAGAGCTCCATGCCATGGCATGGAGCTCAATGATCAAAACTTCCCCTTTCCTTTTCTTTTTTCTGATTTTCCGATTTTTCTCCCTTTTGATCTTCTTTCCTTTAAATCAAGTTCTCTAATCTTTAATTAAGTAATGGAGATCATAACAATGTGAAGGTTGAGTCAGCTGATTTCCCTTCACCTTTTATTGATCAAAGTCATTTAAATACAAGATTAGAGAATAAAATAAAAAAATGGAAAATAATACAATAGAAATAGTAAGGTTGAGCCGGCTGGTTTCCCTTACTATTTTCTTTAATCAAATGGACTCATAATGTGTATTAGTGAGCTTGAGCTCTGATGCAAGGCTAAGGACAAGCCATATGTACCATGTTGCATGAAGCAAAAGAGTAGAAAGCTAACTAAATGCACATATATTGAGGGATGGAGTTTAAAGATGTGTTTAGACCTCAGTATATACTGAATTAAGTCATTCATATTCTTAAAATCATGAATCCCTAATGATAATGTCCAAGCTTTGATGAATCATGTCCAGATATAATTTTCTAAAAAGCACATGCAAATATAATTTTCTAAAAAACAGGGACCTCCTTGTAATATTTGATTTCTGTTGATGATTTGAGATACTCAAACTTTGATGCATATGGTTTCTTGGAGATTTGATCTTGTCTCTATGTTTGTTCATGTCAAAATGATGGCTTAAATTCATTAAAACCATGTCATAACCCTAACCAGCCCTTTAAAGCACTTGAGAACTGTAAAATATGTGATATATGACTTGAACTCAGCAACTAAATGCATAACAAGTACCATTGGTACCATGCTATACCTCAAAATACCCCTTTTTGCCCTCTGCTGGTAAAACAGTGATTCTGGACTGATACAGGGGTCAAATTATAAAAATAATCATATC
Organism: Carex rostrata; assembly: GCF_964058835.1. Taxonomy (NCBI): domain Eukaryota; kingdom Viridiplantae; phylum Streptophyta; class Magnoliopsida; order Poales; family Cyperaceae; genus Carex; species Carex rostrata. Next base: position 8,019,331 of record NC_135937.1, read on the forward strand.
ATCATGTACAAAATAAAAAAATATGCGAAATGGACTCAAATTTCATATTATTTGGATTTTTATTCAATTTATTATGAATTTTCGAAGTTCAGCCCTTTTGAAATGCCGAAAACCAGCAAATACCAGTAAATACCAGCACAGTTCTTAAATCTGCCCTTGTGTTCAACCCCCTTTCTGATACAGCTAGGTAGCTCCAAAATTCATGAAATTTACCAGAATATAGAGGACTTTTTCCTGAGAATTTTCATATAAAGAACATAAAATTTGGATCAGCAGAACTCTTGGAATTAAATTCTGAAGTTAGCTACCAGCATGGTAACAGCAACTGTTTACCAGCAAAGCTCTTCTGCACAAAAACACATGTTTCATATAGCTCTGAATTGAGTTTGATTAAACTGTTTTACATGCATGCAGGTTATGACTCAAGGAGTATTTCCATATAAAGAACATGAAATTTGGTGTAGCCAATTAATGGGAATTAACCTCCCAAGTTCAGCTATTCAGAAAATGCTGCTGTCAGAAAATGGACATTTGACCCCTGACTGTTACATTGCCAATTTGAGACCCCTAAAAGGGTCTAAATGTCAAATAAATCATATATTCAGAAACTAGACTTCAAGCTAGTCAGGATAGACATCAAATTCGTACCATTTGGGTTCATATTCATCTCTGAATTGAATTTCAAAGTTAAATCAAAATTAAATACAAAGAATTATGCATGCCATGGACAATAATACCCCTGTCATGAATTAAATCTCTAAAAATGCAAATAAATTTGCTAAAATGGTAAAAGTGACACAGATGCTCTTCACATGCCCCTTTATGATCCTGTGAAAATAAATTCATGACTTGTGTACAAAATTCGCAAGAAATTGAATTAAAAGAATTTGACAATATGAACTTTAATCCAAAACCCGATTCTAGTTAAACTAATCCTCTTGTTGTGCTTAAATCATCCTGAAATGACTAAGGCAAGCCTCCGAGATGCTTCAATCAGTCCCATAGCCTCTGCACTGTTCACTGGTACCAAACCGGTACAGCGACTGATACCATGAAACTCAAATCATATCTGAGACATCTTCAAATCCCAAAATCAATGTTTCCAGATGTTCTTATGCCTTCTCATGATCTCACGTGATGTTGGTGTCGACCCAACTAATATGGCTCATGAAAGTCCAGTCAATCTCATGGTGAGACCAGCCCAGCAAACGGATTAGAGAAAATCTTGTTTGAAATTTTTTTTTTGTAGATTTGGAATTTTCATATTAGTTTGTATAAGTGAAGTTTGTTTTTTTTTTTTAAAATTTCTTTCTTTCTTTCTGGCATTGAAAAGTTATAGACATTAGTATGGAAACTCCATTCACATTTATAGAAGATGCAAAGACTACTGAGATAGTGATGGTAAAATCACTAATTCCCTTAAAATTAACAAATTGGACATTTAATATGCAGTGGGACTAAAATGAAGACGAAAGTCAAGGAGAAGACGCAAGACTGGTTGCCGACTACTGCTATTCTGGAGGAAATACCGCTCAGGGTGATGTGGCCTGATGATGACGAGAGCACGCTGGAGGACTCCAATGAGATGGGGTCGGAACCGTCTACGGCTACCGCTTAGCATGCATCCTTGCTTAGTTATCTTTTCATTTGACATTTTTTGTTAATTCCCTAACTGTGTGGTTCAGTGGTCGATCCACTATTATTTTGTGTGGCCGGTTATGGCCTTGCTGTGTGCTGCATGTTTTTGCCGATTCTCTGAGTTGATTGGATTCTATTGGATTTTTGACAACATTTAGGGTTAGCTTATAGTACTGGGTAGTAGAGGGGAAATACTGCTCCTCTCCACTTTGCTTCTTAATTTTTGCTGTAACTATTGTATGTTTCGTTCTTGCTAATGAAACAGGGCTCCGGCTTTTTTACCAAAAAAAAAAAAAAAAAAAATATGCATTGGGCCCTCTAATTTCACAAGACATTTTTTATTCTTATTTTAAAATACCAACCACCATTTTTTTTTTTAAAATCTCTAATGAAGAAGAGACATTATACCAGCAAGGAGTAAAGAAATTAAAATGTAGAGAAAGCAGTAGAAGGTAATGAGGACATGTAATGAGGCATTAATATATGGGGAGAAATTGAGAAAGGAATCAAAGGATACTCCTAATTTGTGCTCTGGTTAACTACAAGGGTTTGTTTTATTCGCGAGTGTTAAAAATAACTATTGTCGAGGATAAGCCGATAATAATTGTTATTCTCAAGAGTATAATTATTATAGTTGGTGGTATCCGAGAGAATACCTACATTGTAATTATTTTTCTACTCAAGTACCTTGAAGTCATACTAATAAAAATTCTGAAATTTTTTTTATTTAAAGGCACAGTGGTAACTATGATGACATAAGATGATTAGTAGAAATTTTGAAAATTTTGTTTCTTTATGTTTCCTAACAAAAGTAACTGCGTAAACCAGACGGTTTCTATTCACACCCTGCTTCACCAAAGAAAAAATTGATTTTGCAAAATTCCAAAATGAATTGAACTTGACAAGGAAATAGTACAGCAGTTATTTTTATCATGATTAAAAATGTGGAATAAATGGTGAATTCCTTGTCCAGAAAGAAAAGATAAAAATATACCCAACTAGGGCTGGCAATGAACCAAACCTACCCCAGGTTCGAGTTCGAAATAATTTCGAACCAGTTTGGTTCCAAATTGAAACTGAATAGACCAGTTCGAGTTCGGTACAAATTCGAACTGGTTCGGTCTGGTTCAAAAATGGTTTGAAATTCTGATTTTGAACAATCCAACAAGTGAATATGCAGGATTTTGGTTAACATATTTAGAAAAATTCAAATTCCATTACCGCAAGGTAAAATATTAAGAATTCAGAATCCCGAACCCATTAAGAGAGTCCCGGATCCGTTCGTTAACTTGTCCAGCGCCTCCTCACCTCTTTTATAAGCCATCCAGCGCTTTGAAAATTCTATTTTGAAATTGTGGGACCAAGTACAAGAATACTAACCGGATTGGTGTGACTTGCGAGCTGTAGCTAAATTGGGCTGGGAGCTGGGCGCTGGGCTAAATTGCTTTTACGCAAGAAACTCTTAAATGGGCTGTGGATGCTTGAAAAATAAGAGAATATTTTTAAAATACAGTGAGCTTTCAACTGGGCTATTGGATTGTGCTCTTCAAGCATTTTAATTCTTTAATTTATTTCGTCTGTTCTCCAATTTTCATATGATTGGAGACAATTATTTTTTATTTTTGTTTTCTAACTTATATAATTGAAAATATTAATTTTAATATCTGCATATATAAATCCGCATAAAAATTCGTATATGCGGCCATATACCGTATATGTGGTATGCGGTGGCATTCCACATACTGTATAAAAACCGCATTTTATAACACTGGGTAAAATGAATGACTGGTGATTTTATGAGATTCGAACCATAAAAATTTACGATCCCATTTCGATCGAACCAGACTAGGTTTGAATTAATTTCGAACCGAACCTAATTTGATTCGTTTCAATTCGAACTAATTTCGAATCAAATTAAACTCGAATCAAATAACTACGAATTTTTTTGCGAGCCCTATACCCAACTCTCTAGATGCCTTTTTGTTACAATGTAAGAAGTGATTGCATGAATTAAATAAATTATTCCAACCAATCGATTTATACTAGCTGGTGGACAAAGAGAAAATTTTCATTGAGACTAAAGAAATCCCCATGTCAGCCTTGAAGCCCAAACTCAGAACAAATTAAACACAACTTAATAAAGAACAAAGCATAATGTGTAATTTTCTACCATATCAGTGGATCCTTCTTTGTTGAAAAGTAACATGTCTAGTTTTCTACCATACAAGTATACAACTGCTGTAAAACTTTGTACAAATTTATAATTGTATATTTGTATTTTCTACCATCTTATTTTTTTAGAATGACAATTATATTTATGAGAACTGCTTCAATGGCTGCCAAACTCAAATCTTACCTTATTACCATCTTCGTTTCCTTTGATTTTATCAGGCAAGTAGCTTTGTAACATGTTCAAATATAAAATGAAAATGCAATCATGCATCTGAAAATTGGGTACAGATCAGAGGTAAATTTTCGTGTAGGTTTGAAGAACAAAAGGAAGGAAAAAATAGATGCAATGTTTTGATAAATTTTTTAATTGAAGCTAGGAGCCAACTAAATTGGTCAATTATTCAATCAATCCATATGTAACATATAATTCAAGCATCCAACAATATATTGTATACATTCTTTTAGCAATCTAACTATAATACAAAAAAAAAAAATGAAACTTCATCTGATTATACTGTATATCTCAATCAAGTTTAACTAATGTATGTCAATCTCTAAAATAAAATAAAATAAAAAAGAACTCTTGAAAGCACACCAATAAGTATGCGATCGATCTATCATGATAATGACAAGGATAAGAGTTGATTTTGGCTGTAAGGAGAGGTAGTAGCCATTCTTGCCTTCCTTTTCTGAAGAAACCGTTGCAGAGATCGTTTCATAGAGAGCTCCGATGGTTGAATCGCTGGTGGCAGCGCTTGTGAAGGTGCCGAAACATTTTGATTCGGATCATGTTTGTGTTGAGATATCTTCTTGTTGGTGTTGCTAATTTCTTCAAGTTGTGATTGTTTTTCCTTCTCGATCTGTTTCATCGCTGAACATATAATGGATCTCGCCTGTTCAAGGAAAAAAAAAACAGGGGATTTTCAATGTTAGCTATATATAAAGAACAAGTTCATGCAACAAATAATTATGGTTTATTAAGCAACTACCATACTTGGTGCATGCATATTGCATGGCACTTAATTAATTCAGACAAGCCCCTCTCTAATTAATTCCTAATTATATGGTTGATTTGTTGACTTGGTGGTTGACTTAGTATTTGGTTAATTAAACGTGAGATGCATGTAACGTGTTTAATATGACTCCGTGTAGTGTGTACTAAGTCAAAAAAGTTGAATTCTTTTTTGAGACAGAAATAATTTGTCTACCAAAAGGGAGCCGGTCCACAAATCAATCAGAGGTCTACTTTCCAGACCGCCGCCTTACTTTTAGGCTTACTTTTAGCCTTTTAGGTGTGAAAAAACCAATTTACAATAAAAGGTGCAGAATTAAAGGTTTAAACAACGTTTATTGCGTTATAACGGAATAGCTAAACAAGCGGTGTGCTATGCTAATGTAACGTTGTTATAGTGCGGAATAACACATTATAGTGCCATAGTTTTTATAGTCTGAAAACGTTATAGCGTATAACGTCGCTATAGTGCGCTATTTAAAACCTTGTGCGTAATCAAAGAACTTAGCTACGTACTAATTTGGATCAAATGACACAATTGTAGTATTTTCATCATAAAATCTATTGATAATTAACTGGTATACTTTTTTTTTGAACTTTATATTTTTAAAATAACAGACTAAATTACTAATATATATATTTGTTTTTCCACCATAAAAAGATGGTTCTCAATAGAATACTTTTTTTTTTTTTAAGATTAGTTCTCAAAAGAATATATATATTTGTTCTAAAAAAAAATTGAAAATCAAATTATGTGGTGACATTTCTTGATGGCAGTAATCCAGAAACCGGTTTGCATGTTTTCATACATAGGTTATATGAATTCGGACAATCAGAATTGAAATTTGAAAGCAGGGGCGGATCACGGATGGTGGAGTAAAGCACAATCAGCTTCATTAACTTCCTTTTTTTTTGGGGGGGGGGGGGGGCAATTATGTCTTTTCGGTTCACAGTAAGGATGATTAAGCAACAAACCAAGAACATTATAACAATTTGAACCCTACTTTAATTTTGGGGTAATTTAATTACTGTCACCTTGAGCAAATATTCATGATTCGAATGCGTTTGCAATAATTGGGGTACGTATCAAGTTGGCCAGATAAATATATATGATATACAGTTAACAAACACACACAAAAGTGAGATCTAAATCATGGCATATTTATCTACTTTAAAACAAATATTGCGGTAACTAATTATAAACATGTATGTAAAAGAGGGGAAAAGAAAAATGAACCTGAGTCTCAGTTACATCAAGCACGCGCATCTCGCCATTGAAGAAGATAGTCATCTGCTTCTTTGTAATTTTATCTCTTGGAGCGGTGTCTTGGGTGGAACCTAACTTGAGAGAGAGCTCCGGTTCAAATTGCACTCCTACCATTTCTCTTGCAATTGAGACTTGAGATTGAGAGAGATCTCTTTTATTTCTTCTAATTGAAATTGTCATGGAATTTTGTGATGGGTGGTGTGGTGTGGTGTTAGTTATATATTATATGGGATGGGGGGTAGAAAAGAAAAGGGTAGGCAATGGTCTTTGTTTCATACACGTTTTGTTTCCGGCGCAAGAAAGAGAGAGGGGGGCAATTGTGAAATTTTCGTAAGGCACGTGGTGCACGGGGTTCTCGTGCGCCAAATTTCTTCGGTCAGCTAATCGGCTTGAGCCGATTGCTGGAGTCTCTGGTGTCCGGTTTCTCTGTGGTGGAAGTGGTGTATTCATTGAAATTTAACGATTTTTCTTCAGTTCATAGTACTTGGGACATGAATTCCATACCAAATGTGTCATAGAGAAACATTTTTTTTCTTATGGACGGACTCGGAAGTCGGAACTCGGGAGTCGGGACCCATGCCTCAACTTTTAAAATCCAGAATAGTTGTTGTGTCAGACTCTGATCGAGAAAAAAAAAGGAAAGAAGTTTGAAAGTTGAGGAAGGTTTCAAGTGCTCTATTTTTTTTTGCTTTCGTTGTGTCTTCATTTTTAAAAACTTTAATGATTTAAAATTTAAATTTTAAAATTAAAAAAAAATTATTAGATATGAACTATATCATTTTATCTATGCACATGTAAAAAATTATGATATTTCAACTTTGTTTTGATTGTCATTTTGAGCTTGTAAAAATATATACAAATGTGGATAATTTCTAGACGTTGATTTTTCAACTTATTGATTCATATAAAAACAAAATCAAAATGTGATAATTTTATATAGGCACATAGAGAAAATAACATAGATCACATCTAACGGTTTTATTTTGACGTTGGAGTTGTAAATTTTGAGTTATTTAAGTTTTTAAAAATAAAAGCACGATGGATGTACAAAAAATGGAGGCATTTGAATCCTCCTCTTAAAAGTTTTGCATTATTTCAACTTGGAACAAATCTCAAAGCACAATTAATAGTTTAATACTGGCCGGTTAGCATAAGCTGAGAGTAAATCTGGACCGTCCGTTTTAAACAAAAGTGTATCTGACGTTTGTTAAATTTAACACGTGAACTTTAAAGTTTAACACACCACGTGACGTGCAACAGTATTCTATGACAACTGGGTCCCTACAAGTTTGTATATTACCCACTGTTTTCAATTCGACCCAAGGATTCCCACGCACGAAGATTAGAATAAAAAAGTGTTGGCGTGAAGATCCGATCATCTGAATCGGTAGGCTTAGGTTTCGAATTCATATCACTCAAGTTAGGTACCACAATATATATGTGATTAAGGTATCTCATATCATATATATTTTGAATTTGAATCTGGTCCATTCGTTATATAGCACAAATCTTAAAAGATTCCGTACATTATAAACTTTGGTCAGAGAGACCAAATTATGTCAAACGATCTAGATTAAAATTCAAACGATGCATTATCTCATAGAATCCGAGCTCCTGGATTTGATGGTTCGTTTTTCGCTATTATTGAATCTTTTGTTCAAAGGATTAAAATTCAAACGCTAGCATCTATATCTTTGAAATTATTAGAGTTTTTAATCTAATGTGGTATTTTTTAATTCAGTTTTAGGAATGTGAGAGAGTTTCTTATTTAGAAACTATGTAGTAAAGTTTCTTATTAAGAAACTGTTTATAAACTTTATGCTGACCAAATGATTAGCTGAAATTGTTTCTTTTTTTTAATTTGTTGCTGACGTGACTTATTAGAAATTCTAAAATTAATTTCAAGAATGTGAGAGTTAGAAACTTTAGATACTTTAATTTTAAAAAAAACAATTATTTAGAAACTTATTTGAATTGCTGAGACGTAGATGCTTTATCATCCAATTTTTTTTTTAAAATCTTGGATTAAAATTCTCATGATGGAGATCATCTTGGATTTGACGGTCCAGTATTTAGAAGAAAAAAAAATTCCCCATCCAATTTTCATCCTTCGTTCAAATTGGACAATAAAATGACCCAAATAATAAAAATAAAAAATCTCGACCTTTCATAATACAATTTGTTGTTGTGAAATCGGATTAGAATTTACTAGAAGAGAAATATTTTATTTTATTTAAATTGTAGTATTGATTACTTTCAACTTTTCAAACAAAAGAACGCAGGAAAAAATTATGCCTTTGAAAGTTCTCTGAGTTGGTAGTACACTTACCTCTGTGGAAGAAATATGAATCACTAAAAAATATTTACTTGTCGCAACAAGTTTGTTGTATATTGACCTAAATGCTTTGAAAGACACGTTTCATAAATAAGGGCTAATGGTGGCAGGTGTAGGAAATCTTCTCACAATATTCTTACCATCCTTTCTTTTCAATCAAAGTCGTATTTTGACTTTTCTAGAAGAAAAATATTTCAGCGTGCTGTTAAATAAATTAATAACGACTCGTTTTTTTTTGTAATTATCATATCAGAAATCAACCTTTTACTCCATAAAAAAGGACATGGAGACAGAACTATTGTTTATAAGGTAGACAGACAAGTTTTGTTCAATTAATATTAGAAATTAAGCAATTCACTCTTACATTGGTACAATTAAACAAATAATTAAGAATTAAACATTTGGTCAACTCATCTTTAGAAAATGATTTTTTATTAAGCAATTCTTTCTAACAATTACTAAATAAGTAATAGTCATACAACCCAGAAATTACAAAAATAATTGACACATCAGCATAAGCAATTCATAAGTAATCACTGTTGGAGATGCTCTAAATAACTTAAATTTTAAAAACCGAATAAAAGTTTATGTATAATATATTAATATGGTTGTTATTTACTTTCGAAGAAAATTTGATATACCTCTGAACATTTTACAATATGAACTACTTAATTTACTGCAGTCTACAATTCGTTAGTCATATTAATAATTTCTTTTGCCTACTCCTGATAAAAATTCTAATTGCATCCACTTCTATGGATAGTCTAAAAATCATTTTATTAAATTAACATTGTTCAATTAACATTATTTCTTCATTAATTTACCAGGGATACATGGATGTTATTTCTACTCAATGGTTTTGAGCAAATTCTTATTGAAAACTGAACTTAAATTGTCTGATTTATACTAAAATTTAGACAGACTGTTTAAATTTACAGACCTATTTAAATTTAGAGGAGGGTTCAAATGCTTCCGACTTTTGTGTCTTCATCATGCTTCTATTTCTAAAATTTTTAATAAATCAAAATTTAATCCTTAACGTCAAAATAAAACCATTACGTCAAAATAAAATCGTTAGATGTGATCTATGTTATTTTCTCTAAGTGCTCGTAAAAAATATCACCTTTCAATTTTGTTTTTATGTGAATCAATCATTTGAAAATTCAATATCTAGATATTATTCACATTAGTATGTTTTTACAAACTCTTAATGATAGCCAAAACAAAGTTGAAATGTCACAATTTTTTACACGTGCATAGATAAAATGATATAGATCATATCCAATAGTTTAATTTTAATTTTTAAATTATTAAAGTTCTTAAAAATAAATGCATGATGGAGATACAAAAATAAAAGTATTTGAACTATAGGAATGCGTATCCTCTTGATTAACTCAAAAGGGAATCTTTTGAGTTAATCAATATCAACCGTTTGTTTTTAAACGGAGTCAATTTGATACTCGTCTATAATATAAGAGATCTTTCAATATTAGTGCGGATCTAATATATACGAATTTTAAAACAGATCGGACATTTTATATTAATTAACTCAAAAGATTCCCTTTTGACTTTTGAGTTAATGCAGAGGATACGAATTCAAACTATAGACCCGACTTGGGACTAAATTGGCCGAATCCCATGAGACAAAATCCATTCCCTGAATGCAAAAGCATTTCGTTTCTCCATAGTCCATGTCAATAGCCCTCCAATGAATCAGGTCTCTTCAACGCCTTTTCTAGCAGTATTACGGCCTCCTCATTTTTCGGAAGAAGGCCCATGGGCTGCCGCCTTATTTTACGAACAAGGTAGAGATAAATTCTTCCAGTGATACTTAATAATTTATAGAATTATACTTCTCTCTTGAAGAAAAAAAAGGAGGAATAATCTTTTTTTTTTGAAAACTTAGTAGTAGCTACCAAGATTTGTGAGAAGGAGGAATAATCTTGCAGGAAGGTCTCAATGAGTACGATAAGTGTTACATCAAAGTATCTGCTAGCCGTTATAAATTATCTTTATTCATATTTTTTTTATCCGCTTCGAATTATCTTATTCGTACTTTATTTTTATTCATTATAGATGTTGAATAATAAAACGGTAGAGGATAAATAACGGGTAATGTTAAGATAATAATTATTTTTATTATTTAATAAATAAAATATTAAAACACATTCATTTCACACATATATACGTGTTTTAAAAATCTAAACTTTATTAAGATTTGCTAAATTTATTTACGTATTTTAATGATTAATTAAATATAACACAACTACTAAGAGAAGTTGAAAAATAGATATTCATTGCGGAAAAAGTATTTACCTGTATCTGTATTCGATAAATTTACGAAAAAAAAAATCTTATTCATGCTTGTCTTATCGAATACATTACATAAGAGTGCTACAATTTTATCAAATAAAAATTATTTTCTCTGAAATTCCTATACATATCAAAAACTACAAAAAAAAAGTTACCATAGAGCGCCGAAGATGAACGGGGCTAAGCGGTCTGCCGAAGTTGTGGGATGTCAAAATACATCGGTAGGGGAGCGTTCCGCCTTAGAGGGAAGCAACCGCGAAAGCGGGGGTTGACGAAGCGGAAGCGAGAATGTCGGCTTGAGTAACGCAAACATTGGTGAGAATCCAATGCCCCGAAAACCTAAGGGTTCCTCCGCAAGGTTCGTCCACGGAGGGTGAGTCAGAGCCTAAGATCAGGCCAAAAGGCGTAGTCAACGGACAACAGGTGAATATTCCTGTACTACCCCTTGTTAGTACGGAGGGACGGAGGAGGCTAAGTTAGCCGGAAATATGGTTATCGGTTCAAGGATGCAAGGTGACTAAGAAGGGGTAGAGAAAATGCCTCGAGCCAAGTGCCGAGTACCAGGCGCTATGACGCTGAAGTAACCCATGTCATACTCCTAGGAAAAGCTCGAACGACTTTCAACAAAAGAGTACCTGTACCCGAAACCGACACAGATGGGTAGGTAGAGAATACGTAGGGTGGCTGCAGATGTTTTAACTCAAAAAATGCTGTTTTGAGTTAATGCAGACGATGCGGACTCCTAATTTCCGGTATTTGTAATTCCATAGGATCTCAATCCAAATCCGAAGCGATATCATCAAGATGAAAGGACGTCTCCAGTATTACTATAAACGAAGAAGAAGAAGAAATCAAACTCCCTCTCTTAAATCTGCTCTGATTCTAAAGGGATCACAGGACCCTGTGATTTCAAATCTAACCTTTCACTTTTTGGAATGCACAAATCTCAATAGCACTTATTTTTTTATGCACGAATCTCTAGACATATAAATGGATGGATTTGGAATAACAGAATCCTGCGATCCCTTTAGAATCACAGCCGAATTATTTCCGTTTGTTTTTGTTCTAGTCACAACTCGCAACACAGCAGCACACCTCGTAAACTCCGCTCCTCTCACTCGCTAAAATCGACTCTATAAAATTCCAATTGACAGATCGGACCTCACCTGACAAGGCATGTCGTCTCTCCAAATGGCGGCGCTCCTCTCCGCTTCCTCGAGTTCACTTGTGGCCGGATCTTTGAGGTTTGTCGCCTCGTCCAGTACTGGCAGAAATGGAGGCGCTTTCGTCGTACGATCTGAAGTGAAAATTCCTACTGGCCTCAGCGCTAGAGGCGTCAATTTGATTACTCATGCGGTTGCAGTAAGTACAATGCGTCAATTGACAATTCAATTAGTTTACTTTGCATTTTATTTCTTTCTTCTTTTCTTTTAACAAGTACCTCTACCTCTCTCTCTTATTTTTTTGTAGGCAAACACTACAGATTCGAAGCCTGGGTAAGTTAAACCTTTTTTAATTCTGTTTGTTATTTTTTTCTTTGCAACAATATGCAAAATTGCTTACCGAATTTCATTAGATAGCCGCACGGTTGTTCTTCGTTGCACATTTTTTTTAAGAAAAAAAAGTAGCTAATGCTACCTGTCTCAAATCATGCAAGATATTCATACCTCATCAATCTATCTAAAAAAAGAAACATGAATTCAGGTTCTTAATTGCACATGATGCACACAGAATTTCATCTTATTTAAGCATAGTTGCGAACTCAGGTTATTGGAATAGGAATGAACAAATTTGCAACGATGTTAAGCTTACTATACGGTCTGTCCTTCGGTTACACAGAAATGTTTCCAAAATTGAGGGAATAATGCATAATTCACTAAAAGGTAATTCAATGTAGGTATTTTATGTGACCAGAAGAAAAGACCATAGATTAGTTTAGCATTGACATTATTGTAAATGTATACAAAACATGCATTAACATCAACTAAAGTAGTTCAAGATGATTCGCTGCATAAAACTGCATGTATGTATCCTCAGGCCTCGTCAGAGTCCATATCCTCTGAGGCAATGGAATATTTCTGTTTAGATCTGGACCGTCCAATCAGAATCCAAGCCAATCCGACCCGAGGTGGAATGCACAGGCCCCTTTAATATTCGTGCGGATTCTTATCAGATGATCCGGATCTAAACAAAAATATTCTGTTATCTTAGGTGATATGAATTCGGCCTTGTCATGCCCTTTTTCTCCTTGTCATGTTCTTTTACAATTCTCTGACTAGATTCCGTTGTTGTGTCTGTGTATAGAATATCTTTGTTTTCAGTTACACTGGTTGATTGCTATTATTATGTCTTTTAATGAGAGATAATTGGATTAACAGAGCTTTCTTCGCATAAACTGTTGAATTGAAAGCGTTATAATGTCACCAGCCTGGAATTATAGTTAAAATCAAATGTAATCAACAAAAAGCCTAGCTTTTCTAACTAGATCCATTAAGCCTAGCTTTTCTAACTAGATACATTAATGGATGACCAATTATATCTTCAATTTCACAAGGACACAATCCCGTCAAAGTAAATTGATTGAGATCAACTCTAATCACATTTTGACTTAAACAAACTGATCATCTTCTGAATTTGCCGTTTTAGTAACTAAGATGATCGGTCATTGCTTCTTACTGTACTCCTTTGCATGATTCATCCCATATCATTTTTTTTTGTACCTTCTTTTTTGTCGGTGAAGGTATCATTATGTCGGGTACTATTATACATGGAATGAGGATTTATCAGGAAAATACTATGTTAAGACAGTCTCGGTGGAAGTTTTAGAAAGGTGTATATATGGTATACTTTTTCTTTTGTCTATGATCCCACTCTTCACAGCCCATTTTGTTGGCGCATAAAGCCTTGAGTCATTGAATAGTCCCATGAACATAAAACCTTAGTTATTGGGGGTCTAATTTAGCAGTAACAATTACCTTGACTTGGCTAAAAGTGTCTCAAATGAGAGTGGTTAAGCTATAAGCTATTATATTACAGGTCATGATACTGATCTAAGTATTATTTGCTGAACTCTGAAATAAGGTAACCTATTTCTCATATCAGCACAGTGCATTTCATTTATATTATCTTTGTGCATGTTCAAATTTTGCAGCCTTCGTTTATCCGAACTTTATACTTATTTGCTCTGTAACCTTTTAAAAGTTCTGTTAATGTGCATTTTGAAAAAGAATTCTGTTTGTAGAAATGACATTGCTTTTATACAGTATCAGAATTTGGCATTAAGTTCCTTCGTGCACCAGCAGTGCCAGACAAGAATAGATTATCTCTAACTGCATGTGTTGTGCATATCCCAGGCATGAGCTGCTCTTATTTGAGGCACTCCAGGAAGGTCTTGATGAGGAAATGGAGCGGGACCCTACCGTGTGTGTGATGGGCGAGGACGTAGGCCACTATGGTGGGTCCTACAAGGTCACCAAGGGCCTTGCCACAAAATACGGAGACCTGCGCGTCCTCGACACACCTATCGCTGAAAACTCCTTCACAGGTATGGGCATCGGTGCTGCAATGACTGGTCTCCGCCCGGTTGTCGAGGGCATGAACATGGGTTTCTTGCTTCTTGCCTACAATCAAATATCCAACAATTGTGGGATGCTCCACTACACCTCTGGCGGTCAGTTCAAGATACCGATTGTCATTCGTGGGCCCGGTGGTGTTGGCCGCCAGCTTGGTGCCGAGCACTCCCAGCGTCTCGAATCCTATTTCCAATCTATCCCAGGCCTACAAATGGTTGCATGCTCAACCCCTTACAATGCCAAGGGTCTCATGAAGGCTGCCATTAGAAGTGAAAACCCAGTTGTACTTTTTGAACATGTGCTTCTTTACAATCTCAAAGAAAGGATCCCTGACGAGGAGTACGTACTCTCTCTAGAGGAGGCTGAGATGGTGAGGCCTGGTGAGCATGTCACTATCCTGACGTACTCCCGCATGCGGTACCATGTCATGCAGGCTGCAAAAACTCTAGTCAACAAGGGGTATGATCCTGAAGTGATTGACATACGGTCGCTTAAACCATTCGATCTGTATACAATCGGCAACTCAATTAAGAAGACACACCGGGTGTTGATTGTGGAAGAATGCATGCGTACCGGCGGCATTGGTGCGAGCCTCAGGTCAGCAATTATTGATAATTTCTGGGACTATTTGGATGCACCGGTCATGTGTTTATCGTCACAGGATGTTCCAACGCCTTATGCGGGCACGCTTGAGGATTGGACTGTTGTGCAACCTGCACAGATTGTTGCGGCAGTTGAGCAGATCTGCAAGTAAGAGGAACTTATGAGCTTTTATGAGTATTTTGTTCAAAGAAAATAATTATCTTTTTGTATGTTAAGGCGTTTACTTTCTTTCTTGAGATAGGATTTTATGGGCTCTCTGTTCTCTCAGAATTATATTTGTTGCTACTTTCCTGTTGTTAGATTGTATATGTCCTATGATAATTTCTTGATTGGGGATCCTTTTACTTTTCTTAAGGAACAAAGGGGAGGCCTGTTCTTTGGAATAACATTAAGAGTTTTTTGAAATGTTTAAAGTGAATATCATGGAGGATTTAAACACTTTAATAATAGATGCACTTTTGAAAGCATAGTTTCTGGAGATGTCTGCTGCTCACTGTATCCTAGAAGGCTTTTTGTTTTCTATGATACAGATACCGGAACGAGTCCATATCCACTGAGGTAAAATAATATTTCTGTTCAGATCCAGACCATTTGATCAAAATCCAGGTCAATCCGGCCCAATGTGGAATGCACAGGACCCCTTTAATATTCGTGTAGATTCTGATCGGGCGGTCCGGACCTAAACATAAATATTTTGTTATCTTAGGTGATATGAATTCTTATGATATATCTACCTTATCTCTGAGGTAATAGAATATTTATGTTTAGATGCGGACCGTCCAATCATAATCCGGGCCAATCTGGCCCGAGGTAAATGCATAGTCTCTTTAATATTCGTGTAGATTATAATCGAACAGTCAGGATCTAACCAGAAATATTCTGGTACCCTACTGATATGAATTCAATTTTTTTGGGGATGAAATTAGTCAATATAGTGATAGTTTAAATTTACAGATGGAGACTATGGGTGCGCATCATCAATCTGTTTTATTATTTTTCTGAACGGAAGCAACACAATATGTTAAGCATTGCTCTGTTGGGAAAGATCAGAGAATATCTAATATCAAAAGGTGAAAAAAAGGAGAGCTTAACAGTAAAATTAGATCATAGATCTAAAGTCTAAATGATGACCCACCAAAAGTTAGACTTAAATTTTAAGCAAGTTGGTTGGGCTTAATCAATTTATGAATTCCTGCAAACTATCTGCACCAGTCGTAGAATTATCTTATAAATAAAATAGGAAGCACCTGGTGAGCATATCTCTGGTTATATTAGTAGTAGCAGCATATATATCTGTAAAATTAATCCTTAGGCTTTGCATATACTGGTAAGATTTGTGCAGAAGATGCTGCACAGACTCTGGATGAGCTGTGCAATTACAGCGAGAGCAATTACGATTTCAACAGTTGTTGGACTGGTGCCATACTGCCATGACTTTATTTAAAAAGGAGGTACACGGGGTGACAATGAAGTGATGAGCTGATGAGCAGAGATGGATAAAGATGAAAAGACAAGGTGTCGACATCAGTAGTACTAAAAATTAATTAATTAATTTAGCATACCATATATAGATGCTCATCACGAGTCGAACACTGTCCCAAAAAAGAAACTACTCAGTTGACTAGTGTTCCATTCTTAGCCAGTATAGCCACAGGCCACAAATAATAAATAAATAAAATAGTCTAGACTCTAGAACTAGAAGTGGGTTTAGATGATGGATAAAATATATATATATATATCCAAATGCTTTTCATCTACGTACGGCACATCGATCTCCACTGTTATCCATCTGATTCAAAATTTTGTGGTGTGATTCAAATGGTCTGGAACTCTGGATGGTCATCTCTCTCCCCAAATTGCGCTTTCTTTTCACATGTTTTCATTTTGTCTAATACCGGATACTGCTAACTGAGCACGACGTGTTACCTGAAAGGCTGAAATATATATCAAAAGGATCCGAACCTTTCAAATACACATATATTGATTGGATCTAAATAAACGTTGAAATTTTGATGATAATTGTTGCACCAATTACAGAAACAGACCAAGATTTCCCTAAAAAAAAAAATAACAGTTTTATAAAAACCGCCCATCTCTTTTTTGAATAATAGTGGAGATATCCACTGATTTCATATTGAAATCAAAATGTCTGATATGGTACATAAAATAGATACCAATTTAGGTACCAACACCAAGAACAAAGAGTTTTACAAATATTCCAATTACACAAGTTCATATATACTAGTATCTAATACTCAAAATAAAAGATCGAACAAGCAACAAACAAAATACAGTTTCTAACAACCAACAAAAACCATGCACAAACTAAACAATATAAAATGTACTAAACAATTAAGCCAATTTCTCCCAATTAACTTGATCCTCTTCAGACATTAAATTTTGGAGGTTGTCAGCTCCAAAATCATGCATAGTTATTTCCTCGCCGGAATCCCTTCTGCCCATTGACAGCAGCATATATTATTGCCTGTGATGTATCATGGTTGCTGTTCTCTTCCTCTATTATTAAGTCTGATAGGTCCTTAATATATGAGAGAAGCATTAGACTTAATTTAAGAAGTGAATTATCAGATCTAGATTGACACTAAAAAGTGGTCAAAGAAATCATTTTACTTTCAATAATCTTGATTGGGAAACCGCCCATCTCAAAAATAAAATTATGGAAAGTGATCTTAGCAGAGAAAAAAGAGAGAAGAAGATGTGATCGAACTCTAGCCGCCTCCTTTCTCTTTCACTCCATTTTGCTTCTTTCACTTCTTCTAGGCTTCACACGTACTCTGGACAAGCAACATTCTCTTCTCTATCTCCTTGAATGGAGAGGAGAATGAGAGAGAGGGGAGGGAGTAGAGCTGATCAAAGCTGAGAGTGTGGTATTGTCAGAGTTAAGAGTATAGTGACTCTATCCCATTTCAATTGGAGCACAATAGTGAACAGATTTGACTGTCGGAACACGACGACTAACAAAAGCAAATCTAGTCACGAAAATAAATGGAGAATGAGAAAATAGAGTGTTTAAAAGTGTAAATAAGTATGATTAGATGATTAGAGGAGTTTAAATGTTTTATAAGAATAAAAAAGTTTAAATTTAAAATGAAGAATCATTCAACTCGTTGTAAATAAAATAAAATCGTTTTGAAGTCACTAATTTAAAATAATATAAAATGGTAGTATTTAACTTTTGTGCACATTCCAAATTTTAGAGGTAGATCAATTATATATGAAATTTGTGTCCAATCCAAAATAGTTTCCACACACACACACACACAGAGTACTCAGCAAATTTAATTAAGTAATATGTTCGGGAACAAAAGTAAAAAACAAGGACGATTTGACGGTACGTAGCAAGACTGTACTGTGTTTCTTGTAGATTCAATTATTTTTACACAATTAGTAATTCTAAGCACTTGTTTTTAGTAAGAATGTATTTTGTTTATTGCTGTCATAATATATACCTTTGCAGGAAATTAACTAAGAAGTTTAATCTTTCCAATGCGTCCCACTTCAAATTTTAGACATTTTTTAGATAAACAATAATGCAACAGAAAAAAATGTGCGTTAATTATTATTATAATATATACTCACTGGCACGTACGTTATAAATGCTGTTAAATTTTAGTTTTAAAAATGATTATTTTCTATGATTGATGTTTGGTACAATCAATCATGCAACTAATTAAATCAAAATATTATAGTTGTCATTCTAAATAAAATAAACTTATACTTGGAAAAATAAAAAATAAAAATAGATAGCATAATTATTATGCAACATTAACCTTTCGGCAACTAACATTCAATGGTACGTGTTGCTCAGTGGGTTGGAATTGAGTGGCATAAAAGTTAGATATGAGAGAAAAATGATGAAATAAAATGTAATAACGATAAAATGGAAAAATAAAGTAGAATAGAGAAGAATTTAATATATACCCTTCCAATCTTGCAATTAGGTCCCACCGAATCGAATAGATTATTTTATTTGATGGGTTGAAATCACTATTTTATAAATATAGTGGTTGGAAAAAAGAGAGATTTCAACTAAATATAATGTGGATATATTTCCACCATCACTTGACAGTTGACACGAGTAGAATTTTTTTTTATTAACGAGTCCAGTACATTCTAATATTTTTTAAATGCTATTATAAAAAATTAAATATATATGTATTAATGGCATATTAAAAATATTTACTAAAACACATAAATAAAACACTTAATTTATATTTATTAATAACTTAGAAAATAAACTAAAAAATTTAGTAAAATTGTAAAAAAAAAAAAAAAAATTCAGAAAATGTACACATAATTACATGTAATGTGTTCATATATGTCTGGAAGGCCAAGTCTTATTCTAGATCCATGTTCTCGGGTTAGATGGACCGACCATCGAACTAGTCGAATAAAGACGGACTTACATAACCGTGCTCCTTTTTGTCATCTATATGTAAAATGCACATGACGGAACTAGAAAATTTAAATAAGGATAGTTGAAAAATAAAATGTAAAGATATATGATAAGATCGATGAGATTTAAAATCAAGTTCTCTCCAATTAC
Organism: Carex rostrata; assembly: GCF_964058835.1. Classification (NCBI taxonomy): domain Eukaryota; kingdom Viridiplantae; phylum Streptophyta; class Magnoliopsida; order Poales; family Cyperaceae; genus Carex; species Carex rostrata. The sequence goes on from NC_135937.1 coordinate 8,038,810, forward strand.
AATGAAAATTCTAACCATAAAACTACTCACATTTAACATTTTAAAAAAGTGATTGAACTACATTAAAATTTATAAAAAAGTAAAATTCAGTTAAATCTCAATATACATAAATTTTTTTTTAAGAACTATGGAAGTTGGCGTAGCACCTTTTACTTACGCTAAAATACACCCCTGAGAATGTAAATAAAGTGGATTATTTCTAATTCCAACTCTGTTTAAAATCATCGATATGAACAACAACAGAGAATGTAAAATAAAGTGGAGAATTTCATGTATATCCTTCAAATACTTCAAAATTATGTATTTCACCCTCTAAAATTCATAATATCATATATACCCCCTGAATTAAAAAAAATCAGAAAATTTCTCATTTTATCACATTTCTATGAAAACAAATTTTTTATTTGTAAAATACCAATTTTGTCCTTTATTGAAAAATAAAAATAGGTAACATGTTTAAGAAAAATGTTCAATCTTATAATTGATTGAGAGTGAGATGCACATACAAATGTATGCCTACAACCATTGTGTATGTGTCCCAAGTAGAGAAACAAACTATTTGTTCTCGGAAATTGACCAATTAAAAGACTGAACTGTTTCTTATATCGACTACATATTTTTAGTTTTTAATGAAAGGTTAAAATGATATACTATAAATGAGTTTTTAATAAAGATAACTAATTGGATAAATTTGTAAGTTTTTGAAATTTTAATAAGGTAAATATGATACTATAAATTTTAGAATGAAAAATACATAATTTTATTTTTTTTTGAAAAATATACATGAAATTCTCCCTTCAAAATTTAACTTAAAAAAAAAATAATAAAGGATAATAATTTTTTTTGACAGACATAGGCAGATCCAAGTTAATTGAATGGGGGTCAATTGATCTCCATTGATTTTTTTTTTTTTGTAATTATACTTGATTTTCTTTATAACTTAGAATAAAAAATTGACCTGCATATACTATATGTAAATTTGATATGATTGATAATTGTAACTTGAAAAATCCGACCAACATTTTTATTTTTACCCAATTATTAAAATATTTTAATAAAAATAATCAGAGTTTGATGGAAATTTTAAAAATGCCTAAAACGCGAAAAAAATTCACGGTTCTGAATTTTTATTCGGAACCGCGAAAAAAATTCACGGTCTCGAATAAAAATTCGGAACCACGGAAAAAAACCACGGCCCGGGATTTTTATTCGGAACCACAGAATTTTTCCATGGCCCGGGGTTTTTTTTTGTTATAAATAGGCAATTTTTCTGATCGTGACAGAAGAAGAAGGAGAGAGAAGGAGAGAGAGAGAGAGGAAGAGAGAAGGAGAGGAAGAGAAAAAGAGAGAAGAAGAAAGGGTACTTTTCAGCTTCTAAATCAGGTAATTTTTGTTTGCATCTGTTCATTTACGTATTTACTGTTCATATACTGTTGACTAGTATCATACCCGTGCGTTGCAACGGGGATATACTATAGGAAAAAAATATATCAATGAAAATAATAATAATTATCCAAAAATTAAGACACATATGTTAATAGAAAATTTACATGATTCTGTATTTTACTATTTTTAATTAACTTTAATCATGATATCTGATAACAATTTGATGATGTGATGATTTTTTATTTTTAAGTACCAATGATATCAAATAATAGCTCGATTCAAATCTAATATCAAATATAGTACAACAATTCAATATCGGCATATAATATGATATAAAAAAACATAAATAAAAAGTGTTATCGTGTGTATGTATTAGATACACACACACACACATATTATAAGAGAAATATATATTCACACACACGTTTCAATTTATATTTTTTTTTGTTTCCAATTTAGAATATACACATACACACACATTGATATATTCTAAATTACCCACAACAATATGTATAGAAACAAAGAAAGAGAAATAAGGAAATAAAAAAATGATTTCTATTGTGATCCCTATAGAAACAAAGAAATAAGAAAATGGAAGGTAGAGTCTTCTTAATTGAAGAGGAGACATATGGAAACAAAGAAATAAGGAAATGAATAAATATATCGCTAAATTTTAGAGTTTGTTCAATTTTAGTTGTAACGTATCGTATGGCAGCACATGTGGTGAGTATGTTTTTAACTAAATTTAGTCTTCTATACATAAAACATATGCATTTAATCAAAAGAAGACAAATTATGTAATTTGAGAGCTGAGATCAAATCCGACGTTTCATCTTTCAATCGTAACCGTTGGCGGATCGGACACCCAACGTGCTTAATAATAGAATGGAGATATACATCTTTACTGTCCATATACTGTTCATGTACGTCTTTACTGTTCATATACTATTCATGTACGTCTTTACTGTTCATATACTATTCATGTAATATTCATATACATATTTACTATTCATGTACTGTTCATACACTAATGCCCACTACTGTTCATAAACTGTTCACAATTGAAATCAGTAAACTGACAAAATATTTACCATTTACGAATGTAGTTTATTGGCCATGCCTATTGGAATTTCAGTACATTTTGGAGGAAAATTCATTTTTGACCAGAATGGGACACGTTACTCCAAACCTCCAGTAAATACATACTGGGTTGATGAAAATTTCTCATTTGAGCAGTTGCAATTGCTTATTTATAAAGTGAGCGGCTACAATAGGAATCACTGGGAATTAGAAATAATGGCCTGAATGGTCCACGCAGGAAAGTATGTCAGAATTGCATTGGGAGATGATGGGGCATTGAGAGGCCTCATCGCGCAGGTTGTGAGTTCCGGGGAATCACTATACGAAGTTTTTGCATGCAGAATTTACAGAGAGGTAGGTGCTGAAAGTTCAGGCCAAAATTCGGTTGCAAAAAATTATCAATCAAATTATGAACCACACACTCCTTTATTCGTACTCGAACCAATACTAGAACCAGAACCAGAAATATATAGTAATTCACCCCAATCTCCACCTTTTATCCTACCCCGACTACAATCTCCACATTTTATCCCACCTATATCCGTGTATGGAGGTCCTTCATCCTTACCTGGGACTGAACCAAATCCTCACCCCAGACTGCCACTAGTACAGGAAGATCCAAACGAGTCGGAATTTGAATTTATGAACGAGGTACCGGAGGAGAATCTGCAAACTGGGGATGAATGAGGGGAAGGAGACTGGGACATTAATGACGAAGAAGATGAAGAAGAATACACACAGCCCACTGTGAGGCAAAATAGAGATATGCCGTTAAGTGGCCGTTCTGAGACTCACCCGCTCGTAAACTTCAATGACACATCTACTTTTCGAGAAGCATATGTTTCTTACTATGGTCATCGGATTGAATACAAGAGTGAGCTCGCAGAAGGCCAAAACTACGCAAACAAAAAGCAACTGACGAAAAAGATCAGAGAGTACCATGTTGACAAGAACCAGAAGATATATACGAAGAGAAGTGACACATCCCGGCTGAAAATTAGATGCACCACTCCGGGTTGTCGTTTTAAACTGAAGCCAAAAGCAACAAATCAAGGAGATACATGGAAGATAACTGAGCAAGACACGCCTCACACATGCACGTCTGAGTACACTAGGACTGATCATGCACAACTCACGGTATCAATCATCGCATATATCATCGAGCCTAACATTAAGGAAGACCCCACTATGAGCATTCAGAGTGTGGCACACTGCGTGAGGGTTAAGTTTGGCAGTATAACCCTGAAATACAACAAACTTTGGAGAGGTCGTGAGATTGCAGTAGCCTGACAATTTGGGAGTTGGGTGGAGTTGTACAACTTTATGAAACTATTACTTATTGGGATAGTTGACAAGAATCCCAGCTTGAGGTACCAATTTCGGACCAGTCTGAGCATCGATAAAAATACAGGACTGGTTAAGCAAGGTGTTCAGGAATTCAGGGCCGTGGCATGGGCTTACGGACCATGGATCACCGCATTTGATTACTTGAGGCCGGTGATCAGTATAGATGCAGCCTTCCTTTCTGGGCGGTATGAAGGAAGAATTTTGATGGCTTGCGGCTATGATGCCGAGAACCAATTGCTACCTCTAGCATTTGCAATTGTGCATAAGGAGAATGAAGAGAATTGAGATTTTTTCTTACATTCGCTTAGGATCAATGTGATTGGTGTTAATAGATTCATATGTGTTATATCAGACCAACACAAGGGGATCAAAGCTGCATTGAAACCTGACTACGGATGGATATGGATAATTTTGTGTACAAGTATAGTATCCAACACGTTGCTGATAACCTGGTCCAGGCGTGTGGAAAGGACCCATGGTATGGAACTAGGTTCAAACAATGAGCCAGGAAGAAGAAGCCAAGAAGGCTGAAAGAGATGTTCGAAGATTTTGCCATGGTTTGTCTAATATTGTTTAATTTATATTATTTTTGTTTCTTTTAGATGCATTTTGTCTAAATTTACTTTGTTATGTTGCAGCAAAATCCGAAGTGTAATGCTTTTTTGAGGAGAGTGGGCAAAGTATGTCCTAATGATGTCATGGAGCAATCAAATTTTGATAAAATTTTCCAGCCTTGTGATGGAGGATACCGATTTGGTATCATGACAACAAATGGCTCCGAGTCCCTGAATGCTTTCTTCAAGGACAGCCGAATGTTGCTCGTAGCTGCACTTGTGGAGGAGACATTTTACAAGTGCAATATGTGGTTTGTTCAGCGGCGATAGGCAGCGTTGGAGCAAAGCAATGAAGAAAAACCTTTCTCCAAACGGGTACATGTTAAGCTTGCCAAACGATGGGAGAAAGCTACAAAAATGGATGTCATCCCATACTCGCACGGCAAAGGTAAGTACGAAGTCACGGGCCCAAATGAATATGTTCCAGTAGTCCAAACGCAAGATGAAACTATGTCCATTATGCATAGAAGGTTCCAGTATATCGTGACATTCGGTCCCAATAGAGCAGTGGAATGTACATCCAGAGGTATCAAATTAATTGGAATTTTGTGCGCTCATGCGTTAACAGTTTTTCGCCATAATAACTGGTCACCCGACCAATTTGTTGCCCACTGGTATAGGGTGGACTACCTTCTGAGTACTTGGAATGCCCTGTTTGTTCCTTATGGCAATCCTGAAGATTGACCTACGACCACTATCCCTAAAATTGAGCCAAACAAAGATTGGATACAGTGTGGTAGGAGAAAACACATTTGTCAAGTAATGACCATGGATGAAATGCAAGGTAGGCGACAAGGGCACCGTCCTCGCCGTTCCACTACTGACAGGCAGAGTCGAGGTATGTAACATTCAATTCTGATTATATTTCATTCCAACATTGAATAGCTTACTAAGTAACATATTTGGGCTGCAGATGCTCATAACATAGCAAATGCAGCAGAAAATGAGCGAGTTATGGCAGAGACCAGTGGATTACAAGGGTCGCGACGAAGCACAGCCAGAAGCCCTATAGCTGACCGTGAAAGTGCAAATACGATGTTTAGGGAGGCAATGGGAGAAGTACTGGTAGGAGGAGAGGCGGTTGGGATGTAAGGGCCTTCGGGTACTACCCAGCGAAGAAGGAGCACATCTCAAGCTGGAAGGAGAAGCACATCTGGTGCAAGACCATTTGGTACATCACACCATCAGGAAGAAGCAGTGCAACTAGCTAGAAGGAGCACATCTGGTGTTACGTTACGAAATTTTTATAATAAATTTCAAATGATTTAAAAGAAAGAATCGATAAATCATGTTCACAAAATGGAAGTTTAAACCTTAATTAAGGTTCCCCTAAATAAGTAGGTTAAGTGTGAATCGAAACCGCGTCGAAATTTCGAGATTTTGAAACTTTATAGGCTGAGTGCGGATGGGATTGACCTGCAGTGCGGGTGGGAGCATCCGCACTCATGCAATTCTGTGTTGGTCCAAAATTTACTAAGTACTGAGTGCGGGTGAGTGACCCGCAGTGCGGATGAGTCCAGCCGCACTCATGAATTTTTGTATTGCACTGAATTTTCCTAAAAATTGACTAAGTAGTGAGTGCGGGTGAGGGATCTGCAGTGCGGATGGTTGCAGCCGCACTCATGAATTTCTGTGTTAAACTTCCTGAAATCGGCTAAGTACTGGGTGCGGATGAGGTTGACCCGCAGTGCGGGTGGAGTTCATCCGCACTAGGCTCGGATTTTCTGAAATTTCTGTTGACAACTTTCCAAGTCTCGAGTGCGGGTCAAGCCACCCGCAGTGCGGATGGGTGCATCCGCATTCAGGGTAATTTTAACCCTAAAATCCAAATCAAAGCTTCTCTTTCTCTCTCTCTTCACCATTTCCCCATTTTCATGAGATTTTCGCCCAAATAGAAGAAAAAGAGTGTGAGAACTTTCCGTTTCTTTCAGACTCCCGATTGTTGCGAGAAATCGAGTTTGGAACCGAGAAAGCAGCCGAGGATCTCTCCGAAACCTCCTATTTGGTATTTCTTTCTCTCCTTCTTTCTTTCGAAACCTCGAATTTTCTCGATTTCTCAGATTCTCGTTTTAAACCCGAGATTTGTGTTCGAATTGCTCGAGGACTAGTTCCTCTTCACTCTTTACTAGTTTGTTTGTCAATCTTTTTCCCGATTTCTTCCGATTTGTGAAATCTGATTTCTAGGGTTTCGTGCCAAAATTGAAAGTTGGCATAATCGTGATTTGATTTGTTTAACCCGACCAATTAGACTTGTAATCGGTAGGGTTGCCTCCTGATCGTGAATTTTTAGAACGTTTAACGGTTAATTTGAGGTTTTGACCAAATTAGGGTTAACCAATCGGTAAATTGAATTGATCCGAGAACCAAAGTAGTAAAACGGTGATTGATTGTTACCAAAGTGAAATGGTATATGGCTAGAGGGCCTAGATGTATTTGTGCACCGTTATATGAGATTTTTAATAAGAAAGAAGGAACCGAAAAGAATTGATTTGGGACTGTACCAACCCTAAGTAAACGTATAGACCACGGAACCCGAATTAAACCAAGTAAACGTATAATATAGGTGTAGGCTCGGTCGAGCAAGATATCGCGAGACAATTTGAGACGCCCGATCCGTAACTAAGCGGTACGCTCATCAAAATAAGGTGCGGGATTCTTGGACTTGTTTGATACTTTATTTTCAGGAATTAAACTGTGTATTTGTTTGTCATGTTGAATATCATTGATTGCATCTGAATTGTGTAAAGCATTTGCATAGCCCAATCAAATTAAACTCGAATTGATGTGACTTGAGTGATTTGCATGCTGGTATGGTTGTAGGTTGTGTCGATCGATTATAATCTGATTTGATTGAAAGTCACCACGATTTGATTTGATATGTATATGAATGGATTTACGAAGTTAAGCACTTGGATCCAATGAATTTGCCAAGTCGGGCTGTATGCTGACTTGGATTCCCAGGATCCTAAATGGCCTTAGGTGAACGGCTCTCGATATTCTCAGTACCGGTTGGGACGAGGGAAGGTGATTATGTTATGAGATGTGAATGGAACTCGTGGGTGACATGTGTAACGTTTGTGACTCGGTAGCATTCTCCTACGGGTTAATGCATTTTGAAGGTCAATTGAACATTACGACTATTGGAATGATTCCAAAGAGGATTTTCTTTATGTGATTTGAAACCAGACCGTAATAAACTGTTAAGCCAAGCGATTGCAGATGGGTGTCAGATAAAGGGTCCAGCGGTTGGCCATCTGTAGGTGTCAGTAACCCTACAGATGTGGGTTTGATAATGGTTCAGCTCGAAAGAACATCTGTAATTGCTACAAGCCCTATTGAATTGAGTTATTGAATTGAGTTAAGCCAAAATATATGTTGTGTTTGAAATTCATCTTGGAAATTCCGTAAACTGTGTTTCAGGTTGATTAAACTGTTGTCGAGCATTGGCATTCTGTTATTTATGATTATATATATCTGTTTGAACTGTTATTGTTTGGGTTTCATTGTTGAATATAGAGTTTGATTGCAAGTCCAATAGTCTAAGCTGTGGCAAAATTCGCACTGAGAATTTATTCTCACCCCCACCCTCCCGGTTATTTTACAGGTACTGGTGCGACTGATTCCGGAGAGGCACGAGAGTAGTAGGCCTTAGTAGCTTACCACTTGATAACCCTAGATATGTTTTGTTGTATAGATTTAGGGTAGGCCTTATGGTTGGTATCCGGATGAGATACTTATGTTGTATTATATTCTGACCAGACTGTGTACTCTGATTTGTGTATCTATAAACTTAGTTTATATTATTATCTGTTGAATTGTTGAGTAAGATTTGAATAGCCTTGTAAGTATACACGGCGTTGTATGCTTACGGCGGGAGACTGTCGCATCCCGTGGCCGCGGGGTGTGACATCTGGCGCAGGACCATCTGGTACAACACACCAGCAAGAAGAAGCAGTGCAACCAGCTAGAAGAAGTACATCATCATGGGAATTTGGTTGGTTTATGGGATTGCATTTTAGCCTGAGTCGAGAAAATCAACAACCTACACTCGATAATTAATCAATTCAAGTCTAATCGAATCGAATCAAATCGAATCACATTAATCAATTCAAGTCTAATTGATTCAATTCACAATACACCCCTCTATATTATCTAATTTTACCAATAACCCCTCTATTTAATTTTACCAATAACCCCTCCATATTATCTAATTCGATTGAGTCGAGAAAATCAACAACTCGCACTCCATAATTAATCAATTCAAGTTCTATGATTTCTCGAAATAGATCGATCGACATAAGTGACATAAGATATCATCACTTCGATCGAGTCGGGAAAATCAACAACCCGACTTAATAACTAATCAATTCGATCAAACACAAAAAATTTGAGAAAAAGGTTTACATTTACCTGAGAGAGAGGAAAATCACAAGGAAGGCAACCCAAATGCGCGGGGAAGAGAGAGCTCGGGTGCTTTCTTCCTTCTCCAAGAAGGGATGAGAGAGACGGGTTTTTCGGTGGGGGTCGCGGGTCAGTGAGCAAGAGAGGGCAGGTTATGGTTTTGGAACGGAGGGGAAGGAGGCGGAGCAAGAGAGAGGGAGGCGGCTGGGGTTCCGGTGGGGGTTGCGGGTCAGTGAGCAAGAGAGAGGGCGGGTTAGGGTTGGAACGGAGGGGAAGGCGGAGCAAAAGCGGAGGAGAGGGGTGAGGTTTCACGGACAGAGAGAGGAGAGCGCACGGGGTGGGGGAGAAGAAGGGGTTGCTTCAAGATCCGTGCTGGGCATGCTCTGGGCCGTGGATAGAATTTAAACCCCGGGCTGTGGAAAAATTCCGCAGTTCCGAATAAAAATTCCGGGCTGTGAATTTTGTCCGCGGTTCTGAATAAAAATTCGAAACTGTGAATTTTTTTCCGTGTTTTGAGTATTTTTAAAATTTTCATCAAACTCTGATTATTTTTATTAAAATATTTTAATAACCGTGTAAAAATAAAAATGTCAGAAAACCCGAACAGATGTATGAAATGGCATTGTTTGTGAATTGAATTAATTAAGGGGGTGGGGAAGATGACAAAAGAGGGAGTACGGTATGCTAGTTGATAGTTTGGCAGGGCACGAGATTTTGTACGACAAGAATATCTATTTAGGCACCCGGACTGCCCAATCAAATCTATTCGTGTGTCATGTTCTCCACAACATTTATTTGCATGGATTACTCGATATAGTATCATACTATAACTCTATATTAACACATTTCTCTGACTGCCTGATTTTATGGTTATGGGGAAAAGACTATAACACCAATGATGTCATGACTCATCACAACCAAAATAGTTCTGTTCTATTCCCCCCGTCTTTTCATATTGTATTATAATCTCTATTCTATTATATATATAGGTTATATATATAGCTTAGCGCTTAAAGATTCCTTTTATTTGCTATTACCATTACTGAATGGTCATCTGTGAGTTCTATTTACCAACTATCCAGTTATAAATCCAGTGCAACAAAATGGAGAAACAAATCATTCTTTTCTTGTTCACAAGAAATCTAAATGAAAAAAAAAAAGAAGTAAAGCGCTAGTCATGAGGAGTTTGAATCCATCTTGGCAACTGGCAAGTACATACATATGTACAGTTAGTGACGGATCTACTATTTTCGTCAGGAGGTAAAAAAATATTATTATGGATTTAAATTCATTAACTAATTAGATACTCGATAAAAAAATAATATTTTGACTTATATTTTAAAATAATTTAACTTGTAATTTCTGATACTAACTTATAATAATTATAATTATCAATTATAATTCAAGAAATTTATTTTAATTTTAACACTAAATTTAATCAAAATTACAAATCAAATGTCCAGATAGGAACAAAAAAGTTTTCAGAGATGATAAAGTCAATCGGGACCCAATAAATCACCACTAAAACTCAAAATCTAGAGAGGGGTGACTGCTCGTCTGCTTCTCCCGGGACCATGTAGATCCGCCCATATACAGTGGGGCGAGTCGAAATCATTTTAATTCAGATTAAAAATCTTATGGCTGTAAGGGCATGATAATATGATGCCAAACATAGTATTCAAATTAAAAATCTTATGGCTGTAACTGTAAGGGCATGATAATATGATGCCAAACATAGTATTTACACCCAGTAAAGGAAAAAAAAAAAAAGCTATTGTTTTCAGAGGGGCTAAAAAACAACTATTCATTCAAGCATGTATCTTTTGATTTTTTCAAAATTGAGAGATAGATTTTGTCGGCACTCCAGTTTGCTAGTGTCCAAAATGAACAGGAGTGCATGAAAAAGATAGATCTCTCTCTCTCTCTCTAACTAAGAAGACAGATAAGAGGGGGGACCGCACGAGCAACACAAAAATGAGAAAAAGGACACCGGAGCAGCTCAGCAGTCCCAACTGAGAAGAAAAAAAAAGGTGGTACTTGCAAATTATAGAGAGCTCAGAGCGGTACTTTTTTTTTTTTTTTTGATTCGAAACTCAGAGCGGTACTAATTATTAATCAAGGGCCCTTGATGTAAAAGCTCATATATTGCTTTTATTTTTTTCGCTCTCTTTTTGAGAATTTGTACTAATTGTAACATGTTTTAGAAGAGGGTTCAAATGCCTCCATGTTTTTGTGCCTCCATCATGCCTTCATTTTTCTCCATTATTTTTAAAGTTCAAACGGTCGATCCGAACCGCTCAACCTAACCTCCATACTAAAATATGTTTTGAGACCAAATTTTATATTTTTAGAAATTTTTTTACTATTTTTTTAAATAGGTACAAAATCAGTAAATCTGAACCATCTAAAAACAGTATTTTTGTACCTATCTAAAAAAATAGTAAAAAAATTCCTAAAAATATAAAATTTGGTCTCCAAACATATTTTAGTATGGAGGTTAGGTTGAGCGGTTTGGATCGACTGTTTGAACTTTGAAAATGATGGAAAGAGATGGAGGCATGATAGAGGCACAAAAACATGGAGGCATTTGAACCTAGGGTATTAATGGTCGGGCGGGTACGGGTACCCCGGGTATACCCGGGATGGGTACGGGTACGTCTCGGGTACGGGTAGGACGGGTACAAGGGTATTCGGGTATGGGTATGGTCAGGTATATTTTTCAAAAATCATACCCTAGCCGTCCTATACCCGTACTCGTGTACCCTTGATGGGTAGGGCGGATACGGGTACGGGTATTTTTTTATTTTATTTTTTGCAGTTTTTTTCTGGTTTTTTTGTTGGTTTTTTTTTTTCCGGGTATGGGTCGGGTCCGGATGGGATGGCACTGGGTGGGCGAGTGGGAGGGAACCGTTTTTTGAATTTTGAATTAAAGTGAACAGTACTCGGGTATCGGGTAGGGGTAGTCGGGTACTCGGGTACGGGTATAGTCAGGTACGAGTAAGGTCGGGTATGGATCCAAAAATGTGAGTCCGGTCCGGTTTTTGCCTCTACCCGCGTACCCGACCCATACCCGGGCTCGGGCACGGGTACCCCGGGCGGCGGGCACGGACGGGTAGGGTAGGGTATACCCGTTAAGGGTATTGTTAATACTCTATTTGAACCCTCCTCCATGTTTTATAAGAATCTTTAAAGAAATCACATGGTCGCCACGTACGAATAGTTATAGATGTTGTTTTTTTGCTAAACGACAGGACTGTTATAACAAATATTTAAAATGTATTTATAAAAATAAATATTAAAATTAGCATCAATTCTTATTTTAATTTTAAATCCTTATATACATGACAAGTTCACTTTGGCTCTTTTATATTTTTTAAGATCTGTTTTAATCGTTAATGAAATAAATACTACAACATTTATGTTATTTGAAATAGTAGGTGCGAATAATACATGAAGAGCGTTAATTTGAATAATATAGAAAGAACGGTAATTTTAAATTATTCAAATAGTGCTAATATTATTTGGAATGTATGTTTTCAAAACAGTACTAATATAAAAATTAATATATAGTATATATTATTCTAACGGGATAATGCTAACTCGTTCATTTTGAAAAAAATATTTGCATTACATTCACATAAATATTACAACACTATTTTCGAGTTAATTCCATTTTCATGTATTCAATCATACCCTTAGTTGCTTAGATTAATAGTATCATTTCTTTAAATTCTCCAATTTGAAATGATACTTCTAAACCAACTAATTTGAGACAATAGCTCTTATATGAAAGAAGTAAATTGAAAATACAGCAATAACTTATTTTTTGAAAGACAAAAAAGATAAATACAAATATTAGGGTATGTTTGTTTGTCACAAAATTTTGCAAAAATGAGATATTTGGATACGAGAGTCCACAAATTATTTTATGGAAACTCATATCCTTGGCTATGTCTGAAAATATTAACAATGATTAATCAGGACAAAATCAGTTACATATCATTTCGTACTAATACAACATTTGTTCCAATACTTACACTATTACAACTAAAATCCCTTTACAAAATAAACAAGAAAAATCAGATTGGTAGATTGTGAACCTGCATAATTTCTTGTCATTAGCGCAAAATAGTGTTGTTGTAATCAAGACTAGGCAGGAGTATCTAGAAGAGCCTTCGTGTTTAGTTGAGTTTTGTACTTGAGTTATTTAAAAAGAAACACATATAAAGGAGATAAGAAGAAGGAGAAGAAGAGGAGGAGAAGAGAGGGATGAGGAGGAGGAAAGAGGTCACCGTCAGCATCATCATCATTAACCATAACTATACCTTATTTATACGTAGATATAATAAATACTATAATAGAAGTGGGCAAATTTACAACACCACCATTTGAACCCGTTGAATCGAGATGAGGCGAAGAGAGGCAAAGCGGAGGAGCCAAGATAGGGTAGTGGACCTCAAACTCCCATATCACATCACTGTCGCCATTGACAATATTAACGAGGGAGTGGACCAAACCCTAAGACTATCCGAGTGGCACAATTCGAGATGGGACGACGTAGCAAAACGAGACGGAGTGGACGAGCCACGACTAGATCCGAAGTGGAAGCGTTGGCCCGACGGAAATGAGGTGGTGATAATTTGTGAAGCGTCGACTCGGCTTGAAAAGAGGACCTCGTCTGCTCAGTAAGTAGGTGGGTTGGTTGTAGGGGCGAGGTGGGGGGCGCCTCCGACTCTCAAAGCAGCAGCGAAACTCTAACTTTCTTTTTTCTTTCTCGCTTCGGTGTCGCAACAAAATTTCTAGATAAATGTTCAGTTGTATTGTCATAATAGTTCTGAGAATTCAAATTTGATATTAATATTAAAAGAAAACTGTATTGTTTCTTTTTTAAAGTGTTGTCAATAATAATTTTTTTGATTAATAATTATTAATATCTTTTTATTAACTCTAATTACTAATTACAACTATATAAAATGTTAAATAAATCAATTTTATCATAAATTAATCAATTTTTTAATTAATAGCGCTATAACTTTTAATGTTCGAAAAAACTATGACGCAGCTATAGCTCAATCATAGCTAGCTATTTAGAATTATTATAAAAAAAAAATAGTTAATAACATTATAAAGAACTATAAAGTAACTATTGCGTAACTATAGTTAGCTTATTTAGAAGAAACTGAAAAACAAGCTTGATTCTGTGTAACTATCTGAATTCTGAAGTAAAAAAAAAGTGTCTTATCGAATACGGATATCGTACCATATAATAAACGAACAAAAGGATACCCCTACGAGTGTGGATGTTAAAGTTAATTTACTATTTTAAGAGTGTGGGTGTTGAGTGTGGACGTTGTACTTTTTACTATTTTTGGAGTACAGAAGACAATTTTTTAACTTTTTATAATTATAAATAGTAAAAATATCCAGGAGACAGATTTGATTAAGGACTGTTTGGAGTCTTGGAGGAGACGCTCTCAATTCAAGAAAGAAACATTTAAAGTTGCTTCTCCAATTAAATGTGAAAGACGCCAAAATAGTTACAGTTACTAAAAAGAAGATTGAATTATTGCACCAAAACAAAACTTTCTTCAGATATATTTTCTTTTCTTTTGTTTGATCTTCTCTACTAAGTTTCAGATCGAATCCTAAGTAGCTTTCATTATTCGGTGGGTTAGGCTTAGGCACTGTTTGAAATCATATTGTCTGATTTATATATATATGTTATATTATTTAGTACAATAAGATCTGATTTCACCAAGCATTAATTTAAATATAATCTACAACTAATATGATCTCAACTCAAGAAATTTTCAGATATGTTTGCTAGCTGGGATTCCAATAACAACATGTTCCATTCAAGTCTCCTACAAATGGGCATCTCTGAAAGGGAACTAGATCTCCTACCTTTTTTGTCCTTTCTGTGAACAATTTTAGCAACAATGATCCTTGCTATATATGATAGGTGGGTTCAACCTACCAAAGATTACAACAAAAATTGTCAAATCGTTGTCCTTGCAAACAGGATCTAATTAATTTTCTAAATTAACATCTTTTTCTGCAAATATATTTGACTCAATTTATAGATAAAATAATCTTCTGTTCAAGAAATTATTAGCTAAGTTTGAAAAGGACAAGGAGTAAATGGAAAGGGAAGAGCTAAACTCATGAAGAGATTAAGTAGGTTTGATAACCCTTGATGATAGTGGATTCGTTCATAATTATGAAAAAAATCATAATTCATTTCATGAAGTTTGCAATCAAAATGCCAGTTCATAATTATGATGTTTAAGATACTAATAATATACATATTAAAGTCATTTTAACTTTGAGCATCATTTGGTTATATAATAGTTTATAAAATTTAAGAAGTTCAAGTATTTACATAATTGTTGAAGAAGAGGGTTCAAATGCCTTCATTTTTTGTGTCTCCACCATTCCTCCATTTTTAAAAACTTTAATAATTCAAACTTTAAATCATAAAAGTCAAAATAAAACCGTTAGATGTGATCTATGTTATTTTATCTAAGGATGTGTAAAAAATTATGACATTTCAACTTTGTTTTAGTTGTCATCAAGAGCTTGTAAAAACGTACTAATGTGGATAATTTATATACGTTGATTTTTCAACTTATTGATTTACATATAAACAAAACTGAAATGTGATAATTTTTTATGAGCACATAGAAAAAATAACATAGATCACATCTAATGGTTTTATTTTGACGTTTATGATTTAAATTTTGAGTTATAAATGTTTTAAAAACTAAGGCATGGTGGAGACACAAAAAATGGAGGCATTTGAACCCTCCTCATGGTGAGGTTGAAACATGCATAAAATTTCATTGTTCTATATATATACATAATATATGTATAACACACAGAATATGAAGTCTTAAATTTAAATAGTTATTTTTCATTATGGTCAATATTGTAAAATTAAATAACTTTCTTATGAATACTAATCCATATATATACTAAATTTATGCTATTTTCAATGAGAAATAAAGTTAATTTTTCAGGAAGTTATATATATTTTTCCATCTTATATATCATCATCCCGAATATTTAGCTGCTCTTTAGGTAAAATTGCGGTCTTCACTACAAGACAAATTTTTTTTGCACAAAAGATAAAGAACAATTCTATTTTTTCAAATATATCAATATCTCTATTAATTTTCTCAGATTGAACATAATTTGATTTTATTGAATTTCTATCATATCTTACAAGGCACACAGTGCGGTGCTGATTTTAACACAACAGTTTTAATATTTTCAAGTATATAGAGAGCTTTGACCCTACTTTATTGTTACTATAGTGTGTCTTATTTGATTATACAGTCAACACTTTTTGTATATTAAAACTCATAATTAACGAGATGGAATCAATTTACCAATCGACAAAAATAAAACTAATAATTAAATTAACATATAATAAATTGTAGATTTTATTAATTGAAAACGATCAAATTTGAAGATAAAATTATCTAAGTATTAGTTAAATTATAATTTACAATTAACAAAAAATATTGTGAACATAACTTTCAATCAATTGAGTAACCAAATTAAAAGTAGGAATTAAGTGATTACATCAACAACAACAAAAAAAAATCTAAGTGGCAATTGGAGCATATTATTTCAAGATTTTTTTGGGTAGCATGCTATCTAATTTCTTCTTCTTTTCATCGTATACTATACAATTTCTTTTACCAGAGAAGATAATACAAATGAAGGATAACAAATTTAGGAACTGATATTTAAGAAGCTTGTTAATTAAAAAAAGAAAGAAAAGAACAAATGGCAGCTTGATTGAGAGAAACAAATTGAGGAGTAAAGTTTTCATCAAAAAAAAAAAAAAAATTAGGAGGTAAAGTTGTCTATCTGTTAAACTATTTAAAAAAGTTGTGTTAATAATACTTTAATGGTGTGAATATCAGGACCCCAGACAGTGCTACTGCATGCACTATAAGCTTTACAAGGAAATAGAAATCAAGCCATTGAGTTTGATACTATAAGTGTACATAACGGTATCCAATTTTCTTTCTGTTTTTGGTGAGTTCCAGGAACTACGCAGAAAGTGAAGAGAGAGAGATGGGAACTGTAAAATTTCCTCAAGCTTTGTTAGATGTACCCAAGATTTGTGTCTCCAAGAAAGTGGGAGATGCTATGTATCTCCAACAATCTCTCGCTATACCCTCCACCAATTTTTGTTTTAGTAATACTCAATGATGTTAAACTCTGCAAGTGTATGTGATTTTTTTGGTGGAAATTCCTTAGACAATTTTATTAATTTGAAGAATTAAAAATCAGCTGTTACATAAGATGAGACAATAAGTGTTTAAAAAAAATATTCAGCTTTAAACAAACTAAAAAACACACAGGGATATGTGCATGCATTATGCGGATACAAATTTGGTCATCCTTGCTTGATAGAAATGATAGAAGTTTAGTGATGGGTTCATCTGTGCACATAGTTGTTATGTTGATGGACTTCATCGTAGAAGGCACTGAATCAAACCAGACCGAAAACTAAGTCAACCGGGTCAGGACAGTCACCACTCAAGAAGTTTCAATGGAGACAATGAATCAAACCAGATCAGTAATTGAATCAATCGGTCCAGGACAATCACCACTCAGCGGTCTCAATGAAGAGCCGCTAGTGTGGGAGGCAAAAAAGAGAGGGAAAAGAGGAGAAGAAAGAGAGCACTTAACAAACTCGAACACAAACAACTAAAACAAACAACAACATATAAAGTAAGTAACTATGTGTACAACTCGTTCCACCTACTATTTCATTGTTAAAGAGTGATAGCTCAGGAGAAAAGAAGAAAAAATCGAACCCTCATTTTGGAGAAAAAAAACCCCCTTAAGGACAATGCGGGAAGCAATGATCAGATTCACGAAGCGGAAGTACAAAAAAATAGTGGCCAGATCCGCTAGATGGAAGAGCCGGCTCGAACGAAGACATAGCAACGAGCGGTGGCCATATCCATTAGATGGAAGCACCAAGAGCGGTGGTCAAAACCATCAGACAGAAGCACCGGCCCAGAACAAAAGTGAAAGATTAGACAGAAACACCATTTTAGAGATACCTAGCATCTTTAGTAAGACAGTTCTTTTGTAGTTAGAGAGAACATTAATTCAAGCGTATGTGATTTGAAATAATAATCATGCAATATTTTTTTTCTCTTTTTTTATAGAATTGGAATACTCCACCAATTTCATTCCAATAAACAATATTTACTTGCCATAATGTAACAAAAATGCATGACAAACATCAAACATAGCCTACTACAACAACTATCAAAAACCAAAATTTAAAACTTGAAAACAAGTACAAGTTCTACGTACAACAGCTAACTAACTAAACCAAAAATCCAACAAAATCAGACCCAATGAAACCTGCAAAAATACCATGCATTATCATGCAATAAATCGTGTGCATCATGTGTGCGACATGGTCTGCTACTGTTGGATGTTTTATATGGATTTTTTATTTTTTTATTTTAACATGTCGTTGTAAATGTATCTCGGCAATTTTCTCCGTTCGATCGATCCAACTAAATTACTAATGCATGTCTTTCTAAGTAGCTCTATTTGGTATGTTTCGTAGTTATAATTAGTTAACTTAATTGTCTGCTATTTTGACTATTTTTATAATTCATTTAAAAAAAATATATAAGAATAACAAAAGTAAAAAAAAAAAATGACGCTTAATGAAAAAACATGACCCGGAATATTAAAACCTATTAATTGAGTTGTGGGGGTGGGGGGGGGGGGTCAAATAAACTATTATAGTATAATTTTATTTTAGGATAAATTTTGCTAGGGGGTCACTAAACTTTGTTCTTTGTCACGAATTGAACATTCAAGTCTAATTTTGTTCCTCCATAATCACTGAATTTTTAATTTGTCACAATCAAATAACCTTGTAACTTTTTCATCCAAAATATTAAAAAAATATTTTCATTCCATCCAAAATATAATGAAATATGCTCATTCCATCTAAATTTTTAATGAAATATGCTAATTCCATTCAAAAATACAAGTTATAGGGTGACTTTATTAGAACAAATTAAAAATTAGTAACTATGTAGAAACAAATCAAAATTGAGTGACTAATTTGTGATAAATGATAAAATTTAGTGACCTCCAATGAAATTTGCCCTTTATTTTATACTAGAGAAACTAAAATGTATTTGCACTACATGGTCTCAAGGGTAACCAGTGTTTTAAAATGCGGTTTTGTTCATGCATGCGGAAGGCCACTGCATACCGCATATGCAGATTTTCATGTGGATTTTAAAATAAAAATTCACGTATATATATATATATATATTCATATTCATATATTTGAATTTATTTTCACATATTAACATAACCAACAATAATTTTTTGATTTTTTTAATATAAATTTTAATTAAAATACAATCAAATTATCAAAACCGCATGAAAAAACTGCATGACCCCATATTCGGACCGCATGGCCGCATTTTTAATCCGCATGACCGCATATTCGGACCGCATATGCGGCCGCATGGAAAAACCGCATGAAAAAACCGCATGGGCATTCTGAGCACGGCTGCCGACCGCATACGCATATGCGACCGCATTTTAAAACACTGAGGGTAACAATGTAATTTTCAATTTATAAGGGGCCTCTCGAGTCCGCATTATCTCGTCTGCATTAATTAACTCAAAAGAGCATCTTTTGAGTTAACGCATTTTAACTGTCTTATTTAGATAGAGTCAATCCGGCCACAACCTATAATTCAAGAACTCTTTAATATTAGTGTGGATTTAGTTTGTACGGATCTTAAAACGGATCGAACGGTCTAGATGTATTAACTAAAAAAATTCTTGGTAATTAGTGCGAGCTAAGACAATACTAGGACAAGCACGTAAATAAACTTTTTCTAACCAATATGTTTGTCGTCAGCACTTGCCCACCATAAAAAAAAAAAAAAAAGATTCTTTTTATGCAGATGATAATAATGACTGCCTCTCTGCCCTTCCTTTCCTATCTGCTCGTCTCAGGCTATATGATCACTAGAATGCATCAATAAATCATTTATGCTCCCCCCTGTTTATAGAATTTCATGAAATATTAATTTGCAAATGTGATATTCCACGTCGGAATACCTAACATAACAAGCCCTTTCTCTACCCAATAAATATAATAAATAATGTGATTTCTTTTTTTAAGAAAAGACATATATATGCCCAGTTTCATTAAACTAAACTTTTAAATTATTAACACTCAAATGAGCATCCCACAAAACAAGTTCAGAGTTTTAACATCTGTTACTTCCAAACATATAATATATATATATATAGATATTCCCATCATATATTCAAAAGACGAACAGCAAACAGGCTGAGTCAACACTGAAAACTAAACCTAAGTAGCTATCATGCCGACTAGGAGTCTCACATTTAACCAGTCTTATCTTTAGTTGCTATCAGTCAAATTTTCCCTTGATATATATTTTTTTTGAATGAATTCCCTTGATATATAACCAGCTGATCAGTATAGATCCTGTGAATCTCACATTCTCAGTAAAATAATTGATATAGCAGACTTAACCTGAATTGATTGGAAGCATAACTCATTTCTATGATTCTAAATTGTCCAACATACCGCACTAAACACCAGGATGAATGTGGACCTCTCTTCTTTTTGTGATAATGATTTGGACCATTGCTTATGAATTTCAAAACTGTCAAGCTCCTTAAAAATCTAGAGGTTTAGAACTCTAGTGTGTGGTGTGTTATAACTAATTCTACAGTTCGGATATTATCTAGTGTTTTTTGAAATCATGGATTGAAAGTCAAGCCATCCAACATACTTTTAAACCTCTATGTATATTTTCAACACATGAGAGCCATGTATCTTTTGCCACTAGATCAAAAACAAGTTCTTGATATTAATTATCCAATGTTAATTAGATCTCTAAGAAAAGTCCGAAATAACCAATGCAATGATAGCATTATTTGCTTGTTGTGTCGAATTTTATAAAAACAAAAAAATATTTAATATTTGTAAATTTAAGATGATGGGTCAATTAACATCCAATTCCATGCGTCATTAATCGGATAAATATTTATTATTAGTACAACCAAGATTGCAGCATCTTAGAGTACGTGGCATGTAAGAGGAATTAATTAATTTGGCACAGAGTGTGTGTGTGTGTGTATATATATATATATATATATATAATTTGAATGACTAGCTTGTTATTATCTGCCGACGGCTCTGCATCGAAATAAAATAAAAGTACCCGACGACAGTTTCAGTTAATTACATGTGTATGGTAACACTAACATCATCACATGCACCAAGCATGCGTAAAATTGCCGTCTCACCAGCAAAATTCCAAAAGACGATTTAATTATTGTTTGCTGTTCCTCCCTGGCACCATTTAACTATAAATGCCCCGGCAGCCTCATACAGAGAGATCAGAAACATGTCAAACAGATTAGCAACAAATAAATATATATAGTTTGAACTATACAGGACTCTACAAAATTGTTCAATCTCGCAACTCGCTCGCTAACTGCTTATTTTAACTAGTTCATTTACAACTCGAATTGACTGACTCGTTTAATAAATAAGCTGAGTTTGAGCATACCTCAACTCGCTCATTAACAACTCGAGTTACACAATTCATCACAATAAATCTCATGTCCTTCTAAATGACTCCTAAGTTGTTGTTTGAATTTTTTATTTTGTTAGTTGTCTTATTATTTATATTTGAATCCATCATTTAAATTGTTTGTATTTAAATAAACTCTTACTAGTATATAACTATAACTAAGAAAATTAACTGTTCAAACGAGTTATAAATGAGTTGTGAACCAACTCGAGTTGGTAATGAGTTGAACTCGAGTTGACTTTATAGCTTATTATTGATATCCTAACTCGAGTTGACTCGCTCATTTACTAAATAAGCTGAGCACGAGTTAGGAGTACTCGCTCGAAATATATCGGGGCTCATTTACAGCCCTAGTTTGAACCCAGCTTTTGATCTAGTTGCACAATGCTACCTGTGTGTGATACGTCGTAGGTTCAAAACCTGAATGATTTTTTTTTTTGGAATATTAAATAGGTGATTCATAGTAAAACAATGAAGAATAGCCCAGCCAACGAGAGAGATAAAAGAGCTCATATTTTTTTTGGACATAGAAAGAAAATTTATGAAGCAACAAGGAGAGGAGACACTGATGTAACAGCGCACAAAGCAATTTCGTACATGGTACAATCCACCACATAAAACCAACTATTCTCCAAACCCTACCACCCGGAAACACACTTACCTGCAACTTCACATGCAAGTTGTCTTCTTTCTGCAAATTAGAAATGGTCCCTAAAATTACTCAATGAAACCAAAAACAGACAATTAAAAGAAAACATTAATTGATCAATAAAGAAACCATGTGCAAAAATGCACCAATATATGACAGGAAATTAAAATTGCTAATAAAATTTCTCTAATTTTTTTTTTTTTTTCAAAATTTTTGTTGTAAACTTCCGGATTATACCAAATGCCAAAAGAGAAAAAAAATAACTGAACCTTGATGTGACATCCATTTGTCACATTGACAAATCATGAACTTGTACTGGCAGCATGGCCACACTGATTGTCTTCACAAGGTTACATAATAACAATTCATTAACAATATATATAATTTACAAAACAAACTCAAACCCTGCTGTTGTGGACTAAAACAAATAATAAATAAAGTAAAAAAAAAATTAAAAATAACATCACATTTGGAGGTAAAATTATCTGGATCAACCCAAAAGTGCATTAACATTTTACCAGAGTAATGATGAGTCTGTTACCAGGCTGTATCTGCTGCTTTTTACACCTTACATTGGACCGGTTTCCAAATGAAATCACACAATTTTTTTAATTCAAGTGATTCAATTGAAAACAGTAGGATCAAAGTCTGCCGTCCAAATTATATAATCAAAGAATTAAATCCTGCTATTAATTTTAAGATGAAAAGCTGCAGATACGACCCTCAAAATTAAGTTGTAGTAGTAGCAGCAGCTACATGGCATTCCAAAAAAAGAAAGGGAGATTTTTTTTAAGGAAAATAGCAATAAATAAACAAAAATAAAATAGACAAAAATGGGCAAATTAACAAGGTTTTACTCAAAAAAAAAAAAAACAAACAAACAGGCGTAAAGCTTCTTCAATCAATTACTCATAGTCTTAGGTTCAAATCAACACTAGATGCATCCTCGCTTCCTCCGCTTCCTTGGTAAGCATCTGGAAGAGGGGCCCCACTATTCATAGAGTGGGACCCACACTGCCAGTTCATTAAATCTATCATCTCATTACACCCAGCTGATGGGTCCCCTGCCGTGGTCACTGCACGGCATGAGCTAACACTCGCCAGAAGCGGTGAATGAGTTGCAAACCGTGGCACCGGGTATGCATCCGGAGGCGAATAATAGGCCACAGGTTGCGAAGGCCGGCATGCATGAGATGAAATAATGGGGTGTGGAGGGATGCATGTAGATGGAGATGGTATCTGATATAGGTGTGCATTCCAGCCTATGCTTCTCTCCTTTTTGTGTGCATTTTGATGACCTCCTAGAGCTTGAGACTTGAGAAACTTCTTGTTGCAAAAGAGACAGGGAAAGAGACGCACGTCTTTCTCGCCATGGCACGGTGGAGATGCCGAGTGGGTGTTCGATAGTGTCAAAGACAGGTCTACTGATTCTTGTGAGTTTTGGTTTCCTGGAGATGGTGTTCTTTCCATTTTAATTGGTTCTCTTCTTCTCTCCTCTTCTGTGTTAATTTCTATCCTCTTTGCATTTGGTTCCTGTTTGTGATTCTTTCTAACTAGGAGAGCGTAAAGCAAGAGACATATAAGGAAAGGGGTGCTGTTGCCAAATTTGTTTATTTGAAGAGGAGTGGTGGAAGTATAGGCTTATGCCTATAGGGTATAGATGATGAGGGAAAGGAGATATTTAGTACCCTCATAATTTGGCAAGAAATGACAAATATCCCCTGGCCATTTGGCCAAACCGGGTAAGTATGTTTGTCCTTTCCTCTCCTGTCAAACAAACTTGAGATGTCCTTTGAACTTGAGATGAATATATATATAGGGTCAAGTTAAGGTGCTATGGGTTGCATAGAGTGCTACGGTGCTACGGTTCAATATTTGAGTTTTCAAAATTCAAATGGTCAATCCGAATCATTCATATTTTTCTCCATATTAATATGTGTTTGGAGACCAAATTTTACATTTTTTGAATTTTTTTTTACTATTTTTTTAGAAAGATAGAAAATCAAATATCTGAATGGTCTACGCTACTCCATGGAGTAAAACGCATTTGTACTTCACGCCGTATTTTCATTTTGAAAATTCAAACGACCGATCAAAACAGTTAGATGTGATCTCCATATTGAAATGTGCTTGGAGACCAAATTTTACATTTTTTAGAATTTTTTTACTATTTATTAACATTTTTCAAAATTTCTGTTTTGCTGTGAACAGTAAAATTTTCTGGACCATCGGATCAACAATTTAAAAAATGCTTAATAAATAGTAAAAAAATTCCAAAATATGTAAAATTTGGTCTCCAAGCACATTTCAATATGGAGATCACATCTAACGGTTCGGATCGGTCGTTTAGATTTTCAAAATAAAAATATGGCGGCGTGGAGCACCAACTCATTTTACTCCATAGAGTAGCGTAACCCATCCCATATATACACACACACACACACACACACACACACACAGATGGGCTATGGTGCATTGCAATGCATAGGCATTCTTGTGCATTGGACTATAAACCACCGATCCAAACCGTTCATCTTGTTCTCCATGCTAATATGTACTTGGAGACCAAATTTTACATTTTTTGGAATTATTTTACTATTTATTAAGCCACTTTGAAAATCGCTGATCCGGTGGTCCAGAATTTTTTACTGTTTTACTGTTCATCCATATTTCCAAAGTGGCTTAATAAATAGTAAAAAAATTCCAAAAAATTATAAAATTTGGTCTCCAAGTACATATTAGCATGGAGAACAAGATGAACGGTTTGGATCGGTCATTTAGACTTTGAATCGATGATTTATGGTCCAATGCACAAGGATGCTTATGCACTGCAATGCACCATAGCCCATCTCTGTCTCTCTCTCTCTATATATATATGCTACAAATTATATGACCCTCATTTAACAAGGGTAGATTCTTTCAAATTGGACGCTTGAGATTTGTCTCCTGATATGTTTTAAGTGAGATTCGAATCATTTCCAGATTCAGTCTGTGTCGGAAAGTTTCAAATTAAGTCAGTTTATGTATCATTTAATTATGTCCACATTTTATTAGATTTTCTTTGAGTTCATCAATTGGACTTTACTGTAAGAGAGAAATATAATATTTATAGGACATCAAACACATATCATTTTTTGTTAATCTAATTATACAAGCTGATAATACTTTAATGACTTAAAATATAAACTGTACGTACGCACTAAATAATACTTCACATAAGCGACTCTTAGTACAATAAAACAAAGCCTAATGAAATCAAAATAAATAATTTGCTGGCATTAAATGATAAATTTCGTAGTCTAACATAATAAATTGTATAAGATTCCACTTCATTCAGCGTCGCTTACCCAACTTGTCATTTTCCTCTGCTTTTGGTTTATTCATAGTGCAAAATAAAAATCTCTTCTTCGAAAGATCAAAATTTCAAGAGATTCTTTCGTCTATTGCAAGTTTGTAACTAACACACTTACAAATCAAAGTGACAGAGAAATTTCACAACCCGCTTGTGATTAATTTTTTGTTTTATTAGTACGGAAATCAAGCTATCTAATTATATATTTAATATTTATAAAATATTTTCTATTCAAGTTTCAAACCTGTGACTTCCTACACAGAGAGTATTGTTTTTGTCACTAAATCAAATATTGGTTCTCGTTCAAAGACGAATTCGGGATTTTCGATAGGAGGACAAGAAAATAACGAATCAAGTTTCAATAGCTAATCAGATACTAGATAAAAAAACAAAGCTCTAACTAATTATAATTTTCAATGTTTTGACTTCTAATTTTCAATACTTTAACTTCATCTTAATTACCAAATAAGAATTAAAAAAATTCATTCTAATTTTAACCTTAATTACAAATCAGAATTTCAGAGGGAGAAAAAAAAATCCAATCAGGAGGGCAATGTTGATTTGGACCTACTAGCGGCCATTTTTATTAATACCCTAAAAAAAACTTAATTTTAAAAATAACCCTGCATTGGGTTTTTTTTTAAAATGCCCCGACCGCCAGGCCCGCAGGCAGCCCAGAAATGCCACCAGACCGCTCCCACCCCCACGGGCGTTCCTCTTTTTTTTTTTCCTTTTTTTTCTTTTTTTTTTTATAGAGATCTTAGTATTTTGATTTAAATAATTTTGTGAAGAAATTTTTTTCTTGTTTAGAGTGTATGCCAAAAAAATAAGACATTTGATATATTTATGAAGTGATGTCGTAACTATTTATAACTATGATTTTTTTTTTTTTGGTGAACTTTGATTTTATTTGTCAGTTAGATATCACAAGTCTAAATATAACACTAATTAAGAACTTGGCCTTTATTAAAAAAATTTCAAACTCTGACAACTTGTTGATCTTCTTCTCTTTTTCCGGTTTTTATAATATATGTATAATATACACACATACACATACACAGATACATATATACATATATACATACATATGTACATATATACATACATATATACATGCATACATATATACACATATACACATATACACATATGCATATACACATATACATATATACATTTTTTTTATAAACTCATTTTTTTTTTATAATATATGTATATATGTATAGAGTAAAGCTAGGGTGTGATGTGCTTACCAAGAGAGTTTGGTGAGCACAACTTCAAAAATATATCAGATCGATGTCAAATGTCGAATCCAAACTGCTGAAATCCATGTACTTCATGAGTGATGCATATATATGAATTTTTTTGAAAGTTTCGAGTTTATTTGCTACAAGGTCAAGTGGTCAAAGAAATAATAAAAATTGAATATATAATATAACTTATAAAATGTTTATTTTTTTGACCGCTTGACCGTGTAGCAAATACACTCGAAACTTTTAAAATTTTGCATGTATATGCATCACTCATGAAGTACATGGATTTCAACGGTTTGGATTCGGCATATGGAGTCGATCTGATGAACTTTTAGAGTTATGCTCACCAAACCCTCTTGGTGAGCACATCACACCCTAGCCTTACTCACATGTATATATAAATATATACATATACATATACATATACATATATTATATACATATATTATATTATATATAATGGATTTGGCTACGGTGCTATGGGTTGCATAGAGGACTACGGTGCTACGGCTTAATATTTGACTTTTCAAAATCCTAACGGTCGATTCAAACCGTTCATCTTGTTCTCTATATTAATATGTGTTTGGAGATCAAATTTTACATTTTTTGGAAATTTTTTACTATTTTTTTAGATTTATTGAATATCGTTGTTTTTTATGGTCCAGATTTGTATGAAAAACAACGATTTTCAATAAATCTAAAAAAATAGTAAAAAATTTGGTCTCCAAACACATATTAATATGGAGAACAAGATGAATGGTTCTGTTACGTTACAAAACTTTAACAATTAAATTATGAATGTTTTAAAGACAAAAATTGAAAACCGTGCTAACGAAATAGAAATTTAAATCTTAAATTATGCTTCTCTAAATAAGTACGACAAGTGTGAATCGAAATCGCGTCGAAATTTCGAGATTTTGACACTTTATAGGCTCAGTGCGTCCGCACTGGTGGTGAGTGCGGGTGACTGACCCGCACTGGCTTCTGTTTTCCTTATATTGTTTTCTGAATTTCTCCTCAGTGCGTCTGCACTGGTGTGAGTGCAGATGGGTGATCCGTACTGATTCCAATTTCTCTTTTCCTCCAATTCTGACCAAGTCCTGATTGTGGGTGACCGACCCGCACTGAAATTGAGTGCGTCCGCATTAGGCTCAGACTTTTCCCTTGTTCAGTGTCGTTTTCATAAAAAATTGACTAAGTACTGAGTGCGTTCGCACTGGACTGAGTGCGTCCGCATTGGGGTATTTTTTATGTATTTTCCAAGTTGCCGAAATTCTGCCAAGTGTTGAGTACGGGTGATCGACCCGCACTGAAAATGAGTGCGTCCGCACTCGTGTATATTTCTGTGTATTTTCAACTGCTGAAAATCTGTCCAAGTGCTGAGTGCGGGTGGCTGACCCGCACTAAATTGAGTGCGTCCGCACTGAAGGTGTCTTTTTAACCAACACCAGATTTTCTTTCCTTTCTCTCTCTTCTCCTTAGCCCCTTTCCCCATTTTTGGTGATTTTCACCCAAGAGAGAAGAAAAAGAGTGAGAGAGTTTCCTTTCCCTCTCAAACCCCCGATGGTTGTGAGAAATCGAAGTTGGAACCGAGCAAGCGGCCGTAGATCTCTCCTAGCTCTCCTATTCGGTATTCCTTTCTCTTCCCGTTTCTCTCTAAAATCTCGGATTTCTCGATTTCTCGAGTTTTCATTTTAAACTCGAGATTTGTGTCTGAATTGCTTGTAGACTAGCTCCTTGAGCTTCTTTGATTGGTTATTTGCTGATTCTTTCCCCGATTTCACCTCGGTTGTGGATTTTGATTTCTAAGGTTTTGTGCCAAAATTGAAACTGGGCATAATCGTGAATTGATTAGTTTAATCCAACCGATTAGATTTGTAATCGGTAGGGTTACCTCTTGATCTTGAATTGCTAGAACGTTTAACGGCTAATTTGAGGTTTTGACCAAATTAGGGTTAACCAATCGGTAAATTGAATTGTTATGGAAACCGAATTTGTGAACCAAGGTTAAACCAGTATGTGTAATATAGGCGTAGGCTCGGTCAAGCAAAACTTCGCTGGACATTTCGAGATGTTTGATCCATAAGTAAGCGGTACGCTCGTCGTAATCAGGTGCGGGATTCTTGGACTTGTTTGATATTTCATTTTCAGGAATTAAAGTGTTTATTCGTTTGTCATGTTGAATGCTTGTTTGTTGCATAATTTGAAATTCATGTTGTATATTGATTCTTGAATAAATGAGAATAATTTGAATTGTTCGGTTAAGGTTATTTGGCATGTTGGCATGGTTATTAATTGATTAGTTTTATTAATTGTTCTATATGTGAATGAATCTGCCAGGCCGACCTGTATAGGTGGCTGGATAAGGTGACGCTGCTGACTTATGCGTTGACCTGTTATGAATTTGCCAGGCCGACCTGTATAGGTGGCTGGATAAGGTGACGCTGCTGACTTATGCGTTGACCTGTTATGAATTTGCCAGACCGACCTATTTAGGTGGCTGGATAAGGTGACGCTACTGACTTATGTGTTGACCTGTTATGAATTTTCCAGACCGACCTGTTTATGTGGCTGGATAAGGTGACGGTGACCTATCCGTTGACATGTTTCTGAATTTTCCAGATCGACCTGTTTAGGTGGCTGGATAAGGTGACGGTGACCTATCTGTTGACCTGTTTAATGAATTTTGCAAGGCTGATAGCTGACTTTGATTCTATTTGAATGAAATTGCAAAGTTGAGCAGGATGGCTGACTTTGATTCCGTGTGATTGCATTTTTGTCAAGTTGACCTGTATAGGTGACTTGTAACCAGACCTTAGGAAATGGTTAAGCCAAACAGCTACAGATGGGTGTCAGATAAAGGGTCCAGCTCGGTGGGACGTCTGTAGGTGACAGTAACCCTACATACGAGGGTTTGATAAAGGATCCAGCTCGAAAGAACATCTGTAGTTGTTACAAGCCCTAATTGTTAGTTTGTAATAATCTAGAAGTCAATAATACGATAAATTATCATAAAACTTTGTTCATGAATTGAATGTTTATTTATATATCATATTGTTGCCTTGAGTATTATTGAATTTATGGATCATTTCGAGTTCATGATTGAAATTGTGAAACTCCATAATATAGATGATATATACTCTTAAAAAGTCATTGACCAAGGTAATTAACAGGAACACTAATTACCGCGATAAGGTTAGTATGTGGATTAAAAGATGGTTAAGTTTTACAAACCACCTGACACGAGATGTCATTTTAATCACATAGATACGTGTTCTAGGAACATGGTATTTGACAGACCCCGAATGAAACATTAAATAGAATTGTGTTTGTGTCATTTATGTTTTCATTCAGTGTCAGGTTCTACAGTATGAGATATTTATCGTTCCCACTGAGAAATATGTATGTGTGATTGTTATCTAATACTGTCCGTAAAAAGCAGTCATAACGGTAGCTTTTCCATATGTATAACTTAGCTGAGGAAGTGATAGTTTACCAAGAATACTATTTGTCCCTCGTATTTTATACGAGCTATAGCATCACTGGGCCCCTTGATAGAGTAAGATTATCTGCTAGCGGTATAATTACAAGTCTTGTAATTATATTTGATAATCTACTCAAGATCAAGAAAAGATTTAGTTTGCAAGGATGACACACATCTACCTTGAAACTAATCTGATAGCTATGAGACAGAAGAACAGACACAAGTAAATAGTTTACTGGATCGTGATATTGTACAGTACAGCATCATCTGTGTAATTGGATGGTCATGATGTATACTGCCAGATACCGCTCATGATTATAGAAGTTAAAACAATTTTAACTCTATTTACCAACATAACACATATCCTATTGGGTCACACCATATAGGAGTTAATCAGAGAATCTTATTGTGATTGATTATAAATTGGTTATGATCAATAGTAAGATGGTTATAATTAATTATACGTATTATAATTAAATTATAAATGTCATATAAGATGACAAGCAAAAACAACGGTTAATTTATAAACGTACACGGTACGTTGTATAAAAGTTACCGAAACAACAACCGCAAGAAATATAATTGTTCAGAATAATTATATGAATATTATTTGTATTCGGGCCGAGGGCATTCGGGTCTTTTCAGATTCGTCCTTATCCGCATGACATGTCATCGATCCTATCCAGATGACACGTCATCGATCCTATCCACATGACACCTCACCCCCTAGGTGGCATGCCTTGTCATAGGGGTATTTTGGTCTTTTCACATCATTTTAGATGCTATAAATAGAGGGGTGCATGGAGAGAATAAAATACTAATTCACTCGTATCGTTTCGTGTCGAAACGAATCGGTATTTTCTCTCTTTCTCGGTTTCTCTCCCAAATAGTGTTTCGGTTGAGAAAAGAAAGTTATACGTAGTTGACGTATAATCTTGCGGGTTGTTGTGAAGTATATTTATGGGATTGATGAATAGTGTTTTCTTGAATTTCGCGATATTTCAGTTTTACTCATTGATGAAACTGAGTAACCAAAAGTTCGTGTTTACGGGTTTTCGTCTTTTTCTCCGTGAATAGTGTTTTTGCATAATTCCGCAGTTTATAGTATTTCTGGCAAAAGAAATAAACCGCTATCCGGTTAGTCCTGGTGGATAACCGATAGAGGCATCAGACGTCTGATGCTCCGAAGAGAATCATTCCCGTGATGTAGCTCTACTCGCTCGGTCTGCATTCCAACTGTGATTTGGAAACAAGGTATAAATATGTTATATTAATCTATTTAATTGGTAAGTAGATTAAAGTTTTAGAAATCTGTAAAAATGATTAAATTGGGTTTTGATGCCAAAGGAATACTGAAGGTGGACCGCCTTGGAAAGTTTCCTGACATACCCCGTTTAATCCTGAGCTTAAGTTGGCCGTATAAATTTTTGTTCTACGGTCATTTCGCAGCTTAAGCCTAAACGGATTTTGGTTACCCCGAAACCCAACACTAATGTGTCAAGTTAAGCCAAATATATATTGTGTTTGAAATTCATCTTAGAAATTCCGTTAATTGTGATTCAGCTGATTGAATTGTTGTCGAGCATATGCATTCTTGTTATTATGAATATGAATTGATTTGAATTGCTATGGTTTGGGTTTCATTTTCGAATATGGAGTTTGATTGCAAGTCCAATAATCTAACTGTGGCAAATTCGCACAGAGAATTTATTCTCACCCCCACCCTATGGGTCATTTTCAGGTTTATTACACGGATACAGAGAGACGATTCTGGATTGTGTCTGACAGTATAACCACGTGAAATTTGGGATGTGGTTATTATGTAATGATGTTATTGGTAATGCATATAAAAGATCCACTGCCTTGCGTATATATGTCTTAATAGATATACGCGGCAGGCTGTTATATCCGGGATTTGGGGTGTGATAGGTTCGGATTGACCGTTAGAATTTTGAAAACTCGAATATTAAACTGTAGCACTGTAGCCCTCTATGCAACCCATAACACCGTAGCCAAATCCATATATAATATACATATATATACATGGAGAGTGACTAATGTGCATTCGAATGTATATAGGCCAAAATACATACGGTCCAAATTCGACTTTTCAAAATCCAAACGGTCGATCCGAACCGTTCATCTTGTTCTCCATATTAATATGTGCTTGGAGACCAAATTTTATATTTTTCTGAATATTTTTACTATTTATTAAGTATTTTACAAAATTGTTGATCCAACGGTGGTTACTGATTTTACTGTTTTGTTAAGCCACTGTTGGATCAACAATTTTGTAAAATACTTAATAAATAGTAAAAAAAATTTACAAAAATGTAAAATTTGGTCTCCAAGCACATATTAATATAAAGAACAAGATGAACGGTTCGGATCGACTGTTTGGATTTTAAAAAGTTGAATTTGGACCGTATGTATTTCGGCCCATATACATTCGAATGAACATTAGTCACTCTCTATATATATGTATTATATTATATATACTTATATATACATATATATACATGTAGAGTAAGGCTACGCTACTTCGCGAATTAAACGGGGTGTTTTAATTCGTGCTCATATCTCTAGTTTCGAAGTCCAAATAGCCGATCCAAATCTTTAGATGTTTAATCTATATTAAAATGTGCTTGGAGACCAAATTTTATATTTTTTTTGAATTTTTTTACTATTTATTAAGATGGTTTGAAAACCGCTATTTTTTAATGCCTACCGTTGAACGAAAACTTAAACTGAATTTTTGAGGCACTAAACGACGTTTTTTTGAAATTCTAATGCTTCGGATACGACAATGCCTGGGATTCCCCCGAACAAAATTGGATACGACAATCCCTAGGGTTCTCCCTAGGAAAAATCGGATCCGTCTCGTCCTCCCCTTTCTGAAAAGTGCTCATACGTGCAAATCTGACTTTCCTAGCCAAAATTATGGCTGTTTAAAGTTTTTTCGAAAGTTAAACTTTGGAAATTCATAACTAACTGTAGAAAAATCCAAATAAGTTGAAATTTATGTGAATTCTGTGTATTTTTGAATGCTCTACATGCTGGTGTAATCAGTTTTATAGTTTAGTCCCTGTATCAATCTATACTTGCTGATTTACCAACAAAGGTCAAATTTGATGTTTTTAGTGCATTACACTATACCAGTGGCCTTTGCCTAGTGCTTGGCTGCTGAGTTTGGACTTG
The DNA here is from genome assembly GCF_964058835.1 of Carex rostrata. NCBI lineage: Eukaryota > Viridiplantae > Streptophyta > Magnoliopsida > Poales > Cyperaceae > Carex > Carex rostrata. Next base: position 8,072,227 of record NC_135937.1, read on the forward strand.
GTATCATACCAGAGGTCAGTCTAGGGTGCTTTGTGCATGGACAGAGATCTAATTTGAGATTTTAATATATTTTAGTAGCTCTAAACTATTATTTTAGTACCATAAATAAAGAGAAGAAGATCAACAAGCTGTCAGAGCTTGAAATTTTTTGAATAAATGTCAACTCCTTAATTAGTGTTATATTTGGACTTGTGATATCTAACTGACAAATAAAATCAAAGTTATAAAGAGTTACGATATCACTTCATAAATATATCAAATGTCCTAATTTTTGGCATACACTCTAAACAAGAAAACTTTTTCTTCACATTTCTAAAAAAAAAAGAGGACCGCTCGTGTTAGGGGGGGGGGGGGGGGAATCCGCTAGTGCTGTGACCCGCCCGTGGGGGGGTGGGGGGTGGGTCTAGTGGCATTTTTGGTCCGCCTATGGGTCTGGCAGTCGGGGCAGTTTTGAAAAAAATATATATGACAGGGGCATTTTTAAAATTAACTTTTTTTGGTAGGATATTAATAAAAATGGCCGTATAAATCTCCATAAAAATTCAAAATACATGAGAGAGTTGCCCCTTGACCCTTGCTAGGTCCACCTCTGTTTTCGATTGTGATTTTTTTTTAATAAAAAACTAAACCTTTAGGAAAGAAATTGATTGGTTTTCTTTTCTTAAAGAGATAGAACCGCATCATTGATGCGGTTCTATCAAGAATAGGGAATGAAATATCTTGCTTTTCTTCATCCAACCAGTGATCTCTGTCGAGATTTTTGCATGAAAAAATTTAAACAGTTAGATAAAAAGAAAAGAAAAGTAGATTCTTGCTTTTCTAAAAGAATAATAACATATTCTCTTTCATAAGAATGATGAAATAGCTTTCGGGCAACTATACTATTGGTGCGGTTCAAAAAATCTGCACATAGTGAAACTATATCCATTAGTGCAGTTACTTCTATTTTTTATATAAAAGATAATCAATTCCTTCTACAAAGAATTGATCTTTAAATTAAAAAAAATATATATCCTCACATCACATTGCACTAAATTCAGCTTGAACTAATTAAAGATGTATTAACAAACATCCTAGTTGCTTAATACTTGAGATCCTATATATAATCAAATTTCTGAAATAATATTCATGTTATTCATTTTCAGCACTTTTTTCAAATGACTATTGCGTATTCATATATTATTCATCCGATACTCAAATTAAATACTCACAAACTCCACACACTCGATTCGAATCCAAATTTCGTCAATATTATTTATGTTTATTTTTTCTTTGTTCACTAAAGTATCAATATTTTATGTATATACTATTTGCATTATTATTGAAATGAGTTATTTCTAAATTTTGTTTCTATTATATATATTAAAAGAGGAGGGATCAATTACAACATCTTACCACAACTTAGTTTTACGATTTTTAAAGTTCAAACAGTCGATCCAAATCGTTCAACATGTAATCTATACTAACATGTGTTTGATTATCAAATTTAATATTTTTTTGAATTTTTTTTTACTATTTATTGAATATTTTAAAAAACTATTGTTTTTCAGCAGTTCAAAATTATTTAAAAGTAGTAGTTTTGTAAAATACTTAATAAATAGTAAAAAAAATCATAAAAATGTAAAATTTGATCTTTAAGAACATTTTAATAAAGATTACATGTTGAACGGTTTGGATCGACTGTTTGGACTTTAAAAATCACAAAACTAAGTTGTAGTAAGATGTTGTAACTTTTAAATGTTGTAAGTGGATCCCTCTCATATCAAAATTACAATATTGAATCTCTTTGAATTATTATTATTTTTTATTTTATTTTATAGCTAGTATAGCTGGGTCATGTTGCTGGCTAATATATATATATATATATATATATATATAGAGTTAGGCTGGCGTGCTATGGATAGCATAGTGGCCTCTATGCTACGGCTCAATATTCGAGTTTTCAAAATCCAAACGGTCAATCCGAACCGTTCATCTTATTCTCCATATTAATATCTGCTTGGAGACCAAATTTTATAATTTTCTGAATTTTTTTACTATTTATTAAGCCACTTTGAAAATCGCTAATCGCAACTCACCGTAGCCTAGTTCTATATATATATATATATATATATTGTTCTGAAATGTGCTTGAAAACTAAAAATGGTCCCTTATATTACAAGTTACAAGTGTGGATCCCGTCATCATGTGCATCATAGGCAACTAAATATCCACCAAACTCCAGTGAATCCTATGCAGCCTTTCAGACCGATTCTGCAACTGCTTCTATTGCAACATTAGTTGCAGGTAAAAGTACTTTTCAATCTGCATCCGGTGAATTTTTTATTTTTATATAAAATAGCTAGGCCTCTAATGACTATTAGGGTCTGTTCGGCCGAATCACTATTCACGTGGGAAAAAAAAATTCAGTTGAACTGAATTTTTTTTTTCTCACGGAAACAGTGTTTTTCAGTTCAAATCTCGTGCCCGCGCCCATTCCCATTTGTCGGCCGAACAGGCCCTTAGACTTCAATTAAAAACATATTGTTTCTTTATTTCATACATGTGATTGATACTCATATTGCAATTTAGAGTAATCCTTTTTCTCGGATGAAGCTCAAGTGATAGTGGATACTACAATTAAACTTTTTCAAAAATCCTTTCTTTATCGGGAGATATTTCTCAGAATTGGATCAAATTTTCTATCACCATCTTCAATTGTAAATAACATACAATGATACAAATGTGTTCATTTCAGCTTTAAATCCAGTGTTTAATTCACCTGACTAATGTTAGTTCAGTTTTACTTTTAGAATAGAAAAACTTTTTTCAGTGTGCATTGCAAAGTTAATTATTATCAGTAATAACTCACATGCATCATTAATTGAAGATCAATCGGATATTATCTGCACATGATAAAATAATGGGTGTTTCTTGCAGAAAGATTAAAATAACTTGGTAATTTTGATGGAAAGTTCAGTTTAAGTAATTAAATAGAAAACGAAACATGAAATCAAGAAATGTGAGAACTTGTTTTTAAAAAGGAATGTTTTAGTCATAAAACTTGGAAATATGATAAAATTGCACCAAATTTTTTACGTTGACCTCTATTTAATTTATGGGCACATAAATCACATGCACAACTTTGTTTTTTTGTTTTTGTTTTTTCTTTTTTAAATGTGTGATATTATTAGAAAAATTACAACTATATAAGTGCAATGTTTTGTGTTTGATGTATGCACATATACTTAGAAGCGGATCCAAGGTTTCAATTAGAGATAAACACAAAATACTAACAAGAGTGCAAATGTCAAAAATCAAAGAAAATACAAGAAAAAAAAAATGAGCTTTCTTATTTGATCAGAGAGATGACATGCTGATAAATTTGCTTATGAACGACATTTTTTGTACTAAAAAAATAGCAACAAAATTGTAAAATAATAATTAGTTCAAAACTAATGTTAAACTTACTTGTTGACTCAAAAAAATAGAAAAAAATTAAAGAAACCAGAAAGAAAAAAAAAGAGAGAAAACAACAGATAAAGAAAAAAAATATATATCAAAAGTTAAAATTATAAAGAAAAAATGGAGGTGTTGATTTCCACATGAAGAAATGGAGAAGAAAGGAGCAAAAAATTTGAATCTGATTGAATCATTGAACGGAGAAATTAAAGGAAAGGAAAAAGAAAAAAAAGTACAAAAACAGCGCCCTTCTCAATCGTTCATTTAATATGACAAAGGACTCTACGCAAAGCAACAAATCTGCACATTTCTTGTTCTCACATTTGATAGAAGAGTTCCATGTTTCATCCTTTGAGTGCATGTGCATCATGTTTATTTTCAGTTGAAGACTTTTTTCTTTTTTAGAAAACAACTAAAAATCAGAAGAAGAAATTAAGATCTAATGTCATTTGTCTATGAGAGAACGAGATCTTTTTACAATGAACCTCTTTGGACACAAAGAATATATAGTTTTAAGTCATAACTTAACGTTAGATCTCAATTAAACATTAATAACTTAAGCCGAATTAAGTTAAACTAATTAAATTAATTAGATCTTCTTAACTTTAAATCTCAACCAAATTAACACGCACACATCACCTAACTGTCTATTAGACTCTAGTAATATATCACTATTATCTGAGGATTGAATAGGACCAACGTTGAGAAATTAAGTTCGTTGAATGAAAATATTGGCTCCTGTTTGTGCCCACATAGGTAGCCACCAGGTGGTACCCACTAATATCTCACAGTCCCCCCTCTCTCTCTCTCTCTCTCCCTCTCTCCCTGTCTCTTGTACTGATCTCTTATTCAACAGTTCAAAAGACAAAATTATAAAAAATAAATATATGAAAAATACAAACAATACCGGATAGGGATGTAAACGGATAAGATATTATCTAAATGCCGATTGACTCCTGATGCCCTTTTGACTTATTTTATTTTATTCATGCTACCGAGTACCGAGTGCCCTTAAAAAAAAATAATAATTGATGTAAAATTTGGAAGCAAGCTCTCAGATTCTATATATGTGACACTAAAAGTGTCAAAAAGTTACAATATATATATATAGAGGTAGACTAATATACAATCGATTGTTCCTGAAGTCTCGTACAATCAAGTCATTTTTCAATTTTTAAAGTCCAAATGATCGATCCAAACCGTTCATCTTGTTCTCCATATTAATATGTGCTTGGAGACCAAATTTTACATTTTTTTGAATTTTTTACTATTTATTAAGCCACTTTGAAAATCGCTGATCCAACGGTAGCTTCTGGTTTTACTGTTTTGTTAAGCCACCGTTGGATCAGCGGTTTTCAAAGTGGCTTAATAAATAGTAAAAAAATTTCAAAAAATATAAAATTTGGTCTCCAAACACATATTAATATGGAGAACAAGATGAACGGTTTGGATCGATCATTTGAACTTTAAAAATCAGAAAATGACTTGGTTGTACGAGACCTCAGGAACAATCGATTGTATATTAGCCTACCTCTATATATATATATATATTTTTTTTTTTTTAAAGAAATAGCATTGTTATCGATTTTCATTAAAATAAAAATTAAATATTACACAGTATTACCGGTACTACCAATATGAAACTAGCTGCACACATACCACAAATCTAAACAGGTATTAAGCAAATACCTTTACAACAATCCATTTTCTTATTCCTATCTAGTGGACTTGATACCAACTTCTAAATTCCGTTACAAGTTCCACGTGTAAGTCTACGGTAGCCCTGTATGCAACCATAGCACTGTACCTTAATTGCAGCGAGTAAGGTTACAGTGCTATGAGTTGCATAGAGGGCTACGGTGCTACGGTTCAATATTTGAGTTTTCAAAATTTTAACGGTCGATCCAAACCGTTCATCTTGTTCTCCATATTAATGTGTTTGCAGGCCAAATTTTACATTGTTTGAAATTTTTTTACTAGTTTTTTAGATAAGTAGAAAATCACTTGATCTAAAAAATTATGCACCATTCATATATTTGATTTTCTACCTATCTAAAAAAATAGTAAAAAATTTCCAAAAAATGTAAAATTTGGTCTCCAAATACATATTAATATGGAGAACAAGATGAGCGGTTCGGATCGACCGTTAAGATTTTAAAAACTCGAATATTGAGCCGTAGCACCGTAACCCTGTATGCAACCCATAGCACCGTAGCCTAATTGCTACAGCGACTTCTCCTCTTGTTGGAATATTTTCTTGCATCGCTCTCGCCACAGTACAAAACACAGCCAAACTCATATGGCTAGCCTACAGTGAAGCAGAACTGAGGAGGCATTTTTGGAACTCCCCTTGCACAAAAGATGTACATTGCCGAAGTTCTAGCATGACTTTGTGCATCTTGATACTCACCATTAGGGGGCTTGTTCCAAAAATGTGATTCATTGTTTCTTCTGCATTTCTACAAAGGCAACAAATGTTCACCAGGTGCCATCCTCTCAGCACAAGGTTATCAGTAGTGAGAATCTTGTTTCTTAACATGACTCAGATTGCCCTTAAAAATTTGAAGAACTGTTTAACAGTTTAAGCCTTTTATCCTCAGCATCGACCTTGAAAAATAAGGTAACATGCATAAATTTTTATCAAACAAAAAAAAGGTAACATGCATAAATCGGCCTTGAATAGATTACATACATTCTGATGAGTCCAGGTGTTAAGTGCCGCTCATGTCTTAAAAATGTTTAGCTAGAAATACATTTTGTATAGTTTATCCCATCTTTACCTAGAAATTTATAGATATGTTTAGCTTCAGATCATATTAGTTTCTAGTAGATACCATAGATATGTTTACCTAGAAATTTTGTATAGTTTATTCCATATTCTAAATGTTCAATTCAAACAACATTCCTAATAGCTTTGAGTTAGCGCTATTCTTAAATAGTAGCTATTCTAGTTATTCTTAACCTACTATTTTCAAAAATACTGTCGACCCACCCGATCCGACCCGTATTTTACCGGGTTGAGATGTTACTGGGTTGGGTACGGGTTGAATTTTGACAAACCCGTTACTCTGGATCGGGTCATGGGTTTGCTCTTAATAACCCGTTTATATCTGGACCCGGCCTCAAATATTCTGTCTATGTTTCTACCCAATATGAGGTCATCTCCTCAACACCTCGATCTCCTTCGCTCGCAACGCCTTGGTCTCCTTTCCGTGCAGCTCACACTTGCAGCTCTCTCCCACGACGTCAAGATTTTATTTTGTAACCTCCTCCTAGTTTGATAATGTGCTTAACCGATTTTGATTGAATCATGCCAAGTCTTTCATCAATGATACTTTTTCTTATTTTGTGGATTATCGTTTTGTTAGGTTGAGGATTGGAATTTGATATTTTCATTTTGTCGTAACTGCCTTGTACTAGTACATAACATCTCATTTTTTTTTTTCTGGGTAATGAAAGTATAGGGAAAATGAAATCATATAGTGACGTAAGATAATGTAAGCATCCAATACAACAAAGCTTATAAAACAGAAAAAAAAAATTGTTATTTTATTTGTACCTAGTGTTATATGCTAAATTATTTCTATTTTATTTATGTTTGTCACTTTTATTTGTACCTAGTTTTAATAAAAATAGTAAAAAGATATATAATAAATTTTTTGATCAAAATTATAACTCGTTTAACCCATCTAACCCGCATAACTCGTAACAACCCGTATATAAAAAAATAGATGGGTTGGGTTGGGTTATAGGTAGGTCAATTAAAGAATTTTTTTAACCTAATGTAATCGGATTGGATTCAAATTTTAATAAAATATTATCGACCCGTCCGTTGGACACCCCTAAGCACAAGCCTAAAATGCTGCAAACAACCAGAATTCAGAAACAGGATCAGCTGTTGTTCCAATTAAAGAAACCCCGCACTGAAAAATCATAATGCACCGCAAAGTCATTCCCACACGCAACACACAAGAGTGAGAATAGTGTTTTGCAAACGGTTCGGTCTGATCCAAAACCCCCAGTCCACGGGTCTTTTTGGTCTACGGGTTTGCATAGTTCAAGTTAGACAGTCTAAATTGGAAGAGGATGGCCGAAATTCGTACTAAGGACTATGGTCTCGATTCACACGGGTTGGTCCTGTCCATGATCTGGTACGATCCTGTACGGTCCGGTCCACGGGTCTAACCGTTTTTTTTTTAATATTGAACTTTAAAATTTGAATTTATCAATATCCAAAAAAACCAACTTGACCATGGCCCGGTCTGATTTTGCTCTGGTTTAGCACGATTTAGGCACGGTTTAACCATGAGTTAGCACGTTTTTGCACGGTTTAACACGATTTTGACCATGAATTAGCATGGTTTTGCACAGTTTAGCACGATTTAACCAGGGCGGTATATTAACAGCATGCAACAAATTTGTATACGAACCGCATTCAACAGTTTGCAGTCTAGCTCTAAAGTAGTGGGTCCCAACTGTCGCTAAGTCTTGTCAGTTGTCAAAGGACAACAGACAATTTTTAATATTAATCCCAGTATTAATTGGAAAGGACAAAGGACATATTTGCCGACATTTTTATTTTTAACCATTTTCTAATATATTTTATTAAAAATAATCAAGGTTTTGGGTTTTTTTTTTTTAAATTGTGCATTAGAAAATGGTTAAAAATAAAAATGTCGGCATATTTGGCTCACTCAGCAGCTGCATCCCAAAAATAAAAATAAAGAGATAGAAATTTGGGGACTTTGACCTGTAAATTAATGTTTCAATTTTTCAATGAAACGGGACATATTTTGCCATTAATCAAAAAGAAAAAAAAGAAATAGTATCTCTGACTTCATAGCATCAAAGAATTTGATATTGCAAAGAGAGTTCTTTATCATCATTTTCTATGCCTCCAATTTCAAATTTTCAAGCCCAAATAACAAAATAAAATTTCCAAGTGTCATCTATATTCCTTTTTCTATAAGCACATACAAAAGTACCACATTTTGGTTTTTATGGTAGTCAAAATTGAAAAATCAACATTCATTCAAGATTATCTACATAAATGAATTTTTAAAAACTACTAAGCCAATCAAATCATGGTAAAATATGTTGCAATTTTTATGTACATGGAAAAAGTGAAATAAATCGCATCCACAAATTTTGATTTGATATCATGTTTTAAATTTTGAACTGCTAGAATTCTTAAAAATAGGAGGCACCAAAATAACAGGCATTCCAACCATCATTCCATAAATCGACAAAAAAACAGGCTGTTATTATAATATTCATGAAAATAATAATAATAATAATAACCTGAAGAAAGTGAAAGACCAAAACGTTGGGCCTAAGTAGGCAGCAGTGTCAATCAATTTTGCAAATATTACAAACAAATATTGAATATGCACCAAGTGAAAAGAAAAGAAAAATGACATTTCAACTAAATATAATACCTGGGTAACACGAGAAAATGACATTTTAGCAGCTAGTACTAAAGACTGAAAATTCAAGAAGCTTCAAGCAGCAAAAATACCAAGAGTACCCTCGAGAGGCACAAACATTGCACTCTTCACAGGGACCATAACCAAATTCACAACACATTAAAACATTGCACTCAAGGTGAATAAGCCAAAACAAAACCAGAAAAAGGGAGAACTGGCTTACCAATTGTCAAAATTATCCCAAAGGTTTTGAAACAGGGGAATGATTAATTATGTCCATAAACGTTCTATGCCATACTCCCGGATTATGACTGGCACACTTGTCGGTGGGAGCTAAGAAAGAAAGAAAAGGAAATAATTTTAAGCTTATGTTTAAATTGCCAAAACCAACTCCACCTGTGTAGAAACTACACAGCCTATCCCAAGCTAGGAAAAAAGGAGGGTTGTGATAGGCGTGGCAAGCCAACGTAAAATACAGCCTTTTTATGGAAATGAAGGCTCCGGTTGGGTTTCATTTCTAGCCTACCCCAACTTGTTTGAATGCGTATCCTTTGCATTAACTCAAAAGGAAATCTTTTGAGTTAATGAATTTCAACCATCCGATCTGTTTTAAGATTCGTGCGGACTAGATCAAAGGGCCCCCTAAGTTATAAGCACGAGCCGGATTAACTCCGTTTAAAATCAGACGGTTGAGATTCATTAACTCAAAAGATTCCCTTTTGAGTTAATGCAAAGGATACGCATTCAACTTGTTTGGACTAAAGGCTAGGTTGTTTTTGTTGTTTAAATTGCCAAAACCAATAGTTTTTACCAGCCAAGCCTGGTACTGTACTAGCATGAATCAAGAGAGTAGAACTAGGGTGTAGGTTCACCAAGTCTCTTGTGAACTCAACTCTAAAATCTATCGGATTGGTTTCAAACGAAGAATCCAAACCGTTGAAATCCTTCTAATTTACGAGTGATGCGTCTACATGTGAAAATTTTGAACTTTCGAATTAATTTAGTATAAAGTCAAGTGGTCAAAATTAGAAGATTTATAAATTAATTTTAATACATTCATTTTTTTGACACCTTTTGACCATTTGACTCTGTACAAAATTAATTTAAAATTTTAAAATTTTCACATGTCGATGCATCACTCATAAGGTAGAAGGATTTTCAAGGTTTTGATTTGTCGTTTAAAGTTAATCTGATAGATTTTAGAGTTGAGTTCACAAAGGAGCTTGGTGAACTTAAGAACACCCTAGTTCTACTCTGAATCAAGATATTTTAGAGAGAAAAGTCAACAACAGTATTAGAATTAACATACCATCCCTTGTTCCGTAACAAGCACCGAGACATAGTCAGAAGGTGTGGCATCATATCTGTAAAACAAACACCAACTCAAAAATCAAGTTGAATGAAATGAAAGATTTACTTCATAAACTTTATATCGAAGCTGACACATACTTCAGATTTAAGAGCTGGAGATTCTCATTTTGGGCCCAGCTATCAAGATAGTCCAAATCTTTCCTTCCGTAGACCTTTGAAATAGCATCTGGATCACCTAACAGCCGGGGAGGAGGAATACAATTTAATAAATAAGAAATGTTAAATTATTATGCATACCCATTAACAGAAATATTGCTAAAGTGGTTCCGTTCAAAGTTGACACAATTATTGACTGAGATTATTGTCCACCAGTTCAAATAAAAATTAATATCCTGGGGTAAACTAATACAAATGAAGAAATTCACAGCCCAAAGTTTGACCAAAATAAGAACTTTGGAAGTTTATGAGCCAAAGAGACTTTATAAAACTTCTTAAGGATCATTAGTGGAATTTCTCAGTACAAATTCCTCGAGGGTTATAAGTGATATTACCATGTTGGTGAGTTCAATAGAGCAGTTTGAGGGGTACAAATGATATTTACCATCTTTGAAAGGAACACAATTCATTGAAAAATATGTATTTATATAAAAAGAACAAGATTCACATAGTTCATCTGAGCACATTAAATTATTAGAGCTATAGGTAACAAATAAAGCATCCCAAAAAGAAAAGAAATAGTAACCCAATTCACCTAATTCATTAGAGCAGATCGAATCGAGCTGAACCCGATCATGAAATTTGTAAGCCTCACAGCAAACCAGCACCGGCACCCTGAAAGCATGCGCCACCATAGCCACACAGGCAGTTCCCACTCGGGAGTAGACTGTACCATTAGATAGCACCGAGGATGCCCCCAGAAACACCCGTGTCACCTCATGCATGACATAAGAAACTGCATTGATATGTGTATAGGTGCATTGAATCCCCCTCTCCACCAGCCGTCTCAGTAAATTTTGTCCTTCGTGCTTAGGCCGGGAATCAACCACCACCACACGAAAATTCTTCTTTATTTCGTGCGCATAGGCAAATATTGACTCGACTACTGAGGGAGAACCATACGTCAGAAGCACATCCCTGTCACGAATTTTTGAGACACCATGCTCGACTATTGCTTTACCGGCTATTATAATCTTTTCATTAATGAACCTGTCGATATCGGACTGAAGGCTGGATTTAGCTTCCTTGTCAGCAAGGTTGTGCGGGATACTGGATATGCGGTTCTTCAAAAACCGAATGGCATTACCTGTTAGGTGTTAAACATTGGTTCAAAAACCTAATGGCATTGTAATTATCATGAAGCTTACAAGAGCAATGTATAAAAAAATGCATTACCCATGCTGACAGATAGGGGTCGGCACTCAGTAAGAAAAGAAACACAGGAGTTGATTTTAGTCGTGAGGTCACGGGTCAGGGTTTTCTCAGGTGGAGTTGTGTAATCTTGTATCACTTCTTTGAATGCAAGTAGCATTGCTATGCAACGGGCATTGCCACCTGATATTTTGTCGGAGAGAAATTGAAGGCCAACCTGAAATAATTTAAGTAGCATTGTAGAGAGCTTATGTTTTCCATATAGAAATAAGTCACAAAAATAGCAATAGGAAAAGTATAAATTGCTCAAATTATTTTTTAAAGTATTAACATTTTTTCATTAGGTCCCTAAAGTTAAAAAATCACAGTATGATGCTTAAACACAGTGATTTATATGAAATAAAAATAAAAAAAATCCTCTTCCAATTAAAAATAATAAAAATATAATTTCTCATACTATCGAAGGGACCAGTGAAAATCTAAAATATATGTAAAAGACTAACTTCATGTCATCTTTCATGCAAAATTTTGGGCTCAATATAAAAAATTAATCAGCAGCCAAAGGAGAACATATTGTAATGTCAAAGGAGCATAATGGGAAATGTGAAGTTCAAATATCAGTAATTTAATTGAATAGAAAAATACTTGATAGACAGAAGGGTGGATTGGTTCCAGCTGAAAGTACTTCAATTCAAGATCTGGCAGTTGGGTCCCATGTTCGTACTGTGGCAAGTGCCTGAACAACTCAACCCGGTTTCGGGCCTCCGATTGGTTGACAACAGCCCGCTTCTTCAATTTACCAACCTTCGTCATGTCATCGAACTGCATCCGGGGGTGTGGTGCCACCACCTCCTTCTTCCCTTGTTTCTTTTCTATTGACCCAGCCGGAGCTATTGCCTGTGTGGGTCCAGACCCAGCAATGCCATCCTTCTTTTGTTGGGGTATCAGTTTGGTTGAGGTTTTTGGTTGCTTTGAAGCTGGGGGAACTCCACCAGAAGAAGCTACAGTCACATGAATTTAAATAAACTAAAGTCATTAACTTTTTTTTTCTTTCCTTTTACTGGTTTAATCCAAAATTGGATTTAAAATGTGGTTGCACTAAAAGTCTAGTTGGAAACTGACTGGCTGAACTGGTACAATGCCACATAACTACCAAACATGTCAGATATAAACAAACAAAATTTACCAGAATAAATATTACCTGCTTCTTTGGCAGCAGCTTTGGCAGCTCGTTGAGCCTCTTGGGCAGCACGCCGCTCAGCTCTGGTAAGTTTTTCTTTGGTCGCCACAGAAGGCCCAGCCCCTTTACCTTTTGACACATTTGAATCTCTTTTGTTTGTTTCTGCACCAAGCTTCTCATTAGATCACAACCAAAAAAACTTCAAGAGCAGCTATGTAGTATAATTTTGGGAAAATTTCTAGTGTACCCATACAAACTTTCAAAATAGCCAATTTCCCCATGAAAACACCATAATATCCAATATCCCCACAAAAATTTCACTTTTTTTCTTATATCCCCTTTTATTAATTTAATATTTTATTTAATTATTTAAAATTTTGAATGGACAAGTATACCCTTCCCTCTCTAGCTTGCCTACTTCTCCCTCCCTTCCTCCCATGACAGCTTGTTGAAGCTAATCAAACAGAGTTGAAAGTGCCAATATACTCGATGGACAAATTAAAGGTTTTCCCTTCAATGATATGCTCCTAGAAAATAAATTGATTTAAGTGGCTTGTATCGAGTATATATAGATGGGATGGCTATCAGATACCCTTTTAATCATCTTTTGCTTAGCACAACCAGGTTCAATAGGATACATGCAAAAAAAATGTTCTTCTAAATTAATAAATGATTGAGTAGGTTTGATTTCCTCATACAGATTTGAGAATGTCTCAAAGCCAATGGAAAAACTAATCATGCAACTTCAATTTGTGATTACAACGCGACTTTAATTTGCTCCGTAGTTGATAAAAAAAGGCTTTCATTTCTTTTTTATTTTAGTTCTTTCCTCATTCATTGTTCTCTTTGTTTGACAAGTGACGGGAAGAAATATATCATTGGTACAATACCTGTTGTCCTTAACCTATTCCTGGTTGCAATTAACTGTCAATTCAAATTCATTGAACCATGCCTAAATGTTATTAATCCATCAAATAAATAATGCGGGAAAAAGTTTTAGGTGTATATTTGTACAATTTGAAGCACCGAGTTTTTCTCTGAATTGGAGTTTTCTCTGAATTGGAGAATCCAGATCAAAGTTCAAAAGAAAAAAAGAACAATACTGGGAGTGACACAGTGAATACGGTTCACATATCAACACCAACTGTTTGGTGAAATGCCTCAGAGAAAACTTCATGAATAATAGTGCGCTGCTATATAATTTACGAACAGTTGGTTGACCCCTCTCCATGTTACCTATAATATTACTTATCATTTTGCTTTTCTCATGTGACCCGGTCAACTAAACTGGGTTTTATGGGATTGGAGATGAATTCATGCTCCAAATTTGCAAATTTTACCAGATAGGGGGGATGCAAGGAAGAGAGTAGTCAAGCTAGAGAAGGATTTGAAATGAAAAGATATATTTGTCCATTCAGTTTTTAAAATAATTAAATACAATTACAAATAAATAAAAGGGGATAGAACAAAAAAATATGAAGTTTTTATGGGGATATTGGATATTATGGTATTTTTATGGGCAAATTGGCTATTTTGAAAGTTTGTATGGGCACACTAGAAATTTTCCCTATAATATTATCTAATCACCATACAAATATACTACAACCATCATTTCGGAATCCTGATATAATTTACTATTCTTTATTTTGTTGAAACATTTTCAGCTTTGCTTGATTACAATGTAAACCTTAATTAAGGATTAATAAGAGCATTAGAAAACTGAACTTTAACATAAAGAGAGTGTAATAATCTTAATCATCTGAAATAGGGTTATACAGTCAAGTTCTGGCCAGAGAAACACCAAAAAATCTCACTAAACCAAACCAATCCTATACCATATATTAATCAAGCAACGTCAAATCCAATGCAATACCTGAAACTAGTGGCTCTGTCTTAGCAACTGGCTGAGGCATCACTAGACTACCTTTAGGTGTCATGCCACCACCAACTCCACTTAATGCCATTGACTCCTCGTCATCTTCCCCGAAATCAGATCCATCGGCCTCAAACCGGCTTGACCGAGACGGTGACAAGACCGGTGGTGAACCCAGGATCTGCTCCGAAGGATTGTAACTACCAATGTGGTGGTAATGAGAGTTGTTTATCTCGGTTGAAGGGTGGCGCGGCGGAGGAATCATGACGGGAGATAGGGAAGAGGGAGGCGACCCGGGGGAGGTGGTGGCGACAACGGTGGGGTTAGAAGAGGAAGCTGCTGCAGCGACGGAAGAGGAGTCTGGCGTGACAAAGCCGACCTGGCGCACCTTCGGCCCGATAACGGGTCGGTTGGGTCGTCTAAGATCCATCAAAGGTTTGCACTTTGCAGGGTTTAGGAAAGAGCGATTGACGAAGGCTTCTTTATTTTTTCAATTTTTTTATCCCGGATCCCTCGTCGTGAGGGTTTGGAGAAGAAGGGATAGTGAGATTAGGACTTAAATTCTGGATGAACCTGGTATATTGATGAGAGAAACACCTGAAACAGCTACATTGTCTATTCATATCACCTAAAGTAACTCAATTTTTTAGTTTAGATTTGGACCGTCAGATCTGTTTGCGCACGATATTAAAGTTGGATGTTCATTCGACCTCTGTGAGAATGGTCCAGATTCTGATCGTACGGCCCAAATATAAACTCAAAATTTAATTTACTTTAGTGGTTCATGACTACTGTTTGCTTGCCTACAATTCAATTATTGGTACGATTCTGTTGGGCCTATAATCTTATTCAGTAGGCCGGCCTTATAACAGCTTAAGAATAAGAGGCCTGTATTCTCGTCTTTATTTGTCTAACAGCACTGAAGAAAATTCTTTTGGAGCCCAAACTAAAATTACAAATATAATCTTGTTCAGTGGGTTCTGCGTGTTCCGTTTCTGGAAGCAAAATATTTACACATTTCAGCTTGGAGGCCCAAATTTTCAAATCAATGGTATTTCATGATTCATGTTAATTTTGGACCTCAAAGAAAATAAATGTTTATTCTTTGAAGTTCAGATTCCATTCATTTTTTTTTTGTGTGCAAAAGTAGTATTGACCATCTGTTTGAAACAATAGAGTTCATACAATAGATTCAAAATTTATTACTTTAACCACACATCAAAATAACAGCAGGACTAACAACTAACAACATATAGGCTAACAACTAAAAGCATACAGTAACCATCATACGATGAAAAAATAATACTAAATGGAATCACTAATGGCGATGAAGAGGAGGCACTAGCTGATGAAGATGAAATACTAGGAAAAAGGCCAACAGTAGCATCAATAGCATCATTATAACTACTCTATCACACAAATAATCTGCTAGGGACCAGGGTCCACATAAGAATCCAGCAGGAAGCTGTTCTAGTCCTGTGTGTTTGAGTCCGATAGTACAATCAGAGGGCCTATCTGAGTCAAAAAAGGTACATCAAAAGACATAATTAAATATAAGTTAAAATAAGAATTATCTAATCGAGATTTATACTAATATGAAGTTAGAGTAATAATAGAAGAAGCTACAACTCTAATATCAGGTACATGAGAGTTTTGAAAACATATCATATTTCGTGTTAACCTTATTATCCAAAAAGTGCATGCTCTAATCAATTCAACAAGAAGTGAGTCCTTTAATGGAATCCAATAATCAAAGTGTCAAAGATCTGACACTTGGGAACAATTAAATACAAAGTTATTATCATTCCCAATCCAAGATCATAGTGAAAAAAATAAAAGAGCAGGTAACAGAAGATGGTCTATAGTCTCGAAGGAACCACAAAATACACAATTAATGTTACCTTGCCATCCTCTGAATTGAAGGTTACATTTAATATGTATCTTATTTTACCCAAGTAACCAAACAAAATTTTTAATCTCAAGTAGAATCTTAGATTTCCAAAGAGTATTGTAAGTATGAGTTGGAACCCCTCTAAAAAATAAACCATGTATAAAGAGAGTTAACATGAAAAAAAACTCCGAAGAATTCCATCTCCAAATTATTCTATCAGGAGAAGAAACAAGCCCTAATAATTGGATCCATTTAGCTAATATAATACTAGTGATCTATTGAATCGGAATGCTAAAGGAAAATTTGCAAACACTGCTACCACAGTTATAGTAGGGTTAGAAATGATTAAAAAAATTAGAAAAAACACAATATAATGCACAATTACCAATACTATGCCATTTGTCTAACAAAAAAAAAGTAGTGGAACCATCTCATACAATTCTATTAATACCCATATCAAAAATCTGTGTAAGATCCAAAATACCAGACCAAAATGATGAAAACCTATTAGAATCTAAACTAGTAGATCATATGAGGCAACGAGGATTGATTTCCACTTCTCATCAACTGTTGGATCTTTAAATCGAAATCATCATTTAGCTAAGAGAGCAATATTCATGTAATTAAGGTCTAAAACACGTTACACCAAAGAAATCTCTTCCTAATAATATATATTTTATTTCTAATGGTTACAAGAATTCTATAAATAGATAAATTTTGCATTCAATTTTAACAAGATATAAATTTTGCATGAGTGAAGCTATGGTAATATGCACATTATAAATCAATCTGTGTTATGTATCTATATGTATCTTTATTTTGATTTTTAAAGTTCAAACAACTATTTTGAACAGTTAAATATGATCTCCGTGTGAAAATGTACTTAGAAACCAATTTTATATTTTATTTAGAACTTTTGTACTATTTTTTTTAGTTGATAGAAAATCATTTGATCTAAAAACTCTGGAACATCTAAAAGTAGTGATTTTCTATCTCTTTAAAAAATAGTAAAAGGGTTCTAAAAAATATATATATATATTTTGTTCTCTAAGTACATTTTTACAAGAAGACCACATAAATGGTTCGAATTGACTGTTTGAACTTTAAAAATAAACATATTGAACTAGTGCTCAAGTTAGTCCATAATATACATATTGTCAGAGTCTCACTCTTTTTATGTAATGCAATTCATTTCAATTCTTAAGTCCAATACTGTAGAGGATGGGCCTCACTTTACGGTTTGAGATTAAATCTCATCACTTTGGGATTCGGGCTAGCGTAGGAGGGCATTATTATTGGGCTTTGAGATTCGTTCCAAGTTAAAAAGAACGGTCGAGATCTATTAATTGTAAAAGATTCTCTTATGCAGTATTAGAGAGGATGTGAATTCTTATAAAATTGGATTCTATAAGTATGCATTTAGAAATTTATCGTATTAATAAAATGATCAGGAGAACAAATGAGAATCCATTATAAATTAGTAGGTAACATCATACAATTGTCATCATCTTCACTAAAATTTCTTTATCTTAATCCATTTAAAAACTTAGACGGCTCAATGGCATCTTATCTTTAATTTCTTCCTCTCTTTTATTTGGGGGGTGGCTCCTAAAGCAATCAAACCTATCTTATCTGAAGGTAATGTACCAACTTGAAGCACTTTATTTGAGATGCGCTATTACATCATTGCTGCTATAATCAGTACTTGACTTTCAATTGAATATAAACCTTAAAAAAGCAAAAAGTAAATATTAGTTGACTTTGTGTAGTGACCATTAGACATAATACCCTTTTATACACCTCTCACCATCACAAGTTGAAATCTGTCATGTTATGTTGACTTTATAATTAACAATTTCAATATAAATAATTTTTTTCTTAACCTTTTACAAATTTCACTTATCCACTCATGTATTTATGACAACCATGACATGGCTTAGTGGGACAACAACCGACTATATGGGTAGTAAAAATAAACTACAATTAACCGACTTTAATTATTTCGACTTCTTAATTTTATACTAAGCATAGTACTGAAAAAAAAAAATTCATGCTCATCCATGGCTCATGATGTAGAACATGATACAAGATTCATATTTCTCATTTATAATTTAATTTGTTTTCAAAAGGACATATATCTTATAGTATGTCATACTAATAATTGTCATTGATTTCCCTCGTATCTTATATATTGATTTATACCTAATTCTAAACGGCAGAGGGAAATAGCGGAAATTAATTGAAGTCAATAATTGATCCTACTAATATTCCAAAACTACATGTAAATTGATAAATTGATAAATTGATTGAGGTCAATAATTCATCTAATGCCAAAACAATTGATCATACTAATATTTCAATAGTTCGTTTATTAAATATTTTCAAATAAAACTACAAACTTAGTGCAGTGATACGAGTTCTGTTTTTGTACAGAGATGTCGTAGGTTCAATTTTCGACAATAACATTTAAAAGACTCTTATAAAAAGCCTAAGGTTTTTGAAGAAATTAAGGACATATTTGCAACTCTCAATTCTCAATATTTTAATCCTCTTTTGGCACAGGTCTTAATTTTGCAGTTTGATCCTTATAAAAAGCACAATATATAGCGCCATGGTATAACTAGTGGTGCAACTTGTGGGTAAAATTAAATGACTCATTTATTGACAATGTTATTTTATGTTCCTATACAAATAGTTCAACTACTCTATATATAATCCTTGGGGAAATTAATTAGATCTCTTAATAATTTAAATTATGATAAAAGAAAAACACAGCGAATTTTAAGCTGCTGCATGCATGTGAAAATATATCTTTAATTAGGTTTAACTCTAGCATTTTTAGCTTAGAAAGATTGGATAATTAACATATAATCTTCAAGGAAAAGCAAATTCCACCAATTTACTATTAAATCGTTCCCCATTTATGAAAGCTCCACTTAAGACTCGATCAAACTTGCTTTATATTTTGTCTCATATATGTTATAACACTTAATTAAGCTGATGAGAACTTATCCCAATTAAACAAATGGCTTGCTATCATTTGATCTTTGTGGTATATTTTTGTTATTTTTGTACCTGTGCTACAGTACTGTGTTATAGTATCCGGACTTAAAAAAATAATGTGTTATGGTCCCCACTAATTATTATTCTAAAAATATATTATATAGTCTCAACTAATTATTATTCTAAAATTCCAGCAGTACTCTTTCTCTATGGTCGCCACTAATTATATGGTTCCCCTTTCAAAGTCCCGGCACTAATTCCGCGTCAACCTTTCTCTAACAAAAATAATTGATCTCATAAAAATAAATACTTCAGTTTATAGATATAAATACTTTCTGTGTCTAAATATTAATACTTTTTGTGTCATATGTAAAAAATACTTAGATATTTATACCTTCGTAGATATAAATACTTAGAAGATAAGATATTAGCACTTAAAAAAGTAAGATGTTAATACTTTGATGCGTACGTAACTTGTTATGATAATCTCTTTTCGAGTTCCCCAATCATTCCCGCGTCAACTTTCCTCTAATAAACATAGTTGACCTCATAGGTATAAATACTTCAATGTATAAGTATAAATAATTTCAATATTTAGATATTAATACTTTCAGTGTCATATGTAAAAAATACTTGCAAGTGTAGGTATAAATACTTGTACGGCGAGGTATAAACACTTGCGTGACGACGAGCCTGAAAGTACGTTATCATGGATCTCATTTGAAAGAGGAAATTGCATAAATATTAATACTTTAAAAAAATTTAAATTGTGGAGTTTTTGTAGTTCCCATATGAAGTTATATTTATACATTTAATTTTCGGTGGTCCCCGAGTACTGTAGCGCGGTTACAGTGCGGGTACTGTAGCGCGGGTATTGTTATCTTGGCGCTACATAATTCACAAAATAAATAATTGTTCACATAATAAGTATAAATACTTCTGTACATAGGTATAAATACTTCCGTTCATAGGCATTAATACTTTAGGAAAAAAAATTCGAATTGTGTAGTTTTTGCAATCCCCACAAAAAGTTATATTTTAACATTTAATTTGCGGGTACAATACGAGTACTGTAGCGCGGATACTATTATCAGCTCCTTTTGTATAATATTAAAAGCTTTTTATCGATCAGATAATAAATTTTTGAATCCAAGTTGTATCTGTAATGTATATATAAAGAAATTCCAGGTGGGGCCGAGAATAGCCGAGAGATTAAGTAGATTAATTAGATGAGAGAATGAAGCCCAAAAGGAGAACATTTTGTGGGGCTGAGTATTTCCTTGAAAAGCACAACATATGTAGTGCTATTTAGTGACCAGGCCTTGTCTCCGGTCCCGGACTTGAACATGTGGTTATAACTCATAACCATCAAGGGGTAAATAGTGCTCGATCCCATGACGTGACACAATTTAATTATTAATTACTAGCAAGTGACAAAATGAGCCAAAACAAAACCATATAATCCAATGGGGGAAATGTAAAAAAAGGGTCTATAAAAGGATTTATAGCACGAGAATATTGTGCAGGATATATTTTTTGTATGTCGTTTTAATATATATTCTTAATGACAAGATGTATCTGTTGATACCTGATGCACAATTATATGTTTCATGCTCTGTGACTTGGTGTTTCATATATCATGTGTCATGCCTCACAAATCTTCTTTTCACTTATGTATATATCATGTAAAAAGGTAAATATATATAATTGTGGGGTTTGATCATTTTAATTATGGTCACATGTATCTTGTATTTCAATAATTTTGCAAAATGTTTAATTAGCTTTTAAAGGGGTAGAGTACCAGGGACAATTTAATCATCCACACATATTTTCATATTTCTGATCTATGTTTGCTGGCCATGAATATCATTCCATGTGCAGTCATGTTCCCTTGTGAATAAGGTACTATGACCTAGTGCAAGTTCAAACTAAAGGTGTCATGACATGTGATGCATGCCCCCTTGTGTAGTTGTGTCAATGTTTTGTCAAGTTCACTTCCACATGCATGTCAAACTGACTGCAACATGTATTCAAATATATACGCATACAATTAACTTACCATCATCAGCAGTCTGAGCATGAAAATTAATTATGAGTTGATATAACAAAGAAGAAACATCATTGTTTGGTCTTATATGTGTAATGTGGTTCTCACAAATGGAGGAAATGTCACATGATTTGCTTTCTGTTGTACTATAGAATGCTTACAAGAGTTAAGTCTACTCGGCGTATTCACAAAGACAACAGCACAACTAATTAAATTTAATGGCACTTGAATTAGACTAAAGTAAAAGCATCCAACTATATCTGATATTTGGGGATGTACTAATTATATAATGTGTACACTCTTATATATATCTATATATTGAAATATGCTAGCATGCTATGCATAGCATAGAGCCCCTCCATGCAACGGCTCAGATTTTAACTTTTCAAAATCCTAACGGTCGATCCGAACCGTTCATCTTATTCTCCATATTAATATGTGTTTGGGGACCAAATTTTACATTTTCTGGAATTTGTTTACTATTTCTTTAGATTTATTGAAAATCGCTGTTTTCAGCAAATCTGGACCATAAAAAAACAGCGATTTTCAATAAATCTAAAGAAATATTAAAAATTTTCCAAAAAATGTAAAATTTGGTCTCCAAACACATATTAATATGGAGAACAAGATAAACAGTTCGGATCGACCGTTAGGATTTTGAAAATTAGAAATCCGAGCCATTGCATGGAGGGGCTCTATGCTATGCATAGCATGCTAGCATATTCCTATATATATATATATATATATATATATATATATATATATATATATATATTTGTTACATTGTTTGACTGGACCACATAGTTTATCTCATGCATGACATCACTGTCCAATTGATCAGAATTTTCAATGAAGAAATAAGTAAGAAAAAAGAAAGAAAATCCACTTTCTAATTAAGTCAGAAATCCACTTGAAAGAAATTTTTTTGTTATCTCCTCAACTAAAAAATTCTCTCATTTGGCCAAAAGGATCTCGTTATGCATTAGCTCCTAACAATTAGTGGACCAATGGTTAATTATAGACTCATACCAATTATGAAATTGATTAACTAATTGATACTTCATAAATATTATGGTTGAGCTAGCTTCAAGATTTTTAAGACATTAATTAAGTCCTTAATCTTTTTTAACCGTTTCGCCATTAATTATTGTCAAATTTAATTTATTATATGGCTAAAAAATAATTTAACTTTGTACTCATATATATTTACATGCTTCTAATTCAATATATAAAATTAGTTAATTTTTTATGTTATTAGCTGTTTAAATTTATATATGTCATTTGATATTGCATTTTATTTGATAACATATATGTCTCAATTTGAATTTTTTTTTCTTAATCACATATTTTTATTGTTCCTCAACTAATAAAAAGTAATAACTATACTTCAAAATTCACACCTTACCTGCATTTCAGATGTGTTATATATTTTTCCAAAAAATATTAATTTATATGTGATAATAAAAGTGTTTATACGTTATGTTATTTTAATTATTTTTTAAAGTTGTGTTTTCTTCTTATTCAACGAAATTATTTAGCCCGAACTTGCTAATCATTTTAAAAAGAAAAAAATGATAAACACTTGTATTTTAGATAAGTGCTTAATTGTGATTTCAAATATGAGTACAACTATATAACATGTTAAGTATAATTAATAACTAGGAATTATTTCCTTAATTTACTTAAAAGGCTAATCACTACTACAAAAAAACACTTCACCATCGGTTGAAATCGCAATCTGCAATCGGTTAAAATTTTCAATTATATTAACTACAACCATCAACTACAAGAACGGGACAATATCCGCGAGGGTAAAAAGTGACTATCTGAGATGATATACTCATAAACGTGTTTTTTCTATTAGCGGCAAAAGTATCTGCGAGCCTATACCGGCATTAATTATCCCTCGCGGATACTCTTGTACAATACGCAGATTATAATTAAATCTCATCAGAATTAATTCAGAACATCTTATCAATGGTAGCTTGTGATATCAAAAGGAAAAAGAAAAAAGAAAAAAAAAAGTGCTTGACCCATGCAATATATGCATGGCACATGCATGCAACTACGTACATAAAAGAAACGTTATTTACTATTTGTCATTGAGAAAAGGACTTCAAATAAAGCCACCGCCCAAACCAATAAAGCTTAGTCCATGTTTGGGACCATTTTGCCATAATTTCACCACGCTTAATTAGCCGACATTTGACTTGTAGTGTACTCAAAGAATGAATACAGACATACACACAAATCAATTCATGCGCCTTAAATATATAATTATGTGAATGTTTTGTTTATACTCAGCTTTCACATTATTATTAGGTAATTCTTGGTCACATCCATCGCATCTATCTGGTAGCTGTCTCCTTTCCCTCAAGTAATTCAAAATTTGAGTTTAGATTCAGATCGTTCGATCAGAATTCACTACTAATTTGTTTCAAGGTAGAATTAATACACATATTCTTTAATAATTATGTCAGAGCAAATAGGTTTGGATCTCCAAAGTAACCCAAATTTAAAGTTTAGATCTGGACCTTCCGATCAAAATTCGGATCAATTTGGCTCAAAGTGGAATGCAATCCATAAATATGTGTGCAAGATCAGCAATCACACGATTCGGATCCAAACTCAAAATTTAGATTACTTTAGAGGATCTGAATATTTTATGATGAGGCAAAATTTTAAAATGAAAAATCATTTTATAATGATTTATAATAATAAAACATATTATTATATTTTTTATAAATAAATGTAGCAACCAAAAATATTTTTTAAAGAAAATTGAACTTGAATGTGACACTTTACCACCCCTAGGTTTATTGGATTAGTTAATTTCGATATGAATCGAATCAAATATTCGATTTTGATAATTAAAAATTACAATCAATTAATGCTTTATATTTATAAAATTACAAACAGTATGTTTTCGACCTTTCATGTACACACATATATTGTATGCGTTTATATAATCAATATACTTAATTTTTCTTAACTTTATATTAAATTAATTAATTAATATATAGTTAATAATAAAAAAATCTTCTTTCTCTTACTTTAATTTTTATCTATATATATTTACATGGTATTGGAGTAACAATTAATATATATATAAGTCCATTTTCACCTACATTATGCAAGGTAGATATTAAAGAGGTGGTATTGAATTGGAGACATGATGGCCACGTGTAAATGAGTATGGCTTGTTAGATTGTTAGTTGGATCCCTCAATGGTCTATCTTCAACTTCTCTTTTCAACTTTGAAATATATTATATATATATATGGTCTCTAGCTACCAAATTAAAACAGGAAATTAATTTGAGATAAAAATTAAGATGTATTTATTGTTGTTCTCTTTACTTGTGTTCGATCAGTAGTCCATAGATTTTTATTATTATTGGTTTAATTGGTTCGGTAACCGAACCGAAATATTCAGTTTAAGAAAATTGGATAAGTATTATTTTTCTCTGTAAACATTTGACATCACTGATGGACGATGAAAATAATAAAAAAAATAGTTTGTGAATGTTATCATATATATAATATAGTATTTAATATATTTTTTTGCTCCTATAATAAATTAAGCAGGCAAATAGCTAGATACAATTCTCCTAGGCCCCCGTGTTCTCCATTTCATTTTGATTAGTTGATGTAATATATAATTAATATGCATGATTAATATATTGATGCCTCCTATAAGGAGATTGAAGTCGGTGTTTTTTCTTTCGTTTTTTCCTGTATGTTTTCTTTCTGTTTGTGAATTATATATATATTTTTTATTCCTCAAAATTAAATTAAAGCAATGGAAGTTAGCGAATCAAAAATCAGTTATTTTGGTTTTTAAAAATAAAATAAAATAAACAGCAGTTGCAAGAGACAAATTATTAAATTTAAAGAGCATAGTATTAATTAAGGTGTTGAGCACCTAATTCCTGTCAAAGATCTTCTAACAACCCATGTTGGCACGTTACAAAGAGATACAAGATGTCGGCTCTCTGCAAATAAAATTAAATTACAATTATAAATCTCAGATGGGCATCTAGAACATTAATAAGTAAAACAATGATAGCTAGCTAGAGATTTATATTTATTTATATATATATATATATATATATATATATATATATATATATTGGTAGGTATTGGCAGTTGGTAGTTTTTTCCGGTGAAGTAGGTTGTATGGTGTGCATGGGTTAATTTGCCATCCATCCATCCATCCTTCATTTATTTATTTAATTATGAAATTAAATTTCATTTCTCTAAGTGTAAGGTGCACATGATGATAATGTGTGTGGGGGAAGGAAGGGGTGCGGTTCTCATATGCCTATGTTCACCTTACCTTATCAATCAATTAATGTATGTACAGAGGCTGGTCTCATGAACAAAACTGACAACAGACAGTGGGCCCCCTTACCAAGTCCAGTTTTTCTGTGCCCATTTCCGGTATTGCAGAGGATCACCCTCAATTTACGGTTTGAGATTAAATTTCAACCGAGAAAAGGGAGGTAGCACAATTGGCTAGGAAAATGTCATAGAGTTGTTATACCCAAAGGTCGAGAATTCGATTCCCCCCTCAGAAACCTTGGTAGCTACTACCAAGTTTTCAAAAAAGAAATTAAATTTCAACCGATTTGGTATTCGAGCCGCAATAAGGGGGCAGTATTTTTGGGCTTTGAGATTCATGCCAAGTTAAAAGGATCGGTTCAGATCTAGTAATTGTAAAAGATTCCCTTATCCTTATCATGTAATGGAGAGGATGTGAATTCCATTTTTGCAATGCCTTTCATATATCAATTGCATGTGTTATTTGATAGCATTTATATATAGTACTATATATAGGAGCAAGAAATGACAAGAGGTGATTAGGTGAAACGAATTGAATTATTTTTTTTGTTCATTGAACCAGCGGATCTTGACCAAATAAAAGTAATTCTAATTAATGAATACCCAACGGTTACAACTAACGGTCAAGAGAGCATTTTTTTGAGAGAGAAAAAAAATGGAGGGTCCCGCTTCCAATTTGCATTGAATGTGACATCAAATATATATGTTAAAAATTGCATTTTTCTTTCAAGAAAAAGAAAACAAGTATTATAATCTTATCATCAGTGATATATATCAACAAAAACTTATGATAAAAATCTTATAATTAAAACAAAAGAAATGTAATAAAATTAATAAATTCCATTTCCAACATATGGTGGTTTCATGTATAATTTTGTTATCATCTTTTGAATAATATTGCGATTTCAACTAAGAATACTAATAATTAAGGTATGAAATCTTAACATTAATTGTCAATTATAAATTGGTCAAGATTATTCATTTCAAAATATAAGTCAATTATAACCTAAAGTATTGAAATAAATATAAAATTTAAATTTATATGGAATTCAGTACTGTACACATGGTACATGGGCATCATGGTAGAAAGCTAGTATTGATTGTCAATTAAGACTAACTCAAGATGCTACATGGGCATCATGGTACTAGTTAGCTAGAAATCACAAAAAAAATTAATTCTGACAGAGAAGTTAATTATTTACAATTAATTGTTATTTTATATAAGTTGAGACTAAGGAATTGGTAGTTAGAGGACATGTTAATGATTAAACACTAATTAATATATATATATAATTTGGAGCCATGCACGCTCCCATGCATTACTCCGCCAAGAATCTAATCATCAATGAATAGTATATATATATGATGAACTTATATATATATATATATAAATATATATATATATATAATCTGAGAAATGAAACGCCAGGACTAATTTGAGAAGTTAGGACGGTTGGTTATAGTATAATCGAAAAAGCGATGCGCAAATCTTCGTAGGAGACTGCTTGCCTCCATTAATCAGACTAAGAGAGACTTGATCATGTGCATGCATGTGCATGTATGGTTGCACATAATATATATACAATACAAGGTGCCACTGCCAATGCCAATGCCATGGGGCGGTCCCTTGGCAGTTGCAACTTGCAACAACACATGAAGTGTATATATATTGCACTCATATATATCTTTGTTACTTTTGATTTCATTTTAAATCTCATTAGCCGGCCGACGTCCCCTCTCCTAATTTAATATTTAAAAACATCCATTTGAAGTATATATATTATGACATGCATGTTATATACATCTTTCTGTTATGTATCTAAAACCAATAGAGCTTGACTTACTTAGTGATAATTATTAAGCTAGCTAACATTAATTGAAGGTTTATTTATTAATGTAAGCTAGCTTGTCTGAGTGTACAATATAATTTTCTGAAAGGGGGCCACATCAACAGTTTACAGTTGATGCTCAGAATCCAAAGTAACTACCATTGAATCAATATATTACAAGTGGATATATCTCTAGTTCCTGTTGTACATTATTTTATATAGTTTTGTACATATTCTGTTCAAATGTTGATTTACAATGTGGACTAGTAAAACTTTGTAATCTCATAACTGCCCCTGCAAATTTAGTGTTTAGTTCCATCCAACTTAATTTTGGAATAAGAAAAATGCATTAATTATATATGCGTGTTAGTTTAAGATACTGGTTATAATCATTTTATAGTTCACTAATTATAAGCTAACAGCAACCAAAATCATTAGTTGTACCAAACAAAACAACCATAATCAACAACAATATCTTTTTTTTTATGGTGTCGACAATTACCGACAACAGATATATTGATAAAAAAAAATTATACAAGTTTTACATATACAAATACTAATTAGAAACTCTGTCTCCTATACAAAGGAATTACTAATTCTCTCCTATGCAACCACTTGTCAAGATTCACTAGTTCTATTTTAAATGTTTATTCAACAGTTTTCTGATCTAGTGCCGTATCGGTGATAAGCCGATGCACCGCTTTCCTTTGATGCTTTTTAATCTATCTAATATAAGTATCTTGATAGCATGATTTTCATTATAGTTTTTGGGTGTTTGTGTAAATAAAAAGTAGTTTGGGGGATTAAGCATTAAAGCCCCTGATGGACACAAAAGAAACCTTCCCCAGATGTGCTCACTGGGCTGTTTAGTCTTAGGTTCCAAGTGGAAGTGGGTCAATCACTAGGCCCACATTCATTATAACTTTTTTACATCAATGTGCAATATACCCAACTTTGCTAGGGGCTTCAATGAAATTAAACCTTAATTTTCTCTGTTTTTTTTTGTTTCTATTGATTTGAATTAACATGGTCAATTTAGCATAACATGAGATTCCTCGAGCCCCGAGTTGTACAAATATATGTTTTCTTCATTCCTGTAATTAATCTGACCTCGTTATAAAATCCGTCTCGTATTAGGAGAAAGCATGTTGACTTTAATTAATGCATCAAAGTAGCAAACAGAGACCTGTCAGAAGAGACACTGGCAAAAGTTTGATAAATTAACCTAGAACGAGTACTAACGACATAATTAATTACTGCTGTCTTAACTGGAGCAGGCCTGTTCGACTGTTCGTTGGATCTTAAATAATATTAGTATAGTAGTTAAAACGTATTCGTATCCGTATCCGTAATGATAATGAAAAAAAAATCTCTGTCTTTATCTATTTTTTTGAATATGCGCGGTACAGATCGGGTAATAAAAATGTGTCATTGACAACTAATTTGTATTAAAAAAAAATTTCAAAACAAGAAAAAAAATAAAAAAATAATAATGAATACAACTAATTTGTATTAAGAAAATTGAGTAAAATACAAAATTTTATTGCATCACGTATTATCTTCATACAAATATATATCTATATCTATAATTTTATTTTTAAAAATTACTTTATAGGATAACGGGTAAGATAATGAAAAAAAATATTATCCATATCCGATAAGCTAATGAAAAAAAAATCTTACCCATACTTATTTTTTTCAAATACGATATGAATCGGGTAAACGGATAAAAGGGTATCATTGACACCCCTAGTATTAGTAAATGTTTTAATTCTTGAGGTCAAGGTTCTAAATAGCAATTATAGCGCTATAGCTTTTAAGGTTCGAAAAAATTATAGTGCAGTTATAGCACAACCATAGCTAGTTATTTAGAATCATTATAAAAGAAAAGCAGTTAATAGCGTTATAGCTTTTGAGATCTGAAAAAGCTATAAAACAGCTATCGTGTAGTTATAACAGGCTATTTAGAACTCTACTTGAGATATGTACGGATACATATATATTCGGCTATAGATGCAATTTTTGGATATTTGTCAGAAATGTACGGATATAAATATAGATATAGATACGGATCGAATAACATTAATCAGATACTCTTATGTATATGAGAGGTTTCTTATTTAACTTCAAACAATTATATGTTTTAAATCATCAAAACTAAAACAATTTCATTAAGAGTAGAATTAGGGTGTTTTTAAATTCACCTAGTATCTTTGTAAACTCAATTCTAAAATTTATTGAATTGACTTCCAATAATAAATCTGAACTATTGAAACTCATCTACCTTATGTGGAATTTAAAAAAAAAAATACAAATAAAGAAATTCTTTTAAACAAAAACAAACAACTAATGTAGTGGATTCCTGAAAAGCACCTCCATCGAAACAGTGCTACAGTATATAAAAACTGCACTTTAATTTGCACTTTGCACTTCGAATCTTTTAATGACTTGCACTTAGAAATTTTAAAAGAATATATTATGTATAAAAACTTGACATGTTATATATAAAGATTTAATAAGATTTTGATACCGAATATTTACAGAAGTTTCCATTTCAAACTATTTTTTTACTGACATTGATGTAAGACTTTCATGTGATTTTTAACTGGCATTAAATTACTTTTTTCACCGACTTTGATGTACTCTGTTACTAGATTCGTTGAACTGGAATTAATGTATTTACTCCGTTGCGCATAGGGCTGTACAAAAAGTTGGTAGTTTGTAATTTGATTTGAATTTGATTCCAAAAAAGCTCGCAATTGATTCGATTCGAAATTAGTTCGTTCTGAAACAAATTAAACCACTTCGGTTCAAATCTTATTCAAATCAAACTCAAATTGGATATAATTCGTTCGAAATTAATTCACGGACTATTTAGGTTTGAATCTCAAATAATGCAACTATGGGTTCGACCATCAATTTTTTAATAATGCAGGAACCAAACTTATATCATAGCTCAAAATTGTTAATATAATGATAACTTATAATAGGAAAATGTTTCAGCGGTGTAACAAATTAACAATGGAATAAGTTCCATTTGACTAGGTCCATATCGTGATTTTAATCAATCTAGCAGTGTAAAATTTCAGAGAATCTTAAGCTGACCCATAATCCATCAGTGTTAATTCGTAAAAAGTAAAAGAAAACTGTGTGAATTTTGTTCCATTAAAAGAAAACTAATGCATAAACTATCGGTATAACTAGGGTTGTCAAAAAAAATCATAGTTTGTAATTCGATTGACTTCGATTCGAAAAATTTGTAGTTCGCAATTAATTCAATTCAAAATTAGTTCATTCTAAAACAAATCAAACCAGTTCGGTTTGAATCTTATTCAAATTCAAACTCAAACTAAGTAAGTTCGATTCGGTTCGATTAAAGAATTTAGATAGTAATTGTCATACTAAACAAAATGTGGTGACATGTGAATACTATATATATGTATATAGTAAGGCTACGCTACTTCGTGAATTAAACGAGTTGTTTTAATTCGCGCTCATATCTCTAGTTTCGAAGTCCAAATAGACGATCCAAACCGTTAGATTTTAATCTATATTAAAATGTGCTTGGAGACCAAATTTTACATTTTTGGAAATTTTTTTACTATTTATTAAGATGGTTTGAAAATCGTTGTTTTTTAATGGTGCAGAATTTTAATAAAACCAATGATTTTCAAACCATCTTAATAAATAATAAAAAAATTCCAAAAAATATAAAATTTGGTCTCCAAGCACATTTTAATATAGATTAAACATCTAACGGTTTAGATCAGCTATTTGGCCTTCGAAATTAGAGATATGAGTGCGAATTAAAACATATCGTTTAATTCACGAAGTAGCGTAGCATTACTCTATATATATATATAGGAGTTGGGCTATGATGCATTGCAATGTATAGCCTCTTTTGTACATTAGACTATAAATCACCGGATTCAAAGTCCAAATAACCGATCCAAACTGTTAATCTTGTTCTTCATATTAATATGTATTTGGAGACCAAATTTTTCATTTTTTTTGAAATTTTTTACTATTTTTTTAGATTTATTGAAAATCGCTGTTTTTTATGGTCCAGATTTTTCTGAAAATATCGATTTTCAATAAATCTAAACAGATAGTAAAAAGTTTCCAAAAAATATAAAATTTAGTCCCCAAACACATATTAATATGGAGAACAAGATGAACGATTTGGATCAGTTATTTGGACTTTGAATCCGGTGATTTATAGTCTAATGTACAAAAGATGCTATACATTGCAATGCATCATAGCCCAACTCCTATATATATATATATATATATATATATATATATATAGAGAGAGAGAGAGAGAGAGAGAGAGAGAGAGAGAGATGGGCTATGGTGCATTGCAATGTATAGACTCTTTTGTACATTGGACTATAAATCACCGGATTCAAAGTCCAAATGACCAATCCAAACCGTTCATTTTGTTCTCCATATTAATATGTGTTTGGAGACAAAATTTTATAATTTTTTTGGAAATTTTTCACTATTTTTTTAGATTTATTGAAAATCGTTGTTTTTTATGGTTCAGATTTGTCTGAAAACATCGATTTTCAATAAATCTAAAAAAATAGTAAAAAAAATTTCAAAAAAATGTAAAATTTGGTCTCCAAACACATATTAATATGGAGAACAAGATGAACGGTTTGGATCGGTCATTTCGACTTTGAATCCGATGATTTATAGTTCAATGTACAAAAGAGTCTATACATTGCAATGCACCATAGCCCATCTCTCTCTCTCTCTCTATATCTATATATATATATATATATATATATAGGAGTTGGGCTATGATGCATTGCAATGTATAGCATCTTTTGTACATTGGACTATAAATCACCGGATTCAAAGTCCAAATAACCTATCCAAACTGTTAATCTTGTTCTTCATATTAATATGTATTTGGAGACCAAATTTTACATTTTTTTTAAATTGTTTACTATTTTTTTAGATTTATTGAAAATCGCTATTTTTTTATGGTCCAGATTTGTCTGAAAACAACGATTTTCAATAAATCTAAACAAATAGTAAAAAATTTCCAAAAAATATAAAATTTAGTCCCTAAACACATATTAATGTGGAGAACAAGATGAACAGTTTTGATCGGTTATTTGGACTTTGAATTCGGTGATTTATAGTCCAATGTACAAAAGAGGCTATACATTGCAATGCATCATAGCCCAACTCCTATATATATATATATATATATAAAGAGAGAGAGAGAGAGAGAGATGGGCTATGGTGCATTGCAATGTACAAACCCTTTTGTACATTGAACTATAAATCATCGAATTCAAAGTCGAAATGACCGATCCAAACCGTTCATCTTGTTATCCATATTAATATGTGTTTGGAGACCAAATTTTACATTTTTTAGAAAATTTTTTACTATTTTTTTAGATTTATTGAAAATCGATGTTTTCAGACAAATCTGGACCATAAATAACAACGATTTTCAATAAATCTAAAAAAATAGTAAAAAATTTCTAAAAAATATAAAATTTGGTCTCCAAACACATATTAATATGGAGAACAAGATAAACGTTTTGGATTGGTTATTTGAACTTTGAATCCGGTGATTTATAGTCCAATGTACAAAAGAGACTATACATTGCAATGCACCATAGTCCAACTATATATATATATATATAGAGTAAGGCTTGGGTGCTATGGATAGCATAGAAGGCTACGGTGCTACGGCTCAATATTTGAGTTTTCAAAATCCTAACGGTTGATCCTAACCGTTCATCTTGTTCTCCATATTAATATGTGTTTGGAGACCAAATTTTATATTTTTTGAAATTTTTTTACTATTTGTTTAGCTAGGTAGAAAATCACTTGATCTAAAAAATTCTGCACCATTCAGATATTTGATTTTCTACATATCTAAAAAAATAGTAAAAAATTTCCAAAAAATGTAAAATTTGGTCTCCAAATACATATTAATATGGAGAACAAGATGAACGGTTCGGATCGACCGTTAGGATTTTTAAAACTCAAATATTGAGCCGTAGCACCGTAGCCCTCTATGTTATCCATAACACCCAAGCCTTACTATATAGATATATAGGAATATGCTAGCATGCTACGTGTAGCATAGAGGCCCTCCGTGCAACGGCTCAATATTCAACTTTTCAAAATTCTAACGGTCGATCCGAACCGTTTATCTTTTTTTCCATATTAATATGTGTTTGGAGACCAAATTTTACATTTTTTGGAATTTGTTTACTATTTTTTTAGATTTATTGAAAATCGCTGTTTTCAGCAAATCTGGACCATAAAAAAATAATGATTTTCAATAAATCTAAAAAAATAGTAAAAAAATTCCAAACAATGTAAAATTTGGTCTCCAAACACATATTAATATGGAGAACAAGATGAACGGTTCGGATCGACCGTTAGGATTTTAAAAAATCAAATATTGAGCCGTTGCATGGAGGGTCTCTATGCTACGCGTAGCATGCTAGCAGATTCCTATATATATATATATATATATATATATATATAGAGGAGGGATCGGATGACACCGTTTTTTGGTGACATCGGATGACAACGTACATTTTCAAAGTCCAAACAGTCGATCCAAACCGTTCAACTTGATGGATATGTTAAAATGTGCTTGCAGATCAAATTTTACATTTTTCTGAATTTTTTTTACTATTTATTAAGATGGGTACAAAAATTCAACGGTCTGAATATAACAATTTTGTTAAATACTTCATAAATAGTAAAAAAAATTTCAAAAAATGTAAAATTTGATATGCAAGCACATTTTAACATATCCATTATGTTGAATGGTTTGGATCGACTGTTTGGACTTTGAAAACTTTAAAAATGCACGATGTTATCTGATGTCACCAAAAAGGGTGTCATGCGATCCCTCCTCATATATATATAACTTTTGCGAAGTGTTAATTAATAATATAATATCCTAGAATTATTTCTCTCGTCACTCATTCTTCTGTTACATGTTAATTTTCATAGGAATATTTTTTTTCGTTCAATCTAATTTATATTTCTAAAAGTCCTTGGGGTATCTTGTGAATCTAAAACTATAAGAGATTGTACTTGATTTTCTATTTCAAATTATTTCCATATTGAAGTACTTTGATTTTAGTTCTATTTTTTATTTCCTTTTTTTCTTGATATGCTTAATTATAAAAACTTAATATGCTAGATATTCATATTTAAAAGCTTAAATATATGACTTGAAATGTATATAAGTAGAAAGGGAAAGGTAGCATAATTGGCTAGAAAAAAGTCCTAAAGTTGTTGTACCCAAAGGTCGAGAGTTCGATTCCCCTTCACGACTTCGCAGCTTCTGCAAAAGTTTTCAAAAAAAGAAATGTATATAAGTATAAAGACTTGATATATTACGCATAAAAATTGTCATTTTGAATCTTTGTAAAATTAGATATATTATGTGTAAAGACTTAATATGTTAAATATAAAGACTCCGAAACTTTTAATTATAACACTGCTAAAAAAAATAATAATCAAAACACCACCCTTTTCTAAAAATTATATATTTAGCACGTCCGCAACTTGAAGTTGCAAACACCACCTTTTTTTTTCAAACCAACTTTGACCACTGACTCTATTTTGATTGGTCAGAAAAAATTAGGGGCTCACAATTTTTTCTGTTGTCCGCAATGTGAGAAGAGAGACATGTTGTGAGGAGAAAACAAAATTTGTCCATAGCATAAAATTGCAGATATTCAATTTTTGTCCGCAATATCTCAGATTTTGTGATTTTTTTATTTATCATTTTTTTGGGCCGAAGTATTTTTAAAAATTTCAGATAAAGACTTGATATGTTGGGTATAAGATCTTCCTACTATTAATAGAAATTGAAAATCAATAATTTTTTTTAATATTTTACACTAGCTAGTCTTACTTCTGATGCATAACATTTATGAAATTTTTTAATTCAAATTAAAACCCAACTAGCACTAGTTGTTCAATCTTTATAAAGAATTAATATGTCCAGTTTTATAAAAACTTGATATGCTAGATATAAATTAGGCCTAATATGTTATGTATAAAAACTTGCACACATTAATATAATTAAATATTTGCATGCATCAACTAGCTTCAGTTGTGAATGCACTAACAATTTTTTTTTTTTTTTTTGAAATGCTTAGTAGAGACTACCAAGTTCACTAACAACTTTTTCAAAAATAATTATGATCAAAAGTCGCTACTCGAAGAATTTGATCGGATTAACTTTAAAATATTCACAATCTCTGCAAGACTTTTAATATTAACCATGCCATGCATTTCCTACAATTAAAAAAAATTATATTCGGAAACTAATTACTACAATTCTGTACTTTTCTCTTTTCAGAAAAAAGAAAATCGGAAATAAAGGATGAACGATCGATGTTGTACATCGATCAAGAACAATCATTTCATTGTATTTGTGCGAATTGTCATATCAGTAACCAATTAACCGTTCAAATTTTGCTAGTACATGATCTTTCAATTTAACCTGTCATTTATACACACATTTGACGGCTATGTTTAAATTCAACACATAGCAACTTTTCAAGTGAGCTTGACAGCAGCTGATATATAGCTACCATTTTGTGCTTCATTTTGCTGGGTTTTATCATTGTTCTATTTCTAAGGGATGATAATAAATTTATGTATTTGAAATATTATCCTTTGCACAATAACAGGTAATCACAAGCTAATATATTATTTTGTTTTTGGTAACCAATAGTCATGAGATTTCATGTAAAAATGCATGTAATGCCAAAACAAATGTATATGCACAAGCTGGACATGTACGAGACTTAAATTGTTTTTTTTGTTCAGTTTGTTAATTTTAATTCTCTTGTCAAAATAATACGCTTGTTGTCTGAAAAAATCTAGC
Organism: Carex rostrata; assembly: GCF_964058835.1. Taxonomy (NCBI): domain Eukaryota; kingdom Viridiplantae; phylum Streptophyta; class Magnoliopsida; order Poales; family Cyperaceae; genus Carex; species Carex rostrata. The sequence goes on from NC_135937.1 coordinate 8,108,831, forward strand.
AAAAAATAAAATAAAATAATAATAATAATAACCATGCACAGAAAAATAATAAAGTAAAGAGCAAGTGGGTTAAAGATAAACTAAAATATAATATCATAGGCCTAACCACCATTCAGGGCCTAACTGAGAGGATGGCTATGTGTGCAATTAATAGCATGACGCGTGTCCAATTGTCCCATCCAGCGGCCCAAATCATAACCTTTCTTTATTTTCTATTGCTTATTTATTCAAAGTTTAAAATGATTCCAACAGGGTAGTTAACAGTCTCCCAATTTATGGGATCATTTAATGGGGGCAGGATTAAAAAATTAATTATTTTGATTTTTTTTTTTTAAGATGATTGATTTCTATCATTTTCTTCTATGATCCAAAATCCTAATCAGAGAATCTCATACCCTTGGAATATTTATCATATAAAGTGTTATCTTCTGAAATAATACTATTAATATATTTAACTTGTGTTTGTACATAAAAACTATATTTTCAACGAGTATATAAATTTAAGAGAACTAAAAATTTCATTCTTTTACTACTAAATGTAACCAGGAATCTATATAATTAAATTATACTTAATTGCTTGCAAGAATCTTCTATTAGGACACATAATATACACACAACTATATTAACAAACTATTCAATAAGGAAAAATAGAAGTAATAATTAAAAATCCATTCTATCATTGTACTAATTAAAACACTTCAAAAGCAATGGTGGAGCCTATTACATGGTGGTAGGCAATTGTCTATCTCTAAAAATTTAAAATTGAGTATGAAATAGTATAAATATGTTCGACTGTTTTAATAGCAAATACAGTAGAAAATATATATGTTCTACATGCAATGAGACGTCACCAGATTCAATTTAAATTTTGTTGTATGCCTTTTGATTTAACTACATAATCAACAAATTAACAATCACAATTTGTTATGAATCTAAACGATGGATAGAGGCAAGAGCGACCATGTAAAATGAAAAAAACTGTGAATTCAATAAAGAATTGGGCATCTAATGCCACGTTGCAAATTAAACAAGGTTTTTGTGTCCCATCGGCCGTCAGCAGTGACACCAGACCTCTTGACCTCATTAACTAACAAAATGTTGGCACTTGTTACTGTGGCCTTCCGTGCAACCTTTAATTGCTTCATAGATCATAAGTTCATAACCATAAAATGAATAAAATAGAGATATATATTATTGATGGTATTGAGAGAAATTAAGCAGCAGTAGAATAATGTGCATAGAAGATCAGGAGAGAAGAGACGAAAGCAGGAGCAGCAGGAGTAGGGGAATAAAATGAAAAAAAAAAATGCACATCTGCCATCTGATGATTGGGATTTTGAAGCGGTCTTTAAGGATTTGATTAACGCTTAACTATGATTGGTCGCTTTATGACGCTTTATACCCGACTGTGACGACGCCTCCAATACCTAAATCAGGAACGTGGAACGCTCGGAATCATATTCATAGAAAAAGAAAAATGAAAATCAATATGGTTGCGAATATGTTGTTGACCAGTTAATGGCGACTCATGATTCATGAAGGATTGGATTGGATTGGATTGAATTAATTAAGGAGATTTTAGTATATATGACAGCTAGCGCTAGTTGAGACAGAGAGTGATGAGGAGTCAGTTTCTGAAGAGAGAGGATTTCAGGTGCGTCAAGGCTTAGGCGGTGCCGTGAGGATCAGTGCTCAATGCTCACCGCTCCACATGTACATGCATGCATGCTCCAATGAGGCTTCACCATTAATTAATTTGTTCTTTCAATTAATGGGGCTTCATTATATATACTGCAGGTATAATTAAGTCCAAATTAATTAGTATTATTATAATTCAATTTAATACTTGATCATTTTTTTTAATTTCAATATGACTTGATTATATATATATATTGCATCGGAAAAATTAAAGGCGAAAGGTCATGTTTTGCTGTGGAGTAAAGTTAATCAGGATTAAATAGTTTACTCCACCTCATTCTTCATATTTTACGTTTGTTTGATAATTGATAGTAAGAATTATTGTTTAAATTAATTCATCTTAAGATGTTGGAAAATTAACTTTTGTTGTCTATGAAAGTGAGATCTATTGATAAAGTGTGAAGTAAATTAATCAGTCTGAAAAGGTAGAGTATTTTTTTTTTATTATTATTTTTCTTTTTGAAAAAAGTGGGTATGACCCATCAAATTTCATTTAACTAGAAACCATTACAGAGTTAGGTACTGGTACCACCCATCTGATACCAATCATACAAAACAAAAGTAAACATATCCTACTTGGATATTACAAGCCACATACCTCTAGCTGACAATCAACACAATAATAACCAATATAACAACACAGTTCTACCAAATAACAAAATATGGACTGACAACTACAGAGAATTGAGCAAAAAGATCTCTATCAAAATACAAAATTCAAAAATTATTAAAATTGAAAGGAAAAGTAACTTATTTCGGATTAATTCATCTCTTATTACATCTTACTTCTTCTATTTTGCTTCTCGTTTGACGGTTTAAGTGTGAAGTAAGAAATTCACTCCACAATCAAACATGACAGAAGAGACCAAAAATATATATATATAGCAGTAAAGTGCTCCCAAATAACTTTTAAATAAACCAAACTTTATATACTTTATACTTTCAATTTAATAGCATTATCATTCACATTATAACATGCTGTATAATTCTGTTTATTTTGATTTGAATAGAACTTGATCATACGTTAAACCATAAAAATCAATAACAAAGAAGTCAAAATTGAAATAAAAAATTTAGTAAAGAATCATCTTTTGATCTAATGGCAAAAACAATAAACTTTACATAAAAAGTTACAGGTTCGAAACTCATATGAGAAAATATATTGTGAATATTAAATAATTGGGTGATTTGACATCGAACCTGTACTCGAAATTTTTTGTAGGAAAGGAGTCTCAAATCAGTTGAGACTGAACCAAATATATACATTTCATAATTCATTTAACATTGTTATGATAATTTAGTTTACATACTTTATGATTCAGTTATTTGAAGAATTTGATGTAATTTTTTTTTCTTTCTTTTTTTCCTTTTTTTTTTGTAAATATTTTAAACTTTGACACATCGATCTAGTGTCTAAATTAATAAAATTAGGAGGCAAGAACTGCAATTCTCTGTTTAAAAAAAAGTTTATTTGAATTTGAATAGGACTTGAGCTTGACCATGCCGACATTTTTATTTTTACTCCATTAAAAAATTATTTTAATAATAATAACTAAAGTTTAGCAAAAGTTTTAAAAATACCCCACCCGTGGAAATTTTCCACGGGCTGGAATTGAAATTCCCATTTTTTTTTTTTAAAAACAGAATTTTTTTTTGTATTGAAATATTAGAAATGTTGGATATATTTCTTTGAAAATAGACGGAATACAATATAATTTGATTTATTAGAAAGGCTGTAACAAATAACCCGGATCAATATTTTTCAGGTCAGATTTTTCGCGGCTGTAAGAAAAATTAATATATTTCTGTATGTGTTATTGGAAAAAAATAAAAATACTTAGATTCTGAGTTATTGATCCCGGTTCTAAAGTCACTTCTATGTAATCTAGAAAATATTGTGATCCTTCTAGGACATTTAATTTATAAAAAGTTGTATCTATTTTGAGAATTCTTTTTGAATAATAATTATTAAATAACTTAAAGTTTTTGTTTTTTTTCAAAAATAGATATAACTTTCCATAAATTAAATGTCCTAAAAGGATCACAATATTTTCTAGATTACATAGAAGTGACTTTTGAACCGGGATCAATAACTCAGAATCTAAGCATTTTTATTTTTTTCCAATAACACATACAAAAATATATTAATTTTTCTTACAGCCGCAAAAAATCCAACCTGAAAAATATTGATCCGGGTTATTTGTTACAGCCTTTCTAATAAATCAAATTATATTGTATTCCATCTATTTTCAAAGAAATATATCCAACATTTCTAATATTTCAATACAAAAAAAAAATTCTGTTTTTAAAAAAAAAAAAATGGGAATTTCAATTCCAGCCCGTGGAAACTTTCCACGGGTGGGGTATTTTTAAAACTTTTGCTAAACTTTGGTTATTATTATTAAAATAATTTTTTAATGGAGTAAAAATAAAAATGTCGGTTGACCATGTACTGAACCGGAAAAAATAATAGGAATGGGGTCAACAAGTTATAAATTTAATAGCAAGGGGGCTTCAACCGGTACGGACTGAACCAAACAATTTATTTGAATAATTTATATTAATTTTACGATTTACTTGATGATGATAGTAATGAAGATAGCGCAAGAACATTTCTCTTTTTCTATTTGAAATGCACGATATATGGCAATTTGTTTAAGAAAGAAAATAATTTATTGAAGAAAAATTTAAATAAGACAATTTCTATAAAAAAAAAATTAGTTGCACTCTTTTTAGAGTTTTGTTTCAAAGATTTAAATAGTGTTTATTACAAAACAACACTATGCTCATATTGTGCCGCTATAGCACCACAGCTTTTGTAATCCGAAAATGTTATAGCAACTGCTATATTGTGCTATTTCGAACTCTGATTTTTTTAGTAAAATATTTCAATTTATATAAATTAGTTATATTTTTTTAGAGTTTTTTTTTATACCTTAGGCACATCGAAAGCATCTCTTTTAAATGTAGAGAGAAGCATAAAATGATACGAGTAATTTGATGAAGATAAATGAAAAATAAAAATAAAGATCAAATGGATACACAACAAGAATGAGACACTTTTCGCGAGTATAAAAAAGTGACTTTTTGCAATGGACTACTCTCATTGTTCAGCTTTTTCTTTTTGCGACGGATGACCGTCGTAAAAGCGTTTTTTCTCTCGCAAAAAGTGTCTACTTTGTTGTAGTGATAAGAATACAACTGATGTGAAATTACTAAGAAATTTTAAAATTCAGTACTTTCTGAGATTGGATTTATCTTTTATATTAATCATTTTTTTTAATTATTACAAAAATATTAAGTAAGCTTACAAGTTACATCATGCATGCTATATTATTGTTATGAACTTATGAAGCAACAGATTCATCATTAATACGAGGGGGATATTTTTGCCACATGGCACCGAGCTGGTCGCATCCTTATTTTTATGTTGATATTTTTATAAATTATGGATTGAATGATGTTATATTTTATAAGCGATGTGTCATATTTATACTACAGAAAGAGGACAACTTAAAAAAATAAAATTCACCTATGCCACATTATTTGTATAATTGTAGGAAATATCATTGGATTAATAGTATTATTTTATTATATAGGTTTTAAAGTTTAGAAAATAAATGTTTATTTAAGTCAAAATTTGTAAGATACTAAGATTATAGAATAATTATTTCAGTACCCGCAGTACAGTATTCGCACTGTACCCACGCTACAGTATCAGTGCTACAGTACCCGCACTTAGAGGAATAATGTATTATGGTCCCCTCTAATTATATTGTGTCCACTAATTATTATTCCTAAAAGATATTATATAGTCTCAACTAACTATTATTCTAAAATTCCAGTAGCACCCTTTCTCTATGGTCCCCCTTTCAAAGTCCCAGCACTAATTATGCGTCAACCTTTATCTAACAAAAATAGTTGACCTCATAAAAATAAATACTTCAATGCATAGATATAAATACTTTCAATACTTAGATATTAATACTTTCAGTGTCATATGTAAAAAATACTTAGATATTTATAGGTTCGTAGATATAAATACTTAGAAGATAAGATATTAGCACTTAAAAAAGTTAGATATTAATATTTTGATGCATAACTTGTTATGGTAATCTCTTTTCGAGTTTCCCCAATCATTCCTGCGTCAACCTTCCTCTAACAAGTATAGTTGACCTTATAGGTATAAATATTTCAGTGTATAAGTATAAATACTTGTACGACGAGGTATATGCTAGGGTAGTAATCTAGAAGTCAATCATTTTTTGTTCATGAATTGGATGATTAATATCATTTTGTTCCTTGAGTGTTATTGCATTTATGAATCATTCCGAGTTCATGACTGGAATTGCAAAACTTCATAATATAGATGATATACACTCTTAATAGTCACTAACCGTATTTAATCATTCCGAGTTCATGACTGGATAAGAATACAACTGATGTGAATTAAATGATGGTCAAGTTTTGCAGACCATAGACAAAGAGTTGTCATTTAATCACATAGATACATGTTGTGAACATGATATTTGACTGACTCTAAATGAAACATTATATGGAATTGTGTTTGTGTCATTAACGGTTTCATTTGTGTTAAGTTCTAAAGTATGAGGTGTGGTCTTTCCTACATGAGAAGTGTGTATTTGTAAGTGTTATCTAACGCTATATGTAAAAGGGAGTAATAAGGGTAACATTTCAGTACACATGACTTGTGCGAAGGAAGAGATGCTCACCAAGACTATTATCGTCCCTCGTATTATTATACGAGTAATAGTAACACTGGGCCCACTTGATAGAGTAGGATTATCTGTATACGGTATGATTAATAGAGATTAATCATATATGATAATCTACTCGATTAAGTTTGCAAGGATGACACATACCTACTTTGGATTTAATTAGTTACTATGAGACGATGGAATTAACACGAGTAAATTGTTTACTTATGGATCGTGATATTGTAATGGACAACATCATCTGTGTAATTAGGGGTCATAATGTACTGCCAGGTGCCACCTATGATCTATAGAAGTTAATACATTTTTAACTCTATTGCCAACATAACACATATCCTATCGGGTCACACCGCATAGGAAGTAATCAGAGAATCTTATTATTAATTATAAATGTTATAATTAATCAATAAGATGGTTTTATAATTAGTTATAAATGTCATATAGATGACAAGCTTAAACAAATTAAAATTACAAGCGTGTATGACACGTTGTGTAAAAGTTATCACAACTACTCGCAAAGAAATATAATTGTTCAAAATTGTTCAGAACAATTATATAAATTGATTAGCCCAAAAGCCCAGGTCCAATACTATTCAATATGGACCTTTTCGGGCCTTATACTATTCATTATGGACCTTTTTGGGCCGATGGGCATTTTGGTAATTTATTGTTCACCGACCTACTGTTCATGATGCCTATAAATAGGGGTGGAGGGTTGGAGAGAAGGTATACTCATTCCATTGTAAAGATTGAAAAGTCTGACTAATCGTCTGATGAAGTAAGGTTCCTTTCTTTCTCGGGTTTTCCTCTCAAATAGTGTTTGGGTTAGGAAAGAAATATATACGTATAGACGTATATATTTCTGAGTGTTGTGAGTAGTTGTAACTCGCGAAGTCTGCGATAACTCCGCTTTTGCACGAAGTTGTGAAAGTGGGAGTATCTACGGATCGTGAGACAACTGTTTTTGCTAAGTGCCTCAAGTATAGTATTTCTGGCAAAAGAAATACTCAATCTCTGGTTGTTCTTGGTGGATTACTGATAGAGGCACTAGACATTTGGTGCTCTTGTCCAACCAGCAGCAGCAGCAGTGAGGCAAATCCAACGGCAGTTCCAATTCGAATTTGGAACTAAGGCATAATGTTATGATAATTTTTTTAATTGTTAAATAAATTTAGTTTTAGAAATCAATCGGGGAGATAGATCCTCAGCTTAAGATAGAAGTTAAAAAAAAATTTACGGTCTTTTCCGCACTTAAGCCAATATGAGGGTTTTTGGTTGTATCAGCAGCTAAAACCCAATAGTATAAACACTTGCGTAATGACGAGCCTGAAAGTATGTCATCATGGATCTCATTTGAAAGAGAAAATTGCATAGGTATTAATACTTTAGAAAAAAAAATTAAAATTGTGGAGTTTTTACGATCTCCGTAGGAAGTTATATTTATGCATTTAATTTTCGGTGGTCCCCGGGTATAGTGCGGGTACTGTAGCAAGGGTATTGTTATATTTGCGCTACATAATATGCACAATAAATAATTGTTCATATCATAAGTATAAATACTTCCATACATAGGTATAAATACTTCCGTTCATAGGTATTAATACTTTAGGAAAAAAAATCGAATTGTATAGTTTTTGCAATCCCCACAAGAAGTTATATTTTCACATGTAATTTTCGGTAGCCCCCCTATGAGTACTGTAGCGCGGGTACTATCATCAGCTCCCAAGATTATATTATAGAAATTAATTTATTAAAAAAATAAATATTATTTATTTTTATTAAAGAACAAATATGATGTTGGACTATTGTTCATTGTATATTATTTGTGTATCAAATCAATACAAATTTAAATGTCATTTGATATTTCGTAAGAAATAATTAAATATGAACCGTTGTAAATAAAAATCGTAAATTTTTTCTTATCAATTTTTTATCATATTTTATATTCATGATATACATATCCTTTTAATCACCTCTAAATGTCCAATTTCAAGAATAAGAAATCACCATTGATAATCATCAAACTGTCAAAATCATCTATTAATTGATGTTAAATTTACATCCATACAAATAACCAATTTTTAATCGTTCATATATCAATTGTTTGTTTAACCAAAACCCATTATTCTAAACTATTATCTAATAACCTAACGGCTGAAACCACCCCACATCAACCCCATCTAAAATGTGAAATAAATGCCAACAAGTCAGGAATTTCATAACTTGGTAATAAAAAAACAACCATTCGGAACGCGAGAATTTATTAAAGTACGAACACATAGTTGCCAACCAATCAAATCATTCCACGCTAAGGCCTGTGCCCTCTATGGAATGGCAAGGTGGCAAGCCATGTCACCATCTTTTAATTAATTAATAAAAGTTAAGTAGAAAGAATCAATTTCTTTACCAGACAAAATCTAAGCTTATATATTATTTTACTTTAGAGGATCTTGTCATTACTCTTGCAAATAGGCAATAACATTGTAGGATAGCGACTTTAATTTATTTTTAAATTCATGTATGACTAATTGGGGAAGAGGTCATCTAATTATAATAGCGAATATATCAATAGCGACTTTTAATTCATTATCAAAGTTATTTTAGAACCCGCGCTGTAGTACCCGCACAGTACGCGTGCTACAGTACCGCACTTAGAGAAATAATGTATTATGGTCCCCACTAATTATATAGTCTTAACTAATTATTATTCTAAAATTCCAGCCGCATCATTTTTCTATGGTCCCCAATAATTATAGTTTCTATTTTACAATCCCCTCACTCGTTCTCGCATCAACCTCTATCTAACAAAATAGTTGACTTCATAGGAATAAATACTTCAATGCATAGATGTAAATACTTTTAGTACTTAAAAATTAATACTTTCAATGTCCTATGTAAAAAATACTTAGATATGTATACCTTCATAGTTATAAATACTTTCAATGTCATATTTAAAAAATACTTAGATATGTATATCTTCGTAGTTATAAATACTTAGAAGCTAAGATATTAACACTTAAAAAAATATTAATACTTTGATGCATTACTTTTTATGATTATCCTTTTTTTAGTTCTCCAATCATCCACACGTCAGCCTTCCTCTAACAAAAATAATTGACCTCATACGTATAAATACTTCAATGTATAAGTATAAATACTTTCAATACTTCGATATTAATACTTTCAGTGTCATATGTAAAAAATACTTGCAAGTATAGGTATAAATACTTGTACGGCGAGGTATAAATACTTGCGCAATGACGAGTCTGAAAGTATATCATCATGGATCTCATTTGAAAGAAAAAATTACGTAGATATTAATAGAATAAAAAAAATTAAAATTGTGGAGATTTTGTAGTCCTTGCAGAAAGTTATCTTTCTACATTTAATTTTCGGTGGTCCTCCTCGCAGGTATAGTGCGGGTACTATTATCTTTGCGCTACAGTACCCGCACAATAAATAATTGTTCACTTCATAGTTAGAAATACTTTCGTACATAGATATTAATACTTTAGGAAAAAAAATTTGAATTGTAGAGTTTTTGTGGTCCCCACAAAAAAATATTTTTTCACATTTAATTTTGATGGTCCCCCTGCGGGTACAGTGCGGGTACTGTTATCAGCTTTCTATTAAATATGATATTACATTATTTGCAATCAAGGTTCTAAATAGCGTTTATCGCGTCATAGAGGGAAGCCTACAAAAAAAAGCTATAGCGAAAGCTATGCCACATAGCGTTTTCTTATTTTTATAAAAAATATATCATATATTTGTACTAAATATCAATATTATCTAAGTCTCATAGAACAATAAATAACATCAAATTGATTAAAAAATTATAATATTCATATTGAACCAATACAAAGTCCAAATTGCAACTCAAAATATCCATAGTAATACTACTAATATCATAAACTATCGATCTTTTTCTATTCAAAATATATTCAGCATCATGACATAATCTATATTTTTTCTATTTAAATTTCAAAATAACCTAGACATCATGACATAATTAACTATCTTAATCTATTCAAAATATTCAAACTACCATATAGTAAGTATCATTTGGTTACTTCAAAAAATATCTTAATATACTCAATCTGAGCTTTTATTTAAAATCCATATAAATTGAAAAAAAAACAGCTCATGTTGCATAGCGCGCTGTAGTTTCCTTATTTGATTTCGTTTGATGGATCTCTCATTTAATAATTAATAGTTTAATATAAATCTTAGTACGTCAATTGCAAAAAAAAAAAATCACGGTTAAAATCCAATCTAAGCCTTTATTTAAACCCCATATAAATTCAAAAGAAAAAAAAATAACTCATGTTGCATAGCGCGCGCTATTTGCGCTACACGCTATGTGCTATAGCGGACCGCTATTATCGCTATAGCGTCTGTATCTTAAATAGCGTGTATCGATGCCATAGCTTAGCATTTAGGGTCCAAAAACGCTATAGCGCGCTATTTAGAACATTGTTTGTAATAGATGTTTGTATTTATGTGGTTCAATTTTTTTTGCTTTAATATTTTTGTTGTTATGATAAATATTTTTTAAATATTTTGTTGTATTTGGTGAACTTTGGTTTAAAGTTTGAAGTATTTTATTTTTTGCTGTTATAACGTGGTTTATATATGCATTATTAGTATTCATTTCTAGTTTTTGTTTTGTTTGGTTTATATTTTTTTTTAAGTTTGGTTCTGCTGAATTCATAAATACGAGTTTGAAAGAAGCTTTCTGTACTGTATTCATTAAATATTGATTTGTAAATTATATCTTTTTTCTTATACTTTTTGCATTAATTGATGAAGATACTTGATCTCTGTAAACAGCTCATTGACAGGCTGAAGATTCAAACAAGGCAATACAGGAGTAAAAATATTGACAACATTATTTTTGCTTCATGCAATGTTCTTACATATACAACACGAATTTGTGAGTATTTACGAGGGTAAAAATAATTAATAGTGTCGGTAATAATGATATTATTAGAAATATCAATTTCTATCGGCTTATCTTCGACAATAATTTTTTTTTTTTACCCTTACAGATACTTACAAATTTTTATAGTAACGATAAATAATAAAGTTCAAATAAAAAATATATAATACGTACGTATGTTGTGTGAAATCAAAATAACATTGTCAATACTTTTAATTATTTTCATGCAATAGTTGTAAATGGCTGCCTAATATCAGACCAAAAGGTGCTAATTATTTGTTTGCCAGTGCAAGAAAATTATAGTCAATCCCAAATTCCCAACGGCCCAACCTTACATTAGCAGAACAGGTTAACCACAAATCGCAGTTCCCAATTCCGCGTTAAATGTTACCTTTCTTAATAAAAATAATATTTTAAAAAAATTCAAATGCGTGGGCGGTGTCTTTGGTCCAGAAACGGGTATGTGCCATGTGGTGCATTCCAACCCGAAGTTCTTGGAAAGCATTGAATAGACCTTCCTTACCAACTATGCGTACACCAAACTGCCAATATTCATTTGTATAAAAATGAACAGTGGTGCTACCTATTTTAGAAAGTAACATTTCCTTTGAAAAACAAAATAATAATTTGTATTTGCAAATATTTATTTTTGGCAAAGAATTTGTAACATGTATTAAATCAATCAATGGATAATAATCTCTCTCTCTCTCTCTCTCTATACGGCCATTTTTTTTAATACCCCAAAAAAAAAGAAAAATATTAAAAATAACCTCTGTTTTGGATTTTTTTCATATATGCCCTGACCGCCTGGAAACTGGGCGGGCCAAAATTTTAGCAAACCGCCCATACAATGGGCGCTTCATGCCATTACCAAACCGCATATAATGGGCGGTCCACTTTTTTTTTTTTTTTTTTTCTTTTTTCTTTTTAAGTTTTGTTTTTTTTTTAAACAGAAATTTTTTTATTTTTTTATTTTTTGTATTGAAATATTAGAAATATTGAATATATTTCTTTAAAAATAGATAAAATACAATATAATTTAATTTATTAGAAAGACTACAACAAATAACCCGGATCAATATTTTTCAGGCCGGATTTTTCGCGGCTGTAAGAAAAATTAATATATTTCTTTATGTGTTATTGGACAAAAATAAAAATGCTTAGATTCCGAGTAATTGATCCCGGTTCAAAAGTTACTTCTATGTAATCTAGAAAATATTATAATCCTTCTAGGACATTTAATTTATAAAAAGTTGTATCTATTTTTGAAAAAAAAATAAAAACTTTAAGTTATTTAATAATTGTTATTCAAAAAGAATTCTCAAAATAGATACAACTTTTTATAAATTAAATGTACTAGAAGGATTATAATATTTTTTAGATTACATAGAAATGACTTTTGAACCGGGATCAATAACTCGGAATCTAAGCATTTTTATTTTTTTCCAATAACACATAAAGAAATATATTAATTTTTCTTACAGCCGTGAAAAATCCGGCCTGAAAAATATTGATCCGGGTTATTTGTTGCAGTCTTTCTAATAAATCAAATTATATTGTATTTCATCTATTTTTAAAAAAATATATTCAACATTTCTAATATTTCAATACAAAAAATACAAAAAATAAAAAAATTTCTGTTTAAAAAAAAAACTTTCAAAAAAAAAAAAAATGAACCGCCCCAGGTTTGGGCGGTTTGGGGTTCTAATTTTTTTTTTTTTAAGTTTTTTTTTTAAACAGAAATTTTTTTATTTTTTTTATTTTTTGTATTGAAATATTAGAAATGTTGAATATATTTTTTTTAAAATAGATGAAATACAATATAATTTGATTTATTAGAAAGACTGCAACAAATAACCCGGATCAATATTTTTCAGGCCGGATTTTTCGCGGCTGTAAGAAAAATTAATATATTTCTTTATGTGTTATTGGACAAAAATAAAAATGCTTAGATTCCGAGTTATTGATCCCGGTTCAAAAGTCACTTCTATGTAATCTAAAAAATATTATAATCCTTCTAGTACATTTAATTTATAAAAAGTTGTATCTATTTTGAGAATTCTTTTTGAATAACAATTATTAAATAACTTAAAGTTTTTATTTTTTTTTCAAAAATAGATACAACTGTTTATAAATTAAATGTCCTAGAAGGATTATAATATTTTCTAGATTACATAGAAGTAACTTTTGAACCGGGATCAATTACTCGGAATCTAAGCATTTTTATTTTTGTCCAATAACACATAAAGAAATATATTAATTTTTCTTACAGCCGCGAAAAATCCGGCCTGAAAAATATTGATCCGGGTTATTTGTTGTAGTCTTTCTAATAAATTAAATTATATTGTATTTCATCTATTTTTAAAGAAATATATTCAATATTTCTAATATTTCAATACAAAAAATAAAAAAAATAAAAAAATTTCTGTTTAAAAAAAAAACAAAACTTAAAAAGAAAAAAGAAAAAAAAAAGAAAAAAAAGTGGACCGCCCATTATATGGGCGGTTTGGTAATGGCATGAAGCGCCCATTGTATGGGCGGTTTGCTAAAATTTTGGCCCGCCCAATTTCCAGGCGGTCAGGGCATATATGAAAAAAATCCAAAACATAGGTTATTTTTAATATTTTTCTTTTTTTTTGGGGTATTAAAAAAAATGGCCGCTCTCTATATATATATAGGAGATGGCTAAAATGAGCCATGGAGTAAAACAAGTTGGTGCTCCAAGGCACTATGTTTTTATTTTGAAAATTCAAACAACCGATTTGAACCGCTCAACACGATCTCCATATTGAAATGTGCTTGGAGACCAAATTTTATATTTTTTGAAATTTTTTTACTATTTATTAAGCCACTTTGAAAATAGCTGATCTGATGGTCCAGAAATTTTTACTGTTCACAGCAAAACAACAATTTTCAAAATTGCTTAATAAATAGTAAAAAAATTCAGAAAAATGTAAAATTTAGTCTCCAAGCACATTTCAATATAGAGAACATGTTGGAAGGTTCGCATTGGTTGTTTGGATTTTCAAAATGAAAATATGGCGTGGAGTACAAATGTGTTTTACTCCATGGCTCACCCAAGTCAATCTCTCTCTATATATATCAGTGTTGTAAAAAACGTCCATTTAGGCCGATTAATCTGCCGATTAGTCGTTTGCGGTGACCAAACCGTCATGAATTTTTCCGACTAATCGGTCGATTATTTCCGATTATGGTCGATTATTCCCGATTATTCCCGATTAATTACTTGGCGGTATATAGTACCCTATCCGTCCGACGATCGCATACTGTTATTTACAACATTGATAAATATTAGAGATCAAGCCACCCAACTATTTAATATTCACAATAGATTATCTTATCTGAATTTCAAACCTACAATCTTCACACAGAGAACATTATATTTGTTACTAGATTAAAGGCTGATTCTCAATATTGAATTCTTATTCATGACAAACTTTTTTTAATACATACAAGTTTGTAATTTACTTACAAAAGAGTGATGCTTATGTGGTCAGTCAATTTTCACAACTGTCAATATTTTCATATATGTAATATATATTCAAAATAGTAGATTGAAATAAACTTCCAAAGAGACAATTAGACATGACAAATCAGAGAAATTAGACGGTGTTTTGGGCGGATAAAGTCAAACTTATATCACTCTCAAAATCAGTAGGTGTCATGCATATTTGATAGTGATAGAGCCATAGAGCCGGAAAAAATTTATAGCAAAAGTTAGTTTTATTTTAAGTCAATAACATTTATTATTGGTAAAATTATAATTGGAAGTTAATATAGGTAAAAAATTAGTAAAAGTTTTGAAAAGAAAAGACTCCTACACGTCTCTTGATTTCTACTACTCTTTGAAACAAAAGAATTTTTTTTTGATGATGTATGTATCATTGCAAAAATAGTCATGTTGCTTCACATATTTTATTTACTTACTAAAATTTCACAACAACCACGTTTTTGTATGTAATTTTTATCCTCCGTTTTGCAACTATATATTTGTACTATTTGATTATATACACTCTATTGATGCACCATTTATTTTGTTTGTTTTAATTACATAAACCCGTTGGCAAATAAAAGCTCAATTATCAAAGATAGCAACAACTAGAAGAAAGAACTTCAAGCATATGTGAAACTACCAAATGTTTCGGTTGGAATATATAATAAGCCTATGGTACTTTGCAAGACGTACATAGGTCTATGCTATATATTTTTATTTTTATTTTTGAAGTTCAAACAGTTATATAAATCATTTAACATGATTTTCTTATCAATATATAGTTGAAAATCAAAATTTACATTTTTTTTACATAGGTAGAAACTCACTAGATCTAAAAATTCTACACCATCCGAAAATATATATTTTCTACATATCTAAAAAAAATAGCAATTTTAAAAAAAATATGAAATTTGGAATGCAAGTGCACTTTTATGTAGAAATTATATTGAGCAGTTGAAATTAATTATTTGAACTTTACAAACATAAATATAAATTCATATATAGTATAGTATGAATCAATATGCGCATTTACTAAGTATCATAACCTGATTGTATGTGACATAGCAAGATATATATGATTCGTTTCTTGTAAGAGATAATTATTTTACATACTTGGAGAAGGCGGCTTAGCACCATCGGCTAAGTTTTACATGATAATTATTATGTCACATATTTTCACAGTTACATAATTATTTTCACAGTTACATGATTAATTAATATGTTTAAAATAAGAAAGGTGACATATACATAGATCCATTCTTGATTACATACAATTTTTCTGAACATATTAATATTAATATTAATTATAAGTAATAATAACATATAATAATAATAATAATAGTAATTGTAATCGTAGAAGTGAGGAGCAATAATAATAATACGAATGATGATGATAATATTAGAATCTAATGTCAGCGCCTTAAATTGACAATCTATCTAATTACGTTCTCAAGTTAAATATGCTTTTGAAAAACAAACAAATGATAGATAGGTTGTGGATTCAAAATTTAGATGATTTTTTTTTTATAAACATTAAATAAAAATTGAAATTATTTTACCTCAAAATATACATACTTACATACATACATACATATGTATATCATCAAAAAAGAGGAGAAGAACTAGGGTGTTTTTAAATTCACCAAGTCCTTTGGTGAACTCAAGTCTAAAATCCATCAAATTGACTTCAAATGATGAATCCAAACCGTTGAAACCCGTCTATCTTACGAGTGATGCATCTACATGTGAAAATTTTAAACATTTGAATTAATTTACCATAAACTCAAGTGGTCAAAATTAGAAGGTTAATAAATTAATTTTAATGCATTCATTTTCTTGAACATTTTTTGATCACTTGACTCTATGCAAAATTAATTAATCTTTTTTTTTACATATAAACACATTACTCGTAAAGTAAACGGATTTTAACGGCCCAGCTTCATCGTTTAAAGCCGATTCGATGAGTTTTAGACTTAAGTTCACCAAATAACTTGATGATCAGAACACCCTAGTTCTACTCTCAAATGAGATCATTAAATATAAATCGTGACAAAAACTTATTATTTAAGGACCAATAGAAGTTATATCAAAATTTATCGTCTCCTATATGTATGATGTGGATAAAGAATTGTTCATGTTTTAAATGCCAAATATCATGAAAATATTGGTAACAATGACAATAATGAAGATCACAACGACAATAATGATACTAATAACAATAATAATCTAGTATGGTAATAATATTACGGATCAACTCGTATTATAACTCCAAATGTCTATTTTTTAAATTAATACAATTGATTCAAATCGTTAAACATGATCTTTATATAAAAATGTACTTAGATATTAAATTTTATATTTTTGAATATTTTTACTATCTTTAGATAGTTAGAAAACCACTACTTTCGAATGGTCGAGATTTATTAGATCAAGTGATTTTCTACCTATCTAAGAAAATAGTATATATGTCTAAAAATAAATGTAAACTTTTGTCTCCAATTATATTATCATATTGAGATTATATTTTACTGTTTGGATTAGGTGTTTGAACTTTGAAAATAAAAAACATGAATCTAGAGTACAGGTCGATCCGTAATATGTCTATGACCATAGTAATAGTAATAGTAATAGTAATAATATTGTAGATGTTGATGATGATGATATTAATGTTGATTATGGTGTTGGTGGTAGTGATAGTGATGGTGGTGTTAATATAATTGAATATGCTGCTAATTATAATAACAACAATAATAATAATAATGAAAACTAATTTTAAATTTAGTGGAAAAGATAATGTTCTTATTGTGAGAGATGTCACATGGTCAAAGTTCTGATTGAAGAATCTTTTGTAGATATTAAATAGTTGATTAATTTGACTTCTAACTTTTGTTCAGTATAATCTCTGAGAATTTTTTTTATTAAACTTGATAGATGACACAAGTTAATTCTTTTTTATTTTCACTTATGTATGCTTGAATATCTATGTTTAGCTCCATAAGCAAAGAATATGAACTTTTCCTCATTTGTGCTCCAACTAAATATGACCATCAAAACAAATAAAGCTGATTTTACTTTTAGCATTGAGGAGGGTTCAAATGCACTCAAATTTTTGTGCACCCAAATGCACCCTATCTTTTTTCTCCATTTTTAAAGTCCGAATAGTAAATCCGAACCGTTAGATGTGATCTATATATTAAGATGTGCTTGAAGACCAAATTTTACATTTTTTGAAATTTTTTTTACTATTTATTAAGCCACTTTGAAAATTGCTGATCCAATGGTCCAGAAAATGTAAAATCAGCGATTTTCAAAGTGGCTTAATAAATAGTAAAAAAATTTCAAAATATGTAAAATTTGGTCTCCAAGCACATCTTAATATATAGATAGCATCTAATGGTTCGGATTGACTATTCAGACTTTGAAAACGGAGAAATTTTTTTTGAAAGATAGAGTGCATTTGGGTGCACAAAAATTTGGGTGCATTTGAACCCTCCTCTTTAGCATTAGACGCGGATTTTAAACATATAATCTTCTAAATGATGGACAATGTCTTAATCAACTGGATTAGACATAGTTATCAGTTATATATATATATAGGAATATGCTAGCATGCTATGCATAGTATAGAGCCCCTCCATGCAACGGCTCGGATTTTGAGTTTTCAAAATCCTAACGGTCGATCCGAACCGTTCATCTTGTTCTCCATATTAATATGTGTTTGGAGACCAAATTTTACATTTTTTGAAATTTTTTTACTATTTCTTTAGATTTATTGAAAATCCCTGTTTTCAACAAATCTGGACCATTAAAAAACAGCGATTTTCAATAAATCTAAAGAAATAGTAAAAAAATTCCAAAATATGTAAAATTTGGTCTCCAAACACATATTAATATGGAGAACAAGACGAACGGTTCAGATCGACCGTTAGGATTTTGAAAACTCGAAATCCGAGCCGTTGCATGGAGGGGCTCTATACTATGCATAGCATGCTAGCATATTCCTATATAGAGTTAGGCTGGGGTGCTATGGATAGCATAGTGGCCTCCCGTGCTACGGCTCAATATTCAAGTTTTCAAAATTCAAACGGTCGATCCGAACCGTTCATCTTATTCTCCATATTAATATCTGCTTGGAGACCAAATTTTATAATTTTCTGAATTTTTTTACTATTTATTAAGCCACTTTAAAAATCGCTAATCCAACGGTTTTACTGTTTTGTGCAGCCACCGTTGGATCAACAATTTTGTAAAATACTTAATAAATAGTAAAAAAATTCAGAAAAATGTAAAATTTGGTCTCCAAGCAGATATTAATATGGAGAATAAGATGAACGGTTCGGATTGACCGTTTGGATTTTGAAAACTCGAATATTGAGCCGTAGCATAGAGGCCTCTATGCTATCCATAGCACCCAAGCCTTACTCTTCCTATATATATATATATGAGGTTGACTTGGATGAGTCATGGAGTAAAACACGTTTGTACTCTACGTCATATTTTCGTTTTGAAAATCCAAACAACCGATTCGAACCGCTCAACACGATCTCCATATTGAAATGTGCTTGGAGACTAAATTTTACATTTTTTTGAATTTTTTTTACTATTTATTAAGCCACTTTAAAAATCATTGTTTTACTGTGAATAGTAAAAAATAGTAAAAATTTCTGAACCACCGGATCAGCGATTTTCAAAATGGCTTAATAAATAGTAAAAAAATTCCAAAAAATGTAAAATTTGGTCTCCAAGCACATTTCAATATGAAGATCATGTTGAGCGGCTCAGATCGGTTGTTTGAATTTTTAAAATGAAAATATAGTGTCATGGAGTAAAAACTTGTTTTACTCCTTGGCTTATTTTAACCCAACTCATATATATATATAGATTGGCTACTCTACTTACATAAGCATATGAGGGTATATGCTTATAACTCAATTTTTCGTTTTCAAAATCCAAAAAGTCGATTTGAACCGTTAGATGTGATGTCTATATTGAAATGTGCTTGGAGACCAAATTTTACATTTTTCTGAATTTTTTATTATTATTAAGTCACTTTGAAAATCGTTGATCCAACGGTGGCTTCTGATTTTACTGTTTTGTTAAGCCACCGTTGGATCAGCGATTTTCAAAGTGGCTTAATAAATAGTAAACAAATTCAGAAAAATATAAAATTTGGTCTCCAAGCACATTTCAATATAGACATCACATCTAACGGTTCAAATCGACTTTTTGGATTTTGAAAACGAAAAAATGAGTTATAAGCATATTTCAATATAGACATCACATCTAACCTATATATATATATAGAGTGAGTCTATGGTACTATGCATATCACGGGTTGTTACCGTGCTACGGCTCTATATTTGAGTTTTCAAATCCTAACGGTCGATCCGAACCGTTCATCTTGTTCTCCATATTAATATGTGTTTGGAGACCAAATTTTACATTTTTTGAAATTTTTTTACTATTTTTTTAGATATTTAGAAAATCACTTGATCTGAAAATTCTGGACCATCCAAAAACAGTGATTTTCAATAAATCTAAAAAATAGTAAAAAAATTTCAAAAAATGTAAAATTTGGTCTCCAAACACATATTAATATGGAGAACAAGATGAACGGTTTAGATCGACCGTTAGGATTTAAAAACTCAAATATAGAGCCATAGCACGGTGCCAAATCGTGATATGCATATTACCATAGACTCACTCTATATATATATATATATATATATAGAGTTAGGCTGGGGTGCTATGGATAGCATAGTGGCCTCTATGCTACGGCTCAATATTCGAGTTTTCAAAATTCAAACGGTCGATCCGAACCGTTCATCTTATTCTCCATATTAATATCTGCTTGGAGACCAAATTTTACATTTTTCTGAATTTTTTTACTATTTATTAAGTATTTTACAAAATTGTTGATCCAACGGTGGCTGCACAAAACAGTAAAACCGTTGGATTAGCGATTTTCAAAGTGGCTTAATAAATAGTAAAAAAATTCAGAAAATTATAAAATTTGGTCTCTAAGCAGATATTAATATGGAGAATAAGATGAACGGTTCGGATCGACCGTTTGGATTTTGAAAACTCGAATATTGAGCCGTAGCATAGAGGCCACTATGCTATCCATAGCACCCCAGCCTAACTCTCTCTCTCTCTCTCTCTCTCTCTATATATATATATATGTATATATATATATAGGGTAAGGCTACGGTGCTATGGGTTCCATAGAGGGCTATGGTGTTATTGCTCAATATTCGAGTTTTCAAAATTCTAACGGTCGATCCGAACCAATCATCTTGTTCTCCATATTAATATGTGTTTGGAGACCAAATTTTACATTTTTTGAAATTTTTTACTATTTTTTTAGATAGGTACTGATTTTTCTACCTATCTAAAAAAATTTCAAAAAATGTAAAATTTGGTCTTCAAACACATATTAATATGGAGAACAAGATGAACGGTTCGGATCGATCGTTAGGATTTTGAAAACTCGCATATTAAGCAGTAGCACCATAGCCTCCTATGCAACCCATAGCACCGTAGCCTTACCTACATATATAGAGGAGGGATCTGATTACACCCTTTTTTGGTGACACCGAATTACACTCTCCATTTTGAAAGTTTTCAAAGTCCAAACAGTCGATCTAAACCGTTCAACTTGTTGGATATGTTAAAATGTGCTTGCAGATCAAATTTTATATTTTTTGAATTTTGTTTACTATTTATTAAGTATTTAAAAAAATCGCTATATTCAGACTGTTGAATTTTTGTACCCATCTTAATAAATAGTAAAAAAATTCAGAAAAATGTAAAATTTGATCTGCAAACATATTTTAACATATTCAACAAGTTGAACGGTTTGGATCGACTGTTTGGACTTTGTAAACATAGGGTGTAATCCGGTGTCACCAAAAAAGGGTGTAATCTGATCCCTCCTCATATATATATATATAGATGGGCTATGGTGCATTGCAATGCATGTGCACCCTTGTGCATTGGACCATAAATCACGGATTGAAAGTCCAAATGACCGATCCAAACCGTTCATCTTATTTTTTATATTAATATGTGCTTGGAGACCAAATTTTACATTTTTTGAAATTTTTTTACTATTTATTAAGCCACTTTGAAAATCGCCGATCCGGTAGGCCAGAAATTTTTACTGTTTTTACTGTTCACCCAGATTTTCAGATTTTCAACGTGGCTTAATAAATAGTAAAAAAATTCCAAAAAATGTAAAATTTGGTCTCCAAGCACATATTAATATGGAGAACAAGATGAACGGTTTGGATCGGTCATTTGGACTTTGAATCGGTGATTTATAGTCCAATGCACAAGAGTGCCCATGCATTGCAATGCACCATAGCTCATATATATATATATATATATATATATATGAGGAGGGATCAGATTACACCCTTTTTTGGTGACACCGGATTACACCCTATGTTTACAAAATCCAAACAGTCGATCCAAACCGTTCAACTTGTTGAATATGTTAAAATATGTTTGCAGATCAAATTTTACATTTTTCTGAATTTTTTTACTATTTATTAAGATGGGTACAAAAATTCAACAGTCTTAATATAGCGATTTTGTTAAATACTTAATAAATAGTAAACAAAATTCAAAAAATATAAAATTTGATCTGCAAGCACATTTTAACATATCCAACAAGTTGAACGGTTTAGATCGACTGTTTGGACTTTGAAAACTTTCAAAATGGAGAGTGTAATTCGGTGTCACCAAAAAAGGGTGTAATCGGATCCCTCCTCTATATATATAGTTAAGGCTATATGGAGAACAAGCACATATTAATATAGTCGGTACAAAAATTCCTAAATATGTAAAATTTGGTCTCCAAGCACATATTAATATGGAGAACAAGATGAATGGTTTGGATCGGTCATTTGGACTTTGAATCGGTGATTTATAGTCCAATGCACAAGAGTGCCCATGCATTGCAATGCACCATAGCCCATCTCTCTCTCTATATATATATATGAGGAGGGATTCAATTACACTCTTTTTTAGTGACGCCGAATTACACTCTTCATTTTTTAAGTTTTCAAATTTTAAACAGTCGATCTAAACTGTTCAGTATGATGAATATATTAAAATGTGCATGTAGATCAAATTATATATTTTTTTGAATTTTTGTACTATTTATTAAATATTTTACACTACTTAATAAATAGTAAAAAAATATAAAAAAATATAAAATTTGATCTGCAGGTACATTTTAACATATCCAAGAAGCATGTTATCAGTTGCTTAATAGTTTTGTTTCAATACATAACTTACTAATGAGTTTGAAGTTGTAAAATTTAATGTCTATTCCATTTTAATTAGCTTCCTAATTCGTTAATTTTCTCTATTTTCAAATGACTGAAGTTCGTTTTATCGAGTTAAAGATAAAGTCAAGTCTTTAAATTTTAAATATCTACCAATTTTTCGATCTTGTTTCTCTCATGTTGTACCTCCTATCATTCTGGTACAAGCGTACTGTTGTCCCATTTTGGTAGTTGGTACCGACAAAGGAAGGACATGAAACAGGTTTTGATTTGCAGCATTCGCTTTCGCTCTTAATATCGGGAATGTTTAGACGAATCATCAAAACAGCGTTATTTGTAATGTTTTTGACTCTAACTTTTCAAAAAATTCCAGATATTTTACAAGGAAAATAAATATCTCTGAACTTCCTGGTACACTGTCTGTTCATCATTTCTGCCTTACACTTGTTAATATAATTGAATTTAAAACTTGAATTTAATTTAATTCATTTTTCACCATTTACTTCTAATAACCAAGTTGAAGCTATGAAGTTTGAAGTATACCTTTAAGAAATTCTTTTAAAATAATTATCTAATTATTTTTTTTAATTTCATATTATTTATATAGTTATATTGGCAATTAATGAGTCGCATTCATTGAGCCCCATTTGGACGCCCCACACTTCCCCACTACACAAACTCTATATATATATGCCTTCCCCTCTCTCCATCCCTCAATAACAGAGACAGCAACAAATTTCTCTCTATACACACATACACACACTCTCCTCTCCTCTCCTCTTCTTTTCTCTTCTCTTCTCCATCCTTCTATTCACTTTGCTGCTACCAACACATTACAACTGGAGACATGGCTTCAAATTCAATCTCTTCCAATCCTCTTCCGAGACTTATACACCAAAAAAAGACCAGGCAATCAAATTCAAGAGGTCTCTTGAATTTAAACCGACCAAATTTAGTGAAAATACCACAAAAAACAGGGCCTCCGGCAGCGGCAACCATGCACTGTCCCTCGGCACTGCGCTCCCCTTCTTACATCCCCTCTCAATACATTGAAACACAACCAAAATCAAACAAGGTGAAACAACCGAGAGTTCCAAGTGACCAAAAGAAACCCGGTGCTGGACCCAATTGGAACATCTTTCAAAAGGTCGCCGCCTCCGCATTAGACACGTTAGAAGAGGCCTTCATATCAAACGTTCTTGAAAAAACTCAGCCTTTGCCTAAAACCACTGACCCGGCAGTTCAAATTGCGGGCAACTTCGCCCCCGTATCAGAGCAACCCCCAACGCACAACCTCCCGGTAACAGGTCGCATCCCGCCATTCATATCTGGTGTTTACGTCCGTAATGGTGCTAACCCACACATGGAACCGGCTGCGGGTCACCACCTTTTTGATGGTGATGGCATGGTACATGCTGTAGAAATCAACAAGGGGAAGGTATCATATGCTTGCCGTTTCACAGAAACAGAGAGATTACAACAGGAGCGGGTTGTTGGCCGCCCCGTCTTTCCCAAGGCAATTGGCGAATTGCATGGACACTCAGGAATTGCTCGCCTCCTTTTGTTCTTTGCAAGGGGCCTATTCCAATTGGTGGACCCCTCACACGGGACTGGTGTTGCCAATGCCGGATTGGTATATTTCAATGACCGGCTCCTCGCCATGTCAGAGGATGACCTCCCGTACCAGGTCCGCATAACCCCTTCTGGTGACCTCGAGACAGTTGGCCGGTACAATTTTGATGGCCAGCTTGACTCCACCATGATCGCTCACCCGAAAGTCGACCCGATAACGAAGGAGATGTTTTCACTGAGCTATGATGTGATCAAGAAGCCGTATCTCAAGTACTTTTCTATCTCCCCTGATGGCCAGAAATCACACGATATGGAGATCCCTCTTGATCAACCGACAATGATACACGACTTTGCGATCACCGAGAATTACGTTATTGTGCCTGACCAGCAAGTCGTGTTCAAGCTTCAGGAGATGATCAGGGGCGGTTCACCGATGGTGCTTGACAAGGAAAAGACCTCGCGATTCGGGGTATTGCCGAAATATGCCTCGGATGCTTCTGAGATCAAATGGGTTGAAGTGCCTGATTGCTTTTGCTTTCATTTTTGGAATGCATGGGAGGAGCCCGAGACAGAGGAGGTGGTGGTGATCGGGTCATGCATGACACCGGCCGACTCAATTTTCAATGAGTCTGATGAAAGCCTTAAATCAATTCTGACTGAGATAAGGCTCAATCTTCGCACCGGCAAATCAACCCGCCGGCCGATCATCTCCCCAGCTGAACAGATAAACCTCGAGGTTGGAATGGTGAACAAAAACATGCTTGGAAGGAAAACAAGGTATGCTTATCTGGCAATTGCCGAACCCTGGCCAAAGGTTTCTGGCTTCGCCAAGGTTGATCTTTTAACCGGCAAAGTTGAGAAGTACATATATGGTGATTCAAGATTCGGTGGCGAGCCGTGTTTTGTGCCACGCCCGAATTCAAAGAGAGAAGATGATGGGTACATATTGACATATGTTCATGACGAGCGAGCATCAGAGTCAGAGCTGCGTATTGTTAATGCAGCTGACATGAGGCTCGAGGCAACCGTGAAACTACCGTCTCGTGTGCCGTACGGTTTTCACGGTACCTTCATAGAATCAAAGGAATTGGAGAATCAAGCATAGGTACAGAGGAGAGAAGAAACAGAGAGGGGGTGAATTACCTGAGGGAGTTTATGCTTATAGGCTTATAGCTCCCCGGATTCGCCTCCCAAATTTCATCTAATTACATTGTTTTGTTCTTTGATTTACAGTTATGTTAGATAAGTAAAAGTGAAGTATAGAAACCAAGCTTGTAGCTTTTTGTAGGTAGGTAGAGTACTAGAAGCTCAGCTGGTTTCTGTTGATATTTGCTTGTTTTTTATTAAATTTTCTTCATCTTTTTTTGTTTTTCCCTGCGCTTCTACAGTGATAGAGAAACTATGGATGATGTGGATGTGTTAGTTAGAGGTTAGACCCCACGATGTATGCTTTTGTAATTTCAGGGTTTATCATGTATCATTTTGTGGATATTGTTATTGTTCCCAATTTCCATATGTTCTCTGTTTCTTCTAGCTTGTTCTGCTGTTGTACCTATCATTTCTTAATATAGTATTGGAACAGAGATGGTTGCTAACTTAAAAAACTGCTCATGTTTGGTCTGGAAACTGGAAAAGTAAAAATTTTACTATTGTTTTATTTGTGTGTTTTGCATTTTTATTCTAATTCCAGAAATATCTTATTTTAATTAACAAGTGTCAAATCCTTGTTTATCAAGAAAATAAAGCAAAACCCACCTTCAAATAGCCTACTCTCTCTCTCTCTCTCTCTCTCAGTGGTTTTCTGATTCCACTTGCAATATCTAACTTAATTTTTACAAGTGAAACACCGACCTAGCTCTTTTAATCTAGGAAGCCGTGAAACTTGAACAAAACAAACATTATTTTGTCTTATATTCAAGTTATGTTGGTTGCTTATATTTTAAGCAATTTTCAAGTACCAACGTGGCAAACAAAGTCGGATGATCCATTCTCTGTCTCAATTTACAGTATTACCTACGTACAATCACTGTTATAACTTGGAGCGGAGCCTACCCAACAGGGACGGAACCAGAATTTGAAAAGTTAGGAGATGCTAATACATATATAAAAGAAACAAATTAGTAAGAAAACTAGTTGATTTACTCTCTCCAAATTCTTCAAATTCCATTTCTTCTATCGTATCTAGATACTTGATAATAAAATTTTGAAAAGTTAGAGGTGGCTTAGCACCCCAAGCTAAGCCTATGTTCCTCCCCTGCTACCCAAGTTTGAATTTGAATAGTTATCTCATCAATGACTTACAAATAAAAATTAGAATCATATAACATATTTTGAACAATATTGTCATATATTTGACAGAAAAATATTGTAAATTAAACCCAAGTCAGACAGTACAGTAGACATTGGGGCCATTTAATGTCAGGAAAAGGTAACATTTAATTTACAAAATCCAGAAAAAAAATGATTTTCATGAATTTTTTTTTACTAAAGTATGTTGTCTCCAATCAAAGAATGTCCATATCAGCACTTCTCGAGAGTGTGTAGCAACTAGCAAATAACTTGGGTTGAGAAGGTGGTGCACGTGCGACCCATGTGAGGCCGTATGGCTCTCACGTCTAAAGGGTGGTGACTATCTCTCCCTCCCCGTTAAAAAAAAAGAGAGAACAAAAACCACCTTTGTGGAAATTTAGATTTTTCAGACTGTAAATTTGTGGAAGGGATTCATCGAGTCCCGAACAATTGGCCTCAATTTGTTGTTCACTAATTAATTCATCGGCGCCGAAAAATTTAGTATGAATTCAAATTTATTAAATTCTTCAGTAAATACAAAACAATCAATTCCATGAAAAAAAAGAGAGGAAATAAGGAGCATCTTAGAACTGTTGATCATATGTATATGACAAAACATCAAATTAATTTGACATATGGTGGATGAGCCTTTCATGAGCAAAATAATTTTACTAAATATTACTGGCCTAACATATATAATGGGGGTCACCATCAAAGACTTTTTTTTTTTTTGTTTTTTTTTTTAATTTACTTGCTGAAAACGTTCTTAGGAGGAATTGACAACAAGTCTTCTATTTTTCTTTGGAGATGATTTAAATTTGAAGAAAGAAAGCAAAGCAAAGTGGCCACACTTAACCAAACCACTTCTTTATAATTGGACATGTAAGCCTCTAAGCTCAGATATTGTCAAATTAGTGGCCCCCTAATCTCTATTAGGATAACCAAAATTAGTTCAAAAGTGCACTAAGGTTGACCGACACCAGTAATTATACCAAAGCCAATTATTGTTTAATCACATGATAACAAATATAATTATGATTTGTAGGTCCCTGCACCTTGACAGTATGTCTAATCTTCTCTAATTAATCCAAACATTTGGTTGTTTCTGTACAATTATTCACATCATATCCATCCAATACATGATGCTTGCTTGTAAAGCTAGACTTCTTCTTTAGTAACAGTCCAAAGTCATATCAGTCAAAGCCAATTATAAGTCCTTTTTGATCAAAACTCTGATAATTTTCACCAGTAACTATAAACTTTCTTTCTGTGCTGGTAGGTACCGAAACGAAACTATTTCGTTCTTCCAGAGACCATTTTATGACTGAAATTCTGGTATAATGGAAAGAATGTTTCCGAAGAAATTGGATCTGACCTGAGTCTCAGTGCGGGAAGAGCCCACTGGTCTTATTATGGCCCATTGATGTGTGAGGTTCGTTCCTTCGCACCTTAATCTCAATTATTCACACACACATATATATATATTTCCGACATTTTTAAAATACCCAAAAAAAAAAAATCAAATTATTAATAATAACCAGATTTTTGGAAAAATTTTAAAAATGCCCAAACCGCCTCAAAATTCGGCGGTCCGGAATTTTTATTCCAAACCGCCTATTTTCCGGGCGGTCCGAGATTTTTTTTTTTTTTTTTTGCTCCAAATCGCCTAATTTATCGGCGGTCCGAGAATTTTTTTTTTTTGCAAATCAAATTTGCATATCTGGTTAACATAGCAAAACACCTTCAAAAATCGTGAAATTTGACTGACATGCAATGTTGACATCGTAGAACAGGACTGTGAAGTTTCATACAAAATTTCCGAACAGATCGTGAGATATCAGCTCTCAAAAATTACCCGAACAACTTCAGAATGAAATATTCAGCAGTTCGGGTAATATTTGAGAGCTGATATCTCACAACCTGTTGGGAGATTTTGTATGAAACTTCACAGTCCTGTTCTACGATGTCAATACTACATGTCGGTCAATTTTCACGATTTTTGAAGGTGTTTTGCTATGTTAACCAGATATGCAAATTTGATTTGCAAAAAAAAAAAAAAAAAAAAAAATTCTCGGACCGCCGATAAATTAGGCGGTTCGGAGCAAAAAAAAAAAAAAATCTCGGACCGCCCGGAAAATAGGCGGTTTGGAATAAAAATTCCGGACCGCCGAATTTTGAGGCGGTTTGGGCATTTTTAAAATTTTTCCAAAAATCTGGTTATTATTAATAATTTGTTTTTTTTTGGGGTATTTTTAAAAATGTCGGTATATTTTTTTGTTGTTGTTGGTTCCGGACAAATCTCATCCATTCATTTTATATCTAACCATCCAAATTAATCGGCATAAAAGTGTCCAAACAAAAGCATGTGTTTAAAGTTTAAACGGATTTCATTTAAATTGAACAGTATGTGAATCCGTTTGGTTTGTGTTCTCTGCCTGTACAGGAGAAATAAAGAAAAACATGCAAAGTCGGTGGGTGGGGCCACCGGGCCAGGCCGTAAGTAAGAAAGAAAGAAAGAAAGAAAGTGTATCGAGTCCAAACTCCAAAGGCTTTTTGTTTTCCATGTGACACAATATATTTTGTGTGCATCGGTCAACGTTAGGTCGGGGCCGCCCCAGCATGAGAGTATGGCTAATCCTAATCCAAAGGGATTTTTGGGACAACGTTGTAGATACAGCAGCCCATGTTGATATGCTTCCTACAAATATGAAATATAATTCTACCCGTCAACCGATTGATTCAATTCAAATATTAATTCAATGGCTACATCTCATCTTATCTTATTATACAAATTCATCATTCTTATTATTAATTATTAGTAACATTTCCTCATAATAAATGTTGCACTACTATGCCTCTGCTCGGCTTTTACTTTTTACGCCAAAAATAAATATAAATTAATTATTAGGGATTTCGTCAACCAAATAATTATTTTATAACCAAAACTATGCCCGTTACCTTTCTGTTAATTATAATAAAACAAAAACAACAACAGTATTAGTAATTATTATAGTAATAATAGTAAGAGGCGTGATAACAATCCTTCAGATTAATTTCCGGTCAAAATTTTTAACTACTTACTTTTGACTAAAACATCTAGCATATCAAGTCTTTATATCTCAGTTAACAACACAAATAATTACTCGTCTCAAGTTTTTATATCTAGCATATCAAGTCTTTAAAAGATTCACAGTATAAGTCTTAATATCTCAATTAACAACACTAAAGAGTACTTGTATATATCTCAATTAATACCCACCTAACATATCAAGTGTATATATCAAGTTTTTAAAAGGTTTAAAATACAAGTCTTTATATATGATGAGTTAATGTAGAGAAAAATTGTGTCATAGGGAGAGGCGGAGTCCGCATTGTCTGCATTAACTCAAAAGAGTATCTTTTGAGTTAACACATCTTGACCGTCTAATTTTAAACGGAGACAATCCGGCCACAATCTATGATTCAGGGACTCTTTAATATTAATGTGGATCTATTTCATATAGATCTTAAAGTGAATTGGATGGTCCAGATGTATTAACTCTAAATATTATTTTTTGAGTTAATGCAGAGGATACGAATTTGAGGGAGAGAAGGAGAAGAGAAAAATTGCGGAGAGGGGGAGGAGGAGAGGCGGGAAAGAAAAGTGTGTGCGTGAGCTTGAAAGATTGGATAAGGAATGAATTATGCGGGTGTATAGAACTTGTTTTAGTACCAAGATAGCAAAAGCTATTCTTTTCAAAATGAATATTATTACTTTTCAATATGAATACTAAAGTATTAAAATATTATGGGTCTTTGCAATACATAGATCAGTCTTTACTATGAATTTATATATATTTTTTTTAAATCCAAAATTTCGATCCGAACTGCTCAATATAATTTTCATATGCAAAGATACTTATTGGCCAAATTTTACACTTTTTAACTTTTTACTATTTTTTTAGACAATTAGAAAATCACAACTTTAAGATAGTCTAGAATTTTCATATCGAATGATTCTTTATCTATAAAAAAAAGTAAAAATTGGTCTCCAAATATATTTTTCTATGAAATTCACATTGAACGATTTGAATTGATTTTTCGACTTTGAATATAAAATGTGAATTCGTAGTACAAATTTACGTGCACATTGCAAAGTACCATTGCCTCACTCATTATTATGAACTATTTTGTTCTTTATAAAATTATTATTTTCTATTTCAAAATATAGAAAAGTCAACATCTATAATATGGAAGAACAATATAAGGAAAACTTAAAACACAATAGTAATTTGGGCAGATTTCATACTGAATTGGTTGTGGATGCTCTTTTCTTTCGAAATAATGAGGTCAAAATATGAAAAATATTGGGGATTCTTGTTAATAACATTAGAATCTGTTTGATAACTAGATGGATTTGTCATCTACCCACCTATTTTTCTTAATTACACTTTGACTAATCTAATTTGAAGTTTTCTCAATTTCATGATATTACTTCAGCCATTACGTGATGATGCTTACAATATTACTCTAGATTTATTGTCTCAGAATGACTTTTAATATACTTAAGTATTTTGAATTAGACTTGTTATGATTGTCATAAAAATTTTCTCAGATCGATAGTCTATTGAACAATATGCTTGGTTAGATTTTTCCTTTGACTAATTGAGTTTATTACACATTCCTTTTCATTTTCTTCTTCTTTTGAGATCAAAATATGAAAAATTTGGAGTCTCTTGTTAATAACATTAGAATCTTTTTGATAACTAGATGTATTTGTCATCTACCCACCTGATTTTCTTAATTACACTTTTTACTAAATCTAATTTGAAGTTTCCTCAATTCATAATATTACTTCAGCCATTACGTGATGATGCTCATAATATCACTCTAGATTTATTGTCTCAGAATGACTTTTAATATACTTGAGCATTTTGAATTAGACTTGTTATGATTGTCATAAAAATTTTCTCAGATCGATAGTCTATTGAACAATATGCTTGTTGGTTAGATTTTTCCTTTGACTAACTGAGTTTATTACACATTCCTTTCCATTTCTTTCTTCTTTTGAGATCAAAATATGAAAAAATTTGGAGTCTCTTGTTAATAACATTAGAATCTTTTTGATAACTAGATGGATTTGTCATCTACCCACCTATTTTTCTTAATTACACTTTGACTAATCTAATTTGAAGTTTTCTCAATTTCATGATATTACTTCAGCCATTACGTGATGATGCTTACAATATTACTCTAGATTTATTGTCTCAGAATGACTTTTAATATACTTAAGTATTTTGAATTAGACTTCTTATGATTGTCATAAAAATTTCCTCAGATCGATAGTCTATGAACAATATGCTTGTTGGTTAGATTTTTCCTTTGACTAATTGAGTTTATTACACATTCCTTTCCATTTCTTTCTTCTTTTGAGGTCAAAATATGAAAAATTTGGGATCTCTTGTGAGTAACATTAGAATCTTTTTGATAACTTAGATGGATTTGTCATCTACCCACCTATTTTTCTTAATTACACTTTGACTAATCTAATTTGAAGTTTTCTTAATTTCATGATATTACTTCAGCCATTACGTGATGATACTTACAATATTACTCTAGATTTATTGTCTCAAAATGACTTTTAATGTAATTAAGCATTTTGAATTAGACTTGTCATAATTGTCATAAAAATTTCTTCAGATAGTCTATTGAACAATATGCTTGTTGGTTAGATTTTTTCTTTGACTATTTGAGTTTATTACACATTTCTTTCCATCTCTTTCTTCTTTTGAGAAAAAGTTAGGAGTTGAATTTTTATCTTTGAAATAAAAATTTGTACACAATCACTCAGCCTTTTTATTTAAAATAAAGATGGAGGGCACATATTTTCTTATTGTAAATCTCATTCTTGATATTTTAATCAATAAATGACAAGTTGGTGGTTCATATTTTGAAATTATAAATAATTTAACAACAAATAAAGCAATGTCACTTTCATTTAACATCAGAACTACTAGACCATTCCGACAAAGTTGGTTTGTTGTAAAACATGTGTCGAAGAATTAATATTTCAACGACAATGGGTATAATAGTATATAAAGCAATAAACTCTTTTTACCTATAAAAAAAAATAACCTCATTAATTTTTAACTAACTTAAAAATTAATTTGTGAAATATTCGATATTGGTGCGTTAGGTCACAAGTTGCAACTTAGGGATGACAAATGTGCCAGCTTTCAAGCAAAATGGACATTGACACGTTGGTAATCTTATTTTAATTTGCTCTTATTTTCTTCAGCAAAATCTGGCCTAATTTTTTTGCAAAAAAAAAAAAAAAAAAAAAAAAAAATCTGGCCTAATTCTCTTTTTAAAATTATGCGAGGGAACTTATGAGGAAGTTTCTTGGCTGCGTTACAATTAAAACAACTCATCCAGTTTCCAGAACTGCTCAAAGGCCAATACTATGTTACAAGTTTCTTGCCTTTTGGGTTTAACGAATAAAGAAGCTTAAAAGTAGGCCTCAGCCAATGAAATCAATCCACACATTTCCTATCTCACTTTCTATGATTAGCCAGGTGGCATGCCACGCATCCCTAGAATCTCTTTATTAGAATAGCACATCACTAGAAAATTGATCACAAGTTAACAACTTCCTCTTAAATTTTTTTTTTTCCAAAAATTATGTAATTTTGCTGTAGAAACTTCTGGATTGAACTTGCTGTTATTATTACAAGGAATGCTTCCGACCTGACTCAACCGAAGAATTCTAATTAATCAGAACAAACATGAGATTAGAGAATGTAAAAAACAAACAAACAAAAAAAAGACAAACAAACAATGGGGGTACATCCGAACAGTTCAGACTTTGACCTAATTAATGTGAAAAATGTGGGTTGTGTTATAGACTTACAGTAGAATGGAGCAGAACTGCGTCACAAGTAGAAGCCAAGCTTCTTAATTAATCGAAGACAATTCATTATTTTCTTTCTGTTGGCTTGACAGTAACAATTAATACAATTTTTGTTTGGTTAGGAGTAATGCCTGGGAACATTCTTATTTCTTAACATAATAAAACTTCATTAATTTTTCAACAAAAGAGACAACAAACAAACATTAATTGTCAAGAATATTCGAATTTTGTTAATTTAAATTTGGAAAACGTTATGCTTTCCTATCCATTTACTCTTCCTGCACAATTTTTTTTCTGTATTATTTGATTAATCTTTGCTTGTTTTTGGCATTTGCCGCAGTTTTATTATGAACCAACAGTTTAGAAGGAAAGTCAGAAACAGAGAAAGGGGCATGACAAGCAGAGAAGAGACATATGAGCCCACTATTGGCCTCCTTGTCACTAATCAATCGTTATACAACGCCACCTTGCATGTTCTCTTGCTAAATGCTAAATGCTAATTAAGCCGTTGTCGTTCCTTTGGTTATATATAGCAAGGCTGGTGCTGTGAAAATTAATACCAATTTACCAAATTTCTAATTGGCCAATCATCTTTATCCATTATATTAGACCTCGTTTTACAAAGGGCAAAAAAAAAAGAAAAAGAAAAAGAAAAAAGAAACACAGATAATGTGTGATCATGATAGTGATACAGCAACAGCATCAAATTAAGGATGTCAATTAATTCATGATCCGATTCGACAGGTTAATCTACAATGGATTTTGTTTTTACTGAAGTTCCATCCAACTAAATTAACAATCACAGATTTTTCATCCAGCTTTCTAACATATAACATCTCATACATAGTAAATTGTAAACCAAAGGATCGGTAACATATAACACCTCATGTTAATTTGTGTCTTTGCCGCTGTCGACACTTATTTTTTCCCACGCCTATTTTGCTATATTTTTTTTTTTTCCACAAAACGCTTATAGCGAAGAAGCAAAGAGGAGTTACGAAAGAAAAAGAAAATATTGATACACGACAATCTGTAGCGAAGAGGCGAACTGCCGAAGGTCATGAGTTAGTGGGAAATTGCAAAATGAAAATATGAGTTGCGTGGGAAACTCGGGATGGATTCACATAGCAGGACAACTTTTTTGCAGGATTAGGCAATAACTAATATACTAGCTGGTAAAAAGGAAAGAAAAAGCTCAAAACATTTGAGCTATTTTAAAGAAATATATATAACATATAAATTTATTTTTGAACTATTTGAATTTCAGAAATGAAAATACTAATAAAAATATTTGAACTGCATATGCGCTAGCATAATACCATAGCCTCACTCTAAATTATAACCAGAATATATAGATAAAAATATACTCATGAATTAGTATAAACATCACAGAACTAATTATAAACACGTACCTATTTTAGGCTCAAACTAAGCGCCTAGCTAGCGCACCTCGACCTATTTTCTTCCGACAAAATATTTGGATGGTTAAACGTTCTTAATTATTTACAGGATTTAAACTCAACCATTATAACCGATTATGGTTAATGAAAATGAGGGCCAGACCCCGTTTAAGTTCGTATTTAAGTATTATAGTTAAATATTTTGATGATTCCACCAATGTATGTGGTTTGTTTCTTTAAGTACCTTGAATTTGTTTTCTTAATTTTATCATTATTTTTTGAAAGAAATCGCGAGTCTAATATGTTAATTTCATGATGGCTACCTTGCAAACTTAGAAATTATATTACTCCGATACTTCATATACAGTTCCGTATTTGGCATTTTTCATACAGACAACTTCTGGCAAATACCTTTGCTTCAGGAAAGAGATTACAACAGGTTCAGGCAGCGGATTGGAGAGCTTATTTGCAACTGGTTTAAACGGCTAATTATAATGCTGACAACAAATCAGAATTTCATCTGTGCTCATATTCCAAGAGAGGAGAATTGCAGAGCCAATGAATTAGCTAATCTGGCAAGAAGAAATCGAATGTCATATATCGGATTTACTTACCCTCTCTTCTTTGAAGATGGCTGCACTGACTTCTTTCAACCAGTAGATGGCTTGATAGGATAATCGTTTTTCACAAGTAATGTTTGTAATCTTGTTTATTGACTGTAACATTTACTGGTAAAAGAAGTGCCTACGGGCTTAAAAAAAAAAAAAAGGTTCCGTATTTGTATTGTATTCGTATCGTATCAGTATCTGATATCCGTCTCAGTATTCTTTCGAAAATTAATATCTCGTTGTATCTGTATCTTATCAAATACAATAAGATAAGCTATACTCAGGGCCAATCCTGAAGATTTTGGAGTTTGGGGCGAAAGAAAATTTGAGCCCGGATCATTTTTGCATTTTCAAAATCTAAACAGTCGATTTGAACTGTTCAATATAATATCCATATTAAAATGTGCGTGGAGACCAAATTTTACATTATTTTGGAATCTTTTTACTATTTTTTAATATAGATAGAAAATCTATCAATTCAAAATATTCTGAACCATAAAAACAATGATTTTCTACTACTTACTTTTAAAGTAAAAAAAAAATTAAAAAAAATGTAAAATTAGGTCTCCAAACACGTTTTAATATAGATATTATGTACGGTTTGGATCGACTATTTGGACTTTTAAAACACAAAAACTACTTATAAGCATATGGTGTTGAAGTATTTATGGAAACGATTAGGAGTGTTCATTGGTTCGGTTCGGTTTGAACTGAACCGAACTAGGGAAACCAAAGTTATAATTTGGTTTCAAATAAAGAACCAAATAGAACCGATTTAGCATTGCAGCCAAACCGAACCGTGCAAACCGAACTAAAATTTTATTTTGGTTTGTTCAGTTTCTTCGGTTCAAACCGAAATATATATATTTTTTATTTAAACCAATTTATTTATAATAAACCGAAGTATATTAAGAAATAAACCAAAGTATTTAAAGCAATTGATTAAGAAATAAAGCGGGTATTAAGAAATAAACCGGGCAAGTCCATATCAAATTCATAATATATAAAAATTCAATCGGTTCGGTTATTTCAGTTTTGAAAATTTTCAAATTGAACCAAACCGAAGTTATAATTCGGTTTTAAAAAACAAACCAACCAAACCATTAAACCGAAAAAATTGAACTGGTTAGTCCAAACTAATTAGGTTTGGTACAAAACCAACTAAACTGGAATCAATGAACACACCTAAAAGCGATTAGCCAGTTTGATTTTTTTATTGATATGTCAATAGATCGTATCTATTATAGACAAATTTGAGCCATTTTATATAGAGGAGGGTTCAAATGCCTCCATTTTTTGTGCCTCCATCATGCCTCCATTTTTAAAAACTTTAATAACTCAAAATTTAAATCTTAAAATTCAAAATAAAACCGTTGGATATGAACTATATCATTTTATCTATGCACATGTAAAAAATTATGGCATTTCAACTTTATTTTGATTGTCATCTTGAGCTTGTAAAAATGTATACAAATGTGAATAATTTCTAGACGTTGATTTTTCAACTTATTGATTCATATAAAAGCAAAATCAAAATGTGATAATTTTTTATGAACACATAGAGAAAATAACATAGATTACATCTAACGGTTTTATTTTGACATTTAAGTTTTAAACTTTGAGTTATTTATGTTTTTATAAATGGAGGCATGATGGAGGCACAAAAAATGGAGGCATTTGAACCCTCATCTTTTATATATACAAAATTTGAGCTCTAATATTATATTTAATTTTAATATATAAATTTTTTTTTTCAGAGGCCTCTTGAGGTCCGAGACAGTCACCCTGGCTACACAGCAGCAGCTGAACCTAGCCATACCAGTATCCATATCCATACAACTAAGAAGTAGAGGATCCGTGATTTCATTATCTTAGAAATTCGTTGACCGAGAATATAATACTATATATCCACTTATTATTAGGCTTGGTCAAGAGAAAGCACTCCCGTCTCTGGATATATTCATGCAACAAGTTGGTGACTAGAAGAAATCAAGAGATTATATTTTCGAATGAATCGCATCTTTTATTGAAAAAAAATACTTGAAGAAAAAGAAAACGTGAATTGCATATATACGCCTCTGTATATACATGGAATTATGGGGAAGTTCAGAATTTCAATGGCAGACATTATTGATGAAAAGAGCATTGAAAACAAAAGGATACTGTAACGGAAATTTCCTCAAAAGAAATACTGTAATGGAAAGAGAAATGGAACATGTTTAGTGAATTTCTTTAAGGATGCTAATAATTATTCCCGCACTCTCATCTCCGTATTTATTTTCTATTAACTTTCATAAGTACTATGGAATCATAAAAACTCCAGCACTTTTTTTTTTTCTAAAATATTAATACTTATATACAGAAGTATTTATCCCTAAGAACGAAAGTATTTATAACAATAAAGTAAATAATTTTTACATAAATAATTGTCTCTTTAAAAAAATCTCAAACTACATAAGGAGACCAGGCACGTTTTTAGAGGTGGATTTTTTTTTTGGGAACGACTAACAGTACCCCCATATCAGTCCCCTAAACGTCCATCGTACTAAAAGACAAACAACTTTTGACAGGGGACCACTAACTGTCTCCAACATCTGATATGGGGATTTTTATACTCTGAGTTAATAGTCAAAACGTATAGTATTCATATCTACGAATGTATAGTATTCATACTTATTATCAGAACCATTCGTCATATGTAAACACAAGCTGGAGGGGACCAGTAACGACCAGGGACACCGTTGACGTCTTGTGACAGCCTGGATTGGGGACCGCAACTGTCTGAAAGCGACATTTGCCAAGATTGGGGACCACTATAGCAAATCTATATATTATTCATATCTAACTAAAGAAGTATTCATATCTAAACAAATGAAGTATTCATACTGACGATTACGAAGTGTTCATACATGTTTGAAATAATTTATACAATTCAAAATTCAAAGTTAGACCATTCTTCATGCATATCTAACAAATGAATTATTCATATCTAACTAATGAAATATTCATACATGTTTGAAATAATTTATACAATTCAAAGTCAGACCCTTCTTCTTGAACACCTCTTCTAAGAAATATTCATATCTAATAACATGAATGCATATCTAACAAATGAAATATTCATATCTAACAAATGAAGTATTCATACATGTTCAAAATAATTTATACAATTCAACATTCAAAGTTAGACCCTTCTTCATGCATATCTAACAAACGAAATATTCATATCTAACAAATGAAGTATTCATATATGTTCGAAATAATTTATACAATTCAACATTCAAAAGTCAGATTCGTCTCTCTCACCCCACATCTTCCAAGAAGTATTCATATCTAACATGGAGTATGCATATCTAACAAATAAAGTATTCATATCTAACTAATAAAATATTCATATGTTCCACTGTGACAACCTTTGCTGGGCTAGCATGGACCCCCTCAAATGGTGCACCACGCTCTCCCCGCCGAATCTTGACGGTGCACCATGCTCTCCTCGCCGGATCTCGACAGTGCACCACGCTCTCCTTGCCGGATCTCGACGGTGCACCACGCTCACCTCGCCGGATCTCGACTGTCATCACAACTGTCGGCGTGGGTAGATGGTGACGAGCAGTAGAGGAGAAGAACAGGGTGAGTTTTGAGTTGTGTTGAATTTTTTTTTTCTTTCTAAGAGAAGATTGAAGAGGGTGGGTTTTGACCAAATGAGGGAACAAAAAAAGAAAGTTGTTAGAGGGACAGATAGGGGACAGATTCAAGGGGGACAACATCTTTACTCTTTTTTTTAATCTCATTTCAATCTTGTCGACATTTCTAACGATGTATGATGAATTTTGCGAATCTAAAACTACGAACATCTTCTATGTAATTTTCTCTTTCAAATGAGATCCATGATGACATACTTTCTGGCACGTCATTACACATGTATTTATACCTCATCGTGCAAGTATTTATACCTATACTTGTAAATATTTTTTTACATATGACAGTGATTGACATATGAAATTATTAATATAAAGTATTACAAGTATTTATACTTATACACTAGAGTATTTATATCTATGTAAAAAAATACTCGAATAAGCACCTCGTATACGTTTATCGTGATGAATATTTTTTGTATTGATAAATAATTAGTGAGAACCATAGTACAACCTCTAAATAATTATCATCTTCCTTATTTAACTTGGACACTTTAATTTTAGAAGTGTTTAAATAATTAGTGAAGACCATAATGTAACCTTCCTAAATTGTAGTTCTGGGGATGGAGGGAGAATAGAAGTGTGGGGATGAATATAATTATTCTTTCTTTGGATGCTGATATGTTATCTATAAATCCTAATTAACTACTTGTATTTAACAGTAAGTTAATTGTTCGGAACATATTAAAATAATAAAATGTTCGGATTATTGTGTTTTTAATTACTTCTTAAAAAATATTGTTCTAGACTCTTTTAATATTTCTTTGTCTTTGTTTAACACTAATATATATACAATTTTAAACATTTTAATTATTGCACGGAACTACGTACAATAATCACTAATGAGCCTTCTGTATATGTTCTTAAAAAAAATATAATTATATGTTAAATAGAATCATAGTGACAAATAAAATTTTCAGGTTTGGTTTGGCGAAATCAAAAATTCATGATTCGGAATTATTTGAACTAAAGATCTTAGTCCTACAAGCAAAAAAATAAATAAATAAAAAATGTTCAGGAAAAAATTAAGAAAATTTTTATAAAATTCAAGAATTATTCGGTCAAAATTTCATCAACCGAATAATTCAATGTTCAGTTTGTCATCATAAAAAACGAATTATTCGTGTGATTATGAATATAACTAGAAAATATTAAATGTGTTAATATCAATTACTTTATTGTTTAAAAATACTCAATATATTTATTAAAATAATAATCATTCGTAATAAACATAAATTGGATAATTAAGAGAGGACTGCTCTCGTCACTCAAAAGAAAAGGAAGACCCATGTTGGCTGTTGCCCAAACTTTAAAAAAGACTAAAAAGACCAATTTGACCTTTTTCTCTTAGTTGGAAACTACCACGTGGGCTTCTCTTAACATGTCACCATGTCAATGTGATTAGTGCTTCGTTCAAACCCTCCCCCCTTCTCCTTTCCCAACCGCCACCTAGTCCTAGTCCTATACTATATATATATGCAATGTCACATTTAAAAAAAACACACACACCATCTCATTTCATCCCCTTACCACTCAGATAGCATACATACATCCATACATACATACTATTTTATTTGCCTCTTTTACAAACGACATATATACTACTGCTACATAAGAAAAGTGCAATCCTCCTTCAGATTATGGCAACATATGTGCCTAACGTTTACCAAATCAAATCTCCAACACTTCAACACACAGCTTCATCTTCAAATAACGGAATGATACATCAAACCAAGCCCAATTGTGCAAATTCCATTAAAATCTTGCAAAAATCAAATAGACCGGCCGCAGCCACCCATCACTGCCCTCCGGCTGCACCATCTCCTTCATACATCCAAACACCGTCACGGCCTATCCGACCCAAACAAACAAAAAAACCGAACCGAAGAAACAAAACCGATAACAGACCTGATTGGAACCTGTTCCAGCAAATGGCTGCAGCATCATTAGACACAATTGAAGATGCCTTTATATCAAACATCCTTGAAAAATCCCAGCCTTTGCCTAAAACCACTGACCCGACGGTTCAGATAGCTGGCAATTTTGCACCCGTGACTGAGCAACCACCAAAACATAACCTCCCTGTCACGGGACAGATTCCGGCATGTCTTAACGGTGTGTATGTGCGTAATGGTGCAAACCCTTACATGGAACCTTCTGCTGGCCACCACCTTTTTGACGGTGATGGTATGGTTCATGCTGTCTCAATCCAAAATGGTGAGGCATCATACGCTTGCCGGTTTACAGAGACAGCCAGACTATCTCAGGAGAGGGTCATCGGCCGTCCTGTCTTTCCTAAGGCAATCGGCGAATTACACGGGCACTCAGGTATTGC
This sequence comes from Carex rostrata, assembly GCF_964058835.1. Taxonomy (NCBI): domain Eukaryota; kingdom Viridiplantae; phylum Streptophyta; class Magnoliopsida; order Poales; family Cyperaceae; genus Carex; species Carex rostrata. The sequence goes on from NC_135937.1 coordinate 8,150,806, forward strand.
ACGCCTTCTCTTGTTCGGTGCACGAGGCCTATGTGGACTAGTAGACCCCTCGCATGGAACTGGTGTCGCAAATGCCGGTCTCGTTTATTTCAACAACAGGCTCCTTGCCATGTCAGAGGATGATCTCCCATACCATGTACGTATAACCCAAACCGGTGACCTTGTGACAGTCCGCCGGCATGATTTTGACAGGCAATTGAGTACCGCCATGATCGCACACCCGAAAATTGACCCAGTATCGAAGGAAATGTTCTCTCTCAGCTATGATGTGATCAATAAGCCTTACCTCAAGTACTTCCACATCTCGCCCGAGGGGAAGAAATCACCCGACATTGAAATTCCGCTCAATGAACCGACAATGATCCACGACTTCGCAATCACAGATAATTACATAATTGTCCCTGATCAGCAGGTCGTGTTCAAGCTCCAAGAGATGATTCGAGGTGGATCACCTGTGGTTCTCGACAAGGAAAAAATGTCTCGCTTCGGGATATTACCGAAATATGCCTCTGATGCCTCGGAGATGAGATGGGTCGATGTGCCTGATTGCTTCTGCTTCCATTTTTGGAATGCATGGGAGGAACCCGAGACCGATGAAGTTGTGGTGATAGGTTCGTGCATGACACCTGCCGACTCGATCTTCAACGAGTCCGACAAGATGTTGAAATCGGTGCTGACAGAGATCAGACTTAACCTAAGAACCGGTACATCAATCCGCCGACCGGTATTATCTTCGACCGACCAAATTAACCTAGAGGTCGGCATGGTGAACAAAAACAAGTTGGGTAGGAAATCCCAGTATGCTTATCTCGCAATAGCCGAACCATGGCCTAAGGTGTCGGGCTTCGCAAAAGTCGACCTCTTAACAGGAAATGTGCAAAGGTTTATCTATGGTGAATCGAAATTCGGCGGTGAGCCTTACTTCCTGTCACGCGAAACAAATTCAGAAAGGGAGGATGACGGGTACATTCTATCTTATGTGCACGATGAACAAGCATCAGAATCAGAGTTGCTTATCATCAATGCCACAGACATGAGGCTCGAGGCAACCGTCAAGTTACCGTCTCGTGTGCCATACGGTTTTCATGGTACCTTCATAGAATCAAAAGAGTTGGAGACACAAGCATAGTGAAAGAGGAGCTAATTTTACATGGAGGTCCTCGGCTTCTTCCAAACTGGTGTATATAGGATCTTTCCATTAGTCCTGTTAATTAGTTAATAGAGAATAATTCTCTGAGAATTAGAGAGGATAGGTTGTAGTTTTCTGGGATGGTATAGATAGGATCAAGGAGAGGTAACAATAAGTTGGATTCTGTTTATTCTTTCTCTTCTTTCATTTTTTTTTTGTTTGTTCTCCGACAATTAACAGAGGTAGTGATGAACATACTTTTAATTGTACTCTTTACAGTAGAAATTTATTATGTTAAATAATCTTGCATTTTGCTTCTTCCTCTGTTCTTTGAAGTTTGAATTTTATGAAGGGGTTGGGGTCATGATTATATGTTTTATAGCCCCCCCCCCCCCCCCCCCCCCCCCTAAAATATTATATATCAAGTTGAGATATATAAGTCCCAAAATATTTATTTACGCCTACTATAATCACTTCTTTCATTATGTCAATATTATCAACTTATACATGTCCTTTTAAAATATAAAACCTTTCAAATTTATCTCTGTAAAATTTTGAAGTTACTTTTTTTTTTCTCTCTCTCCAATATTACATTTTTTTTGTTTTGTTCTTCTAAAATAAAGACCTCTCACATTTTATCATTCTGAAACTTTATTTTTTTGAAGGTCATCATTCTGAAACTTTAAAATAGATATTATTTTCTTATATTTATCCTTCTAAAATATAAAAAAATACTCCAATTAAATTACCATTTCTATTTTTTTTTCTTACTGCCTTATCTCATTTCACAATATATTTATGCGTTGACAAATGCTGACCAAACTTAAAAGCTCGTTTGGCCTGACTCGAATTCAAATTTCACCGGACTTAGTAGTTTTAAAAAGTAAAAAATAACTCGAATTCAGTCTATTTAACTTGAGATGATATAAAATCTGTAAAGCTGTTCGGCTGAGGGTCTTGAGACTCCTTAATTAAGACCTTTTTAGACTTGCAATTAACAATAACACATTATATAATGTATTCAATTACAAATTTTGATATTGAACAAGGTTAGAGGAACCATTAAAATATTGCAATATAACTATATATATTGTACCATGTACCAGTAGAAAGAAAAAAAAAAAAAGGAACAAAAGGGAAGGTTAGTAATAAAAAATAGACATTTCTTTTAGTACAAATTTTTATCATTTCTGTAAATAAACATTGTAAATTGGCACCATGAGTGTCCGGCCATTTTATAAATACCCAAAAGAAAAGAAAATTTTAAAAATTATCTCCGATTTTTTTTTTTTTTTTTTTATAAATGCCCCGACCGCCAGGCCCATGGGCAGGTCACAGCAAAAGCGGACCCCCCCCCCCCCCACGGGATCAAAGTTATAAAGAGTTACGACATCACTTCATAAATATATCAAATGTCTTATTTTTTGACATACACTCTAAACAAGAAATTTTTTTCTTCACAAAATTATTTAAATAAAAATACTAAGATCTTTCTAAAAAAAAAAAAAAAGTGGACTGCCCGTGTTGGGGGGGGGGGTCCGCTTCTGCTGCGACCCGTCCTTGGGACTGGCGATCTGGTGGCATTTCTGGGCCGCCTGTGAGCCTGGCAGTCGGGACATTTATAAAAAAAAAAATTGGAGGGCATTTAAAATTTTTTTTTTAGGGTATTAATAAAAATGGCCAATGAGTGTCTGGTTTAATGGAATCTGGAGCTTGACCTCCACATTTCTTTAAAAAAAAATAGAAAGAGAAATATAATTGTGGTTAACTGTTATTTTGCCTAGTCAAGACCGGCAAGTTCAGTGATTTCCTATTAAGAACTCAATGCACATTTAGAAATGAATATGAACCATGCGTTGCAAGAATTTGATGAAATTTCCATGTGCTTAGTCTAAGGCATTTTGATGTGAGCCTTGCAAAGGATGAGAATTTTTTCTTTTCTTTTGACAATGGCAATGGAAAGAAAATAGTCTATTGTGGAAAAATCCAAATTCTAGTGACATTTTATCTTCAGCTAAAACTGATAGCAAGGTTCAAAGAGAAAATCACGACAAGGATCTCGAGAGATTCGAAATGAAAATGAAAGAAAATCTTGGAACTATCAGATTCACCCAGAAAATCAAAATGAGAAGAAAAGAATAGAAACACGTGAATAAAATTCACCAACAAATTAAATTATTAAATTAAATATTATATGACATCTACACCTGAATAACATTCCTTTAATGACATACATTTTTTTTTTTTTTTTGGTATATTTTTATATAAAAATCTCATACAAAATTACATATTACAAGACAAATAATATTTCTTAAATAATATAAAAAAAATAAAGACATGACCAATCGATTATCAATAAATCTAAAAATTTCTTAAATGATATTTAAGAAATGGAAAGAAATGTGGAACATTGACCATTAATAAGAAAGATGATACAATTTGCATGTGGCGAATATGTATATAAATAAATTTAGATTTCTATACATATAAAAATATAAAAATGATGAATAAAAAAAATAGAATATTTTATTGGAGAACTAATATTCAATCTAAAATATCATTTTTTAATCACAATCGTTGGTAGATTAGAACATCTAAATCCTTAATATACTTAATATAAGTATGGAGATATGAATATATATTTTAGAGAGATAAATGTTTTTACATTGAAAAGATAAATACAATATTATAAAATTTGAATGAGAAATTATTTGATTTTAAAATTGTACAAACATACATTTGAAATTGCCCTATTAATATAATAAGATAGGTGCCACACCATAACTACGTCAACATTACATTTTTCAGCACTTAACGATGCCACGTCATGTATGAGGTCATATTCTCCAACTTGGGCTGCCTTGTAAATTGAATAAGCTACAAATAAATAAATAAATATGAGGAAATATTACCATCCCCGGAAAAAAAATCCCCTTCGCCTCACACTTGTATTTTTAATACTTTTGGAATTCTCTAGATGTGCTTTCCACTCTCAATTTGTAAAAGAACGTCTGTTTAGATCAATTAATAGATCAATTAGTCATTGGCAGTAACAAAATCATTACGAATTTTTCTGATTAATTGACTGATTATTTTTTATGATAACCAATTATTCCTGATTAATCGTTTGGCAGTACTATGTCTGTCCTATAACCACATACCGTTATTTACAACACTGCTCTGAATTTTATCTTTTTTTGCATTCAAAAATCTTTAATAATAATATAAACGATTGTTTTTATATTTGATGAAATTATCTTGTGCGTTCAAATATGCAACGAATCGAATTGTTATAATTTTATTTTAATCAAATGATGGTCCATAATCTTAAAAGTAGTTATACAGGGGATAAAATTCCATAATCTTAACTCTCTTTTTTTTTTTTTTTTTTTTTTTCCATTTTTTAGGATATAGGACCAATATTTATTAGGGTAATTATAATATTCCCATCTATTCATCCCCCATTCATTCCCTAACTAACTAACTTTCTATTTTAACTATAACTATCATTTCTAACAATCTTTATTTCTTTCCTCTTTCTCTTTTCCTCTTCCACCTCCATCTTCATTTTCCACCTCCATCTTTTTCTCCCACCTATGCCTCCGTCTTTCTCTCACACCTCCACCTCTACCTTCCTCTCCCACCTCTGCCTTCGCCTCTACCTCCCTCTCCCACCTCCGCCTCCGCTTTCATTTTTCCATCGATAAGCTTTCTCCCTCTCCTACCTCCCACCCTCTCCCACCTCGAAATAGTAAATACGATAAGCTCCTTCCCTCTTATATCTCCACCTTCACCTCTACCTCTATTTTTCCCATCTATGCCCTGCAGCTCCCGCTCCAATGGACGTTCTACCGGAGATCATCCGTCACTCCATCCCAATCAAGCACGCCTCTGTCGGGATTGAATACTTCAACATGTATGAATGAATACTTAAGCACACCTCTGCCGGGTCAGATCCACCACTGTCGACCGTATTAAAATATTTTTGTATCGGTGGATGCAATTAATCCCTTTCATGTCTATGTTCTATTTCCTCATAAAGTAGAGAGTTATTTGCAAAGAACAAAGCTTTATTAATGATGAATTAAGACACTGTGTACTAAGAAATGATATAAAAAAAATTTGAAAAAAAATAGAGGTATACGAATGAATACTTGATGTCTTAGAATGAATACTTAATATCTTAGGTATGAATATTTGCGTGACAAAATATGAATACTTGTGCAACAGATAACTCGAAAGTATGTCATCATGTATCTCATTTGAAAGATAAAATTGTGTAGAAAATACTCGTGATTTTAGATTTGCAAAATTCCTCTCAAATCATCAGAAATATTATTTAAATTGAACAGAGAAGAAAAAACCATCTCTAAAAACGTATAAAAGATGGATGAGTGATGTGTCCAGTTTTTGTATTTACACTTGCACGACGAGGATGAATACTTTCACGATGAGAGATGAATATTTGCGTGATGAGATATGAATACTTGTGCAACAGATAACTCGAAAGTATGTCATCATTCGTGGTTTTAAATTTGCAAAATTTCTCATAGATCGTCAGAAATATTAGTTAGATTGAACGGAGAAAAAAAATCACCTCTAAAAATGTGTAAAAGATGGATAAGTGATATATTAAGTTTTTATATTTGCACTTGCACAATGAAGATGAATACTTTCTCGATGATGATAAATACTTGTGCAACGAACAACTCGAAAGTATGTTATCATGGATCTCATTTGAAAGATAAAATTATGTAGAAAATATTTGTGGTTTTAGATTTGCAAAATTCCTCACCGATCGTTAGAAATATTGATTACATTAAACAGAGAAAAAAATTACCTCTAAAAACGTGTCCAATTTTTTTTGTTTTTAAATACTTGATATCTTAGGAATGAATACTTAATGTGTTATATATGAATACTTAATGCATTATAGATGATTACTTGCGCGCGCCAGTTATAAAATTTTTCAAATATTAGATGGTTCTCAAATAGTAAGTCCCCTAGGTAGTTAATGATTGATGGACAAATGAAAGATTGTTACGGGGATAGCTAGGTGCTCCCAATTTATTATTACAAGTAGTTCGGATATTGTTGGCAGTCCTTTCAAAATATATGACCGAAAGAAAATGCAAGATTGGTGTCTTATATTTCTTCGATCGCTTTCATCCTTGACATGTATAAAGGAAGAAAAATTCAACAACACTTTTGGTGTCTTATATTTTTTCTTCTTCTGAATTTTGTGATAACTTGTAAGAAATGTTTTTTGCTTCAATTTGGAAAGGGGAAGTAATTGTTGACTTGTTCAAAAGTTCTTGAGCTAATTAAGTAAAACTAACGTAGTAAATGTAAAGTTGAAATTGTCATACTTAATGCAGCACGCCTTGACTACCATGTTGACTATAGTTTAGATGGATGCAATTAACTTTTGCTTGAAATCCTACGAACGCAAAACCTTCTAGATTGAACTAACAATTTTAAAATATTATTAGAACATGTGATGGAGGCATTACGACTTTACGAGTGAAGTGGAGTTGGGGTGGTAACGAGCTGTTAAAGAGCGAGCTAGGTCACATTCGGCTTGTTGGTGTATCAAACTGAGCGAGTGAGTTTGGATTTTAGGTTCCGAGCTAAAACTATTGCTCAAGATCGACTCGTGGCTTGTCCGACCGAGCCGAACTAGCTTGTTACTAGCTTGGCAGATTTATAAATTTGTATATTTTCTTTTCTGCTATATCTTAAATTTTCATAACACACCTTATCAATTATGACTAAAACAAAATAATATTTATATTACTAATTAATAAGGAATACTCTTAATTCAATTATAATTATGCAAATCAACTACTATAAATTAACTTTACTGCTAAATTTATACATACAAATATATAAAAATTTTAAATTCATACAAACATATTCACAGAATAAATTCATGCATACCAAATCAAACAAATTAACTTAGTTGCTTATAATTAATTCACACATATTCCATACAAAATTACCAATCAACTTAAACACAGTCCAAAATGCAATTGCCATAACATTGGCTATAACATCCATAGACCATAATATCTCCAATCTGAAGTGAACGGATCCGATCAAACTATTAAACTATGTATATTAAATAGCTCGTTAATGACCGAGTTGGCTCGTGTCGAGCCAGGCCTAACTCAAACTCATTAATTCTGGCTCGAGTATTGTTACGTTACGGAACTTTAACAATTAAATTCCGAATGATTTGAAAGCAAGAATAAAAAATCGTGCTAACAAAATAGAAGTTTAAACCTTAATTAATTCCTCTCTAAATAAGTAAGTCAAGTGTGAATCGAAACCGCGTTGAAATTTCGAGAATTTGAGACTTGGCTCAGTGCGTCCGCACTGGTGGTGAGTGCGGGTGGCTGACCTGCACTGGCCTCTGTTTGCCTTAGATTGTTTTCTGAAATTCTCCTCAGTGCGTCCGCACTGGTGTGAGTGCGGATGGGTGATCTGCACTGACTCCAATTTCTCTTTTTCTCCAATTCTGACTAAGTCCTGAGTGCGGGTGACCGACCCGCACTGAAATTGAGTGCGTCCGCATTACGCTCATACTTTTTCCTTGTTCAGTGCCATTTTCATGAAAATTTGGCTAAGTACTGAGTGCGTCCGCACTGGGGTATTCTTTTCTGTGTTTTCCAAGCTACTGAAATTCTGCCAAGTGCTGAGTGCAGGTGACCGACCCGCACTGAAATTGAGTGCGTCCGCACTCGTGTATATGTCTGTGTATTTTGAACTGCTGAAAATCTGTCCAAGTGCCGAGTGCGGGTGGCCGACCCGCACTGAAATTGAGTGCGTCCGCACTCAGGGTATTTTTAACCCAAAACCCAGATTTTTCTTCTTTCTCTCTTTTCCCTCCGCCCCTTTCCCCATTTTCTGTGTGTGCTCCGCCCAAAGAGAGAAGAAAAGAGAGAAAAAGTCCTCTCTCCCTCCAAATCGCACCAAAGCTCGGGAAATCGAAGGTGGGGCCGAGAAATTGGTCGTGGATCTCTCCTAGCTCTCTTATCCGGTATTCTTTTCTCTCCTTCTTTCTCTCTCAAAACCCGAATTTCTCGATTTCTCAGATTTTCGTTTTAAACCCGAGACTTGTGTTTGGATTGCTTGTAGACTGTTCCTTGAGCTTCCTTGGATGTTATTTGTTGATTCCTTCCCCAATTTCATCTCAATTTTGGATTTCAATTTTTAGGGTTTTCGTGCCAAAACCTAAATTGGGCATAATCGTGAATTGATTAGTTTAATCCAATCGATTAGGCTTGTAATCGGTAGGGTTACCTCTTGATCTTGAATTTCTAGAACGTTTAACGGCTAATTTAAGGTTTTGACCAAATTAGGGTTAACCACTCGGTGAATTGAATTGTTACGGGAACTGAAATTGTGAACTAGTAAATGAATTGTTACCAAATTGAGATCGTGTATGGTCTAGAAGACCCAAATGGAAATTGTGAGAAGTTAGAGATTTTTAAGCGAGAAAGAGGAATAGGAAAGTATAAACCCTAATATAACTCGAGTGAACATCTCGATCGTGAACCAAGGTTAAACCAAGTTTATGTGTAATATAGGCGTAGGCTTGGTCGAGCAAGACTTTGCGAGACACTTCGAGACGTCTGATCCATAAATAAGCGATACGCTCGTCGTAAACAGGTGCGGGATTCTTGGACTTGTTTGATATTTTATTTTCAGGAATTAAATTGTTATTCGTTTGTCATGTTGAATGTCTGATTGATTGCATCATTGAATTGCATAAATCATTTGCATAGCCCAATCAAATTAAACTCGAATTATTATGAATGAAATGATTTGTATGCTTGTATGGTTGCCATTCGTGTCGATCTATTATGATCTGATTTTGATTGAAAGTCACCACGGACTATGTACGTGAGCGGATTTACGAAGTTGAGCTGTATAGCTGACTTGAATCTGACGAATTGTGTGTGTGAGTGGATTTACGAAGTTGAGCTGTATAGCTGACTTGGATCCGACGAATTTGCAAGGTTGAGCTGTATAGCTGACCTTGAGTCCTGGATCCTTCTAGCGCTTTAGGTGAACGACCCTCAGTTTTCCTAGTACCGGTTGGGACGAGGGGTGAGTGATTGTATTGATGTGTGAATTGGAGTCGTGGGTGACATGTGTAACGTCTGTGGCTCGGTGTAATTTTCCTACGTGTTAATGCATTTGGACGGTCAATTGAATGTTACGAACATTGGAATGATTCCAAAGATGAATTTTCTTTATATGACTTGAACCAGACCTTAGTGAACGGTTAAGCCAAGCGATTACAGATGTGTGTCAGATAAAGGGTCCAGCTCGGTGGAACGTCTTTAGGTGTCAGTAACCCTACAGACGAGGGTTTGATAAAGGGTCCAGCTCGAAAGAACATCTGTAGTTGTTACCAGCCCTAATGAGTCGAGTTAAGCCAAATATGTGTTGTGTTTGAAATTCATCTTGGAAATTCCGTTAATTGTGATTCATCTGGTTGAATTGTTGTCGAACATATGCATTCTTTTATTTATGAATATATATATGTTTGAATTGTTGTTGTATGGATTTCATTTCTGAATATGGAGCTTGATTGCAAATCCAACAATCTAACTGTGGCAAATTTCGCACTGAGAATTTATTCTCACCCCCACCCTTCGGATTATTTTACAGGTACTGGTGCGACTAATTTCGGAGAGGCACGCGAGTAGTAGGTCTTAGTAGTCTACCATCATATGACCCTAGATATGTTTTGTTGTATAGCTTTAGGGTAGGCCTCATGGTTGGTATCCGGATGAGATACTTTTGGATGTATTATATTCTGACCAGACTGTGTACTCTGATTTATATTTAGAAACTTGTTTTATATTATTATTGTCTGATTGAATTGTTAATTGCCTTGTAAGCATACACGGTGTTGGATGCTTACGGCGGGGTACTGTTGCAACCTGTGGCCACGGGGTGTGACAAGTATATACTGAGCGAGCTAATTTAAACTCGATTCACTAATGAACGAGTTGTTACCGATCAAGTCACGGGCATATACCAAGCGGGCCACGAGTCACGAGCTTTTTTGCCAGTCCTAAAGTGGAGTCATGTTCCCTCCGTATTGGTTTTCGGATAATACATACTTGTGTACTCCACATACATTCCAAGGATTGGATTTTGGGTATCTATATATGTTGCCTTGGTATTTTGTAACAGACTTTTTAATGCGAGTCCAACCTAATTTTAATATAAGGAATTTTCAATATTATTTATGTCACAAGTAAACAAATTATACAAAATCTCAATTCAATTTGCTGACAGCTTTTAATACATCTGTAGGGTATATTTTTATAATCATTTTTTTTATTATAAGTATATTATTGTGTAAAAGCTAGAATCTATTATTATTATTATTATTATTATTATTATTATTATTATTATTATTATTATTATTATTATTATTATTATTATTATTATTATTATAACTCTAGAATCTATCATATTGGCTTCAAATGATAAATTTAAATTGTTAAAACTGATATATTTTATGAATGATGCGTACACATACAAATATATATATATTTAATTTATTTAGTATAAAGTCAAGTGACAAAAAATGTGAAGTTTTATAATTTTTTAATACTTTCATTTTTATTTTTTTCTTAGTGCTTGACTTTAATTATATTAAATAAATTCAAAAAAATAATTTTTTTTGCATGTACATGCATCGCTCGCGAAGTAAATTTATTATAATGATTTGAATATATCATTTGAATCAAATTCAATAGATTTTGAAGTTATGTTCACCAAACCACTTGATGAGCACTAACAAACTATAACTTTACTCATATTATTATATTATAGGTTTGTAATTATTTTTTATTAAAAGTATAAGTTTCATCTGTATAGTTTTATAATTATTTGAGCAGGCGGTATTTATATCTAACATAACAAGTATTAAAAAAAAACTAAAAATATCAACTCTTTTGTTTTATCTCTCTTATCACTCATCATATTTACATATTTCTAAAGGCCTTTTTTTTCTCTTTTCAATCTCACTCATTTTCTGATAATCAGTGAGAATTTTGTAAATCTAAAACTACAAACGTCTTCTACGCGATTTTATATTTTAAATAAGATCTATGATGAAGTACTTTCGAGTTCTTCGTCACGCAAGTATTTATAAATTCTCATGCATGTGTAAATAGTTAATGTCAAATATTTATACTTAACAGATTCTATCAATTTTTTTTATTTCATATGACACTGGATTACGTCTAAAAGTACTAATATTAAATATTGCAAATATTTATATCTTGCCATGCAAGTGTAAATGGTTCATATGCCAAGTGTTTGTACCTAACAGATTCTATAATTTTTTTTTTCATATGGCACTAGTTGACGTTTGAAAATATTAATATCAAATATTGCAAGTATTTATATATCGTCATGCAAGTGTAAATAGTTTATGTGTCAAGTATTTGTACCGAATATTATCTATCAAATTTTAATTTCTTTTCCGTACAACACTGGATGACGTATGAAAGTATTAATATAAAATATTGGAAGTATTTATAGCTCGTTATGTAAGTGTCAATAGTTAAAATGCCAAGTGCTTGTACCTAATAGATTGCATATTTTAATATCAAATATTCCATACTATTAACAGTTGCATTCTCCACTGAATAAATAATTGCACAACGAAGAACCCGAAAGTACTTCATTATGAATCTCATTTGAAAGATAAAATAATATAGAAGATATTTGTGGTTTTAGATTCGCAAAATTTCTCAAAGATCATCAAAAATATGAACAAGATTGAATGGAGAAAATTAAACATCTCTAAAAATGTGTAAAAGATGAGTGAATGATGAAAATAATAAAAAAAGTTGATATATTAATTTCATTTTAACAATTACTTGGTATGTTAAGCATAAATACTTAATATGTTATATATTAATACTTGTGTGCACCAGTTATAAATTTGTTGGTGATCTTTCAAAAGTGTTGGCCCAAATAAAATAGTTAGATTATGGTTCAAAATAGTTAGACAAGAATAATATAATTAATGTGTTAAGAGATTGGAGATTGAAAGATGTTTGTGGAAGAGAGGACAGGGAAAATTATAAATATACTATTTAAGAGATTCAAATTTCTCAACATGACCTTCATATTGATATTTGTTTGAAGATCAAATTTTACATTTTTTAGAAAAAAAAAAAAAATTTTAGAATTTTTATAAATTAGTGTTTTTCTAAATTTTGTATTATTTTTTATTTAATGAAAAGCTGTGATTTTCAAAAAATCCTTTGAAAAATAGAATTTTTTTTTCCAAAACATATATATATATATATATAGAGTATGGCTAAATTGCTACCGGTAGCACTTCGACCTAAGTACTTACGGGGTCAAATTTTAGTATTTGATGTTCAAACAACAAATCCAAACCGTTAGATATTCAATCTATATTAAAATGTGCTTAGAGACCAACTTTTACATTTTATGGAATTTTTTTAATATTTATTAATTTGGTTTGAAAACCATTGTTTTTAATGCTACAGAAATTTACTAAAAACAACGGTTTTCAAATCAGCTTAATAAATAGTAAAAAAATTCCAAAAAATATAAAATTTGGTCTCCAAGTAGATTTTAATATAGATTGAACATCTAGCGGTTTGGATTTGTTGTTTGAATAACACAAAATAAAATATAGCCCCAGCAACACTTGGTTGAAATGCTGCCGGCAGCAATTTAGCCATACTCTCTCTCTCTCTCTCTCTATATATATATATATAGAGAGAGAGAGAGAGAGAGAGATAGGCTAATATACAATCGATTGTTCCTAGCCTCTCGTGCAACCAAGTCGTTTTCTGATTTTTAAAGTCCAAATGATCGATCCAAATCGTTAGATGTGATCTCCATATTAAAATGTGCTAGGAGACCAAAATTTATATTCTTTTGATTTTTTTTACTATTTATTAAGCCACTTTGAAAATCGCTGATCCAATGGTGGCTTAACCAACAGTAAATTCAGAAGCTACCGTTGGATCAACGATTTTCAAAGTGGCTTAATAAATAGTAAAATAATTTCAAAAAAAATATAAAATTTGGTCTCCTAGCACATTTTAATATGGAGATCACATCTAACGGTTTGGATCGATCATTTGGACTTTCAAAATCAGAAAATGACTTGGTTGAATGGGAGGCTAGGAACAATCGATTGTGTGTATATATATATATATATATATATATATATATATAGGATTTGGCTAATATGTTATGGGTAGCTAAGAGGCCTCCCGTGCTACGGCTCAATATTTGACTTTTCGAAATCCTAACGGTCGATCCGAACCGTTCATCTTGTTCTCCATATTAATATGTGTTTGGAGACTAAATTTTACATTTTTTGGAAATTTTTTACTATTTTTTTAGATTTATTGAATATCGCTGTTTTTTATGGTCCAGATTTGTCTGAAAAACAGCGATTTTCAATAAATCTAAAAAAATAGTAAAAAATTTCCAAAAAATGTAAAATTTGGTCTCCAGACACATATTTATATGAAGAACAAGATGAACGGTTTGGATCGACCGTTAGGATTTTGAAAACTCGAATATTGAGCCGTAGCACGGGAGGCCTCTATGCAACCCATAGCACCGGAGCCAAGTCCTATATATATATATAGAGAGAGAGAGTGGCTAATATGCATTCGGTTGCATATGGACCGAAGTGCTACCGGTCCAAATTTGATTTTTCAAAATCCAAACGGTCAATCTGAACCGTTCATCTTGTTCTCCATATTAATATGTGCTTGGAGACCAAATTTTATATTTTTCTGAATTTTTTTACTATTTATTAAGTATTTTACAAAATTGTTGATCCAACGGTAGCTTAACAAAACAGTAAAATCAGCAGCCACCGTTGGATCAACAATTTTGTAAAATACTTAATAAATAGTAAAAAAATTCAGAAAAATATAAAATTTGGTCTCCAAGCACATATTAATATGGAGAACAAGATGAACGGTTCAGATTGACCGTTTGGATTTTGAAAAATCAAATTTGGACCGGTAGCACTTCGGTCCATATGCAACTGAATGCATATTAGCCACTCTCTCTCTCTCTCTCTCTCTCTCTATATATATATATATATAGGAATATGCTAGCATGCTATGCATAGCATAGAGCCCCTCCATGCAACGCCTTGGATTTCAACTTTTCAAAATCCTAACGGTCGATCCGAACCGTTCATCTTGTTCTCCATATTAATATGTGTTTGGAGACCTAATTTTACATTTTTTGGAAATTGTTTACTATTTCTTTAGATTTATTGAAAATCGCTGTTTTCAGCAAATCTGGACCATAAAAAAACAGCGATTTTCAATAAATCTAAAGAAATATTAAAAAATTTCCAAAAAATGTAAAATTTGGTCTCCAAACACATATTAATATGGAGAATAAGATGAACGGTTCGGATCGACCATTAGGATTTTGAAAACTCAAAATCCGAACCGTTGCATGGAGGGGTTCTATGCTATGCATAGCATGCTAGCATATTCCTATATATATATTATGAGGAGGGTTCAAATGCCTCCATGTTTTTGTGCCTCCATCATGCCTCCATCTTTCTCCATCATTTTCAAAGTTCAAACAGTCGATCCGAACCGCTCAACCGAACGTCCATACTAAAATATGTTTGGAGACCAAATTTTATATTTTTAGGAATTTTTTTACTATTTTTTTAGATAGGTACAAAAATACTGTTTTTAGATGGTTCAGATTTACTGATTTTGTACCTATCTAAAAAAATAGTAAAAAAATTCCTAAAAATATAAAATTTGGTCTCCAAACATATTTTAGTATAGAGGTTAGGTTGAGCGGTTCGGATCGACTGTTTGAACTTTAAAAATGATGGAGAGAGATGGAGGCACAAAAACATGGAGGCATTTGAACCCTCCTCTATATGGAATATGCTAGCATGTTATGCATAGCATAGAGCCCCCTCCATGCAACGCTTTGGATTTTGACTTTTCAAAATCCTAACGGTCGATCCGAACCGTTCTTCTTGTTCTCCATATTAATATGTGTTTGGGAACCAAATTTTACATTTTTTGGAATTTTTTTACTATTTCTTTAGATTTATTGAAAATCGCTGTTTTCAGCAAATCTGGACCATAAAAAGCAGTGATTTTCAATAAATCTAAAGAAATAGTAAAAAAATTTCAAAAAAATGTAAAATTTGGTCCTCAAATACATATTAATATGGAGAACAAGATGAACGGTTCGGATCGACCGTTAGGATTTTGAAAAAAAGTCGAAATCCAAGACGTTGCATGGAGGGGTTCTATGCTATGCATAGCATGCTAGCATATTCCATATATATATATATATTTCGTGTTCGTTTTTCTTTGAGCAAACACGACATTAATTCCTTGATGTCTTGTCGACCACATAGCTTGATCGATCTTGCACCGAGCCACACCGAGATATAAGTTCCATCGCACATATATTAATTTATTACACAAAAAAAATATCTTGAGAAAATGTTCGTCAACCAATTTGTGTGCATGTCCACTCATCAGTATTATATTTAGAAATATCTGTTTCAGGATAAAGTTAAAACTATATATGATGAAATTGATGATCGAAGCATCAAATTAAAAAATACATCACTTTTCGTATTAATATCCTTTCACTGTCGGCAAGCCCGACATATTTAGCTTCTTCACAAGCTGTTAACCGACACAACTTACCTCCAAATTTGATCTTTCAAATATTAGACGGTCCCGACGGTTCTCAAATAGTAAATTATTTTTCAAAATATTTACTAATTACTCAAGTAATTAATGACTGGAGAAAAAAAATGAGAAAAAATTACGGAGAAATAGCTAAATACTCCCATGAACTTATTATGTTCATTGGATCCATAGTCATATATAAAAAAAATATTTTCTCACATCTTACTCTTTCAAACAGCTTAAATTTCTTCATATAATTAATTTAACATGTCAAATACAGTATAAAGTAAAAAAATAAATAAATAATTTAATCATTTTAAAATAAATTATAGCTAAACACAAGCATTATTTTTTAAAGTCCGGTGAAGCCTTAAGTGAAGGAAATTAATCACGCAATTATCGGTTCTATTATGGCACATTATTTCATGTGTGTTGGCCACATGATATGTCTTCATTCGATTGAAGGTGACACGCTATGACACGTCACGCAAACTGAACTGATCTTGTCATGTTATATCACACCATATACTCATATTTTCATTTTTAAAGTCCAAACATTCCATTTAAATCTTTCAACATTCTTTTTATATAAAAATATATTTTACTTTAAATTATAAAGAAAATTTTGTAAAAGTACAATTTTTTTTAAAATAAATAAGAATGAGTTAACCCCATTTCGTCAACATAGATCCGCACCTGATCATCATATATATCCCCGAAATTTTTATTAATACCCAAAAATTATAACAAATTACTCGATCTATCCAGTTTTTGGCAGGAATTTGATAATTGCCCCCTTTTACTTGCTAAATAACCGGACAAAGGGATCCTTTTTGGTTATTTAGTCGTTGGATGCATGAAAATTGTTGAGTTACTAAATAACCGAAAAAGAGCCATTTGTCCAGTTATTTAGTAACCGGACAAAGACATAGCTAGTTTTTGGAGAATGATCACCGCTTTCATTTATCCATGCTTGGCATGTAGAGAGCGAAATAGCAGAATGGTGATGCAATCTCTCATACACTATTGGAAAAAATAGAATCAGGATCGGTTATATACGGATATCAGTATCGGTTCACAACCGATCCTGATCTGGGCGATACAGATACCAAACAAATCTGTATCGGTTGTTACAACCGTTCCTAATAGTTACTATCTGGATCGGTTGTACTATAGAACCGATCCAGATGTATATTTTAAATTAGATTTTTTTTAAAATTCCAGATGTATATTTTAAATTATTTTTTTTTAAATTCAGAAAATAATTATCAGGATCGGTTCTTACTTAAGAACCGATCCTGATAGTAATTATCAGGAACGGTTCTTAAGTAAGAACCGATCCTGATAATTAGTTTTTTTTTATATTTCAAATTAGTTTTTTTTTAATTCAGAAAATAATTATCAGGATCGGTTCTTAAGTAAGAACCGATCCTGATAATTATTTTCTGAATTTTTTTTTTTGTAAAAAATTCTATCTGGATCGGTTCTTACGTAAGAACCGATCCTGATACTTTATTGAATTTTAAAAAAATAATTTTTATTAAATGGCCAGCTTCCATATTTATTTAGCTGGCCAAAATGTCAAATTATCAATAAAACACATCCTAAATTAATTATCAATAAAACACATCCTAAATTAATTATATATCATACACATCCTAACTTATTACAAAAAATTCATGTTCATATATGCATGCAAATTCGGATAAAACACCCTAAATTATTGTACTTCTTCTCGACTTAATTTCTTTCAGCAAAATTTGGGCCCACATTTGGCGAAAGTCAGCCAAGCGTTGTACCGTATATTTAGCGGGAATATCCTGCATTTTTAGAATTTGTGAAGAGCATATATATACAATTAAATTGTGTATTTTATTATATTTGAAGCAACAATGCTTATTTTTGAAAAATTTATAAATGCATATATACCTTCAATTGCGGAAAAACATCGAGACAGTGCTTTATTATGTCTTGCATGAGCAACATGGTATAATATGCACATTCCCAGCCGGCCGGTTGTTGTGGGCACTATATAACAAGTTTCAAAAAAATAAAATGTTTGTATTACGAGCATATAAATGGCTTATATGTATATTCACAAATGTGTGCATCTAGGTCATTATAATCATATCGCAATAGAAACTATTACCTTGCAATCGTTACGAACCGTTAAAGAAGCACCCATTTCCCTCATGAAGACGCTGTTGAAATATGAAAACATTGAACAATTAGTACTTACGAGACATTTTTGAAATGATAATATAATAATAAAATCATTAGTATTCTAAAGAAACGTAAAATTTAGGAAAGACACTTACTCCTCGATAGCAGCACTGATCATCAGCATTCTTTTAGACTTCTTATCGGAATCGTACACGTACAATGCACGTTCTCTTGGCATAAGCACGACCAATATCCAATGATTTCTGCATGTTAGGTTTGTAGCATGTCATATTATTCAATTTATATGAATTGAAATAAATATAATAAAATTAGAATATATATATATATATATATAACACTAACATCTGATGGTATGGTATGAAGATTAATTTCTTGTCCCGATTTTCTCGGAGTGCTTTCCCTATGTATTGAAGAACACGTCATCGGTCATCATTCAACAGGGTGGCATTCGTTTGATTGGGGTCCATGAAACCAACCTGCTCATCGGGATATTCCTCCTTGAGGTATTTGTGCCAATACCTACAAAATAAAGACACAAAGGTGATCTCAATTTTGCGAAATTTGAACTACAAGTACTAAAATTCTGCAATTATTACAAATATTAACTCACAGCATCCAGATCTGAACAACTGGTACAATGAGCCACTCCTTTGGTGTAAGCAAGGCCGCATAATCATCTGCATAGACGCGTACGGAGTCATCTGAACATAAAAGATCAGCTGGGGAATCGATTTCGATTGGACTGCCATCTAGCTCCAAAAACCGATCACGGATATGCTTGAATGTCTGTCCCAGCTTGTCAAAATTGATACCATCAAATGCCTTGCAGTGACTCGTTGCTTTCGGACCTCCAGGAATAATCATTTCTTTGCCTGGTTCCTGCAAAATTTCATAATAAATTGAAGTAAAATCCAAAATCAACTATAACTCTATGTCATAGATACTAATTCGGAAGTATATAGCATAGAGTAATAATAATATACCTCATCTGAACCTACCACTATCATGGACATCGGCCATGCAGTGAAACTGCCGAGGGCATCCTTTAGGGTTTCCTGCTCGCCATTTGGTACAGGTAATGGGTGATCTATGAAGTCCGCATTGAAAATACCATCCACCATTACTCTTGCATGGTCGAGCGGCATCGGCCTGCTGTGAATTGTTCCACCGGGTGCAACTGGAACATGAATTGTCCCCATGGCTACTTGAATAGTGTTCCCATTGACAACTGCCTGGAGTTTGCAGCTTAGTTCTGCCTCCTGTTCAGATATATGTATTTACTCGAATAAACTAAAACGTATGAACACTACAACATGTAATGAAAAATAAATTGTGAAATCTGAATATTATTGAATTTGAATTTGCATTACCTCAGTATACTCGAAAAGATCTGCAATTGGTTTGACTGACTGGCTGCTGCTCTGAATGACTGTTGGCGTAAACGTCTTCTCTTGTTGGCCCATTGACTGCTGAATCATTTTTGCAAGTTCAGACCTCATTTCTTCCCTCATTTTTGCTTGTAATCTCTCCTCTATTTCTCTTACTTTATCCTCCATTTCTTCCCTCATTTTTGCTTCGGAACTCGAGGGAGCACGTCTCCTCCTTATTGAGCTCTTCTCGTATGTTTTTCTAATAGGAACCAAACCTCCCACTCCTCTCACCCTCCCAGGATGTTCCGGATTTGGCAGAGATTTTCCGAGAACACCGTCGTATCGTTCGACAGCCAACAAGCCTTGTTTCATAGCCGCCTCTTGTTCTTCCTGAAATGACAACATGTTATAAACTAATAAATTAAAGTTGAGGTTTCAATGAATGACAATATCTAAAATTCTCACAATTTTCTTGATGACCGGTACGTATGTTTCTGGATAAAAGCGTTCCTTGGTCTCCTTATCGAGCTTTTGTCTTCCTAGTCTCCAGGTGACGTGCCTATGCTCAATCGACATATCAAGGACCTCTTCTGGTTTCAATGCACTTGTTGAGCCTTGGGAAGACGGATCACTAGATGCTTTCTCGTCTGCAATCGCCTGCATAGCATCTGTAAGCCTACTCCGAAAACCCTCACCCATGTAACCTCTAGATCCTAAGAAATGCCGATACTCGTTTTTGGCCTGATTCTCCTTTCCAATCTTGCTGGCAGTCTACAATGTCAAGAAAGTCATTGTAGGCTTTAATTATAAGAAAATTTGAATTCTTACTTACAGATAAGGTAGGTGATCCGCAGAAATAAACATACCTCAAACTCCTCCGTCTCTCAGTACTTAACAAATACCTCCCAGTCTTTTTCTTCCATATTTTGCTTGGCAAAATCGGGCGTCTCACCCGCGCGCCACACTTTAGTCATCTCGGTTCGCCACCTCCGGTGATAAGTAGCCATTTTCTGATAATAATAGTCCCTCACTTTTACATCATCTGTTATACCCCACTTCAGCTGCCAAACAAATAGAAATCAAAATTTAGAGTTAGTTAACATCAAATGAAAGCTTGTGAACTTAGTACTACGTTATTTACCTTCAGTGTTTCCCATACTTTCAGCTTGTTCTCTTCTGGAACATCTTTCTAGAATTGAAAACTTATAGGAATACTCCTTCTCACCAAAATACCGAATTCAGTAGCAAAAGACGTTGTATCCTGAGTAACAACTGGCCTGTTAAACTTGTCAAGTTCCAGCTTTTTCCCTTTCTCGTTAAACTTCTCCTTAATTGCATTAGGCCCTCTTCCTCGTTTCTTAGCCGAGGTTGTCTCACTATTGCTTTCCATATCTGAATTTGCAAGTCCAAATAAATCCAAGTCCAAATAAATTCAAATGTACCAACAATTATTCTAATGTACCAACAATTACTAATGTACCAACAATTCTAATGTACCAACAACATTTATTTTGGTTCTTAAGCTAGGTACCAACAACAACCGAAATTCTAATGTACCAACAACAAGAATTAGCAACAACAATTTTCTAAATTCAATTGGTACCCAAATTATTTCTCAAATTGGTACCTCTTAAATTGGTACCCTAATCTATCAAATTTCTAACAAATAAGCAATGCCTTGGTACCAAGTATTTCTAAACAAAATCAGCAATGCCTTGGTACAATTCCTAATAAACAATTTGTAATAAGCAATGCCTTGGTTCAATTTCTAATAAGCAATTTGTAAACCAATTATTTCTCAACAATTTCTAATAAACAATTTCTAAACAATTCTTAATTTCTAAACAATATCACAATTTGTATATGAACCCCTAAACTTTTAAACTTTCGCAAAATGGACCCTGTTAGTTCAAAGTCTGGTATAACACTCAAAATCACACTTCTAAAATTTTGCATAATGGTCCCTGTTAGTTCAAAGTTTGGTATACACACAAAATCAGCACATTCATACCCTAATAAATCGAATTTTGAGAAGAAGACTAACCCGAGATTGAGAGGGAGAGACGGAGCCGAAAGTAGGCGGAGCACCGGCTAGGTCACGGTTTTGATAGGTCGATCACGGCTAGGTCACGGAGGAGGAGAGGGAACACTATCAGCAGCGTGGAGAGGGAGCGCGGCAAGGCGGAGCACGGCTAGGTCACGGCGGCTTGGAGAGGGTTTTGAGGTTTTGAGTGTTTATGGGTGTTGAGTGTTTTGAAAACTTAGAAGAAATTTAGAAATATAGAGGCGCTGGTTGGAGAGGGAAGCCTATCAGTATCGGTTCCTAGCTTAAGAACCGATGCTGATAGTTATCTCTATCGGTTCTTAAGCTAGAAACCGATGCTGATAGTGCTATTTATTTAAAATAATGCGGATTGCTATCAGCATCGGTTCTTAAGTTAGGAACCGATGCTGATAGTGCTATTTATTTAAAATTGTGTTATTTTATATTTTTGTATAAAAAAAACATGTTTATGTGTTATTTTATATTTTTGTATTTTAAAATTTAAAAAAAGGATTTTTATGTGTTATTTTATATTTTTGAATGTGTATGTTATTTTAAAATATAAAAAAAAACATGTTTATGTGTTATTTTATATTTTTGTATTTTAAAATTTTAAAAAAATGATATTTATGTGTTATTTTATATTTTTGAATGTGTATGTTATTTGAAAATATAAAAAAGCATGTTTATGTGTTATTTAATATTTTTGTATTTTAAAAATTAAAAAAAAAAAAATTTATGTGTTATTTTATATTTTTGTATTTTATTTGTTTTTTTTTAAATATAAAAAAAGCATGTTTATGTGTTATTTTATATTTTGTATTTTAAGATTTGGTGTTATTTAGTTTCAAATAACACCAATGTCATATTAGCCTAACTCATTTTTGTATGTGTAACTAATCAGTATCGGTTCTTAAGCTAGCAACCGATGCTGATAGTGCTATTTATTTAAAATAATGCTGATTGGTATCAGGATCGGTTCCTAGCTTAAGAACCGATCCTGATAGTATTTGATAAATATGTCGAGGTTTTATATTTTGTATGTGTATGTTATTTTAAAAAATAAAAAAGGTATGTTTATGTGTTATTTTATATTTTATAAATAAACTTGAAAATTATTTTGAAAAATTATTTAGTATAATTATTAGTTTAAAAATTACTTTAGTACATAAGCTATTTTAAAAATTACTTATAAAATAAAATAAAATAAGCTACTAAAATAATAACATTGCTGAAAAAAAATAAGCTACAAGAAGTGTTGAAGAATAACTTGCATGCTTCTCATCGTCGGGTGTTTCAGTGCATTCTGAAAAAAAAAACCCGTACCTTTTTGTCAGCAATATTAAAGATTATTAACTCACATTTTAATATTTTTTGACATACCAATATTAAATGTATGACATACCAATATTATGACTTGCCAATGGAAACTTCTTCAACCCATTCTCCTTCATCATGATCGATGCGCATGTGACCTGTTTCATTATCCTCAGCGCCCGGTAGAGATGCCATGCCAGTAGAAAACGGTGGTATCTCATCAAAATGATCGTACGCTTCTTCGTCTTCCACATTATCAATCCCGATTATACGTCTTTTACCAGAGAGGACAACATGTCTTGAACGATCGGCGGGATCAGTTACGTAGAACACTTGTGTGGCTTGTCTTGCAAGTATAAATGGATCATCCTTATATCCAGCTTTACTGAAATCCACCAGAATAAAACCATCTTCGTCGACTTTAACCCCCCTACGGTTATCGACCCATTTACACATAAATAACGGGATATTAAATCTTCTGTAATCGAGCTCCCAAATTTCTTCAATAAACCCGTAATATGACATCGATGCATGCGATGGTCCGGCACCTTTAGGATCTGACAAATCACTCGAAACAGCTACTAATGTCACTCCACTATTTTGCACGGTACTCTTTGGATCTTGATTTCTTGTGTAAAATGTGTACCCGTTGATGTCATATCCTTGGAAGGTCCTCACGACATGAACTGGACCAAGAGCCAACAATTTGACAATTTCTTTAATGTTTTCTCCCTCCGGAGCTTGCATGACTCTACGTGTAAACCATCTTTCAAAAGTTTTATTGTGTTCGCCGATTAACCACTTGTTAGATTTCTTAGGATTCTGTTGCCGCAAGAGAGTCATATGCTCGTCCCAAAAAGGATGAACGTCAGTGAGGTGTTGCAAAACATGAAAATGTGCTAGTGACATTGTTGTACTATCAGGCACGAATAATTTCGCACCGATTGTTCCTACCCCGTGAAGTCTACCCTCGTGCCGAGATTTAGGGATGTAGATGGCTTTGACATCATCCATATAATTAGTACAAAACTCAATAACCTCTTCGGCAGTGTAAGCTCTTACGATGCTGCCCTCAGGCCGATATCGGTTCCTGACATATCCCTTTAACAATCCCATGTATCTCTCGAACGGATACATGTACCGCAAGAAAAGAGGTCCACACATCTTAATTTCTCTAATTAGGTGAACGATTAAATGAACCATGATGTCAAAAAAAGACGGCGGAAAATACATTTCAAGATGACAAAGAGTGACAACAACCTCCTTATGCAGAGCATCTAGCGTATCAGGATCATTTACTTTGCAACAGATGGCGTTAAAGAAAAAACAAAGCTTCGTAATGGTCTGCCTAACACACTTTGGCAATATGCCCCGAATTGCAACAGGAAGAAGCTGTGTCATTAAAACATGACAGTCGTGAGACTTCATTCCTGTCAATTTTAAATCATCCAGTGAAACTACGTTTTTAAAATTCGAAGAATATCCAGATGAAACTTTGACACCATGAAGGCATTCCAGTAAGCTTTTTTTCTCTTCTTTCGATAGCGTATGCATTGCGGGTTTTAGATATGTACAAGTTTTTCCTTTTTCTCTTTCCTTCTCTGCTGGTTGTAGATCTGGCCTTATGTTCAAGAATTGCATGTCTTTCCGAGCATTGATACCGTCCTTAGTTTTACCCGGAATATTCAATAATGTTCCAACTATGCTATCACACACGTTTTTAACCACATGCATCACATCGAGACAGTGTCGAACCTCTAAGTGCTCCCAGTATGGTAAATCCCATAATATTGACCTCTTCTTCCAACATATTTTCGGAGCCCCTTTCTTTCTCACCACCTTCTTTTTAAATTTACCCAATTGAACTTTCAAATCTTTTACTCGCGAATAAACTTGCTTACCGGTCAACGGGTAATTTGCTCTGGTATTCTCGGTCTTTCCATTGAATTCTTTTTTTCTCTTTCGGTGTGCGTGGTTGGCAGGAAGAAATCTACGATGACCCATGTACACATTTTTAGAGGAGTTGGGTAGCCACACATCGACTGTATCATCCAGGCAAACAGGGCACGCTTTCTCCCCTTTGACACTATAACCCAACAAATTTCCATAAGCCGGAAAATCATTAATGGTGCAGAAAAGCATGGCCCGTAAAGTGAATTTCTCATTGCTGTATGCATCATACATTTGCACTTCGGGTTGCCATAATTCTTTTAAATCCTCAATCAATGGCGCTAGATACACATCTATGTCGTTCCTGGGCTGTTTGGGTCCTGATATGAGCAAGGTCAACATGATGTATTTGCGCTTCATACATAACCAAGGCGGAAGATTATAAATGCACAATAGAACCGGCCAACTGCTATGCTTGCTGCTCATGCTACTGTGCGGATTTATTCCATCTGCACTCAGCCCAAGCTTTAGATTTCTAGGGTCACGTCCGAATTCAGAAAACTCTCTGTCAATATTCCTCCACTGAGGAGAATCAGCGGGGTGCCGTAATTTCCCGTCTTTCTTCCAGTTTTCGGCATGCCAACGCAGTAATTTTGCATCTTTAGCATTTGAGAACAAACGTTTGAATCTCGGTTTTACGGGGAGGTACCACAATGCTTTTGCAGTTGGTCCTTTATTCGGTTTACAATCATCACTTTTATCACTGGCAATCTGCTTTGGTTTGTAACGTGATGCACCACATTTTGGACACTCGTGAAGGTCTTCATACTCATTTCGATATAATATACAATCATTTGGGCACGCGTGTATTCTTTGAACTTCCAAATCAACTGGGCACAATATTTTCTTCGCTTCGTAAACATTGGGTGGTATCTCGTTTCCTTCCGGAAGCATTTCTTTTAAAGTTTGTAATAGCTCAGTAAAACTTCTATCACTCCAACCGTTAGATGCTTTAAGGTTATACAATTTTAATACATCTTTCAATTTTGAAAATTTAGAACAACCAGGATACAATTCCTTATTAGAATCTTCGTACAAATTCTCAAACAAACAATACTGTTTATCATTATCAAAATCCTCTTCTATATCACGTAACATTTGATCAAAATTATCACATTTATCTACCACTATATCATCATTTTTTTCGGTATGATACTCCTGTTGCTCAGTACGAGTACCTACGTCGGTTTCCAATCCCCGTAAGTCATTCCCCTCATCCCCAACGGTATGGTATTCCTGATGCTCAGTACCAGTACCTATGTCGGTTGGCAAACTCTCACCATGCCATATCCAACACTTATATCCTTGCTTGAATCCACGATGGATTAAATGGCTCCTCACTTGGTTCGGGTTGGAAAATTTTTGACCATTGTTACAATCACGACAAGGACACGACATCATTGTACTCCCCTTATTCGCCATATCTTCCATAGCAACTCTGATAAATTCCTCGACACCTGTCGTATATTCATCCGATAGACGTGATGCTTCGTACATCCAACTGCGGTCCATCTGCAATTATAGTAGAACACAATTAATTTAGAACAAGCTTGGGGTACTAAATTATATTCACAGTGAGGCTTACATGGGGCCTGGTTACCATCCTATCCCACTCTTTGAATACTTCGTCTCAGTAGTGACCACTTGTTAGTCGTGTTTTAGTATTTAAGAAAATTTCGGCAACATTTCCCCTTAGTTCCCCGAGTATTCGGGGAACTAATAAGGAGAAATGCTGCCGAAATTTTCTTAAATACTAAAACACGACTAACAAGTGGTCACATCCTAATTGAGACAAAGTATTCAAAGAGCAGTCCCAAAACGGGGACTATTCAAAATTAATCCCTAATGGATTAATTTTGAACGGGTATCATGACTTAAAGGCATTAATCATGTGGTTTTGGCTCTTAAGACAATACTCTAGCTACATACTTACTACAAATCTATTTAGTCTAGCTATCGAAATACACATTTATGCACAAAACCAATTAAACATGAGTTTTATGTTGTACTTACAACTTTTTTAGATGCCGTACCGAGTGAGATGAAGATCGCTGCACCAAATCTCTCAATAATAGCCAAACTACAAAATTAAACCATCGGAACCTAAATAAGAGATGTATATATATATATAACATGGACTTGGCTACGGTGCTATATATGGGTTGCATAGAGGCCTCCCGTGCTACGGCTCAATATTTGAGTTTTCAAAATACTAACGGTCGATTCGAACCGTTTATCTTGTTCTCCATATTAATATGTGTTTGGAGACCAAATTTTACATTTTTTGGAAATTTTTTACTATTTTTTTAGATTTATTGAAAATCGTTGTTTTTCAGACAAATCTGGACCATAAAAAAATAGTAAACAATTTCCAAAAAATGTAAAATTTGGTCTCCAAACACATATTAATATGGAGAACAATATGAATGGTTCGGATCGACCGTTAGTATTTTGAAAACTCAAATATTGAGCCGTAGCACGGGAGGCCTCTATGCAACCCATAGCATATTAGCCAAATACTATATAACATATATATGATGCATGCTAGGGTATATATGGGTATATATCAAAAGCTCAAATATAGTTATATCAAAAATTCATATATATCATGAATTTGCTCATCTTCACATATAAAGAAAAGCTTAAAATATAAAAATGTATTAAAACCTAAAAGATAGATTAGGGTTTATAAAATGAGCCGAATTAGAACCTAAATTGTGCTAGATCTAACATCAAACTTGAGAAAAGAGGTGATTAATCAATTAATGAACCTGAGAACGAAGAGTGAGATAGCTGATCAATGCCCAGTAAGATAGCTGCTGCGCCAAGCAATAGAGGAAGAAGAAAGAAAAATGATTCTGTGAAGAATCAGACTTCGGGATAAAGCTAAATATGCACTATCAGGATCGGTTCTAAGCTTAGAACCGATCCTGATACTTTACAATTAGGATCGGTTCTTAGCTTAGAACCGATCCTGATAGTGCATGTGCTGTGCTTTCATTAGCTTTTAGTATCGGTTTTAGTAATAGAACCGATCCAGATAGGTATTAGTATCGGTTGGTTCGTACACCCGATCCAGATAAGTCGATCCTGATTCCTGTTTTTCCACTAGTGATATGGTCACAGCTTTCATTAGCTTTCTTTCCTAAAAGGGATCAAATTTCTTTTTAATTAATTTATTCTACACTATAATCATTTCTAGCCACTCTTTGATAAAATTCTCTAAAATATCCATGCATTTATTTTGTTATTTTTAAATTTAATCTGGCTATTCTATTTAAATTTATTTCTAATTAAAGTTGTAAGCAAAGGAGATAAAAAAAAATCAACTTAAAGCCATGATTTAACTCACAAATTTCGACCAAATAAAAATGACTTATATCATTACTTAACTTGAAATAATTTAAACCAGTCTAAGTTGAAATAACTAAAGTTAGACTTTCTTATTGTTAGATTTTAACCAAACACCACTTGTGAAATTTGAACTTCTTTTCTTCAGAAAAACAAAGAATAACAAACACCATTTATACTGGATATATTGTTTTATTTTATTTTTGGTTGAAAGTTTGTAGGCGATTGCATTGATCCAACGATATACAAGATAGCTATTACATAGGTTTTTTTTTTTATTAAAATAAAAATATGAAATACATTGAGCTACCTATAAAATCATTTAATTTGCTATGTCAAAAAATAACAAATACGTGAGGTTAGAAATTACGAATTGGTCTATTCGTGCCCGATTAGCGAGTAAGGTGGGCCTTGTGACTTTCTTCTCTGGGAATGTAGACATAGCAGTAATTTTTAGAGTTGCATGGTCGGCGGAGTAAGCCGCATGGCCGGCGGAGGCAACTCTTTGCAATCTCGTCATCATCAACAACCATAAAAACGCGTACCTTATTCACATATATAGTTATAGTAGATAGTACGAAGATGGAAACGAATACACAACACTCTCAGTTGAACCCGGAAAGTGGAGATAGACAGACGAGGCGACGAGCGGCAAAACCCTTAAACAGAGTCATCTGCTCGAATGAAGCGAGACAATAGGACCTTGTTTTTACTCCACATGGATGATGGATCCATATATTTTTGGCATTAACCTAAAAATATTTATCTTATTGTTTTCGCTATATCTTCTGATCTAACATCATGGTCCAATGTTAATTACTCTCTTTCGATCTTATGAGATTCTTTCAGATAACTTAAAATTACGAATAAATTTCTAATTTTCTTTCTCAAATTCAGTTTAATTATCTCCATTTCAATAAAAAAAAATGTGCTTCCTCATCAGCTTTTACTTGTACCAACCCAAATTCATGGTTTTGAACCATTAAAATATAGTCCTTAGATGAATAAATTTTAAAAGTACATATTTAATGCAGTTACGTCATAATTATAATTTTGACAAAGAAATTGGAAGGGGCAATTATCGAATTCTTGTCAAAAACTGAATAGAGATTGAGTAATTTGATATAATTTTTTAGTATTAATAAAAATTTCGGTATATATATATCCATTTGTTTCTGGAACAAATAATTACTACGACTACAATGATCCACGTATTGAGTGAAATGCAAGACTTA
This sequence comes from Carex rostrata, assembly GCF_964058835.1. Classification (NCBI taxonomy): domain Eukaryota; kingdom Viridiplantae; phylum Streptophyta; class Magnoliopsida; order Poales; family Cyperaceae; genus Carex; species Carex rostrata. The sequence goes on from NC_135937.1 coordinate 8,180,118, forward strand.
CCACGATTTGTTTTTGGTTGCATGCCATATTATTAAAATTAATTAGCGTATATCCATGACTTACAAGTTACAACATATATTTCGTGTTCGTATTTCTTTGGGAGCAAACACAACATTAAATATTCCTTGATTTCTTGTCGACCACATATATATATAGCTTGATCGATTTTGCACCGAGAGCCACACCGAGATATTAATTTATTACACAATAAAATATATATATCTTGAGAAAATGTTCGTCAAGCTATGTGTGTGCATGTCCACTCATCGGTATTATATTTAGAAATATCTGTTTCAGGATCAAGTTAAAACTAAGCACTTTTCGAATTAATTTCCTTTCACTGTCGGCAATCCCCACATATTTAGCTTCTTCACAAGCTGTTAACCGACCACAATTGATGGCAGTACCTCCAAATTTGATCTTTTTTGTTTGTATTAACATTTTTTCTTAGCATAGATGTGGATAGCATCCCTATCTGGTATTTTTTTTTGGCACTGTCCAGTACTAGAAGTTTACAAAGTTGACTACGATTAATTGGTTATGTCAGAAATGGAGGTTTCAATAGTCATATCGATAGAGAAGTATTATATCTGTGGATATATAGCAGCATATCGATAGAGCAGTATTATATCTGTGCTACTATACATTGCTTATTATACCCAAAATGATATATATATATGCTGATGATCACAGAAACGAAATAACTTTTACACTATTAATTCACAATCCAAAAAATTCTTACTTATTTAATTTTCGAACAGTGAAAATGTCCATATATTATCTCTGCCAATATTATCACTCAATACTAACTGTACTTAAAATTTAACCGATGGCGAAAGAGTGGAGCCATCAACGCCATTGGTTAGTTAGATCAAACAGTCGGTAAAAAATTAAAATTAATTACAACGCTACGCACCATCAGTTACATACACCATTCGTGCCGAAAGACACCCGATAGTAAATGTGTATTTTGTAATAGTGTCTGGTGTATTAACACCGATCGAGTTTCACACGCCTGTTTGTTGGATCGATCATTACACACACACACACACTGCTCTATTGCATTGATGAAATGGACCCAGGCCTATAATGCGTTATATATATATAACGCGCACTAGCTTTTTGAATGCAAATTCGTGCCGCAGTGGAATGTTCCAACTGCCTACCGAAACTAGAAATTTGTCTAATTAACATATGGAATGTTCCGCAGATCAGCTCAAAGAAAGTAGTTTGACCACTTAACACCTTTAATTAATTAATTAATTAATATTCTCAACTCGCGCGTTTACCACAAAAATGAATGAATGGTCATGGTTAGATATATCATATGTATATATATATATATATATATGTAATAATACAGATTGCTTTCACCCCATAAATATATATATATATAGGGTCTGTCTAAATTGCTGCTGGCAGCATTTCGGCAGAGGTGCTGCCGGGGCTATATTTAACCGTGTGATGTCCAAACAACAAATCCAAACCGTTAGATGTTTAATCTATATTATAATCTACTTGGAGACCAAATTTTACATTTTTTTGAATTTTTTTACTATATATTAAGCTGGATTGAAAACCGCTGATTTCAGTAAATTTCTGCAGCATTGAAATCAACGGTTTTCAAACCAGCTTAATATATAGTAAAAAAATTCAAAAAAATGTAAAATTTGGTCTCCAAGTAGATTATAATATAGATTAAACATCTAACGGTTTATATTTATCGTTTGAACATAAAAAAATAGAAAAAACAGTGGCAGCACCGCCGACAGAAATGCTGCCGGCAGCAAATTAGCCACAGCCTATATATATATATATATATATAATATAGTATATATGCCGACGACGCTATGATGTTACTCTGAGTGGCAAGTGGCAACTAGTGCATGGAGAAATTGACATCCACCCTCTCTGGCAGGGAAATTAAACTGCTCGTCTATTCCCAACAACTGGCTAGATAGCTTCAATTAAAGTTGATGGATGGATGTGTACGTGTTTGTCTGGCTTATGGATTATCACATGTATCACACAACGTGCCATTTGAGACAACGGAAGCTAGCCATTAATTCTTTCCATCATATCACATCAATAGGTAATTCTTTTTCTGGTACTGTTGTTTATCTGCATACAGCAGGCGAGAGCAGGATTCACAATTTTAATTACATCCTCTCAATTAATCGGAATTAATAACAAAATATATATGTTGGTCAGATTGCATGTAAAGAATTTTAATTAATGTTGATCACGACTTTTAAAGCGTTTTGCTTTATTAATTCTACTTTATAATTGATCCGGTTTTGATCAAATTGAAAGTTGGTGTTACCGAGAATTGTCAACCTCAGGAGCTGTTCAGCAAGAGCAGCTCTCACAGCTACGTGGCATTTAATCATTGGTGATGTTATATTATTTATAATTGGCTGGAGGTCTCCATTATATCCACTTGATCAAGTTCAGAAAATTTACGAATTTCAGTCTGCCAATATCTTATAGCTAGCCACGATACACTGATTGGGTGGATCTAATATTTCGATCAAGTAAACCAAAATACTAATAAATAATACAAAATAATTATTTCATACTCTTTCATTAAAACTAATAATAAATAGTATTCTTTTACGAGGAGGTTTCAAATGCCTCCATGTTTTTGTGCCTCCATCATGTCTCCATCTTTCTCCATCATTTTCAAAGTTCAAACAGTCAATCCGAATCGCTCAACCTAACCTCCATACTAAAATATGTTTGGAGACCAAATTTTATATTTTTAGGAATTTTTTTACTATTTTTTTAGATAGATACAAAAATACTGTTTTTAGATGGTTCAGATTTACTGATTTTGTACCTATCTAAAAAAATAGTAAAAAAATTCCTAAAAATATAAAATTTGGTCTCCAAACATATTTTAGTATTGAGGTTAGGTTGAGCGGTTCGGATCAACTGTTTGAACTTTCAAAATGATGAAGAGAGATGGAGACATAATGGAGGCACAAAAACATGGAGGCATTTGAACCCTCCTCTTCTTTTACATATAAAAAATAACAAATATAGTAAGTAATACCTACTTATTTAAATCAAATCGATCACGGTGAACAAAATTTATCTTTACAGTTCTTTATATAGTAAAATCTTTACATAATTATTTTATTACTAACACCATTTATTAACAAATCTCTCTCGATATAAGTAACTAAATAATTTTTCAACTATTTATCTCTCATGCTATTTTTTAATTCGTTTTTCACTAATTTTATTGCCGAAAATACCCTTTCAACACTATCAGTAGTCACCAAAAATATCAATGTCAATTTCACTATTTATAAACCAATGGATAACAAATGTGTTTTTTTTTTCTTTTCCACAAGTTTTTGAGAAAGTTTAACTAATCCCCTTACCTTAAAAAAATCACTATTACTTTGCAAACTCAAATGGTAATTCTCCATTTGATTTTATAAAATATCAAGCTCCCAGTGGTTGAAATCTAAGGGATAGAATTGAGCAATTTTAAACAACTTATCTTTGTCAAATGAAGAAAAAAAATCATTTTGGTCTATACATAACATATGCATAACACAGAAGAAGTTTAGTAGTTTCTTTTGTGAATCTATTATTAAGTTCTAGTAGTTACATATCAATAAATGTGTAAAACATTTCTACACGATAGTAATGTAAAATACTAAATCTCATTGGTTGACACTGTGATATTCTGAAACGGATACCCTCCATGTTTAGAATTTCAATACCGTGTTTCTCACAAAATGGACACAATTCTTAGAATAATAGTCCTCATTCACTATCTCTCAAATTTTACAACCGAGATTTAACGATCTTCACCAAACGCATAGCATTAACCACATCTTGTTTTTTATGTTACATGGCTTGCGATAAATCATCAGTGATGCCTAAATAACTTTCTTGAGAGGTGACAATTGAACACAAAATCAAAAGATTGCATCATTTCCAATAGTCCAATTGCCTCTCCTCGATGACACCTACAAATTATTTGACAACATAACCTCCTATATTCACAAATCGAATCACAACTTTGATTTGCTCTTTGATGCAAAGAGGGAGTGAGTTGAAGGGGTTTCCCTTATATGGTATCTACTACATTATAAGTTCATGATAAATGATATTTCCCTTAATATGATATATTATATTAGTTATTAGATAAATGATAGTTCAAGAGAAAATATGTATGAATTCATGATAATATATGTCTCCAACATTGCAAGTTCAACGACAATTACAATCGGCTTCCAATCTAATAACTAATATAATATCATTTATCTAGAATATCACAAACTAGAAATCCGATCAAATGTTTTTTTTTTTTTGCAATTATTAAAAATTAGAAGTGACTTCCATTATTATTTCAAATATTACAATTTACAAGTTGAATTAAATAAGGGTAAAATAACTGACAAATATATACATCGAAACTTTTCTAAATAATAATAATAATAATAATAATAATAATCATAATAATTGAAATTAAAGCTTTAAAAGTTCAGAACCAAAATTTGTAAAATCAATATCTTTATGTAGGCGATCCCGGCAAACGTACGTATGTGTTCACTAGTGGAAAAACTGGAATTAGGATCGGTTATTTACGCACATTAGGATTGGAATTTAACCAATCTTGATCCAGACGACACTAATACTAAACTAATATGGATTGGTTAAACAACTGATCCTAATTCGAGTTTCCGCCGAAATAAAAGAATTAGGATCGGTTGTTTCAAATAACCGATCCTAATAGTACTATTAGGATCGGTTATTTGAAACAACTGAACCTAATTCTTTTTTCTTTCTTTCTTTCAGAACTAATTTTTTGTGAATCCAAATATAATGCATTACATATTATAACAAGAAATTTAAATCCAAAAAAATTAATTAACAAACATACAAGTGACTGATTGAGCTATTTCTTCAATTAACATACATTTATGCAATATACACATTTATGCAATTAATGTCAAGCACAACAATAAAAAAAAATCAATAATTACCTCTTTTGCAATCACATCACTTGAGATTAGAAAAGACCCGAAAAATAAAAACAAAGGAAACAATTAGATAGAAAAATATTTTCCAATGAAAAATACAAAAAAAAAGTGTTTTAAAGGTAAAATAATGAGAAAATTAGATAAATCTAATACCGTGATAGTTGATCGGCCGGATGATTAAGTAACTTGAGCGAGATATCTTCAAGACTGTAAAACAATATACAAACACCATTAATTAATTTTTGAAACAATAAAAAAATTAAAAACTGACACAATTGGGAAGGAGGTGCGTGAGGTTCGGCTTTGAGAGGGAGAGACAGAGACAGAGAGAGAGACACTGTTACGTTACGAAATTTTAACAATTAATTTCAAATGATTTCAAAGCAAGAATCAAAAATCATGCTAACAAAATGGAAGTTTAAACCTTAATTAATGTTTCCCTAAATAAGTAAGTTAAGTGTGAATCGAAACCGCGTCGAAATTTCGAAGTTCTGAACCATTATAGGCCCAGTGCGTCCGCACTGGTGGTGAGTGCGGGTGGCCGACCCGCACTGGCCTCTATTTTTTCCTTTGATTATTGTCTGAAACTTGGTGCGAGTGCGGATGGTTGACCCGCACTGCGGGTGGTTGCATCCGCACTCATGATTTTCTGTGTTGAACTGAATTTTCTGAAAACTTCTAAGTGCTGAGTGCGGATGGGTTGACCCGCACTGCGGGTGGGTGCGTCCGCACTCATGAAGTTTTCTGTGTTGAACTGAAATTCCTGGAATCGGCTAAGTGCTGAGTGCGGATGGGTTGACCCGCACTGCGGGTGGGTGCGTCTGCATTACGCTCGGACTTTTTTTGAAATTCTGTCGAAAATTTACAAAGTGCCGAGTGCAGGAGAAGTGACCCGCACTGCGGATGAGTGCGTCCGCACTCAGAGATTTCTATGTTAAATTTCATTTTTTGAAAACCGACTAAGTGACGAGTGCGGGTGAAGCCACCAGCACTGCGGATGAGTGCGTCCGCACTCAGGGTAATTTTAACCCTAAAACTCAAATTCAATATTCTCTCTCTTCCCACAACCCCATTTCCCCACTTTTAAGTGTGATTAAGCCAAAGAGAGAGAGAGAGCTCCAAGTGACACCAAATCACGCTAAAGCTCGGGAAATCGAAAGCGGAGCCGAGAAATTGGCCGTAGATCTCTCCTAACCTTCTGATTCGGTATTTCTTTCTCTCATTCTCTCTCTCGAAAAACTCAGATTTCTCGATTTCACAGATTTTCATTTTAAACTCGAGATTTGTGTCCGAATTGCTCGAGGATTAGTTCCTTTACACCTCTTGCTTGTTTATTTGTCAATCTTTTTCCCGATTTTCCTTCGATTTAGGATTTCAATTTTTAGGGTTTTCGTGCCAAAACCTAAATTGAGCATAATCGTGAATTGATTAGTTTAATCCGACCGATTAGACTTGTAATCGGTAGGGTTACCTCTTGATCTTGAATTTCTAGAACGTTTAACAGTTAATTTGAGGTTATGACCAAATTAGGGTTTAACCAATCGGTAAATCGAATTATTACGAGAACCAAAATAGTGAACTGATAAGTGAAGTGTTACCAAAGTGAGAGTTTATATGGTCCAGAGGACCTAGATGGAATTGTGGGTGATTTTAGAGAAGGTTGGTAAAGAAATAAGAAATCGAACGAATTGGTACCAAAGGATAGGAGATTAGTTAAGGTGTAAGCCTAATATAACTCGAGTAAACCTCTCGATCATGAACCAATGTTAAACCTAGTATACATGTAATATAGGTGTAGGCTCGGTCAAGCAAGACTTCGCGGGACAATTCGAGACGTCCGATCCTTAATTAAGCGGTATGCTCGTCGTAATCAGGTGCGGGATTCTTGGACTTGTTTGATACTTTATTTTCAGGAATTAAACTGTTTATTCGTTTGTCATGTTGAATATCTGATTGATTGCATCATTGAATTGTGTAAAGCATTTGCATAGCCCAATCAAATTAAACTCGAATTTATGTGACTTGAGTGATTTGCATGCTGGTATGGTTGTTGGTTGTGTCGATCTATTATGATCTGATTTTGATTGAAAGTCACCACGAACTATGTATGTGAATGGATTAACGAAGTTAAGCACTTGGATCTAATGAATTTGCAAAGTCGAGCTATATGCTGGCTTTGATTCCCAGGATCCTAATGGCCTTAGGTGAACGGCCCTCAATGTTTCCCAGTACCGGTTGGGACGAGGGAGGGTGATTATGTTATGAAGTGTGAATTGGAAATCGTGGGTGACATGTGTAATGTCTGTGGCTCGGTGGCATTCTCCTACGTGTTAATGCATTTGGATGGTTAATTGAATATTACGAACATTAGAATGAGTCCAAGGATTTTCTTTATATGATTTGAACCAGACCTTAATAAACGGTTAAGCCAAGCGATTACAGATGGGTGTCAGATAAAGGGTCCAGCTCGGTGGAACGTCTGTAGGTGTCAGTAACCCTACAGACGAGGGTTTGATAAAGGGTCCAGCTCGAAAGAACATCTGTAATTGCTACAAGCCCTAATGAATCGAGTTAAGCCAAAATATGTGTTGTGTTTGAAATTCATCTTGGAAATTCCGTTAACTGTGATTCATCTGATTAATTGTTGTCGAGCATATGCATTCCTTTTTATTATGAATATGAATTGATTTGAATTGCTATTGCATGGGTTTCATTTTTGAATATGGAGTTTGATTGCAAGTCCAATAGTCTAACTTTGGCAAATTCGCACTGAGAATTTATTCTCACCCCCACCCTTCGGGTTACTTTACAGGTACTGGTGCGACTGATTCCGGAGAGGCACGAGAGTAGTAGGCCTCAGTAGCTTACTGTTACTGTTCGCACAGAATATATGCTACAAAGTTTCGGTATAGCAAGCTATACCTTTTAAACCTTTGTTATACTCTGTCAAATCAGATAGCAAGTGTACTATCCTATCGATGAGTATGCTCAGGTATCGATCCATAGGGACGGAAGAAAATGACCGGACTTATCCTAAAATTAATTAAGATTATAGAAGTGAGAGAAATTGGTTTGATCTAGTTCTAACAATTCTATTGATTTATGACAAGTTTAAAAGACAATAAAAGAGAATTAAAGTTGTTTTCAATTGATAGAAAGACGTTTCCAGGGTTCAGATTTCATTTCTGTTCAGTCCCAAGGCATACGGCCAGTACAGATTCCCGTACGGTCCGTAGGGGACCCCGAGTTAATGTTGCAGCTACTATTTTCTGCGTTGATACTAATGTTTAGGGTTTCTATCGACCAGATCTAGATACCTAACCTCAACTTTCGCATTTTGGCCTAGTACCCGATTACCGGACTCAAATACTTCCCTCTTAGATGCGTTAAACCTCAACTTTCGCATTTTGACCTAATTTATCTAAGTTACTTGTTGGTTTACTAAAAGTATCCAAAGACTTTCGCCTTAAGGAAAGTTTCACCTTTCGGGTACTCCTTGGTTTCACCCTACTTCATATACTTTATTTGGTTGGATTAAATGTCATAGACTTGGCTCCTAACACTTAGATGTGCGCATTCATCTAACGGGATGACTAATCAATTCAAGCAAGCACAAATAAAACAATCAAAATACTACACAACAAGGTAAAAACAAAGCATTCAACACAAAATCCAAGTAGCGTGCAAACAAAGCCAAACTAGAAACTACATCTTAGCCCTAGAAACAAAGTAAATTAGCTACTCATGTTCACAAGATAACACAAATAACAAGAGATGAAAGAGTTCATGACAAAACAGTGGAAAATCCGAAGATCCGTTGCAAACTCGCGTTTTTCACCTCTCTTCCTCTTCTCCTCCTCTTGTCTTTTGCTCCAAGAAAAGTTGTCCAAGTTCCAGTTCAATCCCCCTTTTTTTGGTGTGGAATATCTCATTTAATGCCCCAGATCATGCCCCCAGAGGCTTCCTTTTCGGCCTCCTTAAATTATGCTCATTTCAGATTCCAGCTGGATTTTCCGAATTAGCGTCGTACGGTCCGTATGAATATGTGTACGGGCCGTATGCCTGTGCTTTGTCTTGGAGACTTTGTGCCTCTGTTGTGGAACCTTCTGTGTGGTTGGGCAGATCTTGTACAGTCCGTACAGAATGTCATACGGGCTGTATGAAAAGTAGTTAGATCCAGTTTTTCGCCCCTTTCTCCTGCAAAATAGCAAAACAAAGCATAGCAGTACCACATTTCAAAGTAAAAGTCCACATTTATATGCTTTAAAGCACAGGTTTTAGTGTAAATCAGGGCCGTAATTCAGATATAATATGGAGATATCAGTTACATGACCCTAGATATGTTTTGTTGTATAGATTTAGGGTAGGCCTCATGGTTGGTATCCGGATGAGATACTTTTGTTGTATTATTTTCTGTCCAGACTGTGTACTCTGATTATATATTAGAAACTTGCTTTGTATTACTTGTTGTTTTGTTTGAATTGTGAGTCGCCTTGTAAGCATACACAGCGTTGTATGCTTACGGCGGGGGATTGTTGCGACCCGTGGCCGCGGGGTGTGACAGACACGAAGGAGATGGAGAGACGAAGACAGAGAGAGAGAGAGACACGAAGGTCTGAGGATTTGAGAGGGAGAGACGGAGACAGAAAGAGAGACGTTAAGTTGAAAATGAGAGGCACAAAATGAAAATAAGAACCCTGAGCAGGTTATATAGGGATTTATTAGGATCGGTTATTTCAAAATAATCGATCCTGATTGTTTTTAGGATCAGTTATTTATTGAACCGATCCTAATAGTATTGAGACTCAAAATTTTTGGCTAAGTACAGAGGCGCGAAACGAAAATAAACCCTAGCGCCAAATTAGCATTAGGATCGGTTGTTTCAAAAAACCGATCCTAATTTTTTTTTTGCAGAACCAACATTAAAAAAACAAGAATTAGATTCAGTTTTTTGAAACAACGGATTCTAATTCTTTTTTTTTTTTTGCAGAACCAACATTAAAAAAAAAAAAATTAAGATCGGTTGTTTCAAAAAACCGATCCTAATATTTTTTTTTTTTGCAAAACCAACATTTTGTGAATCCAGATTATAATGCATTAGGATCGGTTATTATAAACAACCGATCCTAATATATGAACCATTAGGATCGGTTGTTTATAGTAACCGATCCTAATGGTGCATATATTAGGATCGGTTCACTAAAAATACCGATCTAAATAGATTTTAGGATCGGTTTTTTTGAAAAAACCGATCCAGGTAGGTATTAGTATCGGTGGTTTAATATAGCCGATTCAAATAGACCGATCCTAATTTCAGTTTTTCCACTAGTGGTTATATATTAGGGATTCTATTTTTGACAATTTATCTTTTGCTGTTATGATGGGTTTAATTTTGGATCAATATTTAATATTACAATATATCTTATGTTTAGGGTTGGTTGGTTTAGTGTTGTTTTAACTTCATGCAATATATGAATTATATATATATATATTTTTTATTTTAACTCTATTTTTCATACACTGGATAAACTCAAAATACTGTTGTAAATAACTTTATTCAAAACAAGATATTTGAGAAACTTGCTTAGTGATACTTGAGAAGAAGGTACATCAACTTTGATTGCTTGATTCTTGAATTTACGATCTGGATATTTTCTCAAGGTAGCGTAGACTTTCTTCTTCTTTTTTGTATTTTAGTCAAGAGGTCAATTCCACCAAAGGGTTGGTGCGCCATTCTCTTTAATTCCTCTCGGATAGTTTTTTTTCGAATATTTTACATTCCTCAATACAAAATCTTTTGTGACATAAAACTCACCAGTTTTAATCTCAAAAACAAAATTCAATAAAGTTTTTAAATTCAAAAAAGTACTTAGTTTTTCTATATTTCCGTAGAAATTAGATAAATTGCAAGATTTAAATAAAGGATAGATATTATCTAAATGTTCATCTCATTTTCACTAGCAAATTAGTTAAATGTTAGATATGTGTCCGTCATCTATTTTGATAATCATCTATTTCTTGGATCCTCAAAATATATATAATTTTCTTTGCTTTAATATTTAAAATAATATATATATATATATATATATATATATATATATATATATATATATATATATATATATATATATATATATATAGAGTACGGCTAACGCGCTTCCTCTAGCATATGGGCCGAAATGCTTCCGGTGGAAAGTTGAAATTTCAAAATCCAAAAAGTCAATCTGAACCGTTCATCTTCTTCTCCATATTAATATCTGCTTGGAGACCAAATTTTACATTTTTCTGAAATTTTTTACTATTTATTAAGCCACTTTGAAAATTGCTGATCCAACGGTGGCTTACCAAACAGTAAAAATCAGAAGCTACCGTTGGATCAGCGATTTTCAAAATGGCTTAATAAATAGTAAAAAATTTCAGAAAAATGTAAAATTTGGTCTCCAAGTAGATATTAATATGGAGAAGAAGATGAACGGTTCAGATCGACTTTTTGGATTTTGAAATTTTAACTTTCCACCGGAAGCATTTCGGCCTATATGCTAGAGGAAGCGCGTTAGCCGTACTATATATATATATAGAGGAGGGTTCAAATGCACCCAAATTTTTGTGCACCCAAATGCACCCTATCTTTCAAATCATTTTTCTTCTTTTTTAAAGTCCGAATAGTCAATCCGAACCGTTAGATACGATCTATATATTAAGATATGCTTGGAGACCAAATTTTACATTTTTTGGAATTTTTTTACTATTTATTAAGCCACTTTGAAAATCGCTGATTTTGCATTTTCTGGACCATTGAATCAGCGATTTTTAAAGTGGCTTAATAAATAGTAAAAACATTCCAAAAAATGTAAAATTTGGTCTCCAAGCACATCTTAATATATAGATCGCATCTAACGGTTCGGATTGACTATTCGGACTTTGAAAACAGAGAAAAAGAATAGGGTGCATTTGGGTGCACAAAAATTTGGGTGCATTTGAACCCTCCTCATATATATATATATATATATATAGTGTGGCTAATTTGCTACCGGAAGCACATCGCTGTTTTTATTAAAATTCTGCACCATAAAAAACAGCGACTTTGAAACTATCTTAATAAATAGTAAAAGAATTCCAAAAAAATATAAAATTTGGTCTCCAAGTAGATTTTAATATAGATTAAACATCTAACGGTTTGGATTTGTTGTTTGAATATCACAAAATAAAATATAGCCCCGGCAACAAAATTGGAGACCAAATTAATATGTCCTTGGAGACCAAATTTTATATTTTTCTGAATTATTTTACTATTTATTAAGTATTTTGCAAAATTGTTGATCCAACGGTGGCTTAACAAAACAGTAAAATCAGCAGCCACCGTTGGATCAAGAATTTTGTAAAATACTTAATAAATAGTAAAAAAAATTTAGAAAAATGTAAAATTTGGTCTCCAAGCACATATTAATATGGAGAACAAGATGAACGGTTTGGATCGGCGATTTGGATTTTGAATTTTAGATTTATGGTCCAATGCACAAACCCCTCCATGCATTGCAATGCACCATAGCCCATCTATATATATATATATATGTGTGTGTGTGTATGTATATATATGTATATGTATATGTATGTATATGTATATGTACATATATGTATATGTATGTATAGAGATGGGCTATGGTGCATTGCAATGCATGGAGGGGTTTGTGCATTGGACCATAAATCTAAAATTTAAAATCCAAATGGTTGATTCAAACCGTTCATCTTGTTCTCCATATTAATATGTGCTTGGAGACCAAATTTTACATTTTCTGAATTTTTTTACTATTTATTAAGTATTTTACAAAATTGTTGATCCAACGGTTGCTTAACAAAACAGTAAAATCAGCAGCCACCGTTGGATCAACAATTTTGTAAAATACTTAATAAATAGTAAAAAAATTCAGAAAAATGTAAAATTTGGTCTCCAAGCACATATTAATATGGAGAACAAGATGAACGGTTTGGATCGGCCATTTGGATTTTGAATTTTAGATTTATGGTCCAATGCACAAATCCCTCCATGCATTGCAATGCACCATAGCCCATCTCTGTATGTATATATATATATATGTGTGTGTGTGTGTCTGTGTGTATATATATATATGCATATATAGAGATAGGCTAATGTGCTTCCATAAGCACTTGGCCCGAAGTGCTGCCACCCCATTTTCGATTTTTCAAAATCCAAACAGTCGATCTGAACCGTTCATCTTGTTCTCCATATTAATATCTGCTTGGAGACCGAATTTTACATTTTTGGAATTTTTTTGCGATTTATTAAGCCACTTTGAAAATCGCTGATCCAACGGTGGCTTGCCAAACAGTAAAATCAGGGGTTCACCGTTGGATCAGTGATTTTCAAAGTGGCTTAATAAATAGCAAACAAATTCCAAAAAATGTAAAATTTGGTCTCCAAGCAGATATTAATATGGAGAACAAGATGAATGGTTCGGATCGACTGTTTGGATTTTGAAAAATTGGAAATGGGGTGGCAGCACTTCGGGCCAAGTGCTTATGGAAGCACATTAGCCTATCTCTGTATATATATGTATATATATGTATATATATATATATATATAGTACGGCTAACGCGCTTCCTCTAGCATATGGGCCGAAATGCTTCTGGTGGAAATTTGAAATTTCAAAATCCAAAAAGTCGATCTGAACCGTTCATCTTCTTCTCCATATTAATATCTGCTTGGAGACCAAATTTTACATTTTTCTGAAATTTTTTACTATTTATTAAGCCACTCTGAAAATCGCTGATCCAACGGTGGCTTAACAAAACAGTAAAACCATTGGATCAGCGATTTTCAAAGTGGCTTAATAAATAGTAAAAAATTTCAGAAAAATGTAAAATTTGGTCTCCAAGCAGATATTAATATGGAGAAGAAGATGAACGGTTCAGATCGACTTTTTGGATTTTGAAATTTCAAATTTCCACCAGAAGCATTTCGGCCCATATGCTAGAGGAAGCGCGTTAGCCGTACTCTATATATATATATATATGTATATATATGTATATATATATATATAGAGGTTGGCTAAGATCAAAGTGGTAGTTTCTGAGCTTTGGTGCTACCAATTTGTTTTTTAATTTTTAAAGTTTAAAACGTTGATCCGAACCGTTCAAGTTGTTCTCCATATTAAATTGTGCTTGGAGACCAAATTTTACATTTTTCTCAATTTTTTTACTATTTATTAAGCCACTTTGAAAACAGCTGATCCAACGGTGGCTTCTGATTTTACTGTTTTGTTAAGCCACCGTTGGATCAGCGATTTTCAAAGTGGCTTAATAAATAGTAAAAAAATTCAGAAAAATATAAAATTTGGTCTCCAAGCACAATTTAATATGGAGAACAACTTGAACGGTTCGGATCAACGTTTTGAACTTTGAAAATTGAAAAACGAATTGGTAGCACTAAAGCTCAGGAACTACCACTTTGATCTTAGCCAACCTCTATATATATATATATATATATATATCTATATATATGTATATATATATGTATATTTATGTATATATATGTATATATAGAGACTGACTAATATGCATTCGGTAGCACTTCGGCCGAAGTGCTACCGGTCCAAATTTGATTTTTCAAAATCCAAACGGTCAATCTGAACCGTTCATCTTGTTCTCCATATTAATATCTGCTTGGAGACCAAATTTTATATTTTTTTGGAATTTTTTTACTATTTATTAAGTATTTTACAAAATTGTTGATCCAACGGTAGCTTAACAAAACAGTAAAATCAGCAGCTACCGTTGGATCAACAATTTTGTAAAATACTTAATAAATAGTAAAAAAATTCCAAAAAATATAAAATTTGGTCTCCAGCAACATATTAATATGGAGAACAAGATGAACGGTTCAGATCGACCGTTTGGATTTTGAAAAATCAAATTTGGACCGGTAGCACTTCGGCCGAAGTGCTACCGAATGCATATTAGTCAGTCTCTGTATAGATATGTATATTTATGTATATATGTACAAAGAGTACGGCTAACGCGCTTCCTCTAGCATATGGGCCGAAATGCTTCCGGTGGAAATTTGAAATTTCAAAATCCAAAAAGTCGATCTGAACCGTTCATCTTCTTCTCCATATTAATATCTGCTTGGAGACCAAATTTTACATTTTTCTGAAATTTTTTACTATTTATTAAGCCACTTTGAAAATTGCTGATCCAACGGTGGCTTACCAAACAGTAAAAATCAGAAGCTACCGTTGGATCAGCGATTTTCAAAATGGCTTAATAAATAGTAAAAAATTTCAGAAAAATGTAAAATTTGGTCTCCAAGCAGATATTAATATGGAGAAGAAGATAAACGGTTCAGATCTACTTTTTGGATTTTGAAATTTCAACTTTCCACCGGAAGCATTTCGGCCCATATGCTAGAGGAAGAGCGTTAGCCGTACTCTATGTATATATATATATATATATATATATATATATATATATATATATATATGTATATGTATATATATATGTACATATACATATATATATGTACATATACATATATATATATATATATGTATATGTATATGTACATATATGTATATGTATATGTACATATATGTATATGTATATATATATATACATATGTATGTATATGTACATATATATGTACATATATATGTATGTATATGTACATTATATATGTACATATATATGTACATATGTATGTATATGTACATATATATGTACATTTGTATGTATATGTACATATATATGTACATATACATACATATATGTACATATATATGTACATATACATACATATATGTACATATACATACATATATGTACATATACATATATATATGTACATATATATGTACATATACATATATATATGTACATATACATGTACATATACATATATATATGTACATATATATATATATATATATATAGAGGAGGGATCAAGTTACAACACTTGAAAGTTACAACAAAGTTACAACATCTATTTTTTTCATTTTCAAAGTTCAAATCGTCGATCCAAACCGTTAGATATTCAATCTATATTAAAATGTTCTTGGAGACCAAATTTTACATTTTTTGAAATTTTTTTGCTATTTATTAAGATGGGTACAAAATCGCTGTTTTTTAATGGTGCAGAATTTTAATAAAAAATTTCAAAAAATGTAAAATTTGGTCTCCAAGAACATTTTAATATAGATTGAATATCTAACGGTTTGGATCGACGATTTGGACTTTGAAAATGAAAAAAATAGATGTTGTAACTTTGTTGTAACTTTCAAGTGTTGTAACTTGATCCCTCCTCATATATATATATATATGTACATATGTATATATATGTACATAGAGATGGGCTACGGTGAGTTGCGAAGTAAAGTGACTATTTTACTTCACGCTCATATTTTGCGATTTTATAGTTTAAAATGTCGATCCAAACCGTTCATCTTGTTCTCTATATTGAAATGTGCTTGGAGACCAAATTTTACATTTTTTGGAATTTTTTTACTATTTATTAAGCAATTTTGAAAGTCGCTGATCTGATGGTCCAGAAAATTTTACTGTTTTTCACTGTTCACAGCAAAACAGCAATTTTCAAAAATGCTTAATAAATAGTAAAATAATTTCAAAAAATGTAAAATTTGGTCTCCAAGCACATTTCAATATGGATTAAACATCTAACGGTTCGGATCGGTCATTTGGACTTTCAAAATAAAAATACGGCGTGAAGTAGAAACGCCTTTTACTTCGCAACTCACCGTAGCCCACCTCATGTACATATATATATATATATATATATATATATATATATATATATATATATATATATATTGTTTGTGTTATGTATTCTATGATATAAGAAATAGGAGAAATGTCTTGTATACCTCTCAAAAATTTGAAAATTACGTATTTCCCATTCTAAAGTTCATAATATTACCATTCCAAAGTTCCAAACACACTAATTTACTAATTCATTAATTGTCTTTTCTATTAATAATCATTTCAAATGTACAAAATACTTTACTCTTTACTAAAATATTACTCTATTTAGAAAAAAAATGTTAGTCTTCTAGTTGGTTGGTTTTCTATGGCAAATGATTAATTTGACTACTTTTTGAGATATATACGGTGACATTTAGGTATACGCATGTGTATGCATCAAAAGTAGAGAAATAACTTATTTGCCTTCAAAAACTAATTAATTAAAAGACTGATATATTTTTCAAACATTTTACATATTTTTTTAATATAGAGTAAAATGGGTACTTTATAAATCTAATGAGTTGTTGATAGAAAAGGCAATAAAATAGGTAATTTTTTTAGTTTTTGAAATTTAAGACGGTAAATATTATATTATGAATTTTAGAGGGAAATACGTAATTTTAGTGTTTTTGAGGAGTATACATGGAATTCGCCCTAAAAAATATATAATTGATGTTAATATATTTCTTAGAGGACGTTCATAGGATCTCTTTTTTTTTTAAACTTGTAGTAGCTACCAAGGTCTCAGTATCATAATTTCTTGGCATTGGCTATGGTCCTTAATTTGTTTTTCAGAAGTGAGAGATTTTATGTTGGCAGAGCGATGTAACCAACGGTGTTCACTGTCTTTTCATCCCTTTTATACAGCGTAAAAACAAACATTTATGCTTAATTCTGTTATGAATGTCCATTAATTTGTAATTTTTTTATTTTATAACTTTCAATATTAATAACTTATTTTCTTCTCAAAGAACTATATGACAAGTCTTCTTCTCCCCATTTATTGTTAGAATTAATTTAGATAACCTTCCATTTTGAATTTGTAGGCTCTAAATAAAAGCTTATAAGCTTGTATTACACACATGAAAAACATATAAATAATAGATGGCTATCCTTCAAACATTCTCAATATATTTTTTTTTTGTCTATATCTTAAATTTATAACACATTATCAGCACGATAGCTCTACAAGTTGAAGATTCAAGGTAAACTTTGATAATTTTCATTTCAATAGTATTTAATTAAATAATATTTTCAATAATCAATTGCTAAATGAAATAGCTTACCAATTTATTTATAATGATTTTATGATATGCAATATGGTTCATATTAGTTTTATATGAAGTGAAAAAAAAATCAATAATATAATTTTCGTAAAAAGATTCTAAGAAATATTATGAGTTAATTTATTGTCTATTTGTAGTTGAACAAAATAACGAGTTGTTGATGAAACATATGAATATATTCCAATTAGTTTTGCTTTATTCTCTGAAGAGAATGTATCAATACACAACAATAACAATTTTTGATAAACTAGTGGATGTGGATGTAGTAATGACTATGGTAATAGATAAGGTTGAGGTTATTATCGTGTTGATCATTTCAAAAATACACCTCTCTACTAGAATTGGAAATTAATAAAGAAAATAATGGAAAGAGAAATATCAAAGTGGACCAAATAGTAAACAAGAGAACTCATACTACTATTGTGATGTTAAAGGTCGTTGCCGACATATCTCAAATGGTAAACAAGAGAACTCATACTACTATTGTGATGGTAAAGGTCGTTGCCGACATATCTCAAATAGTAAACAAGAGAACTCATACTACTATTGTAATGGTAAAGGTCGTTGCCGACGTATCTCAAATAGTAAACAAGAGAACTCATACTACTATTGTGATGGTAAAGATCGTTGCTGACGTATCTGTTGATTTGCTCAAATATCTATTTGACATATATCAGACATTACTAAAAAATAAGAAGAAATAGATGGAGAGAAAAAATAAATGCTATTTATTTGAATGTTGATTTCTTTAATAAAAAATAAAAAATAAATACTTATTAGTGATGGTAGCATTCAAAATAAATATATTAATATTTTATTATTATTGTTGAAGTGATATTTATTGTATTTTTTTTTACAAACACAATTAATCTTGCCTGTTTATTTATTTTTTTTATTTATAATTGGTTTGTTTCCATTTATGTTTCAATAAAAAAAATGAATGTTGATATAAATAATATAAATATATGTCTTGTCTACAAAACGACAACTCATACTATTTGTAAAGATCAATATAATATTCCTTTAAAGTTGTCATGTCTATGTCGCCGAATCAGGAGTCATGACACCATAATAGAATCTTTGCATCCATTTGTTGTCCTGTCAACCTACATTACCAATTAAAACAAACACAAAGCAATACATCCACACAAATACACATCAAATTATGGATGTATATTTAACCGGCAATAGAACATGAGTCTAGGTTATCCGTAAAACAAGTCACATTGGAATACTTGCACAAGTGATTTTCACATTTTCAAAACACACAATCTCATCATTTTATAGATCAAATGCAACCTCAGACCCGCTATCTAGCTAAATTGGCCTCATAAATTAATACCCAAGGTAAATATCCAATTTAACCGCATAATCAAAAACACAGTTTATAAAAAAGTATAATTATCATATAGTGAGATATTCACAAATTGTAAATTGAATTGCAGTGATCATTCATAATCATCACTGGCATAGGAACATACAATCGAATTAATAATCCGTATCAAAAAATTTATCAGAATATTTTTTTTTCTTCTATTTTCTTTCATTTTTGTCTTTTTCATTTTCTATTCCATAAATTTTAATTTATGTTGCTTGTTTCCTCTCCTGAGTTTAGAAAGGAGAGAAAGAAACTTTTACTTACAGTGGTCAAAGAAGATAAAAGGAGGTGGGGTTTTTTGTTTGATTGTCATTTTGATGAATCAAATTTTCTAATCTTAGTAGAAAACAATCACATTGAGAGGAGAAAACAATCAGTTAGGAAAAAATATTACTTGGAATAAATTAACATTGTCTCACTTTAATCTTCATATTAAAGATTGTGAATTTAATGTTCAAAAAAAAATTTATTTGCAAAGATTTAGCTAACCAATTGTAAGACGAATTTACAGACTCAAAAGAAGTGACCAAATCACGTGTATTAACTACTAATGCTCCAATTAAAGTTAATGTCATTACTGGACAAACTAATGAAATTATATGACATCCATAAAGCATGGTAGACCAAACTTGTTCCAAAGATATAAATCCTCGAAAAAGAAAGGGACAGAATAAAAATGACCAAGTCGAGAATATAATATGTTACGACGTGATAGCAAAAACTCAATAAGATAATAAAATTATAACTAATCTTCGAGTTCTAGCAGAAACTCAAATATCTGAAATCCATCAAAATGAAAAGATCTTGATAAACTATATGATAAATGTAAAAAGATAGTATCGGGATAAGGTTGATATTAATGATATTTTTTACATATTATAGCACTAAATGTAATTAGGATCATGAACCAAAGTTAATTAAAGAATGTCGACAAAGAAATGTTGGCCAAAATGAAAAGATGTAATTGATTATGAATGGACATACTTACATGTGACGGATGCAATAATTTTTTGACACACATAATTAGTCTAGCAGTACATAAAG
The DNA here is from genome assembly GCF_964058835.1 of Carex rostrata. Classification (NCBI taxonomy): domain Eukaryota; kingdom Viridiplantae; phylum Streptophyta; class Magnoliopsida; order Poales; family Cyperaceae; genus Carex; species Carex rostrata. Next base: position 8,200,603 of record NC_135937.1, read on the forward strand.
AATTTGATTTGCATCCGATAGATATTGTTACAACTTATTTATGTGACTCGATTGATACAAATATTTTTATATAAATTCCTAGAAGATTTATGATGCCTGAAGAACATTTCTTAATTAAATTGAATAAATACATATTAAAGTTATATAGACGCATGTGGTATAACTATCACAATGAATATTTATTAAAACATGGGTATAAAATAATACAATTTATTCATGTATTTGCATGAAAAGTGAGTTTGTTATAATTGTATTTTATGTTGACTATCTAAAAATATTGGAACTTCGGAAGAGTTTTTCAAAAATAGTAAATTGTATAAAAAATAATTTGAAATAAAATATCTTAATTAATGTTGTCACGAGCAGGCGTTATATGCACTACATTTTTTTAACCATATTTTTTGCACTAAGTTTTTCTTGTAAGATTGTAATTGCGTGTATTAAGAAAACTAATGCACTTTTTTTCTTCATTAGATTTTTTTCACATGGTTTTTTTCAGTAAAATTTTAGTGAGATGTAATCTTATATATTAGATATCTAAAGAGGAGTATTATGAATAAATATAAATTTGGTTGTTCATTCATTTACGACTCTTTCATTTTTTTAAATCTTAATATTAATAACTTTATTTCTCCTAAAAAATATGGTATATCTTCATCTCCCAATTTATTATTGGAATTAATTTATATGACTTTTTATTTACAATTTCTAATCTATATATAAAATATTTGTAAGCTTGTATTATACTCATACAAAATATATGAATAATATATAATTATCATGTATACATTCTTAATATTTTGTTTGTTGTTTTTTAATCATCAATTTATAACAAATTTTCCATTTGATTATCATTTCCGGGGGTGAAGCAGTCAAGTTTTCAAATCCTAATGTTAATGTCTGGGTAGAATAAAATATATAATATATCTTAGTAACGTCTATTAGTCTCATGTTCTTGATAATCATCCTACCAAATAAAAGTAAATTAAAATTTGTTCTTTTCCTCTGCCCCCTTCGTCGACTCTCCAGTCTCCATTCCAATAAAGCGTTATCCTTCTATTTATTTTTTTCTCCTTATAAAAACTCCATATGAACTACTAGGACTATTTTAATATCATTATTATATCGTCCACTCGATTAAACCAACAACCTTATCTGTTTTGACCTTTTTCTTTTCTTATGTTAAACTTTTTTTTATTAAATTTACATTTTTTTAATGAAAATTATAGTTGATATTTTGTATGTTACTCAAATATCTTACGAAATAATATTTTTTATTATGATTAGACTTGTTCCCTTGTATTGTGAGACAAGATTTTATTAAAAAGACAGTGACATCGCATGCCGACATTTCTATTAATATCCAATTTTCAACTATTTTTTAAACACTACCAAAAACGCAATCTAACTATGCGGTTTGAATTAAAAATTTCAAACCGCACAATTAAGTTACGGTTTGAAAATTTTTATTTTGTTATTTTTATATTTAACACTATAAATACTTCATTACACTCTCCTCTCTCTCAAACTCACTAGAATTGAAAGAGAGAAATAGAGGAAGAGAAAGAAAGAAAAAAAAAAGTGATTACGGAGGCAAAAAAGACGATTTCTGAGGCAATATTGGGGTAAATTTTTTTTTTTTTAAATTTAACTTTTTAATTGTTAAGAATTGTTAGGAAGTGTTACAAATTGCTCTAGACAAATTGTTATCAATTTTTATGAATTGCTTAGAATTAATACCAATGTCTAATCCATCACTGTTATTTGAAACCTTAGTTCTTATCATGTCACGTGAAGACAAAAGAGAAATTATTAATAATTTTTGGATGCGTAAAGCTCTCGCGAGGAGGGGATTACAGCGTATGTTTTCACCCGAAAATACTTGATGAGGGCTGGGAAGACAAGAACCCTCCAACTGGATGGGGACATTGCCTTTTATGTCAGGTGAAGGGGGGATATGCTGGATATGTTTTTTTGTATTAATTATGGCAGAGTTGTTCACCCTAATTGCATGGACAAGAATGCAGATCCGGTGAATGATGCTTGTCTCACTAAGTGGGAGTGTCTTTCATGCGTATGCCAAGCTTCAGACAAGAAGAAAAGGAAGTTCCTCAGCTCGTAAACCATAGGCTGGATTTTATTGTATCGTTGTATTTTCTGAACTCTACTATCTTGTATAATTTTTTGTTTGAACTCTAATGATTTTTAGTATCTGGATTTTATCATGTATTATTTTATGAACTCTATTGCGCTGTATTATTTTATGTTTTGTCTGTGTTGTAGTACTTCATGTTTGTAATTTAGAGGAGACAGTTTCGATGGAATTGCTAAGTTCTCAAACATGTATCTAATAAAAATAGTTCGTAACACACAAGTTATCAAATAGAAGTTCTCAAACATGCATGTAATAAGCAATAGTCGCAAGCCATCAAAAGTCTTCCCTCATACTGCTCAGACAGGAAGGCTGCATCTATACTTATTGTTCACACAAAAGCGTATGCACAAAGTTTTAGTATAGCGAGCTATACCTTTTAAATCTTGATTACACTTTCGAGTCAAATTGCAAGTGTACAATCTTATCGAACAGTATATTCAGATATCGATCCTTAGGGACGGATTTAATCAAATTGGACTTTACTTAAATTAAATAAACTCTAGAAGTTGCAAATGTGATTTTGGTGTTTTAAACAGATAAATAATAATACTCAAAATAATAAATATTTTTGGGGTTTTGTTTAAAAGGAATAAAAAGGTGTTCCTAGGGTTCTAACTTCATCTTAGTTCTACCTCGAGGTACTCGGTCCGTGCACTGTCCTGCACAGGCCATGTCCAATGTACACGGGCCATGTACTGTCGTACACATTCCGTGTGGCCCCCGAGTGAATGCAGCAGTTACTGTTTTTTTGTGTTGCTCCTTTGTGTAGGGTTTTACTGACCAGACCTAATGTTTCTAAACCTCAACTATCGTATATTGGTTCATTAACTTGGTATGGAATTGCAATATTTTCCCTCGTCGGGTTGTAGACCTCAACTTGCGTATATTGGTCCGAATTACCTAGTTGCTTGCTTGGTATTCTAAAGGTAACCTCTTATCCGTCGATAAGAGGAAATGTTCACCTTACGACTACTATTTGGTTTCACCTTTCGGATCACCAAACCTACCTCATGTACTTAGTTAGGTTGAGAGATTATAAGGGTTGAAATGCGCTTTAGATGTGATCATGCATCTAGTGGCAAACCAGTAAAAATCAAATAATTTAATCTAAGCAATTAAAATCAAACACAAATTTCAACACAAAAATTACAATAACTAAGATGCAAAACAAAACATTTGATTACATCCAAACCCAAGAAACTAAAAAGTCTACTCTAACATGGTTCTAAAACAATTAAAAAAGATGAAAAGTAAAAAAGAAGAAATGATAGAACTCGAAGAAAGAAGAAGAAGAAGAAGAGGAATCATCGGAAAACTCTCGTTTTTCTCCTCCCTTCTCCTCCAAGTTTAGCCGCCTTCTCCCAAACCCTAGAAATCTCTTCTCTGCTCCAGAATGACCTCTCTAGTGTAAGAAGTCCCACTTATAAGCTTTTCTGGCCGACCTTCCTTCAATAGGCCTTGTTTCTAGATTCTGGATATGTTTTCGGAATTGCCTGACACAGCTCGTGTGAAATTCTATACGGGCCGTGTGCCTGTGTTCCTTCTGTGGTTGAGTCAGCGGTCGTGTCCGTGGTCGAGTCGAGGTTGATACAGGCCGTGTAAAAACTTCTCAAATTCCAGATTCTCCTCGATTTCGCCCGATTCATGCAAAATAAGAACAAACTTGCAGCAGTACCATACCCTAGATGTTCATACAGGGGTCGGTCTTAATACTAGCCTCAATGATATTTGCAATGATTGATGACGTGAGACATGCATAGTCAGTCCTTGTGTACTCAGACCTGCATGTGTGAGGCTTGTCTTGTCGTGTTATGACCCATGCACCTCTATAACCCGTTGCTTTTGCCCATAGTTCGTAATTACAACCCGGAGTTCTGCATATCACTTCCATCCGAGTAGTGTCACTTATCCTTATTTTTATCTCCTGATTCTTGTCAATATGGTGCTCTTTAATCTTCTTCATCAGTAACTCTTTGTTTTCAAAGTATTGGTCTGGACCCAACTCACTTTTGTATTCAATCCAATGACCATAGTAAGCAACATTTGCTTCTTGAAAACCATATAAGTCATTGACTGGGTTGTGTACCATCTTGTCTGTGGCTGGGTTTTGTACCATCTTCTTCATCAAAACCATCTTCATTAGCAGGGTCTCAGGTTCCTTCCTCCCATTCATCCCCAGTTTGTAGAGTTTCCTCTAGAATTTCGTACTGGTGTCAGTCTGGGGTGAGCAATTGGTTCAAGTTGAGGTAAGGATGAAGGAACCTCATGCACGGGTATAGGTGGGATAAAAGGTGAAGTTGTGGTTGGGGTGAATTACTATATATTTCTAGTTCTAGTTTTGGTTATGGTTCTAGTTCGGTTTCAGGTATGGATAAAGGAGTGTGTGGTTCATAATTTGGCGCAACCGAATTTTGGCTTGAACTTCGAGCCATATACTCTCTGCGAATTCTCCGAGCAAAAACTTCCAAGCATTATCGCCAGACCTCACAACCCGCGTGATCATGCCTCTCAATGCCCTTTCATCTGCCATTGGGACTCTGATATACTTGCCATTTTGGATTATTTGGGTTGCCAATTCTAAGTCCCAAATAATTGCCATTGCAACCACTGTATTCATAAATAGTTGATTTTAACGCCTCAATTGAGTAATCTTCCTCAACAAAATATGTATTTATTGCATCTTTGGAGTAATAAACCCCAAATTGGTCAGTCATAAACTTCCCTCCAACATGTAATGAAATGAGAATAGACATTGCCAATAAACTACATTGGTAAATGGTAACTATTTGTCAGTTTACTAATTTCAATTTATAAGTTGCAGGAAAAAAATAATTAAAAAATATGGTAATTAATTAAAAAAATTTAAATAATTTTTTTTACCCGAATATCGCCTCAGAAATCGTCCTTTTCGCCTTCGTAATCGTTTGTTCTCTCTTTCTCTCTTTCTCTCTTTCAATTATGGTGAGTTTGAGAGAGAAGAGAAACGGAGTATTTATAGTGCCAAATAAAAAAATAACAAAAAAAAAATTCCAAATCGCAACTTAATTATGTGGTTTGAAATTTTTAATTCAAACTGCATAATTAGGCTACCGTTTGAGTAGTTTTTTAAAAAAAGTTGAAAGTTGGATAGAGTTGGATAAAGATTGGATATTAATAAAAATGTCGACATCGCATGAATCGAAATTAATAGATTATTCAGTCTCTGAGCTTTTGAAATGATTAATTAGTGATCTTACAAGTCAGAAAAAGTGCTGGCTAGATCAGCTCATAATCTAGGCCAATGAGATAAAGCCATCACACACACCAATATGGATCCGACTCTGCTGCTCTCCAAATAGGAGAGCAGGACCCTGTTATTCTAAATCGGACCGTTGAATTTTTTCATGCACAGATCTCAACACAGATGAACAGTTCGATTTAGAATAACATGATCCTGCTCTCCTATTCGGAAAGCAGCAAAGTTGGTTCCACCAATATATACTTGGTAGCCAAATAACAAAATAATCGACGAGTACTTTCTTCACCAACATGCTATACATATGTGCTGACATGAAGCGCCTCTTCATGGAAATGAATGACTCACAAAGGGCAATACAGACTTAAAAAAAATACTAAATGTTTACTTAATAGATGTAAATTTTTCTAAAAGTAATTATTTTAGCTAAGTAAGAAAGGAAAATATTTTGCTATATTATATTCTACAATGCCGAAATTTTTATTAATACTCAAAAAAATTATAAAATTACAAACTTTATCCAACTTTTCAGAAGAAATCAAAATCTGTCCTTTTCGGTAACTAAATAACCGGACAAAGCCCTTCTTTCCGGTTATTTAGTCACCGGATTCAAATATTGAGACCGGTGACAAAATAACCGGTTGCATGAAATACATCTGGTTACTAAATAACCGGTTTTGTGTTTTTTTTTTAGAAAACATAATTTTTTTTTTGTATTGAAATATTAGAAAAGTTGAATATATTTCTTTGAAAATATATGAAATACAATATAATTTGATTTATTATAAAAACTGTGACAAATAACTCGGATCAATATTTTTCAAACCAGATTTTTCATGGCTGTAAGAAAAATTAATATATTTCTTTATGTGTTATTGGAAAAAAAATACTTTGAATGTGAGTTATTGATCGCGGTTCAAAAGTCATTTCTTTTTTATGTTGTTGTTGTTGTTGTTGTTGTTGTTAGGATAAAAGTAGGGTGTTCTTAAGCTCACCAGCTTAACATCAAAATTTATAGAATTGACTTGAAACAACAAATCCAAACTGTTAAAACTATTTATTTCACAAGTGATACATTTATATGAAAAAATTTGTTAATTTTTGAACTTATGTAGTATAAATTTTGTATGTAAACACTTCACTCGTAAAGCGGATCGGTTTCAACGTTTTGAGTTCTTCTTTTGAAGCCAATCCGATAAATTTTGAAATTAAGCTCAACATGTTTTATCATATCCTTGTTCTACTCTTATTATTAATGTTGTTGTTATTAATAATAATTAATTATAGAATAATAATCACTAGAAAAATTAATATGGGGAAAACATATCTTTTTTCATTTCTGACAAGAGCTATTACTTCTCTTTTAAATAAGAAGAGCCATATGTTATCGTAAAAATTTAGATTAAGTTGGAGAACATGTATTTTAAATATGTTTGTCCTTTGTTTTTTTTCAAAATGGTGAGAAACTTAAACGGAACTTAGGAAAACATTGCTATCATTTACTAAGGGTGAGGTTGTATAGCACTGGATGTAGTGCGGATTAATCAATACTATGAATCAATATTTTAATATATTAAAGTTATATTTTTTATTTAAACAGTTTAATAGAATCTTTATATAAAAAAATATATAAAAAAAATACTTGTAGACTAATTTTGTTTTTGTTTTTTTACTATATATCTTTAGATAGGTAGAAATTCACTATTTTTAAATGGTCTAAAAATTTTAGACCATTCAATAGTAATTTTCTACTATCTAAAAAATTGTAAAAAAAATGTAAAATTGTATCTATAAGTACATTTTCATATGGAGATATGTTAAACATTTTATATCGATTATTTGATCTTGAAAAACATAGATATTAATTCATAATAGTTACCAACCAATTCGTGCTATCCATAACACCATGTTCTCACTCTTTACCGAAACTCTAGTCATATTAAAAGACAAAAAAAAATGAGTGAGACTATATATAATACTATGTATAGTGCGAATTGATCTATACTATAAATTATTATTTTAATTTTTGAAGTTCAAATATTTGACTGAACTATTCAATATAATCTCCATTTATATTATCGATTATGAACCATTCATAAGCATATATTGGTTTTCTTTCTATCTAAAAAATTATAAATAGTTTCTAAAATATAAAATTTAGCGTGCAATAATTATATCTGCACGTCTTAATCTATGCATGGCTATAAAATACGACACGTGATTATACTTTTGCATCCTATCATAGTATTTTACTCAATATTTTACTGTCATGCACTATTGCACTTAGGATAGAAAAATAGCCCAGCTTGGGTCGTCTCTTCGTCTATCCAGAGCAGTGTTGTAAATAACGGTAGGCGGTTGTCGGACGGATAGAGTACTACCAAGCGAGTAATCGGGAATAATCAAGAACAATTGGCCATAATCGGAAATAATCGGCCAATTAGTCAGAAAAATTCCTGACAGTTTGGTCACTGCCAACGACTAATCGGCCTAAACGGACGTCTTTTACAACACTGATCCAAAGAGTTGTCGGTGGGGTTTACATTTTATTATTAAACAAACACTTGTATATCGACCTACGAAAGGATTGCAACTATATATTTTCATTTAGAAGAGTAAAACTAGGGTGTTTCTAAATTTATCAAATATTTTTGTGAATTTAACTCTAAAATTTATCGAATTAGTTTCAAACGATGAATCTAAACCGTTGAAAAAATTTTACCTTATGAGTGATGTGATTACATGTGAAAATTTAAAGTTTCGAAATAATTTAATTAGTATAAAGTCAAGGGGTCAAAATTAGAAGGTTTATAAATTAATTTTAATATATTCTTTTTTTGAACGCCTTTTGACAACTTGACTATATACAAAATTAATTTAAAATTTTAAAATTTTCATATGTAGACATATCACTCATAAGATAAAAAGATTTCAACGATTTGGATTTATCGTTCGAAACCAATCCGATATGTTTTAGAATTGAGTTCACAAAGGAGCCTGGAGAACTTAGGAACACCCTAGTTGTACTCCTTTTAGATTGTTAATTAATTATTATTATATACAGAGGAGGGATCCACTTACATTCTTATTTGGTGACACCGAATTACATCCTACATTTTCAAAGTTTTCAAAGTCCAAACCATTCAACATGACAGATATATTAAAATGTTCTTGCATATCAAATTTGACATTTTTTGAATTTTTTTATTATCTATTAAGTATTTTACAAAATCATTGTTTTTAGGCATTGATTTTTGTACCCATCTTAATAAATAGTTTTAAAAAAATGTAAAATTTTATCTACAAGCACAGTGTAATATATCCATCATGTTGAACAGTTTGGATCGACTGTTTGAAATTTAAAAATATAAGATATAATTCGGTGTCATAAAAAAGAATCCTCCTTTTATATATATATATAAGGCTACCATACATTGCAATGCATAGACATTTTTTTACATTGGACTTTAAATCACCGGATTCAAAGTCCAAATATCCGATCCAAACCGTTCATCTTGTTCTCCATATTAATATGTATTTGGAGACCAAATTTTATATTTTGTAGAAATTTTTTACTATTTTTTTTAGATTTATTGAAAATCACTGTTTTTTATGGTCCAGATTTGTCTGAAAAACAATTATTTTCAATAAATCTAAAAAATAGTAAAAAATTTCCAAAAAATATAAAATTTGGTCTCCAAAGACATATTAATATGGAGAACAAGATGAACGGTTTGGATAAGTTATTTGGACTTTAAATCCGATGATTTATAGTCCAATGTACAAAAATGCATATGCATTGCAATGTATGGTAGCCTTACTCATATATATATATATATATAAAGAGAGAGAGAGAGAGAGAGAGAGAGAGAGATGGGTTATGGTACATTGCAATGCATATTCATTTTTGTGCATTGGACCATAAATCACCGATTCATAGTCCAAATGACCGATCCAAACCGTTCATCTTGTTCTCCATATTAATATGTGCTTGGAGACCAAATTTTACATTTTTTGAATTTTTTTTTACTATTTATTAAGTCACTTTGAAAATCGCTGATCCAACAGTAACAGTAAAATCAAAAGGCACCGTTGGATCAGTGATTTTCAAAGTGGCTTAATAAATAGTAAAAAATGCCAAAAAATGTAAAATTTGGTCTCCAAGCACATATTAATATGGAGAACAAGATGAACGGTTTGGATCGGTCATTTGGACTTTGAATCCGGTGATTTATGATCCAATGCACAAAAATGCTTATGCATTGCAATGTACCATAGCCCATATATATATATATATATATATATATATATATATATATATAGAGTAAGGCTACGCTACTTCGCGAATTAAACGGGCAGTTTTAATTCGTGCTCATATCTCTAGTTTTGAAGTCCAAATAGCCGATCCAAATCATTAGATGTTTAATCTATATTAAAATGTGATTGGAGACCAAATTTTATATTTTTTGAAATTTTTTTTACTATTTATTAAGATGGTTTGAAAATCACTGTTTTTTAATGGTGCAGAATTTTAATAAAAATAATGATTTTCAAACCATCTTAATAAATAGTAAAAAAATTTCAAAAAATATAAAATTTGGTCTCCAAGCATATTTTAATATAGATTAAACATCTAACGGTTTGGATCGGCAATTTGAACTTCAAAACTAGAGATATGAGTGCGAATTAAAACAGCCTATTTAATTTGCGAAGTAGCGTAGCCTTACTCTATATATATAGAAAGAGAGAGATGGGCTATGGCGCATTGCAATGCATGGGCACCCTTGTGTATTGGACTATAAATCACCGATTCAAAGTCCAAATGACCAATCCAAACCATTCATCTTGTTCTCCATATTAATATGTACTTGGAGACCAAATTTTATATTTTTTGGAATTTTTTTACTATTTATTAAGCTACTTTGAAAATCTGAAAATTTGGGTGAACAGTAAAAAACAGTAAAAATTTCCGGACCATCGAATCGGCAATTTTCAAAGTGACTTGATAAATAGTAAAAAAATTCCAAAAAATATAAAATTTGGTCTCCAAGTACATATTAATATGGAGAACAAGATGAATGGTTTGGATTGGTCATTTGGACTTTGAATCGGTGATTTATAGTCCAATACACAAGGGTGCCCATGCATTGCAATGCGCCATAGCCCATCTATATATATATATATATATAAGGGATCCAATTACACCATTTGTTTGGTGACACCGGATTACACCCGATATTTTTAAAGTCTAAACAGTCGATCTAAACCGTTCAATATGATTGATATATTAAAACGTGCTTGCAGATCAAATTTTACAATTTTTTGAATTTTTTTTACTATTTATTAAGATGGGTACAAAAATTCAATCGTCTGAATATAACGATTTTGTTAAATACTTAATAAATTGTAAAAAAATTCAAAAAAAAATATAAAATTTGATATGCAAGCACATTTTAATATATCCATTATGTTGAACGGTTTGGATCGACTATTTGAACTTTGAAAATTTTGTAAATTGAGAGTGTAATTCGGTGTCACCAAAAAAGGTGTAATTGGATTCCTCCTCATATATATATATATATATATATATATATATATATATATATATATATATATATATCTCTATATATAGAGAGAGAGAGATGGGCTACGGTGAGTTGCGAAGTAAAACACGTTTCTACTTCACGCCGTATTTTTATTTTGAAAGTCCAAACAACCAATCCGAACCGTTAGATGTTTAATCCATATTGAAATGTGCTTGGAGACCAAATTTTACATTTTTTTGGAATTTTTTTACTATTTATTAAGCATTTTTGAAAATTGCTGTTTTCCTGTGAACAGTGAAAAACATAAAAAATTTCTGGACCATCAGATCAGTGACTTTCAAAATTGCTTAATAAATAGTAAAAAAGTTCCAAAAAATGTAAAATTTGGTCTCCAAGCACATTTCAATATGCAGAACAAGATGAACGGTTCGGATCGACGTTTTGAACTTTAAAATCGCAAAATATGAGCGTGAAATAAAATAGTCGCTTTACTTCGCAACTCACCGTAGCCCCTCTCTCTCTCTCTCTCTCTCTATATATATATATATATAATATTGTGCAACGGCTCAATATTTGAGTTTTCAAAATTCTAACGGTCAATCCAAACCATTGAACATGATCTCCATATGAAAATGTACTTGCAAACCAAATTTTATGTTTTTTAGAAATTTTTTGCTATTTTTTTAGATAGGTAGAAAATCATTTGATCTGAATGGTACAAAATTAGATCAAGTGTTTTTCTACTATCTAAAAAGATAGTAAAATATTCTAAAAAATATAAAATTTGGTTTGTAGGTACATATTCATATGAAGATCATGTTGAACGGTTTGGATCGACCGTTAGGATTTTGAAAACTCAAATATTGAGCCGTTGCACGGAGGCCTCTATGCTACGAATAGCATATTAGCATTTTCATATATATATAAAAAGAGAGACATGAACTACGCTACTCCATGGCGTAAAACGCGTTGGTGCTCCATGTCACTATATTTTTATTTTGAAAATCCAAACAACCGATCCAAACCAATCAACATGATCTCCATATTGAAATGTGCTTGGAGACCAAATTTTACATTTTTTGGATTTTTTTACTATTTATTAAGCAATTTTGAAAATCGCTGATCCGATGGTCTAGAAATTTTTACTGTTTTACTGTTCACAGCAAAACAGCAATTTTCAAAATTGCTTAATAAATAGTAAAACAATTTCAAAAAGTGTAAAATTTGGTCTCCAAGCACATTTCAATATGGAGATCACATCTAACGGTTCGGATCAATCGTTTGGACTTTCAAAATGAAAATACAGCGTGGAGGACAAACTCGTTTTAATCCATGGAGTAGCGTAGCTCATCTCTCTCTCTATATATATATATATACATATATATATAGAGAGAGAGGGGGGGTTGGCATCGATTGTTTCTATGCAACTAAGTCGGTTTTCAATTTTTAAAGTCCAAAAAGTCAATACAAACCGTTAGATGTGATCTATATATTAAAATGTGTTTGGAGACCCAATTTTACATTTTTCAAAACATCCACATTAATTAGTTGACATTCTTTTTTAGCATGATGTTTACTTTTCAATTTTTATTGTTGCTTAAACTAATTTTTGAAGTGGAATTCTGCGCCCGAAAAGTGCGCTCTTTTGCGGTCATTTTTATTAATACCCTAAAAGAAAAAGTTAATTTTAAAAATAACCCCGCATTCTATTTTTTTTTCAAAAATGTCCTAACCGCCTGGCCCACGGGCGGTCTCCTAGGGGACCAAACAGTCCCTCCCACGGGCGGTCTTCTTTTTTTTCTTTTTTTTTTCTTTTTTTAGAGATATGAGTATTTTGATTTAAATAATTTTGTGAAGAAAAAGTTTTCTTGTTTAGAGTGTATGCCAAAAATATATGACATTTGATAAATTTATGAAGTGATGTCGTAACTCTTTATAACTTTGATTTTATTTGTCAGTTAGATATCACAAGTCTAAATATAACACTAATGAAGGACTTGGCCTTTATTCAAAAAATTTCAAGCTTTGACAGCTTGTTGATCTTTTTCTCTTTTTTCGGTTTTTATAATATATGTATAATATATACATAGGGTCTGTCTAAATTGCTGCTGGCAGCATTTCGGCAGAGGTGCTGTCAGGGCTATATTTAGCCGTGTGATGTCCAAACAACAAATCCAAACCGTTAGATGTTTAATCTATATTATAATCTACTTGGAGACCAAATTTTACATTTTTTTTGAATTTTTTTACTATATTAAGCTGGTTTGAAAACCGCTGATTTCAGTAAATTTCTGCAGCATTGAAATCAGCGGGTTTCAAACCAGCTTAATATATAGTAAAAAAATTCCAAAAAATGTAAAATTTGGTCTCCAAGTAGATTATAATATAGATTAAACATCTAACGGTTTAGATTTGTCATTTGAACATCAAAAAATAGAAAAAACAGTGGCAGCACCGCCGGCAGAAATGCTGCCGGCAGCAAATTAGCCACAGCCTATATACATATATACATATACATATATACATACACACATACACACATACACACATACACACATACACACATATATACATATACATATATATACAGGAATATGCTAGCATGCTATGCATAGCATAGAGCCCCTCCGTGCAATGGCTCGGATTTCGAGTTTTCAAAATCCTAACGGTCGATCCGAACCGTTCATCTTGTTCTCCATATTAATGTGTTTGGAGACCAAATTTTCCATTTTTTGAAATTTTTTTACTATTTCTTTAGATTTATTGAAAATCGTTGTTTTTGTTATGGTCCAGATTTGCTGAAAACAGCGATTTTCAATAAATCTAAAAAAATAGTAAAAAAATTCCAAAGAATGTAAAATTTGAAAAACCAAACACATATTAATAGGGAGAACAAGATGAACGGTTCGGATCGACCGTTAGAATTTTGAAAAATCGAATATTAAGCCGTTGCATGGAGGCTCTATGCTATGCATAACATGCTAGCATATTCCCATATATAGATATACATATACATATATACAAAAAATAAGACATTTGATAAATTTATGAAGTGATGTCGTAACTCTTTATGGTACTAAAACAGTAGTTTAGAGCTACTAAAATATGTTCAAACTCAAATTAGATCTCTGTCCATGAACAAAGTGTTAGTGTAATAATCTAGAAGTCAATAATACGATAATTTATCATAAAGCTTTGTTCATGAATTGGATGATTAATATCATTTTGTTGCCTTGAGTATTATTGAATTTATGGATCATTTCGAGTTCATGACTGAAATTGTGAAACTCCATAATATAGATAATATATACTCTTAAAAAGTCACTGACCAAGGTAATTAGCAGGAACACTAATTACCGCGATAAGGTTAGTATGTGGATTAAAAGATGGTTAAGTTTTACAAACCACCTGACACGAGATGTCATTTTAATCACATAAATATATGTTCTAGGAACATGGTATTTGACAGACCCCGAATGAAACATTAAATAGAATTGTCTTCGTGTCATTTATGTTTTCATTCAGTGTCAAGTTCTACAGTATGAGGTATTCATCTTTCCTACTAAGAAATGTATATGTGTGATTGTTATCAAACGCTGTCGGTAAAATGCAGTTATAACGGTAGCTCTTCGGTATACATGGCTTAGCTGAGGTAGTGATGGTTTACCAAGAATACTATTTGTCCCTCGTATCTCTATACGAGCTATAGCATCACTGGGCCCCTTGGTAGAGTTAGATTATCTACTAGCGGTATAATTACAAGAGTAATTATATTTGATAATCTGCTCAAGATCAAGAAAAGATTCAGTTAGCAAAGATGACACACATCTACCTTGAAACTGATCTGATAGCTATGAGACAGAAGAACAGACACAAGTAAATTGTTTACTGGATCGTGATATTGTACAGTACAGCATCATCTGTGTAATTGGATGGTCATGATGTGTTTCCAGATGCCGCTCATGATTATAGAAGTTAAAACAGTTTTAACTCTGTTTACCAACATAACACAGATCCTATTGGGTCACACCATATAGGAGCTACTCGGAAAATCTTACTGATTAATTATAAATTGATTATAATTAATATTAAGATGGTTATAATTAATTATATGTGTTATAATTAAATTATAAATGTTATGTAAAAATAACAAGCAAAAACATTGGTTAATTTATAAACGTGTGCGACACGTTGTATAAAAGTTAACCGGTTAATTTATAAATGTGCAGGACACGTTGTATAAATTACCGAAACAACAAACCGCAAGAAAAATATATATATATAATTGTTCAGAATAATTATACGAATATTATTTGTGTTCGGGCCGAGGGCATTCGTCCTTATCCCCATGACATGTCATTGATCCTATCCAGATGACATGTCATCAATCCTATCCACAAGGGCAAAATGGTCATTTCACACCTATGCCACCTTGCATGTGTAGAAACATGGAGAAGAGTGTGGAAGGGTGTGGAAGGGGTATTTTGGTCATTTCACATATAAAAGGATGAGGTGTCAATGGCATACCTTGTAAATAGGCCGAACTTGAAGGGCATTTTAGTCTTTTGCAACCGACCCTAAACACTATAAATAGGGGTGGAGGGGTAGAGAGAAAATAACTAATTCATTCGTACCATTTCGTGTCGAAACGAATCGGTATTTTCTCTCTTTCTCGGTTTCTCTCCCAAATAGTGTTTCGGTAGAGAAAAGAAAGTTATACGTAGTTGACGTATAATCTTGCGGGTTGTTGTGAAGTATATTTACGAGATCGATGAATAGTATTTTACCGAATTTCGCGGTATGTCAGTTTTGCATATTGATGAAACTGAGCAACCGAAAATTCGTGTTTACGGGTTTTCGTCTTTTCCCCGTGAATAGTGTTTTTGCAGAATTCCGCAGTTTACGGTATTTCTGGCAGAAGAAATAAACCGCTCTCCGGTTAGTCCTGGTGGATAACCGATAGAGGTATCACACGTGTGATACTCCGAGTCGATTCCTTCCCTAGTGAGGCTCTACTCGCTCGGTCTACATTCCAACTGTGATTTGGAAACAAGGTATAAATATGCTATATTAATCTATTTAATTGGTAAGTAGATTAAAGTTTTAGAAATCAATCATGGAGTAGATCTGTAAAAGGATTAAATTGGGTTTTGATGCCAAAGGAATACTGAAGGTGGACCGCCTTGGAAAGTTTCCTGACATACCCCGTTTAATCCTGAGCTTAAGTTGACCGTAGAAATTTTTGTTCTACGGTCATTCCGCAACTTAAGCCTAAACGGGTTTTGGTTAGCACCGTAAAACCCCAACACAAAGCACCCTAGACTGACCACTGCTGGTAAATCAGCAAGTCTGGATTGATACAGGGATCAAACTAAAAAAATAAGTGCACCAACAGGTAGAGCATTCAAAAATACACAGAATTGACACAAATTTTAATTTATTTGGATTTGTCTACAGTTAGTTATGAATTTCCAAAGTTCAACTTTCAAAAAAACTTTAAACATCCATAACTTTGGTTAGGAAAGTCAGATTTGGAAGTACGATCACTTTTCGGAAAGGGGAGGTGTTACGTTAAGAAATTTTTATAATAAAAATTGAGAATGTTTAAAACATAATAAAAAATTTTGTTGTTGAACTAGGAGTGAAAAATTATAGTTTATATAAAATTGGGAACAAGATGCAAATTTTATGCATGATTATAGGTATAAAAGCTTCTTTATTTAATATCCAACAATTTGGAGGGTCTATTTAGAAAATTTTCCAAATATGCATGTGAACAACTCAACTTTCTCTCTCTCCCTCCATTCCCTTCTCTGTTGCTGCTGCCCCCTTTTGTGTTCCCCCAAAAGAAAGAAAAAGAGAAAGGAACCCTCTTTTCTCCCATGAAAATCCTTGAGAAATTGAAGAAGAAGTTGGAAATTGTTGATTCAACTCTCTAGTAGCCATCTTGTTCTCCATTGGTACTCACTTTATCTCATCTTCTCTCAAATCTGAAATTCATCTCTATTTTCTAGGGTTTTTGATCAAACCCGAAATTTGTGTATAAATTGTGAGTAATCTATCTCCATTAAGCTTCTATGTTGTTAATTTGGTGTTTCCTCTCTCAATTTCATCTTAATCTTCATTTTCTATCTAGGGCTTGGTTCAGATCCGAAAATTAGAGAAATATTTTGAATTGTCTAGTCTAATTCAACAAACAAAGGTGTTGATTGGTAAGTTCTTCTCTCACTCTCTTAAAATCTGAAATTAATTTGGTGTTGATCTCTTTTCTTTGTTCCCTCTTTTGTGTATGGTGATAGTTAAACAAAGTCATAATATTTTTGATGAAGTGCTAATATTGTCTCCGAAAGGCTTAATATTTATTGAGTATGGTGATAATTAAACAAAGTCATAATATTTTTGAGGAAGTGCTAATATTGTCTCCGAAAGGCTTAATATTTATTGAGTATGGTGATAATTAAACAAAGTCATAATATTTTTGAGGAAGTGCTAATATTGTCTCCGAAAGGCTTAATATTTATTGTGTATGGTGATAATTAAACAAAGTCATAATATTTTGATGAAGTGCTAATATTGTCTCCGAAAGGCTTAATATTTATTGAGAAAGGCTTGATCATTTATTCCAAGATGGATTATGTTAAGGAAAGTATATAGAAAATAATATCACTCAAGTAAGCATATCAATCGTCAAACAAATATTGAATTAAGTATATATGTTAACATAGGTGTAGGCTCGGTTGAGCAAGATTTTGCGGGATCTTTCGAGACGTCCGAACCATAAGTGCGAGATACGTTCTTCATAATCAGGTGCGGGGTTCTTGGACTTGTTTGATGTTTCATTTTCAGAAATTAAATTATCTTTTTCGATTGTCATGTTGTGTGATTGATTGTTGCATACTTGGAATTTTCATGTTGTATGTTTGATTGTTGCATAATTGGAATTATGTGAATTGTGTGCATAATACATCTAAAACCGAATTGTGGTGATATGATTGATTTGCATATTTGTATGGTTGTCATTTTGATTGTTCTCTTATGAATTGACTATGGATAAAGGTCACCACAAATTGATGATTGTGAAATGATATGTGAATGAAATGGCAAGGTTGAGCTGTATCAGCTAACTTTGAGACGATATGTGAATGAATTTGCAAAGTCTGCAAGCTGGCTTTGATCCCAGGATCCTAATGGCCTTAGGTGAACGGCCCTCGAGATATCCCAGTACCGGTTGGGACGAGGGGTGGGTGACTATATATATACATGTTGATTGTGATGGTGGGTGACCTATGTGTGACGTCTGTGGCTCGGGGGCATTACCCTACGTGGTAATGCATTTGGACGGTCAATTGACTATGACGATATTCTGATTTATTTCATGTGAATTTTCATTTTATGACTTGAACCAGACTTTAGTAAATGGTTAAGCCAAAGCATTTATAGATGGGTGTCAGATAAAGGGTCCAGCTCGGTGGGCCATCTGTAGGTGCCAGTAACCCTACAGATGTGGATTTGATAAAGGGTCCAGCTCGGTTGAACATCTATAGATGCTACCAGCCATAATAAAATGAGTTAGGCCAAATATGTGTTTGTTTGAACTTCATCTTGGAAATTCCTTAAGTTGTTTTTCACTCGATTCTTGTTGTCAAGCATGTGCATCCATATATATATATTGTTTGTTATAGAACTGCTAATGTGATTTTGTATGGATTTCATTTTTGAACATGGAGTCTGATTGCAAATCCAATAACCTGATTGTGGCAAATTTCGCACTGAGAATTTATTCTCACCCCCACCCTTTTGGGTTCTTTTCAGGTTTAGGTGCGGCTGATCCTGGAGAGGCACGCGAGTAGTAGGCCTGTGGTATATGACACCAAATTACCTTAGTAGTTATTTTGTTATTTGACTAGAGAGGCATATCTTGTTTTGTTGTACAGTGCTCTCTATGTCACACCTTATGGTTGGTATCCATACGAGATACCTTTTGTATGATCTACTTGTACCAGACAGTTTGTACTTGAACTATATATATAAACTTGTTTTATGTATTTTATTGTGATGTGATGAAAATATTGTAAATGCCTTGTAAGCATACATGGAGTTGTATGCTTACGGCGGGGCCCTGTCACGCCTCGTGGCCGCGGGGTGTGACAGTCTCCCTTTGGTGGTATCAGAGCCAGGTTTAAGCCCTAACCAGACTAATAGGATACGTGAGTGGGGTACGTTATAATTGGATTGTCACGACTAACGACTTATCTAGTATGGTAAATAAGTAGATATAAACTTAATAATAATTCTCCTTTTTATATAGAATTATGGAAGGACGTCGAGGTAGGGGACGACCCCGAACGAGAGATCGTGATCCTATTCAGGATCCACCTATCGAGCCAGCCGCTCGGAGGATTGGGACTGGACCTGTAGGGCCTGAGATTCAGAGAGTTGATCTTGGACCTAGAGATGTGAGGGACCGAGATCGAGATTTAGATGAGAGGCTGATTGCGGCTTACGAGAGAGGTCGCCAGGCAGAGAGGCGTGATGCGGCACCTGAGGTTCACAGAGGTGCCCCTGAGGAGTTCAGGTGATTGTATGACTCTTTCATGCGCCTTAATCCACCTCGCTTTGATGGCACTGGTGGGTATACTGTAGCAGAGGAATGGCTCGCTAATGTGAATGGAAAGCTAATTCTTTGTCGAGCACCTGAGGAAGATATGGTGGAGCTGGCAGAGCAACAGTTGGAGAGTGGTGCAAGGTTCTGGTGGGATGGAGCCCGACGTGGTTATGTCGGGGATGAGGTGAAGATCCCGTGGGAGTGGTTTGAACAACAGTTCACTCGACGATTTCTAAGCAACTTACAGCGAGAGGCATTGAGGAGGAAGTTTCTAGATTTAAAGCAAAATGGGCGACCAGTGGCAGAGTATAACAATGAGTTTCTCGCCTTGTCAAGGTATGCAACAGATGTGCAGAACGATGTGGTAAGATACCATAGGCAGTACCTGGATGGGCTGGATGGTAGTATATCGATGATTGTAGATACCCCAGTAGCTACTGAGCTTCAGGCTATGATGGACCATGCAGAACAGGTAGAGTCGCACAGTAAGAGAAGGAGAATACAGATGACAGAAAGAAATGTCAAGCAGAGAGAGGATCAGAACAGGCAGATGGTGAGGTCAATAGGAGGGCCGTCGGCTGCTAGACCCCCTCCTAGGCCGATTTTAGCACTTAGACCCCCACCTAGACAGACAGCCACACCTGGATTTCGGCCAGGTTTTGCTCCCATGTGGTGCCGTGCATGTAAACAGGCACATCATGAACAAGATTGCAGACGTTACAACCAAGCATGCTTTACATGTGGCAGTGTAGAACATTGGGCAAGAGAGTGCCCGAGCGCTACCTTGGGATTTCGGAGGGATAGTGGTGTTGGAGGATCTGCCGGTCGTGGACAGGGTGGACCACCATCCCGTGGTCGAGGTGTTCCTCAGTTCAGCGGAGGTAGGACTGGAGGACGAGTGTCTGCACATGCACTTGGTGTATCGGAGGTTGCACATGGTGCATCAGAGACTTTAGGCGAGGGTGATTACAAGATAACTTCGGATTCTCAGGCCGAGGTGATGACAGGTATACTTTCTATCTCGGATCATGATGCTTATTGCTTGATAGATACTGGGTGTAGCCATTCCATTGTATCGAAGGCTTTAGTAGAGAAATGTCATTGGCCAATTGAAACTGGTAACAACGTTCTTAGTGTTCAGACCCCTTTCGGTTCTACTGATCGAGCAATCACCATATGCCGAAATTGAAAAGTCAGAGTTGATGGAAGGGATCTCGAGATAGACATGTTGGTTATGGATATTGCTGGGTATGATGTTCTATTAGGGATGGATTGGTTAACAAGACATGCAGCAACAATCAACTGTCCGCATCGCAGGATTTGTTTTGCAACTTCAAGAGGTATGTCATGCATGCTCAAATGTAGAAAAATTGGAGGACTAATACCTTGTATTTCAGCTGTGGAAGTTAGACACCTGATCGATTCGGGGTGCAATGCATATCTGGCGACAATAGTTTACACTACTACGGCAATTCCTGAGATTAATACTATTCCGGTGGTGTCGGAATTCGTGGATGTGTTCCCAGACGAGATAGTTGGACTACCACCCGAACGAGAAGTGGAGTTTGGCATAGAATTGATACCAGGCACAACCCCAATTTCTAAGACTCCATATCGGATGGCTCCTGCGGAGTTGAAAGAACTCAAGGCACAATTGGAAGAGATGTTGGAAAGCGGGTTCATTAGACCAAGCACATCTCCATGGGGTGCTCCCGTGTTATTTGTGAAGAAGAAAGATGGGACTCTGCGGTTATGTATTGACTACCGCGAGTTGAACAAGGTAATAGTCAAAAATAGATACCCGTTGCCTCGAATTGACGATTTGTTTGATCAGTTGCAGGGATCTTCGATTTATTCAAAAATAGACTTGAGAACAGGATACCATCAGCTAAGAATACGCCCGAGTGATGTAGATAAGACAGCCTTCCGTACCCGCTACGGGCATTATGAATATTTGGTCATGCCGTTTGGGCTAACGAATGCTCCAGCTGCATTTATGGATCTTATGCATCGAGTGTTCCATGATCTATTAGATTCTACAGTGGTGGTTTTTATCGATGACATATTGGTGTATTCGCGATCACGAGAAGAACATGAGATACATCTGCGAATAGTGCTGCAGAGATTACGAGAGCATCAGTTGTTCGCAAAATTTTCAAAGTGTGAGTTTTGGCTTGATAAAGTGTCATTTCTGGGCCACGTGATTTCAGGAGAGGGGTTGGCAGTGGATTCAGAAAAGATTAGAGCTGTGACAGAATGGAAGAGACCAGAGACGGTTACGGAAATTCGTAGTTTTCTGGGTCTAGCGGGGTATTATAGACGGTTTGTACTCGGATTCTCACAGTTGGCTTCTCCTCTTACAAAGTTGTTGCATAAGGGTGTGAAGTTTGAGTGGGGTGCCGCTCAAGATCAGAGTTTCCAGGAATTGAAGAATCGATTGGTATCTGCACCAGTTCTTGCAATGCCAATCATTGACAAGGATTATACAGTCTACACCGATGCATCTCGATCGGGTTTGGGGTGTGTATTGATGCAGGATGAGCACGTCATTGCATATGCGTCTCGACAGTTACGACCGCATGAACAGAATTACCCGACACATGATTTGGAGTTAGCGGCAGTGATTTTTGCATTAAAGATTTGGCGACATTACTTGTATGGAGCAAAATGCCGTATCTACACGGATCATCAAAGCTTGAAATATATTTTTACTCAAAGAGAGTTGAATTTGAGACAGAGGAGGTGGTTAGAGTTGATGAAAGACTATGATTTGGACATTCAATATCACGCGGGCAAGGCGAATGTGGTAGCAGATGCACTAAGCAGAAAGAGTCAGGTAAATCTGGCACCTATTATCACAAGTGAGACACATCTTCTCGAAGAAATGCGAATGATGAATTTACATGTTGGTGCATCCCGTGAGTTCGCGTTGGAAACATCATCTCAATTGATCGGAGATGGAACTAGTGCAGGCACATCCGCATTTGCATCGGTTATATTAGCTGCGGTTGAGGTTCGGCCCGAATTACACGAGCGTATCCGAGTAGCCCAACAGGAGGACCCAAAGTGTCAGCAGTTTCAAAAACATTGTGAATCAGGTGGAGACTCGCCCTTTCGACACTATGAAGATGGTATTCTACGATTCCATGATCGGATATGTGTTCCTAATGATGCGGACCTGAAAAATTTGATTCTATCGGAGGCACATGACTCGGGATATAGCATTCATCCCGGTGAAGTAAAGATGTACCAGGACCTGAGGCGACACTTTTGGTGGCCAAAGATGAAAAGGAATGTGCAGAGCTATGTCGAGAAGTGCCAAGTTTGTCAACAAGTTAAAGCCGATAGGCGGAAGAGGGCGGGACTACTAAAGCCCCTTGAGGTACCCGCATATAAATTTGAATCGATTACCATGGATTTTGTGTCCGGTTTTTCGAGGACGGTCGGCCGATACAGTGCCATATGGGTCATAGTGGATAGACTAACAAAGATCGCGCATTTCATCCCACTTCGGACTGATACATCCGGAAACGAGTTAGTTGAATTGTTTATGCAATATCAATTTAAATATCATGGTTGCTCACGGAATATTATCTCTGATCGAGATACTCGATTCACCTCGCATTTTTGGAAAAGTTTTCAAGAATCCATGGGTACAAAGTTGAGATTCAGTACAGCCCATCATCCGCAAACAGATGGCCAATCCGAGCGGACGATACAAACATTGGAAGATATGCTTCGATCTTGTGCCCTAAGTTTCCGAGGCTCTTGGATCGATCACTTATACTTGGTAGAATTTGCATACAATAATAGCTATCATTCGAGTATTGGAATGTCACCGCAAGAGGCACTTACGGGACAGCAATGTCGAACACCGTTATGGTGGGGACCCGCGGGTACGTACTCACCTACCGGACCTCAAATGATACAAGAAGTTGCTGAAAAGACAAGGATTGTTTTGAGTCGGCTTAAATCAGCTCAAGAAAGGCAAAAGAAATACGCTGATGTTCATCGAAGACCGTTGGAATTCCAAGAAGGAGATCATGTGTGGCTTCGAGTTTCTCCCGTTAGAGGAGTGCATCGATTTGGTGTTTCGGGTAAGTTGAGCCCCCGGTACATTGGACCATTTCAAATTACGCAACGAGTTGGACTGGTAGCATATGAACTTGCGTTACCACCCGCATTGGACAGAGTTCATCCCGTATTTCACGTGTCACAATTACGCCGGTATGTGCGAGACCCATCTCATTGTATTGATCACTCGGAACTGTGCGTCCAAGATGACCTATCTTATCAAGAAGAGCCGATGCAGATATTGGACAGAAAAGAACAACGACTTCGAAGCAGAGTGATCAAGCTTGTTCTTGTAAAATGGGGACGTCATTCGGAGAAAGAAGCGACATGGGAACTTGAGGAAAGTATCCGTGAGAAGTACCCAGAACTATTTGACGATTCAGGTACGCAATTAAGTTCAGAGGACTGAACTTTATTTTAAGGGGGGGAGAAATGTTACGTTAAGAAATTTTTATAATAAAAATTGAGAATGTTTAAAACATAATAAAAATTTTTGTTGTTGAACTAGGAGTGAAAAATTATAGTTTATATAAAATTGGGAACAAGATGCAAATTTTATGCATGATTATAGGTATAAAAGCTTCTTTATTTAATATCCAACAATTTGGAGGGTCTATTTAGAAAATTTCCCAAATATGCATGTGAACAACTCAACTTTCTCTCTCTCCCTCCATTCCCTTCTCTGTTGCTGCTGCCCCCTTTTGTGTTCCCCCAAAAGAAAGAAAAAGAGAAAGGAACCCTCTTTTCTCCCATGAAAATCTTTGAGAAATTGAAGAAGAAGTTGGAAATTGTTGATTCAACTCTCTAGTAGCCATCTTGTTCTCCATTGGTACTCACTTTCTCTCATCTTCTCTCAAATCTGAAATTCATCTCTATTTTCTAGGGTTTTTGATCAAACCCGAAATTTGTGTATAAATTGTGAGTAATCTATCTCCATTAAGCTTCTATGTTGTTAATTTGGTGTTTCCTCTCTCAATTTCATCTTAATCTTCATTTTCTATCTAGGGCTTGGTTCAGATCCGAAAATTAGAGAAATATTTTGATTTGTCTAGTCTAATTCAACAAACAAAGGTGTTGATTGGTAAGTTCTTCTCTCACTCTCTTAAAATCTGAAATTAATTTGGTGTTGATCTCTTTTCTTTGTTCCCTCTTTTGTGTATGGTGATAGTTAAACAAAGTCATAATATTTTTGATGAAGTGCTAATATTGTCTCCGAAAGGCTTAATATTTATTGAGTATGGTGATAATTAAACAAAGTCATAATATTTTTGAGGAAGTGCTAATATTGTCTCCGAAAGGCTTAATATTTATTGAGTATGGTGATAATTAAACAAAGTCATAATATTTTTGAGGAAGTGCTAATATTGTCTCCGAAAGGCTTAATATTTATTGTGTATGGTGATAATTAAACAAAGTCATAATATTTTGATGAAGTGCTAATATTGTCTCCGAAAGGCTTAATATTTATTGAGAAAGGCTTGATCATTTATTCCAAGATGGATTATGTTAAGGAAAGTATATAGAAAATAATATCACTCAAGTAAGCATATCAATCGTCAAACAAATATTGAATTAAGTATATATGTTAACATAGGCGTAGGCTTGGTTGAGCAAGATTTTGCGGGATCTTTCGAGACGTCCGAACCATAAGTGCGAGATACGTTCTTCATAATCAGGTGCGGGGTTCTTGGACTTGTTTGATGTTTCATTTTCAGAAATTAAATTATCTTTTTCGATTGTCATGTTGTGTGATTGATTGTTGCATACTTGGAATTTTCATGTTGTATGTTTGATTGTTGCATAATTGGAATTATGTGAATTGTGTGCATAATACATCTAAAACCGAATTGTGGTGATATGATTGATTTGCATATTTGTATGGTTGTCATTTTGATTGTTCTCTTATGAATTGACTATGGATAAAGGTCACCACAAATTGATGATTATGAAATGATATGTGAATGAAATGGCAAGGTTGAGCTGTATCAGCTAACTTTGAGATGATATGTGAATGAATTTGCAAAGTCTGCAAGCTGACTTTGATCCCAGGATCCTAATGGCCTTAGGTGAACGGCCCTCGAGATATCCCAGTACCGGTTGGGACGAGGGGTGGGTGACTATATATATACATGTTGATTGTGATGGTGGGTGACCTATGTGTGACGTCTGTGGCTCGGGGGCATTACCCTACGTGGTAATGCATTTGGACGGTCAATTGACTATGACGATATTCTGATTTATTTCATGTGAATTTTCATTTTATGACTTGAACCAGACTTTAGTAAATGGTTAAGCCAAAGCATTTATAGATGGGTGTCAGATAAAGGGTCCAGCTCGGTGGGCCATCTGTAGGTGCCAGTAACCCTACAGATGTGGGTTTGATAAAGGGTCCAGCTCGGTTGAACATCTATAGATGCTACCAGCCATAATAAAATGAGTTAGGCCAAATATGTGTTTGTTTGAACTTCATCTTGGAAATTCCTTAAGTTGTTTTTCACTCGATTCTTGTTGTCAAGCATGTGCATCCATATATATATATTGTTTGTTATAGAACTGCTAATGTGATTTTGTATGGATTTCATTTTTGAACATGGAGTCTGATTGCAAGTCCAATAACCTGATTGTGGCAAATTTCGCACTGAGAATTTATTCTCACCCCCACCCTTTTGGGTTCTTTTCAGGTTTAGGTGCGGCTGATCCTGGAGAGGCACGCGAGTAGTAGGCCTGTGGTATATGACACCAAATTACCTTAGTAGTTATTTTGTTATTTGACTAGAGAGGCATATCTTGTTTTGTTGTACAGTGCTCTCTATGTCACACCTTATGGTTGGTATCCATACGAGATACCTTTTGTATGATCTACTTGTACCAGACAGTTTGTACTTGAACTATATATATAAACTTGTTTTATGTATTTTATTGTGATGTGATGAAAATATTGTAAATGCCTTGTAAGCATACATGGAGTTGTATGCTTACGGCGGGGCCCTGTCACGCCTCGTGGCCGCGGGGTGTGACAGGAGGACGAGACGAATCAGATTTTGCCTGGGAAAATCTTAGGCATCGTTGTATCGGAAGCATCATAATTTCAAAAAAACGTCGTTTTGTGCCTCAAAAACTCAGTTTAAGTTTTCGTACGACGGTAGGCATTAAAAAACAATGATTTTCAAACCATCTTAATAAATAGTAAAAAAATTCAAAATAATGTAAAATTTGGTCTCCAAGCACATTTTAATATAGATTAAACATCTAACGGTTTGGATCGGCTATTTGGACTTCGAAAATAGAGATATGAGCATGAATTAAAACACCCCGTTTAATTCGCGAAGTAGCGTAGCCTTACTCTACATGTATATATATATATATATATATATATATATATATATATATATATATATATATGTATGTATATTAGTATATATAATATAATACATATATATAATAGAGATAGGCTAATGTGCTTTCGGTAACGTATGGGTTGAAATACACACGGTCTAAATTTGGAATTTCAAAATTCAAAAAGTCGATCTGAACCGTTCATCTTGTTCTCCATATTAATATGTGCTTGGAGACCAAATTTTACATTTTTCTGTGTATATGTATATGTGTATATGTATATATGTATGTGTATATGTATATGTATGTATGTATGTATGTATGTATGTATGTATGTATGTATGTATGTATGTATCTATGTGTGTATCTATGTGTATATGTATATATGTATATTGTATATATGTATATGTATATGTATATGTATATGTATATATGTATATATTATACATATATTATAAAAACTGGAAAAAGAGAAAAAGATCAACAAGCTGTCAGAGCTTGAAATTTTTTAAATAAAGGCCAAGTCCTTCATTAGTGTTATATTTAGACTTGTGATATCTAACTGACAAATAAAATCAAAGTTATAAAGAGTTACGACATTACTTCATAAATTTATCAAATGTCTTATTTTTTTGGCATACACTCTAAACAAGAAAATTTTTTAAATCAAAATACTCAGATCTCTAAAATAAAAAAAATAAATAAAAAAAGACCGCCCGTGGGAGGGGCGGTTTGCTCCCCTAGGAGACCGTCCGTGGACCAGGCGATTAGGTTATTTTTGAAAAAAAATAGAATACGGGGTTATTTTTAAAATTAACTTTTTCTTCTGGGGTATTAATAAAAATGGCCGGCTCTTTTGTGTTACCTATATATGCAGCCAATCAGAATAAGACACCAATAATTTGTGCATATATTGGTTAACCTACCTACCTACGATTAATACATGCTTACAAATGTAATTTGAATACCACCTCAAGATGTCTTTACCAATTTTAAAATCCGCGACTATGCTTTGTGCGTATGCCATGATGTCAACAACCTGAGGAAAGTCACCAGAAAATAATTTGTTGACGAATCGCACCAACTTCTTTTAATTAATATTGTATAGCTTCATATTGAAGCTGACAGTTTCTAACACTATTTTATTATTTTTTTTATTGAAGAAAGCTTCCGACACCGACACTACTATTTAAATAAGAGTTAATATCCCATACTTACTGCTCGAGTAAAATCCTTTGAACCGGTCAAACTTAATTCAATGTACTTTTGAAATATGAATCCGTATCTCTTAGTTTATTTGATTTTGTGGGTACAATTTGAAAATTCAAACCGTTTTTTAACTCTAAGTATGAATTTCAATGGATATCTTATATCTACAATAGGCATTGAACTTTTACTAAATTCAGACATTTTTTTTTTTGTAATTGTACCCTCAGGTACCTGACAGATACATATCGAGAAATATAGGAGGTTTGTTTTGAGATTCGTGCCAGTTAAAACTGATAACTGGATTTGAATTCTTTAAATAGTACACGACAACAACACCGCATCTTATTATGCACTGCATAAGATAAAATCTTTATTCACCTGAACACTAAATTTAAGAAAATAACTAAAATAGTAAAAATCATAAGCTGATCACTTATCTAATAAATTTTGCTCGATTCATGCACGTCGATCGGATTATTCGTTATCTTTTCCAAATTTAATTTTAATTACATTAAAATATTAACAAATTTTATTTTATATTTTTATATACAATTCTTTCTCTTATTTAGTTCTTTGACCAAGTCAACTGAAAGTACAAATATCTTCGTTTAAGATCAGCACTAATTTGTAGTGACTTATCGCTGTTGTGTGTATTTTCAGGTTAGATCAAGTTTCTAAATAGCTAGCTATAGCGAAACTATAGCGCCGCTATAGCGGTTTTGGACCCAAAAAGCTAAGCTACGGGCTAAAACTGTGCTAATCAAGCTACGACCGCTATAGCGGTAATAGCGGTCCGCTATGCTACATGGGTTATGATTTTGCAAAAAATTTTTTCTAAAAACATGATTTTGCAATTTTAATGGGCCTTAATATCTAGATTGGTTTTTTATTTTATTTTATTAAGCTATATCAATACAATGAAACATGTGCGGGCTATACCGCTATATCAATTAAATTTTGTATCATGCATTAATATATGATAGTGGTATATTTTGAATATAAAATATATTGATAGTTTTTGAATTAGGGATATTTTGAATGACAATTTGAACTTTGTATTGGTTTAATATGAATATTAGAACTTCTTAATTAATTTGATTTTTTTTTTCTTGATGAGACATTTTTACTATTAGTACAAATATAAAATATAATTTTTGAAATAAAAAACGCTATTTATAATAGCTTTCGCTATAGCTCCGCTATTCGCTAAAGTTTTTTTTTTTGTCTCCCCGCTATACCGCTATAAACGCTATTTAGAAGCTTGTGCATTAATATATGGTAGTGGTATATTTTGAATATAAAATATATCGATAGTTTTTGAATTAGGAATATTTTGAATGACAATTTGAACTTTGTATTGGTTTAATATGAATATTAGAACTTCTTAATTAATTTGATATTTTTTTTCTTGATGAGACATTTTTACTATTAGTAGAAATATAAAATATAATTTTTGAAATAAAAAACGCTATTTATAATAGCTTTCGCTATTCGCTAAAGCTTTTTTTTTTGTCTCCCCGCTATACCGCTATAAACGCTATTTAGAAGCTTGGGTTAGATAAATAAGTAAATAACTTTGCTAAACAATCTCGACTTGGTACGTTTCAATCAACATAAAACATATATAACAAATTTATTCTCCCATTAATTATTCATAAATAATAGTGAATTTTTCTTTATAATCATATTATTATTATTATTATGTCAAATATTGAAGCAATCTGCATTACAGTTTATTTATTTATTATGTTGTAAAGAGAACAACAATCTATCTCAAAGTGATTCTAATAAATATTACGTAATATTTGCAAAATAAAATTTATGCAAATTTCTTTGAAGCATTTTCAGAATTTTCGGTGTAGAGAACTCCGTAGTTAAGGGCGTGTTCGGCAAACGAACGGGAATAGGAATAGAAATGAGATTTAAAAATTTTTGAACTAAATTTTACTGTTCACGTGAGAAAAAAAAATTCAGTTAAACTGAATTTTTTTTTTCTACAAAAACAGTATTTTTCAGTTAAATTCCCGTGCCCAAGCCCATTCCCATTTGTCGGCCGAACAGTCTCTAAATGTGTAATGGGTTATAGTTTATAAACAACGTGCTGGAAAGCGCGTGCTGGCGCGTGGCGGCCTAATAGGTCAGAACTGCCCACCCTAGTTTGATTGGCTAATCAAAGGTGACCTCACTTCGAGAAGAATTCGTATCCTCTGAGATATCTCAAACTTTGCGTGACTTTATGGACAATATCAACCGTTTAAATACGTTTTACACAAATCTCAAAGCACACATAATACGGATTCCCTATATCACCCTCGAATAGGCACCGGACACGTCGGTCACGCAAAAGTTGAGATATCCCAGAGGATACGCACTCCTTGGAGAAGACCGGTAATTTGCTTTCATCTACTTCGGATGTGCTGTGATTACAATTGTATGGTTCATGCTACTATAACTTATTATTAATTAATTAGACTCCTGCAACACAAAAGTTATAAAGTTTATGCTGCAAATAATCGTTCTCTATTCTGGAATGGGGCAATGGGCAATAGTTGTTATAATTTTGTATGTAAACCATTAGAACAATATAAATTCCAATATTCGGATTAGTATTTTTATATTTTAAACGTGTATAATTCTCCATGTGTATATGATTTATAATAATTGTTTTGTTACGAAATGTTGTCCCATTTTGTGAACTGAATGAGTCCAACATAAAATATATTTCGTAGGTATTTTATAGTTATGTATTTTTTTCGAAATTGTACCTCAAAAATAAATTTATTTTGCTTGCAATTTATGTTTTGATCGTATCATGTGAAAAAAAAAACTTGGTGTCCATTGCACGTTGATATTGCCCATAACACGAAATAAATAATGTAGGTTGTTCACTGTTTTAAATATTATAATTATAAATAAAAAATATGTGTTTTGTGTTTCGAAACAAAATTCTTGCGCATATTTCATCTTTGTGAATTTAGTAGTACTTATTTATGTTTATATGATGCGGCATAATTTATCCATACGGTTTATTTCTAACTAATTAGATAATTTAAAGATAACAATATCTATATCGCAGCAATCCAAATGAGTTTTTGAATAGCTGTTAATAGCTTTTTAAAACTTAAGGTCTCTAAGGTTGATAAACTCCCACATTCCTAAAATTAATTTTAAAATTTATATTAAGTCACGTCAATAAAAAAATTTTAAAAAAAAATAATTTGAGCCAATCAATTGATCAGCTGGAATTTATAAACAATTTCTTGTATAGTTTTTTTTTTTTTTTTTGAAACTCAACTGGCAGAGGCTGCCAGGATTGTATTAAAGTTCAACGGATCTAGTTACATCGGGTTACAAGAAACATCATATTTCACTATTGCCCCCTTAAAAACAACAAATTAGCACAACACACTAATAAATACCGCAAACTCAAAATTTATACTCAGAAATGCCTTTTATGCAACTCTCAGTCTCTCTGTACTAGTACACACCTGACTGGTATCCCCCGCTGCAATTTCTTGTATAGTTGCTAAATAAAAAACTCTCTTACATTTCTGAAATTGAAATAAAAACTGTCACTTTATATTAAAAACTCCAATAATATCAGATGTAGATGCTCTTATCATTGTACTTATATGTTTTAAACAAAATTTCAATTCCTAAAAAAAACGAATTTTCCGTATGTTGTTGTTTTATTTTCCAATTAGATATCCTTAACCATCCAACATAATCCATTTCAATTTGTAGACTTTATTTTTTTATATTTTTCAAAATTCAATTATTAAAGATAACGTTTAAAAAATTAATATCAAAATTTATTTATAGGTGATGTTATTGTCCAGATTAAATGAATGGACCGGTGTTCTGGAATCCTCTAATAAGCATAGTGACATGGTACGCGTTTTATTCGCGTTTAATTCGCGAATAATTCATTTTTTTAATATTACTGAACCGAACACCGTATTAAACGTTGACCGAACCTTTGACTGAATAAAACGCGAATTTTACAAATTTTACAAATTTTACAAATTTTACAAATTATTCGCGTTTTTTCCGTAAAAATTCGTCTGAACCCAAGTTGTTTTCTACTCGAAAAATTTCTCCTCACGTGGCCTGGCAGGATAAAACTTGTGGATATCAAGCTTCTCTCCTCACGTGGCTTTGTCATAAATATTTGAGTGAATATCAAGATCTTTTGTGGTTAAGAATTACATAAATTTTGTATAACAATTTAAATTTGGATGAGTTTTTTTTATTTCCTGATTATATACTTGTACCGAATCATTCCCGAATTATACCCAAATTATACCCGAATCACGAATTTTTGACCTCGCCGAACCGAACCCGAACTATTCATTTGTCACTATGCTAATAAGGTGACACCTGCTCTTCAGGATTGCAACGTGTCATGGTGCATGTAAATATACCGTACTTCTCATCCATTTGAAAAATTCAAATTGTAGAAAATAATTGCACTTTTTGTGTTCCCAATGCCCCAATTTAGGGGATTTGTTTCTGATCCGAACCCGACAATTGGAAGGAATTCGCGATTTTGTACCAACAAGGCAACAAGGAATTTTTTTGATAAACCATAATTAAGAAAATCATTTTTACCGATTCAGCATGATTGCTTTTTTTTTTTCAAAAACCAGAAGGACCGGAGGAGCCCTCCGGTCTCAGTTTTTTTCTTTCCTCAAGACCGGAGGAGCCATCCGGTCTCAATTTTTTTTTTTTTTTTACTTTTTCCACTTTTTTCCGTGCGGCGATCTGTGTAGCATCTCTATTTTTTATGTATATATAACATATGTGTATGTATAATATATGTATATATAATATATGTGTATGTGTATGTGTATGTGTATGTGTATGTGTATGTGTATATATATGTATATATAATATAATATAATATATGTAGGCTGTGGCTAATTTTCTGCCGGCGGTGCTACCGCCATTTTTTATTTTTGTGATGTCCAAACAACAAATCCAAACCGTTAGATGTTTAATCCATATTATAATCTACTTGGAGACCAAATTTTACATTTTTTGGAAATTTTTTTACTATTTATTAAGCTGGTTTGAAAACCGCTGATTTCAATGCTGCAGAAATTTACTGAAATCAGCGGTTTTCAAACCAGCTTAATAAATAGTAAAAAAGTTCCAAAAAATGTAAAATTTGGTCTCCAAGTAGATTATAATATAGATTAAACATCTAACGGTTTGAATTTGTTGTTTGGACATCACAAAAATAAAAAATGGCGGCAGCACCTTCGGCTAAAATGTTGTCGGCAGCAAATTAGCTGGACCCAATATATGTATATAAGTATATAAGTATATATGTATATATGTATATATAATATATGTGTGTATATATCAAAATCGCTATATCCAGACTGTTGAATTTTGTATTCATCTTAAAAAATAGTAAACAAAATTTCAAAAAATATAAAATTTTATCTATATGCATATTTTAGCATAAATATTATGTTGAGCGGTTCGGATCGACAATTTGAACTTTGAAAGCGAAGATATAAAATATGAGGTATGAAAAAGATGAGGCATTAAAACCCTACTCATTATACATATATTATATATACATATATTATACATACACATATACATATATTATATATACATAAAATAAGAGATGCTACACAGATAGCCGCACAAAAAAAAAAGTGAAAAAAGTGAAAAAAGTAAAAAAAAAAAAAAAAAAAAATGGGACCGGATCCTTGGTCCGGTCTTGAAAAATTTTGTTGGGATATATGCAGTGGGATCTTCTGTGGCTTTTCTGTGGCTTCCGTTAAATTTTGAAAAAAAAATATTGAGACCGGATGGCTCCTCCGGTCTTGAGGAAAGGAAAAAACTGAGACCGGAGGGCTCCTCCGGTCCTTCTGGTTTTTGAAAAAAAAAACAATCATGCTGGATTAGTAAAAATAATTTTCTTAATTATGGTTTATCAAAAAATTCCTGCAACAAGAGCATCAGGATGAGGGATTTTTTTGATAAATCATAATTAAAAAAATGTTTTTTACTGTATGATTGCTTTTTTTTTTTCAAAAACCAGAAGGACCGGAGGAGCCCTTCAGTCCCAAATTTTGTCTTTTCTCAAGACCGGATGAGCCCTCCGGTCTTAACATTTTTTCATATTTTCTCACCTTTTTGATTGATGGTGGTGCGGCGGATCGTGCAGCGACTCATTTTTTTTCTTTTTTTCACTTTTTTTTTCTCACCAAAAAACAGAAGGACCGGAGGAGCCCTCCGGTCTCAAAAAACATGTTGTGTTTAAATACAAAATTTATAAATTTTCAAATTTATTTAAAACAAGTCAAGTGGTCAAATGTGGGAGTTTTTAAATTAATTTTAATGCATTAATTTTTCTTCATTTTTTTACTGCTTAATTTGGTACTAAAATGATTCAAAAAATTATAAATTTTGCATGTAAACACATCCCTTGTAAAGTGTACTGGTTTGAACAGTTTGAATTAGTCGTTTGTCCGATAAGTTTTGGAGTTGGTGACAAAATACCGTAAATGTCACAGTAGCTGAGCTTTTATATTTAATATATAATGTATATATATTGTAGAACATATTTATGATTTTTTAAAATTATGATAATTATTTTATTGGTCGTGACTGTAAAAAAAATAAAAATTCTAAAAATTACATTAATTAACCCATTGCTTAACTATGAAAACAGTTGCTCAATATATTATCTACTACATTACCCTGATCATCTGATTTTGATAAAATAATTTTGATTGCTTTCTGAATGGTTCAGATTAATTATAGATAACCTTCTAATAATTGACCTTGATTTTTAGGCATGAAGAGCAGTGCATAAATCCTCAATAAGTTGCTCAATACAAAATAATAATAATATTATCAGACTACTCTGACAGCTGTGATTTCAACATTTATCTCGAGAAAAACAAAAAAACATGCATTCCAGTTACTGTGACATCTAAAAAAATAGTTAAGACCGGACCGGCCATCCGGTCTTGGTTATTAATTTTTGGAGAGACCGGACATCCGGTCTTGATTTGTTTAAAACTTTTCCGATCTTCTGTGACACATGCAATTGTAATGGATAAAACCGATTAAAATTTTGGGAGACCGGAGGGCTCCTCCGGTCTTCAGTAAAGAAAAATTTTAAGACCAGAGGGCTCCTCCGGTCCATCTAGTTTTTGAAAAAAAAAAAAGCAATTATGCTGGATCAGTAAAACACATTTTCTTAATTATGGTTTATCAAAAAAATCCCAGGATGAGGCATGAATACATGATGGTTCCTAAAACCTAGGTATATAATTTAATTTAGCAGAAGCAGATATATCTGGAGATGGAGAAAAATATTAAAAAGTGCTACGTGTAAAAACCACAGCCATATCTTATATGCATCTGACGTTGCTCCTGCCGACATTTTTTTATTAATATCCAACTTAAAATATATTTTATCATGTTTATTCAGCTTTTCAAATTTTTATTAAAAATATCCAACATTGACGGTTTGGAGATTTTTTTTAAGAGAAAAGGTAACGTTCCCGGGCTACAGTTCCTCGAAAATCTCCGTGTATAAAAGACTTTTCTTTTTAGCTTAGTTCTAATGCGCTTTCAACTGCCACAACTGTCATAATTTCAAATGCCATAATTTCAAGTACAATATGTATGTTTACAGAATAATATGTGTATGTTTATAGAATAATATGTGTATGTTCATAGGATACTATGTGTATGTTCACAGAAGGTGGTCCCCAATAGCTGTCACGCGTTTTTAATAGCTTTCACGTGTTTTTAATAGCTTTCACGCGTTTTTATGTTGACAAGATTTGTTAAATTAGTTTACATGATTTAATATTGATGTTTACAAAATTAGTTTAAAATATCCGGAGATTTTTGAAGGACTGTTAGCTGCTTCCTTTTTTTTAATGTTTTTTTCTCTATAAACATCATGTTTCTTTTAAACTGATCATATATCGATTTGGATTTGAGATTCAATGGCTATGGAGAATGATGTATTTTTTTTATGTGATTTCATAAAATACGTGGCATCAATTGAGAAAACTGGACGTAAGTGAAAATGAGGGAAACAAATTCCATCTTTGGTAATAGTAAGCAAACTTTGGATTTGCTTGTCCAACAAAGATAAAATTTTATTTTTCCTTGTATTTTGCTCTTTAATTAATAGTATATATTATAAAAAAAAATTTAAAATAAAAGTATATATGATCTACTGTTGGATATGTTTATCAAGATATCAGTCATTGTTAGATACTTGCAAAAGGAGAAAGTTGCATGCCTGGAGGGCAATACTGTTATGTATGAGCTTGCTAAAAGAGCGTTGGATGGGTCCATTAGTACTAAATTAAAAAGTTACACTGCACATGTATGAGACAAATACTTTTTTTCCTTTTCACATTTCTTTTCACAAGTCTGACCTCATTTTCAAAAATTGTTGGATTGATAATAGAAATATAAGATACACACCAATGTCTTTTTTATCTCTCCATGTCTCTCTGTAAAAATTATTATATTTGTGTCAAGTTGAATTATTAATCAACAATTATAAAGTTTCTCTAACAATGTCTTTTTATTGGATTCTATGCAACAGTTGCTTTGAATTTTTTTTTTTTGTTTTTAGAGAGAAACCCATAGGTATGCCTTGAATTTGTTGGATGATAGTTGATCATTCACTTCACCCAATTTGAGAGTTAGCAACTGACATTTCTAATTTTTTATCCTTTCCTTTTCGAAAATGCTGAAGAGAGTGCTGTAGGACCTAGCTTTATAGAGTCATGGGTGGTGAAAAGAGTTATATTCTTTTGAAGGAAAACGGAAATACAAGCGTGGACTTTCCAAGGAGAAAATTGACTTTTTTTTAGTGGTGTTTAGCCTTATTATCTAGTAAATTATTTTGTTTGTTTCAAGGATGAGATTTGTTTTTCTATCAGTTTGCCACCTCTGTAATCCCTTTCGGTTTCTCTGTAATCCCTTTGTGGTGTTTAACCATTTGTCCTTTTCACAAGCTTGGACCAAGTTATCAACAACATGCTATATACAATACCTGTGCACAAACTTTCCCTCCTCCTAGCCGTATTATGGTTTTAGTGCAGCTTTGATCCCCTTATGTTGGTATGATATAACACATACGAATGTGTTAACACCAAGCACATTAACCCTAAGCGAGTGTAAGAAAAAAATTCTCTTCATCCTCCTTATACACAATTGCAAATGCTAGAGCCAATAATTAGTTCTCGACATCATAGCTGCAAACTATCAAAAGCCTTCTCTCATACCGCCCAGACAGGAAGGCTGCATCTATACTAATCACCGGTCTCAAGTACTGAAATGCTTGGATGCATGGTCCATAAGCCCATGCTACGGTCCTGAATTGGGCAACACCTTCTATGATCTCTCATGTATCTTTCTAACCTAATTGGTAGAAGGGGTTAACATTGGAGGTTCCCTACAATAACTTGGTACCATTGGTGCCATTTATAGATGCAAATAAAATTTTCAAATTAAGTGTGCCTTAATTTGAATAACTTGGCTTTGATACTACTTGTTGGTCCTAAAGGCACCTAGAGGGGGTGAATAGGTCTTTTTAAACTTTTAATAATCTAAATTAAAATTATCTAACGTGTCTATAAGTTATTCTTGGTGGAAACTCGAATAACTTGAATCTAAACAAAAATATAAAGTAAATAAAGTAAATAGTAGAGTTTAGAGACACTTGACACGAGAGATGTTTACGGAGTTCGGCACTAACACCTACGTCTCTGGGGCTTTGCGACCATCTTGATGGCACGCCTTTCTTTATCCAATGAGAAAGGAGTACAATGTGGAACCGGTGAGCCCTTACAAAGCTTGGGAAGTCACATGGCCCGAGCACGAAAATGGATCAAGAGCAGTACTAAAGGCTCTAATACAAGATAAGCGAGCACTCAAGGCTCTAGGGCTTGAATGAATAAAAAGATCTCTCACAATTCACTCTAATTCTTACAATAGATTGAGTATGGTGAAGTAGATTTTTTATTGTTGAATGAGTGTTGAAGTTTCAAGATCAAGAAACCAAGGTAGCTCTCTATTTGAGTTGAGAAGAAGGTGATTGATGGCTGGAGCGCACCCAAGAAATCTAGCATTGGCTTCTATATAAAGGAAGAGAAGCAAATCTAGGTTTATAGACGTTACCATATCTGACGTCTATCTTCCATGACCTATAGCGATTCATTTGTTTATATTTTGAACAAAGTTAATACATAGAAGTTGTAGATCTCGGTCTCCTGAAAATTGCAAGCTTTGATTCACTCAAATCAGAGTTCGTATGACCAAATGACGGTCAAAACACAAAAGGTGCGTAGGGTGACATAATTTATTCCGTTGCAACGGTCAGTCTCTAGAACCCAGACTATCAGGTAACGGTCCAGATGAATTAAACCATTGTGGTTGGTATTTTTACCTTTGTGACGGTCACTGGACTGTTATAACGGTCATCAATTGTTTTGAAACTTCAACACTTTTCAAACAGACGTTTCTTGGTACTCAAGTGTCTGATTTTGGCATATGACCACTTTTCGGAAAGCTTGTGCAGAGTAGATGTTGATTTTGAGGTCTTAGCCTTCATTGGAATCATAGTGCAGTCAGATATCTTAAGGACAAGGGAAAGAGACTCAATAGTCTTGTTGCAATTCTAAATCTTATGAACATATACATATCTCAATTCAAGTAAAATGTTAAATTCAATAAATATATGTTTTACAAATTTAGTCAAACAGACAATTAGATTATAGCACAAGTCAACAAATACAATGCTAAATCACACTTTGGAAGTAAATTATGTAAATAAATTTATAAAAAAAAACATTTCAGTTTATATATAACTAATTATAAGTTCATAGTGAGTTCAAAGTTGTTTTTTTTGCTAGTGAAATTATGGTATTAATATGTATTTTACATTAATATTTTTATTTTTAAAGTTCAAACAGTTGATCTGAATAGTTCGACATGATCTTAATGTGGAAATATACTTGCATACTAAATTTTATATGTTTTAGAATTTTTTATATATTTTTTTGGTTAGGTTCAAAAATTCTATTTTTTAAGACAAAGGCTTCTATGAACATAAGAACATATTTGTAAAATGAACATATTTTTATTTTCAAAGTTCAAACAGTCGATTCGAACCGTTCATCTTGTTCTCCATATTAATATGTGCTTGGAGACCAAATTTTACATTTTTCTGAATTTTTTTACTATTTATTAAGATGGGTACAAAATTCAATGGTCTGAATTTGATATTTTTTGTACCCATCTTAATAAATAGTAAAAAAATTCAGAAAAATGTAAAATTTGGTCTCCAAACACATATTAATATGGAGAACAAGATGAACGGTTCGGATCGACTGTTTGAACTTTGAAAATAAAAATATATTAATTTTACAAATAGGTCATTATGTCCATAAAAGCATCACTCATTTTTTAATGGTATAGAATCTTTAGGAGTTTCGTTTAGAAGAGGGCACATGGAGAGAGGGGGAATAGAGCGGAGGTGAGTTGAGGCATGACTGGACCTGGCCATAGCGGGTAACTTGCTTCAGAACTGATAAAATTAGAGCTGAGTGGAGGGGAGAGAAATGAAAATAGAGCTGAGTTGTATTGAAAAACTAAAGGAAAATTCATCAATTTTGTAACCCCAAAATCGGAATGTAGAAGAAGTTAAATTGCTGACTTCCTTACCCCTTATGTTCCTTCCTTTTCAATTAATGAACGGGATCAGAAGCAATCTGCTCTAAATTTTAATTATTGTCACGGTTTTATCATTTCCTTTGTATCCAAATAAATTGTGGTCATTTTATCTATTTTTTTTAATAAAGTTTCTCGATAATTATGATATTGTATTCTTTTCGAGTGTCCCCTTACGGGAATTAAGCATATATATGTCTCTTCATAAAAAAGACGAAATCCATTGTTATTTATGCTAAACCTATAAGATTATTCATAAAAAACTTCTTTCTTTTCATGCACTCTTTTAAATTAGTGTCACGTGGTTTTATCTACCGCTCTATATATTTTGAATCTCTATTTTTCTGTAAGTCTTTTAATTCCTTTTCAATAAGCACCTTTCTTTTTTATTTATGTCTTTTCTTTTCTTTACTTTTTACAAAATCATGAAACAACACTAATCATTTTTTTTTTTACTTTTCTTGGCACAATTCTGTATATTTATAAATAAGTGTTAACATTTATAAAAATATTTATAAATAAGTGTTCTCTAGATCTTATGAATTTTAACACCTGACGTTTAAGTATAAACATCTTGCACTATTAAGTGTTAATATTTATTATTATAAGAAATTAAGTTACAGATCTAATCTATCAACTTTTATTTAATGTTTATAAAAAATTTCTATCCGATCGAATTTCACACCCATAATTTTCCCAATAAAAAATAATGTTGGCATTTGCCACTACACTAAAACACTACACTAGAATGTATGATTGTAAACGTTGAACAATATAAGATAAATAATTCATAGTATAATATAAATATAAGTTATGTAAAATTAATTAATCAATCATTAACGATGTTTATTGTTCCTGTGGACAACTGAGTGCATGAATCTGAAAAGTATATATATAATAAACAAAAATTAAGAAAATGAATTTAAAGGACTGACCATAAATAATAGAATAATTATAACAAACCCCCCACTCTCATCTCCCTATTTTCCCCACACTCTCTCTCTTTCTTAACTGCCATATATCCCCTCACTAATTTTCCTAAAAGTTTCCTTTTATCCCCTCCACTAATTATAAGAAACCCCCCACTCCCATCCCCGCATTAATTATGCCTTCCTCTAATATCAATTCCTGCATTAATTATTCCTTTAAAAACAATCTCTGCATTAATTATACTGTTATCTAAAAACAATTTCCGTTAATAATGCTTATCTGTTAATTGATGTTCAAAAAAATATTCATCATTATTTCTGAGAAGTATTTATTCTTGTAACATAGAGTATTTATCCATGTAACATAGAGTATTTATCATTATGTCTGAGAGTATTTATCATTGATGTTTTACTGTAAGTTGCAATTATGTCTGAGAAGTATTCATCTATGCAATACAAAGTATTTATCTATGTAACATAAAGTATTTATCATTATGCATGAGAGTATTTATCATTGATGTTTTACTGAAAGTTGTAAGTATGCATGAGAAATATTTATCCATGTAACATAAAATATTTATCCATATAATGTAAAGTATTTACCCATGTAACATAAAATATTTATCATTATGTCTTAGAGTATTTATCATTGGGTGAGGGGATTGTTTATTTAATGGTCTCCAGTTGTGCGGGGATGATTCAAAAAAAAAAAAAATTTTGTGCGGGGACAATTAATGGATTGATTTATTCTTTCATAAATAGAGATCATTGCATAGGGTTTAATACCTGACAAATTCAAGTTAAATATTTCGATGCTTCAAGTTAAATACTAACAGTTTTTTAAACGTTCATTAATGATTGAGTGGTCCCCAGTTGTGCGGGGATGATTCAAAAAAAAAGGAAATTTTGTGCGGGGACAATTAATGAATTGATTTATTCTTTCATAAATAGAGATCATTGCATAGAAATTAATACTTTGAAAATCGAGGATAAATACTTTGATGCTTCAAGTTAAATACTAACAGTTTCTGCGGAGTATTAATTATTGAGCGGTCCCCCCCATGATATTTTTGACAGTTTGTGCGGGGTTTTTTGCGGGGATAGACCTGTGGGGATTGTTATCAGAGTCCTAAATAATATTATAGCCGATCTCTTGTGATTCACTACATTTTGTCATCATATCACATGGACATATATACACTTCTTAAATTTTATGATTTCTTTTGCATGCTGTAATCCTAGCTGCATGCATATTCTTTGCATAGGCGCAGCTTTGGACGCGTAAACTCAAAAGATTCTCAGAAAAAAAATATATAATTGTTTTGCAGTACGTACGTACGTAGTTCCCGAATTCCGGCGACTGGATCATGCATCCCTGCATTCACACACACTATTACTGCTGTTAGAAATTAAGAGAACAATTAAAATCCCTACGGCATTTCCTTAACAAGTAAATAGAATAAATTAATCTCATTTTGTTAATTATTTTTCACTGCCCCACTAAAATTATTTTTTTAACGCTCACATACTGGAGTTGGCAAAAAAAAAACTGCTTAGGATTGTTATGTCAAATTGATGCCAGCATGAAAAGTACATATACAAGCTTTAGTGGTGGATATATCATGTACCAGAAGAACCATTAACAGAGATGTCATCAGAGAATTAATGCTGACTTTAACAGAATTAAGAGGGA
Source organism: Carex rostrata (assembly GCF_964058835.1). Lineage (NCBI taxonomy): Eukaryota > Viridiplantae > Streptophyta > Magnoliopsida > Poales > Cyperaceae > Carex > Carex rostrata. Next base: position 8,243,118 of record NC_135937.1, read on the forward strand.
ACCAAACATGCTGTGCTCCTGAATTTAAAGAGAATGCTATGTTAAACTTTGCTATCAATTTAAAGAGAAAATATATATATATATATATTTTCCTTAATACTGTGCTTGTGATCCACAGGGATCTATGTAAAAAGACATATTGCTGGGACCAAACATACCATGGTATGGTACGACTCCGTCACGGCACATATTATATAAAGTTACGTGTCAAACTGTGGATTTAGAGTAGTGGCACGAATTTCAGCTCTTTATGAAGAGGTCGCAGGTTCAATTCTCGAGAATAGCATTTAAAAGATGCTAGGATGTACCGGAATCCTTTATTAAAAAATATATAAAGTTACGTGTCGTGACTTGCGTGTACTGTGCCGTGACCATTCTCTGAAAAATAGCATGCACGACATGTGAAATATATGATCATAGCACGTGGTCACCGAGTAATTTAGAGTGTTAGATCTTAATTAGATGGTGAATTTTTGAATAAACTTGAAAACTTTGAGAAAAAAGCAGGTGAATCACTCCGCATGAGTGTGCATTGGGGGTCACCGTGTAACTTAGTCATCACAATGTAACTAACGTGTAAGCTGTGATCATTCACATAACATATCCATATACTTTTTTATTTTGATTGCAACACAACACGACACGACACTTGAAAACTTAATTTAATCATGACACATTATGAACCATGACCCAAAAGACGATATTACTAATCACAACTTAACACGTACTTAATTACATCCCTATTGATTTGTCGTCTACACGTTTTCAAGTCGGCATCTTTATTTTTTAGCTATTACTAACCTTCCGCCATTCCACTTTTAACAAAGTGTTTATAATTCGTTCTTCCGTTTAATTTTCAGCTTTTAGCGGAGGCCGGAGAACATCAATCTCTCTCTGTCTTACAAAATTATGAAATTCAACCTTTATTTCTTAATTTTTTTGGAAGATTTTTATATAGACCCCGTGCAAGAGATATGTTTTGATATGAATTTATGTACAAAGATATTCATAACTTTTATAAGCATTGATTTTCAAGTTTCAAGTATAAACACTTGTTCATTTAGCATGCAATGCTATGTTAGCATCAATATCTATTAAAGTTAAACACACATATTATGTTAGTGTAAAATATATATGTTTGTCTCGGATAAACATCTGTTTTTTTAGTATAAAACATATTCACGCGTACTTCTCTCTCTCTCTCTTTCTTTTTAAAAAAAAAATAAAAAACTGACAACGGCTGTCAAGATTCTCTCTCTCTCTCTCTCTCTCTTCTTACATGGCACTATCCAGATTGTTCTCTGTTCCTCTCTGTCCTCTCCCATTAAATAAAGGACGCGTTCAGCTAAAAAAAAAATAAAATAAAGGACGCGTTACCAAAAAAATAAATAAAGAAGAAGGACGCGTGATCCATGCTCCCTAAACCCTAATCCGTATATATGAGCAAACACGTGGCAAATAATATGGGATGACGGTGCACATATATAGTGCGAAAATAAAATGGTTTGGTCGCAAAAAAGATTGGAAATTTTTTATTCATAGAAATTAAGAAAAAGATAGTGAGAGAAACAGAAAGAGTACAGTATTTGTTATATTGATAGAAAGATCGGTACAAATTCTACCGATCTAAAAAATCAGAACACTTAGGATAGGCAGAATTTCTACCCATCCTAACTCTTCTCGGATCTTCTGTGAAGACGGTGCCTGAGAAGATCAAGAATTGATCTATTGCTATTCCTGTTTTGAAGACGGCGTCACAGAAAATCCAAGAAGAGTTAGGATGGGTAGGAATTCTGCCTATCCTAAGTGTTCTGATTTTTTAGATCGGTAAAATCTGTACCGATCTTTCTATCAATATAACAAATACTGTACTCTTTCTGTTTCTCTCTCTACCTTTTTTTCAATTTCTATGAATAAAAAATTTCCAAAAAGATTGATCATATAATGTGGGTCCAGCACTTTGGAGTAATAAGACATGGACGCGTGCCACTAATACTTTCACTTTCTTGTCAGTTGTTAAATTATGGAAACCACTTTTTAGACACCTGTAAAAGAAAATAGTATCTAGCAGCAAAGGGCGAGCTTGTAGACTGTAGCTATAGGTAGGTTGTAGAAATTAAATCATTTATTAAACAAAGAATCTCTCGGTGCCAGTTCCAGTTCCTGTTGGCCACAGAAGCTCAGCAAATTTAATTTCCTAACATGGTGTGTTTCTTTTATCGGGACAGCAAGACAAGGACAATTTTTGTATTTAATGTTATAGTCACACATAATAAGTTAATAACTAATTGGTTCAATTTTTTTGCAACGGCCGGGTTATATAACGCGTTAAGATTTTGATGGGCTTAAAAGAGAGAGAGAGAGAGAGAGAGAGAGAGATATATGAGTTAGGCTGGGGTGCTATGGATATCATAGTGGCCTCTATGCTACGGCTCAATATTCGAGTTTCCAAAATTCAAACGGTCGATCCGAACCGTTCATCTTATTCTCCATATTAATATCTGCTTGGAGACCAAATTTTATAATTTTCTGAATTTTTTTACTAATGTGCTTTCGGTAGCATATGAGCCGAAATGCACACGGTCAAAATTTGAAATTTTAAAATTAAAAAAGTCGATCTGAATCGTTCATCTTGTTCTCCATATTAATATGTGCTTGGAGTCCAAATTTTACATTTTTTTGAATTTTTTTACTATTTATTAAGTCACTTTGAAAATTGCTGATCCAACGGTGGCTTAACAAAACAGTAAAACCGTTAGATCAACGATTTTCAAAGTGGCTTAATAAATAGTAAAAAAATTCAGAAAAATGTAAAATTTGGTCTCCAAGAACATATTAATATGGAGAACAAGATGAACAGTTTAGATCGATATTTTGGATTTTAAAATTTCAAATTTTGACCGTGTGTATTTCGGCTCATATGCTACCGAAAGCATATTATCCTATCTCTCTCTCTCTCTCTATATATATATATATATATATATATTTTAAGTTAATGAATAAAAATGCTGGAGTGATATGCTATATAGAATATAGTGAACGACCATTTTCTGAATATATATCAGGAAAGAATTATTTTGTAATGAACGGCGTACATAGGGAACATTTTGGCCAAGATCATGCACTTAATTAGTTTGCAGTTATCTTCCGAACAAAATTTTCAAATGTCAGAAAAAGGAATGAAAAATTATACTTATTTGTCTGGTTTGTGTTATATGGGCCAACCTGAGCTGTTAATTAAGAATATGTATATATGTTACTTGAGCCAATCACTTGATATCATTTTAATGAAATCATATAAGTTATCTCTAAATCATATTGGTTAGTGTTAATAGCAATTTCTTGATTTGTTCTATCAATATCGATAATCTCATACCAGTTGTCATTTATCAACCTGATGCTTTAAATTCAGGTTCAGTTTTGAAAAGTTTTATTTAAATCGATCATACTTAGCTAGTTAACTTCTTGTTATCAATGGCTTACTTTTATTTAAGTAAAGTTGAAAATCAAACTATCAAACTATATATTTAATACTCATGTTATTACAGCAGAGGATTTTTCCCTATCTAGATTTCAATTAAACTCATGACCTCCCACTTGTTATCCATCGCTTACTTAATCTATATCCGTGGGAATTTTAAAATATGAGCGGTTTAGGTGAAATTAACGTTTTCTAAATGTGTCAGGGTCTTAATACAAATTCGACGTAAAACGTTATTCACATGTAACTACTGTAGGTTTGAAGTTTTTACAAAGAACACCTCTAGTAGGTATATGTATGGCCATATATAGATGAAAAGGAGCTAGCTAGTACCGGTACGTACCGGAATTCCCATGGAATGCTTCAGTTAAACTTGAATTGAATAATTAAGAAAAAGGAAAATTGAGGATTAATTTTAATACTGGGACTAAATTGATACTAGCTTTACTAGCTTGTTTGGCAAACTGATTCAGCATTGGTATATTTTTGGTACTATATAATACTAAATGGAATTTTTTTTTTCTTACAAATAGTGCAAGGAGACATTTTTAAATGATAAGCCTTATAGAAAAAAAATAGCTCCTTTTCTGGATTTGAATGAAGGTGACTGAATTTTATTTAATTATAAAAAAAAATTAAGCTTCCTAATAAGACATAATTGCGGAGGAAGTTTAAAATGAGAATATTATAAGGTCTAATTAATGTAAGGGCTAAAGTGCAAAAGTTTTTTTTTTAAATCTAAAGAACAAAGTTACGTTTTCTTTAACATGGTCATCTAGGAGGCAATTTGTCTATTGAATTATTTTCTACATTTCATACAATAACTCGTTATGTCATTAAATAACATTATTAATTGCTTTATATATTGTATAATTAAGAATAAAACTCTTCTTTAATAGTTCTTTGTACAAATTAAGTCATATTTACAATATGACTACATTAATTCCAATATATAATTTCGTGATTAATTTGCAGATATTCCTTAAATTAATTTCTAAACGATAATCACAAAAATACATCAAAGACATGGTGAAATTTAGAGACTTAATTGGTGTCTTGTTTGAAATTTAGAGACTTAATGGGGATTAAAGTATTACCGTGATTATGAGGGTATATATAATTAAGTAAGATTACAAAAGTAAATTCAGTACAAAAAGTAGATAGTTTTGTGAAAATAAAAAAAGTTAATCTAAAAATACATCAAAGACATGGCGAAATTTAGAGATTTAATGGGGATTAAGATATTACAGTGATTATGAGAGTATATAAGTAGGATTACAAAAGTAAATATAGTAAAAAAGTTGGTCTAGGAATTAAAAGGTGATAAGAGATAGAGTAGTTTTGAGTAATTTAGGTAGTTTTGAGAGAATAAAAAAGTAGATATGAAAATTAATTAGAATAACTTGACTCGTTATAAATATTTTTTTTTATCAATCAAATTGTTTGTAGGCATTAAACCACTAACTTTCACAAAAAGAGATTGCCATCAGGTCATAAACAGTATTATATACACTACACTATTGGTAGCTTTTTTTTCGGGTGGTACAGGGGGGGAATAAATGGAAGAACTTATGAATATGCTGTGGCCTGTTGGGAGTAATGCTCATTCCATTTAATTTTATACTAACCAGGTGTCTCAACTCTCAAGTGAGTTGGAAGTTGGAACATCTATCTGTATACTGCTCAACTGTTATAAGTGGTCGATGAGAAATACAAACCAGCACGAGCTGCACTGCAGGAAGATGGAGATGAAGAATATTATATATATTGAGTGTCAATTCTATTAGTTGCTGCCAACTTTTCTTTCACAAAAACAAAGAGAGCACATGCATGCACAGTTATTATATCTTTGACATGAACTGTATATATATATATATCTCTATTATATTATTAAGCAGGTTGGGTGTCCGATCTGCCAATGGCTACAATTGAGAGATGAAACTTCGGATTTGATCTCAGCTCTCCAATTACATATTTTGTCTTCTTTTAATTAAATGCATCTGTTTTATGTATAGAAGTCTAAATTTAGTTAAAAACATACCCACTACATATGCTGCCACACGATATGTTACAATTAAAATTGAATAAATTCTGAAATTTAGTGATATATTTATCCGTTTCCTTATTTTTTTTTTGTTTCCATATTTCTCCTCTTCAATTGAGAGGACTCCACCTTCCATTTTCTTATTTATTGTTTCCTTACTTCTTCATTTCTATATGGATCACAATGGAAATCATTTTTTTTATTTCCTTATTTCTCTTTCTTTGTTTCTATACATATTGGTGTGGGCAATTTAGAATATATTTCCGATATAGAATATATCAATGTGTGTATGTGTGTGTTCTAAATTGGAAACAAAGAAGAATATAAATTGGAACGTGTGTGTAAATATATATTTTTCTTATAATATGTGTGTGTGTATATATATCCTATACATACACACGATAACACTTTTTATTTATGTTTTTTGATATCATATTAAATGTTGATATTGAATTGTTGTATGATATTTGATATTAGATTCGAATCGAGCTATTATTTGATATCATTGGTATTTAAAAATAAAAAATCATCACATCATCAAATTGTTATCAGAGATCACGATTAAAGTTAATTAAAAATACATAATCATATAAATTTTCTATTAACATGTGTTTTAATTTTTAGATAATTATTATTTTCATTGATATATTTGTTTCTTATAATATTTCCCCGTTGCAACGCACGAGTATGATACTAGTATATATATATATAGAGTAAGGCTTGGGTGCTATGGATAGCATAGAGGCCTACGGTGCTACGGCTTAATATTCGAGTTTTTAAAATCCTAACAGTTGATCCGAACTGTTCATCTTGTTCTCCATATTAATAAGTGTTTGGAGACACATTTTTTGAAATTTTTTTACTATTTTTTTAAATAGGTAGAAAATCAAATATCTAAATGGTGCAGAATTTTTTAGATCAAGTGATTTTCTACCTAGCTAAAAAAATAGTAAAAAATTTTCAAAAAATGTAAAATTTGGTCTCCAAACACATATTAATATGGACAACAAGATGAATGGTTCGGATCGACCTTTAGGATTTTAAAAACTTGAATATTGAGCCGTAGCACCGTAGGCCTCTATGCTATCTATAGCACCCAAGCCTTACTCTATATATATATAGAGTAAGGCTACGGTGAGTTGTGAAGTAAAATACATTTTTACTTCACGCAATATCTTCGTTTTCAAAGTTCAAATAGCCGATCCAAACCGTTAGATGTTTAATCTATATTAAAATATGCTTGGAAACTAAATTTTACATTTTTTGGAATTTTTTTACTATTTATTAAGCCACTTTGAATATCTGAAAATCTGGGTGAACAATAAAAAACAGTAAAAATTTCTGGACCGCTGGATCGGCGATTTTCAAAGTGGCTTAATAAATAGTAAAGAAATTCCAAAAAATGTAAAATTTGGTCTCCAAGCACATTTCAATATGGAGATCATGTTGAGCGGTTCGGATCGACATTTTAAACTTTAAAATCGCAAAATATAAGCGTGAAGTAAAATAGTCGCTTTACTTTGCAACTCACCGTAGCCCAACTCATATATATATAGAGAGAGAGAGAGAGAGAGAGAGAGATGGGCTATGGTGCATTGCAATGCATGGAGGGATTTGTGCATTGAACCATAAATCTAAAATTCAAAATTCAAATGGCCGATCCAAACCGTTCATCTTGTTCTCCATATTAATATGTGCTTGGAGATCAAATTTTACATTTTTCTGAATTTTTTTACTATTTATTAAGTATTTTACAAAATTGTTGATCCAACGGTGGCTGCTGATTTTACTATTTTGTTAAGCCACCGTTGGATCAACAATTTTGTAAAATACTTAATAAATAGTAAAAAAATTCAGAAAAATGTAAAATTTGGTCTCCAAGCACATATTAATATGGAGAACAAGATGAACGGTTTGGATCGGTCATTTGGATTTTGAATTTTAGATTTATGATCCAATGCACAAACCCCTCCTTGCATTGCAATGCACCATAGCCCATATTTATATATATATATATATATACTAGTATTGTGGTCTTGTGTTGCAACGAAAACATATTATAAAATGAAGAAGATCAAGAGTTTGATTTACAATTTAAATTTCAAACTTTGATACGAGTAAAGAGATTTGATAAAAAAAAAAAAAAGACAAATGACTTGTAGAAATATATACAGGCAAAAGTAAAAAGGACAAAAAAAATTTAGTGAAAGTGAATTTGTATTAATAAATTAGTTGTTTCATTTTGTGGCACTAATTATAGTTGATGTTACTAAAATCTCTCCTCAACGTATGTTCTCCAAACAATTAACAACTGAAACCATGAACGAACCTGAACATACTAATAAAAAATAATATTTTATCTTATCAAAATTGAAGAAGTAAAATTGTAAAAAGATTCACTATAGCTTAAATTGAGTAATGTATTAAGTATGAAGATATCAAATACTGATAAAATATTTTTAAAAGATATTAGTATTTAATATTCTTAAAAATAAATTGATCATCCATCATGATTCTTAAATAAGAAAATAAGGAATGAGAGATAGCTGGAGAGGAGAAATAAGAAAATGAATAAATTGATTTTCTCTCCAATGTTGTTCTCTATTCAACTTTAATTGTAACATATCGTGTGACAGTATGTGTGGCGAGTATATTTCTAACTAAATTTAGACTTCTACAATAAAAATGATGCATTTAATAAAAAAAAGACAAATTATTTGATTGAAGGGTTGATATTAAATCCAAAATTTCATCTTTCAATCATAGCCATTGGCAGATTAGGACATCTACTTGCATAATATAAGAATGGAGATATATAAAGAGTAAGGCTTGAGTGCTATATATGGATAGCATAAGGCCATTCATGCTAGGGTCTTAAAAACCTATCAAATAAATTTTAAACTTCGATTTAAGTAGTTCAATTAATTGGTTATATAATGAACTTATATAATACCAATTTTTACTATTTTTTATGATTTATGAAAGATGACAAAAAATAACTTTAAAATAATAAAAAAATGTCAAATTTAGGTCATTTTTATCATATTTCATAAATCATAAAAATAGTAAAAAAAATAGAAAAAATAGAAAAAATTAGTATTCTACAAGTTTATTATATAACCAATTTATTGAGCTACTTAAGTCAAAGTTCGAAGTTTATACGATAAGTTTTTGAGGCTGTAGCACAGATGAACTATGCATGATCCAAAAACTGTTCTTGAGCTACAAAAATATATGCTTTGTTAACATGATCCAAAGACTGTTTTTGAAACTGTAGCACGTACGGATGATAACTATGCATGATCCAAAGACTGTCCAAGTGCTGATCCGAAGATCCAAAGACCAAGTGCTGCTCAACTGTTCTTGATTTGCAACCAAGTGCTGATCCAAAGGCCAAAGTTATCTTTTGATACTCAATGGAATATCTATACATCAAATATGCTATTGTTAACTTTTCTAATATACTTCTAAAGTATTAACTACTGTCCAATTGCAAATATAGTCCATATTTATAGTAGAGTAGCTTTTTTTATTTATTGAAAAATGTAAATAATTTTTAATTAAACTTCTGTCATTGTATTAAAGTTACGTGTCATTAATTTAAAATAATTATAAAATTATACCCATGATCCTATCACATATTATGCATGACTCCGTGCCTACTGAAATTCATTGCTTTTAGATGTAATTCAATCAACCAAACTAACAAATTTTGTTAGAATTCTCTGTCAGAAATTAGTTAGGTGCATCTCGGTGGCTGCCACATACATAATCGGGACACCGCTATATATACGGCCATTTTTATTAATATCTCTTAAAAAAAAATTAATTTTAAAAATAACTTTGTGTACCATTTTTTATTTATTTCTACTCTAACCGCTTGGGTTTCGGGTGGCCCACATGCCAAGTGAGGCGCCCCAGGGACGGGTGCCCCATATGCTATGTGAAGCGCCCTAGGGACGGGCGCCCCCGTATTGTGTTTTTTTTTTAATTTTTTTCCAAATAGCCATGTATTAATGTACCCATTATTATGTCATGTAACATATAATTTTTTTTTAAATGTAGTTTGTTAAAGAAAAAGATGTTAGTTTTTAAATAGAAGTGTGGGTCGCAAATAAAAATTATGGTTTCAATATAATTTCTTAATATAGTGTACTGTTGCGCTTTTAATTCTATTGTTGAACTTTAAGTGTATTGTTGAACTTTAATTGTATTATTAAACTGTGTTATAACGATGAAATGTAAAGTGCAAACAACATAATACCAACATGAATATAAAATAAAAAAACATAATGCCAACATAATGCACGCCAACATAATCAGAAACGTATAATACAACAGTCTCATAGTCAAAATACTACAGTCAGAACTATATCACAATAAACAAAAACTCTACACTCATCCTCGCCGTTTTCTTCCGGATGGAGACAACCTAGGAGCCGCTATGCCCTTGCCATGCCTGTGCGGCTGCACGCGCCTCTGCGGACTCACATCTCCTAACGCCTCCTCTCCCAAATCCTCCTCATCGTCTCCCATATCCTCATCCTCCTCTCCCGTATACATGTGCTGCGTACCTATACTAGCTGCCCATGGATGAAATATAGCAGCTGACTCTGCATTGGCGGGCTGTGTACGCAGCTCCCATGGATCTTGCTCCTAGCTTGTAGCATACGTGGTAGGAGGCGGTGCGCCAAATAATGCAGAGACAAAGCCATCTGCAGTCTAAGATGAACTCCCACTAGCCTCAAAGTTGTGCTCCATCTCCACTCCATATCGTGGTCCGTGGGAGCCATACGCCTCTACATCTGTGTCGAACGGGGTCAGCTCATCCACGGTAAAACTGGGATTGGCATTCCAACGAGGTGCTCCATCTTAGATTAAAATAATGTTAGTTTTGCTACATACAAAGAACTCTACAATAAATAATAAAAAGCGGTGACTGACCGTGCCAAGCTCTACTGGAACTCCGTATTTATTTCTATAAGCATCCCATCCTTGGGTATTCAACACCCAGTCGTGGAACGCCCAACCTGAGTCATCAACTGCATAATTGGAAGTTAACTGAGTTAGAATGAACAATTCAACAAAAATAAGAATATTGTGTGTGTCGTACTTTTAATATTAACTTGTAATTACCTGCAAGAGGCATATCGTGACCGTAGATGGCTGTAGGGCGTAAAAAGTTGCACGGCGTCAGGTTAGCTAACGGTGCAGGATTTTTATATGTGGGTGAGTGGAGATGCTCCCGGCTGGGTTCAGTGCTCTATTTCTTTGAATGTGAACAGGTCACCGAACTCAGGGGAAGGCATTCACTCGGGATTTCTTTCTGCATTCCTCCTGGTTCACCCCTTATGACGACCTACGTTCATGATCAGTTGTCGGAGGTTTTATTATTTTTGATTGTGAGGACGTTTTACTCCCGACGGGCGCAAGCCCCCGCCGTTAATTACATCAGAAAGACCTTTCGAGTCTATCTGAAGACCTCATGCATTCCGGGATGTGTGCCTATTTGGATTGAACTGAATAATAGGGCTAAAAGGGGCTCATGTATGATTTACTTTGGTCATGCGGTTGGTTCTCATTTAAATTTGAATTTGTTTTAAGTCAGTTATTGTGATGTGTGTATGAAATATATGATTCCATACTTTTGAAACATGAGAATATTCATAAGAAATATCATTTATATGTTTTTGATATGAAAGGAGCATTTGGATGTCATTTTTTATACTTTTATTTATAAAAATATGTTGAGAGAGGGGTATTTTGGTCATTTCAGATTATTTATGAGACATGGATATGTTCAAATATTATTTAGAATTATAGAAAATTGAATTTGGGTTCATTTGGGACTGATTTGAGTTGATTTGGAGTTAGTATGAAAAAGTTATGGCCAAAAAGGACTTATTTGTGAAGATTTTATACTTCCAGGGACTTGTTTGTAAATTTCCAGGGACCTGAGGCTATAATTTGGGCTTTTAACAGGGTTTGGAATGAAATTTGGGCCTTCAAGGGTTTGTTTGAGAAGTTTTTTTTATTCTGACAGGGGCCTCTATGTAAATTTATAGGGGCTTCTCTGCATATTTTAAATAAACAGAGGGGTTTATATGTAAAAGAAGTTTGTTTAATCATTTCTAGGCTTTGAGATTGGTGCTGGGCCTTCAAGATTCAGGCTTTGGGCCTTTGAGATGTGTACTAGGCTATCAATTAATGTGCAGGGCTTTAGATTAATCCATTTGGGCTTTGAGATTAGTGCCATGTCATTTTAATTCATTTGAGCCACTGACAGAGGGGTCCCATACTGTCAGGAGCCGTTTGATTTATAGATTTGAACATGGGCCGTTAATCACAGAGATTGCTTCAAGATTTGTGCAGAAGGGTTTCTCGGCTAGGGTTCTTCCCCGATGAACTCCTTCCGGCCGATCTAGGCCACGGCGGCGCCGGTCAAGGACATAATTGTGATCGTGAGGCTGTTAGGAGTCTATTGGTACCATTGTCGGCCGTCAGCGACCATCAGAGGCGGCGGAATAGGCATCTACAGTACCAATCGGTACCGATTGAGTCCCAGATCGATTTTGTTCGATTTCTTTGTGATTTCTTTCAATTGATTGGTTGTTTAGGCTCGTATGAGGCTATAGAAGGCTCTGGAGGCATCAATTTCCCATTTAAATAGATTTTGGGTATGATTTAGGTTTTGTCACTTCGGTTTCAGTACCGAATTGGTACCAATAGAAGGTACAATGGATTTCAAGTCGAATTGGGCATTCAAAGAGGCCTTTTATGTCATTTAGATTATATTGGAAGGATTTGGGAGCTTTGGTTTGCATTAGATCAGAATCTGGATCAAGTTGGCATAAAGAACACATATATTTCAATATTTCTAAATCATTTCCTCTTGAATCTTGTGCAGGATATGTGGTTTTCAGTTCATGAATTCAAAGATATACATGTCAGGGATTTTTGTTCCAAATTTGGGATTTTTCTGAGCTCATTTACTCAGTCAAATGGCTTGATCAAGCTCAGGGGTATTCATGGTAATTTTACCATTTTAAATACAGAATTTCCATTTTAAAAAGATGAACTTTGAAACCTCATAACTTTTCATAGGAATGTCCAAATGAGATGAAGTTTATATAAATTTTGTGTGTTTTGATGTGTTCCATCTGACTGTGAAGTCCATTTTTCACTTTAGTCCTTTCATTTGCCTGAATTATTAGATTTATCAGCAGAGGTCAAAAAGGCCTATTTCAATGCATTCCTTTGTACCAGTGCTATTTCTAATGCATTGCAATGCTGAGTTCTGACTTGGCTTTGTACCATAGGTTACCAGAGGGAGTCACATGGCCTGGCATAGGTCTGGTTGAATTCAATAACAAGTTTCAAGGGCATTATAGCCACTGTTTGGTACCAGTATCAAAGAAGAAAGGATCAAAGGTTTCAAAGATCATGAAATCATCACTTTAATGTATTTTGAACATGTCAGAACTTGTAATTTTGCAGGGAAGTCCCTGATTGTTTTAAAATCATGTTTTTATACCCTCTCACTTGATTTCAAGAGGAATTATCATCAAAACTTCATGGATTCATAGATGTAAGTGACATATAGCAATACAATTGCTGTCTTTTTACACTTTGAACCTCAGTTTCTCACTATTTGCAAATAAACCCTTTAAAATAGTGAAATTAGCCATTTTGGTAGCATAACCTTACTATTTCTCTAGTTTTATTTGCAATTAGGCCTTCTCAAGTGATCATTAGGTTGAGAGTTGCAAAGGATGCATGTGGCTCACTTTAAACAACCCTTGTGCATTTATCTTTTATTTAAAGTCACTTTATTCCCTTATTTTGATTATTTTTGTAAAGAAATCAAAGGGTCAGATGAGTAAGGATGCCTGTGGCTCACTACACTCATCTTTACCTCTAATTAATTTACAAAAAAAGAATCAAGGGAGGCAGAGAAGAAGAAAATGAAAGAAAATAGAGAAAAATGTACAAAAATATAACTTTTTATGAAAAGTTTGTATCAAAACAATACATTTTATCTTTTTAATGTTTAAATACATTATTTAAGTGTTTTTAAAGAAGATTATTGCATCAGAACAGAAAAGAAGCAAGTGCTATAAGAAAAGAAGATCAAATGGCTAGAATAAAAGCTTTATTAATGAAAATAATGTACAAACAAGGTCCCTAGGGACTTTACATTGCATCCAAGCTCTAATTACCTAGGAATTAGACTTGTAACACAGAGGAAGCTTATGGTGTGTGTGTGCACCACTTGTATGTGTGTAAATGTGTGTGTAATGTGTAGTTGTATGCTCAGAGCTAAATGTGTGTGTTTTCTCTCTAGCTGTCGGGGCCTTTGAACTTCATTTGAGGTGCCCTTTTATAGGCAAAGAGCTCAGCTCAGGATTTGGTAGGGCTGAGGTGGTCTCATCTTGGCCAGAGGTGCTTGATCAAATGCCTCTGGTTGATTTATGTTTATTTGAATGCCATCAAGGAATGGGATCACCCAATTATACTTTGACATGTCATTTGAGTGTGTTGGATGCATTTGAGCCCTTAGATTGCATTAACAACAACTCTGGGCATCAATAGCCCTTGATTTACTGCCATATGGATGAGGAATGAGGGAATGCGTGCTCTTAGCCTCCAGGAGTATATTCTCCTATTTTTTCATGACCTTAGGCCTATTTGCCATGTGTCCAGGGAACCAGGAAAGGTGTTAACAGCTGCATCAGCTATGTTGTGTTGGACCCGAGCCATTTCAATGCTTAACATGGTCCTTTCTCGATTATTGAGCTTTATAATTGTAGGAGTGACAGAGAGCATCATGTTGCCTCCCTTATCATGTACTAGGGTCCAATTTATCATCTGCATAACCAATTTGATGCTCTCAGCCATGGCAGAAGCTGAGCTGGCATTCTTTGTTCAATTCACCTTTCTAAGTCCATTGAACCTCAAATTGAGCACACAGGTAGTGTCGTCTATGCTTAGTTGGCATCCCTGTTGAGTTTCAAAGCTTGATTGCATCTCTGGCTCAAGTTCACAACTTCACCCTTCTTCTCTTCTCGGTTCAAATTGAAGCTTGTGAGAGAGAGACAATCCTTGAGGTTTGGGCAGAGAGAAGAGGGAAGGTAGCTCTTTCAATCTTATATAAGCTTTGCTTCAATCCCTTCTTAATTTAGGCGAATTTAGAACTCAAAAATCGGCTTAGGCCGCGAGAGGAGGGAAGGAGAAGATGTCAGAGAAAGGGGCCCGCATGTCTGCCTCACTGACCTGTGCCTTCTCTCTCTTTCATTTCCTTTTCCCTCTGTATAAGGTTGGCGCATTGTAGGCCGCACAAGGGGACAGTGTTATGGTGTATGGTGCTCTTAGCGCACTCAAAATGAAGGGTTCAAAGGCGCTGAGTTTAAACTCAGCGCTCCCTTGCTCGTTTTGGCTGGTCTGGGCGCATGGTGCACCATTCCGCTGTCAGCTTGGTGTATGGAGTTCATTCTTCATGCACTGAGTTCACCCATATCCGAATTTCAGCGAAAATAGCTATGTGAGGCTGACAATGGGTCCCAGGGGTCAGGTTTAGGCTTGGTATACCTCATATTGCACCCAGAGAAGCCAGGTTTAATGCTAGGGGTACCCTGTGCCATGTGGCACCAATCAGGAGCTGCCATGTCAGCATTTTCTTTGAAAATTCATAACTCTTTAACCATTTGGAGTTAGAATCTGTATAAAATATCAAAATTCATGGTTTTCAATGTAGAATATTACCATGAACTTTAATATGTCATTTCCCTTCATCTTGGGAAGATTTTATGCACATTTAGCATTGTTCAAGCATCTAAATTGGTGCCAATTTAAATTGGCAACTTTCTAGGGTACAACAATGGCCTCTGGTTGGTAGTCCGGATTTTGTGGTGCAGACTTTATCTCCCGCCAATTGATGTTCTCCCCAGCATCGCGCAGCATGTCAACGAGGCGGCCTTCAAAACCGCCTGTCTCCACGATTGGTGCAGTGTGGTCGAGCATCTGGCATCCTATATATCGCCAAACATCCTTCGCTATGCACACCAAGCTGTGTCCAAGTCCTCTCATAGCGATCAACAGCTGCACACAACATGATTATGCCAACAGTAAGTAATTAAAATTTGCAATTTTAAATTAAAGTATGTTTCGGTTGTACTTACCGCGCAAGTATTGATCAGACCCCAAGGCATATAATTGCTGGATGAATCCATCAGTCTACGTCGAAGGGTCTCGCCATAATGGCATGTCAGGTAGACTGACGGCATGCCCCATCTCTGGTACCATACGGGATATCTCAGATTCTCGAGACCAGCACACAATGATGCAGTAGATGGCGGACTCCATAAGTGCTGCTCCGGATGTCGAGCCCAGTTGTACTGCATGACGAAATGCTGGCTCCAATCGACTTTAGACTTAGTGTGCACCATACTGCAAGTACAATTAATTAGAAAGGATAGAAACAGTGGCAATATTAAAGTGATAATGAAATTAAGTAGATGGTACTTGTGGAACTTGTCGGTTTCATCCTTGTCCATCAGCGGAAGCTCCGGGAGGAAAGCATCCAAGCCAAACTGTCGAGATACCCGATCAGGGTACTGATACTCCACTATCCAGAAACAGACGACCGGTCCCTGATAATACCATAGCCGTGTCTACTCTAATGTCAGCGAGCTCAGCCATCTACGCTGATACCATGCACGGTACGGAAACTAATCGATATTCCCATCTCGGAGCATCTGGAGCTGACCCCGGACATAAGAAATCCCCTTGCCCTTCTCTTCATGATCGTGATGACTGCCCCATATGGCGGCGTACGCGGGGCATCTGTCTGGGTTAGGACCTCCCCACCGGGGATGTGGCAATGGTATAACTGGCCGATTTATGGGCAGATGTGACCACGACCAATGCTGGAGCAGAAGAAGTGGTCCAAAAATATGTTTATTCTTGACCTGAAAATTTAACTTAAAATAAAAACTGGGTGCTTCTTATCCAACCTTCAATAACAACGTATATTAATACAGACTTACCAGACAAGCATGACACAGGCCTCTGTATAAGTGGGCGATGACAGCTCTACCCCAGTTCCATCTCGATTCTTTCTCCAGGTCCCTCAGCAGGGAGAGATACATCATCGGAACCGTGTCACCGCTGGAATCCTCGAACATGACAGCACCACACAAATCCAGCACATACGCCCTAGTATACCTGCAATATAAAATAATCAATATAAATAATTGAGATTGTTGATGAACTACTAAGTTAATTTAAAAAGTGTAATAGTACCTCCTGACCGCCTCAATGTCAGCAGTCTCAGGAAATATCTGATTCTGGAAGAAGTGAGACCGGAGTGCCTTTAGAGAAATACAGTACCCGGAATAGCGGAACTCCTCCTCCTCTCCCTTCTTCTTCTTATATTTCTTTTGCAGAGTCTTCGGATCACACCCTAACAACTCCGGTATCATCCTCTGCAGCTCTGGATGGTCTGAGATGCCACCTATGGGGTCGCCATCGATATGTAAACCCCATAAGGCGCTCACATCACCAAGGGTGACTGTCATCTCCCCGACCGGGAGATGAAATGTATGAGTCTCAGGTCGTCATCTCTCCGCTAGACCATGCATCAGAGACACATCGATCTTACTCTGCGGCATGGTGGCAAGCTGATACAACTCGAGGTTCAAGATGCATCGCTGCATTTCTTTATGGGGAACGAATGAAATCTCAGACCTACGGTGCCTCACCGTAAGCATGACATCATCCTGTATTTATTATCAATTTGTCAGACTCAAATCGTGCCATTTTTTTAGTACCTCAACAGATGTCATTTTTTAAGTATAAAAATCACGTACCTCAACAGATGCCAATGAGACGCGGTGCATTCTAACCCTAAATTGAACCGTAAACCCTAAATTTTTAAGTAATTCACAATTCACAAACATAAACCCTAAATTTAACTATAAACCCTAAATTTTTAAAAAATTCACAATTCACAACTATAAACCCTAAATTGAACCATATGACATTCAAGCAATTTTACCATAAATCATAATCCTAAATTCGAGCAATTGAACCAATTCAAGCAATTCAAGCATCCAATTCAAGCAATCAAGCAATTCAACCATCTAATTCAAGCATCCAATTCAAGCATGTCACTGCCACAATTCAAGCATCCAATTCAAGTATGTCATTCCCATAATTTATAATCCCACAATTCCCACAATGTAATAGCATTTATAAATAACCCGCAATTCTCACAATTCGTGAAATTCGACCAATTCAACTAATTACTCACATTTAACCCTAAACGTCGAATCGAACCAAACCGAATCACATTACACCATTTAATCACATTTAACCCAAACCCTAAACCCTAATCGAATAAAAAAAAGAACTCACTTGGTCGATTGAGAGAGAAGCGAATCGAGGCGCGAGGCAGTGACGAGCGTGGTGCGAGGCAGAGAGGGGTCGGCCGGCAGGGCTTCCTTCTTCTTTTTTTCACTTTTTTTACGGTTTGGATGAAGGCAGCGGAGGGGGAAGAAGGAGGGCTCACGGGTTTATGAAGATGGGTAGTGGGGCGCCCGTCCCTAGGGCGCTTCACTCACCATTTGGGCCGCCACAACCCAGGGCGCTTCATATATTGTATGGGCCGCCCGAAGCCCAGGCGGTCAGGGCAGAAAAAAAAAATGGTGCACAGGGTTATTTTTAAAATTAATATTTTTTAAGGGATATTAAAAAAATGGCCGCTATATATATTAATTATATTAATGTAACAGTTATATTTGCTAAACTTAAATATTCGATTGCTTAACACTTTTTTGTTCCTTTAAAATTTAATAATTTGGGCATATTTCCAAAAGTGCTGACCAATTCAACATGACGTAAACATCATGTTACTGCCACACAAAATTAATTAATTAATTACATACAATGTCATCCACATGTTGTATATATATTTTAGTGTTCTCAAAATTTGGACAGTGCAAGTTTTGACCAATCATTTTTGTTAACACAAGCACGTGATGGATACCCACTTACCCCAATCATGCAGCTTAATTGTTAATCTCCATTTTATTATTAAGCACGTTGGTAGGGGTGTCAATGACACCCTTTTACCCGTTTATCCGACTTGTATCATATCTGAAAACACGGATAAGGATAAAAAAAAAATTTCGTTAGCTAATCGGGTACGAGTAAGGGTAATGATTTTTTTTCCGTTATCTTACCCATTTTCGTATAAGATAATTTTTAAAAATATAATTATATATATATATGAAGATGATAGATGACACAATAAATTTTTGTATTTTATTAAATTTTCATAATACAAATTAATTGTATTCATTAATTTTTTTCTTATTTTGAAAAATATTTTATCGAAAGCACAGATCAAAATATTAATGGTATTTTTTTATCCGTTTACCCGACCCGTACCGTATTCGAAAAGACGAGTAAGGATAAAGATTTTTTTTTCGTTATCATAATGGGTACGGGTATGAAAATATCTCCACCCGACCCGTATCGTACCCATTGACACCCCTACACGTTGGGTGTCTGATCCGTTAACGGCTACGATTGAAAGATGAAACTTCGGATTTGATCTGAGCCCTCCAATTACATAATTTGTCTTTTTTTTATTAAATGCATATGTTTTATGTATAAAAGTCTAAATTTTGTTAAAAATATACTCACCACATGTGCTACCACACAATACGTTACAATTAAAATTGAACAGACTGAAATTTAGAGATATATTTCTCATTTTCCTTATTTCTTTGTTTCCATATTTTTTTTCTCTTCAATTGAGAAGACTCCACCTTTCATTTTCTTATTTCGTTCTTTCCTTACTTCTTCTTCATTTTTATAGGGATCACAATGGAAATTATTTTTTTAATTTCCTTATTTTTCTTTCTTTGCTTCTATACATATTTTGTGGGTAATTTAGAATATATTTCCAATATATAGTATATCAATGTGTGTGTGTGTCGGTGCGTGTATATTCTAAATTGGTAACAAAGAAGAAGAAGAATATAAATTGGAAACAAAGAAGAATATAAATTGAAACGTGTGTGTGGATATATATTTCTCTTATAATATGTGTGTATCCTATACATACACACAATAACACTTTTTATTTATGTTTTTTAATAGAGGAGGGTTCAAATGCCTCCATGTTTTTGTGCCTCCATCATGCCTCCATCTCTCTCTATCATTTTCAAAGTTCAAACAGTCGATCCGAACCGCTCAACCTAACCTCCATACTAAAATATGTTTGGAGACCAAATTTTATATTTTTAGGAATTTTTTTACTATTTTTTTTAGATAGGTACAAAATCAGTAAATCTGAACCATCTAAAAACAGTATTTTTGTACCTATCTAAAAAAATAGTAAAAAAATTCCTAAAAATATAAAATTTGGTCTCCAAACATATTTTAGTATGGATGTTACGTTGAGCGGTTCGGATCGACTGTTTGAACTTTGAAAATGATGGAGAAAGATGGAGGCATGATGGAGGCACAAAAACATGGAGGCATTTGAACCCTCCTCTTTTTAATATCATATTATATGTCAATATTGAATTGTTGTATGATATTTGATATTAGATTCAAATTGAGCTATTATTTGACATCATTGGTACTTAAAAATAAAGAATCATCACATCATCAAATTGTTATCAGAGATAACCGTATAAATTTTCTATTAATATGTATCTTAATTTTTGAATAATTATTATTTTTATTAATATATATATATTTTATAATATATCTCCGTTGCAACGCACAGGTATGATCCTAGTTATGTATTATTTAGCATTGTAATCAATTGATCCCTTGAGCTAAAAAAAGCTGCACGCATCTGTTGCAACACTATATTGATCAAGTGAATTTGGACTCACAGAACCACTTTGGGCCCAAATATAAACATCATCCTTATAAAACCACTTTGGGCCCAAATTTTCCTTTCCCACATTTAGTTATTCCAGGCCCAGAATATCAGATATTATAGCCCAAACTAAAACCCTTGCAAAACCTTCCCTTTCTTCCCACACGGCCACTCCTCTCTTCCTTTCCCTTCGGTCTCCGATGCAATCACTCCGCCGTCGTCTCCCCTCCATTACCCTCCCGTCCCCTCACCTCCGCCGCGGCTCCGTCGACGATCGCATTCAATGTGTCCGCGATCGTGCTCTGGACCACATCGTGGAGAAAGAAAAATATCTCCTCCCCTTCCTCTCCCTCAAAGACCACCTCCTCTCCACCTCCCCTTCCCCTCCCCATTCCCTCCCCCTCTCCTCCATTACCCCTCTCAAATCCCGCCTCTACCTCCCATGTCGCGCTATCCAGTTCATCCGCCTCTTCCCCTACGCTTTCACTGAAACCCTACCTTCCCCTCCCCTCCCCCCGGTTCCCCAAATCCGACCCACCAACGAGCTTCTCTCCTTGCACGAGGAGGAGCTTCAAGCAGAAGCAATCTCTCAGTCTGATGTGGCTGATCGCCTGCTGAAATTGCTTATGCTGTCGCCAAGTCGAAAGTTGCCACTTTGGCTGGTCGAGAGGTTGAGGTGGAATCTAGGGTTGCCAAGAGATTTTATCAGGTCGGTTTTGCCGAAATACCCTGATTACTTTTGCACCTCGCCTTCTATGTCAAACCATGGTGAACTTGATTTGGAGGTGGTTTATTATAGGAGAGATCTTGCTGTGTCTTCCATGGAGAGGTAATATAATATGATTAGTTGATTGAGTTGATTTCTGATGATATGAATTACGTAGTTTAAGTTACAGACTCACAGTTGATACTTGATATTATATTTAAGCAATTAAAATTTTAGCGTTGTTACTTTGTTTACTGAAACTTGACTGACCTTTAAAAAAAAATTGGTTGTTGTTATGAATTTATGCTCAGCAATGCATTCAACAGTAAGTTGAGATTGAACGTACCATTGTCGTACAAATAGTGCAAAGAAAAGTAATACTGGTACTGGTCTGTACCTTTTCTATTTTGTTATGAAATTCAAGACTGGCAGCAAGTGTTGTATGTTATAAAACTGATTCCGGTAATAACCTAGCTGACTTTTTAAATGAACAGGTTTACCAAAATGGATCTGACTTGGGATGCATTTGATCATGAAAGTTGTTTATCTCTATTATACTTTCAACGTGATAACCTGTCTATATGGTCCCAGATATAAATTCCGATCATCGGTTTGGGTTGGCATTTGGAATTGACCATACTTGCTAAAATATCCCTTTCAAAGTATAACTTCAGACTAAACAAATTGCCATTTTAACAGTTACGCAAAACGCACTGGTGAATACAAGAATGGTTCTCCTCTGGCATTCCCATTGCATTTCTCCAGAGGTTTCAAGCTCGATAACAAAGTCCGAAAATGGTTAGACAACTGGCAGAAGCTTCCCTACCATTCCCCTTATGAGAGCGGGTCCCACCTGACCCCGAAGAGCGATATTGCTGAGAAATGGGTGGTAGCTGTGTTTCATGAAGCACTGAGTCTCTTCGTAGACAAGAAAACTGAAAAGTCTAACTTGATTTTGCTTGGTCAAAAGATGGGGTTGCCACCTGCCTTCAGAAAAGCAATCATAAACCATCCTGGCATATTTTATGTTTCAAATAAATTGAAAACTGAGACGGTTGTTTTGAGGGAAGGTTATAGGCGGCATGTGTTGGTTGAGAAACACCCAATGATGGATGTGAGGTATCGGTACGTGCATTTGATGCACAAGCGCAAGCCTATCAAGGCCAAAGGAGGGGAAAAGAAGAAAGCAGCTGCAATTGGCGATGATAGAGATAGTGAATTTGATGATGTGGATGAGTATGACGAAGAGGAAGACGAGGACGAAGAAGAGAGTGATGATGATGATGACGATGACGATGACGTTAACATAAGTAATTCTGTGGTAAAAGGGATTGCTCGGTCTAGAAGTGTGGGAAGAGAGATAAATGCGAGGCAAAGGAGAACAAAAGTTGATAGATGAATTGATGGTGGTTTTGTTTTATGAATAATCAGTACGGGTATCTGTTGGATTCTGCTACTAGTGTGCCGATATCACATTTTTCCTTTGTTCATTTTGTCAAGTGAAGTGATTTATCCGAGAAATCTTGATTATTTTATACATGATGTATATTGGAAAATTTTGTAGTATCTTCTCTAGCCCTTGAGGTTTATCTTAATATAGCTCGATTATTTCTGGGTTTTCTTATTGTACATTTGTTCTTTTGTACTATTTTCTTTGTTAAAATGTAATGTAATTTTAATAGCTTAACAATTTAATCCTTAATCTCAATACAATTTGGTCACAAGTGCATGACCTTATAGCTTAGTAATTTGGGTATCGAACTACAGAGAGGTATTGTAAGTACTGGTTTATCGGTTTTTAATAATCTAGACAAGTAAATATTGAGTGATTTTTTATAAACTGAATTATAAAAATGTTGGATGAATTAACTAAATGCAGGATGAATTATAAACTAATGCAGACTAAATTTCAGAATCTCAGCCTGAGTTTCAGACAGAATGTAGGATGAATTATCTGAATGCAACTTAAATTAACAAAATGTAGATTGAATTCCATAAACAGAAAATAATGAGAAAAATCAGAGAAAATGAATATCTAGGATTATGGTTTCACTATAATACTTTTAATTATGTATTTCTAATTGTTTTTTTAATATTTGGGTTGCAATTGTTGAGGGGGTGTTATCATAAGGTAAATGTTTATCCACTTTCGCGGCTTCGCACCGTATCTAGATTAAATAGGTCTTCTACGTTCGTGGCTTACCAGTTTTAATCTGAACCCATTAAGCTATTTGATAATCCGTGTTTTTTCCCAAAAGCCTTTTGGACTACTTTCGTAGTTCCGAGTACTTAAGTTTGTTTATGTTGTTCAAGCAATTCAATTTCTCATTTCGGTCCATCACCAAATTCATCTAGTATTGTTTGCATAACTATCACTATTTTAAAAAGTACTTCTAATATAAATTTCTTATTTCGGTCTCAATTTATTATTAGCGGATCTCTTAATAAAATAAGAAATAACCAAACAAACCATTTAAGCATTTATAAACAATTCAATATCACAATCACAAATAAATTCAAACAACTAAATTAACATAACAAAAGTATCAAGTTACTTCCATATCCTTAGATAAAATGTTTAGCCAAGTATATTTTCAACATAATCCCAAGTCATATTTGATTTCATTAAAATTAGAAAAATAAAAGAAGAAGAAGAAAAATTAAAACCTCCCTTAATCAAATACAACTCTTCCTTTGCCTGTGACCGAGTCATATTTGGTTTGCCTGTGACCGAGTCTCCCTTTTCTTCAATTCCCTCAAAAATTCAAAGTGACAAAAAATTAAATGCTAAAGTCAAGATGGTCTCAGTTTTCCAGCCAGAGCCTAATATATCCTCTCATCCCATTGAATATTTTTTTTTTGGTAAGAAATAAACGGACATTTTTCTTAATACCCCAAAATAAAAAGTTAATTTTAAAAATAACCCCGCATCCTATTTTTTTTCAAAAATAACCTAACCGCCTGGCCCACGGGCGATCTCCTCGGAGACCAAACCGCCTCTCCCACGGGCGGTCTCCTAGGGACCAAACCGCCCCCCCCACGGGCGGTCTCCTTTTTTTTTTTTTTTTTAGAGATTTGAGTATTTTGATTTAAATAATTTTGTGAAGAAAAAATTTTCTTGTTTAGAGTGTATGCCAAAAAATAAGACATGATATCCATACTAAATTGTCGATCCGAACCGTTCAAAGCCTAAATTGTCGATCTGAACTGTTCAACATGATATCCATACTAAAATATGGTTAGGGATGAAATTTTATAATTTTTAAAATTTTTTTACTATTTTTTAAGATGGGTAGAAAATCATTGTTTTTTGAACGGTTCAAAAATAGTGATTTTGTACCTATCTTAAAAAATAGCAAAAAAATTTCAAAAAATATAAAATTTCATCTCCATGCATATTTTAGTATAAATATTTTCTTGAACTGTTCGGATCGACAATTTGGACTTTGAAAATGAAAATATAAAATATGAGGCATGAAAAAAAGAGAGGCATTGGAACCCTCCTCTATATATATACATATATACATATACACATATACATATACACATATACACATATACATATACATATATACATATACATATACACATATACATATACACATATACACATATACATATACACATATACATATATGTTACGTTACGAAATTTTTATAATTAATTTCAAATGATTTAAACGAAAGAATCGATAAATCATGTTCACAAAATGGAAGTTTAAACCTTAATTAAGGTTCCCCTAAATAAGTAGGTTAAGTGTGAATCGAAACCGCGTCGAAATTTCGAGATTTTGAAACTTTATAGGCTGAGTGCGGATAGGATTGACCCGTAGTGCGGGTGGGAGCATCCGCACTCATGCAATTCTGTGTTGGTCTGAAATTTGCTAAGTACTGAGTGCGGGTGAGTGACCCGCAGTGCGGATGGGTCCAGCCGCACTCATGAATTTCTGTATTGCACTGAATTTTTCCTGAAAATTGACTAAGTAGTGAGTGCGGGTGAGGGATCCGCAGTGCGGATGGGTGCAACCGCACTCATGAATTTCTGTGTTAAACTTCCTGAAATCGGCTAAGTACTGGGTGCGGATGAGGTTGACCCGCAGTGCGGGTGGAGTTCATCCGCACTAGGCTCGGATTTTCTGAAATTTCTGTTGACAACTTTCCAAGTCTCGAGTGCGGGTCAAGCCACCCGCAGTGCGGATGGGTGCATCCGCATTCAGGGTAATTTTAACCCTAAAATCCAAATCAAAGCTTCTCTCTCTCTCTCTTCCACCATTCCCCATTTTTAAGTGATTTTCGTCCAAGAGAGAAGAAAAAGAGCTCGTGAGTTTTCGTTTCTTTCAGACTCCCGATTGTTGCGAGAAATCGAGTTTGGAACCGAGAAAGCAGCCGAGGATCTCTCCGAACCCTCCTATTTGGTATTTCTTTCTCTCTCTATTTCTTTCGAAACCTCGAATTTTCTCGATTTCTCAGATTCTCGTTTTAAACCCGAGATTTGGGTTCGAATTGCTCGAGGACTAGTTCCTCTACACTCCTTACTAGTTTGTTTGTCAATCTTTTTCCCGATTTCTTCCGATTTGTGAAATCTGATTTCTAGGGTTTCGTGCCAAAATTGAAAGTTGGCATAATCGTGATTTGATTTGTTTAACCCGACCAATTAGACTTGTAATCAGTAGGGTTGCCTCCTGATCGTGAATTTTTAGAACGTTTAACGGTTAATTTGAGGTTTTGACCAAATTAGGGTTAACCAATCGGTAAATTGAATTGAACCGAGAACCAAAGTAGTGAAACGGTGATTGATGGTTACCAAAGTGAAATAATATATGGCTAGAGGGCCTAGATGAAATGGTGCACCGTTATGTGAGATTTTGATAAGAAAAGAGGAATCGAAAGAATTGGTACCAAAGCATAGGAATTGGTTAAGGAATGTAAAGGCCCTAGTACCACTCGATTAAACTCCTCGATCATGAACCAAGGTTAAACCTAGAATACGTGTGATATAGGTGTAGGCTCGGTCGAGCAAGACGTAGCGAGGCAATTCGAGACGCCTGATCCATAGTTTAAGTGGTACGCTCATCATAATAAGGTGCGGGATTCTTGGACTTGTTTGATACTTTATTTTCAGGAATTAAACTGTTTATTCGTTTGTCATGTTGAATGATTAATTGTTGCATATTTTGGAATTCATGCTGTAGATTGATTCTTGCATAACTGAGAATGATTTAAATTGTTCGGTTAAGATTACTTGGCATGTTGGTATGGTTATTATTTGATTAGTTCTATAAATTGTTCTTGATGTGAATGAATCTGTCAGGCCGACCTGTTTAGGTGGCTGGATAAGGTGACGGTGACCTATCCGTTGACCTGTGTTTATGAATTTGCCAGACCGACCTGTTTAGGTGGCTATATTAAGGTGACGCTGCTGACTTATGCGTTGACCTGTTAGAATTTGCCAGACCGACCTGTTTAGGTGGCTGGATTAAGGTGACGCTGCTGACTTATGCGTTGACCTGTTAGAATTTGCCAGACCGACCTGTTTAGGTGGCTGGATAAGGTGACGGTGACCTATCCGTTGACCTGTTTAATGAATTGTGCAAAGCTGATAGCTGATTGTGATTCTATTTGAATGAAATTGCAAAGTTGAGCGGTATGGCTGACTTTGATTCCGTGTGATTGCAGTTGTGTCAAGTTGACCTGTATAGGTGACTTGTAACCAGACCTTAGGAAATGGTTAAGCCAAACAACAACTACAGATGGGTGTCAGATAAATGGACCAGCTTGGTTGGCCATCTGTAGGCGTCTGTAACCCTACAGATGTGGGTTTGATAACGGTCCAGTTCGAAAGAACATCTGTAGTTGCTACAAGCCCTAATGAATTGAGTTAAGCCAAAATATCTGTTGTGTTTGAAATTCATCTTGGAAATTTCGTGAACTGTGTTTCAGGTTGATTAATTGTTGTCGAGCATTGGTATACTGTTATTTATGATTATATACATCTGTTTGCATTGTTATTGTTTGGGTTTCATTGTTGAATATGGAGTTTGATTGCAAGTCCAATAGTCTGAACTGTGGCAAATTCGCACTGAGAATTTATTCTCACCCCCACCCTCCCGGTTATTTTACAGGTACTGGTGCGACTGATTCCGGAGAGGCACGCGAGTAGTAGGCCATAGAAGCTTACCATCTCAGGACCCTAGATATTTTGGTGTATAGTTTTAGGGTAGGCCTCATGGTTGGTATCCGGATGAGATACTTATATTGTATTATTTACTGTCCAGACTGTGTACTCTGATTTTAAATGAGAATGATTGAATTGTGTGTTGTTTTGATTGAATTGTTAATTGCCTTGTAAGCATACACGACGTTGTATGCTTACGGCGGGGGACTGTTACGACCCGTGGCCGCGGGGTGTGACAATATATACATATACATATATACAAATTTTTTTGTTATAAACTCATTTTTTTTATAATATATGTATATATAAATATATACATATACATATATTATATAGAGATAGGCTAATGTGCCTGGCCCACGGGCGGTCTCCTAGGGGACCAAACCGCTCCTCCCACGGACGGTCCTCTTTTTTTTTTAGAGATCTGAGTATTTTGATTTAAATATACACATATATATATATGTATATGTATATGTGTATATGTGTATATGTGTATATGTGTATATGTGTATATGTGTATATGTGTATATGTGTATATGTGTATATGTGTATATGTGTATATGTGTATATGTATATGTATATGTATATGTGTATATGTATATATGTATATATATAGAGAAGGGTTCCAATGCCTCATTTTTTTCATGTCTCATATTTTATATTTTCATTTTCAAAGTCCAAATTGTCGATCCGAACTGTTCAACAAAATATTTATACTAAAATATGCATGGAGATGAAATTTTATATTTTTTGGAATTTCTTTGCTATTTTTTAAGATAGGTACAAAATCACTATTTTTGAACCGTTCAAAAAACAATGATTTTCTACCCATCTTAAAAAATAGTAAAAAAATTTCAAAAATTATAAAATTTCATCCCTAACCATATTTTAGTATGGATATCATGTTGAACGGTTCGGATCGACAATTTAGTATGGATATCATGTTGAACGGTTCGGATCGACAATTTAGTATGGATATCATGTCTTATTTTTTGGCATACACTCTAAACAAGAAAACTTTTTCTTCACAAAATTATTTAAATCAAAATACTCAAATCTCTAAAAAAAAAAAAAAAAAAAAAAAAAAAGGGAGACCGCCCGTGGGGGGAGCGGTTTGGTCCCTAGGAGACCGCCCGTGAGTGGGGCGGTTTGGTCTCCGAGAAGACCGCCCGTGGGCCAGGCGGTTAGGTTATTTTTGAAAAAAAATAGAATGCGCAGTTATTTTTTAAATTAACTTTTTATTTTGAGGTATTAATAAAAATAGCCGAGAAATAAAGGCCCAGTATGCGCCAGCTAATATCTCTTTTTTTGTAAAATAAGTGCTAGCTAAGATAACTAAAATAAAAAATGCCAGCGGCAACCAAAATAAGTAGGAATCCAAGAAAATGTTCAAATGATTCATGCTCTGCCGATTACTCTCCAATTCTTTCCTTATAAGATTTTTATTGATTTGTTTCTCCATTCGGCTTGACATTTTTGATCTTCCGTGCACATACAAATCACGCGGTTTCATGCTCCAATTCTGCAGTAATTAACAACTTGCGCATTATCTTATATCTCGACTAACATTAATTAAAATTAAGCGAAATAATAAATAAAATGCAGCAAAACATGATAATTAAGATAAGATTTGGGATCAATTGTGTGTCAATTAATGCGTCAAATTATGATTCATCAAAATGGTATTGAAACTTTGATTTCATAATAATTTTTCTCCTCTTTTCTTAAAATTAATGCTAGTGGAGCTGATTTTTAACTATTTTCTGCTGAATCTACTTCTTACCTTCGGAAGGGATATTACAAAACTAACTGTATCCTTCAAATTGTCCAAGCAGTTACAAGTTAGTTTTCTAATCCAAAAAGTCAACCGTTACCCCCGAGCTACTTGTACTTCCCGATAAAATTCGTACTCCATAGTACATGTATACGAGAATAAAATTCGTACTACATAGTACATGTATACAAGAATATATAGAAGAGTTCTCGAAATTTCAAAAATTCAAATTATGTACGATATAAAAGGGAAGAATTAAATGTTCCATTGACTTTCTTATCTCAATTTTCGTACTCTATATACCCCAATAATATCTCAATTTCCTTCACCTACCCGATGGACATGTCCCCGCCGCCTCCGATGGCCCCAGTGAAGAAGCACTACACAGCCATGACCTTCTTCTGGGGCAGGAAGTCGGAGGTCCTTTTCACCAACTGGCCCGGGGACAGTCGAGGCATGTACGCCCTGGCACTGATCGTCGTCTTTCTGTTGGCTGCAGGAGCAGAGATAATCAGCACCCACCGCCTGGACAGGCTCGCACACAACAAGGGCCTGGCACAGACGGCGGTGCACACATTGAGAGTCGGGCTTATGTACCTCCTCATGCTCGCAGTCATGTCGTTCAACGGGGGCATCTTCATAGCCGCATGCGTGGGACATGCGGTCGGGTTCTTGCTTTTCAGGAGCGCAATTTTCAGTAAGCCATCAGAGGAATTGACGATTTCGCGTGAAGAGAGCAAGCATTGCGACCTTCCTTCTACAAGCTGCTGATCATAATGAATTCTGCACCTGGAGAATGTGAATTATATCAATTTTATTATCATGTTGTGAACTTTTGGCTGTTTTGGATTTCCGATGGTTACTTGTTACTTGATCCGGTTGACGCAATGCATGTTGTTATTTGCTTGCAAAGGGTGCTTGTTAATTGTTTGAATGTTTGAATTGGCGTGAATACTGATGTTTTGATTTGATTGCAAAATGTGCTTGTTGTTTGAATGTCTAATTGGTGCTAATTATACGGTTATACCAATTCTTGAAACTATGTATTGTTTGATTTGGTTGCGAAAATGTGTTTGATTGTTTGGACTTTTTAATTTGAATAAAGTTTCTGATTCTTGTTTACTTTTATTATGGTGGTTAATAAAATTACGCTATGAAAATAATAAAGAAAAAATAATTGTGACTTTTCCGAAAAATAAAACACAAAACTGAAATTATTTTTAAATATAAAAAACTATGGGTGTTTATCCATTTTTGTTTATGTCATTAATTATAAAGGAAATTACCATGGTTGTTGCCTTGTTGGTTAGAGTCGAGATATTTTCTTTTCTTAAGCAGTAGCTAGGCCAATAAAATCTCTACCATTCAAATACGCTATGCATGAATCTCAAAGCACAAATAATACTGGCCTGGCCCCCTGCACTATGCTTGAATAGGCACCGTACAGGTTGGTCACGCAAAAGTTGAAATACCGATACTGAGACGAGCTACACTAATAGAAATACAATCTGACAATAATCCAAGCCAGACACCAATACTTGAAAGGATGACAAACAGACACAGAATCACCATACCGGATGGTATAGCCTTAAGCCCTTACTGCTGATCGATGCGTCATGAGATAAACACAAAGGTGGATGATGGGAGCACTCTTCTATGACTCATAGAGGATGCTATCATGCTACAGCACGCAACAGCACGCAACAGCACAACCATTGCAGTCAGCAGCAGCAGCAGCAGCAATAGATTTTATATTTTACTCTGGCAATAGTTTAGGTGGAGATGCTAATTGATGTAAGCTAAGAATAAAGAATCTCTAAGATTTTAGATGAAATATTTATAATTATCTCAAAATATATTTATAGTACTCATGTCTATGTCGCATACCATATAGACCACCCCGCAGATAGAGCTGCATACCTGTACTATTATTCCCTTTGGATGTCTTGGTTCGGTTCTATGCATATTTGAAAGGTTCTCCGACTCTAAGATCGGCTTGTGGAGGACAATTCAGATTATCACAAAATATAATATAATTAAACCACTCTCACTAATCTAATTATTTACATTTCCCTATTACTCACTAAGTAATAATTCTAAACCCTACTTATTACAAGTAATAAATAAGGTACAATGACTTAACATCTATAGGTATATGGAGGATATTGACATAGACATAACTATGCAAGGGCATATTTCAATAACATTCAAAGAATAACAAAATCTCAAATAGACATAAAAGAAAATAAATATAATAAATATATAATATAGAATTTATTACATCCAAATCCTAGAGAGGAGAAGCTTAGCTACTCAAAGCCATGATAAAATAAAAAAAATTAAATAAGAAAGACATAACCTAAACCTAGAGAAACCTCTTCCTTAGATGACGCATTCTTCTTCCGCCTTGGACTTCGAGCGCTTTCACTTCTCTAACTCTAGAATTTACATGCACTATTCTACTATAATCTATGGACTTACACAACTAAAACATGCACACTAATTCCTATTACATTAAGGGTTTATATAGTAATCCTAAGTGTGTGGTCAAGGAGAGCATGGAGGCCAATTTTACCCTCTCATGCCATATTTGGAGATTCAATATCTGTAGGTTCATCCTTCTAGAAGGTTGCTGCTCAACAACCGAGATTTCATCCAAACTAGACAGTCCATGGATTAGATCCGTGTGCCCATGCGGCATCAGTATATACCCGCATACGGTATAACTTATATTGTATGGGCTCTGACTTAGCCGAATTTTAGTGAATTTTACCATGTTACATGTTGTGCACTTTGTATGAGGTGTTTGAATACTCTATGTGATGCCCTATTTTGACGATTCCTTTAAAATTGATGTAAATATGACATTTTTGCTCTGTTTTTGGCTTAAATTCGCTATTTTCTCCAAAACCTGCCAAAATAGCCTAAAAACACGTTTGTACGCTTTTCTACCATTTTCCGTACTAAATGGTAGTATTTTCGCAATATAAATTGACATTATCACTTAGGCCGTGCTCAGACGAAGGGAGGCGGAAGAAAGGGAGGAGAAAATCACTGTGGAAGGGAGACGCTCACCCCCAAACCGTCTCTGCCCGAAGATTTCCCTTGCTCCAGAAGAGAAGAACCAGAGAGGGAGCAGAGGTGAAAAACTACTATTCGAAGGGGAGAGCGGTACCGCGTAGCTTTGATTTTCTCCGAACTTTGTCACCCCCAAATTGGGGTGTAGAAACTACTGTTCTGAGGGTAGCCTCCCCCGTCGTCCCCTCCTCTTCCTTCCCTTTAATTAGTGTTTCCCCTTTGATACTGGAGCATAGCCTTAGTAGAAGTGCCTTCATGGCAAGCAACTGAGAAGGTAGCACAATGTATTATATTACTGACAAAGATGCGTGATTGGATTTCAGTACACCACATCAATAGAGTAGCACTGAATACTTCTCATAACAGTGTTGTAAATAACAGTATGCGGTTGTCCGACGGATATGGTACTATCAAGCGATTAATCAGGAATAATCATGAATAATCGGTTATAATCGAAAATAATCGATCAATTAATCAGAAAAATCCATAATGGTTTGGTCACCGCCAACGACTAATCAACCGATTAATCAACCTGCACGAACTTTTTTTACAACACTGCCTCACAGAATAGCGAATTAGGCTAGAACCAACAACAAAGGGATCTAAGGTATACATGAAATTGCGACACTTTGTGAGATCACTCTAGACCGAACAATAGATAATGAATTCTTTTTAAGAGCAGCAACAAACTGAAATATAGAGAGTACATTCGGATCATCAAGAATAATATGGGGATAGTATTGTTCTTGAGTTAGTAACACAATTTCTGTTCGACAAATGCATGAAATAGTGGAAGAGTAGAAAAGGAAAGATGTTTCTATTCCATACAATTCCAATAATGTTCGGCACACTTGGAATAGTGAAAAAATGGAATTGAGCTAATTCTCACATCATTCTTCCTCAATTCCACCTCTACTATGGAATAGTGGGATGGAGTAAAGAGGGAGCTAAAGTATAAAAGGAAAGAGTTTGACTGCATATTTCCATCATAATTCTATTTTTTTTTTTTACTTTTTCTCTATTCTATTCAATTTCATTCATGTTCGGCTACTATTTTGTCATAATTCCTCACTCTTTCTCTATTCTACCACAATTCATTTGTGCCGAACAAGCCTATTAAGAATAGAGCTATTTTTGAAGTTAGTGTTGTTCTTGCTAACCCATTCAAACGATGAAATAATGTTAATTTCAAATTAGTGGTATTCTTACTATTATTGAGGTTGCATCCATACACTCGAATTTTTTATTAATAGAAAATAAATAAATAAAATATCAAAAAAGGGATGTCTTTTGGGTTTTATCGATATATAGGTAGATCGGGATGGTTTATCCCGTCCAGCTACAATGTTCTGGACGGGATAAACCATCCCATCCAGATTAGTGCTCTACTAATTTCGCTTAGCAGAAAAAAAAAATTTCTTGGACGGGATAGATTATCCCGCCCGGTACTGTAGTTTTCTTTTTTTTTGTTTTTGGTTTTTGGTTGCTGGTTTCATCTTAGATAATGATTTAAAAAAAAAAAATGCTACAGTACTAGATTGGATAATCAATCCCGTTCAAGAATTTTTTTTTTTTCTGCTAAGCGAAATTAATAACTAATTTGGTCGGGTAAATTAAAGAAAGCCGGACGGACTAATTGGTCCCGTCTGTTGGACGAGAAAATTCATCCCGATCTACCTATATATCAATAAAACGCAAAAGCCATCCCCTTTTTCGATATTTTATTTATTTATTTTCTACCTATGTAGATTAGGTTTTCTTTTTTCTTTCAACTTTACATTCCTGTTTTTTCGCTTAAGCTGAATTTAGTTTTTTGTTAGGGCCTTATTTACTAGGAATTACTTGTAATATTTGAACAAACTTTCCACTTCAATCAAAGATGCCTAAGGACTTTTCGTAAAACAAATAAATAATAATAATAGTTGAGATATTTCAGAGGATACGCACAGCGCACTTCATGCTAAGGCGTGAAAATTTAATTGTCCCATTATGACCCGGATTTTTTATTTTTTACTTTTGCTATTATTTTTGAGAAATTTTCATCTTAAATTGAAAATAATTTTTCCATATTTTAATATGTACATGCCGCCACGGCGCTACCCATAAGTTTGATTGTAACTATACAAACATAGGTCTGGATGCCAAATAAGTTCCTAAGGACAATATGTCTAATTAAATTCTTCGTGATATATTACAATTAGTGAACGTTTTTTTTTTTATTAATAATGACTTAACAAATTAACTGTATGCATGTTAACTGACAATCTATATATATATGATGTGTGTGATTGTCTGTCGGCAACTCAGCATATGAACAATAATAAACTTAATTAATTGGTTGCTTTAAAGATCACCATGTTAGAACATGAGAAATTATAATCAGTTAAGAAATAAATTAAATAAATAAGGCTACCTTTATATTTATTTTAAAATATTATATGTAAACAACTCGTTGGATGGCTCTGCAAAACCGAAGTTACTCTTCTCCAAAATTATAGAACCGCTACACGGATTCAAACTAAGGATGAATCATAGAGGATCTTGAGAGGGGATTGTCTATTCTCTCCTATATTTGGAGAATTGGAGGGAGGGACACGGGGAGCCAACGACCGCCAAAAATTTTCCGTTTCAGTTCTAGATTTCGCTCTAATTATTTTTCCTCTTTCTTCCTCACAATCTCCGTCAAGCTCTATGCAAATTATTCGATTTGGCTTCTTCGTCGAAACCTCAGCTACAAAATCGGTACTGATATTTGTCTTTTGGCTTCACAATTTTAAAGAAAATGCACCATAAGAGAAGAAGGGAAAGTTTTTGATAAAAGATGAGGGAAATTTTAGTAAGAATTGATCATTTTTCGGGACACAAATAAATGACAAGTTGTAAAGTTTATTTGTTTGTCAATTAATTTATTTCGATTGATCTTTGGTTCAAGTACTACGGAAATGACAATATCAAATTGCCCAGGAAAGTTTCCCTTTTTCTTCTTGGCAAAATTTTCTAATTTTTGTTTGATTGCGTCATAATAAAGAAAATGCATTTCTGGGAATATTAACTTTTCATAAGTTCAATTTCTGTTCAAAGTTCAAACTTTAATATGATATAGTGAACTCAGGTTGAATTCAGATTTCAGAATGCAGTATTCCCAAGCATGAACCATGACCAAAATTAGTTATAATTTCTGCAATTATATAATTTTTAGGATTCAATTCTGTCCATATATGATAATTCGACGGCAGTACAGAAATTTTAAATGTAGATTTTATCTTTATTTTTCTTTCTATAATGGTAATAAATGTCTACATCAATGAATTTCTATTCTTCGTCTAATTAATATGCAACAAGAGACCAGATATAGAACATCCAAATTCAGTTTATCAGAATAATACCAGTATATCGTAATACGATGGGCAGTTATGCCTTTCTTTAAAAAAAAAAAATGAAATAAAATAGAAAGTAACACGCACACAGCTATCCTGTCAGTTGGTCAATTTGTTTTGTT
This sequence comes from Carex rostrata, assembly GCF_964058835.1. Classification (NCBI taxonomy): domain Eukaryota; kingdom Viridiplantae; phylum Streptophyta; class Magnoliopsida; order Poales; family Cyperaceae; genus Carex; species Carex rostrata. The sequence goes on from NC_135937.1 coordinate 8,278,773, forward strand.
GGGTCGGAATAAGTTATTAATAAGACTTATTAGTACAGTAATTCAACTAACCCTATGACGAAATCAAGTTGCATTGGTAAATTTATGCCAAATTGGTTTAACCTTTTTCTTTATTCAAATTTTATTAATTTATTTGTCATTCTTTAATTATAGAAAGCAATGTATTGTGAGACTTGGAATTATTGGAGTTGGGGTTGTGGTGTGGAGTAGATTTGTCTACTTAAGAAGTTGGTCCTTGTTAGGCTTGTTTGAATTAAAAGAAAATGCTTCAAAGAACTGGCAGCATCTGCCAAGAACCCTCAAAAAAGAAAATGCTTCAAAGAAATGGGTATTTTCACAAAAGAAATTAAAAATCTTAGAACCAAAATTACCTAAGTATTTCGAGCTTTTGGACACGAGATTTTCTCAAGAAATTTTTTAATTTTTATGTCCTATAAAATTTGCACGATATATGGAGCGTCAATTCTGGATTTGTCTTGTTGCATGAGGCAAGTTATTAATTTTGTGAGCTACAGATCTGTACATGTCAAGCAGAACCCAATCAATTGCTTTTACAATATAAAAATCTCAAAATATTAACCAGCTTCATTTATATAAGAATTGGCTTTCGTGGAATTATTTTACATCTCAGCCTGGTTCACTGAACGCAGAACTAATAAAATTTTCTTTCTGCCATCTTCTCTTCAATTTTAAGGGAAAAAAAAAATCTCATCTCAAAAATAAGATGTATATTTTGGTTCTAACTTTTAAAAGATATAATATTTGAAAGAGAATTACTTTAATGTTCTTGTCAGTTAATTTTAGAAAACCTCAAGTTTTAAAGTCAGAAAGTTAAATTTGGTGTATTGATGCATTTTTTTGTTTTTTATTTCTCTTATTTCAAACAGATCAATTCTATTTAACTGGTGCATATCAAGCCTACGTATGAGCTCTTTTGATGGCCTTTTGTGCTGCTGCTGACACCTCAAGATGTTTACTTGTGGTGTTTATAAGTCGCAGTCTATTGATGGCCATAGAGAGAGATTTGTGAGGTACAATTACTATTTTTTTTTTTTTTGCACTTTTCATGCATATGGTTTTAATCTCAGGACAAATCTGTTATCTAGGTTAGAGGAGTCAAGCCCGAAGTTATCTGTCACAACCCCTCCTGGTAGAATGAACAGAACGAGCTTCTCAATTGAACCATTTGGCACTAACTCCAAAACAAAACCCAAATCTTTCAAGAAAGGGGTTATAAAGAGCTCTGAGCAGCTGCGTTCCTTCGGCCGGTCAATCCGATACGGTGTATCTCATGCGGTCTTTGCAGAGGATCTCAATAAAAAAGAGAAGAAAATATTTGATCCCCAAGATAAGTTTCTGCAATGGATGAATCGACTATTCGCTCTTTCATGTTTTCTCGGGGTTTCGATTGACCCGTTGTTTATGTATCTGCCAACAGTCGATATTGAAAATAACTGCCTCGGGATAGATAGGAAGCTTGCTGTTGCCGCGACCACCTTGCGCACGGTTATTGATTCATTGTATCTTGGGCGCATGGTGCTTCAATTTCGGACTGCTTTTATCGCACCTTCATCTAGGGTATTTGGCCGAGGTGAGCTGGTGATTAATCCTGAGCAGATTGCAAAACGCTATCTAAGGAGATACTTTATTGTAGATTTTCTCTCAGTATTTCCTCTCCCTCAGGTATTGGACCAAGTCGGCATTTTAGTTGAATATTTCATCTATCTATGGCTTATTTTTTATATAACTGCTTCGTAACATCTACGTACAGATTGTATTATGGAGATACCTGCACCAATCAACAGGTGCAGATGTGTTGGGCACAAAAACTGAAGTGATTATTATCGTACTTATGCAATACATACCCAGATTTTTGCGCATTTTTCCTCTAATGACCGAACTCAAAAGATCGTCTGGTGTTGTTGCTGAGTCTGCTTGGATGGGTGCAGTTTACTATCTGCTGTGGTATCTACTCGCAAGTCATGTAAGTTATCCTTTGGATCATCTCACATTTTCTATTTTATTAGTTCATGGTGTCAGCATAAATTAGACTTTAAGCAGCAAGTGCTTTTTTCTTTTTTATATTCTTGGTCGTTTTGGCAAAGATCTAAATAATCATAATTGTTTTTGGACCCGACAAACCATTTTGCATTTTTTACTTTGTTTCTTAATTCTTATGTTCTCCTATATGCTAACCACAAATCATAAATACTCCAAAAGCGTGATATTGCTCTCAAATATATATATATATATATCCCAAAAGCATGATACACCACACAAGCACAAGCATTGATTCCATTTTATTATTTCTTTTTTGTACCTCATTTTTAGATAGTTGGTGCACTCTGGTACTTCCTAGCTGTTGAGCGCGAAGATAGCTGCTGGAAAAAGGCATGCAAATCACCAGGATGTCACAACAGCTTTTTATACTGTGGTAATAATTATTTACCGGGGTACAACGAGTGGGCTAATACTGGAAGAGATGATCTGATTAAGAATTGCTCAGTGATAGAAGATAACCCTGAGTTCAATTTTGGTATTTACGAATCAGCACTGAACTCTGGGGTTGCTTCATCTGTGAAATTTCTTCCCAAGTTCTTTTTTTGCTTGTGGTGGGGACTTCAAAATCTGAGGTATGTACTCTCTTCCTTTTAATTTGTTATTTAGAGCATTGATTGTGAGTTTTGTTCTCCTAAAAAACAAAGAATTCCAAACAATAAATTAATAAACCTGTGTGTAATACATATCATTATATATCAAAGGTGAAATGTTGGAGTATATTTATTGACCTGTAATACAGGTGTGAGTCAGAGGTCATTGTTTCATAAACCATGCTCCAGATAATACCTTCATTTATAAAAGAAAAATCAACTACTAAAGCTATATCTCAATTCACAATGTAATTGTCCAAGAAGTGAATATGGTGAGGAACTGAGGATTCAAACATTTATACTCTTTTACCTTAGTATATGCTTGTAGAGGTTATATATATACAAAAATTTCTTCAAGGTAAAAGAACTGGCAGTAGTGTAAAAGTCATAAAATTGCTAGCATTTTTTTCTCCAAAGCTACAAATTCTGGCTTCACATCTCGTGATTTTGCAATACAATTATTTCAACTGTTATTTATGCAAGGTTCTTTTAGATTGTAATCCTTATCTTTTTGTTCGTGCGTGCGCATATGGGTACTAACAATTTCTGACTTTCTTGTGATTTTGTTGTGACATCTGACAATAGCACACTGGGTCAAGGGTTACAGACAAGCGTCTATACTGTAGAGGTTATCTTCTCGATTTCTCTGGCTATCTTAGGTTTAATTCTTTTCGCCCTACTTATCGGTAATATGCAGGTAAATTAATAGGTGTCATATTATAAATTATATTTTTTGTTTGATCTTTTCATTATTCCGCTTGCTTTGGATCATTTGCTTTTGCTTTATTGTTGAATGCATATGGTAAAAAAAAGTTCCCTACCCCGTGAAACCCCCGATAACCTAAAGCAATCAATAAAGAAAAATAACGAAGAGCTCAAAAAAAAAAAAAAAAAAAAAAAAGAGAGAGAGAGAGAGAGAGCAAGTTCCAAATGCCTCATGTCTTTCATGCCTCAATAGTGCATCACATCCTTATCTCCATTTTAAAGTCCAAACAGTCAATCTGAATCACTCAACATGATCACCATATTAAAATGTGCTTGAAGACTAAATTTTATATATTATTTTAAAAAAATTACTAATTTTTTAGAATCGTCCAAAAACAGTGATTTTGTACCTATCTAAAAAAATTAGTAAAACATTTCAAAAAAAAAAAACATAAAATTTGGTCTTCAAGCACATTTTAATATATGGAGTAGTTCAGATCGACTGTTTGGACTTTGAAAACAGAGAAATCCTACGCCTCATCCAAGTGCAAGACCATAAATTGTTTTGATCTAACTGGAAACCAATATCTTCCATAGACCTATCTTCAATCGTCGACAATCCGGTTGGAGGAGATGAGGGTGAAGAGGTCAGACTCCGAGCAATGGATGCGCCACCGGCTTTTGCCACATGACCTGAAGCAGCGAGTGAGGAGGTATGACCAATACAAGTGGCTTGAGACTCGTGGGGTCGATGAAGAGAACATTGTGCAGAGTCTTCCGAAGGATCTCCGGAGGGACATCAAGCGCCATCTCTGTCTTGGCCTTGTCCGAAGGGTAATTTTATATTTGTTTTTACTTGGGGTCGAGAGGAGATTATTTTTGTGCGTTTATATAAAGTATAAATAAAGCTTAAGAGGAACATTCATCATCTTTGCCAGCCATCTGGTGTTAGATTATATGTTTCGGTATCACTATGGTCTGTAATTAGACCTTCCCCAAAAATACTCTTTACCTGAATGTATGAAGTACTGCACATCCACATGTGATTGTCAAGATGCTAAGACTGTGATCTGAAACAATAGATAAAATCTTATCAGGTCAACTATATGCACTAGTATTATTTAGTCCATTTTTTTTATGCAGGTACCTTTATTCGAAAACATGGATGAGCGGCTCTTAGATGCGATATGCGAGCGCCTCAAACCGAGTCTCTGCACAGAACACACATACATAGTCCGGGAGGGTGACCCAGTTGATGAGATGATTTTTATAATTCGTGGCCGCCTCGAGAGTGTCACCACTGACGGTGGCCGCTCAGGTTTCTATAACCGTGGTGTCCTCAAGGAGGGTGACTTCTGTGGTGAGGAGCTCCTCACGTGGGCCCTAGACCCCAAGTCGGGCTCCAACCTCCCTTCTTCCACTCGCACCGTGCGGGCCCTCACCGAGGTCGAAGCTTTTGCATTAATTGCTGATGAACTCAAGTTTGTGGCGAGTCAGTTCAGACGCTTGCATAGCAAACAGGTGCAGCACACATTTCGGTTTTACTCGCAGCAGTGGCGCACATGGGCTGCGTGCTATATACAGGCAGCATGGAGGAGGTTTTCTAAAAGAAAAGCTGCAGAGATAAGAAGGAGAGAGGAGATGGAAGACAGCGTGTCACCCAACACTTCATCCAGCCTAGGTGCGACGATCTATGCCTCCCGATTTGCAGCAAATGCTTTGAAAGGGTTGCATAGGATCCGGAGTATGAGGATCCGAGATTTAACTATTCCAGTGCCGAGGCCCCCTGAACCTGATTTTGGGATAGAAGATTAACTTGATTGCTTAGGTTAATTAACATATTCTGACTTGGTAGCATGGAGTGGTGAAATATACTAATATTACTGTAGTATAAATAAAAGTAGATTTCGGTTGCATGGGGGTTTGGGGAGGGGGGCCTTCTTTGTTAATTGTACATGCATCTATGAAATTTGAAGATTAATTTGCTCGTTTAAATTTTGAAAGAGGTTGTGAAGCAGCACTGCATATGATCCTGGCAAACAAAAAAGGTCATATTAATTCATTAGCATAAAAACCGCAAGTTCTCTGTTTATTTACATACTGTTTCATTTTTTTTTTCTCTGGGGTGTTAATAGGAGATTTGCATGGTAAATGCCAAATATGAAGGATAGTAATTGGCTTGTTAAGTTTAGATAGACAAAGAAGGATGGATAGTAATTGGGTTATGCTCAATTAATTGCTCATATCTATGTCCTGGCACAAATTTGAAGTAAACTTCCCAATTTTTTTCAAGTATATACACCATTATATTATGTATGTATATACACATTTGTTCAAGTAGCATTGATGTATAAACAAATGAAATACAACTGCATTATCCCTATGCGCAGTGTAGGTATCAACTGTGTTTCACATTTCCGGACAACCAAACGAACCCCATAGATTGATGATGGACAATATATTTCACCGTATAACGAAATATAAATTGAATATCAAATAAATTTTGTTAACGAGGAGGAGCAAATGTTTTCATTTTTTTTTTTTGGTCTCTATTACGTCTTTATTTTAAAAAATAATAATAGTTCAAAATTTAAAACTTAAAAATAAAAATAAAATTATTAGATATGATCTACATTTTATCTATAATAAAATTATTAGATATGATCTACATTTTATCTATGCACGTGTAAAAAATTATGATATTTCAACTTTGTTTTTGTTATCACTAAGAGCTTGTAAAAACGTACTAATATGAATAATTTCTAAACGTTAATTTTTAACTTACTGATTCACATAAAAACAAAACCAAAATATGATTTTTTTTTATGAGCATATAGAAAAAATAACGTAGATCACATCTAATAGTTTTATTTTGACGTTTTTGATCTAAATTTTGCATTATTAATGTTTTAAAAATAGAGCCATGGTAGAGGCACACAAAATGAAGACATTTGAACCCTCTTCTTTGTAAATTTCTACACGATTGAAATTTTGGAATAAAAAAATGACAATTGAGTCCAATCAGAAACTAACCCGTCGCATATCTATTCAAAGTACTAATCACCCAACCCAGTTACCACTACAAGCACAACTGTTACAGACTTATAGGTAGGGGTGAGAAAATCGCTCTTAACTCATAACTTGTTCGCTAAAAACTTGTTAAAAACTCACTCATTAACTTAATAAATCAAACATGAGCATACTCCCAACTCGCCCATAACTCGTTCATTCAGAACTGAGTTAGATAAAATCATACCACACTTAATTTCAAGTAGTTCCCAACCGAATTCAAACCCAAATTAAATTAAAATTAAAAAGGACCACCAGAACCTAAATTAAATTGAATGATATATATGTTATTCTTTCAAGAGGATCTGATTATGACAATTTGTTTTTTTTTTTATCAGGTGTAATGTATTCATTAATTATGTAGAAAGTTGTGCAACATTAAGACACGAAGTTTGGATTTATGAACAAAAACAAAATCAAAACAGTATGCAAATAATTTGTTTTACGTGGGTATCTATAAGACACCGTTGAAATTAATTAATTGATAATTTGTGATGCTTGACTATGATTGTACAACTCGGCATGTCAATATGTCAATATTTTTTATTAGAGGAATTAGCTATCACTTATCATTTTGTCTAGTTCTAAGACAAAATTCAAAATTGCCTATAGACTTAATTTCTTAATGAGCACGAGTCAACTTGAACATTTAACGAGTTGAACACGAGCACAGTTGTCTTCTCAACTTGAGTTGACTTGCTCATTAAACTAATGAACCGAGTATGAACATACACAACTCGCTCAAACTCGCATCATTAACAGTCCTGCTTACGGGCAATGAATTTCGTACATCATGATTAGTTTAAAGATTTATATGGAGATCTGTTCAATGGTATTATGATATAGACAGGAAAAAGGGTGCTATTATGACCTTAAAAAAACTCGTTCCTATGCAGAAATATGTTTGTTTTTGTTTATGATCAATTTTGTTCGGTGTATTTCAACAAACTTAACCAAATTTAAACTTTATCATACAAGAAAGCCCATGTCGGTTTATTAGATCAGTTACCCAACACAACTCTGGAATCGTTGCAATGAACCAATGACAGTAGCAGCTAACCTTTTCCTTTTCAAATCTGTGCAGGAAAAAAACCAACCAGCCATAGGACCGTGTCACACACACAAAATATTCTTGTAACAAATTGGTAAGTTAAAATTTCTAAGGCTCATTTATTCTCTTTCTTCCGTTAATTAAGGAGAATTATCTGCAGAAATGGAGATTTTTTTTATTGTAAATTGGATTATATGCTGGGAACCAATGGTGTTTGATTTTCAAAATTTTACCGATTTTAAAAAAGATTAATTTGAAATTGACCCAATTAAAAGGAACAAACACTTGAGCAAATTGCCATAGCATTTTGCAATAGCATAATTGAACAATGGCCTAGAGGGACATGAACTCATCCCCAAGATCTCACAAGAGAACCAATAAATTAACATTAACAGCATCAGCATTTAGTACTATCAAGGTCGGGAAATAATAAGGTCAATCTGAAATGTGCCGCCAAAATTACTGGTTGGTGGAGCATAGCTCAGATACAAGGTTGACCACACCCCACATTGATGCATCATTCTACAAAAACAAAATTTGAACAAGCACAATGAACATTTTGCAGAAAGAATGAATATGAAATGATTTGCATACCAGATAAAAAAGGAGACACTAACCAGATAGACAATATCAAATGCTTCTGAGTAATCCTTGAGAGATTTCTCTATGTTACTATTCCTACATAGAAGAATTACAATAATTTAAGTAGAGTTTCATATTACATGCACATACATGGCCAACAAAGTAATACTGATTGGAAAAAACATAAATGCAAAAGAAAAGGAGCAAACGGAATTTACATTAGTGTATAGTCTTTAGCATGGCATAAGAACAATTTTACTAGAAAATAGGAAATACTTTTTACTACTTAGAAAGAACAGACTTCAATAGTAGTTTTGTCAAAAAAATTCTCCGGTGATTTTACCAGTTACATTGTGGGTCCCACTTGAAAATCATAAGCTGTATCGCATGAATATTGACAACAAGGAAAAAACTATTCTTCTTATGTAATGTACTTTCATTGAACTACACCATATTTATGGAGTATACCTTTTTAATCAGTATATTTGTTAATCCAGTTCATTAAAATTACATCTTTTCTGGTTCTAATTCATTCAAAAAGATAAACATTAAAAATAACCTTAGTATGAAAAGAAATTGGAGATATTTCACTTACAGAAAGCCAACAGCAATACGGTTTTCAAAGCTGACACCATCTGACATGCCAAGATCGCCTAATCCATCACCTAATAACAGAATGTTGGTCCTGTCTTTCACAAATGTTCCATTCACATCTGACCCATCTAAATTCCCAAATTCATCATGGATTGGTGCAGCCATGTCGATTGCATGCTCATTTTTGTTGAAAACATGAATTGTCTTACCTGATCTTTTAAAAAAAAATAAAGATATGAGAGAGGGGGTGGGGGAGATATGGAAAAGTTTAAATTCAGGACTTTGGTAGAGGTTATGTTTGCAATGGAATGTGAAATGTATAATCAGGTACACTTAAATTCTTACCATTGTATTTGCAAGGATCATCAAATATATATAAAACAGAAGAATCAAAATTGACCTTTAAAGGCTACCAGATAGCCTCTTTCATCAAATTGCATCCTGTTCGACACAACTTTTATGTTCTTGAACGACCGATGCAGCTTTTGTCTAAACACCTAATTCAAAGTGACATGTATAAATAAATAAACTGACTAAAAATTTTAAATGCAAATTTAATGCATTGATGGTGTCGAATTTACCTCCTCTATGATATCAGCAAGCCCAGCAGAAAATATTACAACAGGTATATCCCTCTCCTGAATTATGAAAGCAATGGAACATTAGTCTAGATTTTATATTGTTGCTTCAATAATTTAAGTTTTCACGTATTGGAAATGAATAATTAAGCAAGAAGCAGCTAACCTCCAAGAATTCAAAAAGCTGAACCACACCATCTCTAAAAGAAATAGTAGCATCAGCCACAGATTTCTTTATTGCATTATATGTAAGGCCACCCTCAATTAAAAGGCCATGCGTTTTTTCCCACCTATAGTGTGATTTTCATAATACAAAGCATTCAGTACTTTTGACAATAAAAGAAGTATTTCTATCTCCCAAATGACAAATGGCCTCAATTATTTTTTCAAAATACTTGAGCATAATATCGGCACCTTATATCACATAAAAATAATTGGCTTGTGTAAACCTCGATTTTCTTACTAAACATTTCTTCCAAAATTACAATTCTTAAAAAAATTCATAAAAAACAAAAGGGGGGATTTAAGTTTACCATTCCTCCATGAGCTTTGTTTTCTCCTCAATTGGTATCGAAGGAGAGATTTCGAGTGGATGGTAGTAATCATACAGCATTTGCCTCTTTGCATCATACTCCGCATTTCCTTGTTGCAACAATCCATGACTTGCTAAACATTACACAAATCACCACGATATATTAAAAGATACCAGCAATAATTCACATAGGAAAATAAAGTAACCAGAGACTTAAGAAAAAAAACCCTACTCTGGCCGCGGGCTCCATTGCACCAGTACTTGGTGAGTGTACCATCAAAGTCTGCAATCACCTAAAATCAATAATTAAGTAGTCAATAACTTAAATTGACTAAAGCAATTTGTACAATAATTTGCACATAAACATAAGGAGAATTACATTTTTTTTTGTCTTAGTTTTAAGAAAATGAAAATTCTATCTGGCAATAATACTAATTTACTTTGCCAATTTGTCCTCTTGGACTGGTTCAAAGACTAAATTATCAAGAAAAACACACTAGTCAGGTTTTGGGTACACTTTAAATCAACAAATAACAAATAGAGGTAGGCTAAATGGGAACTTTCTCACTTGCAATTTAGAGGTGCCAGCATTGCGGATGGAAGCCTTCTTCCTATCAAGTAAATCGGCTTCTCTCACCACGACTTGAGACATGGCTGTTTTTGAGCAAAGGCAGCACCTTTTATAAAGTGAGAGAGAAACGGAGATATGACGGTGCGGAGATGTACAAGTAGAAGAGGGGAACGAGAGAGGAGATTTCCAGTGAGAAAGCGGAGCAGTGCAGCGGAGAAGGGGTAGTCTCATGAGAGGGAATAAAGCTGTATAATAATTGAATTTTGGAAGGATTACTTTTTATGTTTTTCTTCGTTTTTTTTTCTCTCCTTTTCTGTTTCTGGGTTTCCGGGGCTTCTGGATAGTGAAGCAAGCAGTTTAGATTTTTGTTTCAAACTTTTTTACTCTTCTTTTCAATTTTTCTTGTATTTGACATTTGGGACCGAAATTTTATTAACAACCATAAATAAATTCAAATTTCACAAAATACATCCGTTTTTTTAAAAAAAAACAATTCAGAATAATCAAACCGCTGGACTATTCAGTCTAAATCTGCTGGATAATCCAAGAAATATAGAAGAGCTCTTTCACTATGTTTGGTTGTGACCTAAAGGATGGAATAAGGAGTTTAAGCCTCGTTATTCCACCAAACGTGCTTTAATTGAGCCGGACTAAGATGGCATAAGTTGTTATTCCACCAAACGTGCTTTAATTGAGCCGGACTAAGATGACATAAGTCAATCTTTAAGCCGGCCTAAATTAAACCACCTCACATGGTGGTTTAATTTTTATTCCACCTCGTGGCCTAATTTGAATGATTATAATAATATTTTATTTGTATATAATTAGTATATTATTATTAATAATAATTATTAGTATATAATTATATAATTAATATCTTATATTGTTAATATATTAAATAATTATTATGTTATATTGTTAATATATTAAATAATTATTATATAATATTGTAATATATTATAGTTATTATTAATATGAGGAGGGTTCAAATGCCTCGCCTCCATTTTTAAAAACTTTAATAACTCAAAATTTAAAACTTAAAAGTCAAAATAAAACCGTTGGATATGATCTACATCATTTTATTTATGCACCTGTAAAAAATTATGACATTTCAACTTTATTTTGATTGTCATCAAGAGCTTGTAAAAACGTGCTAATGTGGATAATTTCTAGACGTTGATTTTTCAACTAATTGATTCACATAACAAGAAAACCAAAATGTGATAAAAAATTTTGAGCACATAGATAAAATAGCATAAATCACATCTAACGGTTTTATTTTGAAGTTTATGATTTAAATTTTGAGTTATTAATGTTTTGAAAATGGAGGCATGGTGGAGGCACCAAAAATGGAGGCATTTGAACCCTCCTCTATTAATATATTAATATTGTGTAATTAGTATCTTATTAACGATATATAACTATATAATTAATATGTTACATTGTTAATATATTAAATAATTATTATAATAATATTATAATATTTTATAGTTATTATTAATATATTAATATTATATAATTAGTATATTATTATTAATTTTCCCTTATTATTAATATATAATTATATAATTAATATCATATATTGTTAATACATTAAATAATTATTATAATAATATTATATAATTAATATTTTCTTATTTATAATTATTATTAATATGTAACTATATAATTAATATGTTATATTGTTAATATATTAAATAATTATTATAATAATATTACAATATATTATAGTTGTTATTAATATATTAATATATTAATATTATATAATTAGTATCTTATTATTAATAATTTATATTGTTAATATTATAGTTGTTATTGATATATTAATATTATATAATTGGTATCTTATTATTAATAATTATTATTAATATATAATTATATAATTAATATTTTATATTGTTAATATATTAGATAATTATTTTCATAAGATTATATAATTAGTATCTTTTTATTAATAATTATTATTAATTAATAATTAATATATTAAATAAATTTTATAATAATATATATTATATTACAGTTATTATTAATATATTAATATTATATTAGTAGTATTTTATTATAAATAATTATCCAATTTAGGCTTTCAAAACTTTAGTTCTCCACCAACACTAACCAAATAAGGAATAGTTTAAGCTATGATTTAACTTTAGGCCTCAACCAAACATGAATAATTTAGACTGGTCTAAGTTGGAATAACCAATTTAGACCTCCTTAGCTTTAAGCCACAACCAAACATGGGGATATCTCTCAATTTCTTAATTCATCTAAATCATTTTAAATCCTAAAAATGATTTTAATTGAATAAATATTTATTCATTAAATGTCATTAATGTCATTGATAGTCATTAATTGTCATTTATTGTCAATTAATTATCATTAATGTCATTAACTCATTCTTAATTGCCATTATAGCTAATTAAAACATTTAATGTCATTAATTCATAATTAATTCGTCCTTAATCTGTCCTAAATTTGAATGAGATCTAATATTACAGATTTTGCAAAATAGCTCTTGTGAAAAATTAATATTTCAAGATGGTAAGACCAAAAGTTATAAATTTTCCAGTTTTGGTCTGCTGCGCACTAGTCAATGTTTTCTATGTCCAAGATTGTGTGTTTCGAACTAAATTTCAAACCATACATTTTTTAAAAATAGACTTAAGCACCTTTCTGGAAATATAAAGAACACAAAAAAATTATTTATTAGTTTGTGAGAAAATTATATTTCAATCTCGAGTTCCATTTCTGAAAACAGATTGTAGTTGTCTCTGTAATTTTTAATTTCACACAAAATCCGTAATATTTTTGTATAGCAAAATATAGTTTTTCAGAAAATAGACTTCACTATCTTTCTAATTATAGGTGGCACACAAAAATCCATTCATCCAAATTCTAGATATGATATTTTGAATCTTAACAGAAACAGAAAACTGCGATGTACCTGTTTTGTTATTTTTGTTTATCTTAATAAAATGGTCTAAACTCCATGTTTTATTTTAGAATATCAATCTACATATCATAAACTAATGTAGAAATTTTAGATCCACAAAAATTCTTGATTCAAACAGTACCAAAATAATTTAATGTCTTAAGAACAAAAATTGACAGATCTATGAACAAGAAACTTGAGAGATAGTTAACTAAACATTTGTGCAATTAAATTAGCACTAATTAAATAGTCTAATTGTCATAAAAATAAACCTGGCTCTGATACCACTAAAGGATTTCATGTGTATGTCAAGAGGGTAAAAATTAAAAAAAATTAACTCAATACACAACGAATCTCATTTGTATGACAATTGCAAGCAATATTACGTTAAATAAATTCTTCTAGCATCTCATGTGCTTCAAATAAAATTAAACAAATTTATTTCTCACATAAGATGAGATAAGAATTCATAACTAAAGAGATTGTCAAATCTCTTGTTAGAGGGAAGTCGATTTCCCTTCTAAATCTCTTGGAACCGCCGTTCTCTTGGAAGCACCTCTTGTTTCACCTTGAACCTAAACAACGAACTAACACACTACTTAGATAGATGGATGTGAAGTTCAAAGCTTAGATCCAACCACCTCTTGATCTTCAAATCAATAAACTATTTGATTTCTTGGTGGCTAAACTTAACAAGATGAGATGAGATATGAGAGTTCACAATTTTCGGCTTAGAAGCAATCCCCACAAATTTCAGCCAAGGAGAATGAGAAAAAAATGTGGCTGCACAATGAGGGGATTTTTAGCTAGGGTTTTTGGCAAAAAATTAGTGTAAATTTTCCTTATGTCTCCTTCAATAGGCAAGGGTTAGGGCAACTCTTTGTGTAAGGTTTGAATCAATTACACAAATGCCACTAGACTTATTTAGCCATCTCATGCTCTCTTTAATCTCATCTTGCAATTGGTTTAATAAATTAATTTATGAACAAATAATATTAGTCATATTATTCTATTATACAATGTCTCTATTATTCTTATAATGCATTCAAACATTATACCAAATAATATTTGCATAATTTCACAAATTTATTTATGATCTAAGCATGTCATATTATGACATTTTATTTTAGCATTTCATCTCATGTATTTTATCTTATACATCACTATGAAATGTAAAATACTTGTTGTTTCTCTTCAGTTGGTGTGACCGTATAGAGGATCTATGATATCTTGGCAATAATATAAAACTTTATATTATTGACTATAAGAGGTTCTATCATTACATTATAGTTATCCAAACAACATAGTAATCATTTACTCAATCCACTAATTTCGTGTCTATCATTGTCACATGATATTATGAATAATATGCAAAATAGGATCGTGTCATTTTTGCAGTATTTTCATTTTCTTGGTATCTCAAGTAAATTATAATTATAACTACATCAGTTATATTGCATGCGATATAATTCCACTTTACCAAGGGGCCTAGTAATATCATAACTCAAATTGAGGGACAATGATAATATTAACATATAAATTTCTCTCGCACATGTTGTACACAACGAACTACTATTTTATTCCTATCATAAGATAATATTTAAATAGTAATCACATTATATACTTCTCATGTAAAAAACTTACACATCTCATATCTAAGATTCTAAAGACACAATGAAAACATTAATGACACAAAACACAATCCATATAATGTTACATTCATTTAAGTCATGTTCAATATATAAAATACACATTTTTATATATTCATGTAATTAAATGATAATCCTTTATCAACATTTATAGAACTTCAATGTACTTTAATCTACATGACAATCTTCCTTAGTAATTAATGTTTCTTCTTAATTACCACGATTGTGAACATATTTTTAGGATTATATGTTTCTCATTTTTAAGAGTTCTATGGTTCAAGACCAAGTACATCTTCTTGAACACTTCTAAAATATAACATATTAATCTCAAGGAACATGAATATATAATAATAATATTCAAAATCATTAACAATACATAAATAGAGACACTACAAGAGTCCTTCAAACACCTTCAATTTGAGTGTTGTATTAAGGTTATAAATGTCTTATTATCTTGCAATCTGTAGATACTACTGTAGTGCTCCAAACACCTTCAATTGGAGTGTTGTATTTGGATTGCAAAAATCATTTCTTTAGAAGTAATTTTATAAAAATATAAAATAGCTTCTAGGGAATTAGTGGAGTACCTTAGAATTTGAATTTACTTCAAGAACCACAATAATTTGTTTATTTACCTAGAAGTGATTTTTGAACTGGGATCAATAATACAAATTCAAAATATTTTTTACCTTTTTTTTTCTAGTAACACACTAACAAATATTTTAATTTTTTTACTGCCGCAAAAAATTATGCCTGAAATATATTAATTCGGATTATTTGTCGCAATCTTCTATTTAATTAAAAAAGAGTCACAAAATTTATTTTTGTTGAATAATCTAACGAAAATAGGAAATCTACTTGAGTATTCAACAAAAACCCCATGTTTGGTTGTGGCTTAAAGCTAAGGAGGTCTAAATTGGTTATTCCAACTTAGACCAGTCTAAATTATTCATGTTTGGTTGAGGCCTAAAGTTAAATCATAGCTTAAACTATTCCTTATTTGGTTAGTGTTGGTGGAGAACTAAAGTTTTGAAAGCCTAAATTGGATAATTATTTATAATAAAATACTACTAATATAATATTAATATATTAATAATAACTGTAATATAATATATATTATTATAAAATTTATTTAATATATTAATTATTAATTAATAATAATTATTAATAAAAAGATACTAATTATATAATCTTATGAAAATAATTATCTAATATATTAACAATATAAAATATTAATTATATAATTATATATTAATAATAATTATTAATAATAAGATACCAATTATATAATATTAATATATCAATAACAACTATAATATTAACAATATAAATTATTAATAATAAGATACTAATTATATAATATTAATATATTAATATATTAATAACAACTATAATATATTGTAATATTATTATAATAATTATTTAATATATTAACAATATAACATATTAATTATATAGTTACATATTAATAATAATTATGAATAAGAAAATATTAATTATATAATATTATTATAATAATTATTTAATGTATTAACAATATATGATATTAATTATATAATTATATATTAATAATAAGGGAAAATTAATAATAATATACTAATTATATAATATTAATATATTAATAATAACTATAAAATATTATAATATTATTATAATAATTATTTAATATATTAACAATGTAACATATTAATTATATAGTTATATATCGTTAATAAGATACTAATTACACAATATTAATATATTAATAGAGGAGGGTTCAAATGCCTCCATTTTTGGTGCCTCCACCATGCCTCCATTTTCAAAACATTAATAACTCAAAATTTAAATCATAAACTTCAAAATAAAACCGTTAGATGTGATTTATGCTATTTTATCTATGTGCTCAAAATTTTTTATCACATTTTGGTTTTCTTGTTATGTGAATCAATTAGTTGAAAAATCAACGTCTAGAAATTATCCACATTAGCACGTTTTTACAAGCTCTTGATGACAATCAAAATAAAGTTGAAATGTCATAATTTTTTACAGGTGCATAAATAAAATGATGTAGATCATATCCAACGGTTTTATTTTGACTTTTAAGTTTTAAATTTTGAGTTATTAAAGTTTTTAAAAATGGAGGCGAGGCATTTGAACCCTCCTCATATTAATAATAACTATAATATATTACAATATTATATAATAATTATTTAATATATTAACAATATAACATAATAATTATATAATTATTTATTAATATTAATTATATAATAATTATTTAATATATTAACAATATAAGATATTAATTATATAATTATATACTAATAATTATTATTAATAATAATATACTAATTATATACAAATAAAATATTATTATAATCATTCAAATTAGGCCACGAGGTGGAATAAAAATTAAACCACCATGTGAGGTGGTTTAATTTAGGCCGGCTTAAAGATTGACTTATGTCATCTTAGTCCGGCTCAATTAAAGCACGTTTGGTGGAATAACAACTTATGCCATCTTAGTCCGGCTCAATTAAAGCACGTTTGGTGGAATAACGAGGCTTAAACTCCTTATTCCATCTTTTAGGTCACAACCAAACATAGTGTATAGGCTTAACTAAATAAGATTGAATAGTGTGATAATATTATACATATGTGCTAACCTTGTTATGCAGGAGGATTGTGGATTTTGTATGGCTCAAGATTTTCAATGCCTTATGTGTTGTAATGAATGATGTGTATGCATGTTTGTAATGCGGCCTAAGGTGCCAATTGAAAATTAATTAGAATAATTAAATTATGGCAAAGATGTTAGGTTGTCATTTATGTATTAATTCATTCATGGCTTGCATGCCAGATAAAATTTAGGATTGGGTAATTCTCAATGTAAATTTCATTTTATTTTAGAGTAGTTCTAAAGATAGAATGATAAATGGGTGGCTGCTTGTAGCTTAGAATAGTATCTTTCATGAAGGTGATTGATAGAGCTACAAAAATACAAGATGGAGCCATACAACCCACGAAGCTTGTGAATACATGATATAATTTTTATGGATAGAATAGGTATTGTTTGTATGAATACATGACCTACCAAAATTATCAAAATTATCATATATTTGCTAAGTCCATGAAAAAATTAAGAATATCTTTCCTTCTCATTTTATCCACCTTAAGTGAGTAATTAGGAATAAGCATGAGTGTGATCTTAATTGCTAGAAATTGTGGAACTTACATAAATTCGTTGTTAGGCCATAAATGAGTGGGAGTTGTGTGAGGCACATCTTCTTATTCATTATGTGAAAATAACTTCTTCATGCTTGTTAACCAATAAAATGAGTATTCTTTTAACAAATCACCAAGATCTAGGCTTGGGTTTTGGGAAAGAGAGTTTTATTAAGAAATTGGATTATTTTTTCTTAATAAAAACAACAAGAGTCATAAAGTTAAGTTTTTTACTTAAAGAAACTTGGAGCACTCTAGTAATGTCTTTATATGGTAAGAGAAGATGATAGTTGTACTCACCAATTGAATGTCTCTGTAGAACTCTAGTTATGTCTCTATATTACAAGAGAATAGGGCATTTACAACCCTAATACAACACTCCAATTGAAAGTGTTTGGAGTACTCTAGTAGTGCCTCTAGATTGCAAGATAATTGGGCATTTACAACTCTAATACAACACTCCAGTTGAAGGTGTTTAGAGCACTCTAGTAGTATCTCAAGATGGCAAGATAATTGGGCATTTACAACCATAATGCAACAGTACAATTGAAGGTGACTGGAGAACTCTAGTAGTGTCTCTATATGGCAGGATAATAGGATATTTACAACCATAATACAGTACTCCAAATGGAAGAGTTTGGAGCACTCTAGTAGTGTCTCTATATGGAAAGAGATGAGCGTAGTTGCAACCCTAACACAACACTCCAATTAATGGTCTTTGCAGCACTCTTGTAGTATCTCCAGATTGCAAGATAATAGGACATTTACAATCCTAATACAACACTCCAACTAAAGGTGTTTTTGGAGGACTCTAGTAGTGTCTCTATATGGCAAGATAATAAGACATTTACAACCCTAACAGAACAATCCAATTGAAGGTATTTGAAGGACACTTGTAGTGTCTCTATCTGGCAAGATAATAGGACATTTACAACTCCAATACAACACTCCAATTGAATTTGTTTGGAGCACTCTAGTAGTGTCTCTATATGGCAAAATAATAGAGCATTCATAACCCCAATACAACACTACAATTGAAAGTGTTTGGACCACTCTACTAGTGCCCCCAAATTGCAAGATAATTGGGACTTACAACCCTAATACAACACTCCGATTGAAGGTGTGTGGAGGACACTTGTAGTGCCTCTATATTAAAAGATAATAGGGCATTTACAACTCTAATACATCACACCAATTGAAGGTACTTGGAGCACTCTAGTAATGTCTCTAATACATCACCCCAATACAACACACCAATTAAATGTCTCTGCAGCACTCTAGTAGTGTCTCTATATTGCAAGTTAATAAGGCATTTACAACCCTAATACAACACTCTAATTGAAGGTGTTTGGATCACTCCAGTAGTGCCTCCAGATTGCAAAATAATAGGGCATTTACAACCCTAATACAACACTCCAACTCAAGGTGTGTCGAGGACACTTCTAGTGTCCCTATATGGCCATATAATAGGGCAGCTACAACTCTAATACAACACTCCAATAGAGGTGCTTGGAGCACTCTAGTAGTGTCTCTATATGGCAAGATAATTGGGTATTTACAACCGAAATACAACACTCCAATTAAAGGTGTTTGGAGCACTCTAGTGGTGCCTCAAGATTATAAGATAATAGGGCATTTACAACCCTAATACAACAATACAATTGAAGGTGTTCCGAGGACACTTGTATTGTCTTTATATGGCATGATAATAGGGCATTCACAAACCCTAATACAACACTCTAATTGAAGGTGTTTGGAGCACTCTAGTAGTGCCTCCAGATTGCAGGATAATAGGGCATTTACAACCCTAATACCACACTCCCATTTACAACCCTAATACCACACTCCCATTGAAGGTGTGTCGAGGACTCTTGTAGTGTATGGCAAGATAATAGGACATTTACAACTCTAATACAACACTCCAATTGAATATGTTTGGAGCACTCTAGTAGTGTCTCTATATGGCAAGTTAATAGGGTATTTACAACCCTAATATAACACTCCAATTGAAGGAGTTAGGAGCACTCTTGTAGTGTCTCCAGATAGCAAGATAATTGGGCATTTACAACCCAAATACAACACTCCAATTGGAGGTGTTTCGAGCACTCTAGTTGTGCCTCCAGATGGCAAGATAATAGTGCATTTATAACACTAATATAACAAGACAATTGACGTTGTTTGGAGAATTCTAGGAGTGTCTTGATATGGCAAGATAATTGGGTATTTACAACCCTAATACTACACTCCAATTTAAGGTGTTTGGAGGACTCTTGGAGTGTCTTCAAATGGCAAGATAATAGGGATTTACAACCCCAAAACAACACTACAATTGAAGGTGTTTGGAGCACTCTAGTATTGTCTCCAGAATACAAGATGATAGGACATTTATAACTCAAATACAACACTCCAATTGTAGGTGTTTCGAGCACTCTAGTGGTGCCTCCAGTGGCAAGATAATAGTGCATTTATAAGACTAATATAACAAGACAATTGAAGTTGTTTGGAGAATTCTAGTAGTGTCTTGATATGGCAAGACAATTGGGTATTTACAGCCCTAATACTACACTCCAATTGAAGGTGTTTGGAGGACTCTTGGAGTGTCTTCATATGACAAGATAATAGGGATTCACAACCCCAAAACAACACTACAATTGAAGGTGTTTGGAGCACTCTAGTAGTGTCTCCAGAATACAAGATGATAGGGCATTTATAACCCTAATACAACACTCCAATTGAAGGTGTTTGTAGCACTCTAGTAGTGCCACCAGACTGCAGGGTAATTGGCACTTACATCCCTATTACAACACTCCAATTGAAGGAGTGTGGAGGACTCTTGTAGTGTCTCTATATCGAAAGATGATAGGGCATTTACAACTCTAACACATCACTCCAATTGAAGGTACTTTGAGCACTCTAATAATGTCTCTATATTGCAAGATAATAGGGCATTTACAACCCTAGTACAACACTCAAATTGAATGTGTTTGAAGCACTCTACTAGTGTCTCTATATGGCAAGATAATATGGTATTTATAACCCTAATAAAACACTACAATTAAAGGTGTTTGGACCACTCTAGTAGTGTCCCAAGATTGCAAGGTAATTGAGACTTACATCCCTAATACAACACTCCAATTGGAGGTGTGTGGAGGACTCTTGTAGTCTCTTTATATCGAAAGATAATAGGGCATGTACAACTCTAATACCTCATGCCAATTTACTTGGAGCACTCTAGTAATGTCTCTATATGGTCAAAGATGAGGGCAGTTGCAACCCCAATAGAACACACCAATTAAATATCTCTCCAGCACTCTAGTAGTGTCTCTATATTGCAAGTTAATAAGGCATTTACTATCCTAATACAACACTCCAATTGAAGGTGTTTGGAGCACTCTAGTAGTGCCTCCAGATTGCAAGATAATAGGGCATTTACAACCCTAATACAACACTCCAACTCAAGGTGTGTCGAGGACACTTGTAGTGTCTCTATATGGCAAGATAATTGGGCAGTTACTACTCTAATACTACACTACAATTGAAGGTGCTTGGAGCACTCTAGTAGTGTCTCTATATTGCAAGATAATTGGGTATTTACAACCGAAATACAACACTCCAATTAAAGTGTTTGGAGAACTCTAGTGGTGCCTCAATCTAACAAGATAATAGGGCTAATAGGGCATTTACAACCCTAATACAACACACCAATTGATGGTGTTTGAAGTACACTAGTAGTGCCTCCATATTACAAGATAATAGGGCATTTACAACCCTAATACAACACTCCAGTTGAAGGTGTGTCCAGGACTCTTGTAGTGTCTCTATATGGCCATATAATAGGACAGTTACAACTCTAATACAACACTCCAGTTGAAGGTGTTTGGAGCACTCTAGTAGTGTCTCCAGATGACAAGATAATAGGACATTTACACCCGTAATACAACAGTACAATTGAAGGTGTTTGGAGCACTGTAGTAATATCACTTTATGGCCAGATAATTAGGCATTTACAATCCTAATACAGCACTCGAAATGAAGGTGTCTGGAGCACTGTAGTAGTGTCTCTATATGGCAAGAAAAGAGCATAGTTGCAACCCTAATACAAGATCTTTGCAGCAATCTAGTAGTATCTCCAGATTGCAAGATAATATGGCATTTACAACCCTAATACAACAATCCAACTGAAGGTGTTTGGAGGACTCCTGTAGTGTCTCAATTTGGTAAGATAATATGGCATTTACAAGCCTAATGCACAACTCAAATTGAAGGGTTTTGGAGCACTCTAGTAGTGTCTCCTGATAGCGAAATAATAGGGATTTACAACCCTAATACCACACTCCAATTTAATATGTTTGGAGCACTTTAGTAGTGTCTCTATATGGCAAGATAATAGGGCATTTACAACCCTAATACAACAATCCAATTGAAGGAGTTAGGAGCACTCTTCTAGTGTCTCAACATAGAAAGATAATTGGGCATTCGCAACCCTAATACAACGCTCTAATTGAAGGTGTTTCGAGCACTCTAGTAGTGTCTCCAGATGGCAAGATAATAGGACATTTACAACCCTAATAGAACAGTACTATTGAAGTTGTTTGGAGAACTCTAGTAGTGTCTCTATATGGCAAGATAATAAGGCATTTACAACCCTAATTCAACACTCTAATTGAAGGTGTTTGGAGCACTCTAGTAGTGTCTCCAGATTGCAAGATGATATGGCATTTACAACCGTATTACAACAGTACAATTGAAGGTGTTCAGAGAACTCTAGTAGTGTCTCTATATGTTTGGATAATAGGGCATTTACAATCCAAATACAACACTCCAAATGAAGGTGTCTGGAGCACTCTAGTAGTGACTCTATATGGCAAGAAAAGAGCGTAGTTGCAACCCTAACACAACACTACAATTAATGTTCTTTCCAGCACTCTTGAAGTGTCTCCAGATTGCAAGATAATAAGGCATTTACAACCCCAATACAACACTCCAACTGAAGGTGTTTGGAGGACTCCTGTATTGTTGGTGCACTCTAATTGTGTCTCCTGATGGCGAGATAATAGGGATTTACAACCCTAATACCACCCTCGAATTGAATATGTTTGGAGCACTCTAGTACTATCTCTATGTGGCAATATAAAAGGGCATTTACAACCCTAATACAACAATCCAATTGAAGGTGTTAGGAGCACTCTTCTTGTGTCTGTATATAGAAAGATAATTGGGCATTCACAACTGTAATACAAACTCTAATACAACACTCCAATTGAAGGTGCTTGGAGCACTCCAGTCCTGTCTCTATATTGCAAGATAATTGGGTATTAACAACCGAAATACAACACTCCAATTAAAGGTGTTTGGAGCACTCTAATGGTGCCTCAAGCTAACAAGATAATAGGGCATTTACAACCCTAATACAACACTCCAATTGAAGGTGTTTCGAGCACTCTTGTTTTGTCTTTATATGGCAAGATAATAGGGCATTTACAACCCCAATACAACAATCCAATTGAAGGTGTTAGGAGCACTCTTTTAGTGTCCCTAGATAGAAAGATAATTGGGCATTAACAACCGTAAAACAACACTCCAATTGAAGGTGTTTCGAGCACTCTAGTGGTGTCTACAGATAGCAAGATAATAGGGCATTTACAACCCTAATTGAACTGTACAATTAATGTTGTTTGGAGAACTCTAGTAGTGTCTCTATACGGCAAGATAATTGGGTATTTACAACCCTAATACAACACTCCAATTGAAGGTGTTTGGAGCACTCTAGTAGTGTCTCCAGATTTCAAGATAATAGGGCATTTACAACCCTAATACAACTCTCAAATCGAGGGTGTACTAGGCACTCTAGTAGTGTCTCCATATGGCAACGTAATAGGGATTTACAACCCCAATACAACACTCCAATTAAATGTGTTTGGAGCACCCTAGTAGTGTGTCTATATGGCAAGATAATAGGGCATTTATAACCCTAATACAACACTACAATTGAAGGTGTTTCAACCAATCTTGTAGTGCCCCCAAATTGCAAGGTAATTGGGACTTACAACCCTAATACAACACTCCAATTGGAGGTGTGTGGAGGACTCTTGTAGTCTCTCTATATCGAAAGATAATAGGGCATGTACAACTCAAATACCTCATGCCAATTGAAGGTACTTGGAGCACTCTAGTAATGTCTCTATATGGTAAGAGATGAGGGTAGATGCAACCCCAATAGGACACACCAATTAAATGTCTCTAAAACACTCTAGTAATGTCTCTATATTGCAAGTTAATCAGGAATTTACTACCCTAATACAACACTCCAATTGAAGGTGTTTGGAACACTCTAGTAGTGCCTCCAGATTGGAAGATAATAGGGCATTTACATCCCTAATACAACACTCCAACTCAAGGTGTGTCGAGGACAATTGTAGTGTCTCTATATGGCAAGATAATTGGGCAGTTACAACTCTAATACAACACTACAATTAAAGGTGCTTTAGTAGTGTCTCTATATTGCAAGATAATTGGGTATTTACAACCGAAATACCGCACTCCAATTAAAGGTGTTTGGAGCACTCTAGTAGTGTCTTTATATGGCAGAAAAATAGGGTATTTACAACCTTAATACAACACTCCAGTTGAAAGTGTTTGCAGCACTGTAGTAATGTCTATGTATGGCTAGATAATAGGGCATTTACAACCCTAATTCAACAGTCCAACTCAAGGTGTGTCGAGGACACTTTTAGTGTGTCTGTATTCCAAGATAATAGGGCAGTTACAACTCTTGTACAACACTCCAATTGAAGGTGCTTGGAGCACTCTAGTTGTGTCTCTATATTGCAAGATAATTGGGTATTTACAACCGAAATACAACACTCCAATTAAAGGTGTTTGGAGCACTCTAGTGGTGCCTCATGGTAACAAGATAATAGGATATTTACTACCCTATTACAACACTCCAATTGAAGGTGCTTCGGGCACTCTTGTATTGTCTTTATATGGCAAGATAATAGGGCATTTACAACCCTAATACAACAATCCAATTGAAGGTGTGAGGAGCACTCTTCTAGTGTCTCTCGATAGAAAGATAATTCAGCATTCACAACCCTAATACAACTCTCCAATTGAAGGTGTTTCGAGCACTCTACTGGTGTCTCCAGATGGCAAGATAATAGGGCATTTACAACCCTAATAGAACAGTACAATTGAAGTTGTTTGGAGAACTCTAGTAGTGTCTCTATACGGCAAGATAATTGGATATTTAAAACCCCAATACAACACTCTAATTGAATGTGTTTGGAGCACTCTAGTAGTATCTCTATATGGCAAGATAATAGGGCATTTATAACCTTAATACAACACTATAGCTAAAGGTGTTTGGAGCACTCCAGTAGTGTCTCCATG
Organism: Carex rostrata; assembly: GCF_964058835.1. Taxonomy (NCBI): domain Eukaryota; kingdom Viridiplantae; phylum Streptophyta; class Magnoliopsida; order Poales; family Cyperaceae; genus Carex; species Carex rostrata. Next base: position 8,304,283 of record NC_135937.1, read on the forward strand.
TGGCAAGATAATAGGGATTTACAACTCCAATACAACACTCCAATTGAATGTGTATATGGCAAGATAATAGGGCATTTACAACCCTAATACAACAATCCAATTGAAGGTGTTAGGAGCACACTTCTAGTGTCTCCAGATAGAAAGATAATTGGGCATTCACAACCCGAATACAACACTCGAATTGAAGGTGTTTCGAGCACTCTAGTGGTGTCTCCGGATGGCAAGGTAATAGGGCGTTTACAACCCTAATAGAACAGTATAATTGAAGTTGTTTGGAGAACTCTAGTAGTGTCTCTATACGGCAAGATAATTGGGTATTTACAACCCTAATGCAACACTACAATTGAACGTGTTTGGAGCACTCTAGTATTGTCTCTATATGGCAAGATAATAGGGTATTTACAACCCTAATACAACACTCTAGTTGAAGGTGTTTGCAGCACTGCAGTTATTTCTCAGTATGGAAATATAATAGGGCATTTGCAATCCTAATTCAACACTCCAATCGAAGATGTTTGGAGCTCTCTAATAGTACCTCCAGATTGCAAGATAATAGGACATTTACAACCTTAATACAACACTCCAATTTAAGGTGTTTGGAGGACTCTTGTAGTATCTCTATATTGCAAGATAATTGGGTATTTACAACCGAAATACAACAATCCAATTAAAGGTGTTTCGAGCTCTCTAGTAGTGCCTCTAGATTGCAAGATAATAGGACATTTACAACCTTAATACAACACTCCAATTTAAAGTGTTTGGAGGACTCTTGTAGTATCTTTATATTGCAAGATAATTGGGTATTTACAACCGGAATACAACACTCCAATTAAAGGTGTTTGGAGCTCTCTAGTAGTGCCGCCAGATTGCAAGATAATAGGACATTTACAACCTTAATACAACACTCCAATTTAAGGTGTTTGGAGGACTCTTGTAGTGTATCTCTATTGCAAGATAATTGGGTATTTACAACCGAAATACAACATTCCAACTAAAGGTGTTTGGAGCACTCTAGTAGTATCTCTATATGGCAGGATAATAGGGTATTTGCATCCATAATACAACACTCCAGTTGAAAGAGTTTGCATCACTGTAGTAATGTCTCTATATGGCAAGACATTTACAACCTTAATTCAACACTCCAACTCAAGGTGTGTCGAGGACATTTGTAGTGCCTCTATATTGCAAGATAATAGGGCAGTTACAACTATAAGACAACACTCCAATTGAATGTGCTTGGAGCACTCTAGTTGTGTCTCTATATTGCAAGATAATTGGGTATTTACAACCGAAATACAACACTCCAATTAAAGGTGTTTGGAGCACTCTGGTGGTGCCTCATGGTAACAAGATTATAGGGCATTTACAACCATAATACAACACTCCAATTGAAGGTGTTTCGAGCAGTCTTGTATTGTCTCTATATGGCAAGATAATAGGGCATTTACAACCCTAATACAACAATCCAATTGAAGGTGTTAGGAGCACTCTTCTATTGTCTCTAGATAGAAAGATAATTGGGCATTCACAACCCTAACACAACACTCCAATTGAAGGTGTTTCGAGCACTCAAGTGGTGTCTCCCGATGGCAAGATAATATGGCATTTACAACCCAAATAGAACAGTACAATTGAAGTTGTTTGGAGAACTCTAGTAGTGTCTCTATACAACAAGATAATTGGGTATTTACAACCCTAATACAACACTCCAATTGAATGTGTTTGGAGCACTCTAGTAGTGTCTCTATATGGCAAGATAATAGGGCATTTACAACCCTCATACAACAATCCAATTAACGGTGTTAGGAGCACTCTTCTAGTGTCTCCAGATAGTAAGATAATTGTGCATTTATAACCCTAATACAACACTCCAATAGAAGGTGTTTCGAGCACTCTAGTGGTGTCTCCAGATGGCAAGATAATGGGGCATTTACCACCCTAATAGAACAGTACAATTGAAGTTCTTTGGAGAACTCTAGTAGTTACTCTATACAGCGAGATAATTGGATATTTACAACCCCAATACAACACTCTAATTGAATGTGTTTGGAGCACTCTAGTAGTATCTCTATATGGCAAGATAATATGGCATTTATAACCCTAATACAACACTACAATTTAAGGTGTTTGGACCACTCTAGTAGTGTCTCCATTTGGCAAGATAATAGGGATTTACAACTCCAATACAACACTCCAAATGAATGTGTTTGGAGCACTCTAGTTGTGTCTCTATATGGCAAGATAATAGGGCATTTATAACCCTACTACAACACTACAATTGAAGGTGTTTGGACCACTCTAGTAGTGCCCCCAGATTGCAAGGTAATTGGGACTTACAACCCTAATACAACACTCTAATTGGAGGTGTGTGGAGGACTTTTGTAGTCTCTCTATATCGAATGATAATAGGGCATGTACAACTCTTATACCTCATTACAATTGAAGGTACTTGGAGCACTCTATTAATGTCTCTATATGGTAAGAGATGAGGGCAGTTGCAACCCCAATAGAACACACCAATTAAATGTCTCTGCAGCACTCCAATCCAAGTTAATAAGGCATTTACTATTAATAAGGAATTTACTATCCTAATACAACACTCCAATTCAAGGTGTTTGGAGCACTCTAGTAGTGCCTCCAGATTGCAAGATAATAGGGCATTTACAACCCTAATACAATACTCCAACACAAGGTGTGTCGAGCACACTTGTAGTGTTATATGGCAAGATAATTGGACAGTTACAACTCTAATACAACACTCCAATTAAAGGTGTTCGGAGCACTCTAGTGGTTCGTCAAGCTAACAACATAATAGGGCATTTACAACCCTAATATGACAATCCAATCGAAGGTGTTAGGAGCACTCTTCTAGTGCCCCTATATAGAAAGATAATTGGGCATTCACAACCCTAATACAACTCTCCACTTGAAGGTGTTTCGAGCACTCTTGTGGTGTCTCCAGATGGTAAGATAATAGGGTATTTACAACCCTAATAGAACACTCCAATTGAAGGTGTTTGAGCACTCTTGTTGTGTTTCTATATTGCAAGATAATTGGGTATTTAGAACCGAAATACAACACTCCAATTAAAGGTGTTTGGAGCACTCTAGTGGTGCCTCATAGTAACAAGATAATAGGGCATTTACAACCCTGATACAACACTCCAATTGAAGGTGTTTCGAGCACTCTTGTATTGTCTTTATATGGCAAGATAGTTGGGTATTTACAACCCTAATACAACAATCCAATTGAAGATGTTGGGAGCACTCTCTAGTGTCTCTATATAGAAAGATAATTGGGCATTCACAACCCTAATACAACACTTCAATTGAAGGTGTTTCGAGCACTCTAGTGGTGTCTCCAGATGACAAGATAATGGGGGCATTTACCACCCTAATAGAATAGCACAATTGAAGTTGTTTGGAGAACTCTAGTAGTGTCTCTATACGGCAAGAGAATTGGATATTTACAACCCCAATACAACACTCTAATTGAATGTGTTTGGAGCAATCTAGTAGTGTATGGCAAAATAATAGGGCATTTACAACCCTAATAAAACAATCCATTTGAAGGAGTTAGGAGCACCCTTCTAATGTCTCCAGATAGAAAGATAATTGGGCATTCACAACCCTAATTCAACACTCCAATTGAAGGTGTTTCGAGCACTCTAGTGGTGTCTCCAGATGGCAAGATAATGGGGCATTTACCACCCTAATAGAACAGTACAATTGAAATTGTTTGGAGAACTCTAGTAGTGTCTCTATACAGCAAGATAATTGGGTATTTACATCCCTAATTCAACACTCCAATTGAATGTGTTTGGAGCAATCTAGTAGTGTCAAGATAATAGGGCATTTACAACCCTAATACAACAATCCAATTGAAGGTGTTAGGAGCACTCATCTAGTGTCTCCAGATAGAAAGATAATTGAGCATTCACAACCCTAATACAACACTCCAATTGAAGGTGTTTCGAGCACTCTATTGGTGTCTCCATATGGCAAGACAATGGGGCATTTACCACCCTAATAGAACAGTACAGTTGAAGTTATTTGGAGAACTATAGTAGTGTGTCTCTATACGGCGAGATAATTGGGTATTTACATCCCTAATTCAACACTCCAATTGAATGTGTTTGGAGCAATCTAGTAGTGTCTCTATATGGCATGATAATAGGGCATTTAGAACCCTTATACAACAATCCAATTGAAGGTGTTAGGAGCACTCTTCTAGTGTCTCCAGATAGAAAGATAATTGGGCATTCACAACCCTACAACACTCCAATTGAAGGTGTTTCGAGCACTTTATTGGTGTCTCCAGATGGCAAGATAATGGGGCATTTACCACCCTAATAGAACAGTACAATTGAAGTTGTCTGGAGAACTCTAGAAGTGTCTCTATACGGCAAGAGAATTGGATATTTACAACCCCAATACAACACTCTAATTGAATGTGTTTGGAGCACTCTAGTAGTATCTCTATATGACAAGATAATAGGGCATTTATAACCCTAATACAACAATACAATTTAAGGTGTTTGGACCACTCTAGTAGTGTCTCCATATGGCAAGATAATAGGGATTTACAACTCCAATACAACACTCCAATTGAATGTGTTTGGAGCACACTAGTAGTGTCTCTATATGGCAAGATAATAGGGCATTTATAACCCTAATACAACACTACAATTAAAGGTGTTTGGACCACTCTAGTAGTGTCCCAGATTGCAAAGTAATTGGGAGTTACAACCCTAATACAACACTCCAATTGAATGTGTTTGGAGCACTCTAGTAGTGTCTCTATATGGCAAGATAATAGGGCATTTACAACCCTAATACAACAATCCAATTAACGGTGTTAGGAGCACTCTTCAAGTGTCTCCAGATAGTAAGATAATTGAGCATTTATAACCCTAATACAACACTCCAATTGAAGGTGTTTCGAGCACTCTAGTGGTGTCTCCAGATGGCAAGATAATGGGGCATTTACCACCCTAATAGAACAGCACAATTGAAGTTGTTTGGAGAACTCTAGTAGTGTCTCTATACGGCAAGAGAATTGGATATTTACAACCCCAATACAACACTCTAATTGAATGTGTTTGGAGCAATCTAGTAGTGTCTCTATATGGCAAAATAATAGGGCATTTACAACCCTAATACAACAATCCATTTGAAGGTGTTAGGAGCACCCTTCTAATGTCTCCAGATAGAAAGATAATTGGGCATTCACAACCCTAATTCAACACTCCAATTGAAGGTGTTTCGAGTACTCTAGTGGTGTCTCCAGATGGCAAGATAATGCGACATTTACCATCCTAATAGAACAGTACAATTGAAATTGTTTGGAGAACTCCAGTAGTGTCCCTATACGGCAAGATAATTGGGTATTTACATTCCTAATTCAACACTCCAATTGAATGTGTTTGGAGCAATCTAGTAGTGTCAAGATAATAGGGCATTTACAACCCTAATACAACAATCCAATTGAAGGTGTTAGGAGCACTCATCTAGTGTCTCAAGATAGAAAGATAATTGGGCATTCACAACCCTAATACAACACTCCAATTGAAGGTGTTTCGAGCACTCTATTGGTGTCTCCATATGGCAAGATAATGGGGCATTTACCACCCTAATAGAACAGTACAATTGAAGTTGTTTTGGGAATACTAGTAGTGTCTCTATACGACAAGATAATTGAGTATTTACAAGGCTAATACAACACTCCAATTTATGGTGTTTGCAACACTGTAGTAATGTCACTTTATGGCAAGATAATAGGGCATTTACAACCCTAATACATCACTCCAAATGAAGTTTTTTCGAGCACTCTAGTAGTCTCTCTATATGGCAAGAAAAGAGCATGGTTGCAACCCTAACACAACACTCCAATTAATGGCCATTGCAACACTCTAGTAGTGCCTCCAGATTACAAGATAATAGGACATTTAAAACCTTAATACAACACTCTAATTGAAGGTGTTTCGAGCACTCTTGTAGTGTCTCCAGATTGCAAGATAATAGGGAATTTACAACCCTAATACAACCCTCAAATCAAAGGTGTATGAAGCACTGTAGTAGTGTCTCCATATGGCAAGATAATAGGGATTTACAACCCCAATAAAACACTTGAATTGAATGTGTTTGGAGCACTCTAGTAGTGTCTCTATATGGCAAGATAATAGGGCATTTATAACCCTAATACAACACTACAATTGAAGGTGTTTGGACCACTCAAGTAGTGCCTCCAGATTGCAAGGTAATTGGGACTTACCACCCTATTACAACACTCCAATTGAAGGTGTGAGGAGGAATCTTGTAGTGTCTATATATCGAAAGATAATAGGGCATTTAGAATTCTAATACATCACTCCAATTGAAGGTACTATGAGCACACTAGTAATGTCTCTATATAATAAGAGAAGAGGGTAGTTGCAACCCTAACACAACACATCAATTCAATGTCTCTGCATTTAGTGTCTTGCAAGATAATAGGACATTTTCAACCCTAATGCAACACTCCAATCGAAGGTGTTTGGAGAACTCTAGTAGTGCGTTCCAGATTGTAAGATAATGGGGCATTTACAACCCTATTACAACACTCCAACTCAACGTGTGTCGAGGACACTTGTAGATTCTCTATATTGCAAGATAATAGGGCAGTTGCAACTCTAATACAACACTCCAATTGAAGGTGCTTGGAGCACTCTAGTAGTGTCTCTATATTCCAAGATAATTGGGTATTTACAACCGAAATACAACACTCCAATTAAAGGTGTTTAGAGCACTCTGGTGGTGCCTCAATCTAACAAGATAATAGGGCATTTACAACCCTAATACAACACTCCAATTGAAGGTGTTTCGATGACTTTTGTATTGTATTTATATGGCAAGATAATAGGGCGTTTGCAACCCTAATACAACACTCCAATTGAAGGTGTTTGGAGCACTCTAGTAGTGCCTCCATATTCCAAGGTAATTGGGACTTACAACCCTAATACAACACTCCAATTGAAGGTGTGTGGAGCACTCTAGTAGTGTCTTCAGATGGCAAGATAATAGGGCATTTACAACCGTAACACAACAATACAATTGAAGGTGTTTGGAGATCTCTAGTAGTGTCTCTATATGGTAGGAGAATAGGGTATTTACAACCCTAATACAAAAGTCCAATTTGAGGTGTTTGCAGCACTGTAGTAATGTCACTTTATGGCAAGATAATAGGGCATTTACAAACCTAATACAACACTCCAAATGAATGTGTTTGGAGCACTCAAGTAGTGCATCAATATGGCATGAAAAGAGCGCAGGTGCACACCTAACACAACACTCCAATTAATGGTCTTTGCAGCACTCTAGTAGTGTCTCCAGATTGCAAGATAATAGAGCATTTACAACCCCAATACAACACTCCAACTGCAGGTGTTTGTAGGACTCATGTAGTGTCTCAATATGGTAAGATAATGTGGCATTTACAAGCCAAATACACAACTCATATTAAAGGTTTTTGGAGCACTGTAATAGTATCCTGATGGCGAGATAATAGGGATTTACAACCCTAATACCACACTCCAATTAAATATATTTGGAGTACTCTAGTAGTGTCTCTATATAGCAAGATAATATGTCATTTATAACCCTAATACAACACTCCAATTGAAGGTGTTAGGAGCACTCTAGTGGTCTCCAGATGGCAAGATAATAGGGCATTTACAACCCTAATAGTACAGTACAATTGAAGTTGTTTGGAGAACTCTAGTAGTGTCTCTATACGGCAAGATAATAGGACATTTACAAGCCTAATACATCACTCAAATCGAAGGTGTATGGAGTGCTCTAGTAGTGTCTCCATATGGCAAGATAATAGGGATTTACAACCCAAATATAACACTCCAATTGAATGTATTTGGAGCACTCTAGTAGTGTCTCTATATGGCAAGATAATAGGGCATTTACAAACCTAATACAACACTCCAATTGAAGGTGTGTGGAGAACTCTTGTAGTTTCTCTATATCGAAAGATAATAGGGCATTTACAACTCTAATACATCACGCCAATTGAAGCTACTTGGAGCACTCTAGTAATGTCTCTATATTGTAAGAGATCAGGGTAGTTGCAACCCTAATAGGACACACCAATTAAATGTCTCTGCAGCACTCTAGTAGTGTCTCTATATTGCAAGTTAATAAGGCATTTACAACCCTAATACAACTCTCAAACTCAAGGTGTGTCGAGTACACATGTAGTGTCTATATGGCAAGATAATTGGGCAGTTACAACTCTAATACAACATTCCAATTGAAGGTGCTCGGAGCACTCTATTAGTGTCTTTATATTGCAAGATAATTTTTTATTTACTACCGAAATACAACACACCAATTAAAGGTGTTTGGAGCACTCTAGTGGTGCCACAATCTAACAAGATAATAGGGCATTTACAACCCTAATACGACACTCCAATTGAAGATTTCTCGATGACACTTGTATTGTCTTTATATGGCAAGATAATAGGGCATTTACAACCGTATTACAACACTCCAATTAAAGGTATTTGGGGTACTCTAGTAGTACCTCCAGATTGCAAGATAATAGGTCATTTACAACCCGAATACAACTCTCCAATTGAAGGTGTGTCGAGGACTCTTGTAGTGTCTCTATATGGCAAGATAATATGACAGTTACAACTCTAATACAACACTCCTATTGAAGGTGTTTGGAGCACTCTAGTAGTGTCTCTATATGGCAAGATAATAGGGAATTTACAAGCCTAATACAACACTCCAATTGAAGGTGTGCCGAGGACTCTTGTAGTGTTATATAGCAAGATAATTGGACAGTTACAACTCTAATACAACACTCCTATTGAAGGTGTTTGGAGCACTCTAGTAGTGTCTCCAGATGGTAAGGTAATAGGGCATTTACAACCACAATACAACAGTATAATTGATGGTTTGGAGAACTCTAGTTGTGTCTCTATCTAACAGGATAATAAGGTATTTACAATCCTAATACAACACTCCAGTTGAAGGTGTTTGATGCACTGTAGTAATGTCTCTGTATGGCAAGATAATAAGGCATTTACAACCCTAATACAACACTCCAAATGAAGGTGTTTGGAACGCTCTAGTAGTGTCTCTATATGGCAAGAGAAGAGCGTAGTTGCAACTCTAACACAACACTCCAATTAATGGTCTTTGCAGCACTTTAGTAGTGTCTCCAAATTGCAAGATAATAGGGCATTTACATCCCTAATACAACACTCAAATCAAAGGTGTATGGAGCACTCTTGTAGTGTCTCTATATGGCAAGATAATAAGGATTTATAACCACAATACAACTCCAATTGAATGTGTTTGGAGCACTCTAGTAGTGTCTCTATCTGGCAAGATAATAGGGCATTTATAACCCTAATACAACACTACAAGTGAAGGTGTTTGGACCACTCTAATAGTGCCCCCAGTTTGCAAGATAATTGGGACTTACAACCCTAATACAACACTCCAATTGAAGGTGTGTGGAGGACTCTTGTAGTGTCTTTATATGGTGAAAGATGAGGGTAGTTGCAACCCCAATACAACACACCAATTAAATGTCTCTGCAGTACTCTACTAGTATCTCTATATTGCAAGTAAATAAGGCATTTACAACCCTAATACGACGCTCAAATTGAAGGTGTTTGGAGCATTCTAGTAGTTCCTCCAAATTGCAAGATAATATGGCATTTACAACCCTAATACAACACTCCAACTGAAGGTGTGTCGAGGACACTTGTAGTATCTCTATATGGCAAGATAATAGGGCAGTTATAACCCTAATACAACACTCTAATTGAAGGTGCTTGGAGCACTCTAGTAATGTCTTTATATCGCAAGATAATTGGATACTTACAACCCAAAACACTCCAACTGAAGGTGTTTCCAGGACTTCTGTAGTGTCTCTATATGACTAGATAATAGGTTATTTACAACACTAATATAACTCTCCTATTAAAAGTGTTTGAAGCACTCTAATGGTGCCTCTAGATTGCAAGATTATAAGACATTTATAACCCTAATAAAACACTCCAACTGAAGTTGTTTCGACGTCTCTTGTATTGTTTTTATATGGCAACATAATAGGGCATTTACGACCCTAATACAACACTCCAATTGAAGACGTTTTGAACACACTAGTAATGCCTCCATATTGCAAGATAAGAGGGCATTTGCAACCCGAATACAACACTCCAGCTGAAGGTGTTTGGAGCACTCCTGTAGTGCCTCAATATGGTAAGATAATATGGCATTTACAAGCCTAATACACCAATCAAATTAAAGGTTTTTGGAGCATTCTAATTGTGTCTCCTGATGGCGAGATAATACAACACTCCAATTGAATATGTTTGGAGCACTCTAATAGTGTCTCTATATGGCAAGATAATAGGGCATTTACAACCCTAATACAACATTCCAATTAAAGGTGTTAGGAGCACTCTGATAGTGTCTCCAGATAGCAAGATAATTGGGCATTTACAACCCTAATACAACACTCCAATTGAAAGTGTTTCGAACACTCTAGTGGTGTCTCAAGTTGGCAAGATAATAAGGCATTTACATCCCTAATAGAATAGTACAATTGAAGTTATTTGGAGAACTCTAGTAGTGTCTCTATATGGCAAGATAATTGTGTATTTACAACCCTAATACAACACTCTAATTGAAGGTGTTTGGAGAACTACAGTAGTGATATGGCAAGATGATAAGGCATTTACAACTCAAATTGAATACTCTAATTTAAGGTGTTTGGAGCACCTTAGTAGTGTCTCCATATTGCAAGATAATAGGGCATTTACAACTTTAATACAACACTCCAATTGAAGGTGTTATGGAGCACTCTAGTAGTGTCTCCACACGGCAAGATAATAGGGATTTACAACCCCAATACAACACTCCAATTGAATTTGTATGGACCACTGTAGTAGTGTCTTTATATGGCAATATAATATGGTATTTACAACCCTAATACAACACTACAATTGAAGGTGTTTGGACTACTCTAGTACTGCCTCCAGGTTGCAAGGTAATTGGGATTTACAACCCTATTACAACACTCCAATTGAAGGTGTGTGGAGGACTCTTGTAGTGTCTCTATATAGAAAGATAATAGGGCATTTACAACTCTAATACATCACTCCAATTGAAGGTACTTGGAGCACTCTAATAATGTCTTTATATGGAAAGAGATGAGGGTAGTTGCAACCCTAATACAACACACTAATTAAATCTCTCTGCAGCACTGTAGTAGTGTCTCTATATTGCAAGTTAATAGGGCATTTACAACCCTAATACAACACTCCAATTGAAGGTGTTTGGAGCACTCTAGTAGTGCCTCCAGATTGTAAGATAATAGGGAATTTACAACCCTAATACAACACTCCAATTGAAGGTCTGTCGAGGACACTTGTAGTATCTATATATGGCAAGATAATGGGGCAGTTACAACTCTAATACAGCACTCTAATTGAAGGTGCTTGGAGCACTCTAGTAGTGTCTTTATATGGCAAGATAATTGGGTATTTGCAACCCAAATACTCCAACTGAAGGTGTTTCGAGGACTTCTGTAGTGTCTCTATATGACAAGATAATAGGTTATTTACAACACTAATATAACTCTCCAATTGAAGTTGTTACGAGGACTCTTGTATTGTCTTTATATGGCAAGATGATAGGGCATTTACAACCCTAATACAACACTCCAATTGAAGGTGTTTGGAACACACTAGTAGTGCCTCCATATTGCAAGATAAGAGGGCTTTTGCAACCCTAATACAACACACCATTTGAAGGTGTGTGAAGGACTCTTGTAGTGTCTCTATATGGCATGATAATAGGGCGTTTACAACTCTAATACAACACTCCAATTGAAGGTGATTGGAGCACTCTAGTAATGTATCTATATGGCAAGAGAAGAGGGTAATTGTAACCCTAATACAACACTCGAATTAAAGGTCTTTGTAGCACTCTATGTAGTGTCTCCAGATGGCAACATAAGAGGGTAGTAGTAACCTTAATACAACACTCCAATTGAAGGTGTTAGGAGCACTCTAGTAGTGTCTCTAGATGGCAAGATAATTTGGTGTTTACAACCCAAATACTACACTCAAGTTTAAGGTGTTTGGAGCACTCTACTAGTGTCTCTGGATGGCAAGATAATAGGGCATTTACAACCCTAATACAACAATAATATTGAAGGTGTCTGGAGAACTCTAGTAGTGTCTCTATATGGCAAGGTAATAGGGTATTTTCAACCCTAATACAACACTCCAATTGAAGGTATTTGGAGAACTCCAGTAGTGTCTTTATATGGCAAGATAATAAGGCATTTACAACTCTTATACAACACTCCAATTGAATGTGTTTGGAGCACTCTAGTAGTGTCTCTATATGGCAAGATAGTAGGGCATTTACAACTCTAATACAATACTCAAATCGAAGGTGTATGAGACACTCTAGTAGTGTCTTCATTTGGCAAGATAGTAGGGATTTACAACCCCAATACAACACTACAATTGAATGTGTTTGGAGTACTCTAGTAGTGGTTATATGCGGCAATATAATAGGACATTTATAACCCTAATACAATACTCTAATTGAAGGTGTTCTAAGAACTCCAATAGTGTCTCTATATGGCAACATGATAGGGTATTTACAACCCTAATACAAAAATCCAAATGATGGTGTTTGCAGCACTTTAGTAGTGTCTCTATATGACAAAAGAAGAGCGTAGTTACAACCCTAATACAAAAACTCCAATTAAATGTCTTTGTTGAACTCTAGTAGTATCTCCATATTGTAAAATAATAGGGCATTTACAGCCTTAATACAACACTCCAGTTGAAGGTGTTTGGAGCACTCTAGTAATGTCTTCAGATTGCAAGATAAGAGGGAATTTACATCCCTAATACAACACTCAAATTAATGGTCTTTGCAGCACTCTAAGTAAAGCCTCTATATGGCAACATAAGATGGTAGTTGTAACTATAATACAACACTTCATTTGAAGATGTTTGGAGCACTCTAGTAGTGTCTCCAGATGACAAGATAAAATGGCATTTACAACCCAAATACAACATTCCAATTGAAGGTGTTTGTAGCACTCGAGTTGTGCCTCTAGATTACAAGATAATAGGGCATTTACAACCCTAATAAAACACTCAAATTGAAGGTCTTTGGAGCATCCAAGTAGTGTCTCTAGTTAGCAAAATAATAGGGTATTTACAACCCTAATACAACACTCCAATTGAATGTGTTTGGAGCACTATAGTAGTGTCTCTATATGGCCAGATAATAAGGCATTTATAACCATAATACAACACTCCAATTGAAGGTGTTTAGAGCACTCTAGCAGTGTCTCTATATGGCAAAATAATAGGTCATTTACAACCCTAATACAACACTCCAATTGAATGTGTTTGGAGCACTTTAGGAGTGTCTCAAGATTGCAAGATAATAGGGCATTTATAACCCTAATACAACATTCCAATTGAAGGTGTTTGGAGGACTCTTGTAGTGTGTCTATATGGCAAGGTAATGGGGTATTTACAACCCTAATACAACACTCAAATTGAAGGTGTTTGGAGCACTCTAGTAATGTCTCTATATCGAAAGAGAAGATGGTAGTTGCAACCCAAATGCAACACTTCAATTAATGGTCTTTGTAGCACACTATATAGTGTCTCCAGATGGCAACATAAGATGGTAGTTGTAACCTTAATACAACACTCTAATTGAAGGTGTTAGAAGCACTATAGTAATGTCTCCAGATGGCAAGATAATTAGGCATTTACAACACTAATACAACACTCCAGTTAAAGGTGTTTAGAGCACTCTAGTTGTGTCTCCAGATGGCAAGATAATAAGACATTTACAACCCTAATAAAACACTCAGATTGGAGGTGTCTGGACCATCCTATTAGTGTTTCCAGATGGAAAAATAATAAGACATTTACTACACTAATACAACACTCCAATTGAATGTGTTTGGAGCACTCAAATAATGTCTCTATATGGCAAGATAATAGGGCATTAACAACCATAATACAACTCGTCAATTGAAGGTGTTTGAAGCACTCTAGTAGTGCCTCAAGATTGCAATATAGTATGGCATTTACAACCCTAATACAATACTTCAATTGAAGGTGTTTGGAGGACTCTTGTAGTGTCTCTATATGGCAAGATAATATGGTATTTACAACCCTAATACAACACTCCAACTGAAGGTGTTTGGAGCACTCTAGTAGTGTCTCCATATGGCAAAATGATAGGGCATTTACAATCCTAATACAACACTACAATTGAAGGTGTTTGGACCACTCTAGTAGTGTCTCTATATGATACGATAATAGAGTATTTACAACCCTAATAGAACACTCCAATTGAAGGTGTTTGGAGAACTCTAGTAGTGTCTCTATATGGCAAGATAATAAGGCATTTACAACCCTAAGACAACACTCCAACCGAAGGTGTTTAGAGCACCCTAGTAGTGTCTCCATATTGCAAAGGGCATTTACAACACTCCAATTGAAGGTGTTTAGAGGACTCTTGTAGTGTCTCTATATGGCAAGATAATTGGGCATTTACAAGCCTAATACAACACTCAAATTGAAGGATGTAATAGAACTGGAGGAAGATAAAATACAACTAGTAGGAGATAAAAGACAACCAGTAGAACTTGAAAGACAACTAGTACAATATGAAAGTCAACTAGAAAAGAATGAAAAACAATTACAAGAAGATGAAAGGCAATAAGATATGGAAGACAACATATATAAGATGAAAAAAACAAGAAGTAGAAGATGAAGATAACTAGAATAAAATAAAAAATAACAAGTAGAAAAAGAAATACAATCAGTAAAAATGAAGGACAACCAGTACAAGGTGAAATAAATGAAAAATAATTAATAGAAGATGAAAGATAACTATAAGAAGATAAAATATAATTGAAAAAAGATGAAATACTACTGGAGAAAGACGAAATACAACTAGTAGTAGATGAAAGATAAAAATAAAAAAGCAAATATAAATATAAAAATATAACTGGAGGAAAATATGAAATATAATTAGTAGTAGATATTTTACTGATTGTATTTTATTTTCTACCAGTAGACAAAAAATATAAAAAAATATTTCTAATATTTTATTAGAATAAATAAAAAATAAAAAACATAATATCTTATATTTAATTGAATTAAAAAAATTCTATTTCCGTTGAATTATTCAACTGAAAGAGAATTCCAAATCCGTCAAATAATTTAGTGGAAATTTCGTTAGATTTGAAATTATTTTAAAAATAGATGTAAATTGTGAAATTTGATTATTTTTTGAAATATTGATAAAAATTTAGACAACTTATTAGTAAAAAAACTATATATGTTTGAAACTTTTATGAAAAAAAGAAAAACAATAAATTATATAAATTTTGCATGTGTACTTAAACGTGTTGTCGAGAAATGCCAAAGTCTAAGACTGAGCTTCAGAAATCATCCAGAAATCATATATAGAGAGGAATAGGGGTGATTAATGAGCGAGCATGAGCGAGTTAGGGTATGCTCATGCTCGCTCATTCAGTAATGAGCGAGTTGTTAATGAGCGAGTTTAAATGAGCGGATAAATGAGCGAGTTGTAAATGAGCGAGTTTTTAATGAGCGAGTTATGAGCGGCTCACGAGTTATGACTTATGACTCATAACAAAATTATATAGTGTGCTCACGCATAACAAAATTTGTTAAAAGTCATTATAACAAAATCCAACAAATTGTCATAATTCATTTAAATGAGCGAGTTGTTATGACTATTACTTGTTTTGGGCTTTAGGCGGAGGTTTTGGTTCTGCCAATTTACAAAAAAAAAAAATGAATATGAAACTATGAATATTAGTATATTACACATGATTAAATGTTACATTATACTCACTATATTACACAGGATTAAATATGAAACTATGCTCACTATCTATCAATCTTAATGAGGCAAGGTTGATGTTACACATAATTACATAGGATTAAATGTGGCAGGGATTAGATGTGGCAAATTCTTAATGAGCGAGTTATGAGCGAGTTGGGTCATGTTCATGCTCGCTCATTAAGTAAATGAGCGAGTTTAAATGAGCGGATAAATGAGCGAATTTAGACGAACTTTTAATGAGCGAGTTATGAGCGGCTCACGAGTTATGAGCGATTTACTCACCCCTAGAGAGGAAGGTGATCATCGCACCGCTCACCTCCGCACAATATTTCATACATTCTAAATCTCGGTAAAATACAGAGCATCGTTACTTCTGAATAGTATCGGTTCTCTTCCACTCCTCTTTACTTTTCTACTACTTCTGAAGCAGGTGATAGAACCCGAACACCTTAGAGTCTGATCGCTCTTCACCTCCTCTCTCTTTGCCTTTTCTTTAATAAAAGTCTTTCTCCTCCTCTGGAGCATGGCCTAAGGCACTGATATCGCCCAAGTCGCCCAAGGAAGCTGGATACAAGTAAAGCACCTCATGCACTCATGTCACATGATCTCCACTGTACCATTGACTGCCTCATCTCCTCTCTCTCCCACCGCCGTCATACTCGCCTCTCTATCCTCTACGCTACACGCTGCCTTGTGTCTCGCTCCTTTCCCTTCCTTTCAGACACCTACCTCTCCAACCGCCTTCTCTCTCTTTTATTAAAACTCGGCAGTATAGAAGACACACAGAAACTGTTCGACCAAATGCCGCACAGAGATATCTGCTCCTACAATACCCTCATTTCTGCCTGTTCCAATGCAGGACAAATTGATAATGCACGCCATCTGTTCGACAAAATGCCCCGTAGAGATCATTTCTCTTGGAGTACTATTATCTCTGCATACAACCGTAATAGATACCCTTTGGAAGCTCTAACACTCTACCGCCAAATGTTTCAGACAACTCAACCGTGTGAAATTTCTGAAGTTGATAACAGGTTCACAGTTTCTTCTGCACTGGTTGCTGCCACAGCTATTATGTGCATCAATTACGGAAAGGAGATTCATGGTCATGTGATTAGATCAGGTTTTCAATCTGACAAGGTTGTCTGGAGTGCACTGACTGACATGTATTCCAAATGCGGATATATGAAGTATGCATGGCATGTGTTTGATCTGGCGGCTGACAGGGATTTGATTTCTTGGACAACTATGATGGGGAGGTATTTCGATAATGGTTTGTGGGTTGATGGATTTCAGGTTTTCTCTGATATGGTAAGATGTGGGTTTAAGCCAAATGAATTCACCTTTACAGGTTTATTACATGCATGTTCCGAGCTATACCTAGAGGAGACCGGGGAACAAGTGCATTGCCAAATGGTAAAGCTGGGTGTATGGGGTCCGTCCTCATTATTTGGAGAAAGTGCACTGGTGCATATGTACTCCAATTGTGGGAGTATAGATGAAGCACGAAAGATGTTTGATGGAATGCGCGAACGGGACCTAGTCTTATGGACCTCTATAATAACTGCATGTTCTCAGAATGGACAACCTGAAGAGGCTCTCAGGTACTATGATATGATGGTACAATTACGCATCATACCCGACCATGTGACTTTTATTGGTGTACTCACGGCATGCGCACATGCCGGGCAGGTGGATAAAGGCCACATAGTTTTCAATTCAATTAAAGAGGTGTATGGTATGAACCAAACCTCTGATCACTATGCTTGCTTGGTCGATTTGTTGTGTCGTTCAGGCCAGGTGGATGAAGCCGGGGACATAATTGACAATATGCCAGTCAAACCCAACAAATTCTTGTGGGCTTCTTTGCTAAGTGGAGCACGAATCCACAAGAATCTTAAATTGGGTAAACGGGCTGCGGAGGCCTTGTTCAAGATTGAACCCGATAACCCCACAACTTATGTCACCTTAGCTAATATGTATTCTTCAGCTGGTTTATTTCATAAGGTAGAGAAAATTTGGGAGACAATGGAGAATAAAGGTTTGATAAAGAAACCAGGTTGGAGTTCGTAGTAGATGCACTAAAGAAGAACTTAGAGGTGCAGGTAATTTTTCAAAATTAAACTCTACATGTACTGCCCAGTAATTAATTAAGAAGAGAAAATAACTGATATATCATGCTTTTAACTTTCGTACCATGTTAACTACCCAGGTTTAGGCATTTAAGCTAACCAAAAAAAAATGATACTTCAAACAGTCACCATTCTTAGAACACAGCAGTGTTTTAAATGCTATATAATGTGCCACAAAGGACACTGCATAGTGCATATACAGATCTTATATATATGAAGATTTATATGCAGATAAATACAGTTTATTTTACAATTGGCTTATTTTTATTTTTATTTTTATTTTGGATGCACATGGTATGCAAGCAAATATATGTATATGTCGAATTTTTTTTTTATCTATGCACATATAATGCTTAAACTTGATTATGTTTTCAATATATTTATCAGTTAATTGTAATCTTTTAATTTATGATTAGTGACAAACAAATGAAAAAAAGAAGAAGATCTATTGACATACATAGCATAACATGTTAAAATACAATTTTAATTTTTTTTTTTAATTTTTATTCAATTTACATGAATATTCATGATTTTTAAATTTTTGAACGGATAATAATAATGAGAATGTTATTTGTAGTATATTTGTTTACAAAGGAAAAAAAATAAAACTTTATTTCTAAGAAATTTATTTTTGTTAAGTTGATATGCTTAGAATGTTCATTTTACATGTATAAGCTGGATTTATGATAATTATATCTATTTAGGCTAAAAAACATATGTTTTCAGCAACGGAAAAGTGACGCATATGTCACTTATTTCACAAAATAAAGTCTGAATGAAGTTATATATTATTTTTATTAATCATTAATATATCCATAATTGTATTGATATATAAAATGTAATGATAAATTAAATTATTATTACGTATGAGATTGAATGCAAAATATTTCATACATTATATGATTATGTTATATACAATCTCAATATCTCATGAACTATTGTTTATATTTCAAAATTTTGAATGGCTAATGATTATGAAAAATATTTGAGCATATTTTTAATTTTATACGGTTAAAATGAAGCTCTGTTCTTAAAACAGAAAAATAGAGAGACATTGACTTAGAGGATACTAATTTGGCTCTAGGTCTATCTCAATTATCTACGCATGAAAATTTCATGTATAATTTCCAATTCGTACTAATGGTACCAAGCCTCCTAATTAAATCTAAACTTAAAAAAGTTATTAATTTGAATTATCTAGAAGTGACTGGTACACGCATTTTTACCGTACCATATTGTACCGAACTGACTGGTACGCACTGCACACCTGATGTTTGAATAAAAATTTTAATCACTCTTGCTTTTCTATAGAAAAAAGGCAAACTAAATTCATTCCATGTGAGGCCAACAGTCCAATAATTGGTGTAGGTACTATGCTAAATCAATCGTCTTCCTTGCAGACTCAAACAAATATCTCAAAATCCTTTCGTCTCATCCAACAGTAAACCTCTACTGCCGATTCATCTCCCCTAAGGTACCCCACCATTTGAGTTTGAATTCGATCGGTTCGTCATGTATTGGCACAAATCTTAAAGCAACCCTTGGATTACATGTTTGGACGGACCAGATACAAAATTAAAAGGCGATGTGATGCAGAAGATTCTGACTCAGTAAAATACCAGGTGTTTTCTAATCAAGGGCAATAAAAAAACAAGCGTATTTTTTTTATTGAATTTCAAAGACAAAACTTGTATTATTTATCCATTTCATACATAGTTCAAACAAATCTATTGGAGTTCTCACTAAATGAACAACAAATTACACATAAATTACACATCAATTTACCATATTACTCGTGAAGAAAAGCCTATTTACTCACTCTAGCATTACATCACACCTTAGGTGCACAAAGGACATGGTACCAGTCCATTCTCATTGCAACCGAGACATGGTATTTTGGTCTCCTCCTCTCTGTCATAGAGACTATGACTACCGTTACATGCCGAACACATCATAAATTTCATCCCTCCACACCCCTCGCACGAAGCACCGTTACAACCAACCAAAAACTGCCTTACTAAAGGCCGCAGTCGCCCGTTTTCATGCAATCCGACCACCTCCTCTGCCCCTCCTATATACCGTCCAGTAATGAAAAGCCGCGGTGGAATTGCACGGAAGCCCAGTACTTCCCATAATTCTTCTCTGTAACCCAAATCCATGGAGATATCCCTTTCATGAAAATTAACACCCAAATTCTCCAATAGGAACCGAACCCGGTTGCATTCCTCGAACGTCTTTCTAATACCACGAAGTGAAGTTGTGTACAAAATTACACACTCCTTGCCACCTTGTGGGCATCTGATCTCAAAATCTGCTAATGGGTCCGACGAGCTGCTCTCTGTCTCGGTACGTGCTACCTTAGTTGGGGGTTCAAAGGTTTCGATCAGGTCTATATCTTCACTCATAGACCTGGTACGGGTTCTTGCTTCCACGTAACTCTGGTTATGGTCTGATACTGCTTGTCTGAAAGCTGCTAGCAGGTTCGGGTCAAAAAGGGTTGAAGAATTCAAATCAGGGCGGCGGTATGAAGGGAACCCGGATCCAAGATCAGCTCTTTTAGGGCTATTTTGCTCGAGTCCAACCGGCTGCTCAGATTTTTTGCTGGGTGTGCTTGGACCAATATTCTCTTTATCACTTGATTCTTCGGTGGCGACTTGAATCGGGTTGATAGGCGTGTTATGAAGCTCGAACTGGAGTTCTTTTTCTTCTAGTTCTTCTACTTCTTCTTCTTCTTCTTCTTTGGTGGTAATTGGGAGAGTAGAATGAGATGGAGAGGTGACCAGAGAAGGGGATGCATCGAAGAACTCATCTGACGGGGCTTCGATTAGGAGAACTCGGCCGTTTCCCTGCTTGATGGGGCCCACTTGATGAAAAGATTTGAGAGTTCTTAGAATTCTTGAGCTGAACCCCTTCATCTCCTCCTCTGTCCTTTGTTTTTGCGATGAGAATTGCGCATGGAAGAATGAAGAAGGGAATGAAAGAGAAGAACAAGAGAAGAAAAAGGAAAGTGCAAAAGGAAAATCTTCAGAGAGAGAAAGAATAAGAGAAGCGAGGTTGTGAGGGAGCTTTTTCAGAGAGGTGTGCTTTCTTTGTTAAGAGCTGACTCAAAGTGGGTAACGGCTATAAAGCTGGGTCCTTTATAAGAAAATAATAAAATATCCCTTCGAAAATTCGGAATAACGGGTCGGGGGAGCTAATCCTCTCCGGTTCGTAGTTCAATTGACAGCTGAAATATGTCTGCGATAGAAAAGAATTTGGTAGAAATGGATAACTCCGGTATTTAAAAATACAGAGGATTTGGAAAAGGTCAGTCTCGCGTGATTGCAACGGTCATGATTTATGGGACCCACAGAACATTGGATGCCCTCTTTAAGATTCCTGCTTTTTTGTTACACTTTTGTAGAACAGATTATCCTTGATTGTCTCTGATGATTGGGTCCCACATAATCATATTGCTTGGCAAACCTAAGATACATATTGGGCAATACAGTTGATTGGAACAGATAATCCAAGTAGACTGCTGGAAAAATAAACTATATATTATAGTTGGGTCTTCTGAGACTGGAACACGGTGATTTTCTGTACAGCGATACCGTTGATTGAAGTTAAAGATTTTCCTATGACATTTCTCAGAAAATAATAAAAAGAATAACGGTAAGAATAATAGTAAATTTAACGCTATAATTTATCTTAAAACATGTGATTACATGAACAAAGAATTAGTTATGGTAATAAAATTGTCGAATATTGTATTACATTCGTATATAAATTTATTACAGTGTATTTCTAAATTATCTTCGAGTTATGATAATTGTACTTAAGAGGAGAGAAATCACTTATCAATGATTAATTTGATAATTTTGACAACACTTTCTCAAACAATAATAAAAAAACATTGTTAATTAATCTATAGGTAATTTATTGGACCTATAGCAACTTTTTTAATCTTAAGTATCGGTCACAAGATAAAGAGAGAAAAAAAATAAGAAAATCAGTATAAAAGGCGGATAAATATTTCTCAGCTTTGAACCGTGGTCTTTCATTTTTGCAAAAAAGTCACTATTGAAGACTGAGAAATACTTCTCAGCTTGGAGTTGCGGTCTTTTATTTTTCTTGTTGTTATAGATCAAAAGTATCTGTGGGGCTTAAATTAGAACTCTCGTATCATTTTAAAACAATTTTGATGCAATTTATATACTGAAACAATAAGATAATACACATCCTCAGTCAGTAATTAAAAGGTACTTTTTAAGAGTGAAAACGGAGCGGATAATATTATATATGTATTTGATCCGTATTCAAAAATTAGATACGGATATTTGTGTGGATATGGATACGGATATCTATTTGGAAATGGACATAGTTTTAAATTTTAATTATCTGTATTTGAATAGTAGCCCACTTCTTTCAAAAAAATATGTTATTCACAGTTATAATTAGATAAATATTATAAATTTTAGTAATTTTTTTATAAATTTTATATATTTTTAAAAAGTTTGATCTTATCAGTATCTGTATTTGTATTCCTATCCACGTCTGAAAAATAAAAACGAATATGAATATAGGTTTATCACTATTCACTCCTTATCTGATTTGTTTTCACTCCCAGTGCCTTTACTTATTGAATAAAAACTCATTTATTTTTTCAATTCTTTAATATTATCTTATTGTTTTATATTTCCTACGAGGCAATATCTGTATATTAAGCTCAATTGACACTTTAGAAAGTTGTTTATGGAATAATAAATTGCATTGTTAAATAAAACGAGATAATTTTTGTACAGGTAGTGAACATAGAACTAAAGAAAAAATGCTATGTTTGAACTCTGATCGAGAGAGACTTAAAATAATTTTTAAAATCAAGTTGTGCCCTTTTTTCCGGCTTGATTTCAATCTCAGCTAAGAGTTTAAAACTAATTAGAGCAATGCTAAACAGTAAACACAACCCAATTATTTATTAAGAACCCGCCACAAGTGGGTACACAACAGGGAGTCCCAAAAATTTCAGCAAAATTCTGTAAGAATCTCACTAGAACTTTCTTTTTTTCCAAATAAGCTTTTAAATGTTTAAAATCATGAATTTTTTTGCTTCGACGTATAAAAACAGAAGGAACCAAATCTCCTGTCTCATGCGTGTGCCCCATACGCGGGGCACGAAATTTTTGCGCACATGATCAAGCCATCCATCCATATTATATTTGTTCTGATTTGAACGGTTATAATTAAAAAATAGAAAGTATTTGAGTTTTGAAAAAAATACAATTAACATTTAAATACGACCGTTCAGATAGAACATAGAAGCAAACATGAAATCGATGGATGGATTGAACCTGTGTACAGGAATTTCCTGCCCATAGGAGAGCAGGTGATTTGATTCCCCAAAAAAAAAATCTCCACGATCAAACTGCAGGATTGATTATTAATTTTGGGGAGGGCCGTAGCCTGTAGTAGGTATTATGGAGTGGAACTAGGGTTTCATAAGTTCACCAAGTTTCTTTGTGAACTTAACTCCAAAACTTATTAGATTGGAATTAAACGATGATTCCAAACTGTTTAAATCCTTCTACCTTACGAGTGATGCATCTACATACAAAAATTTTAAATTTTAAAATTAATTTTGTATAGAGTCAAATGGTCAAAAAATGTTCAAAAAAGAAATGCATTCAAATTAATTTATAAATCTTCTAATTTTGCTCACTTGGTTTTATATTAAATTAATTCGAAAGTTTAAAACTTTTGCATGTAGACTCATCATTCGTAAAGTAAAAGAGTTTTAACGGTTCGAATTCTTTGTTTAAAACCAATCCGATAAGGTTTTAGAATTGAGTTCACAAAGAAGTTTGATGAACTTAAGAACATCTACTATGTACCATATATTAAAAGTTTATTAATGATGGATTTTTGTTAAATTAAAATTTAGAATAATTAAAAAATAATAATTTGATTATATAAACTAATTATCTAGTCTCAAAAGAAGAGCAGGCTCTCTAAATTAAGAATGATCCTGTCATAGCATATTGTGCAATCTTGTCTGATGGTGTATATATAGTTTGTGTGTTTTTGGTATCAAGTTTGGTAGGATGAAATAGAAGAACAAATCAGGTAATCAATTCATTGTACAGGATAAGGATTGCTAGTTGCTTTTCATGGAAGAGAACAAACAGCTGGGACAATGGAAAGGCCCAGGAGTTCATTCTTCTTCGCTTTCAGTTATTTGACAATACATTGTGTTTTTTTGTTTTTTTTTTTAAGAAAAAAGTTGTACAGGTTAAGTTTAAGATAGCAGACTAAAATAGTAAATTTTACATTAAAAACAAACATTTTGAATATTCATTACCGGAATAACTAATTAAGAATATCAACTTTTCTTTTACCGGAATGGTTAATTAAGAAAATTAAATTACTGTATTTGAGACCAGAACTTGGTGCCAAATATTCAGAAGGAGAAATTGATTGTTGAGATAACAAATTATGGTTGGCTTGTTGCAAATGATTTTTCTGAGCCGTCTGATCAGTTAAAAATTATCAGATCCTACTTTTACTATGATCAATTAACAATCAAAATGGGTTAAATAGTAACTATGGTCGCTCAATTACACTTTAAATTATCCCAAATTAACCGTAGATAACAACGCACGGCTCATAGTTAGATCAGAATCAACTAATTAAATTAATTGGTCACAGAAGAATTTAAGCAAAAATTCCTTTTCCTATTAGCAATTTAGCATAGTAAAATTTAACCAATTTAATTTAATTGATCAGAATTCCAACTAATTAAATGCTTCTCAATGGATCAAGGCTTACGAACCAAATCATGAATGTTGAACTGTTTGTGCAAGCGGCACAACCTCGGCAAGTGGTGTCGGCACCGGGCTATTCAATGGTGAAGTCCGACAAACCGGACATGTCGGCCGTGACTTCAGCCATGTATCGACGCACTGCACATGGAACAGGTGACTGCACCCCGGCATTGATCTTAGTACCTACAATAATTACCAAACTTTTTCATGACCAATTCGAAAAAATGTACATGTAAAATTATCTGAATTTTATGAAGAAAATTACCTCCCCGTCCTTATAATCCACCAAACAAATAGAACAACACCCATCATTGGACGAACTGTTGCGTGTATAGGCCACCGTCGGATACGCCTTGAGCGTGTCATCGTCGATTCCGATTACCATCGTATCGTCATAATTCTCATACAATTCGACATCATCAGTTGCACCTGTGCTGCTGCTGTTGTTAGCAGTGGTACGGTTGCACAATGCGAATGCAAAAATGAAAGTGGTGATCAGCAGTAGTACCGCAACCGGGATGCCGACTGTGTAGACCGTTAGCATGGTTAGGTAAGAGGTTAAGTTCACCTTGTTCGCCGGGGCCAATGCCGCAGGACTGATCGATGATGCGTTCATTTCATTTCTTCATTTCTTCATTTGTTCTAGGTGAGATTGGTTGTTGGATTACTATGGTTTCATTTTGAATTTGATGAGAGCTTGTGATGTGGATCTGAGAAGTGGAGAAGGGAATGGCTTTGCGCCTTTGCGGGGAGGGGAGGTTGGAAATGTCAACGGTTTTGTTACATTGGATTGGAGTATATATTATGCGAGATTTTTGGGATTGGATGTCTCAAAAAATGTGTCATTTAAAAAGAAATGCCATTTTTCTTCCCGCTTTTATTTTTATATTTTGCCTCTTGAGTCTTGAGTCTTGAGTAATAGCAATATCTCCCCTGAACTAACAAATAAATAAATAAAGAGCTTTCGTATCCGCAAGCAAAAGCCCATTATATCTCATCCCACGCTACAAAATTATAGTATAGAGAGCAGATAAATTCCAACCGCTAGCACAAACGACAAAAAAATTAAAAGACAATTTCAATGGGTCAAGACTCTACTTGAATTAGTTTTCAAAAAAAAAAAGACTCTACTTGAATTGAAATGACAATGACTCGATAATTCTTGACCAGAGTTACCGAATTGATTCAGACTCCAAGCTACCGAGTCAAAATTAATTGATTTTTGTTCAATCAAAACCAGATAATCTAGATCTAGGGTTGTTACGTTTAGCTGACTGGAATACATATTTTCAGTTGTTTGTAATTTTTAATGTACGAAATTCAGTCAAAATTACTAACAAAACACATTCAGAACTAGAAATAATCTTATAGCAATCCTCCTTGAGGGAGTTGGGATTAAAAATTTAATTGGAGTGATTGTTTGGCTACGAAAGTTGCAGAGAGGATGAACTTTCTTTGCCTAGGGATTCGTTCAAGCATAGGAGAGACTTAGGACCTGTTCGGCAGACTCCTTGGGAAAGGGAACAGGGTATGAGCTGTGCAAAAATTGAACTGATTTTTACTGTTCATCTAGGAAAAAAAAATTTAGTCCAACTGAATTTTTGTTTTCCCACGTGAACAGTGGCGTTGAGAAAGTTGGCCGAACAGGTCCTTAGAAAATAAGTAAATAATAAAAAGACCTTAAGAAGCTTTTTAAACGAGGCAGAACTGTCAAAATAAAATATTATTTAAACATTAAAAGGAGACACTAAGGAATAAGTTTATCAAACTAGTATTCATTTTTGGAGAAAATTTTATCTACTCTTGAACAACTTAGGGTCTAAATTGATTAATTTACAGCAATTCACAACTCCCTAGTTGTGCCAGTAATTTTTTTTTACCTATTCTGATCAAAATTCCAGCTACACCCCTAGTTTGCTGGAAACTTTTTGTAATTATAAACCATTATCCTTTTTAATTTTACTCGAGCATTTAATAAATTAGATTTTATTTGTTGGGGTAGTTAAGTCAATAGTTATCCGTAAAATAGAGATATAAATATAATTGTGCATAACGCGAGGTTATCTGAATTGTCTAACCTTTTAGAAAAACTTTTAAATGAAAAAAAAAAGTTGGCAATCATAATTGGTACTGTTGAACTAAGGGGCACCTCTAATTGCTCAAAAACTGAAATTAAATTGCAATTGAAAGTAAATAAATGAGTTTAGAGAAATTTGACACGCGGGATGATAACGGAGTTCGGCAAAACAAAGGCCTACGTCTCCGGGGCTTCGCAACCTTGTGTGGTGCGCCTTTCTATTACCCAATACGAAAGGATTACAACTTGTGAACCGTTGAGCCCTTACACACCAAGCGGGAAGTCAAACGACCAACTCAAAGAGATGAGAACAAGGTCTCGATTATCTAGAAACACAAGAGAAACACTCAATAGATCACTCTAACCTAATCTATATCAAGATTAGTGAAGTAGGTTTGAGGTTGCTTGAGGGATTTTGAAGTTTTAAGCTCTCACAACAATGGAGTAGGCTAAGCTCTCAGAAAATCGCTTTAAAAATGATTAGGGTCGGCTGAGATACTTTGGGAAGAGATCCTATCACTCTATTTATAGTGTCAGCTCAAAAATGAGCTATTTAACATAAAACGTTACAACGTTTAATTCAAATGCGATTTTAGGGTTTTAATTTTCTGACAGCTTAGCAAAATGTTATAACGTTTGCAAAACGTTATGACGTTTTAACCTGTAAAAACTTGATCAAAATAGAAGTTATTTGAAGCTTAAATATACTTGAAACGTTACAACGTTTTATAAACGTTGCAACGTTTAATTTGAATTTTCAATCTTTGGTACAGCTGTACTTAAAATTCTGACATCCATAAAACGTTACAACGTTTCATGTTGGTACTGTACAGCTGTGCTTCAGTAGTTCTGTAGCTATTAAACGTTACAACGTTTGTATAATGTTATAACGTTATAACTTGTTTCTTCTTTTGATCAGTTTGTTGTTTCTGACCAGTATAAAACGTTATAACGTTTTGAAAACGTTACCAACGTTTTATCCCAGTTTAATCAACCTCACACAATTATTTACCAAGTTTCTGATTTTACAATTTGTATTCTTGATAAACGTCTTCGTGATTTCTTCAATCCAAGCATATTATACTGCAGTTCTTACTCTTTTTGGACCTACATAATCTCAAAATAGACGAAATCGTAAAATTCAATAATTGTATGTTTTTGCAAATTAGTCAAATAGACGTAAAATATTATTGTACGAACAACAGGTACTGCTCTGTAATCTGTTATGTATAAGTTGGTGAGTAATTGAAATTATTGATTGCTGTTGCTTGCACATTTTTATCAATTTTTAATGATACATGTTCCAGGCAATTACAGTTGCGTACAAGTTGAGCGTTCAAAGTGCATATATATTAATCAATTGAGAAAACCTGATCACGACATGGTTAATAAATTCCAATTCATAGTCTTCAAAGTTTGAACTTATTTAGTCAACAACTCAAGATTCATTCGTTGAATTTAATGGAAAGGATACATCGGCTTTTGGCTTTTGGCTTTTGGGGCTTTACCAATAATATATATGCCTCTAAAATTATCCAAGGTATAATTTATCATGGAATATTTTGGCTGACTTCGGATGCTTTGTAAATTGTATAATCATGAGTTATATAGTTATTAGATAACCAACCACCTATACCTATAATTATCTCTTTCCTCCTTTTTGTTCTTTTTATTGTTTTTTCATTTTTTTTTTCCTTTTTTTTTTCCTTTTTTTTTTTTTTTTCCTTTTTCGAACGTGCAAACGAATGACCTATACGTACTTTAGAAATAAGGCTAAACTACACAATTTTTATGCCAAGAGTAAGCATCTAACCCGAAATTTTTATTAATATCCAAAAAAAATTCTAAATTTATAAATCTACACTCTATTTGCAAAACTTTCGGAATCTATTCAAACCGGAAAATAATTTTTCAGATCCAGGCTTGACTTTCTGAGAAATTATTTCCAATTTTGGGAAATTATTTACCAGATTTAGGATTTTTTATTTTTATATTTAATTAAATAGAAACTATTATGATTTATTTATTTTTTGTATTAAAATATTAAAAATATTTTGTATTTTTTTAAATAGATGGAATAATATAATTAAATTTATTAGAAAGATTGCGACAAAACGCGGATCAACATTTTTCAGGCCGAATTTTTTGCGGTTGTAAGAGAAATTAAAATATTTCTTTCTATTTCATATTTACCTTTTGAAATTATAGATGCAACTGTCAGCCTTTAGTATATTTGGAATTTCAATATACTTAATGTAAAGAGGATATAATGAATACAAGTTGACAACAGCTGTTTGCATTTAATGACTGGGGTGTGAGAAGGTAACAAAAGAAATAAAATAAACAAATTGGTAGTGGGTTTTGCGGAGCAGAGAGCTTACCGGATATCCGAAATCTAAAAATTTACAGATACGGATAAATTATCTATATCCGCTTCTGAAATTGAAACTGTATCTGTATCCATATCCGTAAATTATTGTATTCGAATATCTGAATATGCAAAATTTTGGATACGGATCCGGATCCGGACGGATAATATCCAATCCGTTTGCACCCCTAATTTTGGCTCTGTCAAAATGTCATATCAAATTGTGTTTTATCGAAAATAGAAGGACCACAATACTTTTATTTATTTATTCAGAAGTGACTTTTGAACCGGGATCAATAACTGGGATCTACAACATTTTTGTTTTTTCAGTAACACACAAAGAAATATTTTAATTTTTCTTACATCTACAAAAAAGCTAGTCTGAAATATGTTGATTCGAGTTAAGTGTCACAGTCTTTTGAATAAATTCAATAATATAGTTATTCCATCTATTTTTAAATAAATATAAAAATATTTTTAATATTTCAATACAAAAAATAAATAAACCATAACATTTTCTATTAATTTAAAAAATTAGAAAATCATATATCCGTGAAATTATTTTCTGAAAAGAGAATTTTTTTAATCCAGATTTGAGCAGATTTTAAAAAAATTTGCAAATAGAGTGTAAATTTAGAAATTTAGAATTCCTTTTAGATATTAATGAAAATTTCGGGCATCTAACCTTTTTGTCTATGTCATGTTTCTGAGGTTCTCTTAAAAATAGATTAGAGATGCATCAAATTGAGTTATATGCTTCGTTCAATGTGAATGAAGTTGAATTTTTATTTTTTGAAAATTTTTAGTGTACCCATCCAAAATTTTAAAATAATCAATTTTCTCATTAATATGACATAATATTCAATATCTTCATATAAATTTAATTTTTTTTCTTCTATCTCCATTCATTTATTTTATCTTTAATTTAATTATTTTCAAAAATATATTGACCAATATACACTCCTCTACTCGTCTCTTCCACTTCTCTTTCACCGACACAGGTGCTTTTTATTTGAGGTTCTTTATCACAAATTCTGCTCTCTCTCCCTCTCTCTCTCTCTCTCTCTCGTCTCTTCTACCATCCTACACCTATCCTTTTCTTCTATTGATTTTTGGGCTCTCCTTCACAGTCTTCTACCTTTAATTTCATCTCTACACAAGGAATAAGTGAATAACAAAATGGCAACACTTTTTATTCTTGCAAGCTGAGTAGTGTACGTGTATGTAGGGCTGGCAAAAAAGTTCGAGGTTCGTGATTCAATTCGGGTTTGATTTGAGTTTAGTTCGATTCGAAATGGGTTCGAATTGAAACGAACTAAATCAGGTTCGGTTCGGAATTAATACAAATCAAACCCAAACCTAGCCTAGTTCGATTGAAATGGGTTCGATTATTTTTATGGTTCGAATCTCATAATAACATCGGCCGTCCATTTACCTGATGAAATTAAAATCTAAGATAGAGAGTCATAATTTAACTTAGCCGACACTCCCTCGCTCTCAAATCTCAATAACCTAGTTCTCTCTCCACCTCTCCCTAACTCACTCTCCCTCTAGATCTAAAATCTAGCTGACGCTCTCGGCGACTGGCTGTCTCTCCGACTGTCACTCCTCTCTCTTCGGTCGTCTCTCATAGTTCATACTAGAAAAGCCGTCTCTGATGTATTTTTTCAAGAACAATTTTTCAACTTAAAAACACTCATTTCATAGTTCATACCGGTAAAAGGAAGCCATGTGAATTGTCCCGCGAGAAAAAATTAATGTATAAACTACCGGTATAACTAGGACTGCTAAAAAATAATTTAGTTCGTGATTCGATTCGGGTTCGATTCGAAAAATGCATAGTTCGAAATGAGTTTGGTTCGAAATGGGTTCGGTTCGAAACGAATCAAACCAGGTTCGGTTCGAAATTAATTCAAACCAAACTCAAACCTAAGATAAGTTCGGTTTAGTTCGGTTCGTTGCCACCCCTACGTGTATGTACTTGCTTATGTTGTACTAGAGCTCTTAAACATACTCCAAGAACAAAGTGTTTCAAATATATATATATGCATAAATCTTAATTCTCTTCTTTCTTTGGAATCTTCAACAGTAAGAAAATGGGCGAGATCAGTGATATTACCTGCTCATATAAAAAAGTACTAATTTTCCATGAAATAAGATTTCATGCTATTTTTCAAAGTTGCTCGTTTGGATCCGTGAAAGAGAAGGGGAAGAGAAGGAGAGGGAACAAAGGTATATTGGTAATAAATTTTGTAAAATAATTAAATAAAAGAGAAAATAAATGAATGGAGATAAAAGAAAGAAAAATAAGTTTATATGAGGGTATTAGATATTACGGCCATTTTTATTAATATCTCTAAAAAAATAAAAATTTTAAAAATAACCCTGTCCCTCATTTTTTTTTTTTAAATGCCCTGACCGCCTGGGCCCAAGGCGGCCCAAAAACCATGTGAGGCGCCAGCCCCTGGGGCGGCCCACAAGACAAATGAGGCGCCACACCCTGGGGTGCCCCATAAGCCAAGTGAGGCGCCACACAGCCGGGCGCCCCATATTTAATCTGATTTAAACCCTTCGTTTTCTGCCTCTATCACTTACCGATTTGAGAATTTCGCTCGAGGCGAGAAACTGAGTGAATAGGTATGTTTTTTAATTATAATAATTAGTCATGAAAATGTAGCATTATACGAAACTAAGTGAATGCTACATACCTGCACCCGATTTGGGAAGCTGATGACTTATCAGATGGTGATGCAAATGTACCAGGTTTATCCAGGGCAGAAAAATTCCCGATTACAGGTCGGGGAAGTAAGCATCCGGTCGCCACATTCAACGACACCACAGCTTTCGAAGAGGCAGACATTAGTTTCTTCGGTCCTCGTGTTGAATACAATAAAGAACTTGCCGCAGGGCAAGTTTATACCAACATAGACGAACTTGTAAAGAAAATAAATGAGACTCATGTTCACGGCAACTGGGAATGTATAATACACAAAAGGGACCGAACAAGGTTAGTTGTGCTGTGTAAAACTCACCCGCGCTGCGAGTTCCGCCTTTTTGCAACCCCTGCGGGTTCAGGAGAAGCATGGATGATTAAGAAGTGTGAACCACCTCATACATGCAAGTCTGCGTCCACAAGGACAGACCATGCGCAGCTGACGACATCACTAATTGCCGATGCAATTGAGGAGGACATTAAGTTGGATCCATCGATGAGCATCGAGGCGGTGACTATGACCGTCAGACACAAATACAAATATGTAATCCCAAAATACAACAGGCTGTGGAGAGGTCGTGAACTTGCTATCTGCAGGATATTCGGTAGTTGGAAGGATTTGTATAGCTATCTGGCACCATTGCTCTAGGCCATGGCAAGTACAAATGGCTGCAATTGTAGAGGACACATTCTACAAGTTAAATGTCTGGTTTCAGGAACGGCGTGCTAAGGCCGCAGAATTAATAAGGATGAACCAGTTATTTTCAACAAGGGTGGAGGAGAAACTAAGACGACACAGGGACAAAGGTGCAACTATGACCGTTATCCCGATGGGTAATGATGGAACAGAATTCGAAGTGAAAAATTCAAATGAGTACGTTCCTACTAGCCGTAAACCAGATGGGACTATGGCGTTTGTCAAGAGGGCTTGCAAGTACGTCTCCGTGCCAATCATCTAGTTGCCAAGCCTCTACAAGTAATGCCGCACCTGCAGCTCATACCAGTACAACTAGTCGTTTGTTAGGTTTATTGAGACGTCGTGGTAGGGGCAGATAAACTTGCTATTTTGCTTGTGTGAACTTTTTTGTTTATTGTAATATATTTCTGACTGTAGTATTTTTACTATGGGACTGCTGTATTACATTGGCGCGCTTTATGTTGAATTTTTTAATGGTGCAGAATTTTAATAAAAACAGCGATTTTCAAACCATCTTAATAAATAGTAAAAAAATTCCAAAAAATGTAAAATTTGGTCTCCAAGCATATTTTATAATAGATTGAACATCTAACGGTTTAGATTTGTTGTTTGATACACACTAAAATATAACCCCGGAAGCACCTCGGCCGAAATGCTTCCGGTAGCCATACACATAATATTTTATTTTTTGACATACACATACACATACACATATACATAAACCCTAAACTTTTTTCACAAAATTATTCAAATCAAAATACTAAGATTTCTCTAAAAAAAAAAAAAAAAAACACACATGAGGCACCCTGGGGGCTGGCGCCTCACTTGTGCTATGGACCGCCCCAGGGGCTGGCGCCCCATGGGGAATTTTGGGCCGCCCTGGTCCCAGGCGGTCAGGGCATTTTTAAAAAAAAATGGGGAACAGGGACATTTTTAAAATTTACATTTGTTTTAGGGATATTAATAAAAATGGCCGTAGATATTATGTTGTATTTATGGAGAAATTGACTATTTTGAAAGTTTGAATGAGTACACCAGAAATTTTATTTTTCTTTTATTTTTTTTAACCCAGTAAGAATGTCATTAAGCTTCTTGTTTGTCATTTTGACATGTTTTCCAGTTAAAAGTTTGTAGAACTCCGTTGTACTTGGGCGGCAGACCACCTCTACAAAGCATAACTCGATTTGATGCAATAAAAGTTAAACCAACTTATTATATGACTATGAAATTCTCGCAACAGTTGCAACCAATGTTCTAAATAGCTAGCTATAGCTATACTATAGCTTTTTCGAACCCTGAAAGCTATGGCGCTATGAACGATATATAACTAACTATCAGCACTATAGCTAACTAAATCGCTAACTACTTAGTGCAATTGCTTATTTTTAAAACAAATTCCACTATACCACTATAATTGCTATTTAAATCATTGGTTGCAACCGAATCTCATGTAAACAGGAACTATCCATTCATATCTGAATGGTCATAATTGAAGTGCATAGTATAATGTCAAGTAGAGTAGCATCATCTCAAAACTTAATATTCTTCGTAATTGAATTATGACCATTCAGATAATGAATAAATGGACGGCTAAAACTACATTAACAAAGACAGAAGATCAAATGAGTGTATTCTAAACTAGTATGTTCTATAGATTAAGGCAGAATATTAAAGACTTGGAAAAAAAATGCTCTAAAGATTGCAGTTGCAGATAACAGGCCGTAGTAAAACTATTACTAACTACAAGAGCAGACAATATTTAAAATTGTATCCACCTAACACCGTCGTAAACCAGGTAAGTTATTGCTCAAATAATCTATAACCAAGGCTACCCATCAATAGTTTGTCAAATCCTCATTAGAATTGAACTTCACCGGTCGTCCTCCATTATAGTCAAAACAAAGCTAACAACAACAACAGTAAAAATAATTATAACCCATCCGATACAAAAAGAATTTCAAAGTTTCTACTGCTGAGCACACTGGACACGCTGGCCACCGCCATGCATGTCTTCATCGTCCTCATCATACGCCTCACGGGCCTGGTGTTGCTTGCGCCGCATCTCCTCCTCAATGTTGACATCGTGCAAAGTTGTCTCCTCACACTCATCCAGCTCCATATCAGTCATTGTTGAGGCAGGTTTTGGCGGTAGTACTGTCTCCAGCGCCTTAACCTGCTCCAGGGACAGTGAGTCGGGGAATTCAACAGTGAAGTGGATGTACAGCTTGCCCTTCATGAATGGGCGCTGGTACATTGGCATCCCCTCGTCATTTATGGCCTTAAATGAATCTGTGCATGTCAAGGCAACAAAACAAGTAATTAGTCAGCCAAAAAAAAACAAAAATCCAAACCAACAACAGATAGATAAATAGAGAAGTTGATGAGTTTCATACCAGGCTTGATGACCTCGCCGGGGTTAGATTTGATCAGGAGTTGACGGTTGTCGAGGTGCGTGAGCACAAACTGGAAGCCGCAGAGAGCCTCAGTGAGAGACAAGGTGTGCTCAACAAAGAGGTCATCTCCCTTTCTCTTGAACTTGGAGTGATCCTTCTGCTGCAGTACAAACACTATGTCCCCAGTAACTGTATCCGGCTGCACCATAAATCATTCATCAAAAATCAACCAATCAGTCCAAATTTCTATAGCTGTTCAACCAGTGGCAATCAAAACATAAAAGACAAATAATAAATCAATAGAAGCTTACAGCTTCATCGGCCTCGCCAGGGAAGGTGATCTTCTGGCCGTTTTGCATGCCCTTCTCAACAACAACCTCTAGAACCTTCTTCTCCTGGACAACCTTCTCGCCCTTGCACCCCGGGCAACGATCCTTGTCGGTGATCGTCTCACCTGTGCCCTTGCACTCATTGCATGGGTGCTGCATCTGCTGGATCATCGACGGGCCCAGCTGCCTGATCGTCACCTTCATGCCCGACCCCTGGCATCCCGGGCACTTCATTGATGCCCCTGACTTTGATCCCTTTCCCTTGCACTTCGAGCACAGCACATTGCGTGACAGAGACAGCTTCTTAGAGGTACCGTTGTACAGGTCATCTAGCGACACCTTCAAAGGGTGCACCACGTCTTCACCCCTCCTCTGCCTCCTACCCCTGCTGCTACCACCACCTGCAATGACACATTAATTTCATGTGTTATTAACTAGCCAAAAGTATAGTTGAGAAGTGTTAGTAATATACAATAAGGGAAAGATATATTACCGCCAAAACCTCCACCGCCAAAAAAGGAAGAGAAAATGTCAAATGGGTCAACACCACCCGCACCACCGCCTCCCATTCCTTCCTTGAGAGCATCTTCACCATATTGATCGTAAATTTCACGCTTCTCAGGGTCGCTTAGCACCTCATAAGCCTGAGCTAGCTCCTTGAACTGAAAATTGTACACCACATTCAAAGTTTTAGCAAGAAGTACTTTTAACAGTTTTTTACTTCACAAATTTAAGTTCCATTTTTGTAAATCAAGGTTCAGATTTTGGGATATTTTAACATCTCCTTTTATACTTGTTAGATGTTCATAAACAACATAGTGTCTCTCATTCTTCCTTAATTCAACCTCACAATATACCAGCTAAATCTTGTTCTAATTCTTGGTACAATCCTAAATGTTTAATTGCGATCAAAGACTACGGTTAAGTAACACCTATTAGATCTAGAACAGAGAACTGCAGAGCCTAAATTGTGGACAAATCCAACAAGTAAAAACAATACGCCCTTCAAAAGATCAAACCCGATCCCGTAAAAAGTTTTCTATCGTAGATCCATAACAAACAGGGGAAATTACTAAATTTTCCAATACAAAATGAGCACAACTAACGCACCAACGATCCGATTCTAACAACAATATGAAATCAAGAAAAAGATCCAAACTTTCTTCATACCTTCTCAGGATCGCCTCCCTTGTCGGGGTGGTTCTTGATCGCCGCTTTACGATATGCCTTCTTCAGATCTTCCTGAGAAGCACTCTTGGGCACGCCAAGAATTTCATAATACTTGGTATTATCGCTCTTTTTCATCCCTCTTCCAAACATCTTTACTCTCTCTTTTTGTTCAAATCTCTTGCTAAATTAACGCGATTCTGACGATTTAAACCGATCTCAAAGAACAACCCAACAAATCTCAATTCCCCGATCAGAGAAGCTTGGTAGAAATAGCGAAGAAATTCTCGCTTTCTGATCGGTCAAAAGTTGGGTACTAATAAAAGCAGAGTTGGTTCCAGGAAACTTATAAGAATACAGAAGAGAGGCGGTCGAGTAGAAGGATCTAGAAATACTCGGTTTCAGGGGAGAAAACGATATCTAAACCGTTGGATGGTAAATATACGGTCTGATATTCGACTCCAGAAATTTCGAGGTCCCATATTTCCTGTTTGAATTCAGATCCCCTAAAGTAGCACAACATTTAAGTTTCGATCGAGACCGTCCGATAAGTATTGGTAGGAATATTAAAGGGACGAATTGGTCAGGATTCCTATCGTGCGGTCCTGATACAATCTCAAAATTTTAGTTACTTGAGAGGAAACGCAACTCGTTTGTTTGGGGAAGGTTTCTATTTTGTTAACCCTAAAGATATTTTCTTTTTCTTCTAAAGTGGGCATTGGTTCCATAAACAAGTGAAATTGCCGTATATAGGTTTCTTAAAATTGGAGAAGATTCTTTTCTCAGATGTCTCTCCGAAAAGTCAGGAAAAAATATTTTAAGATATTC
This sequence comes from Carex rostrata, assembly GCF_964058835.1. Classification (NCBI taxonomy): domain Eukaryota; kingdom Viridiplantae; phylum Streptophyta; class Magnoliopsida; order Poales; family Cyperaceae; genus Carex; species Carex rostrata. The sequence continues at coordinate 8,341,729 of NC_135937.1, forward strand.
CAGAAAAAACACAAAATTAGGGTTTCAATACCATAGTCCATATATATCCAAAAAACCACAAAATTAGAGCTTGTTCACGTGGAAAAAAAAATTCAATCAGTAAAATTCAGTTCAAAAATTTTGTATTTCTATTCCTATATGTACGCCGAATAGGCCCTTAACGTTTCGAAACTTGCGAGTTTGCTGCTTATAAGTCATACATTTTTAGGTAGTCTAGTTTATCATATACCTAGCTAATATTTTTGTACTTGCAATATTTACTATGATATTAAAATAAGATTTTAAATATTTAGTAGTGATTAGTGCTTTAATACTTTTGTACTTTCATATTTACTTTGAATGTTTAAGATAAGATATTAAAATTTAGAATGCGCCATACTTCATAAACTATGATGTAAATTTTGATTTACTTCAGCTTTTCTAAAAGAATTAAGAAAAACTCACTAAAACTATATCTTAAAAAAATTCAAATTTTTATATAAATGGTTAAATAAATTTTTTAATTTGGAGGTTGACTTGGGTGAGCCATCGAATAAAACACGTTTGTACTCCACACCATATTTTCATTTTGAAAATTCAAACAACCAATTCGAACCTTCCAACATGTTCTATATATTGAAATGTGCTTGGAGACTAAATTTTACATTTTTTGAAATTTTTTTACTATTTATTAAGCTACTTTGAAAATTACTGTTTTACTATAAACAATAAAAAAAGTAAAAAAAATTTGGACCACCGTATCAGCGATTTTCAAAGTTGCTTAATAAATAGTAAAAAAATTTCAAAAAATGTAAAATTTGAACATCAAGCACATTTCAATATGGAGATCGTGCTGAGCGGTTCGGATCGATTGTTTGGATTTTTAAAATAAAAATATAGTGCCATGGAATAAAAACTTGTTTTTCTCCATGACTCATTTTAGCTTATCTCGTTAATTTGGTTCAAATTAATATTTTTAAATATCTAAAAACATAGTACAACTTAGTAGTGATTAAGTGCTTTAGGATATTTCAAGTATCGGATAAAAGTGTTTCGAGGAAGAACAAAGTTAAAACAACATAGTTTAAACATCAATTATCAAAATCCTTAGTTTTTTATGCTTTAATTTTCATATTTACTTACCACATAACATCTGAGGATTATTTTTTTATTTAAAAGTAATTAATGATTGATCAACTTTATTAATTTAATATGAATTAACCTCTACCCGGCCATTTTTATTAATAACCCAAAAAAAAAAAGTTTTTTACAAAAGTAACCCCAAAATCTGAGTTTTTCCAAATATAACCAAACCGCCAGGTATGCTGGCGGTCCACTTCTATAGCGGACCGCCAGGGACATGGGCGGTTTGCTAGGGACTAGACCGCCAGCGTTCTGGGCGGTTCGCTTTTTTTTTTTTTTTTTTTTTAGATATGATTTTTTTTTCTTAATATTTTCATTTGTGAAGTTTTAGTTTTTTTTGCTTAGAGTATTTGCCAAAAAATAAAATGATATATTTATAAGTGATGTCGTAACTCTTTATAACTTTCAATTGATTTGTCAGTTGGATATCACGAGTCTAAAGATAACACTAATTAAGGACTTGGCCTTGATTCAAAAAATTTCAAGCTCTGACAGCTTGTTGATCTTCTTCTCTATATTTATGGTACTAAAACAATAGTTTAGAGATACCGAGGCGTGTGCAGCCGGACAGGGAGCTCAAAGGCAAAGCAGCTGCTAGGTTCAGTCCCTCGGGGAAGAAGCATAAGAAATGATTGCAGTTTTTTTATGATGTATTTATTATGATTGCAGTTTTTTTATGATGTATTTTGGACTGTAGTATTATTATGATGAGTTAGGCTAATATGACACTAGTGTTATATCAAACTAAATAACACCACATCTTAAACTCTTAGATCTGCTTTAAGATTCGTACAAAATGAAGTGCTTGAACAGTAAAAGCGGATAGTACGAATCTTAAAACAGATCTAAGGGTTTAAGATGTGGTGTTATTTAGTTTGATATAACACTAGTGTCATATTAGCCTAACTCTATTATGATTGCAGTTTTATTTTATATTTCATATTGGTTTTTATGTTTTTTCTGCTTTACATCGAAACGGTCTTATGAAATTACAACGTATCTGTTTCGTCAAATTATAACTAATCAAGTGTTAAAACTAAGCAATTCCATCGAAACGGTCTTATACCTGTAGCAATCGCCTCAAAATCGCCCAAAATTATCCAAAATTGAAACAGTCTGCTATTTTTTTGGCAAATCAAATCAAACTGACAAATCAAATCAAATCACATCAAATCAAATCAAATAATAAGTTCATCTTTCACGACGTCGGAATAATAAGTTCACAAATACAATTAAAGTTCAACGATACAACTGAAGTTCACAAATATTCATAACTTAGTTCACCTAAGCAAAATAATAAGTTCATCTTTCACGACGTCGGAATAGACCCAATAGACGAGAAGATTTTCTGGTGCCAGCTGCAGGAGCAGCAGTACTTGTAGACCCTTGGCTACTAGATGATTGGGTCACAGGAGGTGGTTGTGTTCTACCAGTTGCTTCAGCAACAACTCTCGTATTTTCTCTTTCATTGTGTTCGTTTATGGCATCTGAACATAACAACAGAATTCAGTTATTACTATAATAAAATCATAAATTAATTCTGAAAAATGCTACATACCTGCCCTGCGCCTGTCAGAAATGGAACGGCGAGCCTGATTTCCCGATGGCCTCCTACCACCCATCTCGTCCATGGTCATTATAGCACGTTTGTGTCTCCTCCTCCCCTTCCTTATCCATCCTTCTGAAGGGAGTATTCTATCACCGACATACGCAGGCCACTCATGCTGGTTGGGATAAGAATGGAAAGATCCACCCCAAGTAGAAGCAAGGTAATCGGTACGATACATGTCAGCGACATAGTGATCCTCGCAGAAGTTTCTAACTCGGCATACCGCCATTACGTGACTACAAGGTATTTGTGTTAGTTGGGGTCCTTGGCATGTACAGATCACCTCTCTTGCCTCTCGGAATTGCACTACGTACTTGAAAGTCCTCTTCACAAACTCCATAGTGCCATTTGATCTACGGCTGGAAGGAACGTACTAATTTGGATTGTGCACTTCGAATTCTGTACCATCATTACCCATCGAGATCACGGTCATAGTTGCACCTTTGTTCCTGTGTTTTCTTAGTTTCTCCTCCACCCTTGTTGAAAATGACTGGTTCATCCTTATTAATTCTGTGGCCTTAGCACGCCGTTCCTGAAACCAGGTATTTAACTTGTAGAAAGTGTCTTCTACAACTGCAGCCACAGGCAACGTCCGGCTCTCCTTGAAGACTGCATTCAGCGATTCAGAACCGTTGGTGGTCATAATTCCCCAACGGTAACCTCCATCACGTGCTTGATATATTTTCTCGTATGCTGGTGGCTCTTGGACATCTCTGGGATTATTTTTGCCCACCTTCATTAAGTAGAGATTTGCTTTCGGCATATACTACATATAAATAAGGAAATAAAATAATATAAGTAAACAATTAAAATAAAAATATGTCCACGAAGTACAATAAGACATGTAAACAATTAACAAACACATACCTTTGCAAATTCTCTACTCATCTCTTCCACCCTTCTCGGCTTCTTCTTTTTGCAATTACGTCTGAATGTTTCTAGGACCCATGTATCGTGTCCGGTTGCCTTGCTAAGGTTCTCCACAACGTGTTGCATACACAACCTGTGCACACACTCGCCAGTATGTGTTGACCAACCATATTCTTCCCAATCAAAAACATATTTTATTCCTTTGTGCTGGTATGATATTACAGAGAAAAACTTTGTTGGCCCAATCACCCGTCTTCTTAAAAACTGCATAAAGAATCCCCAGTTCTCACCATCCTCTTTCTGAACAATTGCAAACGCCAAAGGAAACAGCTGGTTCTCAGCATCATATGCACATGCTATCAGTAGCCTCCCCTCGTAACGGCCAGACATGAAGCATGAATCAATGCTGATAACGGGTCTGATGAATGGCACAGCTTGGATACAAGGACCAAAAGCCCATGCTATGCCCTTGAATTGTTGAACTCCCTCTATTAGTACTCCATTACTGTCATAAATGGGGCCATGCCACCGCTGAAATACAGTGCCAAGATTTGTACTTGTCATGGCCTGGAGCAATGGTGCCAGATAGTTGTATGAATCCTTCCAACTACCGAATATTCTGCAAATCGCAAGTTCACGATCTCTCCACAACCTGTTATATTTTGGAATTACATGTATGTATTTGTGTCTGACGGCCATAGCCACCACCTTGATGCTCATCGATGGGTCCAACTTAATGTCTGCCTCAATTGCATCGGCAATTAGTGATGCTGTCAGATTTGAATGGTCTGTCCTTGTGGACGCAGACTTGCATGTATGAGGTGGTTCACACTTTTTAATTATCCATGCTTCCCCCGAACCCGCAGATGTTGCATAAAGGCGAAACTCGCAACGAGGGGCATTTTTGCATATCACAACCAATCTTTTTTATTCCTTTTTTTGTAATATACATTCCCAGTTGCCGTGAACATGAGTCTCATGTATTTTCTTTACAAGTTCATCTATGTTGGTATAAAGTTGCCCTGGGGCAAGTTCACGATTGTATACAACACGAGGACCAAAGAAACTAATGTCAGCCTCTTCAAAAGCTGTGGTATCATTGAATGTGGCGACATGATGCCTATTCCCCCGACCCCTGATTGGGAATTTTTCTTCCCTGGACAAACCTGGTACATTTGCATCACCATCTGATAAGTCATCAGATTCCCAAATTCCTTGGTATTCATCTCCAGTTTCCATTTCTCTTTCCGGTATGGCATCAATAGCATCAACATCAATATTAGTATTATTTCGATTAACGGATAACTGTATCGGTACTGACTCTGGTATAGCTGGAAATGTAGGGATTATGGGTGCCTGTCTGGGTGGTGGTGGTGGTGGTACAACTTCAGTAAACTCACGGGAGTTATGGTACCCCAGGTTGTCATAACAGGGACTGTGGTACCCTTGGTTGTCATGAGGGGAGTGGTGGTACCCCTGGCTGTCATGAGGGGAGTGGTGGTACCCCTGGCTGTCATGAGGGGAGTGGTGGTACCCCTGGTTGTCATAAGACGAATTGTCATAACCTGAAGGTCCAGCAGGGGGAGCCCTAGAAGGTCCAGCCCCAGCCGCACTAAAAGGTCTATCCCCGACCTGGGGAACCCTCCTGGAATATAAGTCTATCATCGCGACCCCCCTAAACTCAAATTGTTGGTACACAGCCTTCCAAAACTCCTCACCTGTTATAGGAAAACTCACAAAGTAAGGTCTACCCGCCCCAGCCCGTTGTGTGTCAATTCGGGTAGCCAATTCTAAGTCATACCGGTTGGGGTTTACACCAGTCTTTTCGTATACTAGTTGCTTAAGTTCAATAAATGTGGTTCTTTCATTAACCTGCAAGCCGAATGAGGCATCTTTCGAGTAATACACGCCCTCTACACCCTTAGTTAGCTTACCGCCCATGTACAGTGCAACCAGCATTTTTTCCTTAACAAACTACATTTAAAAAAAATCATAAGAATTACAGTATAATAGATTCATTATTTTTTGCAATTTAAAAGTTAATTATAATATTAATTAAAGAATAATTTATAGTATTTACATACTGCGGGTATAATAATTATTAATTAAAAATTAATCAGAAAATAATTAAATAAAAAATAAAATACCTGTAGCAATCGCCTATAAATCGCCTAAAATCGCTTCAAAATCGCCAAAATTGCTCTCTCTTTCTTCTCTGTGGTTTAACAAATGAGACTGTGTGCTGGAGAGAGAGAGAAAGCGTGCTTATAAGACAGCTAGCGGACCGCCAGGGATACTGGCGGTCTGGTCCCTAGTGGACCGCCCAGGTGCCTGGCGGTCTGCTATGGAAGTGGTTCCTTAACAAACCAACATGAAATATAAAATAAAACTGCAATCATAATAATACTACAGTCCAAAATACATCATAAAAAAACCGCAATCATAATAAATACATCATAAAAAAACTGCAATCATAATAAATACATCATAAAAAAATTGCAATCATTTCTTATGCTTCTTCCCCGAGGGACTGAACCTAGCAGTTGCTTTGCCTTTGAGCTCCCTGTCCGGCTGCACACGCCTCAGTATCTCTAAACTATTGTTTTAGTACCATAAATATAGAGAAGAAGATCAACAAGCTGTCAGAGCTTGAAATTTTTTGAATCAAGGCCAAGTCCTTAATTAGTGTTATCTTTAGACTCGTGATATCCAACTGACAAATCAATTGAAAGTTATAAAGAGTTACGACATCACTTATAAATATATCAAATGTTTTATTTTTTGGCAAATACTCTAAGCAAAAAAAACTAAAACTTCACAAATGAAAATATTAAGAAAAAAAAATCAGATCTAAAAAAAAAAAAAAAAAAGCGAACCGCCCAGAACGCTGGCGGTCTAGTCCCTAGCAGACCGCCCATGTCCCTGGCGGTCCGCTATAGAAGTGAACCGCCAGCATACCTAGCGGTTTGGTTATATTTGGAAAAACTCAGATTTTGGGATTACTTTTGTAAAAAACTTTTTTTTTTGGGTTATTAATAAAAATGGCCGACCTCTACCTGACTTTAATATTACTTCAATTGGCAAATGCATGATTATTTTTTAGTCTATACAATATTTTCATAAAAATCATAATTGATGTATCAGGAAAGATAAATCTATGACAAAATTGTCCAATATACATAATTTTTTTGTTCAAATTGTTTGTTCTAATTTTACCGGCAGTGAGATAGATGAGGGTTCCATATCACATATTTTATATATTTATTAAAAAAAACAGAAATAGTTATTGACCGAAACAGAGTCTGTTTTAGGCCAAAACAAAAATGCAGAAATGTGGGTAGTTCGGGAATGACCGAAACAGTATGTTTTTGGACGAAATAGAGGACAAAACAGTCTGTTTTAGGCCAAAACATCTCTGTTCCTGGGCGGACCAAAAATGCAGAATTGTGGGTAGTTCAGGAAATGCCGAAATTGAGTCAGTAAACAGTTTTTAGTATATTAAAATTTAGAAACAGTTTTTTTAGTATAATTTAGCATATTTTGGATAATATAGTTTGTTTTAGTATAATGTTGTTAGCATATTTCAGTATAATTTAGATATTTTTAGTCTAATGTTGTATAACTTAGTTTAATTTAATATATTTTAGTATAACTTAGTATATTTTGAATAATGTAGTTTGGTTTAGTATAATGTTGTATAATTTTAGATAATTTTAGTATGATGTTGTATAATTTAGAACAGAGCCAATGAGGCCTGGCCAATTAGACTTCTACAAATCGGTTTTCTATGGACGGTCCAGATTAGATTAGACACATCCAAATTTAGATCGGATGGCATATGAACATATCACAGTCACAGAAAGAGAGAGAGAGAGAGAGATATATATATATATATAGACACAGAAAGTGTACCAGTACATATGTAATTACATAATGTTTTGAGGCTTGTGGAACATGAGTACTATTAATGAAAAATATGTTCCCACTAAATTTGGCCAATTTTTTTTCAAAATTAAACAATAAAATAAACTGAAAAGAAAGTATTTAAGGGAACAGTGCATATTAGTTTGTAAAGGTTCAAATTTTCCCAGAAAGTTTACTAGGAATTTGTGATTTCTGAACCATACAAACTCCACTACAAGAAATTAACTTATAGTTATAGGTAGAAGAATTGAATTGATGATACAATAAAAGATATTTCTTTATTTTTAAAACCAAGCACGACCGGTTAAAACTTCATTGCATACATAAAAGCAACAGAAAGTATAATTTTGGTTATTCACTGAAATAACTATTTAAATACTGAAACAGCATCCCATATAAACACAACAGGACTCTTCACTTGATGCTCTTTATTCTCCCAAATAACATACGCAAATCCGTACTCAACCGTTGTATTTGCACCGACCTTGCTTTTGAACTCGACCATGTACTCTCTCTTCTCGTACGCTCCGACAAAATCCAACATCTCTGGCCTCACTTTCACCAAAACCTTCTCTGCAGCCAAATTGACCACCCTTGCTGTATAGTTCTCAGGAAAATCCGACACCTTCATCAGGCTCCTCCTCCTCACCACTCGATGACCGGTATGATTTTTAAATGCAACTGCGAAAGACGGGTAGTTCAGGTCCCAGCTATGGTCATAGTGTACATGGCTGCAATTTATGGGCGTACCAACAAACCGTCTCATTTGTTCGCTTGTGTAATTTAGTTTGCACAGCCACTTCGCGTAGTCTTCAAAGCCGGCATCATACACTAGCCCGGGATCAAGTGCCGCTTGTGGATAGACATGACCGCCTCCAAACAACAACGGTGTGGCATCTTGCGAGTTATCGGTCGCTACTATAGGACGGTCTCTATTGTCAAGCACTAAGGCTGTGGTCATCATTGCAGAACGTATCATGGCCGGAGACCATGTTGGTTTCAGATGCCGAAGTAGTGCAGCAGTGCCTGCGATGTGGGGACAGGCCATAGATGTGCCTGACATTATGTTGAAGTCAGATCGTCTCGGGTCTGAGGGGTCACCTGATATGGGTGTTTCTGATGGCCATGCAGCGAGGATGTTATTGCCAGGTGCTAGTATGTCGGGTTTGAGTAGTTCCGGCATCTCATAGTTCGGTCCACGAGATGAGAAAAAGGCCACCTGTGGGGCCCGATTCTTGCCAATAACCGTATGGCCATCATACTCGAGTTGTGCCATTGGTTCCATTGTCGAGTTCAAATACGCTATTAACTTTCTACTCTCCTCATAACCCAGCGAAAGAGACGGAAAAGTGTAGCTCTGAGCCACGATATTTTCCCCTAATGAGGGATCGACATTAATTGAAACAAGCCCGGCCCCACCAGCAGCTTGAATGAGGAATCCTGTGCTCACGGTCGCGTCTCGGCACACAACTATCTTGCCCATAATTTCAGAAGCTATCAAGACATCACTGTAACAAAAGCTGATACTTATTATTGGGAGCATTTCCATACCACTGATAACCCCAAAATAGAGCGATTCACCATAAAGCACTTCACCAGAACCCAATGTTAGATTGGCTTGTAATGTTCGGTCAATCGAACCGGCAGCAACAGTAGTGATCCAAGGCGCTGTGTTGACCACTGTGGTGAGATGTGGTCCACTGTTGCCGGCTGAACATGCAACAAAGATCCGATGCCGCTCTGCTGCAAATACTCCAATCGCTATAGCATCATTGTAATATGGAATAAATTGAATTGAACCGAGGGATAGTGAGAGGATGTCGACACCATCTTCTATTGCTTTATCAACCGCAGCAAGGATGTCAGAGCTGGCACAGCCGATGGCGTCCCAGCACACCTTGTACATTGCAATCTTGGCATTGGGTGCCACCCCCTGGGCTGTCCCGGTCTCTTGGCCATAAAAGTTAGCTCCGAGAACAGGAGACCCAGTAGCGGTCGAGGACGTATGGGTCCCATGTCCCACATGATCTCTTGGTGACAGGTAGTCATTGTCACTGACCTGAGATCCAAATATCGCTTCCGCTCCAGCTCTGAAAAATCTTGCACCGACGAGCTTGTTGTTGCACATGCTTGAATTGAAGCGGATTCCGACCTCACATTCCCCCCGCCACCTAGTGCCCACAGGGTTTAGCCCGGAGTCATTGAAACTTTGGCTCTCTGGCCAGATGCCAGTGTCTAGTAGGCCGATGATGACATCATTGCCTAGATTGGATTCTTGCCATATGCCGTAGTCAGGATTAAGGCCAATGAATTCAGGTGAGTGAGTTGTATGGATGTTAAACATTACGTCTTCATACACCCCGATGACTCCGTCATTTTCAGAGATCATCTGGGCTTCTTCAGGTGTAAGTGTTGCGGCAAAACCTTGTATGGCTGTTTCGTATATGTAAAAGATACGCGGTTTGGGAACAGTTGCATCTGGCTTGTTTGAACGGGGGAGCGATCTGATAAGGAATGAGTACCACTCATTTTGAGTGAGGAAGTGTGCGGGGCGAGATATGTTAAGGGTGTGCACAATATAGGAGGTACGTTGAGGGACGAGTACTGGTTGTGAAGGGAATGCGCTCGACTTCCATGCGGTAACAAAAGTTAAATCGAAGAGCATGGTTAAAAAGATGGTTCGGAGGAAGAGGTTTATATGAAGGTGTAAGTAGGCCATTTTTTATGAACTATGTTGTGTATGTTAATAATGCTTATAGTTTGAGGAAGAGTGGGGGTATTTATATATAACTTTTGTAGGGTTTGCATACACATTAATTATAGCTGGAAAGATAAGTGCACACTTATTTCAGGTAATGTATGGAGTTTGAAAGCTATTACATGCTTAATTTGATATTAATCCACCAATTAACAATGCAGTTAGCATATAATTATTTGAAAGGAAAAAGAAAACTTCAATCTGTTAACAATAAAACATAGTTAGATCAAAGATACATTTCTTCGTTTTTTTTTAAATTCATTGTTACCATCTCCACTAGTTATATGTACTCATATCAAAAGTATCAAAACTATGTTTGATTCAGCTCAAATTGTTAGGAAATTCATTATCAAGGTAGCGCTTGATATGCTGCTAAAGTTGAGCATTTTTTGTAAGACAGAATGACCTTCAAGCTTCTTATTTCTATTCATGCACATACTCTCTCTCTCTCTTTTTTTTTTTTTTTACAAATAGTGGGAGTTACCCACTGATTTCATTATAGATTGAAACCATTCAACAGAGTACCGGTACCGAACAACTGGTACACAGCCTCTGAAAAATGTCTTTACAACACAACCTCACATAATGTTCTTACAAACAACATCACACAAAGTATGTAAAAAAAAAGGCATAACAAAGCCAAATACATCACAGAAAAAGAATTGTATCTTCAAACCAAACTTGTTTAAAAAAAAACAAATAAACCCTGAACTAAGTCAATTTCACAGAAAGGTTGATAGAGCATCGGTCTTTCTTTTCTTTTTCCTGCATATCATTCCCTGAACTGAATCAAAATCACAAAAATAGTTATTGTACTACTCTTCATTTTTAATTGACTGAAATGTTACTCAATTTTACCACATAAATCAGATTACTCTTAGGACCTTTTTTTTTAACATTATAGAATTAGATTTCAATAGCAGTACAAGTAGCGCCTACATATGAATGTTAACAAAACCCTGAATGCATTGACAATTCTTCTTAACTTTTTTTTTTTTTTTAAATTAGAGTTTGTTTCTTGTCACTGTCCAAAAGGGTTAATCAAGCATGAATCATGGAAAAATAATACAAAAATAATATGGACCCAACATAGCTAACATTATCCAACAAATTAAGCTGTTTGTTACATATATATATATAGTGGATTCTATATTAACTAGGAAATGGTGGGGATGCTTTCTTGAAAAAATATTACTAAATCACATGATTTCTATTAAGATCAATAAAAATAGCAAGTGCAGAAAGAGTTGTGGAGAAGAGTGAGCCTAATTGGGATATAATATGCTGATGCAATTGGCATTATACATTATTAATTAAGGAGAAATTATATGTGATCATATATATATATATATATATATATATATATATATATATGAGATAGGCTAATGTGCATTCGAATGTATATGGTCCGAAGTGTTTACGGTTCCAATTTGATTTTTCAAAATCCAAACGGTCGATCTGAACCGTTCATCTTGTTCTCCATATTAATATGTGCTTGGAGACCAAATTTTACATTTTTCTGAATTTTTTTACTATTTATTAAGCCACTTTGAAAATTACTAATCCAACGGTTTTACTGTTTTGTGCAGCCACCGTTGGATCAACAATTTTGTAAAATACTTAATAAATAGTAAAAAAATTCAGAAAAATGTAAAATTTGGTCTCCAAGCACATATTAATATGGAGAACAAGATGAACGGTTCAGATCGACCGTTTGGATTTTGAAAAATCAAATTTGGACCGTAAGTACTTCGGACCATATACATTCGAATGCACATTAGCCTATCTCATATATATATATATATATATATATATATATATATATATAGAGGAGGGATCAAGTTACAACATTTTTTGAGTTACAACAAGTTACAACAAGCATTGTTTACATTTTCAAAATCCAAATCGTCGATCCAAACCGTTAGATGTGATTTCTACAATAAAATGTGCTTGGAGACCAAATTTTACATTTTTTGGAATTTTTTTACTATTTATTAAGGTGGGTACAAAAACTAGTCAAATTCATACCATTGAATTTTGTACCCATCTTAATAAATAGTAAAAAAATTCCAAAAAATGTAAAATTTGGTCTCCAAGCACATTTTATTGTAGAGATCACATCTAACGGTTTGGATCGACGATTTGGACTTTGAAAATGTAAATAATGCTTGTTGTAACTTGTTGTAACTCAAAAAATGTTGTAACTTAATCCCTCCTCATATATATATATGCTATGGCTAATTTGCTGCCGGCAGCATTTCTGCCGGCAGTGCTGTCACTATTTTTTTATTTTGTGATGTCCAAATAATAAATCCAAACCGTTAGATGTTTAATCTATATTATAATCTACTTGGAGACCAAATTTTACATTTTATTAAGCTGGTTTGAAAACCGCTGATTTCAATGTTGCAGAAATTTACTGAAATCAGCAGTTTTCAAACCAGCTTAATATATAGTAAAAAAATTCCAAAAAATGTAAAATTTGGTCTCCAAGTAGATTATAATATAGATTAAACATCTAATGGTTTGAATTTGTTGTTTGGACATCACACGGCTAAATATAGCCCCGGCAGCACCTCTGTTGAAATGCTGCCAGCAGCAATTTAGACAAACCATATATATATATATATATATATATATATATATATGAGTGTTTGCAGATGCATCCTTTTCACTTATAGATACCACATGCAGTACTATTTGTTACTAATTTAAAATGTTAATGCCTTCAACATTTCAAAGTTTGTGGCTTTAGCTATATATATACACACACATATTAAAACTATAATACACTTTGCCAATTAACATGTTAACTTGAAAGCACTTGTCTATTACTATATTGCTTAAAAGCAAGTGATGCAATGTATATCCTAACATTCTAACAATGTTTTCTTTTTTGAAGGATAATTGATAATAACAAAGACCATTTTGATTTTTTTGAAGGTATAACATTACAAATATATACTTTATCAAAAAAATTTATTGTTATGAACACCACAATGCAAACTAAAAGAAATGAACTGTCATTCTATATTTAGTGCCAATCATAGTGGGACTATATTCTTGGTTTGATAATTAATTTGAAGAAAATAAAAGAGAGTTCCAATTCATCAGGTCACAACTGAAAATGCATGTCTCAGAGCTCTTTACTAGTACGACAGTTTGTTTGTTGGTTTTAATCTTACCTTAAAAAAACACCTCCTATTTTTAAACGGGTGAACAGAAAGCATGATATATCCTCTTATCATCAATTAATTAATTAAGCATTCTAAAATGACCTTCCTTTATATATTCTCCAAAAAGGTGAAGTGTGTTACCAATCTACATGTAACTATTGCCTAGAAAAGAAGCTCATCACCTAAAATCGAAAATAAAGGAAAGTACCAATAGCTGGTATGGCACTGGGTGATGTTATTAATTAACACTATTTTTTTTTATTAACACAATATGATCTAAACATTTTAATATATAGATAATTTTATCTTTTATTAATTATTCTTCAAAAACTGTTTCTCTCTCATATATTATTATAAGATTTTCTTTTCTTAAAAGTTATGTTCATAAACTATGTTTTCTTTAAATTTGTCTCTCTAATATAATATTATCATACGATATTTTCAATAAAAGTTAGATTTATAATATAAGAATTGGGAAGTTTCGTTATTTTAATTTCGCTACATCTTTAAGATTTTTAGAGAGAAAAAAATACAAGAGTGAAAGAATATATTATATTATAAAAATCTAGCAATATTGTATATATTGATTTATTTATTTTACCAACTACACAAATTTTATTGAAAATTTACTTTTAAAATGATATTTTGGCAATTAAATTTTTTGTTTTTTTTTCAAAAATAATTAAAGAAAATGACATTGTTACTTGTATAAATAAAACGTGAATTAATCATAAAAACATATTGAATGGGAATTATCGTGAATAATTTTGACAATTAACTTATGAATAAAGAATAAAAATAAAAATAAAAATAAAAATACAAACCTAATGCTAAAACTAACCTTTCGTCTAGTGGCAAAGGCACGTGTTCTCGGGTGGTCGTGGATTTGAAATCCGAATATATATATTTTTTTAATAACAAAAGTTTGAGAGTAGAACTAGGGTGTTCTTAAGTTCACCAAGCCTCTTGGTGAACTCAAGTCTAAAAACCATCGAATTGGCCTCAAACGACGAATCTGAACTGTTGAAATCCGTCTACCTTACGAGTGATACGTCTACATGTAAATTTTTTTTAATTTTGAAATTAATTTTGTATAGAGTCAAGTGATCAAAAAAGGTTCAAAAAATGAATGCATTAAAATTAATTTATTAACACTCTAATTTTGACCGCTTGACTTTATACTAAATTAATTCGAATGTTTAAAATTTTCACGCGTAGACGCATCACTCGTAAGGTAGGCGGATTTCAACGGTTCGGATTCATCATTTGAAGCCGATTCGATGTGTTTTAGACTTGAGTTCACCAAAGGACTTGATGAACTTAAGAACACCCTAGTTCTACTCAAATTTTGAAAAGAGCGTTGGTGGCTTGACTCCCAACTAGGGGTGAAAACGGTATGGATAATATCCGATTTGTATTTAATTCGTACTCAAAAAATTAGATGTGGATATTCGATATCCGAATATCCGTGTAAATATGTTGATATGTATTTACGTTTCAATAAAGAAACATGTATTCAAATAGTGTGTGTATATATATATATATATGAGGAGGGATCAAGTTACAACAATTTTTGAGTTACAACAAGTTACAACAAGTATTTTCTACATTTTCAAAGTTCAAATCATCGATCCAAACCGTTAGATGTGATCTCTACAATAAAATGTGCTTGGAGACCAAATTTTACATTTTTTGGAATTTTTTTACTATTTATTAATATGGATACAAAAACTAGTCAAATTCAAACCATTAAATTTTGTACCCATCTTAATAAACAGTAACAAAATTCCAAAAAATGTAAAATTTGGTCTCCAAGCACAATTTATTGTAGAGATCACATCTAACGGTTTGGATTGACGATTTGGATTTTGAAAATATAGAAAACATTTGTTGTAACTTGTTATAACTCAAAAATTGTTGTAACTTGATCCCTCCTCATCATATATTTTAATATATATCATATATTTTAATATATATTATGAAAAAAATATGTTATTCACCATTATAATTGAATAAATATTATGATCTTTAGTATTTTTTAATATTTTTTTAATAAATATCTGTTCTAATCCATATATGTATATATATCCATCTAATATTCAATCTGTATCAGTATTCAAAAAAAAAAAAAAAAAATATAAGTATAATTTTACTACTATCCGCTCCGTTGTCACCCCTACTCCCAACTCTCTCATTAAAAAAAAAATACCACCTCATGCTATAATAAACAAATTACATTGTTCACGCTAAAATTAAGTAAAATCAACTTCACCCCTAATCTGCTTCTTGTAATGCCCTATTGGTTCAAAATTTTCATACATATTCAATGTAAAATAAATAAAAAATGAAAAAACTATATAGTAATTATGGAAATTAAATAATTACTAAATTATCATAACATTAATTATATTTTGGAAAATTATGGCAGCTGGAAAGATACATAGGATCAAAAAAATTTATGCATTTAAATTTGCTAAAGAGATGTGTAAATTTCATGATGAACAACATAATAATATTTTTAATTTTTTACAATAACTGTCTTGTAGATAGGTAACACGATTCATGTCAGACACAAACTGGTGTATTAATAGGATAAATTGATAAGACATTATTACTACATGAAGATTCGCACATAATTTCAACAGCAGTAAAAAAAAATAGAAATTATGTGCAGGGTTTTGAAAATTAAAAATTATTCATGTGTTTTTGAAGTAGCATGCAGGCTTACCTGATAGTAATTTCAATAAAATAAATTAAAATTCTTCATGTATTTTACTATTTATTTCAATAGGAAATCAACCAGACTATTAAATGGTCCAAAATTTTTAAATCAATATAATTTCTCTTTCTAAAAAAGAACAAAAAATCTATAAAATATAAAATTTGCTTTTCTCCAAGATTTCAAATTTCGAAAATGAAGATTGTGAGTCAAAGCACAGATTCAGAAGCATTACAGAGCATATTTTTAGAAAAGAAAAACATATTAAATTTCTATAAGCCCTTCGTCAAAACTAAATTCAAATAAACGCGATGAGGGCAGAACTAAAAAATTTGAATAGGAGATTAAACTATAAAATACATAATATTGTGAAAAGACAAAAAAAAAAACAAATGTAATTAGTGGTAATTGAAATATAACACATACATTTGTCAATTTATAAAAGAAGCTAAACTATCTAAAAACTTTAAACAAAAGACAACCTTGCCATTAAAGGTTGGGTTGGGAATCCTAAGTGCCAATTTTGTTTAATGCATGAATCCATTAGTCATCTGTTTATTAATTGTACACTAGCACAATAAGTCTGATTTTGGTTAGCTAAAAACCAATTTGTAATGCACACATAGACAACTTGGAATAGTGTACTTAAATTTGTCTATTCTCTTACTGTCACTTATAGAACATATTTTTTTTTTTACTTAGTGCTGTTAGTTGGACCTTATGCAAGCACATAATTGACGTTTGCTTTACTACATGTGCTATCACAAGTGCTAAAACTCTAATCTTGCTATAAATTTTTGTGTTGTTATTGGACAGGGACCATGAGCAAGAAAATCAAAGATGCTATTGGATAATGACTTTCAATTATAGAGGATGTCATCCCTCTGAATCAATACATGCCAGTGGAGATGGTGCCTTTCCAACCAGATGTAGAGGCTCCTACCCAAGGAGGAGATTCCTGGGATGGCTTAGTAAAGATGAAGATACCTTATAATTTTGTCAAATAGTAGTAGTTAGCTTCAGTCCAATACTTTGTGGTTTAGTATTAGCAACTTTAAAATACATCTGTGCCTTACTAATAGCAACCTTTGGCTACTGTATTTCTTTCTCATTAGCTTTCGATATGTAATGAGTAGATTGTAAATGTAGTGATCTGAACTCTAGCTTACTGGATCGTGTATTTAACCAAATTTTAGAAATGAAATGTGCATACTTTGTCTCTTTTAAAAATATATATATATATATATATAAACTTTAAACAAATAAAAATTTAATTTTAACCGTCTACACTAGCAACAACGTAGTTACTACTATACAGTCTACACTATTCTGGACATGTTGGTTAGATTTCCTGTGATTTGCCAGATGCGCTACTGTACGAAGTGAACTCAGTATTAGCTTATTAGCTATTGGATACGAAAGCAGAAACACCAATTGATACAAAGAAAAGGAAACAAAAAAGAGTAGAACTAGGGTGCTCTTAAGCTCACCAAAGTTTTGGTGAGCTTAACTCTAAAACTCATAAAATTAATTTCAAATGACAAATCCGAACCGTTGAAATCCGCCTACCTTATGTGTGATGCATCTACATGTGAAATTTTTAAATATTCGAATTAATTTAGTACAAAGTCAAGCGGTCAAAAGACGTTCAAAAATGAATGCACTAAAATTAATTTATTAACCTTCTAATTTTGACCGCTTGACTTTATACTAAATTAATTCGAATGCTTAAAAATTTCACATGTAGATGCATCACACGTAAGGTAGACGGATTTCAACGGTTCAGATTTGTCATTTGAAATTGATTTTATGAGTTTTAGAGTTAAGCTCACCAAAACTTTGGTGAGCTTAAGAGCACCCTAGTTTTACTCAACAAAAAATATTAGAACATCGGATGGCGTGGGTCAAAATGCAACCAATGACCTTTTTGACCCGCTTCATTTTTTGTTATACCACAGGAATAGTAAAAGAAAACCAATAAGATGGTCAAATCCTTTTCTTTTTTCTTTTTTTTTTGTTGTGAAAATCGTCAAATCCTTGTCGTATGTTAGTTGTAACTTGTAACCTGATTCGAAGCCTTCTCTACCCGCCACATCTTTAGTTTCACAGTTTTGTCATTTGTGTACTGATAGATGTAAGAAAAAGAAAGGACAAATCTGATCCGTTAATTCAGATTCTGACACGAATCTCTGGGTAATGTACGGTCCAGATAAATCATAGATGAACGTCGTTCTCATGCCAGATTCTTTTGTATTGTTTTGTTTTTAAACATTGACAATGTGTGCCAAAAAATTTGTATGTAACAGCTAAAAAATTTGGTAATTCAAAACCTAGGCCTGTTTGGGAAATAATTTCAAAAATACCAGGCCCCTGTTAAGAGAATTTTCAAAAATAACTGATTTGAATTAGTAGGAATTCTATCAATCTAAATTTTTAAATTATTAAGAATAGTACAATTTCTACTAATCTTTCTACGAATAAAAAATCTAATATAATTTTTTTATTTTTCTCTCTTCCTTTTTTTAATTTCTATAGAAAAAAAAAATCTCTCCGGTTAATGTCAGATATATCCTTTAATCCTTTTTGGATTTCGCATTAATTCATCAACTTTTTATACATCGTACATATTTTTTAACAATTGAACCATTTTTATTAAATTTATCTCATAGATGCTTCAACTTATTAATCATTGCATAATTACTCATGAAATTAAATAATCATTTATACATCAAAATATGGTATATGAGATAATTTAAAATAAAATGAAATAATAGTCCCTTTCCTGACCAAAGAAATTAACTTTCTCTAATTGTTTTAAATTTTTCTATGAAAATAGTTACAACAAAGGAGCTTTTAGTAAAGGACATATATATTTTTAGAAAAAATATAAAATAAATACAAATAAAAATAGTTATATTTAGATAAAGAAGAATAACTATGTCAAATCATTTTAAAACCATACATAAACTATATATAGATTTTGAGGGGGGTTCAAATGCCTCTATGTTTTGTGTCTCCACCATGCCTTCATTTTTTAAAAGTTTAATAACTCAAAATTTAAAACTTAAAAGTTAAAATAAAACTGTTAGATGTGATATATGTTATTTTTTCTATGTGCTCATAAAAAATTATCACATTTCAATTTTGTTTTTATGTGAATCAATAAGTTGAAAAATCAATGTCTATAAATTATCCACATTAGTATATTTTTACAAACTCTTGATGACAACCAAAATAAAATTGAAATGTCATAATTTTTTACACGAGCATAGATAAAATGATGTAGATCATATCCAACGTTTTTATTTTGACTTTAAAGTTTTAAATTTTAAATTTTTAAAAAATAGAAGCACGATGAAGACACAATAAATGAAGACATTTGAACTCTCCTCATAGATTTTATGCATACAATATTTTTTTTTAATAAAAGGCTTATAGGCCTATAGCCCATTTCATTAACATGAAACAATTAAAATTACAAAAGTGAAGCCTAACAACTACCGATTTTATGGATACTAACTAGAACTATATATGAATTTAACTTCATGGATAAATATGAAACGATTCAAACAATTAAAGGATGTACAAGAAATCAGCAAGTTATCAAAGTACCAATGGGCCTCAAAATATCTGAGCTAGTGTGACCTGAGGCCCATGATCCATGCAAGCAGTTTGGGGCCGATACAGATGCGTCTGGGGATTGTATGAAAATTAAATAGGTGTTTGTTAATTGCACTTCTATATCATTATAATTATAAAAAATAAACAAAATTAATTGTTTCAATCATTTGGTAAAATATAAAATTAGCAGCCATTTTAAAATCCGCAAACTTGCCTAAAAAGTTGCACCTATTAGCATGTTGAAAATTTGCTCAAGATATTAATCATCAAACAGTGAAAAAAAATACATGAATCCTATTAATCATCAAAACGTGACAAATACATGAACATCGATCGATCCTATACTTAGAAAAAGGAAGAGGAGGGGTTTTGACTACCGGTTATTTCTCTAATTTTGCACCTGGTTCAATTCATAAGGTCCATTCATATTTTATTTCAAATTCTCATGGTTTCGGCACTAATCAGAGAAGGCACCTTTTGGTTTAGCACAAGAGTTTCAACAAATCAAAAACACTCAAGCCTTAGCCAAGATTATACAATTTTCAAAGCCGGTTTAAATCGAGCACAACAACATTAACCAACTTCATAAATTCAAGAACATTGTATTAACCGACAATAGCACAGAAAATTCAGATTTGATCATGAGCGACATTTTGCGTTAAGCCAGCAATCCATAGTTCAAACACAAGAAGGGGGCTCAACCCACTATTCAAGAGTAACACCGAGCAAAGAAACAAACATGGTCTAGACAGTTTACCGGGAATTGCTTCCAACTTGCGAGTAGGGGTGAAGGTCGGTACCAAGGTCGCCGTGCTGCTCGGCAACCTCATCTCCTGGCCGTTCTGCTATTCCATGAGCATAACAACATCGAGAAAGAAGCGAAAGAAAAACCCGCAACAGGTTGAGTGTTGAGCAATTATCAGAGAAGAGAAAGAGAGAGATTGAGATAGTGTTCTCCAAGTTGAGACTTGAGAGAGAGAAGGGAGATATAGGCACTGATAGAGAGAGAGGGCCGTACTTGACTGTCGCGGAGGGATGGTGTGCATACGAAAGTCGTCGCTCCGCGAGGGAGAGAGGGTACACTCACGTACGGAAGAGAGGTGGTTTGTTCAGTTTCCTTCTCCACGAAGGAAATGGAGAGGGAGGAAGAGAGGGTACCTTCAGTTTCCTTCTTCAAATTTTGAATGTTTAGTTGCGTAATTTCTAAAGTTTAGTTATAACTTGATTTAATTTATTTTAATAACCATATTAATTTGGATCCTGATAACAATCCTCGCAAAAAACTCCGCGCATACTGTCACATCCCAAGACAACCCGCCACGTATTTCTACGTAAGGCGCATTTGCATCACATACATTACCAATAATAAAATATAACATGCCACAATTGTATTCATTAATTGAGACAATATGAGTCTAAACAAATGGCAAAGACAAACATGACAAGTAGCACATCTGCTGCTATACTTATTCATCAGTGTTTCAACAATTCAAAATAAAAACATAAAATCCTAAAATCAATCAAGTGACATTTCTTTATTCCTTCCCATTTATTCTTCCATTACTCTTTCCTCGTCTCTAATTCCTCTTTTGTGTTACCTGGAACCCACATAAGAGTGGAACGGGTGAGAGATCGAACATTCTCTCAGTGCGGGATTTAGTTCTAGCCCGGAGATTTGTAAAATCTTTCCTTTTGATCATATACTAAACAACTTTATTTAATCAACAACCAAAATGCAATCTATATTATCCTATCATGCAATAACTATCATTCATGTAAGCACTTGTTACTTTAAAATCTTATAAATCACTGACCATTACTTTGTTTGTCATACGTTATATCTCAAACCCAACCGCGACTAGCAATCCCCGCTTATTGGTCCCGACCACGACTAGCAGTCCCCGTGTATCGGCCTTTCCAATATCGAACCCGACTGCGACTAGCATTCCCCGCATATCGGTCCCGATCGTGACTAGCAATCCTTGCGTATCAGCCTTTCAAATATCGAACCCGACTGCGACTAGCATTCCCCGCATATCGGTCCCGACCGCGACTAGCAGCCCCCGCGTATCGGCCTTTTCATTCATCTCACAGCGATCGTTCATTTTCTTATGTTAATGTGATACTCAATCGATATATTTTATTCATGTTATATGTTCCAAACGAAATAATCATATTCTTTATTCTCTAAACAAAGCCAAAGGAGTTGTTCGAATCAACATGCACAATTTTATAAGTAAAAATATAATGCACACAAAAGAATAAGTAAATAATTTTACAAAAAGTCTAGGAAACCCGCACCTATTAGTTTAGTAGATTCTTGATCGTTACTCACGTCTCCAAATTCTTCTCAAAGCCGGACTAAATATTTGAGCACATATTTTAATTAATAATATTTCATGTTGTGTTCTTATTTCTAAAGTTCCTTAATACGGCTTCATATCATGACCAAGTTTTATTAATTCTAACTCCTAGACTTTAGTCAGTCTAATCATTTGGTATCTTGGAGGAATTAATCAAAAGAGGAAAAAAAAGCGCATCTGAAGGTCAAACCAATCAAAAGCAATATTCTTTTTTGAAAATATTGGTAGAGGCTACCAATGTTTACAATCTTACAACAGCATAAGTGACAACATCTAGTTTACTACCCAACCTCCCTCCTTATTAGAGTTATATGTTATATGTTTACTACCCAACCTCCCTCCTTAAACGAATCAAAAGCAATATTCGAAACTTTATTAGAGTTATATGTTACGGACTAATTCTAAATCATTTAGTAAAATGAGTCCGAAACTTTAAATGTTACAGTCATAATATTATTTTAAATATTATTGCAAACAAATCTGAAATTTTCAGTTAGAGATGATATTTTAATATTGTTTCATTTAAATTCAAGAAGGGTCAACTAAAGAAAACATATATGAAATCTTAGTAAGGTGTATCATGAATCTAAAAATAAATATAATCATTTGTACACATCTATTACATTCTGACTGTATATGGAAATGAATTTAAAACGAGTAACTATGAATAAAGAAATATATCTTTTAATTATTACTGAAGGTGTTTTCCAAATTGTCGAAAACAAACAACAAAAATTAAATCTACATAATTAAAAATGTAAACTTGATTATAAATATGTTGTTGAAAGAATAGGGTAACTAAACTTCAATAACCAAAACTTAACTTTTATATTATAAAATATGATGATAGAAACAAAAGAAATTTAACATCTTTTAAGAGAACAAAGGAAATGCACGAATTCTATTACATTCAAGTAAATTGAGAAGAAGAGTTTCAATCAATAAACTATGGAAATTTCTCAGATTTTGATATAATTAATTAAAGAAATTCTTATATATAAATTAAATTTCAGATTATAATATGACTAAAGAAATTCTTACCAACAGTCTAAATTTTCGTATTTTAATTAAAGAAATTCTAAGCATAAATTTCTCAATCTAGGAACAATAATTTATTGTAACTAATATATCTACTTATCATATCCTAATTAATGAAACTTATCATAAATACTTATCATATCATAAAATGGTTACATACAAAAGATTTCAACATGGAGGTGGGTTTTTAATTTAGAAGGAGACGGTTTCACAGGGGTGGCGCAATTTAATTTAGGAAAACTTTATAATTAAGGTATACACATAATTAGACTTTATTCTATCAATCATGTAAATTAATTAATTAATTTTATTAATCATGATAAAAGATACTTCCCTCTTTTGATCACCAAATGTAATAAGATTAATAAATAATTTCTAACATTACCGATTAATTTGGATTTCAAATTAATTAACTGTGTCGTGGTTACTAATCAATTAAACTACTGAATTGAAATTTTAAAATAAGTCATACTTATATAAATTTTATATAGCATTACGTTATCTTCTTAAATTTCTTAGATTATTTTATGTCAATAATGTTAAATAAATAAATTTTAAAAAAAATTTAACGTGACAGAATTACATCCTCCCCCTTAAAATCCTGTTCAGTCCTCTGAACAGACCCGAATCTAAGCGTACCGAATAACTTTGGGTAATGTAGGGTACCAGATGTTTTTTTTTTATTTGAAATGTTTTGTCGGTATTCAAGGCGGAGACATTACGTTCATCATACACGTCCATTCTACAGGCTTGGTGACTACAAAAGTAATTTATTCGGATTTTCAGATGTACTTGCTAGTGGTCCTGTCGATATCTCATTCTCTTCTTTGTTAATTCCGCACATTCCTCTACTTTGGTATGGTTGCAATCACAGCCATATACATACACCCCTACTTGCCTTCCGCCCTGGCTCACATTCCTTCTCTTGTTAGAATTGTTGTAATTATTGTATCCGCCTATTGGTGAATTCCTAGTGTTGTTACTCATGTCTATGGTTGGTGGCCTCATGATTTCTCGAATCATGTCTTCGTTCGAAACCATTTTGTTTTGAGGAGGTGTGTTTGGGCATTCTCTAGCGAAATGTCCTGGTTTAAGGCATCTGTGACACAAGCCATTTGTGAAGCTGCATTGCTCTTTTGTATGAGATTTATGGCAACGGTTGCACCAAGGTTTTTCGTTGGAGTAGAAGTTGGTCTTCGGCTCCGTGCCATTACCCCAAATTGGAGGTAATGTTGGAGTCTCCTCCATCATTGGTTGAGTATTTCTGACACCGATTAGTTGATTGGCGCGTGTTTCATAGGATTATGCTATGGTAGCCCGCAACATAAGATCAGTTAACTTGTCAATTCCTGGTATGTCAATCAATTGAGCGAGACGAGGGTTTAACCCGCAAAGGTATTGTTGTCTTACTCGAAATTCATCCCTGATAATGTCTAGGGCATACCTCATTAGGTTTTCAAACTTAGAGTTGTACTCAGTCACCGGACTATTTCCTTGCCTGAGGTTGGTGAATCGCTGCCTCATTACTTCTCGTGAGATCATGTCCATATTCCTCCCTTCGAAATGGTTTTCAAATTCGACCCTATGGGGGGACCACTCAATCATTAATACTCCGCAGAAACTCTTAGTATTTAACTTGAAGCATCAAAGTATTTATCTTGAATTTTTGAAGTATTAATCCCTCTGCAATGATCTCTATTTATGAATGAATAAATCAATCTATTAGTTGTCCCCACACAAAATTTTCTTTTTTTTTTGAATCGTCCCCGCACAACTGGGGACCATTAAATAAACAATCCCCTCATAAATACTTGTCATTTATCCCTGCACAAAATTTCCTTTTTTTTTTCTGAATTGTTCCCGCACAACTAGGAACCATTAAATAAACAATCCCATCACCCAATGATGAATACTTCTTAAACATAATGATAAATACTTTATGTTACATGGGTAAATACTTTATGTTACATGGGTAAATATTTTATGTTACATGGATAAATACTTCTCAGACATAATTACAACTTTCAGTAAAACATTAATGATAAATACTTCTCAGACATAATGATGAATACTTTATGTTACATGGAAAAGACACTATTCACAAGGAAAAGACGAAAACCCGTAAACACAAATTTTCAGCTACTTAGTTTAACAAATAAGCAAAACTGACATACCGCGAAATTCGGGAAAATACTATTCATCAATCCCGTAAATATACTTCTCAACAACCCGCAAGATTATACGTCAACTACGTATAACTTTCTTTTCTCAACCGAAACACTATTTGGGAGAGAAACCGAGAAAGAGAGAAAATACCGATTCGTTTCGACACGAAACGATACGAGTGAATTAGCGGTTTTTCTCTCTACATGCACCCCTCTATTTATAGGCTTTTGAGGAGGTTCGCAAAAGACCGAAATACCCCTCAACATATGCCTATTTACAAGATATGTCATTGAATGGATAAGGATGACATGTCATGTGGATAGGATTGATGACGTGTCATCTGGATAGGATCGATGACGTGTCATGCGGATAAGGACGAATCTGAAAAGACCCGAATGCCCTCGGCCCGAATACAAATAATATTCGTATAATTATTCTGAACAATTATATTTCTTGCGGTTGTTGTTTCGGTAATTTATACAACGTGTCCTGCACATTTATAAATTAACCGGTTAACTTTTATACAACGTAACGTGTACGTTTATAAATTAACCTTTGTTTTTGCTTGTCATCTGTATGACATTTATATATTAATTATAACAAGTATAATTAATTATAACCATCTTACTATTGATCATAACCAATTTATAATCAATCACAATAAGATTCTCCGATTAACTCCTATATGGTGTGACCTGATAGGATCTGTGTTATGTTGGTAAATAGAGTTAAAACTGTTTTAACTTCTATAATCATAGGAGGCATCTGGAAGTATGTACTATGACCATCCAATTACACAGATGATGCTGTACTGTACAATATCACGATCCAGTAAACAATTTACTCGTGTTAATTCTTTTGTCACATAGCTATCAGATTAGTTTCAAGGTAGGTGTGTGTCATCCTTGTAAACTTAATCTTTTCTTGATCTTGAGCATATTATCAAATATGATTACTCTTGTAATCATACCGCGCGCTGATAATCTTACTCTATCAAGGGGCCCAGTGATGCTATAGCTCGTATAGAGATACGAGGAACAATAGTACTTTTGGTAAACCATCACTACCTCAGCTAAGCCATGTATACCGAAGAGCTACCATTATAACTGCATTTTACCGACAGTGTTTGATAACAATTACATATATACATTTCTTAGTAGGAAAGATGAATACCTCATACTTTAGAACTTAACACTGAATGAAAGCATTAATGACACGAACACAATTCCGTATAATGTTTCATTCGGGGTCTGTCAGATATCATGTTCCTGGAACATATATCTATGTGATTAAAATGACAACTCCTTGTCTATGGTCTGTAAAACTTGACCATCATTTAATCCACATACTAACCTTATCGTGGTAATTAGTGTTCCTGCCAATTACCTTGGTCAGTGACCTTTTTAGAGTATATATCATCTATATTATGAAGTTTCACAATTCCAGTCATGAACTCGAAATGATTCATAAATATACATGAAGGGAAATATGCATGTTCTTTCACGCTCTTGTACCTGTTTGGCTGAGGTCCATAAGGGCCCTTAAGCTCTTAATCCACGTAAATTCGTCCGAACGGTGACTCCTTAGTTTAGATTAAGACCATGCTCCTTATTCTTGATTCTTAATCCTCCCCCTCCCTCTTCCTTAAGATATCAGACTCCTTGGAGGTTCCTTAAGAGTATTTTCAGATATTTTAGACTATTTTGTCCTCAGGCCATATTGCTTCTTAAGGAAGAATTCTTTCTTTATCATTTTTTATTTCTTCTCCCACATATGGAGACACAGAACCCTAGGAAGTTATCATTAGAAATTAACAATCAGCTTACCACCAACTCTGATGATATTCATGACCATGTTCAGTCATACTACAAAGAGTTGTTAGGCACCACTGGTTGCCCTTTCGGATCCTTAGGACCGAAGTTGTGGGCTTCTCAGGATCTCGTTTCCCCAACAGAAAACCAACACCTGACAGCACCCTTTGTTGAGAGTGAGATTCACCGAGCTGTTTTTGAATCTGATCCCCATGGTGCCCCAGGGCCTGATGGCCTCACTTTCCAGTTTTATCAATTCTTTTGGGACACCATTAAATCTGATCTGATTCGGTTATGTCATCAATTTTATGAGGGTAATCTCGAACTGCAATTCATTAACAAATCTATCATATGTTTGATACCTAAAGAACATGATGCTCAGCTCATCAAGAAATTTCGACCCATTAGTCTCGTTAATTGCAGTTTTAAGATTATCTCAAAAATTTTGACATATCGAGTAGAACCTATCTTACAACGGCTTATTGATCACCACCAATCTGCCTTTTTGAAAGGTCGTTACATATTAGATAATGTAGTCCTTGGTCATGAAATCATACATCATTGTAAAAGCATACACAATAAAGGAGTGGTAGTTAAAATTGATTTTGAAAAAGCTTATGACAAAATCAATTGGAACTATCTACTTCAGATTATGCAGGCCCGAGGATTTGGGACCAAATGGGTACATTGGATGGCCACATGGTTGGTCAGCTCCCAATCTTGTGTATCCATTAATGGCAACCTTACACCTTATTTCTTTTGTAAACGAGGAGTGAGACAAGGGGACCCCCTCTCCCCCTACCTCTTTAACTTAGCTGCTGATTCTTTGAGCAAAATGTTTCTGCTGGGTAGAGATACACACCGAATCATAGGACTAGGACCAGCTTGTGATCAAAACCGTGCAGTGACCAACTGTCACTATGCGGATGATACTATATTGTTTCTACAAGCTGATCCTAGGAATATTGAAATTGCATGGTGGACTATGGTGGCATTTGAATCCATATCCGGCATTAAAATGAATTTGGATAAAACTGAAATGTATCCAATTAATTTAGAGGATACCGAAGCTCACCTCCTAGCTTCCATCTTCAAGTGCCACTTGTCTAACTTTCCATTTAAGTACTTGGGCATTCCTCTCTCTGACTCTCCCTTGAAAGTAGCTAATTGGAATTTTTTGTTGGATAAATTTAGATATAAATTACAGGGCTGGAAAGGGCAATCTCTCTCCCTTGGGGGCAGAATTACCCTTCTCAACTCTGTGCTTTCAGCGGTACCTTTATATACCCTCTCTTTATATAAAATACCTCAAACAGTATTGCGTGAAATAGACAAGATTCGGCGAAAATTTTTATGGCAAGGTACTCATGATAAAAGGAAATATGCTTTAATGAGTTGGGAAGATTTATGCATTGACAAAACTTTTGGGGGTATGGGGATTCTTGATCTCCATCAGATGAATTGTGCGTTACTGCTCAAGTGGTGGTGGCGATATAAAGATCCTCACTACTCCAATCTTTGGAAATCTGTTTTAGAGGCCAACCTCCACGCCAATATTGCTCCCTCTATGTTCTGGCAAGCGGTCCAGGACCTTTCTCACTTTAGTCAGTTGGGCATGACCTTCTCTCCAGGCCAGTTAGGAGCAGTTCAGTTTTGGACTGATACTTGGTGTCACACTTGCCCTTTACAGATTACTTATCCTCAACTATTTGATATATGTACAACCAAATCTGTTACAGTACAAGAGGTGGTAAATACTCAGGGTAGTTGCTTGCAATTTAGGAGAGGTCTAAGTGGAGTATTATTAGAAGAATGGCAACAAATTTTGGGGTTACTACAGACTACCACTTTTACTCAGGACATAGACACACTTAAATGGCAGTGGGAATCTCATGGGACATTCACCGTTAGATCTATGTATTTGTTTCTTAATTTTCATGGAGTCCAACCCCTTACACCTTTGCTTTGGTGGAAACTACCCGTTCCACCAAAAATTAGGGCCTTTATGTGGTTAATGAGTAAAAATAAAATTCTGACTAAAATGCAACTCTTGGCCAGGGGTTGGCAAGGAGATATTAGGTGTCAGTTTTGTCCTATGTGTGAAGACTCTAACCATTTGTTTTTTCAGTGTTATTTTGCTAGGGCTATATGGTTTTATATGGGAAAATGTAAGGACCATAGACATACTTGGACATCTATTGATGATGTGTTACACTTTGCACATTCACTACCCAAAATAACTCGAAAAGCTCTATTAATTGTTGTTAGTGCAGTGGTGTGGTGCATATGGAAAAAACGCAACGATCTTTGCTTTAATCATTCATTAACACAACCTTGTCGGGGTACTATTATGACTATTATTTCTTTGGTTGTTTCTTGGACAGGTACTCAAGGGGAGCACATACAAGCTGCAGTCAATGAATGGCTGCCACAGGATATGGATGAGGTGCCTATTCAAATCGTCCCGATGGAGGACGCCAGGCTGATAGAGATGCTCTCTGATGACTATGCATAGCGTGTTGGATACCAAGGCTTTAATTGCTTAAATTAGACACCTGTGCGGGCTTTGTTAGCAACCTTTTGCTTGTTTCGAGTTTGTTGTTTTAGAATCTGATTATTGTTTCTGCTATGTTTGACGTATGGACTCTAGCACTTGGTTCGCTAGTCTTTCGCTGGTTTTTTTGTGTTCTGTAACTATGTTTCACGGTAATGAAACAGGCTAATGCCTTTTTTTTTTTTTAAAAAGAACCCTAGGAACGAAAATAAAATCATCTTCCTCCCTTCCGGCAAGATCGAATCGAAATCGATGTTAGCTGATGAAAGTGCTGCCCTCGCCACACCATGTGGAGCTGTTAGAGATTGGGATTACCCATCTTTTCTCCATTTGCTAGCTAGCCCTCCGTCAACCCTCCACTACCCTCAGCCCATAACACCACCCCCTCAACCCTCCGCCGCCCACTTGGAAACCACCATGCAAGACCAACCTCCAAACCTCGTCAACTCCAGATAGCACCACTTGGAAACAGCGCAAGACCAACTTCTGTGGACATGCACAAGACCAAACTTCATATCACGCGCGTGGTAGTAGACTGCGCCAACCCCCCTTCATTTTTCTACTGATCACCGGTTGCTATTTTGTTTTCTGGTATGATGTACCAGTGCCTTGTCAAAAAATATACCAGATCTAGTACGGTGTTGAATGTTGTTTTACAGTATATGATGAACTTGTAATTTTACAGTATTGATTTTTGGTTAAATTTACAGTATTGATGAACTTGTTACTTTACCGGATCTGGTACGGTGCTTTACAGTACATGATAACTTCGTCTAATTTTATTTCTTTTGGTTGATTTCTGATTTCAGAAGGAAACAATATGTGCATGATATATTGGCCTTTTTTCCACAGATTTCATTTTAGAATAAGTTCATTTTTTTTAATTAGGTTGTCTTTAAATTCGTGAATGAAATATATTGTGGAAAAACAATGAATTAATTAAAGTTATCAGTCTATTATATAATAGAGTCTGGCTAGTATGACGTCGGTGTCACATAACACTAGGAATTGGTGTTATATAGACTGAAATGACACTGATGTCATACTAGCTAGACTCTACATAACAATATGGGGTATGTCTTTAACTCTTGTCACATAATAAAATAAATTTTCTTTATTCATAATCCTTCTTCAATCTTAATCTTTCATTTGCTGAACATGAACCCCTTAGTAGAGCTTAAGCTCTTAGTCCTCTACCCCTTAATTCTCCCTGCCGAACAGCCCCCTTTCATTAAATGAAGTTAAATTGTATAATTTTAATGGCCTCGAGCTTATTGTTATTCATTACTGAATAAGCATTGATCCTTGTCTAATTGAGTACTTGTTATTATATATGCTGGTGCAAGGAATTTATACTTTTTACTATGTTTCTAGTTTATTTGTTTTTCAGTGATTAAAACAACTAAATTAAACAAACTGGAAAGACAAAGCCTTTAATCAAAGCAATTAGTTTGGTTATAAACAATATAATGTAACCAAATCAACATTCCTAACTTTATTGTATGTTATGAAAAATGTGAAATTACAGGCTTAACTTTAGGAAAGTTTCTTTTCCATTAAACACAAATTGAACTACAATCAAACAGTGCTGATCAAATACTTGGGATTTTACTTGGGATTCTACAATCAAGCAATGCTGATCAAATACTACGATTTTGCTTGGGTTCTTAGATAGGGTTGCTTGCACATGCAATCTTCCATGAATTATAACTGTTGGAAGTTTTGAAATAGAATGAAAGGGATTGATTTGGTTCAGTACTTTGAGTTTGCAACTTGGCAACAAAAGTTCAGCAACTTTGTCATTTCTTGTTTGACTTTGCCTTTGTTTAATTGTTGTCATTTATCGTGAATAACATAATTGATGGGGTTCCAACTGAAACTGTGTGAAGAATTGTGGTCTGTTTTCTTAATGGAATATGTTTCGGTTGAGAAGAAAATTGTTTGTTCTGTAACGGTGTTGATCACTGACTCAACAATTATCAAAATGAAAAAATTAAAAACTGTAGATTTGTTCTGTATGATTTTGTAAGTTTGTTTACCAAATATAGTGTAATTTGAGAACATGTTGGTCAACCGTCGAACGTGTTAAAAAGGGAAGGTTTATTATTCTTGCAATAAGTTTGATTGATGACCATCTCAAATCATAGAGAAGTCAACTGCATTTTTTTTTTCCTTTTGACAAATGTTGACATAAATTGTCATTGTTCTGAAACAAAAATTGGTTGTTAATATATCCTTCACTATTTTGATAAGGTTAAACTCTGGTGCAATTTAGGAAATATCATAATT
The DNA here is from genome assembly GCF_964058835.1 of Carex rostrata. NCBI lineage: Eukaryota > Viridiplantae > Streptophyta > Magnoliopsida > Poales > Cyperaceae > Carex > Carex rostrata. The sequence continues at coordinate 8,373,749 of NC_135937.1, forward strand.
ATACCTCTCATTCTCAGTTCATTCTCACATTAGTATCATTAATTTTTCAGTTGGCTGTTGCTTCTCATCCGACGGGCATCGATAATGGTACCCAAGAGTGCACCAAGTGCAACCTAAGCTTTGGTGACAAGGGAGAGTACCTCCAACATCAGCTCTCATTTCACCAGAAAAGTCGAAAGAGGCGTCGCAATTGCGAACCTGTAGAAGATGGTGCTCTGGTGAAGGATGGCAAGTACGTGTGTCAGTTCTGTAACAAAACTTTTGACGAGAGGACCCGTTATGTCAGTCACATGGGGGCTCATGTCAGGTATCAAGGCCTTAACACAGATGAAAACAATTTTGGCACTGCTCCTATTGCCATTGAAGGTCCTCCAATGGTCAAAACTTTGGAAAATGAGAAAGATCCTCATAATGATCATGTTGTTCGAATTGAGGTTCTTCCCTCTATTGAAAAATTTACAAAGGAGAGAACTGTTGCAATTCAAGTCCATCCTTCAGCTGAAAACTCTAAAAATGACAAGGTTTTTGCGATTCAAACTCCTCCCCCAATTGAAAATCCCATAACTGACAAAATTAATGAAATTCAAGCTCAGCCCTTGATCAAAGACCCTAAGATTGATTCGGCAATGGTCAATCAAAGTTCTTCCTTGACCAAATTCCCTGAAGATGGCAAGGCTCCGGCAATTCTACCTCCTTTGATTGAAGAACGTAAAAATGATAAATCTGTTTCCGTGTCGGCTCCTACCTCGATTGAAAACCCTGATAATATTCAAACTTTCGTGGCCAAAGTTCCTCCAGTTGAAAACCCTGAAAAACACAACAAGTCTGAAGCTTCAGAAATTCAATTTCTTCCCTCAATTGACAACCCCGAAAATGACATAAAGCCAGAAGCTGCAATAATTGAAGCTTCTTCCTCAATTGAGAACCCTGAGAACCACACTAAGCCTATTACCATGCTACTTGAAAAAGATGGAAGTGTTGAAATGTCAGAACACAAATCTTTCGAGGGTAACAAAGGCAACGGTTTGACTGATCCTAAAGTTGAACAGGCAGTTTGTGGGCCTTTAGATAGTATTTCGGGTGCCAGTGTTGCATTATCTGGAGAAGTTTATCAGGATGGAAATGCAACAGACAGTAATATCCCACTTATGTTTGACAAGAGCAATTCGTCCCGAAGTTGCTCTCCTGTCACTTCTGAGAAAGACTCCGAAGTTGAAAATAATATGGAGGACGAACATGGTACTAATAATTTAGCTATGATTCATGAAGCAGGCAACTCTAAAACTAGAGAGGTTGAAGCTAGTGAAGCACTGAACCATGTGGAAGTTGAACCTAATAGTGGCATCTTTGATTCCACTTTTGCAAATGCAGGCACTTGCTTGTTGGAAGCCAGTCAACAAGCTTGTCCTGATATTGAAACTTTTGATCTTAATAATTATGATATAGACGATGATGGGTCCAAACCCGAAGATATCATCAGTGCTACCCATAGAATGCTCTTTGAAAATGACAATGGAGCAATGTCTGACGAGACCAGCTTTATGGACTGTGATTCAGTTGGTGAGCCTAAGGAAGTTGAGTTGACAGAAAGACCATTTACCTTCTCTGAATTGCTTGCAAATGCTAATGCACATGCAAACGCACCTCTAGCTGAGACTAACCAAACATGTCAGGAATCTGAATCTCTTGATCTCAACAATAACACTTCAGACAGGATCGACAATGATGAGATAGAATATGAGGTTGATAAATTAGCCAACAGTAATACAACTCCTAGTCAGACTATTCTGACCACCACTCCAACAGTGGACTACAACTCAGATCTTTTTGCAAGTTGTTTCTCAGATAACGTGAACGAGCCGAATGGGAGTGGGTTTGATATTAACTCGAGGGACTCATTGCTTGAGGAGTGGGAGAAACCGGACACAGGGCTTGAAACCCGTTTTCAAAACAATCCATCAGGGTGTGAAGATATAGTCAGTGGTGGCACAGGCCATAATTTTATGGAGATGATGACCATGCAGGAGAACTTGGAAGGTTATACTTCATTGGTTCAATCAGCAAGTACTGTTCCAGTAGCCAACATGATGCAAGATAAGGTAACCGACAAACTGTCATTTTAGCCTTGATCAATATAAATGAAATTTTTATTTGCGAACACTATTGTAATGCTAGGGAAAGGAAGTTGGGTCTGAAGTCAGGCTCTAATTCAGCTTAAAATGGCTCAAAATTTCCCAAAAGTTGCCTATTGCAATACCAATTTTGAACTTTCAAGATCATTTGTTATGATATTTTGGGATTCTCAAGGCATTGGTATAAGAAAGATTTGTCACAGGAACACACTTCACATATCCTAAGATAATTTGGAATTCAATAGCCTGTGGGATACTAATTTAAATGTGCTTCGTGGTTAAGTCAGTGCCCTGTGGAATCTGTATGTGTGAATGTATGCAATTATGGAGCTCTTTATGGCAATATTTTAAATATTTTACATGTCTATTAAATTCATTTTTTGGGGTTGTGTATCGGGATTTATGCATATATATATTAGGCAACCTCATCCATGGTGACAAATCTTTTGCCACGATAGAGTGTCTTCTTATTTTCTTAAGATATATTCTCCTTGATTAACACATGTTATTTTGCTTATCAATGAACAGTTGAATAATGTTGGGTACCAATATCTAAGCCAGAATAATGGTGCACTGCCTAGCTTCAGTGGGATGAGATTGGCTCCACCTGAACCTTCTGGGTACGTTGCCATGCCCAGTTCAAACAATCCTTTGCACTTTCCAGTGCCTCATCAAACCATGATGTTTGGTTATGCGCCACCTCAAATGATCAGTGGCATGGGTCTGCAGTTGGGTTGGGGCCTGACATCACCTCCTACCAAAATGATGATGCCCCCGGCCCCATGTCAGTTCACCTCTGTGTGTGTCTGGTGCAGCCGAGAGTTTAGGCATGATGGTTCATTGGCTGAGCAACAGTCAGACACAGTCGGTTCTATTTGTCCATCATGCAAGGATAGGTTTGCAGGTCATGGTCACCTTGGTTAATGAGGAACGTTGGGACTGGAGCATCCCCATTTTAGTGCTAGCTTGTTAGAAATTTAGAGAAACTGACTGTAGGGTCATTGGTCTTATTGAGTGATTGGGCCTGAACCATTTACTACCTCTATTATATTAGTTTTAACTTGGAGGTAATTTAACTCGGTTAAGCTTTTGTACAGCGTTAGCAAAATTGTGGAGATTTACCATTGTTATCATGCGACAATTGGTGGGAATTTTGCTTATATGATTTTGTGATCTGTTGTCATGTAATAGTGTTCTTATTTAAGATTAATGCTAGTTAATAATGTGCTAGACTTTCAGTTAGGAGCCCAAGTTGCTTTGTAAGCAGGTAATTAAAAGCATTTCTTACCATGATAATCAATCGTTCCAGAGAGCTTAAACTTCATTGCATCTCTTTCGAGAGAGCTTGATAAATTCGTTGCTACTCCCTTCATCTAGACCAAGTACGTGACGTCCGTTTCCTATAACTCCCAACAAACGACTTTCTCGGGCCTTGAAAGTTTTGCATAATTATTTTGATAATTATGCAATTAACTACCACTACAAAATTTAGCTAGTCAATAGATCAGGATTTAATTACAGCCATTACTTAGTGTAAAAGGAAATAAAGGAGAAATCGAAAGGGATTTCAGAGGTGACAAACTGACAAAAAAGCAAATCTCATCCTTGAAACAAACAAAATATTTTACTAGATAATAAGGTTCAACACCACTAAAAAAAGGTTAATTTTCTTCCTGAAAAGTCCACACTTGTATTTCCGCTTTCCTTCAAAAGAATACGACTCTTTTCACCATCCATGACACCCTACAGCACTCTCTTCAGCCTTTAAAAGGAAAGGATAAAAAGTAGGTATGTCAGTTACTAACTCTCAAATTGGGTGGAGTAAATGATCAACTACGAGTTTCTCTCAAAAAAAGAAAAAGAAAAAGAAAAAGAAAAAAGAAATTCAAAGCAACTGTTGCATACAATCCAATAAAAAGACATTGTCAGGGAAACTTAATAATTGCTGATTAATAAAACAAATGGATTGTTACCAAGGATCAGTGTATCAGCTAGTCATCCGCTTCTGTTGTAGTTTCTTTGTTAACAACCTGACACAAATATAATAATTTTTACAGAGAGACAGGGAGAGAGAAAAAAATATTGGTGTGCATCTTATATTTCTATTATCAATCCAAATTTCTGAAAATGTGGTCAGATTTGAGAAGGGAATTAACAAGTCATCAAAGTAACCACATTTGTAAACTAAAATTAAGAACTTGTTTTGTTATAGGTATTTCAGACTTGTGAAAAGAAATGTAAAAAGAAAACAAGTTAATTTCTTATTTGTCTCATACCTGTGCAATGTAACTTTTCAATTTAGCACTAATAGACTCATCCAACGCTCTTTCAGCAAGCTCATACATAACAGTATTGCCCTCCGGGCCTGCAACTTTCTCCTTTTGCAAGTATCTAACAATGATTGATATCTTGATAAACATATCCCAGTAGTAGATCATATATACTTAGATTAAAAAACAAGGAAAAAGAAAATTTTACCTTTGCTGGACAAGCAAATCCAAAGTTTGCTTAGTATTACCAAAGATGGAATTTTTTTCCTCATTTTCATTTAAGCCCAGTTTTCTCAATTGATGCCACATATTTTCTGAAAGCACATAAAAAACACATCATTTAAGTCCATTCAACTTTCTTTTCAGTTGTATTACTGTTCAATTCAGGTTTGCCTTATGCTTAAACATCTAGTTATGGGCTAATAAAAACTCGAGGGGATATATGACTGCATTGAAACTGCTCAGTGAGGTTCAGCACGGGTGTACCTGACCCTATTTTTAAAGCTTGTACAGTCAAGCTGAACCAAAATTGAATCCTTCTACTTACAACAAAAAAGGAAAATAAGGTTCTTTTGCAGACGCAGACAATATATTACCTATTTCCAAAAGGGCATGCAATGTTTTTGTATTTGCACTAAGGTGTATTCTTAGCTGTTAAAACCCATATCAAGTTAAACTGCCCATAACCTTTTCATATTAATTCAACCAAAATTCAAGTATAAACTAAAGACCACCACATAAATATAGTCCACTTGATCTTTTGATCAGTTTAAGGATGCCAGTGGCATTAGAGTAAAAACGTAAACACTTTTAAAAAGCCGTTTTTCCATAACCAATCTAATAGTATAATTCAGTGTTGCTTAATATTTTCTTAAATTTTTGGGTCTTATACAAAGACATGAAAAATGTTGTATACTGCTTAAAATTATACATGTTATGTTGCTTCAAACAAACAAACCAACAGAAGATAAAAGAAATACATACCTTCTGCTAATTTGCCTCCTGCCAAATGGACTATACCAAGAACGACAAAAGCAAAGCCAGTCAAGTAGGAAGATTCCTTATTCTCCACGTACTTCGTATATTCATCAGGAGGCAGCTGACTAACTATGACGTATGATTTTGCATCAAGATTACCTGGACATGTGCACTTTCTTTTAGGTTTGAGAACATTATACTGATATTCCTTGAAGAAGTGAAACTATCAAATATTTTCTTACATATTTGTAAAGTACAAAACAAGGAGTGCTTTCTGGTTTGATACTTGGTACTAATAAATTTATAAACACAAACAGACAGACTGACCAAAGATAATTCAGGCCGGCACCCAAAAAATTGACCAAAGAATAATTTCAAGTCCACACCTGTAAAATATCACAATTTTACGCACCCAATAAAATGGAATATATGATCTATGCTTGTCAAAAACAATAAAATCACACCACTCTATTAAAAAAGAAAAGAATCTCATACACTCATATATATAATGTTGTTTACATTGTTTCTTGGCAAAACTGCTATGGAATTGGATTTTTAGTTTTTTTACTTGTCATGCTTTAATTTTAAGTATGATAAAGATTTATTTCCTTTAATTAGGATGTTGAACGGAGAGCAAAATAAAATGTTTCCAAGGGTTCAAGTGCAATAGTGTTAGGATAATTGGTGCTTTAATAGTTTTCTTGGCAAATTTTTTGGGGGCTGGAGCTCACAAGGGAGTCTTGCTAGAATTCTTCCTGACGACATCTCAGCTTTACTACTGCAGTTGGGCCCACTTGCATTGACACCTTAACTGACATAATTACCATGTGAGAGTGATATCTTTGCCGAAAAGGGGGGGTGCTACAACAGTGTTATTCATGTCTTTAGTTGGAAGTGGATGCATTTTGGTAATTTTAGATGTTTCTTTGGTACTTGTGCTGTATTGGACTTAATGCTATTATATCTTTTGTATTTTGGCTTTTACGGTTTTCATGTAGGGTTTAAGGTTTCTTGCTTGGATCTGCACAAAAGAGGTTAGGTACCAGGTGTTATCAGTGTTGGGTTTATGCTAGGTTTAGGAGGTTAGGTACATCACTGGGTGAATATGGCTCATCTGGTGCAGTAGTAAATTTTTTTTTGTGATGACTTCTTTATTTTGGTTTATTTTACTAATGAACCCTGAGGCTGCGTCTACTTTTCTCAAATAAATAAATAAAGAAATAAGACTCTTATCTACCAACTTCTTAAATTATAACTGAAGTGACCATCTTTGTTCCCTCATTCTAATAAAATGGAACTTTTTTCTGCTAATTGTTTTCTAACTATTTATTGCAGTTTCCAATAAAAAATATTTAAACTGGTAAAAGAAGGACCTCTTCTGCATCAAGTTTTTGGCAATCTTTGAATAAAAATACAGATGTCAGGGGTAAGAGGACATTTTTCTGTGCTTCGTAGTAGCCATGATATCTCTACTATACCAGCATCATTACAACAATTTGGTGACCTAAAGGGCCATCCTGAAGTTGCTCGAATAAAAAAGAAAATTCATGGTTTTGAAAGCTGCTGACATTTTCCACTAAAATCATTGCAGGCATTCAATCAGGGTTCAAATGAATTTTCCACTAAAATCAATATTGGGAAAGGAGGTGATATCACTCAGATATACGAGTCTTACTGTGAAGTAGGTATAGCTTTCAGAAGGTTATTTAAGGGACTTGTTTAATTTAGTCACAATTAAATGGATAAAAAAGCGAGTCGAACACTGGCAATAATAGAAGTTTTCAGCCAAAGGACTCGCCCTAAAATGTCTTCCACACTTATTTAAACTAAACTCGCACACCCCTGTGAGTGTTGGTATCTGTTGAAGAAAACAAGAAGCCACTTTCATTCTTGCAAGGTTTTTTACATTTTTCAGCTTGTAGGGAGAATTCATGCAACTTTATATAAAATAACAATAACTCACTTTGCTGAGAAGCCCGAGCTGCCGACCGATTAGAGGAAGGTCGCATGCGATTCAATTCCTTCATATCAAAACCAAAAATAGAAGAGAGCTTCCCTCTGGCCTCATTGATCACAAGCGTCGGCAGAGACCTCTGATGGTAGTTTTTGGTTACAATCTGGGTCAATTCTTCCCTCCTTATGGGGCAACCTGAGCTCTGATGCGTCTTAAAAAGCACATAGCGGATCACCTCTGCCACCAGCTTGTCCTTTTCCTAAAATTTTCACACATTTTACACAAGTATGAACCTTCACAAATCAAGCACACATGACACAAGAGAAGAGCCATGAAGAACATTCTTTTGTTCTGCTAATAACACCTCATATTTTAGGAGATTTGCAGATAGATGCCAACATTCTTTCACCATGGCAAATAAGTACTCTTTTCCACTATACCCACAAAGCTCCTTTCTTTTAGTAAGCCCAACATAAACTAACTCAGAGTGAGTTGAAGTGTTCATTCCCTCTGTATTACACAGTACCAAATTGATTTGCTGAGTTGATATGAAACAGAACAGGGAGTCATTTTTTTTGCCTAACCTTAGTTGAATGGTACAATTTTCTTCACAATTGCAAACAAGAGAAATATTGATAATTAGCAGCAAAGAAGCAATAAATGTGTGGTATTCATTGGAGCTCCAATTTAAAGCAATGAAAAAGAAAAACAAAGAAACTTATACCAAAGATAAAACCTACGTCAATAGCCGGTACATGTCTGGTCACTACCATGTGCAGGAATTAATGCATGACGCTAGTGGTTTGCAAACGGGTTACCCGTGACCCGTTCCGGGTAACCCGTTAGGGGTAACGGGTAGGGCGGGTAGACGGGTAGGATGGGTACGGGTACAACCCGCAACGGGTAGACGGGTAGTTTTCCCAAAACCTCTACCCTACCCGTTTATTACCCGTACCCGTTGCGGGTTGACGGGTACGGGTATCCCGGGTACGGGCGGGTTTTTTTTTTTTTTCTTTTCTGTTTTTTCTGAATTTTTATGCTTTGAGATTCGTGCCAAGTTAAAGGACATATCCCGAAGTCCGTTTTGAGATTCATGCCAAATTAAAATTAACGACTCAGATCTCATTCTACTCAGTCAGGTATTGCACTGGATCTGAATTCTATAGGGGTCAATTTGAGATTCATGCCAAATTAAAATTGACGGCTCAGATCTCATTCTACTCAGTCAGGTATTGCACTGAATCTGAATTCTAAAAGTAGGCCGCCAAAAATATTTTGAAATTCAAATTTTGAAACGGGTCAGGTACGGGTAGGCGGGTAGACGGGTACGGGTAGGCGGGTCCGGGTAGACAGGTAAACGGGTACGGGTACAACGGGTTTTTTTTCAAATTGGGTTGTCCGGTCCATTTATTACCCGTACCCGTCTACCCGTCTACCCGTTTGTACCCGGGCAACGGGTACGGGTACCTCGGGTAACGGGTACGGACCGGGTAAAACGGGTTGAACCCCTAACGGGTTTAGCAAAACTCTACATGACGCTATGAAGAGAATATTTAAGGTAGAGTATAAACCTGTACAGAGATGTCTAATTGCGAATAATCTTCATTACTTGCCATCCTGTTGTGAATTCACATGAGGAAAATATTAAAAGTATTTATTTTCTGCTTGATTACAACAGCTTAAAAAGATGCTCATTTGCAATTTTTACTCCGGGTGAAGCAAGAAAGAAGAGGAAAATGTTGATAACTCTGGTGGAACGACAAATCAGAAATGAGCAGGTCTGAATGATTACCCTGGTGGAACGACAACCTTGTCCAAAATCTAGAGTTATTGAGCAACAATTATCTCCCTGTACTTAGGAAAAGAAATTAATTTCCTAAATAATTCTCTTGACCAGCATTCCAACAGTAAATTTGTAACTCTAGTGTTCCTAATTGTCTGGTTAATTGGGTCACAGGTCGGACCAAATATGGGAGAATGGACAAACCTAAGTTCTTCACGCCTCAATATCTTCTCAGTAAGTATATCTACTCAGTGGCGAAGCTAGGAATTCAAACAAGGGTAGGCAAGCATAACTATATAAATAGTTGTAAACAAAAAATTTAACATAAATGAACATCAAAAGAGTCTAAGCAAGTACAGAGGCAATTCTAATGGTAAGTAGACCCAATAAGTAGACCGAATCAGACTGAATTAACAAGAAATTCAAGTCATTTAATTGTAATCAGATTCTAATCAATTCCCACTTGTTCAAGTCATTTGGGAACTGAATCAGATTAAAAATCAATTCTAATCATTTAATTGATTCTGACAATTTGCCAAACTCTGAAAATAGCATTAATTTCAATTTTTTTCTCTGGTTATTACCATTGCACCTTGTCAGTTCTAGGAAAGGGCAGGTACCGGTCTGACATGAGAAAATTATGATCTAATTCGAACTAAGTGACTCCACACTATATTGAAGGACCTATGGATAGTTGAATTGATGAATGAAATCAAATTTCGTATTGATATCTAAAGAAATAAATTTGGTACCAGTACCAGTTCCGGTACGCGACTTAGATGAATTTTTTCTGAAAATATTAAATCAACGATTCAGGTATATGTTGAACATGTAAATGACGTTACATTCATAGGAAACAAGAAAGGGAGGCGGGGCTTCTTCTCTTCACGCAGCGGCTGGCGGAGTGGAGTCGCTTCTTTTTCCTTTCCTTTTCCTTCGCGCAGGAGTTCTCGGAGCAGATACGTTAAGTTGTTGTAGACAAGTCCAGTGAAAAAGTCTGGTCCAAAAAAAAAAAAAAAAAAAAATTCAGGGGTAGGCACTTACTACCTACCTTCACCCCTGTATCTACTTGATATTTTGTTTGCTTCTCAAGTCGAAGGTGTTGTAAAATGCATAGATAAAATGCATATTAGACTGTTTGGTGACATCTACACATTGTGAAAGTGAACAGTGAGAAATTAAAAAAAAAAAAATCTTCTTGACAACCTAGGAATTTTTTTCAAAATCAGAAATAAATGAAGAAAAATTAAATCCAGCAACAACTGATACAGATTTTAAATAGTTTGGAGGGGGTTTTTACCTTCAGATTGAGAACCCTTGTGCTCGCAAGAAATGCTTCCAGACCAATGAGATCGGAATGGTAATTGTTGGTAGGGGTGTTCAAACGGTCGGTTCGGTTGAAACCGAACTAAAATAGACAAACCAAAGTTTTGTTCGGTTTTCAAAAATAGAACCAACCGACCGAACTAAAATTCTCAACCGAATTATAATCGAACCGAACAAACCGAAGTAAATTTCAATTTGTTTTGTTGAACCAAAATTTAGCAGACTCAAGTAAGAAATCCAAAAAAAAAAAATTGAACTACTGCCAAATTCGATTTGACTAAAGCAAGAAATCTAGCAAGAAATTCGAATTGGATAAATAACTGATCAAGTACATACCTTCTTCGTTTGAGATTAATTAACCAATAAATAACTGACGAGTTTTTGAGAGAAGAAATATTAGAACCAGAAAGGAGGCAGAAATTCTGAAAATGGAGCATTGATTAGCTCTTCAACGCATGGAGTATAGATAAGGGGTGGAATTCTTTCTCTAGCTTCTTGCGGAGATAGAAGCTTGAGGCGGCGCTAGAATCCAAGAAGAAAGAAAGGGGTGAAAAGAAAAAGGGGGTGTCGCAAAGTATCAAAATAAACCGAACCAAACAGCGTGCGATAATTTGGCGATTTCATTAAACCAATTCGGTCGGTTCGGTTCAACCGATTTCAAAAGTTTCTAAACCGAACCGAACTAAATAAAAAAATGAATCGAACTGATCCATTTAAATCGAAAAACCGAACCATTTAAACCGAATTTTATAGTTCGGTTTAAAATCAAATAAACTGAACCATTTGAACACCCCTAATTGTTGGATTTATTAATTGGTACGCCCGTTATGGGAAACCCGAATCCAAAACCTGACCCGTTATGAAGAGATGCTGACCCGTTACGAGGAGGTGCAGACCCTTTATATTTGGAGCACTGTATATTTAGGTATCAACTCATCATTCTTGTTACTTCGCATTTCTTTCAATTGTTACTAGTTGTACTAGCCCAAAGAATGCTTAATAGTAATTAATGCGGGGATAAATGAAAATTCGTAGTGGAATTAATGGGGGGATAAAAGGTAGTTAGGGAAGTTAATTTGGAGAGAGAAAGTGGGGGATAAATGGAGGAACAGGGGTGAGGGGAATGATGGAATTATTCTATTAATTTTTATCAAGCATCCCATTCTTAATATATCGTACTTATCAGAATCTCACATGTAAAAATTAATTTTATTAATTTGTCTTAATACACAATTCTATATATTTTAATTGTTCTTTTTAATTTGCTAATATTTATTTTCCCTATTTTTAAACGTATCGTGAAATTTGTATCTTAAATTACGTAAACATTTAACCTTCTATCGTTACATTTATTTATTCCGAATCTAATGCTTCGGATTAATCTTTCAGATTTAATTTAATAAATCTGAAATCTATATGTTGGTTTAATAAATATCTTTAAAATAAAATTTATTCTTATATTAACTAAAAAAATTTAACTAGTTGAGAATTTTATTATCGCTGATTTGTTTAAATATGTTATTAACCATGTTTATAATTATTTAATAATAATTAAAATTACGGGTTATAATAGTTTCAACTCAAATGTATTATGCATTTCAATTTTAATGTAGATACAAATTTTGTAACTACAAATTCATCAATCAAATGTGGGCAAAATTCATATTTTTTTTTCTCAAAAAATTAAATTTCCCTTCTCTGCATACTTTGTATTAGGATATATATTTACTAAGAGTCATTCTAGAAAATTTGAACAAAAGTTTCGTTTTATTTCTGACTGAATTATATATCTTATTGGTGAAGGAGAGAGATGAGGGATCAAAATAGATTTGTTTTTACGTGAGAAGTTATTTTCTTTATTAATTGTTTCTTTTGTTAACTTTGAATTAATTGAGATTGATAATGAAGAGAGAAAATGGAAGGGTACAATAGATATTTGGTGAGAAAAATTTCTCTCATCGCTCAATATTGTAAAAACTTAGCTCAAAATACCACTCTCCTAGTACAGTTGCAGATTGTGAAAAGAAAATAAAGATGAGCATTGCTTGCTATAGAAGAAAGACAGAAAGCAAACTCTGGCGCACTAGAGGCACTCTTTAGTCTTTACAGAGGCCAATAAGCAATATAAAGCCAAAGAAACCTCTCAAAGCTTAGCTTTTAATCATTTGAGATGTATAAAAAAGAGGATATGATCATATAAAGAAACAAAAAAGCAAGATCTAAAAACCTTAAAACCATGCAAGGTCCCCTCTTAAGTATTAATGATGTCTCCAGTCTCATACTTTAATAAGGATTTGCCAATTTGCCATCAATTATGAACCCTGGCCCCTTCTTTAATTAGGAAAATGATTATTTCACTAATCCTAAGTAAATATATATACATCCCTCTTGTGTCATCGATAAAGGAAATAGCTAGTCTAGCTAGCTAGTTGTTCTATTAAAATATAATTAATCATCTTAAACATGCATGATGAGATGTTAGATCTGCTACAATAGGTTAATAGTAAATAGCTCGGAACTTTCCACCACACTAGTAAGTAATGGCCAAAATGAAAACAAGTATTCAAATCACATAATCTTACCCTATGGTACGTAGTACAACTTCATCAATTCCCAGTTGTGCTGCGCAACCTTTCTGAACACATGGTAGACATCTCCTTTACCTGTATTAAAGATTAATTCCCTAAATTGAATTTTGGGGCAACTTATTAAATCGAATTTGTATAAACGGATCAAGAGAAAAGATATCAAAAGGGAAAAAAAATACCAATTGACTCTCCTGTCTAAGAGCCTTCAAATGAAATAGCGGTCCCATTTTTTTCTTTTGTTTTTTAAACGGCACAGAGACCAAGGTTTCGCCAATTTCAATTGCTTTTTTTTTTAACGGCAAAAAGATCAAGGTTTTTTTTTGTTTGTTTTTTAGTTAATAAATTTTATGTAAAAAAAAATATGGAGCCGCTATTTCATTTGGAGGCCTCTATACAAGAACTGCAGGGTCAATTGGCGATCTCCAGCCACATAGATGTTTGGTAACCGGAGTATTTTTAGAATTCTGATCAAACGAGACATTTTTATTTTATTATGGTATAAATAAAATTTTCGGCTAAATAGCCGAAGGAAGGAAACAAAACAAAGAAAAAACAAGAAACTAGATACCTTAGTGGCCAAGAACTCAAAACATAGAAAAATACATGAACATCCTATACATATAATTTGTATTGGGCCGACAAGCATCAATTAATATCGTTAACTCTTTTTTTAAACATAAAAAAATATTTATAACCTTATTGTTTCGGTTGTTGGATCATTATCAAACGGTCAAAACAAAACATAGGAAAAGAAAGAAACTAGATACCTTGGTGGCCAAGAACTCTAAAGTCTAAACCTAAACCCTCAAAGAAAAAAAAGAAGAAAAAAAAGAGCAAAAGCAAGATAATCAATCTCGAGCAAGGAGCATGGTGAACCCAAATCTAGAGTGCAGGATGTATGAGGCGAAGTACCCCGAGGTGGGCATGGCAGTGATGATCCAGGTCCACCACATCACTGAGACGGGTGCCTACGTGTCGCTTCTGGAGTACAACAACATGAAGGGAATAATTCTCTTATCCGAGCTGTTCCTCCGCCGCCGCCGCCGCATCCGCTCCATCTCCTCCCTCATCAAGGTGGGCCACCTAGTGCCTGCTATCGTCCTCCGTGTTGACAAGGAGAAGGGATACATTGACCTGTCAAAGAAGACGGTGTCAGAGGAGGATGTACAGGCATGCGAGGAACGGTACAACAAGTCGAAGCTGGTGCACTCCATCATGCGCCATGTGGCAAAGATCCACTCTATCGACCTAGAGGAACTCTACACCACAATCGGCTGGCCTCTCTACCGCAAGTATGGCCATGCCTACAAGGTACTTGATCAACAATTTTTGTACCTAGAATCTTTGGCCTTTTCTAATTAGCTTCTCTGTCTCTTGATCATAGGCCTTTAAATTGATAGCTACGGATCCCGACTCTATCCTCAATTTTCTTACAAAGGAAGTAAAGGAAGCTGGTCCAGATGGTGAAGAGGTGACAAAGGTGGTGGCAGCAGTTACAGAGGAGGTGAAGGATACGCTGGTGAAGAACATATGGCGCAGGATGATGCCCCAGCCTGTCAAGATCCGTGCTAATATTGAGATCAGATGCTACCAGTTTGATGGTGTGCTCCACATACAGGTCTTTTATCTCTTTTGAATCCAACAAGTCTTTGATGTAGATACATCCAATTAGTGCTAGCTAGTTCATAATTGATAATCACTGATTGATTTAGTGACTGGAATAGTTCCTGACAAACATAATATATATTTCAATTTACTAATGCCAAATTGCCAATGCTCTTTTTTATTGCTATTATAAGAAAGCATTGAGGAAAGCAGAATCATTTGGAAATGAGGATTGTCCAGTGAAGATAAAGCTGGTAACAGCTCCCCTCTATGTTTTAACCACTCAGACCCTTGACAAGGTTTCTAAATCATCTCCTCTTCTCTTCTATTCATTATCCATTTTGTGCTTAATTGTCTTCCATAAGCTTGTTTCCTTTCTTGTTTTACGGTTATATTTCTAAATGCACAGAACAAAGGGATATCTGTTCTGACAAATGCAATCAAGGCTTGTTCAGAAGAAATAGAGAAATACAAGGGCAAGCTGGTAATTAAGGAGGCAGCTAGAGTTGTAAGTTTTATTCTATAATTCTAGTTACTCTTACTCTCCTCATGATGAATAATAATCATAATTAATTTTGAAGTTAAATCTTTTGGTTTGGTTTTTGATATTTTAGGTAGGTTAGCGGGAAGACAAACTATTAGCAGATCTGATGGAGAAGATGTGGCTCCAAAACTAGAAAAATTAAGGGAAAATTTCCAGTGTGTCCATCTAAAATTTTGAAATAGCCAATTTCTCCATCAAAATACCAAAATATCTAATATCCCATCAAAACTTTGAAATAGCCAATTTTCATACATATTCAATGTAAAATAAAAAAAAATACTATATAGTAATTATGGAAATTTAATAATTAATAAATTATCACAACATTAATTATATTTTGGAAAAATATGGCAGCTGGAAAGATACACAGGATTAAAATTGTTTATGCATTTAAATTTGTTAAAGAGAGGTGTAAATTTCATCATGAAAAACATAACAATAATTTTTTATTTTTTTTTATTTTTTTACAATAACTGTCTTGTAGATAGGTAACACGATTCATGTCAGACACAAATTCTTCATGTGTTTTCGAACCGTGAATATGCGAATTTCTAAGCATCTGGTGTATTAATAGGAGAAATAAGACATTATTACTACAAGAAGATTCGCACATAAATACATAATTATAACAGCAGTAAAAAAATATATATAAATTATCTACAGGGTTTTGAAAAATAAAAAATTCTTCATGTGTTTTTGAATGTAGCATGCAGGCTTTGCCTGATAGTAATTTATTAATTTCATTAAAACAAATTAAAATTCTTCATGTATTTTATTATTCATTTGAACAGGAAGTCAATCAGACTATTGAATGGTCCAAATTTTTAAATCAATATATTTTCTCTTTCTCAAAAAGAAAAAAATCTATGAAATATAAAATTTTCTTTTCTCCAAGATTTCAAATTTCGAAAATGAAGATTGTGAGACAGCACAGATTCAGAAGCATTACAGAGCATATTTTTACAAAAGAAAAACATATTAAAATTTCTATAGACCCTCATCAAATTACTAAATTCAAATAGATGAGAACGGAACTAAAAAAAATCCGATTTTTTTATTTATATCCAAAAAATAAATAAAATTATAAAAAATAACCAATTCGGTTCTGCTTTTCCAAAACTATCCAAACCAGAAATTTTTTTTTCCGGTTTCAACATCCAAAACCGGAAAAAAAATTTCCGAAAACTCAAATCTAAAACCAGATAAAAATTTTCCGGTTTTGGATCCGGAAATTTTTTTTTCCTGTTTTTGGTTCCCAAATCGGAAAAAAAAATTCTGGAAATGGGATTTTCCAATTTTTTTTTTTTTATAAACTCATTTACTATAAATATAAATATATACATGTATTATATTATATTATATATACATATATTATAAAAAATAAAAAAACCCAAATGACGTTAATAAACAAAATACCGATCGTTGTATGCCTACCGTTTGCTCGGAGATAATTAGATTATTTGATTATTGTCGACATATACCATTTGCTCGGAGATAGGCAAATGAACACAATAAATAGTAAATATATTTAAAAATAATTATATGAATAATTATTGAATAATCTTAGGCTTTTGACTAAACAAAATACCGATCGTTGTACGTCTACTATCGAACGAAAACTTAAACTAGATTTTTGAGGCCCTAAATAACGTTTTTTTTTAATTCTGATGCTTTGAGTACCCGGGGGTGATCTCCTGGGTGATATTCGGATCCATCATCCTCCCCTTTCCGAAAAGTCGTCATACGCACAAATCCAACTTTCCTAGCAAAAGTTATGGCTGTTTAAAGTTTTTTCGACAGTTGAACTTTGGAAATTCATAACTAACTATAGAAAAATCCAAATAAATTGAAATTTGTCTCAATTCTATGTATTTTTGAATGCTCTCCATGCTAGTATAATCACTTTTATAATTTGGTCCCTGTATCAATCCAGACTTACTGATTTACCAGAAGAGGTCTAATTTGATGTTTTTAGTGCGTTGCACTATACCAGCGGCCTTTGCCTAGTGCTTGGCTGCTGAGTTTGGACTTGGTACCATACCAGAGGTCAGTTTAGGGTGCTATAGCGCGCTATTGCGTGCTATTTAGAACCTTATTTTCGTTCAATGGTAGACATACAATGATCGGTATTTTGTTTATAAATGTCGTTTGGATTTTTTTTATAAACTCATTTTTTTATAATATATGTATATATAATATAATACATGTATATATGTATAGTAAATGAGTTTATAAAAAAAAATTGGAAAATTCTATTTTCGGAAAAAAAAATGTCTGGTTTTGGGACCAAAAATTGGAAAAAATTTATCCGATTTTAGATTTGAGTTTCCGGAAAAAAAATTTCCAGTTTTGGATGTTGAAACCGGAAAAAAAATTCCCGATTTGGATAGTTTTGGAAAAACATAACCGAATTGGTTATTTTTTATAATTTTATTTATGTTTTTGATATAAATAAAAAAATTGGAAAAAAATTAAATAGAAGACAAAACTATAAAATACATAATAATGTGAAAATACAAAAAAAAGCAATTAGTGGTAATTGAAATCTAACACATACATTTGTCAATTTATAAAAGAAGTCAAAAACTTGTATAAAAACTTTAAACAAAAGACAACCTTGCCATTACATTAAGGTTGGGTTGAGGATCCTAAGTGCTAATTTTGTGTAATGCATGAATTCATTGATCATCTGTCTATTAATTATACATTAGCACAACAAATTTGATTTTGGTTAGACAAAAGCCAATTTGTAATGCACATATAGACAATTTGGGATAGTGTACTTAAATTTGCCTATTCTCTTAGTGTCACTTATAGAACAGTTTTTTTTTTTTTTTTTATTGTACTTAGTGATGTTAGTTGGACGGTTTGCTTTACTACATGTGTTATCAAAAGTACTAGAACTCTAATCTTGCTAATTAAATCTTTGTGTTGTTATTGGACAGGGACCATGAGCAAGAAAATCAAAGATGCAATTAGAGAATGACTTCCAATTATAGAGGATGCCATCCCTCTGAATCAATACATGCCAATGTAGATGGTGCCTTTCCAACCAGATGTAGAGGCTCCCATCGAGGGAGGAGATATTTCTAAGATGACTTAGTAAATATGAAGATACCTCAACAATTTTGTCAAATAGTAGTAGTTAGCCTCAGTCCAATAGTTTGTGGTTTAGTATTAGCAACTTTAAAATACTTTTGTGCCTTGCTAATAGCAAGCTTTGGCTACTGTATTTCCTTCTCGTTAGCTTTTGGTATGTAATGAGTAGATTGTAAATGTAGTGATTTGAACTCCAGCTTACTGGATCAAGCAAACTGGATCGTGTATTTAACCAAATTTTAGAAATGAAATGTGCATACTTTGCCTCTTTTAAAAAAATATATATATAAAAACTTTAAACAAATAAAAATTTAATTTAATTTTAATATATATAACTAAAATTTTAAAATTATAAATATGGCTTAGCCAAATTTAGCTGCTTAGATCCGCCCCCGAAATTTTTAAATATACCATTTTAAGAAAATAAATAAACCAAAACACCATCGGTGGCTGGATTTAATAAAAATAGCATGGCCGCTTTGGCGCGAAGCGGGTACCCTGAACGTGGCCGCTATGGTGGGAATCGGCCACTATATTGGGCCGGCTTTAGGCCCAGCGGGGTGGCCGCTTTGGGGGGTAGCGGCCAGGGCCGCTTCCTGGGGTAGAGGGCACCCTGATAAAATATATATATATACAGAGTTGTATTATTGAGGAGAGAGATATTCATTTGACGCACAGAGGTCATATGCCACTAGTGCCGCTTCAGCTGTAAGTATTTTATTTTCTTTCTTATAAAAAAAAATTAGTATTTATAATTAATTTAATTAATTTTTAATTTTAGGTTTTCTTATACTCATACCAAATGGCTGTTATGGTATCTATTTACACTGGTGGTGAGATTTTAACAGGCCCTAATGGGGTTTATTACAGTATCGGGCCTGTTTCTGTGATACCTGTAATCTCGGGTACTGATTTGTTGGTTCTGAAATCGATTATTTCTCAGAACCTCGGATTGAATCAGGATCGATATGACCTTGATATTCAGGCCAAAATTAGCATGCCCACTGGTTCAGGCCAAACTTGGTTCCAACTTTTTCCTGTTCAGAATGATGGAGTCTGGCAGGTACTGTACAACCAGACAATTAGTTTTTCTGGGGGTGGATACAAGATAATTGAACTCTTTGTGGAGATTAACCGAGTCCAGCGTCCTAACCCCCTTGCAAGGTTAATCCGGGGTGCTATTCGGGCTAATGCCTCAACCTCCTCAAGTCCAGTGTCCCAACCCCCTTTCCAGATTGACATGCCTGAAAGTAGTAATGCCCCAGTTCAGGAGGGCCGACGGTCTACTAGTCGGCCCTCCTGTCGGTCCCGAATCCCTTTGCCGATTGACATGCCTGAGAGTAGTCAAGCCCCAGTCCAGAGGGACCGACCGTCTAATAGTCAGCACTCCCATCGATCTCGAGCCCAGCCTTGTGATCCGGAGGAAACTGAGGAGACGGTGGATCCAGAAATACAAGAGGCAGAGGAAAATTGGGGGGATGTTGATCCTGATTGCATGAGCCATCACAGTGACACAGCAGATACGAGGCCTGTGCTCGGGCAGACAAAAAAATTCAAGGTTGATAAAGGGTTTCGGATAATGGGTCGCGGGGTTGAGCACCCGATTGCAGCTTTCAATGACCTGTCAGGTTTTCAGGAAGCAAATGTGGGGTTATTTGGTAGACATGCAGAGTTTGAAAATGAATTGTCAGAGGGACAAACCTATGATTCAAAGGAGGAAATGAAAGCTGCAATTTACAAGTTTCACATTCTTTGTAATAAAGAGATTAAGAATACGCACAGTGACAAACAACGGATTAGGTTCAAGTGCAAGGACCCCAGATGTGGTTGGTACATTAATGCAAGGGTCACTGGTTTTGGTACACAATGGAAAGTATCCAAGTGCCCAACAAAACATGTTTGTCATGCGGATGCCACAAGAATAGATCATGCACAGTTGACCGCTGCTATGGTTGCCGATTGCATCTCGGCGCACATGAGAAATGACGTAGATTTAAGTATCACTTCTGTCAGAATAGCTTGTGCACAAACGTACAACGGTCAGGTACCAGCGTACAATAAATTGTGGCGTGGAAGGGAGTTGGCAATTGCCTGCCAATTTGGTAGTTGGGAGGGGTCATATGCGCTTAAAGTCCCCTTATTGGAGGCAATTAAGCGAAAAAATCCAGGTACATTGTTTGATGTTACCTCATATCCAACTGGTGAGCCTGGACCTTACAGGTACTTTAATAGGGCGGCTTGGGCATTTGGACCATGCATAGAGGCTTTCCAACACCTGAGACCTGTCATCACTGTTGATGCTTGTTTCTTAGCAGGCCGGTACAAAGGTAAAATGTTGATTGCAACCGGGTACGATGCAGAAAATCAGCTCCTCCCGTTGGCTTTTTCATTGGTAGATACAGAGAATTTTGAAGATTGTGCATGGTTCATGCAATGGTTGAGGCGCAATGTAATTCGCTCCAGGTTTGTGTGTGTCATCACTGATAGGGGTAAGGGCATAAAAAAGGTGTTTCGACAGGATGATCTGGGATGGAATGAGGAAGATGAGGATGAGTGCGTTCACCGTCTTTGTGCTACTCACATAGCAGAAAATATGAAAAAGAATCATTGCAATGAAGAAGCAATCAAGTACTTCAGGATATGTGTGGCGAAGAGAAAGATGAGGAGATATGAGCAAGGAATGCAAGCAATGGGAGATGTATGTGATCGGGCTCTGAATTGGTTGGATGGTGTGGGTAAGTATCTAGATCAAGATGAGAACGAATGTCCTAAACCATGGAAGATATTTCAGGCGTTGGATGGGGGTTTCCGTTGGGGAATTATGACGACGAACGGGTCCGAGTCGCTCAATAATGTTTTTAGATCTTCTCGTAGGTTGCCGGTAGCAGCAATAATTGAGGACACGTTTTACAAATGTCAGCAATGGTTTGCTCAAAGGAGGGCAAAAGCGCAATTTGAAGCAAGCCAGGGTCAACAGTTCTCATGTCGTGTGCACGAGGTATGTTATTTTAATTAAATTATTTTATTTTTGTAATTTTTATTAATTTCAAGCAATGTATTTTTCGTAGTTGATTAACAAACGGTGCGGGAGGTCACAATCTATGACGACGCTCGGTGGATTTGGCAACTGGAACGAGTTTGAGATAACATCCACACAAGAGAAAGTTAATGCATACATGAAAGACGCTTCTGGCCGGTCTACCAAAGCGAATTATAAATACACGGTGGTAATCATGGATGAGAACACGGTTACATGCACATGCCAGAAGCCGCAATTAAACAGAATACCGTGTTCTCATGTTCTGGCAGTGTGCCGTCTCCGTGGCATTGACCCTGGAAGGTTTGTACATTACTACTACCACATACAGACACTTATCAACACATGGCTGGGTGAATGGCATGTGTATGACAATCAGTCTGATTGGCCGGAAAATGAAGGCCCAATCCTTGTTCCAAATGACAAAAATATTACCTTGGGTCGAAGGCGAGTTAATAGGATTCCGATGTGGCTTGATTTACTTCATAATAGAAGGAGAGGACATCAGACTCGCCGGGATACACAAGAACAACAAAATAGAGCTGCTCGAGATGCACGAGGTAGTTAACTCATACATTTTTGTTATTAAATTTTCAGGTTGAGAAAGAGGAGTAACAATACATTTTTGTTATTAAATTTTCAGGTTGAGAAAGAGGCAAGCAATGTATTTTTATCCGACGGTCAAGTTTAGATTTGTGATTTATTGTTTGTTTACTCGTTTATTGTATTAACATGCATACACCTATTTAGGCGCACTATTATTGTTTGTTTTGATTTATTTGTGATTTATTTGTTGTTTTATTGTTTGTTTTACAAATCGTTACGTTCAGATTTACTGTGACGAAAAATGTTGAAAGATAAAAGCAAAATAGTACAATAAATAACAACATGAAAGAAAGATAAGCATCCTGATATAACAAATCACAGTATATGACAACACTAGAGTAAAAAAAAGTACAAAAACAAACAACAGGGTGAAGCGGCACTAGTGGCATATGACCTCTGTGCGTCAAATGAATATCTCTCTCCTCAATAATACAACTCTGTATATATATATATTTTATCAGGGTGCCCTCTACCCCAGGAAGCGGCCCTGGCCGCTACCCCCCAAAGCGGCCACCCCGCTGGGCCTAAAGCCGGCCCAATATAGTGGCCGATTCCCACCATAGCGGCCACGTTCAGGGTACCCGCTTCGCGCCAAAGCGGCCATGCTATTTTTATTAAATCCAGCCACCGATGGTGTTTTGGTTTATTTATTTTCTTAAAATGGTATATTTAAAAATTTCGGGATCCGCCCTGAAGGCATGTAACATACATTCCATTAATATTAGAGATCAAAGAATCGTACAAAAATCGTACGATTTTTATGAATTACTTCCCAACAGCGTATTTTAACCGTCTGATCATGATCAGGTAGATCAGATCCTCTAGAAAGAAACACTAGCAACAGCGTACTTACTACTAACTCTACAGTATTTTGGACATGTTGGTTAGATTTCCTGTGATTTCCCGGATGCGCTACTGTATGAAGTGAACTAAACAATATTAGCTATTGGATACAAAAACAGAAACACCGATTGATACACAGAAAAGGAAACAAAAAATATTAGAACAGCGGATGGCGTGGGTCAAAATGCAACCAGTGACCTTTTTACCCACTTCATTTTTTGTTATACCACAGGAATAATAAAAGAAAACCAACAAGATGGTCGCTCAAATCCCTTTTTATTTTTTTGTGTGTGAAAATCGTCAAATCCTTGTTGTAAATTTGTTACCCTTTGCGAAGACTTCTCTATCCGCCGCATCTTTGGTTTCACAGTTTTGTGGAGAAAAAGAAAGGACAAATCTGATCCGTTAATTCAGAATCTGACACGAATCTCTGGTTAATGTACGGTCCGGATAAATCATATACGAACGTCGTTCTCATGCCAGAATTTTTTGTATTGTTTTGTTTTTAAACATTGACAATGTGGGCCAAGAAAAATTGTATGTTTTTTTTTTTTTTTTTTTTTTTTCTTTTTTAATAAAGTGGGGAGTGCCCACCAGTTTCATTACGAAACAACATAGTTTTTACATCACTAAGTACTTGAAAAACTAAAACATAAGTAACACACTAAAGGGAAAGCCTTTAGGAGACATCTAAACAATTATAGGCAAGTTTGCAAGAAATTAACTAAAAATAAATTATCTAAACCAAGAAAGTAGCCAACAACAGCTGAACTATCAAGAGAAGATGTAGCCTTAGTTAGAGGTGTACAACGGGCGGGTCGATGATATTTTATTAAAATTTGAATCCAACCCGATTACACCGGGTTAAAAAAATTATTTACTTGACCCACTCATAATCCAACCCAACCCATTAATTTTTTTATATACAGGTTATTACGGATTATGCGGGTTAGAAGGGTTAAACGGGTTATAATTTTGATAGAAAATCTATTATATATCTTTTTACTATTTTTATTAAAACTAAGTACAAATAAAAGTGACAAACATAAATAAAATATAAATAATTTAGCATATAACATTCATAACAAAAAATACATATCCATAATGTAACATCCTAAAAAAAAGGTAGCGACATATAACAATCGTATATAAAATCCATGAAATAAAAAAACATAGCAATTCAAATTCAAATTAAACTTAAAACTCTTAAACTTAAAACTTTTAAATATCCTCATATTGGGTAGAAATAAAGAGTGCTTTAAACGTGAGGGGAGGAGTAAATAGAAAGAGAAGTTATGTAAAAATGTAGAAACGTAGATTTAAGGTCGGATCCGAGTATAAACGGATTATTAAGAGCAAACCCATGACCCGACCCAGAGTAACGGGTTTGTCAAAATCCAACCCATACCTGACCCAGTAACATCTCAAGCCAGTAAAATACGGGTCGGGTCGGACGGGTCAGACAGATCAGGTGGGTCGACAGTATTTTTGTACACCCCTAGCCTCAGTAATGTCAAACCCTACTAACCCAGTATCACCTAGAAGTAAAGCATCCATAGTATAAAACTCTTCTAACCCAGGAGTTGGATCTTCCTTCGAGTTCAAAGGGCTGCTTACCCTTCACTAGGTATCTGAGTCTGAAAGTGTTATTAAAGAAGCTGCTTGGTTTAAAACAGTAACATCCATAGGTAGAATCAAGGTTAATTTAAAGAAAGATTCATCTAATTTAGATTTACAGCAAAATGTAGTAAGAGCAATAATTTTTAAAGCTAAAGAACTACTAGAGGAAATTGGAGTATGACCAAAACAAACTTTATTTCTAGCTAACCATATAGTCCACATAGTAGCTGCTCTAATCATCTCTAGTAATAATCTATTTTTAAGTGGTATCCAAGCATCTAATAGCCATAAATCAAAAACAGATGTACAATTAAAAGTAAAACCATTATGTTGTGCAATCCAAGACCATATGGACTTAGCTATAGGACATGTGACAAAAAGATGATTAGACGTTTTCAAGTCTGAACAAAAAGGGCAAGAAGGATCCCCTCGCCAATCTTTATTCAGTAAAT
Organism: Carex rostrata; assembly: GCF_964058835.1. Classification (NCBI taxonomy): domain Eukaryota; kingdom Viridiplantae; phylum Streptophyta; class Magnoliopsida; order Poales; family Cyperaceae; genus Carex; species Carex rostrata. The sequence continues at coordinate 8,398,586 of NC_135937.1, forward strand.
TTGCTTTAACTAAAACTCTATCCTGCATGACTAGCCACATGAAAACCTTTATCTTGAGAGGGGTATTAGCTTTCCAAATAGTGTTAAAAGTATTATTGGGAATACCCCCAAACTCTAACCACTTATACATTGAATTCACAGTAAATCGACCATTAGGGCCCCATCTCCAAGTAACTAAATTAGATCTAGAAGTGTCAGTAAATACCTTATCGTAAGTAACCAAAGAAAATAATTGAAATCATTCAACGCGGAGAACACCTATCAACTGTCTACAAAAAGTAATCATTAAACTTGAATTGAAAAATGCTGCTGCTACAATAATATTTGGGTCTAAAACCATCCTAAATAATTGAGGGAAGGAACAATATAAAGAACAATCACCAAACCATCTATCTAACCAGAAAGATGTGTTATTACCATTACCAACACATTGAAAGAAAAATTGTATGTAACAGCTCAAAAATTTGGAAATTCAAAACTTAGGCCTGCTTGGCAAATAATTTCAAAAACACCAGGTCTCTGTTAAGATATTTTTCAAAAATAACTGGTTTGAATTAGTAAGAATTCTATCAATTCAAATTTTTAAATTATTAGGAATAGTACAATTTCTACCAATCTTTCTACGAATAAAAAATCTAATGTAATTTTTCTATTTATCTCTATTCCTTTTTATTAATTTCTATAGAAAAAAAATTATCCCCGGTTAATGTCAGATATGTCCTTTAATCCTTTTTGGATTTCACATTAATTCATCAACTTTTTTATATATCGTACATATTTTTTAACCTTTGAACCATTTTTTATTAAATTTATCTCATATATGCTTCAACTCATTAATCATTGCATAATTAATCATGATTTTAAATAATCATTTATACATCAAACTATGGTAAATGAGATGATTTAAAATGAAATGAAATAATAGTCCTTTTCCTGACCAAACAAATTAACTTTCTCTAATTGTTTAAAAAAATTTCTATGAAAATAGTTACAACAAAGGAGCTTTTAGTAAATTAAGGACACATATATATATTTTTAGAAGAAATATACAATAAATAAAAATAAAATTAGTCATATTTAGATAAAAAGAATAACTATGTCAATTCATTTTAAAACCATACATAAACTTATATATAGATTTTGAGGAGGATTCAAATGCCTCTATGTTTTGTGCCTCCACCATTTTTCCATTTTTTTAAAAGCTTAATAACTCAAAATAATAAACTTAAAAGTCAAAGTAAAACTATTAGATGTGATCTATGTTATTTTTTTCTCTGTGTTCATAAAAATTATCATATTTCAATTTTGTTTTTAAGTGAATTAATAAGTTAAAAAATCAACATCTAGAAATTATCCACATTACTATGTTTTTTACAAGTTCTTGATGACAACCAAAATAAAATTGAAATGTCATAATTTTTTATACATGCATAGATAAAATGATGTAGATCATATCCAACGGTTTTATTTGATTTTTAAATTTTAAATTTTAAATTATTAAAGTTTTAAAAAATGAAAACATTTGAACCTTCTGCAGAGATTTTATGCATACATTTTTTTTTAGTAAAAGGCTTATAGCCCATTTCATTAACATAAAACAATTAAAATTACAAAAGTGAAGCCTAACAACTACCGATTTTATGGATACTAAGTAGAGTTAATATATGAATTTAACTTGATGGATAAATATGGAACGATTTAAACAATTGAAGGATGTACAAGAAATCAGCAAGTTATCAAAGTACCAATGGGCCTCAAAAGTGTGCGAACAAAATATATCCACTAGCGTGTGACCTATGGCTAGGGCCGCAAACGAATCGAATCGAATCGAACTTATTCCAGTTTAAATTTGGTTTGAATTAATTTCAAACTAAGTTTGATTTGAATTAATTTCAAATCGAATTTTTTGCGAACTCAATTTCGAATCTTTTACAATTTTTTTACAACAAGGAAGAGTGATTGTAGTCACCAAAAGCAAGAGGTGAAAGTCATTTAGGGTTTTAGAACTGAGAACGAGGGTTATGACTTATGGCTGAGCGGCCTTATGTTTTAACTTTTAAGTCATCAGCGGAAATCAACGGTTCACGTTACTTTGAGATTCAAACTAAAACAGTTTGTGAACCTATTTCGAACGAACCAAGTCCAATTTGAATTTGATTTGAATTAATTTCGAACTATTTCGAATCGAATTTTTTACGAACTTTTTCGAATCAAACTCGAATCGAATCACGAACTACGAACTTTTTGTGCAGCCCTACCTATGGCCCATGATCCATGCAAGCAGTTTGGGGCCGATACAGATGTGTATGGGGATTGTATGAAAATTAAATAGGTGTTTGTTAATTGCAATTCTATATCATTATAATTATAAAAAAATTAACAAAATTAATTGTTTCAATCATTTGGTCAAATATAAAATTAGCAGCCATTTTAAAATCCGCAAACTTGCCTAAAAAGTTGCACCTATATATTAGCTTTGTTTATAACCAAGTCAATCGGCCTAGCATGCATGTTGAAAATTTGAGAAAGATATTATTAATCATCAAACCGTGAAAAATACGCAAATAAATCTGCAGTGATTCTAAAGGGATCGCAGGACCCTGTTATTCTAAATCCATCAATTTATCTGTCTGGAGATTCGTGAATAAAAAAATAAGTGTTGTTAAGATTTGTGCATTCCAAAAAGTGAAAGGCTGGATTTGGAATCACCATCCCTTTAGAATCACAGCAGATTTATTTCCGAAAAATACATGAATCCTATTAATCATCAAACCGTGAAAAATACGCAAATAAATCTGCAGTGATTCTAAAGGGATCGCAGGACCCTGTTATTCTAAATCCATCAATTTATCTGTCTGGAGATTCGTGAATAAAAAAATAAGTGTTGTTAAGATTTGTGCATTCCAAAAAGTGAAAGGCTGGATTTGGAATCACCATCCCTTTAGAATCACAGCAGATTTATTTCCGAAAAATACATGAATCCTATTAATCATCAAAACGTGACAAATATATGAACATCGATCCTATATATATAATTTGTATTGGGCCGACAAGCATCAATTAATATCGTTAACTCTTTTTTTAAACATAAAAAATTATTTATAACCTTATTGTTTCCGCTGTTGGATCAATATCAAACGGCCAAAACTTTACGATTCTTTTTTAAAACACTAATATTAGATGCATTTGTAAATAGCCGAAGGAAGGAAACAAAACATAGGAAAAAAAAAGAAACTATATAGATAACTTGGTGGCCAAGAACTCTAAACTCTAAACCTAAACCCCCAAAGAAAATAACAACAACAAAAAGAGCAAAAGCAAGAGAATCAATCTCGAGCAAGGGGCATGGCAAACCCAAATCTAGAGTGCAGGATGTACGAGGCGAAGTACCCCGAGGTGGACATGGCGGTGATGATCCAGGTCCACCACATCACCGAGACGGGTGTCTACGTGTCGCTTTTGGAGTACAACAACATGGAGGGGATAATTCCCTTATCCGAGCTGTCCCGCCGCCGCATCCGCTCCGTGTCCTCCCTCATCAAGGTCGGCCACCAGGAGCCCGCTATTGTCCTCCGTGTCAACAAGGAGAAGGGATACATTGACCTGTCAAAGAAGACGGTGTCAGAGGAGGATGTACAGGCATGCGAGGAACAATACAACAAGTCGAAGCTGGTGCACTCCATCATGCGCCATGTGGCTGAGATCCACTCTATTGATGTAGAGGAACTCTACACCACAATCGGCTGGCCTCTCTACCGCAAGTATGGCCATGCCTATGAGGTATATACTTGATCAACAATTTTTGTACCTAGAATCTTTGGTCTTTTTTTAATTAGCTTCTCTGTCTCTTGATCATAGGCCTTTAAATTGATAGCGACGGATCCCGACTCTATCCTCAATTTTCTTACAAAGGAAGCTGGTCCAGATGGTGAAGAGGTAACAAATCATATTGTACTGCATGAAAAGAAAAGGGAGCATCTAGACTTAGAGAGGTTTTTTATTTTTTATTTTTATTTTTGAGGTGACAAAGGTGGTGGCAGCAGTTACAGAGGACGTAAAGGATACGCTGGTGAAGAACATAAGGCACAGGATGATGCCCCAGCCTGTCAAGATCCGTGCTGATATTGAGATCAGATGCTACCAGTTTGATGGTGTGCTCCACATACAGGTCTTTATCTCTTTTTAATCCAACAAGACTTTGATGTAGATAAACCCAATTAGTGCTAGTTCATAATTAATAATCACTGATTGATTTAGTGACTGGAATATATAGTTCCTGACAAACATAATATTTCAATTTACTAATGCCAAATTGCCAATGCTCTTTTTATTAATTGCTATTATAAGAAAGCATTGAGGAAAGCAGAATCATTTGGAAATGAGGATTGTCCAGTGAAGATAAAGCTGGTAACAGCTCCCCTCTATGTTTTAACCACTCAGACCCTTGACAAGGTTTCTAAATCATCTCTTCTCTTCTCTTCTCTTCATTATCCATTTTGTGCTTGTTTCCCTTTTTTTCTTTTTTTTGACGGTTATATTTCTAAATGCACAGAACCAAGGGATCTCTGTTCTGACAAATGCAATCAAGGCTTGCTCAGAAGAAATAGAGAAATACAAGGGCAAGCTGGTAATTAAGGAGGCAGCTAGAGTTGTAAGCTTTCTTCTATAATTCTAGTTAATTACTTTTACTCTCCTCATGATGAATAATAATCATAATTAATTTTGAAGTTAAATCTTTTGGTTTGGTTTTTGATATTTTAGGTAGGTGAGCGGGAAGACAAACTATTAGCAGAGCAGATGGAGAAGATGTGGCTCCAAAACTAGAAAAATTAATAATTAGCAGAGCATCTATAGTGCTGCTTCATTTTTGAGTTAATTTGCTGTTATATTTTGTTTCTTATTCCAACAAGTTGTACTAGATATTGTCTGTTAATTAAGTAGGATTTTGGTTTTATTTTCGTAACTTGATTAATACTTAGCCAGAGAATATTAAATTAGATGGAGGGGTTCAAAATGTCTTCTATCATTCTATTTTTTGTTTAAAAATCTTTAATCACTTAAAATTTTTAAAATTCAAATGTTAAACTAAAATTGTTAAATATGATATATAAGAGGTATATTATTTAATAATATATATATGTATATGTAAAAGAGTACGGGATTTCGACTTTCTTTTTTCTTTCCAATATTATGTTTATACATGAAGACTTATTCTGTAGCAAGGGGGGGTAAATAAGAGAAAATAAATGCATTTGTGACTTACAGTGGGCCCAAACGTACGTAGAATAAATTTAAGTCACTGAGTGGTATTTGATTGTCCACTAAAGCTAATGAAGTTTAATTTAATTATTTCAATTTAGAGTTTTAGACCAATTTAAATTATTCATATTTAATTGATATCTAAAGTTATATCTAAGTTATTTCTTATTTGATAAGAATTTTGATGATTTAAGGCATGATTTGATATTACAAATTATCTTGTTTTATAAAATTTGTAATATCAATAATAAAACTATTCTTCATATATATATATATATATATATATATAGAGTACGGCTAACGCGCTTCCTCTAGCATATGGGCCGAAATGCTTCCGGTGGAAATTTGAAATTTCAAAATCCAAAAAGCCGATCTGAACCGTTCATCTTCTTCTCCATATTAATATCTGCTTGGAGACCAAATTTTACATTTTTCTGAAATTTTTTACTATTTATTAAGCCACTTTGAAAATCGCTGATCCAACGGTAGCTTCTGATTTTTACTGTTTGGTAAGCCACCGTTGGATCAGCAATTTTCAAAATGGCTTAATAAATAGTAAAAAATTTCAGAAAAATGTAAAATTTGGTCTCCAAGCAGATATTAATATGGAGAAGAAGATGAACGGTTCAGATCGACTTTTTGGATTTTGAAATTTCAAATTTCCACCGGAAGCATTTCGGCCCATATGCTAGAGGAAGCGCGTTAGCCGTACTCTATATATATATATATATATATATATATATTTTTCATTTTGATTGAAAAAAATTGTACAAGAATATAGAGGATAGATCCAGATGGCTTAATTTAAACTGGCCGAAAGTTAAGACTTATTAGCGCCTAGTTGGGCCGAACAGTACTTGCCTTAATTGGGCCGAACAGTACTTGCCTTAATTGGGCCGAACAGCACTAGGCTTAATTATTCCATCTTAGTTAAGGCCGCCTCCTGATTTAAGACGATAAAAGAAGAAACTCTTCAAGACCGACACCTTTATTTATTTACTTTTTTATAAAAAAAATGCTTGCATCCCACTTTTGAGTGTTAATCATTTAGTTTATCATCTGCTTATTAATTTCTGATTATACCACATTATGTTAAAATTAGTTATCCTAATTATGACATCTTTTTTTTTCTTCAAAATATATCCAAGTAACAAGTGTCGGGCAATATCATAGTTCTAACCAGATTGAAACAACAAAAAAGGAAAAAGAAAATATCATGAAAGACAATTCTTAAATCATGTCAAATGTTACATATTACATAATTCGTACTACACATTACCAAATCTTAGTTCTCAAACAGATCATAAAACACAACAGATACCAAACAAAACAGCAAACTTAAGCTACAAAATTAAAGAACGAACCAGTTCATAGTTTCTGGTATTTTATTACAAAGCACATACCATGATATATTATAGCGAGTCAGAGACTAAGATTAGACAAGTGACCCGATATTTACAAGTCATGAAGCCACCGACAGAACTGTTAAACAGATCCGAAAGATGACCCCAACAAATGCCAAAGCCAAGAATGAATTGCCTTGAACCAGAGTGTACCGTCGCCGGTTATTCCACCTGGTCCTATCAAGCTCAGGAGAAATAACAGTTTCATTTTCCAAATTTAAAAATTCAAATTTGGAGACAACCAAACCTCTCCTGAGCTTCCTCTCTCTACACCTTGAGAAGGTCATAGTGGCCATCAGCTCCCATGGCCCACTTCACAGAGAGACCAACAGGAGTGACATGATCACTATCCAGTAAATTCTGCATTGGGTGATAAAATGCTGCCTGGTAATGGTCCACATGGACCATGTTTTCCCGGGTGTACACACTTGTTACCTCTGATCCGGAAAGGCTGCCGGACCGGGTGAAGGAGTTGGGGTTGGTCACAATTTCAGTTGTCTGAAGCACCTCAGAACTGGGAGAGTTAACAAGTCTGGTCTGAGGTGCATTTGGATAAGTAGAATTATTAATTTTTGGAGGGAGATTTGTGAATGGGTTGGAATTTTCACTATTACTGTTCTTGTTATTGCTCTTGTCACCTTCTGTTTTGGTGTTCAAAAAGCGGCCACCAGCTCCTCTGACACGGCGCATAGCATGAAGGTGGCGCGACTCATGAAGGTAGGGCTGAGAAACAATACATATACATACTCTTTAGATTATTCTCTCTTTTGGGACTTTCTTTGCACAAAAAATGTATGCAAATAGGGATTCAGGTGTATATAAAGAGTAAAGACAAAGGCTAACATTTTCTAGAAACAAATATGAAGTTACACCTTTGCATCTAGGACCCAATCTTTTTAAGTGGAAGCGAGGCGCATCCGATGGGCATCGGAACCGTCCGATTCACTTCAAATTTCGTGCATGCCGCTTCAATATTCATGTGGATCAAGCAGGCATGAATTATGAAGCGAATCGGACGGTTTTGAGCGGGCATCAGACTCAAATGCCCGTCGGAAAAGCCCTGCTTCCTTTTTAGATGATAGCCCAGGTATATGCTGTCAAACATCAACACTATCCCCAACTCTACGACTTTATTTTCCCCTAAGCACAAAAAGTAAAACTAAAATTCAATGCAAAACAATTTAAAAATGTTTGGTTTGAAATATATATAAAATTGCGGTAAGCAAATTTTAACCAATATTGATGGGCAAAAGGAAGTAGCTGCAAGTTGCCTAGTTGGTAAAGTATTGTTTGGCTTGAACCTTAGTTTCAGAACTTACAGGAAAATATTTGGCATAATTTAACCTTCCAATTTTTTTTTTTGCATAATTAAAAAAAAGGAGGACTATACCTTCCGAGCTTTGGCAGCCTTGTATGCCTTCTCAGCCTTTGCACGGGCCTTGCGGCGCCTCAAAATACCATTAAACTGCTTTGCATTTACATAAATTGGCCCCTCACTTGTCATGCTCAGCGGCAACAGCATTCTTCCATGCTGCATTTGTTAAAAGAGAACAAAATAAACATCCATAAAAAAGGAATAAAAAAGAAATAGAAAACCATAATTCATAACTAAAGCAAAAAAAAAGAAAAAAAAAATTTACAAACCATTTGTTGAGCTCCAAAGGTGGGATAGAGGCCATAACACTGGTCCGCATAAGAGAAGCTTGGGGGGACCTGTTTGACAGTGAAAATTTGTCAAGGTAAACTGTACTGAAATAAACCAGTTAGCTGACTTGGAGAAAAGTAGTAGTATCAGATCACGATGTAGCAATGATCACTGTACCAACATGTACTAGTACACGACTCGGCTGGTAAGAGATTACACCATTACCATAGTTGGTATCCAGAGTGTTATTAATCCCCTGGAGTTCGAAAGAAGCTACCAAAAAAAATAATAATCAAAACAGAGGTAAAGACCTTAAATTCTAGGATGGTACATCATACTACGTACCAGACAGTACACATCTCAGTGGCACCAGTTCTGCCATGCAACACTTTGCTTCGGGTGGTACTCAATTTCTTTTTCTTTATAAATAAGCATAGAGCATTGCAGCTATTGGTTTAAAAAAGCAAACATGGAAAGGTTCTAACCATGGATTGACCAAGGCCTAATTCAAACCGGCCTTGAAATTCTGGATAAGAAGGTGGAGGAACAGCAATAGTTGGTTCCATAGATTTCTGATCTTTTCCCATATCAATGTTCCCTAATTTAAAAAGTGAAATAAAACTGTATTAGATAATTTCTCATAAATTTAAAATTTAAGAAGTAGGATGACCAAAAAAAAAAGTAGAACACTGAAGGACATGCCCATTGCCCATAACTCTAGGGAGACCCCCCCTCCCCCCCACCCAACCCCACACCAAAGAAAGAAAAAATAATAAATAAGAACATATTAAAAAGGAAGAACACTTTTCAAGAAAAAAAAGAGGGGAATACATCTTATGTTAGGTAGTACCATCATATTTCGAGGTACTTAAGAGGTGCCCAAAAAAGTTTCCACTAGAAAATGGCAACTTTTATGCTTGTAATTTTGGGAACTAGGATAAAGGTTATTTAACAGTGTCTAGTCAAAAGGCCATTAAGCATCTTTTTAAGTGATATGCAACAAGGGTTCCACTAAATGATTTGTCTACGAGAGTTAGAGATTTGCTCTCAGGTAGGGTACGGGTACCTCAGGTAAACCCGAGACGGGTAACGGGTAGGGCAGGTACTCGGGTAGGCGGGTACTCGGGTAGGACAGGTACAAGTAGGCGGATTTTTTTTTTAAAAACTCTACCCTACTCGTTTCATATCCGTGCCCGTCTCGGGTAGGGATAACGGGTAGGGTCCGGGTATTTTTTTTTTCTGTTTTTTTTCTGTTTTTTGTCTGAACCGACGGGATTTTTTGAAAAAATTTGAATTTCAAATTATAACGGGTTAACAGGTATGGGTTAAACGGGTAAAGGGGTGCGGGTACAACGGGTAAAGGTGTTCGGGTACGGGTACAACAGGTCCGGGTAGGCGGGTTTCAGGTACGGGTACGGGTTGGACGGGTTTTTTTTTCAAATGATGGTGTCCGGTCCGTCTCAAACCCGTACCCGCCTATACCCGGGTACGGATACGGGTACCTCGGATAACGGGTACGGGCGGACCGAGTTCGGGTAACCCGTTAGGGGTTTTAGCAGAACTCTAACGAGAGTATCAAGTAACAAACATTAATATAAAGAAAAGTGAAAAGGACTTTGGAAAAGTGGGTTCCACTAAATGATTTGTCTACGAGAGTACCAAGTATCAAACATTAATATAAAGAAAAGAAATCACTATAACAGTAAAAAGGACTTTGGAAAAGAACTGCCCTTTATGGAAGAGCAGTGGACCACAATACCACTTTAGTGGTGTTTTCAGTTATATATATATATGAGGCTCAAGTGCTATGGATAGCAAAAGACCTTCCGTGCTATGGTCTTAAAAATTTATTGTATAAATTTCAATCTAAATAGCTCATTAAATTGTTTACGTAATGAACTTGCAGAATACTAACTTTTACTATTTTTAGAATTTTTTTTACTATTTTTATGATTTATGAAAGATGACAAAAAATGGCTTAAAAATAAAAGAAAATTACCAATGTTTTAGGCCATTTTTTGTCATCTTTCATAAATCATTAAAAATAGTAAAATATTCCAAAAAGAGTAAAAATTGGTATTCTACAACTTCATTATATAACTAATTTACTGAGCTACTTAGATTGAAGTTTAAAGTTTATACAGTAGATTTTTTAGGCTGACTTAATTTATGCTATCGATAGCACTTAAGTCTTACTATATATATAATATATATATAGATAGAGAGAGAGAGTGGCTAACGCGCTTCCTCTAGAACTTCAACAATGTGTTTCCGACCACCAAAACCTATCTAATCGGCTTCAAATGACAAATCCAATATGATCTCCTTAATGAAAGCTTTGTTTCCATATTAAAAAAAAAAAATCAAATTTATTTACTATTAAGTCAAGCGGTAAAAAAAATGAAGGTTTTTAATAAAATAGTGCATTAAAATGTACACGAAATCTTTCATATTTTGACCGCTTGACATGATAGTAAATAAATTAAAAAAAAAAATTATATGGAACGGAGCTCTCATTAAGGAGATCAGTTTGAATAGTTTGGATTTGTTGTTTGAAGCCGATTCGATAGGTTTTGGAGGTCGGAAAACATGTTGTTGAAGTTCTTGAGGAAGCGCATTAGTCATACTCTATATTGGCTGCTCATGTGTCTTTTTAAAGTTAGAATAAGATGGAAAAATCACAACATATGATAGTGTACAATTTGCACAATCATGCTCTATTTATTACTAGTACTAAAACCTATCATGGTTTTCAATATTTGAAGATAATGTGACACTTGAAAAAGCTGTAAAGGTCTCTGTTTTGCTTATAATAGTTCAAGGACCCCAAAAACAAGCATTACACTTTTACATTATTACCCCAATAAAAGCTCAAATGTGAGGAAAAACATACCATAGAATATCCTTAAAATACCCATTAAAATAAAGGGGTAACTGCTAAACCTAGCTATCTTGCAAATTGCAGAATTACTCCAATTATATTACATATTTATTGTAAAAGTAAACCCTCAAAAAGTTACCTTAGATAAAAGTACAAATTCGAGCATTAAAAGGGTACAAATGCAAAGACCAATAAACACCAATGAACAATGGTCCATCAAAAAAATTTAATGAATGGCCTAAAAAGGCACCACAATACCACATAGTGGCCACCACAGCCAGCGGGAGCTTAAAAACAAAAAACAAAAGCTGATAACTTTTTACATAAAGGTACCTGGAAATATGGAGAATTTGAGGCCAGTATCAGCCGCCTTCTCCAGGCCCGGCTTAGGCAAGGGATCCATGACCTGATGATGGCTCTGTCTCGTATAAATTGCAAAATGGTCCCCGCAGTTTGTGGTTTCAAGAGATAGGGGCTTCAACTGGCTTGCTAATGGCTCGGTGTACATAACCTGAGACCCGATCCACCACGGCATGGTGCTTCCATTAGAGCTCATTGTTGCCAAAATAATTATAAATTGAACAGCTGAAATATTGAGAAAAATGATTTCAAGTAATTAGCAATGATTCCAGTTTTGGGTTTCTTTCTTCTATTAGAGGGGGAGGGGTTGTATTACCACAACAAAACATGCATTCACAACAAAACAAAAACAAAAATAAGAAAGAAGAAGAAGAAGAAGAAGAAGAAGAAATGGAAAATCAACATATAAGAAATTGATTTCTAACATTTTGAAGAAAGCTCACATCAGAACAACATCGAGAAAGGAGAGAAAATATTAGAAACTTGTAAACATGAAAGAAGAAGCCGGTACTATGCACCTAGCTAGGCTAGATTCATTTCTAACAGGTCAAGGAAAGAAACCCATGTCATAAGATGATTGCGTTTACCAGAAACCTTGTTATGCCTAAAAATTTGATCTTGACAAGGGAAGCCACACATGACTTACATTACACAGGGGATGAAGGCACGAATCGCAATCCCTTGACCCACAGAGAGAGAGAGAGAGAGAGAGAGAGATTGTACTGAACTCAAGACAGAGAAAGGAGCCAGTGAGGAAAGGCTTTCATGCTAGACTCTCTCGGGCTTAGTTTTATTTGCCAATTTCCCATTTTTTTAAGTGCCAATTGGCTAATTCTGGATTGTTATATTATTTTCAAATGATTAGCATCTCTCGTCCCTCATCCCTCTCACCATCTCCCTCTCATCCAACTCAGCTAAATGGGTCTTCCCCAAAAAATAATAATATAATAAAATGAAAAAAAAAAGGTTGTTTTTAACACCAAAAATATATCTTGGGTAGGGATGTCAATGGATACGGTAAGAGTTAGGTAAAAGCATTTTCATACACATATCTGTTACAAATTGTATTTATCCGTATTCTATTCTTACATGTTATAAATTATTTTTATTTGTATCTTACTTTTGTCTGTTATGGTTGTCGAATAACAAAATGATAGCAGGTAAATAACAGTTAATACTAATTCTTAAAAAAAAAAGAATCTCATTTCAAGTTTTTTTCCTTATGAATTTGTCTTTTCATTTCAAGCTTGATACTTGGGTGGAAAGTGTGTTTGATGGCTGCATTAAATATAGTTGTAATGTTTGCATTGTTTTTTATTTTATCTACCATCATATTACTTTGATATAATTTACAATTTTATTGCAAATATGCAATTTGCTAATACAAACCCCAAAATGAAATATTTTAAAGAGTACTACAATTTCATATAAATTTGCACTAATAACTAATTTAAAACATTAAGGCGATAATTTTGACAAGTTTGATGATTATAATAAGTCATTGACAAATCTCGTTTGCTGAATTGAAAATACTTTTATCCTTATAAAACTTTGATCTTTATTCAAATTATTGATTATTATCTATCTTCAAAAAAGCTTTTATAAAGATGTTATTTAACTTCTTCTTCTATAAATAATGTGTTATAATTAGTGTTTGAAAAACTATACTAAATACAGATGGAAAAAAAAAAAAAATTTGTAAGCCTATAGTTTTCGGGCCGAAAATTTTAAATATACCATACTTTCAAAAAAAAATAAACCAAACAATCACAACTTCTGAAAATTTCGATTTTTGACATGGCCGCATCCCCTAGGTGCGGCCACCTCTTTTCGGGCCGCATCTAGGGGATGCGGCCACCCTTTTTTTTTCTGTTCAAATTGAACTGCATGAAGAAGAGAAAAAAGCAAAAAAAAAAAAAAAAAAGTTGGCCGCATTTTGGGAATAAAATTCGAAATTTTGAGAGAAAGTGGTGATTTGGTTTAATTTTTTTTGTATAATGGTATATTTAAAAATTTCGGGTTTTCTGGAGAAGGTTATCAGCCCCCACAACTCGACCATTTCTTCCGACCTTTCTCTGAGGGAATTTTATCTCCTACTTGTAAAATTGATCAAGCTCAGTACTTGACATTAAAAAAAAATGAAAAAACAAAGAAAACCTGTTAAACAGAGCGTTAGATTTTGGGGAAGTAAACGGTCCAAGTCAGTATGGGACTTCTTAATTGATAATTAGTTCTTCCAAATGCCAATTTTGTCCCCTCCTGCTCACGGATTGTTTCTCTGTAATTATGTTCATTTGAAAACCCTACAATCGTCTACCCTTGATAATTAAGTAGATAGCAACAGCTAAATTTTTCTCTTTTCTTGAATCTATCTGTCAACACTCAAGTCAACAGTGTTTGTTTTTTGAATAATTAATTTTCTTTAACCCAATACAATTAACTCAAATCATTCTTTTAAATATTTTGGACACTATAAATAATTCTATAATGATTATTATTTCTGCATAATAACTACCAATCCTTTTAATCTTTTGTAATCAACAATTCGATTTAAGAAAAAATCAATCAAATATAAATTTAATAAGAAAAAACACTGAACTACCATTAATTATTATTTTAGTAAAGTTGGGGTTAAGTCACCCACTAATTCAATATTCACAAGAAATTTATCCATTCAGGTTTCGAACCTACCACCTCCCGCAAAGAAAATATTGCCTTTGCTACTAGACTAAAGACTGATTCTCAATTATCATCATTAATTATTTTTTCAATATGTTCATTATGAGTCTTTTGAAATCAACAAATTGATAAAAGATAGTTGTTGATCTTATATAAAATTAATTGTCTAAAATTAATTTATAAATTTACATCATATATAGTTTAACATGTCTTGTGAAGTGCAAAAAAAAATTACCCATCAACCCATATGCACAATGCACTTCAATTGCAAAGCAATTGTAGAGAGTTCTAAGTTCTAATGATGTTAAAACAATAGCTTAGGCATCCTTAAAAGTACATAAATCAAACGAATTAGAGCTATACATATTTTGATTTGAGTCAAAATAGATTGGTCAGACAAAAACAATCAATTATCTCTCTTATTGATTATTAATTTGATCGGACGGCTTCAAATTATAAATCAATAGAAAAGTTCTAATGATGGTAGTTAACTTCTGGTCCCGACCAAATAGAAATAGGTTACTCTTATGTTAATGTTTAATATCAGTTGAGAATCTGGCTTGTGGGCCAAAGAATCCAATTCAAAGTTGACACAAAGAGGTAGAAAATATCCACCAACTTTATAATCACCATTTACCAACGAGGATGTGGCCACTAACCCATTCTTTTTTTACTTTAAGTTGTTTTTTTGGGGTTTGATTGATTGTTTGTTATACTAATTTTTTATACATCTATGGACTGATTTATATTTTTTTTAGATTTAACTGTTGAGGTCTTGAGGAGCTGTTTGGCATGCTTTGTTATTTTTTAAATATCTATAAACAGATCCTCACTTAGATCTGAATCTACAATCTCCGATCTCCCGTATAGAGATGGCAATGAGCTGGGTTCTGTTTGAAATCGTCACGAGTTGGCTCGCTCGAGTCATGAGCGAATTGATTTTAGAGATCCGAGCTAAAATTTCAGTTTGAAATCATCACGAATTAGACCGAGCTAGCTTGTAAACTGACGAGCTGGCTCGCTGAGTCTAATTAGATCTTGTTTTAAGAAGAAAATAAGTTGTTGAACTTATTTTCTACAAGCTAGATGGACCAAGATGGGCACACACATGGGTTTCCCCACTTTTTGGACCGAGATAGACAGTATAAAATGCACACACATTCATATAAATTCACAAATTAATATCTAGCCGAGCTAGCTAGGGAGTAAGTTAGGCTCCAGCTTGAACTCGTTAATTCTGAACCGAATGAGTGGCGAGCTGGCTCGTTAATAGCTCGGTACAGGAACAAACGAGTCAGATGCAAGCCACCATTGAGCCACAAGCTAATTAAGTTTTTTTTGTGTCACTCCTTAAATTAGCTTCTTTCTGTGGATAAAGATAATTAAACTTGAGCTCATCAGTGTAGACTAAATTCAAGAAGACTAATGAAAAAATAAACTCAAATTTCAGTTTCTCACCAATAATATAGTATAAAGTACATAATTAATATGTAATCTAGTGGTTCGTTCATGTAGAAGCCTAGAAGGTCACATATTTGATATTGTTTAAAACTCCAATGTGGATTTTATATAAGTATTAAATAGTTAGACGATTTGATCTTTAATCTTTATAAAAAATAATATACAAACGATTTAGATACAAAAATATAATTATAAATTACTAAGGCTTAATCCAGTTTTGCTAAACAGATACATAGTCATTTCCTTTTCCGTAAAGTTTCGTTGGAAACAAATGGAAAATAAGATTGAAAAAAAAAAAGCAATTTAAAGTGTACAACTAGTAAAATTTAACGTGAATGGGGATGTCAATTTTCGACCCGATCCGAATTTAAATGGGTCGGAGAATCTGACATATTTTATTGTGTTTTGTTAGATTTAGTTTAAAATTTAGTACAAATTAAAGTTTGTACATACTAAGTAAGATTATTATATATATATATATATATATATTTTTAAGAAAGTGGGAAACCCGTCGATTTCATTAGAAATCATATCTCAGTGTTATCTAAAAAGAGTTCCAAGCAACTTGAACGCTTCTCAGAGTGATTACAAAACTGAATGACAGATTATAACTACAGTTAACCAAAAACAACACCTACAATCTATTGTACCAGCAACTGGTACCTACTAACCTAGAGTAACAATATCTAATCACAGAAAGCAGCAAGATATAGGTAACATCAAAACAACCAAGTATCAGCAAACATATCCCTACAAGGCAGAAGGGGGTGAGACATAACAGAAGCCACATAGCAAGTATTGGCGACAGGTCAATCAGTAGGCTGTTTTGGGTCTGTGCCAGGTATATGGGTTTGCTGAACTCCCATATCCTGAACTCTTCCTCCGCCGCTCAATCGTCCACTAAAGACTTGTACCAAAATGTAGCTAAAGAAATAATCTTGGCTCCAACTGTTTGCACAGATGGAATGGAAGTATTCTGAAAGCAAATTTTATTTCTTTCGAGCCAAACAATCCACAGAATGGTTACCCTAACCAATTCAACCAAACATTTATCTTTTAAGAGGGATTGAAGTATCAATCCATCATAAATCATCAAGAGTTACACAAACAAAAGTAAAATTATTATGAGTAGCTATCCATGTTGAATCAAGTCGGGTCGGATCGGTAAAAATAATAAAATAATGTTGATTAAAACTGAAACCTATCCAAGTGGACCCATTAACAATTTAACAACACAGTGTGACTGTGTGAATAAAACAAATAATGTGGTCCCTCGTTGCACATGATATATATATATATATATATATAGCAATTCAATGCTTAATTGCTTATATACATACATCTTGCAGCAAGTTTAGTTCCAGAGTTTCAGATCTAGAGACCACTAAAATTCACTTATAAATTGTTAGTCTAATTTGGAATATTAATTTAAGTGTTTAGTCTATTAATAATGAGTTATGTTATAACAAAAACAATTTAATTAGTTGATATTTTTATTTTTGAAAACTGATACAAAACTTAGTGATCAAAATTTAGATATGTTGTTTATTACCTTTGGGGTAATTTGAAAAATTATATACCATTTATTAAGGAATTTGAAATTTTAACCAATTAGTTTTATTCACATTTTATCCGTAATCAAATGCGTTTCAAATTGTATCAAATTTAATATATACTGTCTGCCTATAAATTAAAAAAATATATATATTGAATTTTTTTTATTTTCAATTTTGACAGATTATAACATCCGTTGTCAATCTTGTTGGAAGAAATTGGTTATTAGCATATTCCTTCACATTATTAAGCATAGTCAGTAAATATGTCGAATGAAAAACTATTTTTAAAATAAAAACAGTTTTTATAGGAAAATATTTTAAATTTAAACTTTTTTGGAAATAAATAAATATATTTTTTTTTAAATAAAATCATATTAAATGATAAACAACACAATTATTTATGCAGTGTTTCTACAAATTACTCATTACTTTTCCTCAGGTTTCAGGTGAGAGTGGTCCATCAAAATTAAAAGAATAAAAATAGCTCACGGGGTATACCTCACTATACAAATAGTGAAATAGTTCTCGTCTTATTTATTTTTTGGCTAGTAATAATAGTCCAAATTTTAATACAAAAAAAAATTTGGAAATTTGAAGACCAAAAATAGAATTTGAGTAATACTTGAGGTCTATTTGTACAATTTACTTTGCTTTTTATTTCGTAATTTAGTAAATTAATTTAGTGAACTCAGGTGAATATATAGGTGATACATTAGACTAACAAAAGATACACTAGTGATCGATTAATGATTTTTCTATATAATTATTAAGCCTCCCTCCTCTCTTTTTATATAAACTCTAGCTAGTAATAAGTATTGTTGTTTTAACTTCTAAACGAATCTAATTTGACTTTCCCAAAAGATGCCGTATTAATTAGTCTCCCAATTTCTGGTCGAGTAATAATTTAGAAAATTAAGCATCTAAAGATTCGTCCGAATATGCAATAGAAGAATTGAAGTTGATTTAATTAGAAATATAAGTTTGAGAATATTCAAAAATAAATCTTTGTCAACTTTTAGTTAGTCTAATTAAAAAAGGTCAAGATCTTAAGCAAATTAAAAAAATGTACTTGAAGTTGCAACGATTATAATTCGTTGTGAAAGGGTATTTTTGTACTACATACAGTTGCAACAGTTGTTCCGGAATCTGGTTAAAAAGTTAAAACTAGAAAATTTACACATATAGTTGCATTAACTATTTTTGTACTGCACAAACAATTGTAATAGTCTCTACCAAGCATTTCAAAAAAAAAAAAAAACAATTATAATAGGTGTTCAAGGATCTAAATCTGTTTCTATTTTCAAAGAATAGAAGGTTGTCAAAAATGAGGAATTTTGCAGGTATAGTTGCTGCATGTGATTATGTTTGTACTAGAAATATATATATATTTTGAACTAGGATATTGTTAAGCTTCTTGATGAGTTATATATATATATAATCATAACCATAAGTACAACCAAAGTAACCCCAAGTTCTTAAAGTTTAGATCTATATTAATTATTGAATAATTAATCATGCGTCTGTCTTGGAACATTAATTAAGGACATTAATTTTTTAATGCAGAATTAATGCATATAAGAATATTCTTAGAATCTAGGCACTCTTTGTCTATTGTATGTAGAGATCCTTAGAATATACAGAGATTCTACTTCGTTTTTTTTTTTTTTTTTTTTTGGGTATTATTGCCTTAAAAAAAAGGCCGATAAACCAATTGCATATAGACACAAATTCAGTGATATGAGTACTTTTTGGTCTGATAGAACATGTCATGCCATCAGTCATCAGATAGACACAAATTTCAGTGATCCAGAGTACGATTGAACCCAAGCTCTGGTGATCACTGATTACACCCATTAATTAATTAATTAATTAATATGTCAGAGTTTTAGGCTGTTTATATAGTACTGCTCTCCAGTCCGAGTGAATAGTGTTACACATGTGGACTTCACACACTTAATTGTTTCTACTTCCACCACCTACTTGCCGACATTTTTGTTTTTAGTGTTTTTGCAATAACTTTAGTTATAGCAGTTTAGAGAGCATAAAATATCGGTGCGTTATTAGTGTTTTTGCAATAATAAAGTTATGTCCGTTTAGAGAGCATGGGTGTATTATTGATGTTTTGGCAATGAAACATCGATGCGCACTTCTGCCGTCGTTAAGCTGGACATAAAGCATCGGTGTATTATTAGTGTTTTTGCATGGAAGCATTTTTTTTTTACTTTAAACAGCCATAACTTTGGCTAGGACAGTCGAATTTGCGCGTATGACCACAATTCGGAAAGGGGGGGACGAGACGGATCCAAAGAAATCAAAATTGCAAAAAAATATCGTTTAGTGTCTCAAAAATTCAGTTTAAGTTTTTTATCAACAGTAAATATACAACGACCGATATTAGTTTTTTCAAAAGGCTAAGAGATTATTCAAGAATAATCCATATAATTATTTTAAAATGCATTTACTATTTATTGTGTGCAATTGCTTATTTTTTTTAATGAATTACAGTTTCATTTATTATTCAAAGATCATCAAAATTATCTATGATTGTTCAATATATGTCATTTACACAATAATTATTATTTTTTTCAAAATTCAAAGAGATATAGTGCAATGGGGTTTTTATAGTGCACAAAAAAAATCCCATACCGCAAGAATTAATTATGATTGTTCAATATATGTCCTTAACATGATAATTATTATTATTTTTTTCAAAATTCAAAGAGATATGTGCAACGGGGTTTTTATAGTGCAAAAAAAAATTAAATCCACTTGAGTATTTTTTTAAAAAAATTCAAAATCTTTATTATTTTTAATAAAATATATTAAAAAATGGGTAAAAATAAAAATGTCGGACCTACCTGCATTGATGCTGTCATGCATTATATTATATTGCCCCTTTTTTTTGCATAAATTTGAGGAAATTCTTTTGTATTCTAAAATTGCATTAACAAGAAATATGCTGAGAACCAGTATTTAGTCTAGTAGCAAAGACAATGCTCCAATCCAAAAAAAAAAATCATTTGTAGATATTAAATAGTTGAGTGACTTGACCTCCAATCTTTATTAAAAAAAGAAAAGAATTGTTCTACTCTTCCTATATTTCATATTTACACATCAACTCTTCAATATATCTTACCTATTCCTTAACACTTGAAATCCTTTCTCATTTATCCACTTATTTTTCAATATATCTTGCTTATTCTTCAACTCTTTGAATCTTTTTATATCTACCAACCAACTCTTAAATCTATCGTGCGGATCCTTCAATTCCTTAAATTGTTTTATTTGTATCTAACTCTAGTTGGTATACATAACATATATATTATGTATGGTTTTAAAATGAATTGACATAGTTATGCTTCTGTATGTAAATACAACCAACTATTTTAAATTTTTTATTGTATCATTTGAAAATATATATAGAGAGAGATAGGCTAATATGTTTTTGGTAGCATATGGGCCGAAATACACACGGTTCAAATTTGAAATTTCAAAATTCAAAAAGTCGATCTGAACCGGTCATCTTGTTCTCCATATTAATATGTACTTGAAGACCAAATTTTACATTTTTCTGAATATTTTTAATATTTATTAAGCCACCTTGAAAATCTGTATACAAAATTAAAGTATGTGTCCTTTTTTAGGTTGGGGAGAATCTGGCTTGACAAGGACAAATCTATGTTGATCCGGACCGTAAAAGTTAAGCTCAGATTTGTGCCAGATCCTGAAATAACGGATCAGATTTGTCCTTTCTTTTGCTCACAGGCGCACCGCGCACATACCACATTGCAACTACTGGAGAAATGGACTAGATCTCAGCCATCCGATTTGATAATCAGACGGCTAGCATTGGACCGTCTTATTAATTTCCTTTTACTAATGTTGCTAAAAATTAATAGTAAAAATATCTTTATAAATTTTAATATGCAAAACATATATTAAGCAGCTCTAATTAACCGCTACCAATGTATTGTTGCACCTTTACATCATGAGATCATTTCTCAATTATATTTAAGGTGAGAAATTTGAAACATTGGAGGACCAAAATGAAAAAGTACTCCAATCAGTATTTAATTTAATTAAACACGGACGTGCAAACAAAAATGTTTTGAGTATCACGCAAAATAAATTCAAAAATTAATAAAACATAATTAAGTCAACTTTACTGCCAAATAAAGTATAATTGACCCGACAGTTTGCTACAGTCCCAGGTAGAATTGTAGACAAAAAGACAAGAATGTGCATTAAAAAAAAAAAGCAACATAAATAAATATATATTTTTCTTCAAATAACAAGTACCATGTGGCCAACAGTACTTAAAATTTTATATACCCAATAACATGTACCGTTATTTTTTTTTATATATATAATTTTTTAATAGAGTAGTAGCAACGATGGGTTGAGAGGTTTACAAGGAATAGAACAATTATACAACAAGCAAACCTTAAGCCTATTTGCTCTTGCTTACAAGAATCCATCCATTTTCATTTTATTGAAATGGCCAATAAAATTTCTAATTTCTAATTGTCTCAGAAACCAGGACAATGAAAAAAAAATGAATTAACCAAACAAATATTTTGTATGAGTATATTCCAAGGTTCTAAATAGCGATTATCGCGTCATAGTAGAAAGACTAAAAAAAAAGCTATAGCGAAAGATATCCTATATAGCATTTTTGTTTAAAAAATTATATTTTATATTTATATTAATTATCAACATTATTTAAAATTTTATAGAGCAATAAGTAACACAAAATTGATTAAGGAATTAGAATATTCATATTCAACCAGTACAAAGTCCAAATTGCTATTCAAAATGTCCTTAATAATATCATAAACTATTTATATTTTTTCATTCAAAATAACCTAAGGATCATGGCATACACTATATATTTTTTTCTATTAAAGAAAATCTAAGTATCATAGAATAAACTATATATCTTTATCTATTTAAAAGCAAATTCAATATTGGTCTTTAAAATTAATTTTCAGTTGGGCATTTATATAAAAGCCTATGTAGCATAACGTGCGCTATAGCACGTAGCGTGTAGTGCAGATAGCGGACCGCTATAGCGACTATAGTGGTTGTAGCTGAAATAGCGCACTTTTATCCCATAGGCCATAACTTAGCATTCAAGGTCCAATAACGCTATAGCGCCACTATTGCATCGCTATAGTGTGCTATTTAAAACACTGGTATATCCAAATTGATAATGATTGAACATGTTTTCTCAATTGGAGGCAGTTTTTATTGCTTTCTTTTTTATCTCAAGGATAAAAAACATGTTGTAATTTTTTTTGAAAATAGAGTCGAGCCATCTAACACTTTTTAATATTCACAATAAATATCTCAGTCAAATTTTAAACCTGCGACCTTTAGCATAAAAAGGCTGATTCTCTTTTGCTGTAAAATTATTTGTGGAAGTCATAGGGGTGCAAGTTGGGTACGTGAAGGAATTTTTTTCATAAACCATAATTAATAAAACGTTTTTTACGGAACCAATATGATTGATTTTTTTTTTCAAAAATCATAAGGACCGTCGGAACCTCACGGTCTCAAATTTTTTTTTTTTTTATAAAACAGAATTTTTTTTAATTTTTTGTATTAAAATATTAGAAATGTTGAATATATTTCTTTGAAAATAGATGAAATACAATATAATTTGATTTATTAGAAATACTGCAATAAATAACCCGGATCAATATTTTTCAGGTCGGGTTTTTCACGGCTGTAAGAAAAATTAATATATTTCTTTATGTGTTATTAGAAAAAAAAAATGCTTAGATTTTGAGTTATTGATCCCGGTTCAAAAGTCACTTCTAGATAATTCAGAAAATATTGTGATCCTTCTAGTACATTTAATTTATGAAAAGTTGTATCTATTTTTGAAAAAAAAACAAAAACTTTTAAGTTATTTAATGATTTTTATTCAAAAATAATTCTCAAAATAGATATAACTTTTTATAAATTAAATGTCCTAGAAGGATCACAATATTTTCTGGATTACCTAGAAGTGACTTTTGAACCGAGATCAATAACTCAGAATCTAAGCATTTTTATTTTTTTTCTAATAACACATAAAGAAATATATTAATTTTTCTTACAGCCGCGAAAAACCCGACCTGAAAAATATTGATCAGGGTTATTTATTGCAGTATTTCTAATAAATCAAATTATATTGTATTTCATCTATTTTCAAAGAAATATATTCAACATTTCTAATATTTTAATACAAAAAATTAAAAAAAATTTTGTTTTATAAAAAAAAAAAATTGAGACCGTGAGAACCCCACGGTCTGGAAAAAAAAAAAAAATTGAGACCGTGGGAACCCCACGGTCCTTATGGTTTTTGAAAAAAAAAAAACCAATTATATTGGTTCCGTAAAATTTGTTTTATTAATTATGATTTATGAAAAAAATTCTACGTGAAGCGTAGGATAAAGTAAGCTTCTAAATTCTATATAACTAAATAAGAAATGGTCGTGACACAATAATTAAATGGTTCGCATGGGGACCTCATTAGATAATTAGGGTTAATAAATATAAGTACTGAAAATATTATTTTATTTTAGCTGTTCATTGTATTATAAGTTAGTCTAGTGATAAAAGAAAATTATGGCTTTTTTCAGATGCATGTAAGGTATATAATTACATAGGCAGAATATAGCTCGTAAATACATAAGGTAATTAAGTAATAAAATAATTAAATCCAATACTTAGTTTTGGATTAGTAAATTCGAATGGAGACTTTTCAAAGATAACTTTGCAATTAATGATTGAAATAATTATCATAGATAACTTGAGTTGGGCTACGGTACTTTACGAAGTAAAGCAAATGTTTTACTTCACGTCTATATTTTTAATTTCAAAGTTCAAAATGTCAATCCGAACCGTTTAAGTTGATCTCCATATTAAATTGAGATTAGAGACCAAATTTTACAATTTTTAGAAACTTTTTACAATTTTATTGGAATTTTATAAAATCACTGTTTATCAAAAAATCAATGATTTTTTAAATTTCGAAAAAACTAGATATAAATTTTTAAAAATTGTAAAATCTGGTCTCCAAGCACAATAAAATATGGAGATCAACTTGAACAGTTCTGATCAACATTTTTCATTTTAAAATTAAAGATATAGACATGAAGTAAAATACTTACTTTACTTCAGAAAATACTGTAGCTCAACTCCATATAACTTTGCAATTAATATGAGCGAACATAATTTCCTCTTTATTCCATGTTATAAACAAACAAGAACGGAAGAACCAAAGATTAATTAAATATGTAAATAATTTATTATTTTTGTGTTTGTGTTTGTTTGGAAATGAAGACGACAGCCTATTAAGTTTAATTAATTGCAAGGGGACTGACTATCTTTTAATTAATAACCTCTTTTTAATTTATAAATAAGTTTTGGAAATCCAATCCAATGGCAACAAGAAAAGATGTCATTATTAGACAGATTGAATTGTATTATCTAATATTACTCAGTGCTTAAGTAGTAGGAGACTAACATGCACGCTTAAAAAAATTAAATCAGGGTTTCAGTTTTTAACTTCTTTTTTTCTTCTTAATTTTATAATAGAGTGCACCAGGTGTCATCATCTGCTTTTGCCTACGCCTGTTCTAAAAAATACATTGCTGCTCTAAAATACTTCATAAAATTAACATGTAATGGAGTAGAACTAGCTAGGGTGTTCTTAACGACTCATTCAAACCGATGACACCGATCTATTTTACGAGTGATGCATTTACAATATAGGGGTGTTAATGGCACTCTTTTATCCGTTTATCTGACCGGTATTGTATTAAAAAACACCTGTAAAGATAAGATATTTTTTTCATTAGCTTATCGGAACAGGTAAGGATAACGATTTTTTTTTGTATTCATTAGCTTATCGGTACGGGTACGGGTAACGGGTTTTTTTCGTATTCATTAGCTTATCGGTACGGGTAAGGGTAACGATTTTTTTCGTATCTTACCCGTTATCGTGTAAGATAATTTTTAAAAATAAAGTTATATATATAGATACATATATATATTTGTATGAAGATGATACATGATACAATAAAGTTTTGTATTTTATTAAATTTTCATAATACAAATTAGTTGTATTCATTATTATTTTTTTATTTTTCTCTTGTTTTGAAAAACACAAATCAAGATGTCAATGACACTTTTTTATCCATTTATCCAACCCGTTCGGTATTCGAAAAGACGGATAAGGTAGAGATTTTTTTTCGTTATCATAACAGAGATTTTTTTTTCATTATCATAACGGGTACAGGTATGAAAATGCCTCCACCCGACCAGTATTGTACTCGTTGACACCCCTAGTCAAGCGTTAAAAAAATATAATTTATCATTTTTTTACCGTTTGAATTTATATTAAATCAGTTCGAAAATTTATAAATTTGACATGTAAATCATCAAATTATTAAACAACACATATATTAAAAAAAATCGATTTTAAACAACGACAAAAACAAAGGTTTTTAAAAAAATGAATAATCTCACACATTTCTTTTTTTTTTTGAGATCCCGATAGTGGCTATCAGTAATAATCTCACACATTTCATTAAAATTATATAATATTATATGGTTTAAATTTTGTAATTCTTCAACACCTATATATGATTCAATTTAGCTGAACAAACCATACTTTATTAAAATTGACAATACGAAGTTAATTATAACTTGTAGAACTAGGGTGTTCTTAAGTTCACAAAGTCTCTTGGTGAATTCAAGTCTAAAATCCGTCAAATCGGTTTCAAATGACGAATTTGAACCGTTGAAACCCGCCTATCTTACGAGTGATGCGTCTATATGTGAAATTTTTAAACATTTGAATTAATTTAGTATAAAGTCAAGCTGTCAAAAAACGTTCAAAAAATGAATGCATCAAAATTAATTTATTAAGCTTCTAATTTTGACTGCTTGACTTTATACTAAATTAATTTGAATGTTTTTAAATTTTTACATGTAGATGCATCACTCGTAAGATAGGCAGTCTCAACGGTTTGAATTCATAATTTAAAGCCGATTTGACAGATTTTAGACTTGAGTTCACTAAGGAGCTTGATGAACTTAATAACACCCTAGTTCTCTAATTATAACATATATAGTTGGGTAAATTTAATTTTTTGAAGAATTAGTCACAACTTAATTCATGTATAAATTTAGTTTATAATGAATACAAACATACAATGATCTACTTAAAGATCAAAGTCAAGTGAACATTAATTGACAAACCCAACTTGAATATTGAGCAGATCCTCAGTTGACTGGTTCCAATTAAAATTTATCCTTAAATTATTATTATCAATTGCAAAAAGTATTATAATTGTAGTCAATAATTGTATGGACCAGGTTTAGCAACCGTTTGAAAGGAGCACTTTTAATTTTTATTGGCGCTGTATATTGGTGTAGATTGGTTGGTTCTATTGGTGTTGGAATCCAGGTCATATATAGAGGCAAAGCCTCGTGAGTGGGTTCATCACTAGCCAATTGATGCTCTCTGTTTTTCTTCTCTTCATATTTATTTTTTTATTTTTTTATTTTTAAAGTTATCAGTTAAAGGATGACTAAAAAGAAAGTTGCTGACACAAAAAGTGTATATTCACTAATATATTGAGATTCAGATTCTTTGTTCGTTAGTGCTACTTCAGAAATAGTTTCATGTTTTTCTGATAATTTTGGTAGTAAACCATATATAGTTTGTGTGTCCTTTATGTTTTAGAATGTTAAGAGATAAAAATTTATAAACTAGTATATGAAGTCATATAATACACATTCGTTTCTTACAAAATACAGTACCATTTAACTTTTTATGAATGCAAGTAGGGGTGCAAACGGGTTGGATATTATTCAATCGTATCCGAATCCGTATCCGGAAATTAGATATGAATATTCGAATATCCGTGCGGATACAAATACAGATACAGATATAATTTTAAATTTCAATTATCCGTATCCGAATAATAGATATATACTATATAGTTTAATATGTATTATGAGAAAATTTATGTTATTCACTATTATAAAAAACGGATGTCCATATTCGTATCCGTTTAATATCCAATACGTATCCGTATCCGTCTAATATCCGATCCGTATCCGAAAAATTAAAGCAAATACGGATATAATTTTACCATTATCCGATCCGTTTCAAATGAAAACTCGATTGTTGTTTGATACCCACTCATATCTTATTTTCTAAAAAAAAAATTCTCTTTATTACTAGATTTATATAAAAATAGATGTATATCTTCATCACCCCAAATACATTAGTACTAATTTCTAATATAGAGAGAAGAAGCATCTTCTATACTTAAATAAATGCAATGAAGTATACTATCACATGGATTCTTAATTTGCTTACTAATAAGTAATAATTACTCTAATTATTTTATAATTCTAACGGCTTTGTTTTGTCATTTGAGTTTAAAATATTTTGTAGTTAATTAAAAATATAATAAGTGAAAACATGTTGGACGCCAACACACACACATATATATAGAGTATGGCTAAATTGTTATCGGTAGCACTTCGACCTAAGTGCTTACGGGGTCATATCTTCGTATTTGATGCTCAAACAACAAATTCAAACCGTTAGATGTTCAATCTATATTAAAATGTGCTTGGAGACCAAATTTTATATTTTTGGGAATTTTTTTACTATTTATTAAGATGGTTTGAAATCACTGTTTTTTAATGGTGCAGAATTTTAATATAAACATATTGTTTCCATATTGTTTATTTTATTCAAAGCTTATCTGTTATCTCTAACAGATCATAAATAGATCTTTCATTGCATATATATATAGATAAACCACAAACCACATTTAAATTTATTTATATTTTTATTTCTAATTGGGACTAAATTTATCCCCTACTATATAAATGTATTTACTCTATCCAAGATACAAAAAAAAAAAAAAAAAAAAAAAAACCAAAACACCTCCAAAATTGGGGAATTCCAAAAATATCCAGGCCGCCAATTCAATATGCGACTCCATTCTTGAAAGAGGACGCAGATTGAATTGGATGCCCCCAAAAAATTTAAATATCAGTATATTACAGTGCATTTTTGGGTTTTGGAGAGGCCTCCAATTCAATATGCGCCCCTCCGAGAATGGAGTCACAAATTCAATTGGTGGCCCGGCTATTTTTGAAATTATCCAAAAAAATGTAATTTTTTTTTAAATAAGGTATAAATAAAAATTTCGGCATATAAATTGTGCGTTTATCATTTACGTTGTGCAGATTTATTACCCTCTCTCATACACATAATCATGTGCACAACATTGTACCCAATCCCAATTTCTCATAGAGTTAGTGCTCTTTTTCTTTCTTATATATCTCTTTTTTTTTTGGGTTGGGGGATGTCTACTACTTGTAGATATGAAGAGACCGTTGTTAGTTAAATTACAAAGTTTATAACACCTTTTTTTGCTTTTCTAGGGCTACAATCTAGTTAGTTCTTGATGCTTTTGTGTAGATGGAAATTAAATTAAGTTGGCTCTTGATTGTGTAACCACTACTTTAAAAAAAAAAGAAAAAAAAAAAGAAAAAAAGAAGCAGAGATTTAATTTGAATATGAAAACACCAATAAGGTGAGTGGAAGGATTCTTTGATTTGTTTATACTTTAAAGGATGAAATTTTTTTTGATTAAAAAGGCCGAAGCCCATCTTCTATTGAAGAAAAAAGTTAAATTACACCATTCAACGGAAGTTCAATGCATCTAGTTCCACAACATTAGTCCCTTACAAAACTCAAAAGGAAGTAAAACATCTGCATGACAAGCACAACTGTCACACCCCAAATCCACGGGTGCGACAGCCTGCCGCATGTATTTATCAAGTGTCACATATACACGCAAGGCAGTGGATCTTTTATATGCATTACCAATATCCTCATTTGCTGCATCTGTGAAATAAACCTGAAAATAATCGGGAGGGTGGGGGTGAGAATAAATTCTCAGTGCGAAATTTACCACAGTTTAGATTATTGGACTTGCAATCAAACTCTATATTCAAAAATGAAACCCAAACAATAACAATGCAAACATATATATATATAATCATAAATAACAGAATGTCAGTGCTCGACAACAATTTATCAACCTGAAACACAGTTCACGGAATTTCCAAGATGAATTTCAAACACAACATATATTTGGCTAAACTCGATCAATTAGGGCTTGTAACAATTGCAGATGTTTTTTCAGGCTGAACCCTTTATCAAACCCACATCTGTAGGGTTACTGACACCTACAGATGGCCAACCGCTGGACCCTTTATCTGACACTCATCTGCAATCGCTTGGCTTAACAGTTTATTAAGGTCTGGTTCGAATCATATAAAGAAAATCCTCTTTGGAATCATTCCAATAGTCGTAATATTCAATTGACCTTCCAAATGCATTAACACGTAGGAGAATGCCACCGAGCCATAGACGTTACACATGTCACCCACGATTTCCAATCACATCTCATAACATAATCACCCTCCCTCGTCCCAACCGGTACTGGGAACATCGAGGGCCGTTCACCTAAGGCCATTAGGATCCTGGGAATCCAAGTCAGCATACAGCCCGACTTGGCAAATTCATTGGATCCAAGTGCTTAACTTCGTAAATCCATTCACATACATATCAAATCAAATCGTGGTGACTTTCAATCAAATCAGATCATAATAGATCGACACAACCTACAACCATACCAGCATGCAAATTTCTAATTTACCGAATAATTATAATTTTATTCCTAATGCTATATTTTATTTTATTTATAAATTTTGTTATACATAATTTCATACATTATTTATATTACGAAATTTTAGTTTCGTTTTAGTCGGTCAGAAAATTCCTGAACGATCGTTAATTTAATTAAACTTTTTATTTAAGCCAAATATTCGATTTAGAAATTTTAATCATGTTTTAAAATTTCGGAATGTAACAACAACCAAAATAGTAATCTAGAACAGACAGCAACTTTTTAGTATTTATTCTAGGTTGCGGGTCCAAATCAAAACTCAAAACAAAGAGATAATGAAGCCACTCAATGGGGCTGAGGAAAGTATATGTAACTACAAAATTTGGCAAGGTGGCCACATTCATCCTGAGATGGCTATTCTCCATAAATCACCAGCTGGTCCCCTTGGTCTTTAGCAACAGTGGAGGAGTCAACCGCATCATCTGGATGCCAACTTGCCAATGGGAGAACATCTAGGTCAGAGGGAAGCCAAAGTGATGTAGCAGCAGCCACCGGTTGTGTCACTCGACCTGTCCAATAGTGTACAAGAGAAATAATTAGGAAAATGAGATGCCTAATCGATTTTTGTTTACCTTGTTCAAAGCAAAGGTCATTACGATGCTTCCAAATAGACCAGCATATGGCACTGCAAACTAAGAGAAAAGCAGATCTTTGTTTATTAGGTAGTTGGTTAGCAAACTGAATTACATCTACAAAGCTGGTCCAGGTTATGCTTGCATTTTGGCACGATCCCGTATAGAACCATATTTTTTTGGTGTAAGAACATGTGACAAACAGGTGGTTAATGGATTCATCTTGGTCGCAAAATTGGCATTTAGTAGGTCCTGGCCAGCCTTTCTTCTTCAGGTTGTCTGTTGTTAAAATCCTATTTTTATGGGTAAGCCACATAAAGATTCGAATCTTAAGAGGTATTGGAACCTGCCACCACAACATTGCATTTCTAGGGAGAATGCCTCTAAAGTTAAGAATTGTGTACATGGAGCTAACCGTAAACTTCCCATGAGTTTCCCAGCGCCAACTAAGCTTATCATTAAGATGAGTATATGACAGATGGCTGATGATTTCAAGTATTTCTAACCATTCCAGGTATTGAATATGATCTAATGATCTACGAAAAGTAAGTGCAACCCCTTGTGTATTGATGACAGTTTGCAAAAGGATATCAGTGTTAGAACATATGTTGAATAAAAAGGAAAATCTCGAAGCCAAAGCACAGTTTTGATACCAAATGTTAGTCCAAAACAGGACGTTAGAATTGAGGCCAGGGGTATAAGAGACACTAATATTACCTAAAGAAGACAAAGCTACAATATGGATCCAAAATTCAGATTTAGGAATATTAGGAAAGGGATATTTATGCATAATCATTGTTTTCCAAGCCCCCTCATAGGTGGGGTCTTTGAATTTCCACCACCATTTTATGAGTAATGCTATGTTCATTTGTTTAAGATCTAAAATTCCTAATCCGCCAAATTCCTTGGCAAAACAAGCTTTTTGCCAATTAAGTAATCAGTATTTCTTTTTTCCTGTAATAGATCCTTGCCACAAGAACCTACGACGTAATTGATCAATTATGTTGAGTATAGTATCCGGTATTTTATAGACTGATAAAAAGTATAAATGAACCGATGAGAGAACTGAATTTATCAAAGTATGTCTTCCTCCTATAGAGAGTAAACTACATTTCCAATTTTGGAGTTTCTTTTCTATTTTATCAATAAGGAAGGTCCATTCAAGGGTTGTGAGTTTCTGATTATGTAGGGGAAGTCCTAAATATTACATGGGAAAGGTGGCTGGTTGACATCTAAAATATTGAGCAAGATGAGAAGGATCAGCTATATTGAGAGGATACAGTGATGTTTTAGAATAGTTAACTTTAATTCCAGATAGTGCTTCAAAAGCAATCAAAGCCCACCACGTACGTTCAATATTGGTTGTATCAGCTTTAAGAAAGATAATTGTATCGTCTGCATAGTGGCAGTTAGTATATGCATGATTATCTAATACATTGGGACCTAATCCAATTATGGAGTTGGAATTTCTGCCTATCTGAAAAATCTTACTAAGTGTATCGGCTACAAGAATATACAAGTAAGGAGAGAGAGGATCTCCCTGCCTGACGTCTCGTTTACAAAAGAAATAGTCAGTGAGATCGCCATTGATACTAATACAAGACTGGGAACTACTTAACCATTCAGTAATCCATTTTATCCAAGTGGCACCAAATCCTCTACATTCTAAAATATCTAACAGATATCTCCAATTAATTTTGTCATAGGCTTTTTCAAAGTCAACCTTGACAATTACCCCTTCCTCATTAGAAGTGTGACACGAATGAATAATTTCTTGACTAAGAATGAGATTATCAAGTATATATCTACCCTTAATAAAAGCTGCTTGACTATTGTCGATGATCCGATGCATAATTGATTCTAATCGAAAAGTTAAAATCTTAGAGATAATTTTGAAGCTACAATTTACCAAGCTGATTGGTCTGTACTTAGATATTTGTTTAGCCTCTTGTTCTTTTGGAATGAGGCATATGATAGATCTGTTCAGACTAGTCAGTTTGGTTTTGTGCGTATGGAAATGCAGACATAATTGATATATATCAGAACTAATTAACTCCCAAAATGCTTGGTAAAACTTAAAAGAAAAACCGTCAGGGCCAGGAGCCCCGTTTGGTTCACAAGCGAAAACTGCATGTTTAATCTCTTCAAGCGAGAAAGGGAGTTCTAATGATTGTTGTTCTAGTGTGGTGAGTTTATCAGTTGGACACCAAAAGTCTTTATCTAAAACAGCACATGTATGCCCTGTTTGTCCTAATAACTCTTTGTAAAACTGTTGAATGTGAGTAGAAATTTCAGCTTTTGTGTGAATGGTATTGCCATTCACTTCTAACGAAAGAATTTTATTTTTCTTGGTTCTGTGTTGCAATAGTATGAAAATATTTAGTATTGTAATCCCCCTCTTCTAACCATCGCTGTTTAGATCGTGCTTGCCAATGTTTCTCCTCTGCTAGGTAAATGTTATCTAAAGTATATTTAGTAAAAACCCATTCCTCATGTTCAACAACTGTAAAATCTCTATCTTCTAAGATTAGCTCTAGCATTTTTAATTTGGCCAATAGCTGTTGTTTCTCTTTCTTTTTCCTACTATAAAAATTCCTAGTCCAACCTCTATTTTTTTTGTCTAAGAAATTTTAATTTGGCATTCCAGCTTTTGGCAATATTTCTATGATCTAGGGAGAATTGGTTCCACCATTTATTTACTAAGGACACAAAGTCTGGTTGTTCTAGCCATATGGATCAAATCGAAACAGGGAGGTGGATTCTATTTTAGAAGAAATTTGTAATATAATGGGGCAATGGTCAGAACTTTAAAGGATGAATTGAAGGAGGTTAGATTGATAAACTCATAAACTGGTCAAAATTATTATATAATGATTAATTGTACTAATTCCACATAGTAAGGAAATATATGTCTCATCTTCTAGTCAATAATGTTATAAATAAAACAAAGTTAGCATCAGATACAAATCTAATTACAAATATTTAATATGTGATACGTACGTATTATCGTATTATCTATTATGATAATTCCTAGAGGCAAGACAAATATGTGTAGTTATTTAATAATCTTAAGAAGAACATATTTTTGCATATAATTGTAAACTTTTTAGTTTTTAAAAAAAAAGATAAGGCAGAGTCAAGCTCTATGAGTACTTTGTACGTACTTGATCAGTAGTTGCCAGATATATAAAACGAAAAGAAAAGAAAAGAAAAGAAAAGAAAGGTGAAGATGAGGATGATAAGGATACTGAAAAGCTACATCTACTACTAATTAAGAATTCAGATCCTCCCTTTAGAATTATTGGATCTTGACCGCTCTTTTTAACTTGGCACAAATCTCAAAGCCCAATATTACTGCCCCTGCACTAGTCTGAATCTCAAAGCGGCTGAGAGTTAATCTCAAACCGTACGTAAAGTGAAGAGAATCTTTTACAATATTAGAGAGGATACTTGTCCAATTAAATATATAGGTATTGATCAATGCAGGATATGGAGAATAGCAATCAATTTTGTGTGCTCTCCTCTTCAATATCATATTGCCATAAATCTAATCAATTATAGATGAGTCATGAGTAGACGACTCGTTACCGGGTTATGGGTACTTCACTAACAAAATCATAGGCTTGAGGTAGCTGAAGAGGAGGACCGTTATGAGCAAAATGTAGTGTTGTTTTGTTAAACATTTCTCTTCAAAATATTTACCCGAAATCTTTCCCGTTGCACGGTTGCAGCCATGCAGCATGATGAACTTTGCATAACAAAAGCTTCAAAAAAGGCAAGTTGGATATTTTTTATTTAAAAGCAGTGCAGTGCAGTGCCTTTGATGCTCTCTTGGTGGCTACCACTTCTGGTAATACTTAAATAGTTTCAGGCTTATCCCAATAAAGCTGTTGCCTTTTAATTTCTCAGCTTAAAGCTACATTTGCATTTCATTCAATAATTAACCTTCATACCTGTTGATTATTCATTGGAGATTGTAGAAGCTATTATGCAGTTAAATTCGGCCTAGCTTTTCTCCCTTCCTTTAAATTAAAGACAAAAAAAAAAATGATTCTGTTACTTTCTAAATTTGTCATGTCAGTTGAAGGATCAAAATCATTAACACCAATACAAACCCAAAGCATTAAGAAAAAAATAATCATAACTGGTACCATAAAGATATTTCTTTTTGAAGGAGAGTACCATAAATTATTAATTTTTATATATTAAAGATTAGTGTAACTCGTGTGTTGACAAATAATAAAGCAGACCTGATTGGTACAGCATCAGTACTACTAATTTCAACAGCCAATTTTATGATTTTGACTACAATCTGTCTACTGGCTGAGGCTCAATAGTCTCAGTGCAAAATAAAAAAAATAAAAAAAATACATAAAAAACTAAAATGTCAACTAATCTAACGGTTCAATAGAATCGGCAAATTCCAAAGAGCCAATATTTCTTATAAAAATAAAATAAAACTAAAATGTCAATTAGTACATGAAATTGCCAAGCCAGGTGCCTACAAAAGTTCATGCAAGCCACTACAGAACAAGTCTCCATGTATAAACATAATATTAGAAAGAAAAATAATTCATGTCAAACACTAGTTCCAGTATCAATAAATAATAATTATTGTTTATAATAATATTAATAATAGCATTAAAATATAAGAGACATATTGAGCTCGTCTATTATGGTGCCCTCCGCGGGGCTCAACTCTATAAATGACATCTTTCATTTAAGGGTTTTCTGACTTGTTCTCTTCTCTGTCATTTTTTTTTTCTTCTATTTTAAACAACTCTCAAGTTATATACTCTACGATTCTGAAGTAAACACTGGACTAACATGTCAGCTAAAGAATTATAACATAACATCAAGCCAGCTTTTCTTTGAACAATTCTGATATGAAAAGAACGGATATTTAAAAAATTAGCCAACAAGAGTTATAATAATTTCCAAACAATAAAAAGGCAAACAAACCAAGAATGAATAAAAAATTTATATCCAGTGAGTTAACCATTAGCACAACCAAAACAACAAATTAATATACATCTCCTAAACTAAATAAAATTGGCAACAAAAAAAAAGATTGAAAAAGTAACAGCCCATGAAAGTTCCAGCAAAGAATACATTTCTAGAAGAATTTGCTGTATTGACTTGTCAATGAACCCTTGAGGTTGGAGTACAGCCCGTAAAGAGAATACTGTTGAAGGTTGGAGACCTCGTACCATGAGTTGAGAACTGACTCATGCTTGTCGGTACCAGAGAAAGCCAACTGGATACCAATACTGCAATCAACTGATCCCTGGTTCTTGCAATTATTGGTGCGAATTGCACACGTCTGTTTGTTCAGGCACACAAAATTTGTTTTGCCACTACACCTGGTGCACCCATCATTATTCTTCCAGAATAGGTTCTGCAGTCTTCCCTTTTTGAACTCCAGTATCTAAACAAATTAATTTTTACAAATAATAAATGGCATTTCATTTGACTGCAAATTAACCCACAGCATGTCTCATATTTGTCAATGAAAAATAATACATTTTAGGACCACATTAGTGTGGGAAAGGTTTGGTTGAATGTTTGGCTAAATATTGCTAAAAGCTTGGCTAAATATTGAATATTGAATGTATGGCTAAATGTGGTCCTAAAATGCAGATCAAATTTCAGTTCTAGCCTACACCAACTTGTTTGGGACTAAAGGCCTGGTTGTTTGTTGTATACTTGTATTACTGTGAGAAAGGTTTATTCATCTAAACATTGAATGTTTCAATAGTTTACCAGGTACTTCTAGAACTTATAGGCAAATTACCCAGGAAATTAAAATGCATATTGCACAGAAATGCTGGACTTAGTTGCATATAAGACGAAAATAAAAATCCAATAAATTACATTTTGCCTACTCAGATTAATCAATTAGTTTTCAGTCTCAGGTCATTTCGGTATAAAGGTTCCTGATGACCTTAGATTTGGGTTATTCTTAAACAATAACTAGGATATGATTCAGTTATATTAGTATGTTTGGTTGCAATGAGAATAGGCTATTCTTGAGAACAAGCTATTTAGAACAAGCTATTTGGTGTTTGGTTGTGTTAGAATAGCTAGAATAGAGAATCAAACTTGTTTGTCTTATTACAACAAGCTATTCTCACAAAATATTAGAACAAGCTATTCTAATAAGACAAACCCCAATTTTGCTATTCTAGCTATTCTAATATTGCAACCAAACATATATTGGTTGTGTTCCTATAGGTTCATGATTGATTTAATTTCAGTCAATTACTTTCAGGTTGCTTTGAATTATTCCCCAAATTATATGCAACTAAGATGGCAAACAAGTAAATTCTTCATTGTCAACACGCTAGAGCAACATGGTTCGCATCACAACTGGGGCTAAGAACAGATGATCTACAGAGCCAAACGATCAAGGAAATTCTTCAACGACTCGGGAAACAGCTAGACCTGGAACAACGGGCAATTTTTGCCTCGATTGCATGGCATATCTGGAAAAACCGATGCTCATATCTATTCGACGATAAAAAATGTGTACCGGGACACGCCCTCAAGGAGGCGGCCAACACAATACAATTGAGCAAATTAAGAGATGATCCGGTTAAACCAGACACAAGAACATCAATAACAGCCTATGTAGAAAATCAACAAACCGCTAACTTGCAGGGTAATCACTGCTGGATTGATGGATCATTCGCCAATGCAGATCAAGGTGGTGCAGCGCACATTCTCTTCACAAATAATGAACTCCAGTGGTACCAATTTGAATTCATAAATCAAGCTTTATCTACCTTCCAAACAGAGGCATTAGCATTATTGAGAGCAATGCAGGCAGTCAAATTGAAAGGCATTGACGCATGTACCTTCTATTCAGACTGTCAATTACTTGTAAGAACCTTGGATACAGGGAAAACGTTGCAGGCAATACAATCTGCCGATTGGCAAGTTTACCACTTACTGATGACAATCAACATTATAATTAAACAACAACCTGACTACATTTGCATTTACACCCCTAGAGAAGGAAACAAACAGGCCCACACACTGGCAAATTGGGCAAGAACAATGAAGACAATAGGCGAGGGATTTACATTCCCACTAGTTAGAGAAAGAATAGCATAGGGGATTGGTTGTTAGAATATTGTATAGGAGTTTAGAAGATAATTAGAGGATTACATTTCTATTATTGTAAACTGCTCAATATAAACTCCTGTAATCATTTTTCACTGAATCAATGAATACGCCTACGGGCTTTGAATCAAAAAAAAAAAAAAAAAGATGGCAAACAAGTAATGAGTAAACAAAAGAAGAAGAATTTATTGGTAAGCATGCAGAGTTCTATTTAACAAATATAAATACCAGGGTAAAGCTGGAGACGGTATAAGAGCTGTTGGCAACAAAGATAAGTGGTGACCTAGCCGCATATTTCGTGCCGGCAAATGCTACCATATACCCTCCTGCTGAAACCTGTAAAAAACAGCATTAATAAAATAAATAAACTATCACAATGCAAAGTTTATTTATCTGGAATCCAACAAATAAGATTTGTCAATTAGTCAACAATAAAAATAAAACAAGTCCATCATGAAGTTGTGATTTAGAATAACGAGAGACAGTTGGGGGTTTCTTAATTATTAATTCCGATGATTGGAATTTGAACTGGCAAGCCTAAATTTTAGCCAAATATGGTAAACACAAGGCGCAACATCACCTGCACATTTTGCATTGTGGCCCTTAATGTCAGCTGACCCGATTGTATAAATTAATCATCAATTAGACAATTCTGCATCAACAAGACTCAACCAAGTTTGACCGTGTTAAGTCATTACTTGTGTTAACTTTTATGTCAATCTAGTTCAGACAGTTTAGTCAAGTTATATCCAAATTAGGTTCAAGTGAGGTTAAATTCAGATCAGATCCTAAAATAAACTCATTGGAAATTGCTTCAGCTAAGCTGTTCATCCTTCACCAATAGAGAAAAAAAGTTTCCTGATTTCTATAATGATTTTTTTTTTTCAATGGTTTGGGAGCAAAAGGTTTGGTTGTTGTAAATTAAGTAAACCTGTTTCTGTCCTCAACTTTGCAGCTAACATCACCTCACCAGTTTCACACACAAACCACCCACATTTCCTAAAATTATACAATTGTTTGTATATATTATTAGGAAAATGTAAACACTCTCTCTGGTATCAGTGACAGTAACACACTCACAGAACACACCACTCACTCCCAGATCACGCACAAAACACATGACTAAAAGATCCTATCGAACTGCACAGATCTATCCACCTAACAAAAAGGAACCGAAGCTAAAAACTTACAGGATCGAATCCGGTTGTCGTGTTGACAGTGAGAAGTGAGATCTCGTCGACCTTGGGGCGGAACACGGCGAGCTGAGCGGCTGAGTTGGATCCGAGCGAAAGGCGGCGGTCGCACGGCGACAGCTGGATTTTGTCAGAGTAGAAGGAGTCGTGGCTGGAGAAGGCGAGGCCTAAACTGAAGCCATCGCCACGCTGGATCTTGGCATCGGCACACGGCGCGAACACTCTATTCTGGTCCGCCGCCGAGGCAGCCATAGCGGCGACTAGAAGGAGTAGAAGCGCCACTACTTGCCTCATTGCTCCGGCGAGAATTTTCTCTTTTTACCTTTTTTTGATTGGGGAAAGCGAGGGAGGAAGAGAGGTTGGTGAGGTGAGGTGAGGTGAGGTGGAGTAGGTACTAGTGAGCTGTCACTGGGAACAACCTGGATGGTGGGCCCATCGTTTTCGTTTAGTAAATAATAAATAATAAATAAAGAAACATATTGGGCTTTGCTGTAATTTATACGGGCCTAATGTCTGAATCCAGTAAGTATTTTGGGCTTCTTGACCTGTTGGAGGAAAGTAGGCATTTTGAGCCTTGATTCAAAAAGAATGGCCGAAGCAAAACGAATTCACATTCTCCAAGTACCTGACGAGTGACGAGAGAATCTTTTACAATTAGTGGATCCAAATCGTTCTTTTTAAATTTTGCACGAATCTTAAAGTCCAATCATATATATCCTGCTCTAGCCTTAATTTCAAAGTGGCTGAGAGTTAACTCAAAATCGTAAACTGAAGAATATCTTCTAGGGTGTCTGAGATCCAGGCAAAACCAGTAAATATAGGCCAGGCTGAGGTAATGGCATGCTTAGAAGCAGAGACAAGAGGTATAGTGTATGAATGGAGTCAATTAATTCTATTTTTTTATTTTTTTTTATTTTAATTTAATTTTATATATAATTTATAGTAAAATGTTACTAGTAGTGTAAAATGATTCTCATTCGTAACAAGAAAATTTTATTTAATTGACTATTATTCACGTTTGATTTCTAATTTGAAAGTCTACAATCTGATAGGGCTGGTGCATCGGGACCTGATGGTATACCTTTTGGATTTTACCAACATTTTTGGGAACTGATTAAAAAGGATCTTTGTACTGTAGTAGATGCTTTTTCTCATAATAGATTGTCTTTAGTTCATATGAATCAAGCTGTAGTTTGTCTTTTACCTAAAGAAAAGGAAGTTATCACGATTCAACAGTATCGCCCGATAAGCCTCGTTAATTGTAGTATGAAAATAATTTCCAAGTTACTGACTTTACGCCTTGACCATATTATAGATAGACTTATTGACCCCACTCAAGCCGCCTTTGTAAAAGGCTGTTACATTTTAGATAATGTCGTATTAAGTCATGAAATTCTGCATTCTTGTAGACATAACAAAGAGCAAGGGGTGATAATTAAACTTGATCTAGAAAAAGCTTATGACAAAGTTAATTGGTCATTTTTGCTTGAGGTAATGCGTACTAGAGGATTCGATCAACAATGGATCTATTGGATATCACATTTACTTTCTAGTAGTAGTACTTGTATCAATGTGAATGGAAATCTGTCCTCATACTTCCCCTGTCAAAGAGGTGTCCGACAGGGGGACCCATTATCTCCTTTTTTGTTTTTATTAGTCGGTGATGTCCTCTGTAAAATGTTTAATAAAGGAAGGTCTACTGGTAGGCTGCAGGGGCTTGGCCCACATTTGGCTGATGGCAATAGAATAACTATTTGCCATTATGCCGACGATACAATACTGTTTTTGGCTCCCACTCCTACTAACATCGAATATGCTCTATGGACAATGTTCAGTTTTGAAGCCTTGTCAGGTATAAAAATTAATTTTCAAAAAACAGAATTAGTTCCTTTACATATGCCCTCTTCGGATAGGCAACAGCTTGCTGAACTGTTTGGTTGTAAATTAGCTAAACTACCCCTGAAATACTTGGGGGTACCCCTTACTGATAAAAAACTTGCACTCTCTGATTGGGGACCCATGGTAGATAAAATCACCAAGAAACTTCAGGGATGGGTAGGTAATCTTCTCTCTATTGGGGGCCGATTAACACTCATAAATTCGGTCCTATCGGCTGTCCCATTATACATGATTTCGCTATATAAGCTTCCTGTTAAAATTCGGCATCAAATTGATAGAGTTCGACGCAGATTTCTCTGGCAAGGAAATGCGGGTCCTCGTAAAAAATATTCATTGATACAATGGACTTTGGTTTGTTATCCTAAAGACTATGGAGGTTTAGGAGTTAAAGACTTACATACTATGAACATTTCTTTGTTACTTAAATGGTGGTGGAAATTACATAACCCCCTTTTCTCAGGCCTTTGGAAACAAATAATTCTCATTAAATATGGTACACATACTAATCCCTCTAACACGTCGCATTTCTGGCGGGAGATTTCTAAACTGCAATATATTGGTAAAATGAGCTGCTCTTACCAAATAGGTACTGGCCAATCTGTGCAATTCTGGTTAGATACTTGGCACTCCAAATGCCATCTCTCAATTATTTATCCTCATGTTTTTGCTTTATGCACTAATCCTTCTCTAAGTGTACAGGAAGTAATTGCTTCTAGGGGTGCTGTGGTGAGATTTCGCAGATCTCTCCATGGCATTCTACTAGCTGACTGGCATGAAATTCTTGCCATCATCCATTCTTACACGCTTACATCAGCTCCAGATTCGTTATTATGGAAATGGGATTCCAAGTATCAATTTACTACTGCTTCTCTATATAATTTTCTTTCTTTTCGCGGGGTACAGGATCCATATGCACTAATGTGGTGGGCTAACATCATGCCCCTTAAAGTGCAAGTGTTTATGTTTTTACTGTTTCGGAATAAAATTCTTACTAAAACCGTTTTAAGGAAAAAAAATTGGCCCGGTGATACCCTATGTCATTTCTGTCATCGAGAAGAAGAATCATCTTTGCATCTTTTCCTTACATGTCCATACTTATCTAAAATTTGGTTTTGGATGGGTCAATTTCAAAACTATTATCATAGCTGGACCTCTTTGGAAGATATTCAATTATTAGCCTTGTCTTTAACTATGCCACAGCGAACAGCCATGATTATGGTTGTAAGTGCCATTTGTTGGACTATATGGACAGTGAGAAATTCTGTGTGTTTTGATAACAAAAGAGTACCATCTATTAGACAAATTCTATTACTAATTTGTTCTTTATTGGAATATTGGGCAGGGGCTAAAAGGAGGCATGTGCAGTTTACTCCCTGGATTCCTGAAGATATGGACATGGTGCCTTTGCAAAGCATGTCACCCTTGCCAACCAGTGTTACTGAGTCTCACAGTGTTGACAACCCTTGGATGGTACCACTGTTGCTTGCCATATAAATCTCTGTTATTGCACTGTGTCATGAAAAACATATTGTCTTCATCTTTGTTTTGTTTGCTTAGTAGCTATTTTGTTGCTTGGTTGTAATAAGCATGGAGTGTTTACATGCCAAACTGGATTCTGGCACAACTGTTAGTGCTAGTGTTGGTCTTGTTATTTGGACCTATACATGTTTTTTGGATAGTTTACTTTCGTGCTTATCTTATAATTCTAGTTGTACTCAAAACTCTTTTATTATTGGATGGGCATTTCCTGCCTTTTTTCAAAAAAAATTTGAAAGTCTACAATGCTCCTAAATCATTTCACTCGATCTTTGCATCTTTGACAATGCGAAAGTGTTTTATTTCCTCATTTATGCTAATAAAAAAATAGAAGAGGGATCCAATTGCATTCTTTTTTAGTGACACATAATTACACTCAATATTTTTAAAGTCCAAACAGTTGATCTAACCCGTTTAACATGATGAATATGTTAAAATGTACCTGCAGATCAAATTTTACATTTTTTTTAATTCTTTTACTATTTATTAAGATGGGTACCAAAATTCAATGGTCTAAATATAGCTATTTTGTTAAATACTTAATAAATAGTAAAAAAAAATCAAAAAATATAAAATTTGATATGCAAGCACATTTTAATTGATATCTCCATATTATGTCTGATTTACAGCCCTAATTTGCCCTTAAACCTGTGTTTTAAAGCCTATAAATGTGGACTTTTTACTTGTATTTCGAAGAAATGTGGTACTGCTATGTTTTGTTTGGTATTTTGCAGGAAAAAGGGCGAAAAACTGGATCTGACAATTTTTCATACGGCCCGTATGATATTCCCTACGGGCCGTACAGGATCCGTCCAACCACACAGAAGGTTCCACAACAGAGGCACGAAGTCTCCAAGACAAAGCACAGGCATACGGCCCCTACGGGGTCCCCTACGGCGCTAAATTGACAAATCCAGCTGGAATATGAAATCAGCTGAAATCAAGGAGGCCGAAAAGGAAGCCTCTGCAGACGCGATCTGGGGCATTAAATGAGAGAATTACACACCAAAAAAAGGGGGATTCACCACTGGAACTTGGACAATTTTTCTTGGAGCAAAAGACAAGAGGAGGAGAAGAAGAAGAGAAGTGAAAAACGCGAGTTTGCAACGGATCTTTGGATTTTTCTATTGTTTTGTCATGAACTCTTTTATTTTTTTGTTATTTGTGTTATCTTGTGAACATGAGTAGCTAATTTACTTTGTTTCTAGGGTTAAGATGTAGTTTCTAGTTTGGCTTTATTTGCATGCTACTTGGATTTTGTGTTGAATGCTTTGTTTTTACCTTGTTGAGTAGTATTTTGATTGCTTTATTTGTGCTTGCTTGAATCGATTAGTCATCCCGTTAGATGAATGCGCACATCTAAGTGTTAGGAGCCAAGTCTATGACATTTAATCCAACCGAATAAAGTATATGAAGTAGGGTGAAACCAAGGAGTACCCGAAAGGTGAAACTTTCCTTGAGGCGAAAGTCCTTGGATACTTTTAGTAAACCAACAAGTAACTTGGATAAATTAGGCCGAAATGCGAAAGTTGAGGTTTAACGCATCTAAGAGGGAAGTATTTGAGTCCGGT
Organism: Carex rostrata; assembly: GCF_964058835.1. Classification (NCBI taxonomy): domain Eukaryota; kingdom Viridiplantae; phylum Streptophyta; class Magnoliopsida; order Poales; family Cyperaceae; genus Carex; species Carex rostrata. The sequence goes on from NC_135937.1 coordinate 8,442,505, forward strand.
AATCGGGTACTAGGCCAAAATGCGAAAGTTGAGGTTAGGTATCTAGATCTGGTCGATAGAAACCCTAGACATAAGCATCAACGCAGAAAACAGTAGCTGCAGCATTAACTCGGGGTCCCCTACGGGCCGTATGCCTCGGGGCTGAACAGAAATGAAATCTGAACCCTGGAAACGCCTTTCTATCAATTGAAAACAACTTTAATTCTCTTTTATTGCTTTTTAAACTTGTCATAAATCAGTAGAATTATTAGAATTAAATCAAACCAATTTCTCTCACTTCTAGAATCTCAAGTAATTTTAAGACGAGTCCGGTTATTTTCTTCCGTCCCTGTGGATATTGAGCATACTCATCGATAGGATAGTGCACTTGCTATCTGATTTGACAGAGTATAACAAAGGTTTAAAAGGTATAGCTTGCTATACTGAAACTTTGTAGCATATATTATGTGCGAACATTAATATATCCATTATGTTGAATAGTTTGGATCGACTATTTGAACTTTAAAAATTTTAAAAATCAAAAATGTAATTCAGTGTCACAAAAAAAAGGTGTAATTGGATCCTCCTCAAAAAAAATATCATGTTTATATTTCAAACTAGAAAAAAAAGGTTTTAGTAGCACACATATTATATTGATGTACAAAATTTGCGGTACACAACGGATTTTAATACTGGTGTCTATATACGATATTGTTGTTTTATGTACTAAGTGTTATTAAATTGTTGACTCAGACTTTAAAAATAAAATGATATGCATACATCATACATGATAACATGAACGTTGTTGGTTGATCTAAACCGTTGATTACATTTAAGGTTTCCGCTAATTCACCTCTCGTATGGAAATCAACGGCTCAAGTCCACTACCTCTCCAAGGAAAACAGGATTGAATCTTAGGGCGGCTTTCACGGTCGCTGTATCTCTCTCTATCTTCCCCTCTCCTTGCCATCATAGCCTCCCAACTCACTCTTGTTTCTCACGCGAAATAGGGTTTAGCTGACAAAAATCAAAAACAGAAAGAGAAAAAATGGGAGGAAAGAAGGAGAGAGCAGAGGGGCTGGGTCGTGCGCTCATAAAGCAGCATAACAGGATGGCACTCGAGGCCCAGGAGAAAGGCCGCGCGATTCACCTTCAAAACCGCAAAGTTCTCGAATCCTATACTGAGATCGACGAAATCGATGCCATCATAGATAACACCGATGATGCTGAACTCCTCTCCGGCGGTGGCGCCTCAGACGCCGGCCCCTCTGATCTTCTCATCTCTGCGTATGTCTATGCTTTGCTCCTCTATCCCATCCTTTTTCAGCCAATCCCTTTTTAGGTCCGATGGTTAATTAACTGCTTTATATGGTTTTCATTTATTTTGTTCAAGTGATGATGCTGGAGACATGACATCAGATGAGAGGAAGCAAGCACAGAAAGAGGAGGAGGCTTTGCATGCAAACAATCTAAAAGTTCCTCGAAGGTATACCCATTTTCTATCTTTCACTGTAAATAGGACAAAAATCGGCTCAATTTAGGGTTTAGTTGAACTTTATTGGTCATTTGGGGGGAAGTCAAGGATTGCTGGTAGGGTATAGCTATGTTAAGTATGTATTGGTAAAATTTAAATAATTGTTTTAGATTTTTGTTGATTTTTACTAAAATAAATCGGGTTTTGATGTTCTGTAGACCGCCATGGAATTCTAATATGTCAGTGGAGGAACTGGATGCTAATGAAAAACAAGCTTTCTTAGTGTGGCGCCGAAAGCTTGCGAGGTCAGATTCAAAACTTTGAATTTTCTCATTTGCTTTCTATTGATCATAATAGTTGGTTGTTTGTTTGCAGTTTTTTCAGAAATTGGTTTAACCTTTAGCATGTGGTACTAATATGTGTTGTTACTGGAAAAATATATCAGTGGTATACTGGTACTTGACCAAAACTATATGAGTATTTTTAAGCATTCATTGTTCATGTAGATTGGAGGAGAATGACAAACTTGTGCTCACTCCCTTTGAGAAAAATCTTGATATATGGAGGCAGCTCTGGAGAGTACTTGAGCGTAGTGACCTGGTATAGTTCAATTTAATGACTTTATTTGTACTTAAACTTTCCTGCCTAGAGGCATAAAATTGTGCCAGTTGATAAATATGAACCTGCAGTTTACTGGTGCTCTCCAGTAATTTTTTCCTATTGATGTTGGTATCATATTTTACTATTATTTCGTGCGGTCAGTACTGAGCTGTACAGCATGACCATGCTTTTTTATTCTATTGCTAGACTGGTGATTAGTTGAACTGTTGAGGATTAAAGGTATCCCTATTTGGCTTTGAATTAACTTACTACTTCAACAATAACAAGCAAGCCTTTAGTCCCAAACAAGTTGATAATTAATTGAAGAAAATTTATTTAAGGTAATTGAAAAAAAAATTAATTTGTGTGCCTCTATTAAATGATATCATCATCATTTGTGTAGTTCATCTTTGTTTTAGAACACCTTTAACGAAGGTGTCGACTCACACTATATTTGTACTCTGTGATTTATTATTTATTTTTTTGTAGATTGTAATGGTTGTTGATGCCAGGGATCCCTTGTTCTACCGCTGCCCTGATCTCGAGGTATGTGGTGTCATCTATGCCCATATTTTCTTTAATAGCTTTCTGTTCTTTTATATTTATCTTGAATTTTGTTTGATGAAAAGGTTTATGCTTTGGACATAAGTTAGTCGAGGCACAAATATCTGGCCGTCTCAGGGAAAAAAAAATATGTGGTTCACCCGTATTTTACTGGTGGAATATACTCCTAGCCTGACTGTATAAACAATCACTGTAGCTTGAACATGCTTATTTTTTTCTGTAAAAATACAGGAATATGCACAGGAAATAGATGAACACAAGAGAACATTGCTCCTTGTTAATAAAGCAGACCTCTTACCCTTCAATATCAGGTTAGAACATAAGTTCACTTCTACTTCCAACTGTTACATCCTGCTTCGTACAACTTCTCTTACAATAGTGCAAATGGTACAATAAAATTAAAAATCATAAACTAAGTTTGGAGTATATTCTATATTGCTATATGTTTATTTAATTACTCCTTTGGAGTACATTGCTATGTCTATTTCACAATTTTATTGTATAACGTAGCATGGTTGTTGTAATATGGCTAACCCTCATCAGACTGTATTACTATATACTATGCAATAACCAGAATATAAGCCAAAGGATCATAAGGTTAATTATTTCTTACTATTCTTATACTCCAATCAATACCTCTTTTGTATTTCACAACTGCAGAAAGAAATGGGCTGAATACTTCGATCAACATGACATCCTTTTTCTTTTCTGGTCGGCCAAAGCCGCCTCAGCTGCTTTAGAAGGCAAGACACTGATCCAAGAACCTGAGTTACAAGAGTCTGAGTTATTGGGTTTGGATACCAAAATTTATGGGCGGGATGAACTCCTGACCCGGTTGCAAACTGAGGCCGAATCAATTGTCATGGCCAAAGAGAGACCTTCATCAAGCTCGTCAACTGCATCTAACAAAAGACAAGTAACTGTTGGATTTGTTGGTTACCCAAATGTCGGCAAGAGCTCTACAATCAATGCACTGGTAGGTGCAAAAAAAACTGGCGTGACCTCGACTCCAGGAAAAACAAAGCACTTCCAAACCCTAATAATCTCTGACGAGCTGGTATTATGTGACTGTCCTGGGTTAGTTTTTCCTTCATTTTCTAGTTCAAGACATGAAATGGTAGCATGTGGTGTTCTACCAATTGACCGCATGACTCAGAGCAGGGAGGCAGTACAGGTTGTGGCAAACCGGGTTGTGCGCCGTGAACTAGAGCGGATCTATAACATAAAGTTGCCCAATCCGAAACCTTATGAACCCGAAAACCGGCCACCGACATCCTATGAACTGTTGCGGGTTTATTGTGCCTCTAGGGGCCATGTTGCATCTAGCGGGTTACCGGATGAGACCCGAGCTGCCCGCCAGATGCTCAAGGATTACATTGATGGGAAGTTGCCCCATTTTGAGTTGCCTCCTGGAATGGATACGAGTGAAACCGAGGAGGGGGATGATACCGGGTCGGGTTCAGATGATGAGGATCCGGATCCTTCGTCAGAGTCTATGCCTGATAGACGTGAGTTGGCTGATATGGAAGAATTTGATTCAGGCTCGAAAGGTAGTAAGGTTGTGAAGAAGAGAGAGAATAGGAAGGCAGAGTCACACAAGCAACACAAGAAGCCGCAGAGGAAGAAGGATCGGTCGTGGCGGGTAGGAAATGATGGCGGTGATGGAATGCCGGTGGTTAGGGTTTTCCAGAAGCCTGCTGTTGATTTTGCAGCTATAGGTGCAAGTGGTAGGGGTTAGGAACTGCACTTGTAGCTGGCGGTCGGTATTTTGGTAATATATGGCTGTCATATATACGGGCTGAATAGACAAAATGTGCCGGGAGGACGAGTAGAAAATTTGAATTTTTATAAAAAAAAATATATGGCTGCATAGTTTTTGCAGTGTTGTGGTGGGCTGTGGGTGCTGTGAGTTTTATTAAATTAAGAGTAAGAATATGTTAATCAGATATGTTTTTTATTAGTTAATCCAGATATTTTTATTCGTGTTTTTTTTTTTTAGTTTTGAATTAAGAGATTGCTATGTGATTAACTAGAACTTGCTGTATGAAAAACAATAAGTGCAATAATAAACTGAATCAAATATTGATATTAAAGTTTGCAAGTAATATGATTCATAAAACTATTTAAACAAGGATAAATTTATCAACAAATATTATAGTTGTTTTATACTTAAAATTGAGGATTAAATAATAAATTAATTATTGGATAGGTCATTGTCATTGATTTCACAATTCGAAAAATTGATTGTTCAAATAAAAAATTCAGAGATTAATTTTTCACGAAATAATAATTTGAAGACATTCCATAATATTAGAAAGAGGTGTTGGCCACAAATCAGCTAGATTGATGATAGTGTTTTGTAAAGCTTGCAGCGTTTCTCTTGATATAAGACGGTTTATGATGCATATAAGATCCGTATTTGGATTTGTTTGAGACTTTGAGTCGTCGATTTGAAATGTAAATGCGGAAAAAAGTGCCGAACTGCCAATTGAATTTAAAAGTATTTTGATAATATATACACTGACGGGGGCTTTGTAGGATTTGAGATTGAATTAGTCTGTCATGTAATTTGATTAATTTTAAATTTTAACTTGACTTAATTCGTCTTATAGATTACATTAAATTAAGGTTTGAATATGTTTGTCCGAACTCAATTTGCCTGTAGTCCTAGGTTTTGGTGAGGCACCACAACGTGAGTGAGTATTATCCAGTGTTTTAAAATGCGGTTTTGTTCATGTATGCGGAAGGCCACTGCATACCGCACATGTGGTATGCGGACGCATATGTGGATTTATATATGCAGATTTTAAAATAAAAATTCACGTATATATATATATATATATATGTATATATATTCATAGAGGAGGGCTCAAATGCATCCAAATTTTTGTGCACCCAAATGCATTCTATCTTTCAAATCTTTTTTCTCTGTTTTCAAAGTCCGAATAGTCAATCCGAACTGTTAGATACGATCTATATGTTAAGATGTGCTTGGAGACCAAATTTTACATTTTTTGAAATTTTTTTACTATTTATTAAACCACTTTGAAAATCGCTGATCCAATGGTCCAAAAAATGTAAAATCAGCGATTTATATATGCAGTGTTTTAAAATGCGGTTTTGTTCATGTATGCGGACGCATATGCGGATTTATATATGCAGATTTTAAAATAAAAATTCACGTATATATATATGTATATATATTCATAGAGGAGGGTTCAAATGCACCCAAATTTTTGTGCACCCAATTGCATTATATCTTTCAAATCTTTTTTCTCCGTTTTCAAAGTCCAAATAGTCAATCCGAACCATTAGATGCGATCTATATATTAAGATGTGCTTGGAGACCAAATTTTACATTTTTTGGAATTTTTTTACTATTTATTAAACCACTTTGAAAATCGCTGATCCAATGGTCCAAAAAATGTAAAATCAGCGATTTTCAAAGTGGCTTAATAAATAGTAAAAAAATTCCAAAAAATGTAAAATTTGGTTTCCAAGCACATCTTAATATATAGATCGCATCTAACGGTTCGGATTGACTATTCGGACTTTGAAAACAGAGAAAAAAGATTTGAAAGATAGAATGCATTTGGGTGCACAAAAATTTGGGTGCATTTGAACCCTCCTCATATTCATATTCATATTCATATATTTGAATTTATTTCCACATAATGACATAACCAACTATAGTTTTTTGACTTTTTTCACATAAATTTTAATTAAAATACAATCATATTATCAAAACAGCATGGGAGGACTGCATGGCTGCATATTCGGACCGCATGACCGCATTTTTAATCCGCATATGCGCTTTTTTATTCCGCATGACCGCATATGCGGCCGCATGGGAGGACCGCATGGGCATTCTGAGCACGGCTGCCGACCGCATTTTAAAGCACTGGTATTATCTAAGGTACTTGACTGTGTAAAATACTTGCAGCCAAATCAAAATTAATTGATATCTATTTAGACCAGTGTTGTAAATAACGGTATGCGCTTGTCGGGCAAACATAGTACTGCCAAGCAATTAGTCAGAAAAATCCGTGATAATTTAGTCGCCGCCAACGACTAAATCGGTTAAATAATTAATCTAAACTGTTGTTTTTTACAACAATGATTTGGACTATAGGAGTGTCTGCTTTGAAATTTGTATCAGATTAAAACCGATGACTCATATCTCAATCTGCAGGGTCAAGTATTGCACTAGATCTGAATTGCTCCAATGATCTTCTGTTCGGTTTACATTTTTGTATGGATGTTCGAATGGTTAGGTTAATTTGACTTTGACTGCAACACACTTATTTTAGTTAAAATGATCTTGGGTTCGATTTATATTAGTTAAAAAAATTTAGGTTTTAGTTCAATTTTGACAATTGAAAACTAAATAGACTGACATTATTTGTAAATATATTAGTCATTATTGTGTAAGTATTGTAGTTGTATCCATGCTAATATATAAATGAGTAAATTTTTGTTTGAGTGAAGATTGGGAGTCAAGTTATTCAATTATTTAATATTCATAAAGAATCTCTATTTGAATTTCGAGCCTATAATTTCTCACATTGAGAGTATTGTCTTTGCCACTAAATCAAAAAATAGTTCTCTCATAAATAAATAGAATTAAAATATCATATTATTTTTGTGTTTCAATCATACCTTGCATCATTATTTTCATTTTAAAAGTTCAAACAACGAATCTGAATCACTCAACTTGATCTCCATATAAAATAGAGTCTGCATCATCAGCATTAACTCAAAAGAGCATCTTTTGAGTTAATGCTTCTCGACCGTTTGATTTTAAATGAGGCCAATCCAATCTCTACCTATAACGCAGGGGTCCCTTAATATTAGTGTGGATTTAGTCTGCACGGATCTTAATGCAGATCAGACGGTCCATATGCATTAATTCAAGAGATTCTTTTTTGAGTTAATGGAGTGAATACTAATTCCTAGCGCTTGGAGACCAAATTTTATATTTTTTTGAGAAAAAAATACTATTTATTTAGATGGGTACAAAATTACTATTTTTTAGAAGATATAGACCATCGAAAAACAGTAATTTTGTACTTATCTAAAAATATAGTAAAATATTTCCAATAAATATAAAATTTGGTCACCGATCGTATGTTAATATGATAATTATGTCGAACAGTTCTGATCAATTATTGAACTTTAAAAGCGAAAATAAAAATATAAAAGAAATGAGGCATTTAAACGTGCTCATAATAACGAGCGAAATAGCGAGCCTCTAATAAATAGTTGATCACTATCACCAAAGTGCGCGGAGCACGGCCAAAATGAATTATGTTTGCTACTATTTAAAGAAGCCTCTTTATTAATATTTGCTTAAATATAATTATAAACTGATTAAATGAGTAGATCAAAATATAAATTTAGTAAACACTTGAAATAATTTCTGTTGCACCTTACTAAATTGAATTCTCCAGTGTCTATTTACTGGAGAGGAGAAATTCTAAATATATTTTTTTAATTAGAAGCGCGTTGCCTTTTGTCTTGGATAAAAACCAACCAGAACATTTGTGTGTCAAAGTCAAACAAACAAAGTGCACGGTTAATTATCCTCCTCGTATATATTAAATAATTTATAAATAAGGAAAAATAATGAGATAGTTTGTTTTCTATCTGTTTGAGAAAACATAATACAATAAAAATTTATTAAAGCGTGATGATATAATATAAATATGTGGATGGATAATGGCTGTCGCAATGGTTCATGCCTCCATGGTAGGATTATCAAGATTCCCCTCCACTTCCAAAGGTCGCTATTGGACCCCAAAATATAATATAATATAATATAATATAATATAATATTATCTCCTAGAAAAAAAGGTTGCATAATGCAGGAGATCTCTCTTAATCAATTTAGTACAACCACTAGTATATATAGGTGCTCATTGGATTGGAACACCCTTTAAAGTTAAACAAATCCAACTCTGCTACACAGTCACAGAGGAGATTCATGGCTACTGTTTGTTTGCTAACTCTAAAAAAGTTTGGAAGAGTGAAGCGCAAGAATTATAAACTCTTCGAACGGTTTAAATAGCGTTTATTGCATTATAGCAGAACGGTTAAAAAAAAAAAAGTGCTATGTTCATATAGCGTCGGTAGCATCATAGCTTTTATATAGCGCTATTTAAAACCCAGAGTGTGACTCATCACTCTTCTCCAATCTGCCATTATTTCCTGGCAAATGCACACAAGTCTCTCCTAATGTTGATTTACTAGTATTTACTACTCAAAACAAATATTTTAGATATTTTAACTTTAAGGGCCTTATTGCAATATTGTTAGCAAGAGTAAATTATCCAACATCATATATGTATCACTTCACCAAGCTGCATGGTCCGTGTCAAATTTTGGATATGCATAAATCAATTTCGGTTCTATGTTTCGAGAATAAATGTGTCAAACAGGCAAGGGCGGATCCAGAATTTCTGTCAGAATAGGACACTAATTAGGTTCAAATTTATTAACTTATCGGGTACATAATTGCAACCCAGTCTCTATAAACTATGATTATTAGAAAAATTTGAATACACAATTGTAACTTAGTTCGCTATTACAAACAGGCCAGGAGCAGATCTATAGTCAAGCAAGTGCTTAATCACTTCTATAATTTTATATTCAGGTTCAACAAATAACTTGGTTCCTATTGGAATCTATTTCCACCTCTTTTTGATGCTTGTGTTTCGATTATGTTAAGGATACTATTTCATTCGAATCTAAGAATTTGATTAAAGCGTTCATTGAATTTTTCTTTGATTTTTTTTTTAATTCTTGTATAGTCCAACCCCTTTATACAATCCTAAAATGTGTACATTGTGACTCAGTTAAAGTTTTACTCTGTGTTTGTAAATATTTCAGTTTAAATCTCAGTAACCAGACATTATGCATTGTATGTCCAATCAATTCAATCTAAATTTTTTAGTTCAGTCCAAAATCATGTTACAAATTTGTTTACAAAATTATGTTTGGTTTACTTTCGATCATATTTTGGAAACAACTTATCTTAATCCTAGAATCATTAATTGAATGTTTGATCCTTTTGAGTACGAGATCCAACATTCTATATTAAACTAAGTAATTTTTTTTTACCAAAAATAATTTAATTTTCTTTTGAGCCTAATTTAGTATATATACTGTCTGATTCTTAATTAAGTTAGGTTCCCTTGTGTATTTATATGTTCTCTCCATTCTATGCAAAGGAGAAACCAGCGAGGACTTTCTGCTTCAAGATTTGAAAACTCAAATTAATTTGGTTGAAAAAAACATACCATTAGCGTACATTCAATTTATAGTTTGAATGTGCATCTCATGGTTTTTAGATGCAGGGGTGGAGCCAAACTTTCAAGTTATAGGGATCAAGCGTAAATGAAAATTAAGCATATAATTTTTCATGCAGAGTTTGGGAGTCAATTTTACATTACCCATAATATTTTATTCTAAATTATACAATACATCATGTATAAGTACAAAAAAAATTGAAAATTAATGGGATCAATTAATTCTCATTGTCTATTAATAAATCCACCCTTGCTTGGATGAACATCAAATAATGTTTTGAATCAACGTAATTTTAAAACTGAATTATGATTATGAATTGTTGGATTTATGTATCTCCTGTGTGTACCACTTGGAACTAGATCTCCTGCCCCTAGAGTCACTGCGGGGTGGGCCCAGTTACTGTTAAAGGATTTAGGGTTATATGGGGACCCACTCTGCAGTGACTCTGGGGGCAGGAATTTCCTGCCCCCAGGGGGGCATACGATTCGGTTCCGTACCACTTACTGTAGCAGAGCTGGGTTTGTTTAACTTTAAAGGTTATTCCAATGAGCATCTACAGTGCTTGTACTATATTAATTAAGAGAGATCTCCTGCATTATGCAACCTTTTTCTAGGAGATAATATTATATTAATTATATTTTGGGGTCCAATAGCGACCTTTGGAAGTGGAGGGGTACTCTTTCTTTGCTAACTCTAAAAAAGTTTGGTTGTATTGAGGAATATAAATACTTGATGGCCTTAAAATATTATAATTTGTTAAGATTTTTTGTTTTTGAGGAAAAGAATTTTGTTAAGATTATTCAATTATCATTGTTACTTGTGAATATTCTGGTGTGACTCATCACTCTTCTGCAATCTCTATATTTGTCATTATTTCCTGGGAAATGCACACAAGCCCCTTCTAATGTTGATTTACAAGCAAGGTTCTAAATAGTGTTTATCGCGTTATAGTGGAAAACCTACAAAAAAAACTATAGCGAAAGCTATGCTACATAGCGTTTTATTTTTATATAAAAATTATATCATATATTTGTACTAAATATCAATATTATCTAAGTCTCATAGAACAATAAATAACATCAAATTGATTAAAAAATTATAATTTTCATATTGAACCAATACAAAGTTCAAATTGCAACTCAAAATATCCACATAGTAATACTAATATCATAAACTATCGATCTTTTTCTATTCAAAATATATTCAGCATCATGACATAATCTATCTTTTTTCTATTTAAATTTCAAAATAACCTAGACATCATGGCATAATTAACTATCTTAATCTATTCAAAATATTCAAACTAGTATCATTTTGTTACTTCAAGATATATCTTAATATATTCAATTTGAGCATTTATTTAAAGCTCATATAAATTGAAAAGAAAAAAAAAAGCTCATGTTGCATAGCGCGCTGTAGCTTCCTTATTTGATTTCGTTTGATGAATCTCTCATTTAATAATTAATAGTTTAATATAAAGCTTAGTACATCAATTGCAAAAAAAATCACAGTTAAAATCAAATCTGAGCCTTTATTTAAAGCCCATATAAATTGAAAAGAAAAAAAAAACAGCTCATGTTGCATAGCGCACGTTATCTGCGCTACACGCTATACGCTATAGCGGACCGCTATTACCGGTATAGCGTCCGTAGCTCAAATAACGCGTTTTGATGCCATAACTTAGCGTTTATGGTTCAAAAACGCTATAGCGGGCTATTTAGAACACTGTTTACAAGTATTTACTACTCAAACAAATATTTCATATATTTAACTTTGAGGGCCTTATTGCAATATTTATCCATTTTAAGTTTTTTTTTTTGTTTAAAAATCTGTAGGCACTTTTATTAAGTTAAAAGAGTTACAAATTAGCTGTTATATAAGATTAGACTACTGGAAAACATATAACTGTAAACAAACTTAAAATTGATAAATAGTGTGGTCATGTATTAAATTTTGGAATATGCATAAATCAATTTCAGTTTTATGTTTCGAGTATTCAGGAGCAGATGTATAGTCAGGCTAGAAATGCTTAATCACTTCTATAATTTAACTTTTTTTATTCAGGTTCGACAAATACCTTGGTTCCATATTGGAATCTATTTCCACCTCTTTTTTATGCTTGTGTTTCGATTATGTTAAGGATACTATTTCATTCGAATCTAAGAATTTGATTAAAGCATTCTTTGAATTTTTCTTTGATTTTTTTTTAAAATTTTTGTATAGTGCAACCCCTTTAAAGTTTTACTTTGTATTTGTGAAGATTTCAGTTTAAATCTCAGTAATCAGATATTATGCATTTTATGTCCAGTCAATTCAATTTAAATTTTCTAATTCAGTCGTAAAACATGTTACAAATTTGATTACAAAATTATGTTTTGTTTAGTTTCGATCGTATTTTGAAAACAACTTATCTTAATCCTAGAATCGTTAATTGAATAAAGGGGTCCTTTTGAGTACGAGATCCAACATTATAAATTAAATAAACTAAGTAATTTATTTTTACCACAAATCATTTAATTTACTTGTGAGCCTAATTTAGTATATATTCTTAACTTAGGTTCCCTTGTGTATTTATTTTATGTTCTCTCCATTCCATGAAAAGGAGAAACCAGCGAGCTTTCTACTTCAAGATTTAAATACTCAAATTAATTTGGTTGAAAAAAACATACCATTAGCATGTATTCAATTTATAGTTTGAATGTGTATCCCATAGTTTTTGGATGCAGGGCAAGTCAGACTTTCAAATTATAAGAGTTAAACGTAAATGAGAATTAAATATATAAATTTTGTATGCAGAATTTGAGGGTCAATTTTACATTGATAATATTTTTATTCTAAATTATACAGAACATCATGGGAATCAATTGACTCTCATTGTCTATTAATAAATCCACCTCTGCTTGAATGAACGTCAAATAATGTTTTGAATCAACGTAATTTTAAAAATGAATTATGCTTATGAATTGTTGGATTTGTTTATCTTTATTTTGCTTAAACAATTTATTTATTCATTACATGATTAATAGTGTTGTTTGATGAATTATGGGTTTCTTATTGATAGTTTAAAGATGTTATGTTGGATTGCACGTGAATATTGCTTTCATTTTTTTTACTTTAATATTTCTATTAGAAACTTCATTTATATTATTATTGTGTATATTTTTATTGTCAATAATAACCAGTTTTACTTTAATATTTAATTTTTTATCAGTGTTCTAAATAGCTAGTTATAGTTTTTTTCGAATCCTAACAACTACATTATGAGATAAAAAGTTTGCTAATTCAGCTGCGACCGCTATAGCTGTAATAGCTTACTGCTATTATTGCTATGCGCTATTGCTGACCGCTATGCTACATGAACTTCTTTTTTATTTATTTTTTACAATTCGTATGGGCTTTTGTGCTTTTGTTTCTATCTGTTCGCCATGCTAGGTATGCTAAATAGAACTCTACACTTTTATTTCTATTTGTGATTTAGTCTTGCCTTTTATATCAAAAAATATTCAAATATTAATTCTTCCTTTTGCTTGCTCTTCGTCTAATATTTACTTGTAAAATTATTACCCTTCATATCAATTGAAAACAAAAACTGATTTTGATTATTGTAATATGTAAAATGATCAAATAGATACTGACTTCATTCACTTGTAAAATTAATTGCTCTTCGTCTATTATAAACTGTAATACGATGTATAAACTATTGGAGAATATTACCTTATAGATCATTTTATTTCTTATTTGCATTATTGAAAAAAAATATAGATTTAGATTAGATGTCATTTGGTTGTTACCCAGTTTTTTCAATGTTAATAATATTGATAATTAGTAGAATTATAGAATATAATTTTTAAAATAAAAGATGTTATGTATGACAGCTTCTGCTATAGATACGCTATTCGCAATAACTCAACTAAAATTGCAAAAATATCAAAATATGATTGCTTAAGAATGATATAATTTCAACAAACTTTAATTAATAATAATTAGTAATAAAATAAAAGATATGATAAATTGGATAACCACGAATCGGATCGAAAACGGTTATAAAGTCAAATGTATTTTTTTTTCTTGTGATGTCTTTCGAGAAAGGGGAGATAGCACAATTGGCTAGAAAAATGTCCTAAAGTTGTTATACCCAAAAGTCGAGAGTTTGATTCCCCTCACGAACCTTGATAGCTACTACCAAGTTTTAAAAAAAAAATGTTTGAATGTTTCAAATTTCAATATATGTCGCTTTGTTTAGAGTCAAATGGTTTAATATTTGAACTACGAGTCTTTCATCAAATAAGCTTCTATAACATATAATTTGATTTTGTTCATATATAATATATCAGAAAATAAAATAGGTTATTAAATTTAGATATACTGTCAACGAGCACCTTTCAATGTCTCCATAACAACTAACAAGTGGCATTAGGAGGCTTGCTCGAGTTGGTGTTATTCTGACTCATGTACAAATACCTCTTTAAGCTTCATCAAGATTCGTGCATTTAATGCGACAGTTCCTCACTTTTTCAAACATAATCTATGAAAAGAAAAACATTCATTATTTTGGTCATCCGAGTAGCAAATAGGAACACACACACCTGTCAATTGTCATATAAAACTCGGTTAATCATCATTAGACCAACCGCCAGATGCCGGTTCTCCCGGTCACCATACCTTTGTGCCTCATGGGTCCCTCCCACCGGTTCTCCGCCGTCGCAAGTTCCTTTTTCACAGTAGGAACCGAACCTCCAAGAAGTAAACAGAATTTCTCAACCTTTTCCATTTCTTTCTCTTATACAAACACAAACAACTCAGAGCAGCTTTCCACATACAACCCTGTAATTTTTTTAATTTAAACATCATTCGAAACTGAAATTTGCCAAATAATTTGGTGGAAATGAAATGAACTGAACTCAGATTAACAAGTAGAAAGTAATCTGATGGATCCGACGGTCGGAAATGTCCAAACCATTCGCACAACAAAGAAAACCGTGCTCCGAGAGCGCAGGGATAAATCCCTGAACTAGTAAGAAGTGTCGGACCCACTGTCATTTGCAGTAGATGAACTAATCCGAGATTAACTAAATGAAGTGCCTTTTCGACCCGACCCGACACGATCCGACCCGACCCGAAAGATGCTGAGAACGTAAGCCTGAGCTGAACTGTCCCGACGAAAAGCTCATCAATCAAAGCCAGATAATAGAGAAATAAACTAACAACATATAAACAAATAAAAATAGAAATATTATTATTAGTTTTTTTATCATAAGATTTCAGAATTTTCTTTCCTCTCTCCTTTCTTTCGTCTCTCGTCGCTTATCTCCTCCCTTCAATCCTCCCTTTCTCTTTTCCTTCCAATTTTATTCACTTATTTTTCTCAATTCAATCCCTCCCTTTTTTTTTTTCCCATTTCGTATAGATCGCGACAGTCGATCGGATAGGAGGATACCCAATCTCTCTTTCTTTTTCTCTGATCCGAGATATATTTCTGCAAATTTACAGCATAAATTAGGACCTAGGGTTAGGGTTCGATCCATGGTCACATCGCTTGACCTCTGATCTCCATTTCTCTATCTTCAAACGCCGACCATGGATGTGGATTCGCCCATGGCGACAGAGCCTGAATCGAACCAGGAGACATCACAGGAATCTGCCTCCGGCGACACTACACCGGCTCCAGCAGCAGCACCTCCTCCTCAGCCACCTGCTCAGCCAGTTGTAGCAGGGCCAAGACCAGCACCAAATTACTCTGCAGTGAATGCTGTAATAGAGAAGAAGGAAGACGGGCCTGGATGCAGGTGTGGCCACACGCTCACAGCTGTCCCGGCAGTTGGAGAGGAGGGTAGCCCAGGGTACATCGGGCCCCGCCTTATACTTTTTGGTGGGGCCACAGCACTTGAAGGGAACTCAGCCATGCCTCCATCGCCAGCTGGAAGTGCCGGGATCCGTAAGTACTTCTATCTGACCTCTTTTTCTATGAAATGACTGCTAGCTGTGTTTCATTTGAGTGGTAATTGTTCCAAGGGGAATGCAACTTTTAGAAATAGATGAGACTACTCTTGCCTTAAGTAGTGACTTACTCATTTAATGGATATTTCAAGTAACAAATAAGTTTGAAGCTCATGCTTCCCAATTCCAAGAACATGGCTTTTTGGATATGGTTAATTCTCTCTATCTGGTTAAAGTAGAGAAAGCTGCTTGATTGTATATCGTTCTATTTCTCGGTAGAAAGTATTTCTTAACGTAAAAGTAAACATATGTAAGTTAGTGGTGCGAGTCACGTGTTACTTACACCAGCTATGTGCAAAGATGAGATAATCATTACATCATATTGCTTAATTTTCCAATATACAATTGGGAATTATTGTTTGGTAAATGAGAATTTCACGTGATGCCAATTTTTACGAGTACAATTTTGTCAACATATGGATATTACTTTTGTCTCGCAGCAATGGATTTTACCTTTTCCTCGCAGCAATTTATTTCCTCTACTGTGCAAGCAATGGTTATTTGTGTAATACAGCTGGTCAGATGAATTGAATGTTACTTTGTTAGTGGTTATTATAAGCAGAGTTCCCGGGCCTTGACAATTATTAGTTTTAACGGTAAAAGTAAAAAGATGTAACTTAGTGGTGCAAGCATCACGTGTTACTTACACCAGCTATGTGCAAAGATGAGATAATCATTACATGATTGCTTAATTTTCCAATAAACAATTGGGAATTGTTGCTTGTGAAATGAGAATTTCACGTGACGCCAATTTTTACTTTTGTCAACATATGGATTTTACTGTCTCACAGCAGTTTATTTCCTCTACTATGCAATCAATGGTCAATTGTGTAATACAGCTGGTCAGATGAATTGAATGTTTCTCTGTTAGTGGTTATTATAAGCAAAGCTTGAGAGCCTGAACATTTATTAGTTTTACTCGGACTTCTATTTTTGTTAAAAGTTTGGTTAAACTTGTAACTCGATTGAGGCAATCTAGGTTGAATAACTAATTTAATATATTTTAATACGAAACTGGAAATTTTATTTAATTCAAATTTTGCTGTAGGTCTTGCTGGTGCAACTGCTGATGTGCATTGCTACGATGTTATATCAAACAAGTGGTCAAGGTATTCTGAATATCAACATACTTAAACAATATTTCTTGTTTGTGTACTTGACCATTTCTTCTGTTGGGTACCAACTTGTACAGTTTTGATAATATGGTATCCTTCTCTTTAGTTTTATTGTCGCAGCATTTAAATCTCAATTATACCCTGAAAAGTTCTGTTATGCTGTTTTGCACCAAACAAACAAAGTAATATTAAAATTAAAACAGCATTCAAAATAAAAGAAATATAGAAATGAAAGTACTTGTTTTTCATATTCAGGCTTACTCCTTTGGGGGAACCGCCATCACCTAGAGCAGCACATGTTGCTACCGCTGTTGGTACAATGGTTGTGATTCAGGTACAATATTTTGTTAAAATATGTTCTCGGGTTCAATTTTGTAGCAGAACAACTTTTTGTGGGTATAACATAAGATTGTTTTACACTAAAATTTTAGTTCAATTAAGCAAGTAAACCCAAATGTGCTGCTCAGCAATGGAACAAGCCTTATTGTGTTCATATGTTGTCATTTGGCTTGTTCCAACTGATATATGTCCTTGATTGCTCCTGGATATCATATCAATATATAAAATCAATTTCCTAGCATATATGTGAGGTTGTTCCAGGTGTAAGCTTGTTTCTGTTTTGAATAGGGTGGAATTGGGCCAGCTGGCTTATCAGCAGAGGATCTTCATGTTTTGGATTTAACACAACAGCGCCCACGATGGCATAGGTTAGAATTGATGCAAATTCTATATTCCAATTGTCATACTAGATTAATAATATGTATACTAACAACTGGGCCTTTGTGTGCTTGAATTTAGAGTGGTTGTTCAAGGGCCTGGTCCAGGCCCACGTTATGGACACGTCATGGCTTTGGTTGGGCAGCGATTTCTGTTGACGATTGGTGGAAATGATGGTAAGTTTTGTATACTAGAGCAACAAAATTCCTAATTATACATAAAATGACAAGGTTATTGTTTTATCTTTCAATTTCTCTGTTGCTAAAACAAATAGTATGTTTGAATCTCTGCAGGGAAACGTCCATTAGCTGATGTATGGGCACTTGATACCGCTGCAAAACCATATGAATGGAGGAAGCTTGAACCAGAAGGGGAGGGCCCACCTCCATGCATGTAATAATTACATTTTGTTTTGATCAAACTTCTAACAACTTATAACTGGTCATTGTCTTGTTAGCTTTTTTCCATATTCCTTATCCATAATACTTTGGCTATTTGCATTATTTTAGGTATGCTACGGCAAGTGCTCGCTCTGATGGCCTTCTTCTGCTCTGTGGTGGCAGGGATGCAAATAGTGTGGTAAAATTTTAATCTCTCAAATGTTGTGACCACTGCATATCAGAAAATATAGTGGTTTAGAAGTTATAATCTATTAAATGCTGGCGAGAAGGTCAGGTTGTTTTGCTAGCTGGTAATTGCGCTGATGGCTCAATCATTGGCCTTCACATCTTTACTCAGTAGTCAGTACCAATAGAGATTGGCTGATTCTTTGAACCAACTGAAATTGTGTGTGTGTGTGTGTGTTTAGGGTTTTAAGCCCGAATTTGGTACAAGAGAAATTAAATTTATTTGCATTTTGAACTGATCAATCTTTTTCTGGTCAAATAAATGAAGCCCCTTTCCAGCGCATATGGCCTTGCAAAGCACAGAGATGGCCGGTGGGAGTGGGCCATTGCACCTGGTGTCTCTCCTTCCCCTAGATACCAACATGCAGCTGTAAGATTGTTTTTTCTTCTTCTTCTTCTTTCTTCAGAGATATTTAAATTGTGCTATTTCATCTGGGTTTTTTAGTTGAATTGTCAATTGTGGCTGATGACCCCATTCATTTTATGAACTTCCGAAAATTGTTGAACTTTCAATAGGTTTTTGTGAATGCACGGCTTCATGTATCTGGAGGTGCTCTTGGAGGTGGCCGGATGGTAGAGGATTCGTCTAGCATTGCAGGTTTTTTTTTTTTTCTTCCTTCACTTAAGGGTCTACTCCTGAGTTGAGAAGAAGGACAGGGAATGAAAGATAAGGAATGAATTTTTAGAGGAAGTTACGTTTGTTACCCTCCAACTGGAGGGAATAAATCTTGAAGAAATCCCTGCTATGCTTTTCCTGCTGCTGATTGGAGAATTCTGTTATCTTTTCTTAGAGTTGTGACATTTTTCTTTTTTGTTTCAGTTTTAGACACAGCGGCTGGTGTATGGTGTGATACAAAGTCAGTAGTGACGACTCCAAGGACAGGAAGATATAGTGCAGATGCAGCAGGTGGAGATGCGTCTGTTGAACTTACACGTAGATGTAGACATGCTGCAGCCGCAGTTGGTGATCTTATTTTCATTTACGGGGGCTTACGTGGTGGTATGACTTAAACCTGATCGCCTCTCTACTGATATATTCTATCAAAATTTTCATTTCCTGTTAATATTTTATAGACTATGCGGTTGTCATGATTTATGTTGCTATTTACTGGATCGGACCAGTGTTGATTTTTGTATATTTGAGATGTTGTATGGTGAAACTGGATTTTATTCTTGGTGAGATTGATTCCAATTGTTGTTTACAAGTTATGAAACTGTGATATTTATTGGTGCAGGTGTGCTGCTTGATGACCTTCTAGTAGCGGAAGACCTAGCTGCAGCAGAAACTACAAGCGCAGCCTCACATGCGGCAGCTGCTGCAGCTTCAGTAAACAGCCAGGTCGGGAGATCACCTGCAGGAAGGTATGCTTATACCGATGACAGAGCAAGGCAACCCGGCTCTGAATCAGCGCCAGATGGATCTGTGGTTCTTGGAACTCCAGTGGCACCACCAGTCAATGGTGATATGTACACCGATATCAGCCCTGAAAATGCTGTGCTCCAGGGACAAAGGTAATTACAGTGTCACTAGATTGCATTTATTTTAGAACCATTTGATTTTATGTATTGTGATGTGATTTTCTGATATTTATGTTTTTTCCACAAGAGTATTTGTTCAAGCAGACCATAATGAAGTATTGCAATATGTTTATTAAACTAGGGTGAGTGGCATACCAAAACAATGCTTTTGTTGATGATGCACTTGATGTTAGTGAGCAATACTATAATTTTTAATGGGCGAGATATGGAAAAGAATAGTGCTTTCTTGGGTTTACTTTT
Organism: Carex rostrata; assembly: GCF_964058835.1. Taxonomy (NCBI): domain Eukaryota; kingdom Viridiplantae; phylum Streptophyta; class Magnoliopsida; order Poales; family Cyperaceae; genus Carex; species Carex rostrata. Next base: position 8,462,664 of record NC_135937.1, read on the forward strand.
TCTTTTGATGACTATTACTGTTTCAAGGCAGATTATTCAATATGGAAATTAGTATGAATTAGATAATCCGCCTTGGGTTCCTAAACCAGAGGCTTTAAACTTTTGTGCTGTGCAACTTAGAGCATTCTGCTTTCGGTATAGGAGATTGACAAAAGGGGTAGAGTATCTGGTCGAGGCATCAGCGGCAGAGGCCGAGGCGATTAGTGCCACTCTAGCTGCAGTAAAGGCCCGGCAGGTCAATGGCGAAGTGGAGCAGCTACCTGACAGGGATGGCAGCTCAGAGGCTACACCTAGCGGGAAACAGACGAGCCTCATTAAAGTGCCTGAACCTGTGCTACAAAACAATAATTCTAACACAACTCCACCTCCTGGGGTCAGACTGCATCACAGAGCGGTCAGTTTTCTAGTATCACCCAAGACTTAACTTAATCATTCAGTTCAGTGCTTTACTGGTTCAGTATTTCTATGTACCAAAGCAAGACATGATCATTGAGGTTCAGAGATCTGAGACAATTGGTTTCCTCATTGTTAGTATGAAAAATGGCAACTTCTGTAAACGGTCTCTACAACAACCACCACCAAGCCTTTAGTTCCAAACAAGTTGGGGTTCTGTAAACGGTCTCTTAAAAAATAGTTAAATGTGAAAATAAAAAAAATCGCTAGGAATTTCTGATAACAGTTCTGTATTGAACCTTGGGATGGTCTATGGTATGTTCTGGTGCAGGTTGTGGTAGCAGCTGAGACAGGAGGTGCATTGGGTGGCATGGTCAGACAGCTTTCAATTGATCAATTTGAAAATGAAGGAAGAAGGGTTAGTTATGGAACTCCTGAGAGTGCCACAGCAGCTCGTAAGCTTCTAGACCGGCAGATGTCCATTAATAGTGTGCCTAAGAAGGTAGACACTACTTTCTAAATCTATGGATATTGGCTGATGGGGTTTTGTGTTAGCATTGACTGTTCCATGAAAAATTGCAAAAACCTGGAAATAAGACCAAAAATGAATTAAAGTCTATAATTAGATGCAAAGTTAAAGATAAGAACGGAACAAGAAATGTATTAGTACTTGTACTGGTGCCGTTCTACTTCCAGTATAGTATCAGTACCAATACTAATATCCCAATTATATCTCCTCAAAGGTACTGATGCCAACAATGACTATTGAAGTACCAATATTTCAGTGTTTAGCCACTTCCCCGACCATTATTCAGCCACTGTTAACTATTGGGTGTTGTTCATTGTTCAGTAGTATCAGTACTGTAACCCAGTGGTTTTTTTCCCTATTGTATTTATATTAGGAGCAACAATTTTGTTAATACTAGTTTTGATTCTGTTGTAGGTAATAGCGCATCTTTTAAAACCGCGTGGATGGAAGCCCCCAGTAAGGAGACAATTTTTCTTGGATTGCAATGAGATCGCAGACCTATGCGACAGTGCTGAAAGGATTTTCTCAAGTGAGCCAAGTGTTCTGCAGCTTAAAGCCCCTGTTAAAATATTTGGTGATTTACATGGTCAATTTGGGGATCTTATGCGTCTTTTTGATGAGTATGGCGCTCCCTCCACAGCTGGAGACATTGCGTAAGATATTATTTGAAATTTGTTGTTTTTATTACTCATTAACTATCCTGCCAAAGATATCAGTGGAATAGCTGTACTTGAACAAACTATTGCAAAATAATAAAAAAAAGGCCTTTCTTTATGTATCTCCATCTTTAGTGATGCCAAGGCCACTTTATTGTAGCTCTTACTTAGAAGGCAATAAAATCAAGTCTAAAAAAGTGAGTTTGGTACTCTGATCATAATTAGTTTTACTTTTTCTTCCAACTTCAGGTACATTGATTATCTTTTCCTGGGCGATTATGTTGACCGTGGTCAGCATAGTTTGGAAACTATTACCCTTCTCCTTGCTCTGAAGGTAGGGTTGCTAATGAGAAACAATTTTGGAAGTAAATCTTTTTGTTTTACTCTGTAATTCTGAATTTTTTCATTATATGTATGTAATATAGGTTGAACATCCTAATAATGTGCATTTAATTCGGGGGAACCATGAGGCAGCTGATATCAATGCCTTGTTCGGCTTCCGTATAGAGTGCATTGAGCGAATGGTAACTGGACATAAATTTTTTTCTCTTAGAACCAATTTGTAATGCCTAGTCAATAAAGTGGAGTCATTTCATGTGATAGGTTACAAGAACATGCAGTGGTTGCCAATTGTTTAGCATGAAATTAGTTGTACACACTTGATGGATCATGCTCAGAGAGCATCAATAGGTTTCAATTGATGTTAGGAATCTCTCTTGTTTGATTAAATCTTGTAATTAGATCTGTGATTTATTTTAAGGGGTAACACACATATCTGACCCTACTTGGTAGAGTTTGATTCCTTCCTGTTACACACCTTGAAACTATGAGAAAAAGTCAATGATATAACTGTGTGAATTGTCTAAATAATGAGAAGGCCAAGATTGTAACAGTAATATATTATTTTTGGCATAGGGTGAGCGAGATGGAATCTGGACATGGCACCGCATGAATCGGCTATTTAATTGGCTTCCTCTAGCAGCTTTAATAGAGAAGAAAATCATATGCATGCATGGTGGTATTGGTCGGTCGATAAATCATGTTGAACAGATAGAAAGTCTCCAGAGGCCTATTACAATGGAAGCTGGCTCAGTTGTCTTGATGGATCTTTTGTGGTATCAAACTCATCTTTTGATGTTTCTTCTTGTACACCATGTTTGGTTGAGGTCTAAACCATGGAATAAGGGGTTTAATTCCATGGTTTAGGCCTAAGTTATTACACCAAACAAGCATAAAATAGGCTAGCCTAGGTGCAAGCCTAAAGTTAGGCTGGCCTAAACTAAACCACCTCCCTTGGTGCCTTAATTTTGTGTTGCGTCCTGGACCCAACGTCACTATTTGCAAATTTTACTCATCTCTCTCTTCTTTAGACCTCAACCAAACATGAATAATTTAGATTGGTCTAAATCGGAATAACCGACTTAGGCCTCCTTTAGTCCTCAACATTAGTCCTCAACCAAACATCACCGTAATGCCTTACTTTCAGTTTTGTCATTTTTGGGTTTCTTTGTTTAACTTTTTTCCTTCTTTAACACAGGTCCGATCCTACGGAAAACGATAGTGTTGAAGGGTTGAGACCAAATGCAAGGGGCCCTGGTTTAGTTACATTTGGGGTCAGCTTGCTACTTTCCTGGAATCTTTTCTCTAAGCCTTTATGTGCATAAAATGACTTGCTACTATCCAGCTCATACACTTGTCTAGTGATTTGATAAATAAGCAGATAATAAGACCTTAAATGTTACTATTATGTATCTATTGAAAAAAGGAAACACCGAACATGAAAAATTGGAGTGCTATTGATGCGGTCGAGTTAAAAAACAAATCTCCAGCCATGTAAAAGCAGTACCATTTCCATTATTTTCAATTTATTGAGCTGTTTTTAAGTTAAATGTTGGTTGTGCAGCCGGACAGGGTGATGGAGTTTTGCAACAATAATGACCTGCAGTTGATAGTGCGGGCCCATGAGTGTGTCATGGATGGCTTTGAGCGCTTTGCACAGGGCCACCTCATCACTCTTTTCTCTGCCACCAATTATTGTGGTAAGGTTGCATGAATCTTTCTCGTCTTCCTGTGTAGCCCCTGAGTGGTACACGGCCCTTGTTTAAGCAAGTCTTATACAGAAACAATTGGAAGACACCAACAAACAGAGTAAATGGTATTTAACTAAATGAAGTAGTGATGACTGTTAACCTTTTTAAAAATATTATCAATTGAGATACTGGTATGATAATTCCAATTGAAGTTGGAAGCAAAAAGATGATAGTAAGATGGGTCAGTTTTTCCTTGAATTTTTGAATAGCATCACTCATGTCTTCCTCAAAAGAAAGAGAAATAGTATCACTTGTATACTGCATGAGGTTCTTTTTATGAATAAGTGGGGTTTCTTGTTACTTGCAACCAGTGTTACACTCATATTACATAGGAACCAATGAGGTATTAGTTTGCATTAATCTTTGGTTATGTATTTTGGAGTACAGGTACGGCAAACAATGCAGGAGCTATACTAGTGCTTGGAAGAGATCTGGTTGTAGTACCAAAGCTTATCCATCCTCTACCCCCAGCCATAACTTCTCCGGAGACCTCTCCAGAGCGTCACATTGAAGATACATGGATGCAGGTTCTTGTTCGGCTCTAGCATGCTGCACATGTTCATAGTACTTATCATTATATGATTTCATTCTTATTATCTATTATAATTTTCGGCCCTTTTTGGTATCAGGAGCTCAATGCAAATCGACCGCCAACACCAACCCGAGGCCGTCCCCAAGTGGCCACTGATAGAGGTTCTCTTGCTTGGATATAGTCCTATATCCAGCTTGAATCGCATCCCTCTTCTTTTTCACTCAAGGGTCCAACGAACCATGCTCTCCAGTACTTGATTATCTATGCAAGGAAACTTGGACAAGAGGTAGAAATGAAGGGATAGTAGAAGAGAGTTGTTCAGGTAAGGAATGGAATAGGTGAACCCCGATTGGGTATAGTCTTGATTCGTGCTGAGGCACGTAAACTGATGTATATATCCAGCTACTTTCAGATAGGCGCGAGTGTATGTTATTCTCCCTCCATCATAATTGAAATTATAAAATAGGCTTTTGTTGTAGTAGGTTATTCTTTCTTTTTTATTATTGTCTGTCTAGAAATTTGAGATTTCATTTTTGGAGGGTTGGTGAACTTGGTTTACTGTCTGGGGAGATGATGTATAATAGACACTCCAGCCGACCACAGTGCATTTTCTATTGCAAGTTCCTCTGTTGATGGTTGTGTACAATCGGTGTAAGTTTTTGAGTGAAAAGAGTTTTACGTATTTCTGGAAAACGAAAACAATTCAAGTTTTCGTAGTTTAGCCTTTTCTTATATAATATATTTAGAGAAGGGCGTAAAGGGTTGGTTTTGTGTATAAGATGATAGCACCCATTTTCTTAAGGTCTGTCATTGCGTAGATCCTGTCTTATATTTGATTTCATAACGCCATAAAATTCTTATTTGCGAATTGAAAAAGCTTAATTGGACCAATATTGCGTTTATGATCAACCCAGAATTGCAAGGCATCCAAGTTGTGAACGAGGAACTAAGTTCTCTTTCGTGCGAGCTCCTAACAAAGTACTCTTAACTCGAGATCAATTTGCTCTTCTGCTGCTTTGGTACAATGGGCAACACAATTGCAAGAACAGTGATAAGGAGCAGGAGGATTGCAAAACACGTCCACTTGCGGGTGTTCTTCTGCAACTTCCGTGCCACCTGGAGGCTCTGACAGCACGGCCATGTCCATAAACACCTGTTGCAGCTCCAGCAGGCTCCTCTCCAAGTCGGTTACTGTATTGTGCCGCTCCTGTATCTCTGCCACCATGTTCATCACAGTTCCTCACCCTTGCTCAGCTATTGCTTTCTTTAAGAACTGCTTCCCCTCACCGGTTGTCACCAGGGCTTCCACCGTCACTTCATCAGGCTGCTCATCCGTTATGGTGTAGTACCTGTCATGAACTCATGATGGTACTGGTACCAGATTTTTGTTCATATAGTTTTCTCTCGTAGGGACCGCACGGCATGTGCTGCATGAAGTTACCTGATAGCCTCGTTTCGGATCACCTCTATCTCTTCTATATAGGATCGGATGGCATCTGCCTCCCTGAAGAACCCATCGGGAGATGATGACTCGGTCGATTCTATAGTGCCGTTGACCGTTGTGAGTACCGGTTTCTATGTCTTCCTTGCTGTTGCACCATGAGTCTGATAAGAGGTCGTTCATCTCCTCGATCTCCTTATATTTGTGTTTATCTTTCTTCTATTCTCTCTCTCTCTATATATATAGAGAGAGAGAGAGATGGGCTATGGTGCATTGCAATGCATGAAGGGGTTTGTGCATTGGACCATAAATCTAAAATTCAAAATTCAAATGACTGATCCAAACCGTTCATCTTGTTCTCCATATTAATATGTTCTTGGAGATCAAATTTTACATTTTTCTGAATTTTTTTACTATTTATTAAGTATTTTACAAAATTGTTGATCCAACGATGGCTTAACAAAACAGTAAAATCAGCAGCCACCGTTGGATCAACAATTTTGTAAAAACAGCGATTTTCAAACCATCTTAATAAATAGTAAAAACATTCCAAAAATATAAAATTTTGTCTCCAAGCACATTTTAATATAGATTAAACATCTAACGATTTGGATCGGCCTTTTGAACTTCGGAAATCGGAGAACCGAATTGTTTGTTCCTGAGTCCAGGAACAAACGATTTAATCTTAGCCATTCTCTCTCTCTCTCTCTCTCTCTCTCTCTCTCTCTCTCTATATATATATATATATATATATATATATGTAGATGAGGGATCCAACTACCATAATTTTGAGTTACCACAAAGTTACTACAACCATTTTCTACATTTTTAAAGTCCAAATCGTTAATCTAAACCATTCAACATGATTTTTACAATAAAATGTGCTTGCAGATCAAAATTTACATGTTTTTAAATTTTTTTTTACTATTTATTAAGTATTTTATAAAAACTAGTCAAATTCAGACTATTGAATTTTGTACCCATCTTAATAAATAGTAAAAAAATGAAAAATTTGATCTTGAAGCACATTTTATTGTGGAGATCATGTTGAATGGTTTGGATCGACAAATTGGACTTTGAAAATGTAGAAAATAGTTATGGTAACTCAAAATTGTGATAATCGGATCCCTTCTCATTAATGGTTATGAAATTTAATAAATCATTGGTTTATATATACAATTTAATAAATCAATTTAAGAACATAGAGTATATTTATTGTAGTAGGTATAAACGGTCGGATACGGATAGTTAAAACTCTTATCATATCCTTATTCGTTATAATTTTTCAGATACAGATAGTCTTAGATAAAGATATAGATAGAATAATTTAAGTAATTTTTCAGATTATCTGGACGAAATCGGATAATATCCGATCCGTTTACACCCCTAACGCAGGGTTTTCGATTTATCACCGTTTGTTTGAATTTTGTGTGCTTTTGTTGGTTTTGTTATAGAGGGCCTGCGAATTATTTATGCTGAATATAAAACTCGTAAATTTGGTTATTATTTTGAGATTATATTGGCATGTGTATTTCGTAACACTTTTTTTCAGAGTGGTTTCTCTGCTGCGGGTAGGGGTGCAAACGGGTCGGATATTACCCGTCCGAATCCGGATTCGTATTCGAATTTTTGCGGATTCGGATAGTTGCGGATTCGGATACGGATACAGATTTTTTTTATGCTGATTCGGATACAGATATGGGTTGAGTTTTGGAATCGGATACGGATACGGATAATTATCCGGATCCGGATATTTTAATTTTTCGGATATCCGGATATGTTAAGACTTGAGAGAATTTTTTTTGTCTATTTATCTTTTGTATTAGAATATCTTTAAAGATAATCTTTTGTGTTGGTATTTTTAATTAAAGTTATATTTATGTTGGTGAATTTTAGTTAATTAGATATATATTTTGTAATGGTGTAGCAAGTTAATTAGATATATATTTTGAATTAAAAATCCGAATTATATCCGTATCTGTATTCGTATCCGAAAATATCCAATCCGTATCTGTATCCGTTTAATATCCGATCCGTATCCGTATCCGATTACTATCCGATCCGTATCCGTATCCGAAAAAAATACGGATACGGATATGGGTTGAGCACTATCCGATCCGTTTGCACCCCTAGCTGCTGGGTCATTCCCTCACAGCCGTCTCCAATAGCGCCTCAGCTGAATCGTCATGCAGAAGTAGTGACTCCGGAAGAGTTGCCACCAACCATTACCCGCGTTGAACTCTGCGCCCATTCTCTCTGACAATGGGGGTCACTAGGGGTGTAAACAGATCAAATATTATCTGATTTCGTCAGAATTCGAATCCAAAAAATTACTTAAATTATCCGATCCGTATCCGTATTCATATCAAAGACTATTCGTATCTTTATTCCTATCCGAAAAATTATAGTGGATAGGATACGGTTAGATTTTTAACTATCCGTAACTATCTGTATCCGACTATTTAGACCCATTATCACAACAAGTGTACTCTATGTTCTTAAATTGATTTATTAAATTGCATATACATATATATTTTGATGAATAATATGACACTATGACATGACTAGTGACTAATGTTTTGATAATATGATATATGTTTTGTAATCGACAAACTTATTATGAAAAATATTAGATCTAATTTATCAATGAAAAAAAATATATTTAGATGTTATTCTTTACTAGATTAGTAATTTATTTTTAATTATCTGAATTATATTCATATTCAATCCGTATTCGTCCGATAACCGATCCATATCCATAGCGTTTAATATCCGATCCATATTCGTATCCGTATCCGCCTCCGAAAAATTATAACAAATAAGGATACAATTTGACCATTATCCGATCCGTATCCGACCGTTTACACCCCTAGGGGTCACTCCCATGAGTCTCATCGTGGACCTCATGGATGAGATTTTATCTAATCTGTTTTGTATAATTTAATTGTCACACAAAAATATTACCGATATTGAAAACTTTATTGTAAACTTAACTTCTCAATTAAATTGTTATAAATAATTTATTATTTAAAATGTTATTACTTTGGTTTATGATATTTTCCGTTATTAAGCTTGGTTGATAGTCCTGTATAATTATAAAATAATGCTACATGTACGATATTGTTTTATTATTGTTTTAACAAACGTACGCATGTATCGTTTAACATTTAACGGTATGCGATAAGACAAAAATAGTATCGCTAAGCGATTAATAAAAAATAATCAGAAATAATCGGACATAAGTGATTAGTCGAGAAAATTCATGACAGTTTGGTCACAACTAACGACTAATCTGCTGATTAATCGATCTAAACAGACTTTTTTTATAACACTGGTCCAAATATTACTCGACTCATTTTCAAATGCATGTGTTTCAGTGTTTATCATTTATTTTTTAAAATTAGAAAGATGATAAACATATGGAGAGTTTTATGTAAGGAGTCATTTGTAACGTGTGAGTTCCAAGTTTTTAACTTCATATCATGATTGTTATGTGAGGAGTCATTTGTAATGTGTGAGTTTCAAGTTTTTAACTTCATATCATGATTATTATGTGAGAAGTCATTTGTAACGTGTGAGTTCCAAGTTTTTAACTTCATATACTGATTGTTGGAAACATATATATATATATAGAGAGAGAGAGAATGTTAACTTGTAAATTCTATTTGATCAGATAAATAAATAAAAAATCAAGCAAATTAATAAATATTTAAATTCAAATATATGTAATTTGGCTATAGCCTATAGGATATTAGAGAATAATCAATAAAATAATGATAGAAATACAATTAATTTATTAAGCCGTGCTTTACTTACATTGATGTAATATAAAGAAAATGTAACTCTCTTTGCTTTCATCCCTCTGTAATTGGTTTTATGACATAGCTGTGGTTTCTCTATTGGTTATTCTAATTACTTTCTAATACACTATTTTATTAACAAAACTATATTCTATATTTTTTCTATATTTTTCTACTTTTAAAGTCAAACAATGATTATGATAGTAGTGCCGGTGCCCGCCTCATTGCCGGTGCCACTGGTAGGGTTAATCACCGTTACAATTAAGCTCAATCAATCAATCTATTATTATTGTATTATTGTTTGAAGTTCAATGAATTGAATCAATATATCAATCTTTAATCTCAAGTCTCAAATGTATTAGATGAAGCAATTAAATGATCAATTAATTAATTAATGTAATCTTCTGCCATAGCTTGCTTCCGCACTTCTAACTTCTGTAAATCCATGTAGGCATTGAGGATGGTGGCTGTGGAGACGGCTTTGACAAATCCAAAGATCCCTGCCCCTGCCAGCTTTTGATTATTGAGAAGAGTCTTCAACAAAAATTCGATCGCCATCAGCTCAGATTAGAAATGAAGCGGAGAGGGAGATAGCGCCAGTTCTGAAGAGAGCGCCAATTATATATTGGCCCGGATCCTCTGTTACACTTCCTATGTAATGGGCTAAAGTATTTTTTTAATTGGCAATCAACGCTAGACGCGGTCATTTGTAAATTGTAATGTACTAGGGATACACCGGCAGTTATTAACAAGGACTTAAATGTAATGTGGATAGATATTTTGAGGAGGTCTCAAGGTACAAAAAAATGTGAAAGGCGCTCGTGAGGAATGTCATCTTACGTGATACAACAATCATGTGTTGTATTCTCATGAAAACTTATTATTGTGCATGGATTCTTAAATATCTCAACAGGGGCAAGGCAAGCAAGCAAAAAAAAAAATACTAAATATTTATATACTCATTAATTTAATCAATTATTTATTATTTATTTGTTTTGTTTTCTTGCCATGTTAGTCTGACTGAATGTATTGAGAATTCATTTCTTCATTATTTCTGGAAGGGATAATTAAAACAGATTAATTGGAAGTTGCAAAATTATAGCATGAAGATAAAATATCAAGGTTGATTGGATTGTTTTTTTTAACAACAATATAAGAATAATAAAAGACACAAGCGAGAGTAAAGTAAACATGCTTAATTAATACAAGAACACTTGTTTAAAGAAGAAATTATATAAAGAAAAATAAAGATTGCATCCATATTAACAAAATATGAAGAATTTTAATTTCTATCTTTCCTTCTGAACGGGAGATATTGAGAGATATTAGTGAAGAAATTTCATAAAAATCACAGCGCTTTTTTGGTCATCACATAACTAATAAAGCCAGGTATAACAAATCCCAAAACGACATCCACAATAAGGCTACTAATTGTGCCTACAAAAAAGTAAAATTAAATTAATTAGAAAGAAGAAATGCGATCACCAAATATTAGTTGTGCATGAAAAATCTAAATTGTAGACAATTCGTAATGTTTTTCTCATTAACATATAATTAAGGCTTTCGTTGATTTACTTGGACTTGTGTGAGAACATAATTAAAATGAAAGAGATTAAAAATAAAAATAACTTGAGGATGTTGTACTTACAGTCTTCATCATGAGACCCTGCCGTCTTCATAATGTACAGTATTTTATAGGCGTGAATTAGTTGTCTAGGACTAGGCATACGCGCCATCTAAAATATAAACAAAGTTCCATTAGATACTTCTATACGCAGTAATTCATATTCAAGTTAGAGTAAAGCTAGCGTGTGACATGCTCACCAAGAAAGTTTGGTGAGCATAACTCCAAAAGTATATCGGATCGACGTCAAATGTCAAATCCAAACCGTTGAAATCCATGTACTTCATGAGTGATGCATATATATGAAAAAATTTGAAAGTTTCGAGTTTATTTGCTACACGGTCAAGTGGTCAAAGAAATAATGAAAATTGAATATATAAAATAACTTATAATAAAATGTTCATTTCTTTGACCACTTGACCGTGTAGCAAATAAATTCGAAACTTTCAAAATTTTGCATATATATGCATCACTCATGAAGTATATAGATTTCAATTTTAGATGGCGCATTTGACGTCGATCCGATATACTTTTGGAGTTATGCTCACCAAACTTTCTTGGTGAGCATGTCACACGCTAGCTTTTACTCTTCAAGTTATATATGTTTTTCTCTGATATTAGTTTGAGGCATAATTTAAATTTAAAAAAAAAAAAAAAAAAAAAAAACCCGGTCTAGTTGGGGTTGATTTTGCTTGCCTTTTTTTTTTTTAGAGAGAGAGCCAATATATGTTTAATAGAAATAAGAACTCCAGAAAGAAATGGTAGCCTTAATGAATCATATTCAAAGCGATACAAAATTAATTCGGAATATGAAAAAAACAAAAATATATATAATGTTTTGTTACCTGTAAATGAATGAAGTTAAGGCTGGGAATTCCAAGCGTTAATTGTTGAAGTAATATATGATTTTTTTGAGAGAATGTGGTTGGTACGTTGGGTCATTATTTATAGACTAGTATCTAAAAATTATTGAATTTAAATTTATTTCTGTCTCGGGGTGTGTTATTTTGGAAAAATAGCAAAATCTTTAAAATTATATAAATGATAAATGGCAACGATGGATTTTTATATGGGAACTAATTATGACCCTGATATTCTTGTGAAGTAGAAGAAGGAAACTATTTATTAAAAAAATTCCATATATATATATAGCATTATATAGCTAGAAGAGGATTCCGTAAAAGAAAAGTTTCTAATTATTAAATTTAAATGGACTCATAAATCGAAATTGTAAAAAAGTAGATCCGATCTCGCCGTTCCCGAACTCGGCGACTCTCAGCTTATTTACCCGGCCCTCACGCTTCTCTCCGTGAATCGGTGACGGTGAAGGCAAGTCGCTCTCTCTCTGTCCCTTCCTCTCTATCTGTGTGGTACATACCCGGCCACTTCAGCATCGTGTTCAACTCTTTTACGTACCTGACTGCTGCATTTCATTCATTTCTTAAATCTGATATATATTTTGTGTTGTGTTGGAATGCAATTGTTTTGGATTCAAATGTCACTTGAGAAATTGGCCTGTTGATGACAATGACCAGCGCCAAGCGAGAGTTTGGTCTCTCAGTGCAAGCATTCTTTCCAGTCAAAAAATTTCAATTCTAATTCGTTTCTATTGAAGTCATTTCTATTGAATTGAATTGAAATTTTGTGCTTCTTGGTTTCATTTCCATTTGTGATGGATTCATTTCCGATATCGATGATTAAGAAATATTGGGACACTCGTCGCTTCTTCGGTAATCTTAATTTCAGCTACATCATTCTATAATATATTAGATTGATTTTGTTGTGAGAAGGAGACGACAAGTAAATATATTTAATTTTAATCTACTTTTTTTGTTTCAGGTGGAGCTGCTATGTTGTCAGCGGCTTTTGCTGCATCTTTGTACGCTGCGAGAGAAAATAGTAGATTCATCAAAGAATTAAAAAACAGTGAGAGGGGAGTCAAAGTAGGTAATAAATTATTATTATTATTATTTTTTTTTAAAACAATTTTTTTTCTTCAGATAATCAAATAAAAAACCCTTAATTTGATATAGTGATCATCGGGAAGGATAAAGAAGATCCAGAGGTTCGCTTCATCACCAGCAATGGCAAGGAAGAGACAAAGGTAATAAAAATTTTTGGCGGCCACGTCATCACCGCCGATACAGAGAAGGAACACAGTACTGGTGGCGGCACCAATACCCCAGGTAATTATAAATTACCAAAAAAGGTTGGCAGGGATTAAGTCAATAATCAAGGGATTGTCCTTTGAGGATGTGGTTCAGGTTCACTATCACGAGAAACCTGTAGGTATGATTTGATTGAAATTTAAAAAAGGATTACAACACTATGCTCTAATTAAGTTTGCCTATGCATCATTGCAAAGCTTTTTTGGTGGTATTTAGTTGTTTGGAAATTAAGGAATAGTATTGTTTCAAGAACAACTCAGTACAATCTGTTAGAAATACTATAACATTGCATTGCATTATTTTAATAGAGTTTGTATTTACCTGTAATTGTTGTAATTAACTAATTGACACTTGCAGCGGTTAATCCTGGTATCTCGACCGGCACCGGCAGCGACACCGGTACTTGGCCTATTGATTGACTGTTGAATGAATCTTAACATAGCAAAATTTAGTATGGGTATGAAATGGTAATTGCAAGATTTGGTTTTTTTTTTTTTTTTTTCAATTAAATGTTGAAGCTTAGGTTTGCTATATTTGGTATATTCAGACTATTTTTTTTACAACTGCAATGCACAAGGACAACTCTCTTGTTCATTTGAGTCAGTTTAGTGCACTCTCATATATTTCTCATGTGGTTAATTATATGCATTGGTATATATACAAATGCATATTTAGTTAAGATAACAATAGAATATTGATTATATATATATATATATATATATATATATACTAGTATCTTGTCCGTGCGTTGCAACAGGAACATATTATAATATTTAATAGAATATAAAGAGACCTTTTTGTTTAACATTCACACAAAATTAAGAAAAATATATTTAAATGGAAATAAAAGACACAAATGAGAAAAAATAGATATCGAAATAATAAATAACAATAAAAGAAACAACAACAAATTAAAAAAATAACATATCAAATTTAATATGAAAAAAATTCTTGAAGTATCATTGCTATTTAATATCTAATTTTTTCCACAAACAAGACATGTTATTAAACGATTTAGAGGAGAAATGATCTGTAAATAAACAAAATTGAGAAATATATGATTAAATGATTCAAATAAGAATTTTCTCTACATATATATTTAGATCGGAAAGATAAGATTGTTTCCATCAGCACAAGATCTGTTATTCATCTATTCACAAAGATATAGTAGCCCTGAACAAAATCCGAAAAGATATGATAGTTTCCATTTTTATTTTCGAAACTATGGAGGAAGAAAAAAAATGAAATGGAGAAAATAAAGAAATAAGGAAATAATTTAATTGCAAGAATTTGAGAGGGTACCGATTTTAACAGCTAGCTTTTTAGTTTTCACAGATCTGAGGTGAGAGAAGATATATTTTTTTGACTAAATTGTCCATTTTCAATAAGGAAATAATAGAGCATAATTTTTAAATCTTTCAAATTAGAAAGTTATCTCAAAATCTGTCAGCATTAATTATAATAATAATTGGTTATGTAATATATCTTACGCAAGGAGTGATATTTCTATAAAAGCCATTATTTTATTTAATAGCTATAGCTTGTACAAATGTTATTTTCTAAACAATATCCTACCGATAAAAAATAAATGTTTAAACAAGTAAAATAATAATAATTTCTTGATGTAATTCAAATAAAAAAAATAGAGAATCGAACCATTATATATAAAAGCATACTATATAACATAGAAGATTTCTTCAATTATAATAGAATTAATTAATATTCATTAAGATCCATACAAATTCAAACTATAAAATTAACAAATCAAGGAATCAAACATAACCAAAATTTAAAAGCATACAATCTAAAATAAAAATTATTACTCCTACAATATAAATTATAATAGGTGTCTGATGAACAATTTAATATTATTCTAACAATATAACTAAAACTTCAAAAAGTAGGAAAATCATTTAAATTAAGCATAGTAGCAACGTTATTCTCAAATGTCAGATTACGATCTTCATTTTCATTCTCCGGTTCATGGACTTGAGGGGCTTGATTGTTGGCACATGACTTGTATTTTTTTGATGCTACCACAAGTTCAAATTTAGAAGGATCTCGCTTGGTAGAACTTAATGTTTTTTTGTTTTCTTTGTCGTTGTAGCATACACTTGTTGGGTGTGACTTTTGGTTCGAGTACCAACTCGGAATTGGAGATAAAGTTGGCAATAAGTTTTTTAGCAGCTTCCTTTTTTGTGAATAGGCCATTGTTGATACTTGAATTGAAACTCATTGAGTAAACTCATTATTTCATTATCAACATCATTAGTCAAGTTAATTGGTGAAGTATCCAAGAGTGTTTTATCAATTCTCCATTGTGAATGAATCAAATCCAGGGGTAACATTGAATTTGTGAAATTCATCATGCTATGAGCGCATGGAAGATCCATTGTCGCCTCAAAATTTTCTATGCAAACGGGATTTATTGCTATAATTTATAGAATTAGGAGATCTGAGGTGAGAGAATTTTTAACAATTCAAATTTTAACAGCTACAATTTTAATTTTCACAGATCTGAGGTGAGAGAATTTTTATTTTTGGACCAAACTATCTTTTCATCGAAAAGGAAACAATAGGAAATTGGATTTCAAATCTTTTAAATTAGAAAGTTATCTTGGTGTGGACCCATGCACGGATGCACCCACATTTGTTCTTTGATTTTACTGTTAGGCTCATTTAGCTATACTATATATATGATATATTAGATTAAGCATTATATCGGAACAATTTTAAATTGATACATGTTACATCCAACCAGCCTAGCAAACACAGAGAATAAATAATTGATTTGCTTAGTGAAATGAGGTCAAATTTGAATAAGCAACTTTGCTCAGTGTTATCGAATATCTCAATTTATGCTTTGAAAAGTTGTACAAACAATATGAAAATATAAAAAAAAATATGACTTTTGAATACTACAAACAATATGAAAAGTTGTACAAACCATTTGCACGGGAAATTTTGAGACGACAATGGATCTTCTATGTGCCCATAACATGATGAACTTCACAAACTCAATATTACATCTGGATTTGGTTCATCTCGGATACAGAATTGGTAGAACACTTTTGGATACTTCACCAACCAACACGGCTAATTATGTTAATAATGAAATACTGAGTTTACTTAATGAGTTTCAATTCATGTATCGACAATGGCCTATTTACAAAAGGAAGCTGCTAAAGAACTTATTACATGCCAACTCCTTTATCACCAATTTAATGTGATTGAAGGGTTGATATTCAATTTGAAAGTTCATATTTCAATCTCAGCCGTTGACGGATCAGGACAACCACGTGCATAATATAAGAATGGATTAGTACTGCTGAATAGTCGATAATTGTTATATCCCGTAATTTTAAAACATGATTAATTATACTAATTTAAAATTTTCACTCAAATATTTTTTTAACTATTAATTATATTAATGATCATTTAGAAATTTTTATTACCAATTTAAAAATATGAACTAAAAAGATTTCGAGATAAAATGATTTGGGAAATTATGCAATTAAAATGAAAATTAGACAATAAAATAAAAACAATATATTTCGTATGATGTGATATATAAATAGAGTATTAGTTTGAAAGATAAAATATACGAATTTTCGTACCATTGAATTTATATGAAAGTTATAACTTTTGTTTAATTAGAATTTTAAAGATTTGATATTAACTATATATTTAGAAATTATGCATATATATATGTATAGAGAGAGAGAGAGAGAGAGAGAATGACTAACCTCAAATCGTTTGTTCCTGGACTCAGGAACAAACGACTCGGTTCTCTGATTTTTGAAGTTCACACGGCCGATCCAAACCGTTAGATGTTTAATCTATATTAAAATGTGCTTGGAGACAAAATTTTATATTTTTTGGAATTTTTTTACTATTTATTAAGATGGTTTGAAAATTGCTGTTTTTTTATGGTGCAGAATTTTAATAAAAAAGAGAGTCTTGTCATATCATGTCATGTGTTCCTGGGTCACTTCATTTAGTTTCGATCTTTTTACTTGAGTTGAGTATGGATCAGAAAGTGTTAAACATACAGTACATTCTAACATTATTTCAAATTCACGGACCTAATTACCATGACTTCAGTTTACAGCAAACACTATGCCTTATAAAACGCAGTTGGTAGTCTGAGATTTGATTAGCTATCGCTGCCACCCGCCACAAGAAGTACATTTGAGCTTGTGCCGCAATTTAAATTTCTAGAATCTTCTCACAACATCTTTCTAAATAATCCATACACGAATTTAATTCTGATTTATTAAAAAAATTGTTTTATTTCTATAAACATCAGAATTGTGATATAATTATATGCGTCATAATAAGAAGAAGAGTGGTGTTCGATTGCATTATATTTTAATGTTTTTAAAATTTTAAAAATCCAGCAGAATACGAATTCTGAATGGTATAAAATCTTTTTAAAAAAGGTAATATTTTACCTATCTAAAAAATAGTTAAAAATTTCCAAGAAAAAAAACTTAAAATTTGATTTTCAAACACATTTTAATATGAAAATTATGTTGATAGTTCGGATTACATGCATGCATGGACTTTAAAAACAAAAATAATAATATAAGGTATGCTTAAAGTATGAACGTTAGAGCTCCACATTTGGACCCAACTCATTTTCTATTTAGTAAATCATTTGAAACTTGTAATGGTTTGTGTTTAACTTTTTTCAAATTGAATACGAATTTACATTTGTATGGATTTTGATAAATAAGTAATTTATATGAGTTACAATATATATATATTTTTTATATTTTTTATCTCTTAAATTTGATTGATTTAGACTCTGAAAAACATATATTGTTAAATTCTGACAACCGTGATCCTCTGCTGCCACTTCGTATGTTAGTAATTGCAAGATACATCTCGGTATGAATTATGAAATAGGATATACAATAGATGTACACTGGATTCATCCGTCGGATTTAAGTCCATCAACTCATCGGTGAAAAAATAGAAAATTAATAAAAGTTGCAAAATAATGGAATGAAGATAAAATATTAAGGTTGATTGGATTGTTTTTCTTAACAACAATATAAGAACAATAAAAGACACAAGCGAGAGTGGAGTAAACATGCTTAATTAATACAAGAACACTTGTTTAAAGAAGAAATTATATAAATAAAACTAAAGATTGCATCCATATTAACAAAATATGGAGAATTTTAATTTCTATCTTTCCTTCTGAACGGGAGATATTGAGAGATATTGGTGAAGAAATTTCATAAAAATCACTTTTTTTTTGTCCATCTCATAACTAATAAAGCCAGATATACAATATGCCCAAACGGCCCACACAATAAAGTTAATTGTGCCTACAAAAAAGTAAAATTAAATTAATTTATTCTAATTAGAAAGAACAAATGCGATCACCAATATAATTATTAGTTGTGCATGAAAAATCTAAATTGTAGACAATTCGTAATGTTTTTCTCATTAATATTTAATTAAGGCTTCGTTGATTTACTTGGACTTGTGTGAAAACATAATTCAAATGAAAGAGATGAAAAATGAAATAATTTTATGAAAGAGATTAAAAATAAAATAACTTGAGGGTGTTGTACTTACGGTCTTGATCATGAGACCCTGCCGTCTTCATAATTTTATAGGCTTTAATCACTTGTCTAGGACTAGGCCTACGCCTCGGCATCTAAAATATTTAAATTACAAACTTCCATTAGATGGTTGATTTTGCTTGACTTTTTTATTTTTTTTTTTTTTTTTATTTGAACCATACTTGGCTATATATCTGGATATAGGTAGAGAGAGCCAATAGATGTTTAATAGAAATAAGAACTCAAGAAAAAAAAGAGTAGCCTTAATGAATCATATTCAAAGCTATACAAAATTCGGAATATGAAAAAAAATAAAAACATAATGTTTTATTACCTGTAAATGAATGAAGTTAAGGCTAGAAATTCGAAGCGTTAATTGTTGTAAATATAACTTTTTTGAGAGAATAGAATATGGTTGGGTCACTATTTATAGACTAGTATCTAAAATGTGTTTTTTATATGGCAACTAAAATGTGTTATATATATTTTGGAAAAATAGCAAAATCTTTAAAATTATATAAATGATAAAAGGCAACGATGGATTTTTATATGGGAACTAATTATGACCCGGATATTCTTGTCATCTTGTGAAGTTGAAAAAGGAAACTATTTATTAAAAAATCTAATAATATCCGTTCAAAAAAAAAAAAAAAAATTCCTTTGCAGATCGATATGTATAAAAGACATATATAGAAATCGGGACGGAAGGATTCCGTAAAAAAAATTTCCTGAGCCTACTTTATTGACTAGGCATTACAATTTACAAATTGGTTCTAATAGAAAATAATTTTATATCCAGCTACCATTTGCTCAATGCAATCTATACACAGAAGCCAAACAAGGCATTGATATCAACTGCCTCATGCTTCCCCCGAATTAAATGCACATTATTAGCATGTTCAACCTATATTACATATATACTAGCATCGTACATACCTGTGCATTGCAACGGAAACATATTATAAAATGAAGAGGATCAAGTGTTTTATTTACAATTTAAATTTCAAACTTTGATGCAGGTAAAGAGATTTGATAAAAAAAAAAAAAAAAATAGCTTGTAGAAATTACATCCCATAGGCAAAAGCCAAATGGACAAAAAATATTTAGTGAAAGCGAATTCGTATTAATAAACTAATTGCTCCATTTTGTGGCACTAATTATAGTTAATGTTACTAAAATTCATGCTCAATAAATGTTCTCCATATAATTAAACAACTGAAACTAAAAACAAACCTGAACATACTAATAAAAAGTAATAATTTATCTTATCAAAATCGGAGAAGTAAAAAGATTCACTACACCTTAAATCGAGTAATGCATTAAATTTGAAGATATCAAATAATTTGATAAGATATCAAATGTTGATAAAATATTTTTAAAAGATGTCAGCATTTGATATTCTTAAAATAAATTGATCATTCATCATGATTCTTAATAAGGAAATAAGGAATGAGAGATAACTGGAGAGGAGAAATAAGGAAGTGAATAAATTCATTTTCTCTTCAATTTTGTTATATATTCAATTTTAATTGTAACATATCGTGTGACAGTATGTGTGGTGAGTATATTTCTAACTAAATTTACACTTTTACACACAAAAAAGATGCATTTAATCAAAATAAGACAGATTATTTGATTGGAGGGCTGATATTCAATCCGAAATTTCATCTTTCAATCATAGCCATTGACAGATCAGGACATCTACGTGCGTAATATAAGAATGGAGATATAATGAAAAACATTCAGAATTACAACAAAGGAGTAAAACAAAGAGATTTGCTTAAAAAAAAAAAGTTATCATTAATTAGCAACCCTACCTTCAGACCAAGGAGATCTAAGAGTAATAGTTTCCAAACTATGCTGATGACGGTCAACATATATAATTGCCCAGTTAAGATATATAATCACTGCAGTCCTTGTACAGTATACGGATGAGGAGTTGTGAATACAGTTACGTACGGATAACTGTTTATGGCTTGACTCTATTGACAGCACAACCCTAGAGAAATCTTCATTCTATTATTAAGCACGTTGAATGTCCGATTTGTCAACAGCTACGATTGAAAGTTGAAATTTGAGATTTAATTTTAGCCCTCCAATTACATAATCTGCCTTTTTTTTACTAAAAAACATATTCGCCACACATAATTTGCCTTATTTTTTTATTAAATGCATCTGAATACATAATCTACCTTTTTTTTTACTAAAAACATACTCGCCACACATACCGCCACACGATGCATTATAATTAAAATTAAATAAACTTTGAAATTTAGTTTCTTTATTTTATTCATTCCTTATTTCTTCCTCTTCAATTTAGCGATATAATTATGTTTCCTTATTTCTTTCATTCCTTATTTCTCTCCTATGTTTCTATAGCTATTGCCGTGAAAAATCTAGAATATTATAAATTTTGGTTCTATATAGATCAAGATATTTGATAATAAGTTATTTGGCTTTTAGCGATTTTTTTCTTTGTTTCCTTGTTTCTCCTCTTCAGATATCTACATGCATCTCTTGTATCATTTATTTGTATCAGAATACGTTGGCCTATTCTTTTAGGGGGACTGCTATTTTCAGGGCATAAGTTCAACTATTGAGAGCAAAGAGAATTTTTTTCTTCCATGTACCAATTTTACCCTTCTTAAAGACTTTCCTATGTTTTTACTTCTATGTTCTAATTATAATCTACTATAATTAGAAAATAACCGGTTATAAATTCAAGGAAATTGTTGGCCATCGAAAATAGGAATTTGATTCTTTGTTTGTCTCAATATCTTATGTTATATTTTCTTACTCGGAATTTTCTACTGGTTTTAAAATTTAATGTTTACTTTTTGTTAGGAAGAATCAAATAAATCAAAATATCGAGAAATTGTATATGTGATTTTCAAGTACTTTTAAATTATTAACACAAAAGCAACTTAAACTTTGTACAAAAAGAAGACCAACAAATTTTAATCAAACTAAATTTACGGTACTCATAAAAAAAGACTGCTCTAAAAGCCTAAACTATTAAGATATTAATATGATTAATAAAATAAATTTGTACATGTTGATTTTTCATTTTTATTATATAATATCTAAATACGAGTTTATGGAATTTGTAAATGCTAAACTAATTCATTTGATTGATGAAATTAATATGTAAAAAATGACTTTATTGTCTTTTTGAAAATATATGAAGAAGATATTGAAGAACGGATGATATGCTGAGTTAGATACAAATCAATGTCGTTTTTTTTATTGAAATTTAAGTCTCGATAATATAAAATTATATCATTACATTGATATTGATATTGATTTTTGAACGTTATTTTTTTTTGAAGATGCATTATTTATTTTAAAATAAAATGTTTCTAATATTCTATATAACCATTCTACAAATAATCACAACTTCACATATTTATCTATTACTTATTTATAGAGAAATATTTATAGAATGCTAATTTATTTCTTTGTGGAGACAATAAGTGATTCGTCTTACACATAATTATGACCATAATGTAAAAGGAGGATAAAATAAAGTTAGTAGTGAAACACACATATCATACAAAAAATATGGTAATTCTATTAAGAGGAGGGTTCAAATGCATCCAAATGCACCCTATCATTTTTCTCTATTTTCAAAGTCCGAATAGTAATCCGAACCGTTAGATGTGATCTATATATTAAAATGTGCTTGGAGACCAAATTTTACATTTTTTTGGAATTTTTTTACTATTTATTAAGCCACTTTGAAAAGTCACTGATCCAATGGTCCAGAAAATGTAAAATCAACGATTTTCAAAGTGGCTTAATAAATAGTAAAAAAATTCCAAAAAATGTAAAATTTGGTCTACAAGCACATCTTAATATATAGATTGCATCTAACGGTTCGGATTGACTATTCGGACTTTGAAAACGGGAAATTTTTTTTGAAAGATAGGGTGCATTTGGGTGTACAAAAATTTGGGTGCATTTGAACCCTCCTCTTCTATTAAATATATTTTCAAATTTCAATTGACAATAAATTTTATATTTCCAAACATGTAAGCAAGACCTTTCTATGAAATATATTAAACTATCCTTTTATGCTACACTGCTTCTAATGTAATTTCCTAATTTACAGCCGTGTTTAATTAGAAGCAAAAATAAGAAGGGATAAAACTGGTATTTAGAAGAAAGATTTCTCTCTGCTCTCAATAGTAAAATTTTTGCCCTAAATATAACTGCAGCCATTCTAATTATTTTTTATTAGTCTATTTTTCATGAAAATATGTCATTTTGTATGAGATTTTTTTTTCTCTTATAATATATTCCGTTGCAACGCACGAGCATGATACTAGTAACTCATATATATGCTAATAAAAGAATACCATGCCGGATATAATTAAGGTTAATGGCCAACAATATACAAGTAATTAAAGTTGCACAAAGAAAGATCTATCTGCATGCATGTGCAGCTTATATATATTTATGAAACTAATTGAGTGTGACCTTGGACATTGGAGGTACGTAACCAAGTTGAGTCGCATGACATGCATGCATTGAGAAATATTGGTGGTGCTGCAAATTAAGCCTAGCCAGTTGGCGTAAATGCTCGCTCCAATAAATTTTGTCGAGCACCTTGCGGGCATGAAGAGGTGTATATATACTATCATGGATGATGTGGCTTCTAATATATACATATATATAGCTCGATGCATGGGAGAGGTAATTAATGCTAAAGCTAGCTAGTGGTGACAAAAAAATGACTAAATGCAAGCCACTACAACTACAACAAGTACTTGTAGCGAGGTGTTGGTACGGCCATATATATGCAGGAGAGGAGAGGAGAGGAGAGGAGAGGAGAGGAGAGGAGAGGAGAGGAGAGGAGAGGAGAGGAGAGGAGAGGAGAGGAGAGGTTGGGAGTTGGGAGGTCTGTAATTACCGCTCTACGGCAAGTGCAAGTGGATCTAATAATTAAGATTGATTGGGCTGTACTGTATATAAAAGCCCAGATGAAAAGAAATTAAGGGATCGATGGATGTCTGAGATAATAAAGCAAGTCTTAAAGGGCCTTAATTATATATATATCCAGATGATCGAAAAGGCCGTCACACCGCATGCTCTTACCCACATTTTGTTTTGTGGATTATCGCCATCGGAAGCTGGTCGGTCGTATTTTCTTGTTTGTTTTTAATAAGCATAAGGGGCTTAGTATATGGATGGGCCCTGAGAAGGTCGTTCGTTATTACTTCTTAATTACTATGTTGTAGGATCGATGATTTCTCTTCATTGTTAATTAAACTGTAATCTTACTACATTATTGTTTGACAGACATACTGGTTTTTTCACTAAAGAAATTGATTAAAAAAAGTAAAAATATTAGGACTTTTGCCACCATATGATTCTAACTTGATGCCAATTTCTGATCTGCTTCTTGAAGGAAAAGAGGTTTTCTTACTTTTGCCCGAGTACGTACGTAGTAAGTTGGAAAACGGATTCAAATTTTATATTAGAATTACCCGCTCCGAATTTGCTCTATCTTCTCAATTACTTGTAGCAACTCAATATATTATTCTCAATTACTTTCTAATATAACTCATTAAATTAAAGAAAAAAACTATTTTATTAATAAAAAAAGGCAAGATAATGAACAAAACTATATTCTATTACTTTTGACAAATTACAAAATAAAATTATTGAACAAAAAAAACAGCATCAACATCAATTTCACTGAACATTTAATTGAACAAAAAAAAAACAAATCTATGTGGAGTACTCCACTTCATCCATATAATACTAATTTTTTTGTTTGTCGATAAATCCATACTAATTTTTGCTATTGTATATGTTTCAAGATTCAACAATTGAACTATCTATCTTCAATCGGTAGGTCAACCTGTGGTAACGGTGACACTCACAGTGAAGTGAAGGATATCTATAGTGTATCTAAGAAATAGAAAAAAAAATGAAAAACAAAATCAATTATTCAAATAAAATTATTTAATAATATGAAATTTATTACAATCGCTTTTTCCGATTCCATTTTTTTGCGTTGTCGCCACTAGTACTACATATTTCTATTGCATTAATCTTTTCTCCCTGCTTGTGGGATTTTAAGTTTCACAATTTTTGTTACTAATCATTTAAAATTTCTCCCTGAACCAATGCTGTCGGTATTTTAAGTTTCACAATTTTTGTTACTAGTCATTTAAAAGGTTGAGATATAAAAAAAGCATAAAAGTTCTTTATCTCCATTCCATTATTAAGCACGTTGGGTGTTCGATCCGCCAACGGCTACGATTGAAAGATGAAATTTCGAATATAATCTCAGCCCTCTAATCACATAATCTGCCTTCTTTTGATTAAATGTATCTTAATAATGTGTAGAAGTCTAAATTTAACTAAAAAAATACTCGCCACACATACTGCCACACAATACATTACAATTAAAATTAAACATATTATGAAATATAGCGATATAATTCTCTGTTTCCTTATTCCTTTCTTTCCTTATTTTTCCCTTTCCAATTAAACCGGCTCCACCTTCCATTTCTATCTAAATTCAAAATCTATAATAAATATTCACTACCCAAAAACAATTAGATGGGCACTTTTATGGTAATAACTAATTAAGAAATATAATTTCCTAGGGCCTTTCACGATTATGACTGCCAATATATTATTTGGCAAGCTAGGTAGTATTTCATTATTATTTTTCAGTCTAAGTCAATTAATATTAATTTTAATTTTACAAAATTCATAATATTCTCACTTCGTATTAAAATTGAATGACAATATAAGATATTATCACATAATCGTTTCAAAACTAAGTCCAAATTTCATTCTAAAATTAACATAATAGCACCAAATAATTAATAATATTATGTGTTAACCAAATGATTATGCAGACAAAATAATCTAAAATGCATTTGAATCTCATGTAGATATTTGGTGAGCGTTAAAAAAACCTCTTTTTAGACAAAAACTTGAGCATCGATCATTAATTAAATAAAAATTTAGGTTATTTTAAATTTTGATTTTCTATTCATGGCTGATTAGTGACTAATAGTTGCTACTTGAAATTCATTTAGTTATATATGAAGTACAAGAAGCAATAAAACAATAAAAAAATATAGTTAGATCATAAATCTTGTTGTAGCAAAACACACAAGTAATAAATCGAAAAAAAAAAATATCAATGTCGGTTTCTATTTATTATTAAATCATTTATTTACTGATGATGGATTCATCAAAAGTTCAAAACCGGAACTTAACAAATAAATGACGGTTCGAGCAAAGAACTTAATAATTAAAGTCACGCACATGAAGATAGTTATGAAGTGTGCAATACAAGATGCGAATGCAAGTTTTTTTTTTAGATGTAAGTTTTTATATGTGAAAATAAAATAAAAAACACGCTATATGAATATGTTATAATTGAATTTATTTTTTATTTTTTACTTTTTATATGTGTAGGTTTAATTTAGTTTGTCAAAGTTGATTTTTTTTAATTTTTCAAACTTTTTTGAAGAAAAACTATAAATAATGTTTTGAATACTTGTGTGGTTTTTTTAATATATATGAAAATTATCATCATAGATATGGTTCAAGCAAAAAAAAACTCATAATAAAAGTTAGGCATATGATCACAATTATAAATTATGTAGTGAGTTTAATGGTTTAACAGTTTGAGGGAAATGTAAATATCTTGATCCATATGCTATTCGTAATAAATTTTGATCTAAATAATATCAGGTAGATCTAGAAACTAATAAAAACATAGCTTAGTGGAGGAATTAATTAATATAAATTAAATTAAAATGATTGAAGTGCAAATGTGCAACTCGATCCACGGATCGGTGTGCAAATAAGAAATAATTATCAAATAGTTGCTATTTCAAATGTGCAAAAAGATAACAACACAGAGGGTTTGCCCTAGCTTCAGCAGAAATAATTAAGCAAGATGTAAGAAATTTAAGACAAAGATTTAGATCATATATTTGACTTTCTCCACAAGTCGGAAAAGATAAATTACTTTTCATTCTCATGGTAGTGGGGTGATCTTTTTAAGGATGACAAAGAAACAAAATTGAGAAACTTAACACAAAACATTATACAATTTAGATTATTTTCTTGATTTTCTATAGAAAAGCTTGTAATTTATGAAAATGTAATTTGTCATTTTGTCTATTTTTTTTTTATGAAAATATGTCATTTTGTATGAGATTTTTTTCAATCTTCGTTTATAATATAACCTGTTGCAACGCACGGGCAGGATACTAGTAAATTTATAATGACATTTGAATTTTATTTGTATTATTCTATATATTAATTATGATTACTCACGCTATTTTTATTTAAGCACATGCATTCCGTTGCTTTAGAAACAACTCGACCATACAAGCCATATGAATAAAATGAATTTTGTATGTGCCTACGGCTTTTTTAAAAAAGAAAAAAGAAAAATGAACTTTGCGTGATGAACTTCTCTATCTCCTTAAAAACACTTATTGCTTGTCAATTTTATTTTGAATGAAAATTATTTGTATATTAATTCCTAGCATTAATAACTAAGATATTAGAGAAAACTAAGATCTCGTTGTGGTAACTAGCTAATGGAGATCTGAACTTAGCTGTAACAAAAAAATAAAATATAAATAAATCAAACTATAATTTAGAAATTTGAATCGCTATGGTACACAAGTTCTGTTCCTATTAAACAGCTTTGGAGATATAATCAAATTATAAATTATCAAACAAACAATCAATCGATATAAAATAAAATATAATCCAATTACCAAACACTCGCTCTCTTCTCATTTTAGGAAGCAGAGTCATAGTTTTTTGAAACCAAGTCATGGCGCGCACAAGAGAAAATTAATTATTGTTATTGTATCAATCAATCTATCAACCGATTTTTTTATATATATCCAAAACTTCAATCAAATTACAAAAAATAACCGAAGCACCGTTGAAATTCGATTTTTACCCAATCCGGTTATCCAATAACCGGATTTTATAGAAATGTCCGGTTAACCACTCCCCGGACTCAAAATGCACAAATCCGGTTAATGGTTAACCGGATTTGTGCATTTTGCCTTTTTTTTTTTTTTTTTTTTTTTTTTGAAAACATAATTTTTTTTTTGTATTAAAATATTAGAAATATTGAATATATTTCTTTGAAAACAGATATAATACAATATAATTTGATTTATTAGAAAGACTGCAACAAATAACTCGGATCAATATTTTTCAGATCAGATTTTTCGCGGCTGTAAGAAAAATTAATATATTTCTTTATGTGTTATTGGAAAAAAAAATAATAATTAGATTCTGAGTTATTGATCCCGGTTCAAAAGTCACTTCTAAGTAATTCAGAAAATATTGTGACCTTTCTAGTACATTTAATTAATAAAAAGTTGTATCTATTTTTGAAAAAAATAAAAAAACTTTAATTTATTTAATTATTATTTTTCAAAAAGAATTCTCAAAATAGATACAACTTTTTATTAATTAAATGTACTAGAAAGGTCACAATATTTTCTGGATTACCTAGAAGTGACTTTTGAACCGGGATCAATAACTCGGAATCTAATTATTTTTATTTTTTTCCAATAACACATAAAGAAATATATTAATTTTTCTTACAGCCGCGAAAAATCCGATCTGAAAAATATTGATCCGGGTTATTTGTTGCAGTCTTTCTAATAAATCAAATTATATTGTATTATATCTGTTTTCAAAGAAATATATTCAATATTTCTAATATTTTAATACAAAAAAAAATAAAAATAAAAAATTTCTGTTTTCAAAAAAAAAAAAAAAAAAAAAAAAAGACAAAATGCACAAATCCGGTTAACCATTAACCGGATTTGTGCATTTTGAGTCCGGGGAGTGGTTAACCGGACATTTCTATAAAATCCGGTTATTGGATAACCGGATTGGGTAAAAATCGAATTTCACCGGTGCTTCGGTTATTTTTTGTAATTTGATTGAAGTTTTGGATATATATAAAAAAATCGGATCTATCAATCTATCATTCTATCTATTATTATTGTATTATTGTTTGAAGTTCAATAAATTGAATCAATAAAAAAGCTATATTCTATACATTAATTATGGTTACTCACGCTATTTTTACTTAAGCACTTACATTCCGTTGCTTTAGAAACAACTCGACCATAGCCATACAAATAAAATGAACTTTGTACCGAAATTTTTATAAATACCCAAAAAAATATGAAATTACGGATCTACCCAATTTTTGAGTGGTTTATATTGATTGTTTGAACTTTGAAAATAAAAATAAAAATATCACACGATTGAGACATGAAAGACATGAAGCATTAAATATCGTAACCTTACTAACATAAAAGTATACAACAATAAAAATATTCTTCACATAATTCTATTGTTTGATTTGAACATCTAATGATATAACTCAATTAAGTAATTTCAAAATACATTTATGTATGTCTACTCTTATCTCAATTTACATTGATTATAATATTCAAATTTCAATCCCACTCGAAATCAATTCTAGCCAATAAATTTAATCAATATATTAAGATAATAAATTGTATTCTTTTTTATATTAAATTTTATTATAATATCATACTATCAAAAGCAACAAAACTAAAATATCCACAGTCAATTTATCACATCTTCATTAAAAAAAAAAATTTAAGATAGTGTCAAAAATTCTACCTATAAAGTTCTATTGAATCCAAATTGATCCTACTTAGTTGAACATAACCTGGCATTTTCAAGTGAGACAAACAATGAACGACAAATTGCTTTTAATAGATGCAGCAGATTGGTTCTTTGCTTGAGACGAATCAGTTAATCACCGGACCAAAACCGGTTATTGAATAACCGGATATTCTCTATATTTCCGGTTACCAAGTAATCGGACATTTTTCTATTTTTGGGAATTGGGTCACTGGAAAGAAATTTAAAATCCAGTTATTAAGTAACCAGATTGGATATTTTCCGAGATTCTTTTAAAATTTAAGTAGATTTCGTAATTATATATATTTTTTTAGTATTTATAAAAATTTCAGAACATTGTACGTGCTTATGGCTTTTTTAAAAAAATAAATAAAAAATAAACTTTGCATGATGAACTTCTCAACTTTGCGTGATGAACTTCCTCTATCTCCTTAAAAACACTTTTTGCTTTTCAATTTTATAAATTTGAATGAAAATTGTTTATATATTAATTGCTAGCATGAATAATATAATATAGAGATATTAGAGAAAACTAAATCAATGAAAGCTTTGGTAAGTTAATTACAAAATTGATCCGAAATTGATTAAAAATAAAATAAAAGAAATAGAAAAAAAAGGAAAAATACTAAATTGATACTAAATTCATCTGACATAAACAAATATCTTTACCATACCTATTTAAACTAATAACTATTCTATACCGCAGAATATTATTTTTATCTTTCATTTTAATTTTTTCTTGAGCGCTCCATGACTTGGTTTAAAAAAACCATGACTCTGCTTACTAAAACGAGAAAAGAGCGAGTGTTTGGTAATTGAATAAAATTTGATTTTATATCGATTGATTGTTTGATAATTTATACTTTGATTATATTTTTAGAGCCGTTTAATAGAAACTTGTGTACCATAGCAATTTAGATTTCTAAATTATAGTTTGATTCATTTATATTTTATTTTTTTGTTACAGCTTAAGTTCAGATCTCCACTAGCTAGTTGTGGAAGTTTGATTTATTTATATATTTTTTTTGTTACAGATGACAGTGATGCAAAGAAGAAGAAATTAAGCATAAATAATGAAATTGTCTACGAGGCCAAAAATGGCGATCACAATACAGAATTCACAATTGGTGAATATATTTTGCGTGTTTTGTTCTAATTCTAATATATCTAGTTAGTTCATTTAATTCAATCTAGTTCATTTATTTTACAGGAGGATATGTTGTTAATCGGAATGGTCAAGTTATAGAGATAATCGCCCTTGTTTTTAAGGGTTTTGATACAACGTACAAGCTTACTGTTACTTTAAAAAAGAGACATGGTAATGAGAAGAAAGGTATATCAATTTTGTTTCATTTGTTTCATACTTTCATTCATCAATTCTCATTAATTAATTTTCATTTCCCTTATATTAATTTTGTTATGAATTTCTTAGTTGAGGAAGCTATGGTTAAGGAGAAGGAGAATTCAACTCCAGGAGATTCTATTAAAGGGGGCCTTGAGACTAGAAAGGTTTTGATCAATTCTCTTTTTCTCATTCCCTTATAAATTTCTTCACATAAATAAAAAAAATTGTTAATTCATGCTGAGTACAGTACAGTGATTTAGATTTAGATTTATCTTCTTAGGAGAATTTAAAAACAAAAAAACATAATCACAATTACATTTTACCAATTGCATGTGTAAACTTTCTTATACTGACGACTTACTAAGTAGTACCAAAAAATGAAATGAATTCAATTCAATTGAATTCATTGTAGTTGGATCTTTTAATTATGTTACTGGCATGTATGCCTAGGCATGTATGCCGATGTATGATGCATGTAAACTGGTTTTCTGATATTTGAAGCCTAGCTTATGGGTATTTATGATATTTTTAAGGTTCTGGTTGTGTTGAACTATTACTGGTGTGGTTGGCACTTGACAGTAATGCATAAATTACAGCACTAATTTTGAAATTACTTACGAAAAAGCCTCTCTTTTAATTCTTTCTTTGTTGTAGGAGGTGGTTATGAAGAAGATTGAACAAGATTGAACAAAATTGATTCATTTGTTAAATAAAAAAAAACATTTTTGTATTTGCGAATGATTTATATGAAATTCATCACTATATGGATGATCGATGCATATATGTTGCTATATTTTAGTATTTTTTTTTTCTATAAAATTCAGTATATGAGATGATGCATATATGTTTGGTATATTTTACTATTTTTTGTATGAAATTGGTTATATAAATAAAATTTGTATCTCCAAATAGGAAATAGGAAACCATAAAACAAGCTCAAAAGGACTCCTTGGTAAGTTCATGGAATTATGGAGGTTTAAATAATTATTTAATTCTTCATGAATCTAATTCCTTTTCTTTTATAGGATTCGTTATTGCTTTTTCCATTGTCACGCTGGTATAGAATTTTAATATCATCTTTTTATATTGATTATATACTCTAATATCCTATAGCCAAAGTACCGATTTTTTTATAAATACCCAAAAGAAATATAAAATTACGAAATTTATCCACTGTCTGATTGAAATTCGAAAAATACCCAATCCGGTTAACCAATAACCGGATTTGGGAAAAACTTCCGGTTAACCATTAATCGGTTATCCATTAACCATTCAAAACAATATATCCGGTTAATGGTTAACCGGTGTTCGCGTGAAAGCGCAACGCAAGTTTCGGTACGCTTGGGAGCGTACCTTTTAAACCGCGGTTACACCTTCCGATTAGGGTTGCAAGTGCACAACCCTATCGAGGAGTATAATCGGGTATCGATCCACAGGGACGGTTTCTTTATCTAGAATTTTACTTAGCTTAGCTAAAGACTAGAAGTGAGAAAAAGGGGTTTTGGTGTTTAATTTTCCTAAGGAATCAACTCAAGCAATCACACAATGATATAGAATAGTAAATGTGCAAGAAAAGGTATAAACTGTGTTTTGATTTGGGATAAAAGGTGTTTCAAGGGTTTCAGACTTCATCTCTGATTTGCCTCTAGTGGTACGGCCCTTACCAAGTTGGTACGACCAGGCCGCACCAACCTGGTATGACCAAGCCGTATGGGGCTTGGTACGGGTAGGCCGCACCACTCTTGTAAGGGCCGTACTGGTTTACCAGAACAGAGCTTACAAGTTCGAGTTGATGCATTTCTTGCTGGTACCTCGTATTAAACTCTTGATAAAGGTTCAATTGACCATACCTAAGGTTCCTAAACCTCAACTCTCGTGTGTTGGTTCAAGATCTAAGTTTTGGATTCAATTCTTTACCTTCTAGGGTTTCTAAACCTCAACTCTCGTGTTTTGGTCCAGATCCTCTAGTTGATTGATTGGAGATCTAAGGTAACCTCTAATCTGTCGATTAGAGGAGAATTCAACCTTTCGGCTTCAATTCGATCAAGTCTACCTAAAGGGATTGGTTTGGTTGAGAGAAGGCAATGGTCACATGACCTTGTTAAGGTTGATCTACCACTATAGGCACACCACATGCAATCACAGAAACACAAAGCAATCAAGACAAGCAAATTCACAATCAATTCAATCACAAGAGTTCATACAAGATCCAAATCAAGAAAAGCAACACAAATCAAGAAAATCCATCTACAAACCCTAGAAACGAAAGTCTACTACTCACAAGTCATGGATCTGTCCAGATATACAAGAAAAGAGATAGAGAAAGTCATGAAAGAACTAGATTGAAGATCGGGAATGGAGAAGGTGTAGATCCGTCGATTCTCGCCTCTTCCTCTTCCTTGATCTTCTCTTCTTGCTCCTTTGCTCTCTTTCTCTCTTTCACTGAGCTCTCAATCTGGAATGAAGTGGAATCCCCGAAAATGGAGAGATCCCCCGCTATATATAGCCTCTGCCAAGATTTGAATTCTGTCAGGCGGCACCTATGTACGGCCCGTACCAATTTGGTACGGCCAGGCCGTACAAGGTGGGAAGAAGGCTGAAACGGCTAAGTTTGGTACAGGCCGTACCAAGTTTGGTAAGGACCGTACCAAGGTGTCCAAAAACGCCGTTTCTTCGTGTATTTTGCTCCAATCCTGCAGAAAACAAACAAACTCTCAGCAGTACCAAATTCTAAGAATATATCAATGAAATGCACATGGTTTTGACAATTTGGAACATGAATTTGGTATGAAATCAAGTCAAATATAGGCTAAATATGCGAGGTATCAACCGGAAAGTTGTTGGTTTTTTTTTTTTTTTTTTTTTTTTTTTTTTTTTTTTAATTTATAAAAACAGAAAATTTTAAATTTTTTTATTTTTTGTATTGAAATATTAGAAATGTTGAATATATTTCTTTGAAAATAGATGAAATACAATATAATTTGATTTATTAGAAAGACTGCAACAAATAACCCGATCAATATTTTTCAGGTCGGATTTTTCGCGGCTGTAAGAAAAATTAATATATTTCTTTATGTGTTATTGGAAAAAAATAAAAATGCTTAAATTCTGAGTTATTGATCCCGGTTCAAAAGTCACTTCTATGTAATTCAGAAAATATTGTAATCTTTCTAGGGCATTTAATTTATAAAAAATTGTATCTATTTTTGAAAAAAATATAAACTTTAAGTTATTTAATAATTGTTATTAAAAAGAATTATCAAAATAGATACAACTTTTTATAAATTAAATGTCCTAGAAGGATTACAATATTTTCTGGATTACATAGAAGTGACTTTTGAACCGGGATCAATAACTCAGAATTTAAGCATTTTTATTTTTTTCCAATAACACATAAAGAAATATATTAATTTTTCTTACAGCCGCGAAAAATCCGACCTGAAAAATATTGATCGGGTTATTTGTTGCAGTCTTTCTAATAAATCAAATTATATTGTATTTCATCTATTTTCAAAGAAATATATTCAACATTTCTAATATTTCAATACAAAAAATAAAAAATTTAAAATTTTCTGTTTTTAATTAAAAAAAAAAACCAACAACTTTCCGGTTAACCATTAACCGGATATATTGTTTTGAATGGTTAATGGGTAACCGGTTAATGGTTAACCGGAAGTTTTTCCCAAATCCGGTTATTGGTTAACCGGATTGGGTATTTTTCGAATTTCAATCAGACAGTGGATAAATTTCGTAATTTTATATTTGTTTTGGGTATTTATAAAAAAATCGGGCCAAAGTACATATATTTGAATTTAAATATTTAATAATTTGTGATTTTATTTGCTTGATTTTGTATGTTCTATAGCCAAGTTTGAGGTTAAATATTTATTAATTTGAGGTTTTATTTGCTTAATTTTTTATTTATTTATCTGACCAAATAGAATTTAGAAGCTAACATTCTCTATATGTGTTTCCAACAATCAGTATATGAACTCACAAGTTACGAATGACTCCTCACATAAAACTCTCCATATGTTTATAATGTCTACATTGTTTCGAATATAGCTCTGAATCAACCTCTTTTTAATTTTCAAAAATAAATGATAAACACTGAAACACATCCATTTGAAAAAGAGTCGAGTAATATATGGACCAGTGCTATAAAAGACGTCCGTTTAGGCTGATTAATCAGCAGATTAGTTGTTAGTGGTGACCAAACAGTTGTGGATTTTTCCGACTAATCACTTATGTCCGAATATGGTCGATTATTTCTGATTATCCTCGATTAATTATTTGGCGGTACCATTTTCGTCCGACGACTGCATACTGTTATACAATACATGCGTACGTTTGTTAAAACAATATCGTACACGTAGCATTATTTTATAATTATACAGGACTATCATAAACCAAAGTAATAACATTTTAATAATAAATTATTTATAACAATTTAATTGAGAAGTTAAGTATACAATAGAGTTTTCAATATCGGTAATATTTTTGTATAACAATTAAATTATACAAAATAAATCAGATAAAATCTCATCCATGAGGTCCACGATGCGACACATGAGAGTAACCCACTGACCCCTATTGTCAGAGAGAATGGGCGCATGGTTCAACGTGGGTAATGGTTGGTGACAACTGACAACCCTTCCTGAGTCGGTAATTGCGCGTGACGATTAAGCTGAGGTGCTATTGGAGACGGCTGTGAGGGAATGGGCCCAACAGCAGAGAAATCACTCATGTTTTGTAGTGAAATGGCACTGGAGAAGGAAATCGATCATACTTCCTGGATAAGATACGGCTGAGCTTACCCAGGATGCGCTGCAGCGGTAGTCGAGTGAGGGAGGATATAGCGATTCCCTTTCATGAGATGCTACGCGAAAGCAATAAACCGTTGCATCACTGAGTCAAATGCATCGAGCATATATGAGCCCGCCATGACAATTTTGTAACCTCCTAATGGGCTAGGCTAACGATAGGAGACAATTCTTGATTTTCCGACGGCCCAAAAACCGCCTTGGTTTTGCTCTATAACACTAGTTTTTAAACGTGTATTGCATATGCTTCAATTATATTCGGCCGATAAAAAAGAAAAAGAAAAAGAAAAAGAACGTCACAATCTATTAGGCTAAAGAGAACAACAGTTTACAATATTTTCTTCATATAAAAATGCATGCATAGAAGATTATATGAAACTACTAAAATTTACGTTTTTTTTAAAGGTCCAGAAAAATTACTTGTCTTACAAAAAAATAATAAGCAATGACAACTGTAAAAGAGAGAGCAAAAAAAAAAGATTAAAGTTCCTGTCACAATCCAACTCAAAATGTTCTTTGCGTTTAGCCTTTTAATTACATAATGGTTTAGTACTTCTACCAGAAAAAGAAAACTGGTCCTCTGCTTCTTTAGCACTGTTCACAACATCTGATGAGATGTTGACCTTCTCACGTAACTCAACCAAGAGGGAAGGGAAAGATTGCATCATCATCATGTGCACATATCCTTCAGTGAGTGCCAATTGTGTGAAAATTGTCTGATTTGGAAGCAATCTCAAGGCACTTCTCCTTGAGCCAAGCAGAACTGTTCCGCTCTGCCAAAATCAAAGTTGGCAAGACCGTTTCAATAGATAAATCCATCCACAACCTCTGCTCACATTGTGCCTTGAGCATTTGTAAATCATAGCGATTAATTAGAAGCTACAAATAAATCCTGGATCAATTCAACTGAGGGAAATTCAAAATCGTCAGTATATATATATAAAACGAAGTAGAGCCTTGAACACTTTAGCTTTCATGATGTGATGGATCTTGATGACATATAAGAATTTTTTTTTGCTTCAAACACGCCCTTAGGCAATTTCCATTCATACAAGAATCCAAAGTTACAGAGAACAAAGAGATTACATTTTGAACATAGGATAAGTGAAACCCAAATATGTTAACCTCTCCCTTCTACCTATACCAGCCAAATAATCTGCCAACTCATTGTGGCATCTAGATATGTATACACATTTGTAATTCGTGTGTGCTCGCAACATTTCCCAAATTGTCAGAATCTCCTTTGCCGCTCTCCAATCAGCTTCTACAGGTGGATTTGTTTGAGATACCACTTCTGCTAGGGTGCTACAATCAGTGCAAAAAGAACACTCCTCATAACCATTCCCCACAACAAACCGTATCGCCTCGAGGAGGGCTTTAGCTTCGGCCTGCAAAGAAGATGCTGAGGTGCAGTGATTGACTCCATACGCCACTAGTGAGTCCCCTGTCTGTAAAACAAAACCCAAACCCGTTTCCCAATTGTTGACCCATGAAGCATCAGTAAAGCAACATAGTGTGTTCTGCGGTACCCCTCCTGTACCAGTACCGGTACCACTACCTCCATACCCTTTAACAGTCTGAACTAGTGATGTTTCCTGTTTGATTTGTGCATGAAATTGCAAAAATTGGGCAAGAGATGGCTGTTCTCCCTGATACACTCTAGAGTACCGCCAAATTGCCCAAATTATATTCGCAAAGTTTGACCACTGGTCCGCCGTCGCCCACTCCAGAACCTCAGAAACAATATCAGGTATAGCATGTGGTAGTTGTTCTGTTCTTAGAGGCAGCGGAGTTGAAGCCCAGCATGCTCTCGCAAACGGGCATTTGAAAGCCATGTGTGCCCCATCCTCATCCTCTTGCGGGCAGATCAGACATATTGGCGATAGGGTGTGAAGTCTACTCGCAATTGTCTTGGCCAGTGGTAGTGCATTTCTGACCAACTTCCAGATAAACAATCTGAGTCGGGGCTGTATACTGCCAAACTTCCAAATTTTTCTCCAAACTCGTTGATTGCGCACTGTTGGCTGCCTCCAGGAGTCATTAAGTTCATGGTACATGTGCTTGACTGAGAATGTACCGTTTGCAGATGGATGGAAGACCATTATGTCATTGCCATTATTATTGCTAGGCGGTTGTATGTTTGACAGTATATGAATTGAGTTCTGATACCCAAATCTCTGCACTAGTTGGTCAACATCCCATCCCCCTTGCTCCAAGTCACCTAGATCTCTGATAACTAGTCTCCTATCCTCCACAGTGCCCCCCTCAAAATCCATAGCCCCTGGAAACCATGGCTGCCCGTAAACCCGACAGTCTCCCCCATCACCAATTTTCCAGGATAACAGAGGCATTAGCTTTGATCTTAGTGCCATCAGGTTTCTCCAAAAAGCCGTGCAATTGTAAGTTCTTTTGGAGGTCCATAATTCTGATCGAGGCAAATACTTTGCTTTGACTATTTTCACCCACAATGGCTCCTCTCTTTCAGTCATCTTCCACAGGGCCTTGATTAGCATAGCCTCATTCATCTGATTGAGATCTCTAATGCCCAAACCTCCAAGCTCTATCGGGGCAGTTATGGCATCCCATGCAATATACGCCATGTAGCGTTCCCCCACTTCTTTTCCCCAGAAGAAACACCTTATGATAGAGGTGAGTTTGTGCAGGACTCCTTGAGGTAACTTCACTGTTCCAAAATAATATAGAGGCACTGATTGTAGGGCTGATTTAATCATGACTAACCTTCCAGCTGGTGACATTTTCCGACCCTTCCAGGCTTGCAACTTGGACATAAATCATGATTTAATCATGACATATAAGAATAAAAGACACAAGCGAGAGTATCCGAATTCTCTTTGGAGGTCATAACATAGATTACTTATTGACTGCGCTGCATGTATAACATAAGATCCAGTTCCCCTTCTCTCTCCTAAACACAACTCGACACGAATTCGTATCCTCTGAGATATCTCAAACTTTGCGTGATTTTATGGAAAAATCCCAACCGTTTAAATACGCTCTGCATGAATCTCAAAGTACACATAATACTGACCCTCTACATCACCCCCGAATAGGCACCGGACACGTCGGATATGACACCTTCATTTTTTGTGAATAGCCTTTCAAGTTTTAGCAATTTTTATTTTAGGAAATTGAGACGCATAAATAGATGTAATTGAATTTCAGTTTGTTAATGATAGTGCCTAAGGGCTTTTCCTCAACAAAAAAGAAAAAGAAAAAAAGACTTCATCATATCTCTATTTTTTAAACATTAATAACTTAAAATTCAAAACTCAAATGTTAAAATAAAACCGTTATATTTGATTTATATCATTTTTTTTCTATGTACATATAAAATATTACGACATTTCGATTTTGTTTTGATTGTTATTAAGAGCTTGCAAAAATATATACATTGATATGGATAAATTATGAATGTTGATTTTTCAACTTATCGATTCATATAAAAACAAAATTGAAAATGATAACTTTTTATTTAAATTTAGAGAAAATAATATAGAACAGTTTTATTTGAACATATATGTTTAAAATTATATTATTAGAAAATAAAACATGAAGATATTATAAAAGCAAGAAAAATGAAGATACTGGAATCCTTTATTATATATAATTCTCTAAATAAAAAAAATCTCGATTGCCTAATGACCTTTGTGATTTTTCTTCTTTTATAACATTGTTCTCGATTAATTTACGATTGGTGTATGGAGATTAGTTTGACTTTCTCAAACGGCGGAATATGTTATCTGATGCAGACAGAAATTTACTCAAATAACTAATTATGAGGTTCCTACAGAATTCAAGTTCCTGCTCATTTGTTACCTCTTAAAAATAAATAAAAGGTTCCACTCAACTGTTATCTTACCAAAAAAAAAAAAACAAAAAAAAATTCCTACTCATCTGTTGCGGACAAAATATTTTATTTAAATTTTTTTTATTTTACAAACGAAGAGGAGAGTCTGTCCATGGCTCGAGTCTTGGAGACTAGTGACAATATGAGAAAAGTGAGACTAGAGCGTAGTAGTGTTACAATATTTTTTCTCATATTTTTAAAAGAAAATTTGCCCTTAGCAGCGAGAGAAGAGATGAGGGTCAGTCGGATTTCACTTTTTTTTTTAGACAATCACAACAAAAGTCAGCCGACATTTTTAATAATACCCAACTTTAATTATAGATTATCTTTTCTTTGGCAAAAAACCTTTGTAAATATCACTCTTTTTATTAATATCAATCAAGCTGTTGGCGGCACTTCGCCGCCAACCATCAAATTTTTTTTATAAATTATCAAACTTGCCCTCATTTCGTAGTTTTTATTAAAAATATCTAAACCTGCTACTAGATTCACAGTTTGGAGATATCGATGAAACCTGCTTCATTAATACTTTTCACCAATGTTATCAGAACCGGACCGGACATTGACCCGGTAAAGCTCCGGTTCACTGGTTTATTGGTCGGACCGGTGGGTCAACCGGTTCAATTGTTGGTTTTTTATAATTATAATATTTGATATTGAGATATTATTTCTTATTTTAATAAAGTATTAGTTGAAGTAATATTTTATGTATATAACTTAATTTGAGCAAATAAATTAACTAAATAATTAAAACGAGAATATTTATATATTTTCTAATTGGTGTACGCTAGCTTTTTACAATTTATTACATAAAACATGAAAGTGACAATTTTCTTAAAAATTAAAAACAAATAGAAAATTATTTTTACATACAAATAGAAATTTTGAGAGAGATGAATTGTAAATTTCATCTTTACACAAATAAATAATGTTACATACATGAAAAAAATAACAGTGTCTGAGAAAATAGTAGCATCATTTTTTTTTGCAATAAAAAATAAGAATTAATATTTTTTTTGTAATATACAAAAGTTAACCACTTGCTTATAATTTATTTATTTTTGCATAAGCATTCAACAATATATTGCTACAGTGTATATGAAGTAACAGGCTACTTCAGAGTTCTTTTGTCTTGAGCTATTCCCGATGCCAATTAAAAAAATATTAAATAAAAAGACTATTGGGCTAAAGAAAAGTGAGTTCTCCTGTATAACATTAATTACACTCTTGTAATGGGTCCCACTGTCATAATCTTCTTCCTCTCTTCACTTTTTTTTCTTTCGCTGATTTGTTCTGTTTTCTTCAATTTATTTCACTTCAAATTTGAATATGCTTTGAACCGGATTTTTTCTCAACTGGTTCAGCGATTTTTTGGATATAACCGGCCGGTTAAACCGGTTTTTAACGGTCCAATAGCATAAACGATTCTTTAAACGAACCAAACCGGACAGGTGGGCGGTTCCGGTTTTTCCGGTCCGACCGGCCGGTCCGGTCCGGTTCTGATAACACTGCTTTTCACTAATTAAATTTGAAAATGTACATATATCATAATTTAAAATCAAAATAAGCACCGATTGTGAATTTGGCCCTGTGATTGACATTCTCGGTCTTGTAGTTCACAATTCCATTGTTCATGCTTGCTTCCTTCTTTTCACTATCATTTTCTGTGTGAGAATTAGAACTTTATAATTGTCGTGGTAAATGAACCGCCAGCTGTAAAATAATGTAATATCCTGAAAATTTAAATTATTATTATTTATCCTTAAATGCTTTTTCGTAATAATATAATAACATATTACTGAGTTTTATTTTATAATAGATGTGTACAATTAATTTTTTCATGATGAATTCTAATTATTGTTCAACATATTAAAATTTGCTTCATGTTATAACCATGCACAATTGCACATGATGCACTTCGTTTAATTAATATAATTTTAAAAGAGAATGGAAAATTGAATTTTTTATTTAATAATTAGCTTTATTCGCATCTCATCATAAATGTACTTCTCCAATTCACCCTTTCGATTCACACTTTCTTTATATATACAAATTAAAATATCCTAATTGATAAGGCAGGCTCTTTCTCTCTCTGTTTTATAATCGAGGAGAGTCTGTCCTTGGCTTGAGTCTTGGAGATTCATCAAATAGTAAAAATATGAGAAAAGAGAGACTAGAGCGCAGTAATGTCACAATATTGTTTCTCATATTTTTTAAAGGAAAAATGCCCTTAGAACTTAGAAACGAGAAAAGAGATAAGCGTCATTCGGATTTCAATTTACAGAAAGAGAGCTGTAATTTTCTGTAAAAAAATTGAAATTCATGGGAGATAGTTTGAGCTTTTAGCGAACAAATTATTAGCAAACTTTTAGCGAACGAATCAGAAATTATGAGTGATTTACTCACCCCCTAATCATATCCGTTCAAAGCACGACTTGGATCTACTTAAAACCTACTTCGACCTATTTACTATAACTGTTTTCTTTTGTCCTTGCCAGCTGAAATTTTTATATTTACCATTCAATAAAAATATTAAATTAATAAACTACGATTTTTGTGAGAATTCAAAATTTAGCACAAATGTAATTTTACATTGAGTCCACTAACTTATTTTTTTCTCCAACTCACATCAAATAACGTGAAAATCAAAAATTGAGTCGAACCCCATATTTTTTGGGCCAATCACATTTAAAAACCATTTGAATAATCAAAAATTCAAAATTTAATTCATTTTTTCTAGTTCCGTCCCTGTCTGTATGTTCATTTGTATTCCCAGTACAGTGTCAGTAAATAAAGAATGATAAGTCTAAAAGAGCCTAGGTTTATATATAATTATCAGCATTAGTGTGCTGCATGTTGCCAGTACCCGATAAAGTAGAGAAAATTGGAAGAAATAATGTTTTCGACCCATATATCCACAAAAAATCAGGTGAAGATTAAACAAGGTAAAAAAGGGGTCAATCGAGCATCTAAAAGTACAAGTATTCTGGTTCCTTGTCATTACTGGATAGCTAGAATGACATTGAATCAGGACCTTATGGGTGACTCTGGTCGAAACCCACAGCTGATTTTAGCCCTTAATTAATTAATTACTAAAAGTGTCTTCTTATTATTTATCGAAAATCGGTAGAGAAATAAATGTTTCACATTCAAGCTAGTGTCAGTAAAATTACAAAATATCTTGGATCATTTAACCAAACTTGGAAGCACTTTATAAATCTCACATATCAAACATTCTCAATTCATGGAATGAGTTTTTTTTTTTTTTTTTTTTTTTTTTGTATGAAGAATTAAAAATGCACATACTTCAAATATATATCCAAGAGATAGTAGGCCAAGCTAGACCTCCTAAAGCTTTCAAACTTTCGGGCACTAGCATTGGCAAGAGACTATCATCCTTCACAACATTCTGCAATTAAATTGAATAAAGAGAATTATTATTTCTGCCAAGTTCCCACTTTTACTGTACATGCATATAGAAGTAAGGTCAAGCTCTGGGCAAAGAAATGAGTGTATGATATACATATATGGTTGTATTTTAAGCCTACTGTGCTATAACTTAATTGTTTCATTTTGTATTAGCTCAAGGAGCAATTAATTTTGTGCATGTATATATACACATGCAATCTACCAAAACCAGATGTATACCCTTCAAGTTACCAATAATATTACATATCTGCAAATCCTAGGAATCTCTATTCTATTATTAAGCACGTTGGATGTCCGATCCGCCAACGGCTACGATTGAAATATGAAATTTCGGATTTGATCTCAGCCCTCCAATTACATAATTTGTCTTCTTTTGATTAAATACATCTGATTTATGTATAAAAGTCTAAACTTAGTTAAAAATATACTCACCACATGTGCTGCCACACAATACGTTACAATTAAAATTGAACAAATATGAAATTTACCGATATATTTATCCATTTCCTTATTTCTTCGTTTCCATATTTTTTCTCTTCAATTAAGAAGACTCCACCTTCTATTTTTTTATTTATTTGTTTTCTTACTTTTTCTTTGTTTCTATATATATCACAATGAAAACTATTTTTTTTTATTTCCTTATTTCTCTTTCTTTGCTTCTATACATATTGCTGTGGGCAATTTAGAATATATTTTCAATATATAATATATCAATGTGTATGTGTGTGTATTCTAAATTGGAAACAAAGAAGAAGAAAAATATAAATTGAAAACAAAGAAGAATATAAATTGGAACGTGTGTGTGAATATATATTTATCTTATAATATGTGTGTGTGTATCCTATACATACACACGATAACACTTTTTATTTATATTTTTTGATATCATTACATGTTGATATTGAATTGTTGTATGATATTTGATATTAAATTCGAATCGAGCTATTATTTGATATCATTGGTACTTAAAAATAAAGAATCATCACATCATCAAATTGTTATCATAGTTCACGATTTATTAAAAATACAGAATCATATAAATTTTCTATTAACATGTGTTTTAATTTTAGATAATTATTATTTTCATTGATATATATTTTTCTTATAATATGTTCCTGTTGCAATGCACGGGTATGATACTAGTATTAATTCTATGTATTTCATTGTCTCCTTTCTGGTTCTTCTACCCTTCATTTAATTTCTTATAACGTACTCTACACACATCTGGAACAAAGCTAGGAAGGATCTTCTAGGTACGTACTACTAGAGAAACCACAAGA
This sequence comes from Carex rostrata, assembly GCF_964058835.1. Taxonomy (NCBI): domain Eukaryota; kingdom Viridiplantae; phylum Streptophyta; class Magnoliopsida; order Poales; family Cyperaceae; genus Carex; species Carex rostrata. The sequence goes on from NC_135937.1 coordinate 8,506,922, forward strand.
AGAAGAGTAAATGGGATATATATATATATAGTTTCCATGTTTCAAAGGGGTGTATCAGAGACGAGCTAAAGGGGTGCATATGATAAATTTATTAACTTTGAATTAATCTCGCATGAATCCAATAAGAATTTAATACAAAGATTTTTTGTATATATCTGCAAAGGAACTTTTTCCTTTTTTGGCACGAATCCTTCCGTCCCAATCCCTATATATATGTCTATCTGCAAAGGAAATTTCTTTTGAATATATTATTGTATTTTTTGATAAATAGTTTCCTTTCTTCACTTCACAAGAATATCTGGGTCATAATCAGTTCCCATATAAAAAAATCCATCATTGCCTTTTATTATTTATATAAAGATTTTGCTATTTTTCCAAAAATAACACACACCGAAAATAAATACAAATTCAAATTTGTTTACCTTTTTAGATATTGATGTATAAATAGTGACCCAACATCATTCTCTCAAAAAAGTTATATATATTACTTCAACAACGCTTCGAATTCTCAATCTTAACTAAATTTACAGGTAAAAAACATTATGTTTTCATTTTTTCATATTCCGAAATTTTGTATCGCTTTAAATATGATTCATTATGGCTAGCATTTTTTTTCTTCAGTTCTTATTTATGTAACTATATGGATCTATTGGATCTCTTTCTCTCTACATATATGCAGATATATAGCCAAACAAGGTTCAATTAAAAAAAAAAAATCAAACAAATCAGCCCCGGCTAGAATTTTTTTTTTTTTTTTTTGGCTTGGTTTTGAAAATTTAAATTATGCCTCTGACAAATATCAGAGAAGAACCTAACTTGAGTATGAGTGTGCATGAATGTGTATATATGGAACTTTCTAATTTAGCTTAATTTGTTTTCTTTTAGATGGCGCCTAAACCTAAACAACTGATGAAAACCTACAAAATAGTGCGCATTATCAAGAAGGCAGAGTGTGAAGATTGTAAGTGCAACATTCTCAAGCTAGTTTTTTTTTTTTTCTCTTTGATTTGAATTGTGTTTTCACACAATTAAGTCCAAGCAAATCAACGAAGTCTTAATTAAATAGTAATGTAAACATTACGAATTGGTGATTGTACGTATTTGTTCTTTCTAACTAGAATAAATTCATTAATTTATTTTTACTTTTTTTGCAGGCAAAATTTTGAAACCTCTGGTGGGTTTATTTATGGGAGCTGCTCTATTGGGTATTATTACAAGGAAGAGAAAGAGATGAAAATCGTGTTTTTTAATTATGCAATTTCAGCAATATATACTTCCCGTTAAGGAGAAAAGACAAAAATGAAAACTCTCCATATTTTGTTAATTAATATGGACACAATTCTTTTTGTTAACATCATATATATATAATTTTTGTTTAGACAAGTGTTCCTGTATTAAGCATATTTACTCTCGTTTGTGTCTTTTATTCTTGAACCACTGTTAACAATCCAATCCTTGATATATATATATATATATATTGTAATTGTATTTTCATGCAATATCAATGCAAAATGCACACTAACGATCGATCAGTCGATGGCCACTAACATTCCATTTCATTTAGGCCTTAAATCTGACGGATGAATCATTACTAATAGAGTACGTAATATTATGAAACTGTAATTTCACGATAGTCACTGTCAATCCAGTGTATATCTATTCTAAACCCTATTTCATATATATCGATGTGTCTAGTCGCATAGGAAGTGCCAACAGAGGTCACGGTTGTCAGAATTTAACAATATTTTTGTTTTTTTTTTCAAAATTTAAAGCAATCAAATTTAAGAGATAAAATATATTAAAAATACATCGTTAGTCATATAAAAGAATAAATAATATGATTCAGTAATCGGAGGTACTAGAAGGCAATTTTTTATCTATAGAAATTATTAATTAAAGTCACACGTACGAAAACAGAAAGAGTATCTGATTTTCAATAAATCTATAAAGATCTAACTCAATGAGTCCAATCCAAATATATGAATCGGTCTCAATGGTTCAGATCTATAAATATATATGTTTTTAAACAGTGAAAAAGAAAAAATTTGTATGCCACATTTCATCTTATACTAAGTGAATCTGACTCAATGTGTCAGATCCAAGTTTATTTTTTTTAATTCGGTGGAGGCCAATCCTTCTATTTTTTTTTTTTAAAAAAACAACTTGAATCTTCATTATTGAGAACGATCCATTTCTTATCTGATTTTCTGTGGCATCTAAATTTCAAATTTTCCAATTGACGTCTATTTTTTTTTAAAAATAAAATATATCTATGGATCTGGACCATTGAGACCGATCCATAAATTTGGATCGGACTCATTGAACTAGATCTTTCTAAATTTGTTGGAATCCGAGTACTATTTTTGTTTCCATACATATGAATTTAATAATTTTATAGATAAAAATTTTCCATACTAAAATGAAATTTTTTTTTTCTAACTTGATAATTCTACTATTTTACTTCACTATACTATTCTTTGCATAGTAAAAAAAAAAAAGTTGGATTAACTTTGTCTTCATATGCTATGAATTGAACTCAGTTCTCGAATTTAAATTGCGAAAATTAAAATTTATTTACAGTTTCAGTTTGAAACTTTCAACTAAATCTATTTTATGTATTAAATTGTCACAACTCGGCAACTAAACTGACACTTTTTTTCTGTGTTGGATTCAATGCGGCCGTTAATTGTATAGCCGCAAAACTAGTCGTTTTCTACCCTGTACTTTTTCTTAGCCTAATTAACTCGTTACATTTACTGATGTTTAATCTGCATTGCAGAAATCAATGAAAATATTCTGAAAATAAATGGAGAAAATACAAAGAATATAACTATAATATTTTTTTTTAATATATATATATATATACTCCAGGAACTATATAATTGGGTAAATTTAAATTGAATAAATTTTTGAGTTCTTTAAATTTCAAAATTAAGGTATACATGATATTGTGAATTTTGCAGGGAAAATGCGATAATTTCAAGCATATCATTTCTAAAATTCATAATATAATATTTACCCTTCCAAAAGTCCAAATACTCACTAATTTTAATTACCCAATTTATAATTTTTTCTAATTAAACTCTTTTTTAATTTATAATTTACCCATTCGATCTCCATTCGTGTGGTTTTGCAGCGGCAGCTAATGGACCCTAGCTTCCAGGCTGCACTGCAGAGATTCCAACATACTTTAATTTAATTAGCTTTAGCAACAGAGAAATTGAAGAGAAGATTACAAATTATATATTAATCTAGCTAGCATGAAAATTAATTGGAAAATAAAATGTGCCATCGTGGCCGCTAGCTGTTGTGTTAAATCCAAAACATGAATTAGATCCTCCGCTGAGCTGGCTCAATTCCACTTCCACCCACCCTATATAAATATATATATATTCAAAACAGAAACAAACAAGCCCACACCTCCAAAGACCTCCAAATATAAACAAGCTCACCGTTGGATCAACAATTTTCAAAGTGTCTTAATAAATTGTAAAAAATTCAGAAAAATGTAAAATTTTGTCTCCTAGCACATATTAATATGGAGAACAAGATGAACGGTTCGGATCGACGTTTTGGATTTTGAAATTTCAAATTTGGACCGTATACATATCAGACCATATACACACGAATGCACATTACACTACTACATAATAAGTGATTATACACGGTCATAAACAGGGGAGCTACACGGATTTCCTGCCGTGTGGAAATTGGTCGAAATTAGAAGATTAATAAATTAATTTTAATGCATTCATTTTTTGAACGTTTTTTGACCACTTGACTTTATACTAAATTAATTCGAATATTTAAAATTTTCACATGTAGACACATCACTCGTAAGATAGGCGGATTTCAACGGTTCGGATTCGTCATTTAAAATACATACAAATATTCGAATACATACAAATATAATTAAAAATATATTGTTAGTCATATAAATTAATTATTTTATCAAAATACATACAAATATAATTTCATATTCAATCCGAAAAAAATTAAACACAACCCATTACAAGTTTCAAATGATTTACTAAACAGAATATTGTAAAGCAAATTTTGTCGTGTAATGGACATGTTACACATATTAAATATATCACATTTTGATAAATCAAGTTTCTCAAAGTAGGATCCATAAACTGCCACTTGTCCCACCTTCTTAGTGTACCAGAAAAGGGGGGAAAGAAATCACAACACTATTTGGAGGATGTCAATTCCCACAAAATGAAAATGCCGGATTTTATTGTTGCTGTTACTCCTTTTATCACAAAATAGGTCCCAAAAATACCTCTAGTATCAACTGCAAAAGAGCAAAAAAAAAAAAACAAAACAATAATAATTCTAATAAGACAAGTGGCTAATCAATTCTTACTTGTGCATGGAAATCAAGATTTCATTCAGCTCATAATGTTTTTCTCATTAATAATTAATTAAGCCTTCATCGATTTAATTGAACTAATCGTGTGAAAACATAAAATTCAAACCAAATAGATCAAAATGGTAGCCAAAGAATGTTGTATGTACATTTTTTCCATTCCGTCTTGATACTCTGCATTATTCCAATATTCTTTGTCAGTCGTCTAGGCGCCATCTAAAAAAATAAAAACAAAAACAAAGCTAATTAGAAAATTCTATTACATGTACATCTATGCGCACACATTCATATTCAAGTTAGGTTCTTCTCTCATATTTGAAAGAGGCATAAATTAAATTTACCAAATGAAAAGAAAAAAAAATTAATAAGAAACCAAGAAAAAAATGCCAGCCTTAATGAACCGTATTCAAAATGATATAAAATACAGAATTTTAACTGGAAGAAACAAAAAACATAATGTTTTTACCTGATGATGTATGGAGGATAAAAGGTTTAGGAATATTAAGGTAAGGAAGCGTTGTTTAAGTATGAACTTTCTTAAGAAAAAATATCGGTAGGTCACTATTTATATTAATTAAAATTGTTGAATTTTAATTTTGTGTTATTTTTGGCAAAATAGCAATCTCTCTCTCTCTCTCTATATATAGAGAGAGTATATATGTAGAGAGAGAGAGTGGAAATCAAACATGCAAATCATATGTTTGGTTAAAAATAAGAGCAATGTTTTTTTAGTAAATATTGAAGATCAAGGCATTTAATTTATTTAACATTTACAAGGATTTTTTATTAGAAATTTAAACTTGAACCTTTTATAAAAAAAATAGCATCTTTCATACTAGATCAAATACTAGTTCTAAATATAAAAATAATGCATTCGTGAGAACCAACTATTAATTCAACTGTTTTTTTTTCTTTTTCAATTAAATGTTGATGTTGATGCTTTTTTTTTTCAATGTAAAAAAAATTATGATGTCTTGTAATTTCAAAAGCAATAGAATATAGTTTTGTTGGTATCTTGTTTTTTTTTATTAATAAAATAGTGTCTTTATTAATTGAATGAGAGTTATATTAGAAAGTTATTGTATATTCACTTGATTGTTTTATAACTAAATTGGTCATTTATGAAAAAGAACCAGTTGAGAATTGTGACTGGACCGGACAACATAAATGCTTCTGTCTTTTTTTCACACATTCAAAACCTCTCATTCTTGAGTTTAATCAAAGTTTAAGCTCTAACTGTGGCAAGCAGGGTTCACTTTATTGTTGCATATTACATGCTGAAGATACATGCTGAGGGATATATATATATTTTTTTTAATATTGATGTAATCTTGTCTTGTAGTTAAGACATGCATTACAGCTTGTTGGTATATCTATAGTTATAAAGTCAAGAATACTGTCTTTTTCACAGATGCATCACCTGTTTTAATTATTTGTGCATATGAATTACTTGAATAAGATTAATATAATAAAGTAGGTTCGTAGATGCTGGTAAAAATGTCAAAAAATATTATTCTACCATCTTAACGCATCATAAAATCATTCAATATGATCATATCAAATTTAAAATGAAATAACCATACTCACAATTACAGGCTCACAGCACTACGTCTATTAAATATTTTTTATTTGCTGAAACCGATTACGTGATTCAGAAAAGTTGAAGAAGTCGTAAGAACAATTTTACCTGTTCTTATTTTGGGACTTCATCTTGAGTTAACAGTAAAAAAGTGCGATAACTGTCGTCTAGAAAATTTTGCTTATATCTTGCTCAATGTAAGATTTTTCTCAATTTTTAAAAAAGCAAATCATGATACACGAATTACTCTTTGCATGTATGGAATTCATCATTTTTTGTCAAAATTGTGTCGGCACATGACTAGACGAAGCTTCGGCGAGATTGTTTCATCAATTAATTAATAGCCTGAATATAATGAGAGTAATTTTAAAATATGCACACAGTGATCTGATTCGCGGTAAAATCTTGAGATAGTTTCATCAAATACTTCTTGCATCTGCCCTGACGGACACAATAGATAAAAGAGAGTAGCATTCATAGGATATATATTTTCCTCCATTTCTTTTTCTATTTTTTTTATTAATATCCAAAAATATATATTAATTTCAAAAACTACCCACGTTTTCGTTCGATTTACAAAACTAATCACACTGGTAGTATTTTTACCGGTTTTGATCAATCTTTCCAGTAACAAAACATTGAACCGATGATTTTATCACTGGTGCTTATCAAAGTTAGAGATATATATCTCTCAGATGCGAAATCAAATGTTAAGATATATATTATTTTATTTTATAGTTATTTTTTATCCAAGATTATAAAAATTTAATCGCCGATAATTCTAAATTATTTTTTATTACGAAGAATTCTAATTAGATATATATAATTTTATTTTATGATTATTCTCTATTTTATCATTTTTAATATATTCGTTAGTGTGAATTTTCTATATATTTAAAATTTGATCTTCAAATATATTTTTATATGCTAATCGATCCTTTAGTATGCATATTACAACGAGAGATATCTTAAATTTTGAGTTGATACGTGGAAAATTCGGATGATTCAAATTCTTTATGCATGCATGATTCAAATTTGAGACATCTCATGGGATACGGACTCTATTACCGTAGCTTCACTCATTAGCCACTAATAATATTTTTTTAATGAAAATACAAAAAAAAAAAAAAAAAAAAAAATCTAGATTGATATTAGTTTTCCGTTGAAAGAAATCCAACCGTAACACTTGGTTCTTTTTTTCATGGAAAAGCCGAATGACACGACCAATGATAAAAGAATTTCAAACTTTATATGAAGGGAAATCGAAAGAGAAAAATGAAAAGCGCTGTAGAAAAAGAAAAGTGAAGAACAACGACTGACACGAGCACTGCCCGCGCGGCGTACTTCCTGCCTCAACCTCTTACACGTGTCTTTTTTGCTTCAAAAAATAAAACAGATCTTTTTCTCGTTCATAAAATAAAAAATAAAAATCTCAATCTCAATCTCAATCTCCTTCTGGGTTGTGGGCTTGTGGCTAGCAGGCCGGGTAGATAAGAATCCGTTTTCCCTAAAGTAGCGTAAATTTTAAGTTTGAATTCAGACCGTGCATCTGGTTTAAAGAAGCACCAGGCATTCCATCTCGGGCCAATCGGATTCTGATCTAACGGTCCGGATTTAATCTCAAAATTTGAGTTACTTTAGCGCTTCAGACCCGGTAGATAAAGCTGTGGTCCACTCAGCCAGGAGATAACACAAAACATACACTCATAATTTCTGACTCGTGGGACCTTGTCTTCTTGGTCTCCTCTCTCGCATGAGCTTCTCCCACTATTCGTTTGCCTCTCTTCTTCAACCATGGCCGAGTGCCATTGTTTCAAGGTCTGTTCTACTCTTTCCCTATAATTGTGTCTTTAAAGTGTTTGATTAATTGCCCGAGTGAAAAAAGATTATTGCAGTACATAGAAAAAATTATCAAAAAAAGAGAATAATTAAGTTGCTGACCATTTTTATTTCTATGTAGCATAATTAAGTTGGTTTCTCTTAATAAGTTTTACAATTAATTCTAACCGTTTGTATGTTTGACCAATTATATTCAAACTGTGCATTGATTTTTCTTTTTTAAAATTGAATTGTGTGAATCAATAAAGAAGAAAGATAAAGTTTTTTGCATACAGAGCCATGTCTTTATTTTATTTGTAGTAATCCTTGAGATTTTCTAATATGTGCAACTAATCTAAATATTCTGGACACAGTTTAATAAATACTTAATAACTAAGTGTGAAAGTATGTATGTTATGTCAATTATTACCATTTTGCCCCTGTGTTTTTTTTAAGCCAAGATGACCTCAAACCAAGCAAAGCAAATAAGTGGGTTTCAAGCTTAGGTTAACTTGTTTAATTATATTGCATGAGACAAGATAAAAAACATGTTTTAAGCAAATAGGGATAATCTACTTGTTTTTTACATAATTTGGGCTATTTCCATGGTTCTGTTGTTTTATAAGAATACGAAGGTGCTGGGCATTAACTGGAACTATGAGAAACGTTGAGTGTTAATGCTATTTAATTAAAATAAGTTTGTGTTGATCAATAACCATAAAAAAGTAAAAAAAAAATGCACCAAAGAATAACATCTGGCTAGATTGTAGTTCCAGTTGTAAATATCTTTTTTCAAACTATTGATAAATATTAATTATTAACAAGGCCTTTTCATTTTGAACCAACAAATTGTCCTATATTAAATAACACCTAACATTTTCTAAGTGTGCTTAATAAATACCATGACTTCTAATATAAAAAAGGGACTCATTAACATTGCAGGTTTCTTCCTAATCTCATGCTTATGTTTATTGCAGGGAAATTATCTTCCGAGGTTAAATTCCACAGGAGCTAGGCTCCAAATATTCTCCTCTTACAATAAACGACAATTCTACAAGATTTATTCTTATTTATACAAAAGAAAGGCTGTAACTTCTTGTGTACAACTACAGAAGTACAATTGTACTCAACCTATATATGGTAGGAAATTTCTCCATGTGCCCTTTGTACGGGATGGCAGCCACTGGACAGGTCACAGTTTTTACTATCACAGAAAAAAATCCAGAGGGAAGTTTCAGGTGAAGGCTGAAATGGAGATCTCCACTGCAGTGGATGTGATAAATGACCTGGGGTTTGACACACTCACATTCCTGGTTGTAACAGTTTTGGTTGTACCGGCTTTTCGGGTCATCAAAGCCAGCCCAGTTAGTTCATTCCTTATTAATCCTTTTTAACTAGTATTGTAATCCTTTTAATAGTCTTGTAATCTTAGATCTAGTCAATTGTAGTTGTTGTTATTGACTTGCATTAATTTAGTCAGATCATGGATTGTCATTTTTGTTGGTATATTCTGGTACTGAGACTGTTGGTATGGTACTGCATTATGGAATTAGGAGGTAAAACAGTTATTTTCCCAATACAGTTATGGCAATAAATCTGAGATCAAAATTCTGGAGAAATTAAAACTTATGGTTGGCTTATGCTTTCATTATGATTTACGTTCAAGGGTGCTAACATTGTATTTTTTTTTTTCTTTGTAGATACTAGGGTTTTTCTGTGCTGGTGTAGTTCTAAACCAGTTTGGTTTTATAAGAAATTTGACAGATGTCAAGATTCTTTCCGAGTGGGGTATACTTTTCTTGGTATGTTGTTTTTAATGGGTGTCAAAATTTATGTCTTACAATACTATACGGCTTCTTTTATGGAAATTTAGTTGTAGAAGACATTACAGCTTGTTGGTACATCTATAGTTATAAAACCAAGAATACTGTCTTTTCACAGATGCACCACCTGTTTCATTATTTAACAGATGCTGTAATTTAATAAAGGCCCACTTAGCCTTATTAAGCTCTATCAATTTAATTGATACTGTTTAATTGACCCTTAAATTAACTTATTAGGCCTCTATTTATATCCTCATTTCAGTATGTCATTGATTTTTGGTTTTGTTGTAGTTGTTTGAGATGGGACTTGAGCTTTCCTTGGATCGTCTTGGAGCTCTTGCGAAGTATGCCTTTGGCATGGGTTTGGCTCAGGTTCCTGTTCTTTTCTTCTCTTCTCTACTTTTCTTCTTTTTTCTTCTTTAATTCTTTAAACTAATGGCTTTATTGAAGCAGTGCATCACATAGGCCTCGTTAATTTACTGTGTTAAATTCTCTTATTAAGGTACTCCTATCTACCCTAGCTTTTACTGCATTTGAGCTTCCACCAAATGGAGCAATAGGGACAAAAATTTTGGAGTTTCTCTTTCACTCTCGCTCTGATCTGGTACATAATGGATTTTCTAAAAACTTTGTATTTTATTACTTTATTATCTAGTTGTTCTCATTTAAGTCATGAATCAGGAGCATAAATTATAAGACATTGCAAGTCTTTTATGGAAACCCTCAATATCCTGAATAAATGTATTATTATACTTTTCTGATGAAAGGATTATATGATTTTTGTTCAATAATCCTAAGTTTCAAACTATTTATTTCTTTGTAATTCTAGGTGAATATAAGGAGCGTTGATGAAGCAATAGTGATTGGGGCAGCTCTTTCTCTCTCTTCTTCTGCTTTTGTTCTTCAGGTAAATATAAACTTTGGGTTTCCCATTTTGTCCTTGTATTCTAGAGCCTTTTTTCAATTTGCTCCCGGCCATCATTTCTTAGTCAAATTACGTACCAATCCTAACATTGCTTATATGTAATTATTCATGTTTCTGTTAAGAGAGATGCCTACCAAAATGACTTGCTTTGCATGATTTTGAAACCCTAGGGGCCAAAACGGGGCCGGATAGTACTTTTTTGTGGACTCTGTGTGCAATTTAGGCTTTTCCAAATCACCTGAATTCAAAACTGTCTCGTTTACTCGAAGATTTAAAACAATGACATGAATTCAAAACTTCAAATATTTGGTACGATGTAGATTCTTGCTGAAAGAGGCGAGCTTCCTACACGGTTTGGTTCTGCCACTCTTGGAATTCTTCTTTTACAGGTGATTCATGACTAATCTATTTTTTTTTATGCAAAACATTCTGCATTTCTTATCTACAAAAGCACCTTTTTGCTATTTTTCAAAAGATAAATCATGTTAGAAAACTGGAGGATGAAAAATCCCCCCCCCAACCCTCCCCTTCTCTCTAAATTATTTTCTTTGTGAACATTATCCCACTATTATCGTTGCAGAAAACTATTTTATATTTGTATCTAGAAATACATTTTTAGTAACTCGTGCTTTACTTTTATTGATGTAATATAAAGAAAATAACCCTCTCTGCTTTCATCCCTCTATAATTGGTTTCAGGACATAGCTGTGGTTCCTCTATTGGTGATTCTTCCTGTGTTGGAGAGCCAGGTATGCAAAAGGTCAGCACTTCCGTTAAATTTAAACTCTACTCTGGAATCAACTACTTTACTAGAACATCATTTATTTCAAGTGTATGGGTCATAAAGACATAGCCATATGGTTTCCAAATGAATTATAAATAAGTAAATAACTAAATAGATTCTACATCAGATAATGGATGACTTCATATTTGAACATTAGAACACATTAATTTATCATATACACTCCTTTAGCTCATCTCTGATACACCCCTTTGAAACATGGAAACTATCCCATTTACTGTTCTTCTTGTGGTATCTCTAGTAGTACCTAGAAGATCCCTCCTTAGTTCCAGATGTGTGTAGAGTTCGTTATAAGAAATGAAGGGTAGAAGAACCAGAAAGGAGATAAATACAATGAATATTCTTCTTTCACTTCCAAGAGTGTACATGTTCCTAGGATTTGCAAATATGTAATATTGGTAACTTGAAGGGTATACATCTGGTTTTGGTAGATTGCATGTGTAATTGTGTATACACAAAATTGCCCCTTAAGCTAATACAAATTGAAATAAGTTATAGCACAATAGGCTTAAAATAAAACCGTGTATATCATACATTCACTTCTTTGCCAAGAACTTGACCTTACTGCTTTAAACTTTTTTACTTCAGTATGTGAACTTGGCAGAAAAAATTCTTTTTATTCAATTTAAATTGCAGAATGTTGTGAAGGATGATAGTCTCTTGCCAATACTAGTGGCCCAAAGTTTGAAAGCTTTACTAGGTCTTGGCATACTATCTCTTGGTGGCAGGTTATTGTTAAGGCGGATATTTGAAGTATGTGCAATTTTAATTCTTCATAAAAAAAAATAATAATAAAAAAAAAAACTCATTCCATGTATTGAGAATTGTTGATATGTGAGATTTATAAAAGTTTTTCCAAGTTTGTTTTAATGATCCAAGATATTTTGTAATTTTATTAAATCTGGAACCTCGGACCTTTATTTCTCTACCGATATTCAAAAAAATAATGAGGGCTAAAATCAGCTTTGAATCAGCTATGGGTTTAGGACTTATAATGGATGTATCTTGTTGAACTAAACATTAAAAAAATAAATCTTTGTATAGGTAGTTGCTGAGTCAAGGAGCTCAGAAGCTTTTGTTGCACTTTGCCTACTGACGGTTTCTGGCACTTCGCTTCTCACCCAAAAGTTAGGTTTCAGTGATACGGTAAGTCATGTGTATATTTGTTTCCTTTTAGGTGGTTACCTTTTCACCTCCCTCATTTCATATTTTGAAATTGTGCTAGTCGGTATATATGGTATTAATTATAAGAGTCTAATTTTTATTTTTTCAAGTAGATTAACTTATAAGATAAAGTGATGTTTACAGTTAGGAGCTTTTCTAGCAGGAGCCATCCTCGCTGAAACCAACTTCCGCACGCAAATTGAGGCAGATATAAGACCTTTCAGGGGCTTACTACTTGGATTATTTTTTGTCGCCACAGGGACCTCTATTGACACGCAGGTCGGTTCTTATTTATACTTATTTGGCTCCTCTTCTCTTTTTCAGATTTTTTTCATATGGCCTGTCATATTTTACTTGCAATTCCAACCATTCTAAAAGAAATGTTAATCAATAAGAAATCAAATATGGGTTTAAAATGATAGAAAATTATTGAAAAGGAAAAATATAAAGGAGAATCATTCATTTTTACCTTACAGAACTTCAATACCATGTATATCCAGCTGTAAACTATACCTGTGTCCCTGTTTCTTCGGAAATACCAAAACAACATTTCCATCTGCTCCATTACTTGAAAGAAGTATTGAAAAGGAAGGCCTGATTGGGCTAGTTCTGAAGAGATCCTGAGTGGGTCTGGATCCCCTAAAGTATTTCAAAATTTGAGTTTGGATCCAGACGGTCTGATCAGAATCCGGGCCAATCCGACCTGTGGTAGACTGCATGGGGCCCCTTTATTATTCATGCAGATTCTGATCTGACGGTCTGGATCCAAACTCAAATTTTGGGTTACTTTAGGGAATCTGAATTTTGGGTTACAAGGAACTGCAATAAGAAAAAGACAAGTTGCTGTTTTGAGTACTTTATCCCATTTATTTATGTTGTACTTAATTACAGTCTTACTTGTGCACAGCTTCTGTTCCGAGAGTGGCCAAATGTGCTCTCACTCTTGGGAGGCTTGATTGCGATTAAGACATTGATAATCACAGCTTTAGGACCACGGGTTGGTTTAAGCCTCCAAGAAAGTATCAGAATTGGCTTGCTTCTCTCTCAAGGTGGCGAGTTTGGATTCGTTGTTTTTTCTCTTGCAAATAGGTAGGTCACCAATGTAACCAAATATTCTTCTCTCGTAATTAGAAAATTGCAATGAGGCCCATAACTTATCTATACATTGTGAAATGCACCACATATTCCAATAGCTGCAAAGATAAACCCTCTTAAAGTTGAGAATTTTTTTTTTTTAGTTAAAATGTTTGAAAGTGACGCATAGACTTGTCTCTATTCAGTATGGCCATTTTTTAGTTATAAACTTATCTCTCTTCCGCACGTAATCAAAATGCTAAGAAAATTATATATCTATGTATTATATTTTACTTATAATATAATTTGACTACTGGAGCTTTAAAAAAAACTTACATTGGAGTTCTCCCATTGCCCATATATCAAATATGGGTTAAAAATGATAGAAAATTATCTCTCTCTTCCAAGCAACAATTAACGGCCTCTTATTTTCAGGCTTGGAGTTCTCCCATTGGAGCTGAATAAGCTGCTTATAATAGTAGTGGTGTTGTCAATGGCATTAACCCCATTACTCAATGAAGCCGGGAGGAAAGCTGCCAACATAATTGACAACAAATTTCAGCAGAAAGAGGTATGCAATTAAGCAGATAATTTTTTTATTTATAGAACTTATTATTAAATAATAAAGATACACAGAAAAGTGCAGGTGTTTTTCGGTGGCATAGATAGATCTGAAAAAACTTTCAGATCCAAACTTTGGGTTAAAAAAAATTACATGTTTATAACTCTGCAGCTTTTGCAAGAACCTAGAGTTTGCCCTCTTCTGGCCCAGAAGCTAATGGAGCCAAATTTTTTTTGGGATCCTAAGTGTTTTCTGTTTCAGTAAAATTTCCAGCCACTCTTTCTGTTTCACAAAAAAATCCCGGCAACTCTTTCTTTAAAAAAAAAAAAAAAAAACCAGTCACTCTTTAGGAAAAAAAATACACTTTGGATCTGAAAAATAAATCTGTCCCCAACTTGTTTTGGACCAAAGGCTTTGTTGTTGTTGTATACTTGTATTCATCTATGCTATGGAAAAACCCCAGCACCTCTTTCTGTTTTCCTTTATTATTTAATAATAATTTCTATAAATAAAAAATATCAATTAAGCAGACTATCTTTTATCAACAAATGCGATTTTAATTTGCTTACATGTCTTGAGCTTTTGATGACAGAAAGCAACTGAGCTGACGACCTTTGAGGGATCCGAACCTGTTGTCATTCTTGGATTTGGACAGATGGGCCAGGTACTATAAAAAAATCTCAAGATTGAAAACAAGTTATCCTGCACATGATATACTTTTTTCCTCCATAAAAATTAAATAAAACCATTGAACCAATTAGCTCTTTAAAAGTTGAAAATTAACTGACAGAAAAAATAGCAAAATCCATTGTTTATTGGGTATTAGATTCTGTCTCATATTTGCATTTCTCAGATGTTTTAAATTCAAAAACTCCAGGTTCTTGCAAATTTTCTCTCGACTCCATTAGCTTCTAGGCTGGAGGAGAGCAACGTTGGATGGCCTTATGTTGCTTTTGATCTGAACCCTAGTGTTGTTAAGGTTGCACAAATACTTCCCAATTTAACTTGACTTACATTTCATATTTGCAAATGTATATCATTTAATGTGAACTTGTCTTAACCAGGAAGCAAGAAAATCAGGATTTAGAGTACTATATGGGGATGGATCGAAGCCAGCTGTTTTGCAATCTGCTGGTGTATCTTCTCCGAAAGCAGTTATGGTTATGTATACTGGAGAGGAGAAGACACTTGCAGCTGTACAAAGAATTAGGCTTGCTTTTCCTGCGGTAAGATTTGGTGATTTTAAAAATTTTATTTATGTAATCACTTGCTTGTTTTTCATGATTGTGAACTGTTAGTTATGTAAAATTAGCATAATAAATTAGATCCGTAGATGCCTGTAAGAGGGTTAAAAAAAATTATTTTTCCGCCTTGCCGCATCATGAAATCCTTCGTGAACATAACTTTACGCTCAATTCGGCAAGAAAGAAGTAAATCAATGTAGTTAGGCTAAAAGGTGGTCTACTTTTGGAACTCTATTCACCCAAAGAGATTAAAATAAATAAATAAATAATGTGGAAACTTATAGGAGTCAAAATCTAGTACATTTTAAAGTTTAAAGATTGTCATAGCAGATGAGTGACTGAAACAAAGATAGTGCTCTTACACATACCCCAATTACTGTCTTGTAGTTGTGATTATTTCAGGTCTTGACATCAATCAAGTTTATTTAATTTATAATCGCTTCAAGAATGAGGTTCATGCATCAATCATAATTTCATTAAATAAAAGAATGATTGATATAATTGTATCATCATAGTTTAGAAAGCAAGTCATTTGACAGAGACATAATTAATTACCTTTCTGGTGACTAGTAGGTGCCTATATATGCAAGGGCTCAGGATGTCATGCATCTTTTTGAACTGAAGAAAGCTGGTGCTACAGATGTTCTTCTTGAAAATGCCGAGGTAATTTGGTAGAGTTCTTTTAACTCTGTTTTAATCTTTCATAAAATAAGAAGGTAACCAAGTAAAAAAGAGAGGAGAAAGGAATTTTTCTTCCATAATTTAAATTAGTTGGACTAGTTATATATTTACCATTTTAGCTTGGCAAGTGGGAACTAAGCTAAAGGTTATTTGAGGAACAATAAGATCCAATTTCTCTGCACGTCTCCTTTTATCTCATAAACTTTGGAATGCAAAACAACAGAAGAAAGTTATGAAGTGAAAAGTATTATAACATTTTATTATTCTATTAATTTTCATGTATAGACTAGCCTACAGTTAGGCTCCATGCTTCTAAAGGACCTGGGAGTGATGTCAGATGATGTTAATTTCTTGAGTAAACTTGTGAGAGATTCCATGGAGCTACAAGCACAAGAGGTACTCAACAATGCCAAAGACCAAGATTTGGATGTTATGAAACCTTTACAGGTATGATTGTTTTGATGCTGTTAATTTAGGACACGATGAGTGGAAATATACTAAACAATTTAACTCTAAGCAGGTTAGGGTTACGGACTTGGTACAAGACAATGGAAATACTGCACGGAAATTAGTCCAGGAGCAGTCATTTAGCATTACTCGTCCTGATATACCTCTTATATCAACCTCGGATCGGATTCCATTATCGGGTATCGTAGAATCAGATGCAGGATCCATACCAGATGTCACGGAATCTGATGATGGTGTAAAATATTGTCGTTTGGATGTGGATAATGAAACAGAGGAAGAAATGCTGGATAGTTCTATGAAAAATTGAGGTTGCCAAGATTCTGTTGTTAAATAGTAGCATGAAACAAAGGAGATGATTAAACTATGTGAAAATTCCTGATTGTTTTTGGGTTTATGAACAAAATCAATTTATTGTATTGATTTTCTGCTTTACAAAATCAGTGGTCATCACTAAAATTAATAAATTATTGTTCAAGGGTTGGGGAGTTACGCACTTGGCTAGCTTTATAACCAGCAAACAAGCTCGTCAAATTCATAAAACCAAACAATATGTGAAATGAACAGCTTGAAATCATAGTTTAAAAAAAGTAGAAAAAAGAGAGAAGAAAAGCATGAAATCAAAACAAATCCATATTGTAAAGCTTGTTCATAAACTGATACTTGATTTCAAAAGGCCTTTTTGTTAAAACAGTTGCATATATGTTAATACAAGCAATTTTTACCTCTGAATAACACATCATTTTGCAACCAATAACTCCATATACAAAGAGCCACATAGCTAGAGCCCAATATACCAAAAGACCAATGATAGCATCAACAACAATCTATCCATCTACTTAGGAAACTACACAATTCATTGCACATTTTAATTGAGCAAGGAAACAACTTTTTGGTTCTTTTTGTTAAAACAGTTGCATATATTCTAACATGCATGTGAGAAATGTTTACCACTGGATAACATATCAGCTCTACAACCAGCAACTTCATTTCCAAAAGCCACACAGTTAAAGCCCAATTAATGTACCAAAAGACTACTCAACAAACTAAAAGATACTCTATAACCAATGACAAGATCAACAACAATCTATCCATCTACTCAGAAAACTACACAATTCTGTGCTTCTTATTTCCTCTACCTGACAAGTCATTACACTTCTCCCGCAACTCGACCAGGAGCAAGGGGGAAGCTTGAATCATGTCATGGTATTCTTCAGAAATTGCAAGCTGCATCAAGTTCTCTGGTTTGGAAGCAAACCCAAGACACATCTCTTTAAGCCAGGGACAACTGTGCCGGTCAGCCAAAACCAGAGTGGTTGAAACCGTTCCGACGGATAAATTATTGCACAATATCTCTTCACAGATTTTCTTCAGTTTTTCTAAAGCATAACGATCTGCAGCTACAAACAAATCCTGAACCAACTCAAAAGATAGCTTACTGAGATCACTGGACCCGCCAATAGAAATCTGATCAGTGTACATGAATCCAAGCATTGTCATGAAGACATCAGCTTTCATATCTTCAATCCTGATACATTTCATATCAACTTCTGCCATGGAACCAAAAACTTCTGCCTCAAAAACGGGTGATCTAGCAGCCACTATCAATCTATGAGCAGAAATTTTTTTTCCTTCCACTTCAAAAGTCACATCAAATTTATCGCTCCCGTTTAACAATTTCTCCATATGCTCATGCAACCCACCTGAACTCATATTGACTACATTTCTTGCCCCACTTGAGACCCTAATTTTGCAAGATATTTTAAAAATGCCATCTATATACTCGAAATAATCTCTACGAAACATTTCACCACATTCATTGTCATCACCCCTAAAGGTGTGGGAGAAAGTCAGGAACGACGAACTTATAATAGATGAATCATATTTATTGAGTAGGTTAAAGGAAAAGCTTGCAGAAACATCTATGGCTTTGCTTAGAAGCTTGAGAGAGAAAAATGTGTCACTGTTACTCTTATACTGCGGGTAGTAATGGATAACCCACTCATAGCCTTCAAAATCAAAGATAGGAGAAGTAATGTATTCACCAATTGGAAGATCCTTCGCCTTGTCATAATTAACCTCAAATTGATAGTCATGTGAAGCACTAGTACTCTTCATTCTCACAAGAGATAAGCTTTTCATATTTGTTGAGGCCATCCAAATGGAAATCCTTCACCTGAGAATTTGATCACACATGAGTTTTGTATAGGCAAAAGGCCTGAACACACGCGCACACCCACCCACCCCACACACACACACACGAGTTGTTCACATGTAAAATTAACCATTGAAGACAATACGGTAATTGGGCATAACCGCATAGGTCGGGTTTCTTTTATATTAGATAAAAAAAATAGGATATACAACAAAACGGTAGTTGAGCATTTTACCGAATATAATCCCTTCAAAAATCACAAGTACAATAATATAATGTACTGAAAGAACACCAATGGCAAGACAAGAGATTCTGGAAAAAATAAAACTAAACTAACAAAACCTGGCAAGCACCACCACCCAGAGTTACGATGATAGCAGAGAAGTTGAAAAAAATATCGATTATTTAAAGGGCAAACGCATCAAAAACTTACTTGCAAGAAAGAGTGGGAAGAGCGATTGTCGACTAGGGTTTTGGCGGTTACATGTAGAGGTTTCCTACTCCACACTTCGCTGGCGTATATCTACCCCTAAATTTTTATTCGTATCCTCACAAAAAAATAAAATTTCTAAACCTGTCCTCAGTCAAACCAAAAAAAATAAAAAAATTCCAGACTTACCTTCAGTATTCAAAAAAATTGAAAAAAAAAAAAAAAATCACCGCTGGCAATGACTCTTTATAGGTAGTATGTCAGATGTCATTTGTGCTACAAACGAAAAATTTACTAAGAATTTTTTTTAATTAAATAGTTTTTTTTAAGTAATAAATGTACAAATTGGAAATAGTGGAAATTGAACTTAAATTCTCCACAATTACAACATAAGCTGTTACCACTATACTACAAATAAACATGTATTTTTTAAATTAAATAGTTGAACAATTTGTATGTTGTGAATTACTTTTTTTCGAACTACTTTAATTTGTCTGCTACTTTAATTAATATGTTGCCACTTCATTTAATATGTTGTAAACTATTTAATTTGTATTTATTTGACCAATTAAAAAGTTGAACAAAGTCACTTGAAAAGTTAAAATCCTTTTATAAAAATTGGAAAGTTATAACATACATAATTAAAAGTTATTTATTACATAACTGCAAACTAAAAATCTATTTTTCTCGAGCGATTTGGCGATGTAAGTTGAGTATGTTGAAATCTAGTTGAGCAATTCTCCATTTCCAGTAAGTGCTGCAACGAGAAAGAGTCTGATAACACTTGAGAAAAATAGACAAATAGAATGTCAATAAAGAGAGCGTCTTCCCCCAAACTTGATGTAGCTGTCAGATTGGACTGCTGATCAATAAATTGCCACCAATCTTCGCAAGCGAGAATTGTATTTTTCTTGCCCATGTCTTGAGAATCGGCCCTTCACAAAAAAAAAAAAAAAAAAAAAAAAAAAATACAGCTTAAGGTGCTCTGAATTTTGAAGGATAAATTGGTTTGAAAAAATATATATATAATTTTGGCTTCCAAAGAGGGAGACATAAAGAGTCGTGATTCTTAAGGAGGGAAGGAAACAAACTTAACATTTGTTGCTAGAGAGATCGAGAAGGATTTTGAATAGTTAGCTATAGCTGCACAACAGTTTTTTCAGACCTTAAATGTTATAACGCTATCAATCACTTTCTTTATATCTGAATTCTAAATAGCCAGCTATATATAACGCAGCTATATAGCTTTTCAAACCTTAAAAGCAATGATGCAATAATTGCTATTTATAATTTTTTTTTTTTTTAAATGCGAACCTTTGTTAATCTTAGTGTATTTATACTCGGGCGGGTACGGGTATGGCGGGTATAATTTTCAAAACCCATACCCTACCCGTCCTATACCCTTACCCGTGTACCCTTGACGGGTAAGGCGGGTACGGGTACGGTTTTTTTTTTTTTTTTTTTTTTGCTGTTTTTTTTTTTTTTTTTTCGTTGGTTTTTTTTTTTTTTTTTTTTTTGCTGTTTTTTTTGTTTTTTTTTTGTTGGTTTTTTTTGGTTTTTTTCTGGTTTTTTTCTATTTTTTTCTGGTTTTTTTTGTTGGTTTGGGGGAAAAAAATCAGATTTTTTGAATTTTGAAATGGGATGAACAGTGGTCGGGCATACGGGTACGGGTACTCAGGTAGTCAGGTACGGGTTTAGTCGGGTACGGGTAAACTCGGGTAGGGTATGGTCGGGTATTAGTCCAAAATAACGGGTCCGGTCCGGTTTTTGCCCGTACCCGCGTACCCGAGTACCCGACCCATACCCGGGCTCGGGCTCGGGCACGGGTACCCCGGGCGGCGGGTACGGGCGGGTATACCCGACCCGGGTTTTTGCCAAACTCTAGTTAATCTCAATTCTGAACCAAGAAAGTTCTAAGGTTAAGCCCCTCTGCAGAACAGCTACTTAATTCCTTAATTTCTGCAATGAAAAACATCTTTTATCAAGAATTCGCTTTCGGATAAACATTATATTTCCAATCGAAGCTTGATAACCAACAAACAAGCTCGTCAAATTCGTTAAACCTTCATCAATAAAACACGAAACTCTCAATGAAATGAGAAGTTTGCAATCATACTTCAAAAAAAAAGAATAAAAGCTTGAAATCAAAACACATACATATTGAAAGCTTGGTCATAAAATGATACTAGATTAGAAAAGGCCTTCTTGATAAAACAATTGCATATATATTCCAACATGTAAGCAATCTTTATCACTGGATAACATATCATTTCTGCAACCTGCAGCAACTTCATTTACAAATTAAAAGACACAAAGTTAGAGCCTAATTAATATACAAAACAGGGTTCTAATACCTCATGCCTTTTATAACTCATCATGTCTCATATTAAATAACAAGATAGTTTTGGTTCACTACAAAATTAAAGATACTCTATAACCAATGACAGCATCGACAACAATCAATCCATCTACTCAGAAAGATAATACTACAGTACAACTCTTTGCTTCTTATTTCCTCTACCTGACAAGTCATTAAACTTCTCCCGCAACTCGACCAGGAGGGAGGGGAAAGCTTGAATCATGTGATGGTATTCGTCAGTGAGTGCAAGCTGCATGAAGTTCTCTGGCATGGAAGCAAACCGAAGACACGTCTCTTTAAGCCAGGGACAACTGTGCCGGTCGGCCAAAACCAGAATGGTTGAAACTGTTCCGACGGATAAATTATTGCACAATATCGCTTCACAGATTTGCTTCAGTTTCTCTAAAGCATAACGATCTGCAGCTACAAACAAATCCTGAACCAACTCAAAAGATAGCTTACTGAGATCACTGGACCCACCAATAGAAATCTGATCAGTATACATGAAACTAAGCATTGCCATGAAGACATCAGCTTTCATATCTTCAATCCTGATACATTTCATATCAACTTCTGCCATGGAACCAAAGAGTTCTGCCTCAAAAACTGGCGATCTAGCAGCCACTATCAATCTATGAGCAGAAATTTTCTTTCCTTCCACTTCAAAAGTCACATCAAATTTATCACTCAGGTTTAACAATTTCTCCATATGCTCATGCAACCCACCTGAACTCATATCGACTAAATTTCTTCCCCTTAAGACTCTAAATTTGCAAGATATTATAAAAATGCCATGTGTTTCCATAAATTGATTAAAATGAAAGATATTACCATATCCCTTGCCATCACCAATAAAGGTGCAGGACAAAGTCGGCAACGGTGGATTCATAATAGATTTTTCATTTTCATCGAGTAAGTTAAAGGAAAGCTCTGCACGAACACTTATGGCTTTGCTTACAAGCTTGAGAGACACAAATTGGTTATATTTACTCTTATACCGAGGGTAGTAATGGATAGCCCACTCATAGCCTTCAAAATTAAATGTAGGAGAAGCAATGTATTCATCAATCGAAAGATCCTTCAACTTGGTGTAATTAACCTCAAATTGATAGTCATGTGAAGCACTCTTCATTCTCAAAAGAGATGAGCTTTCCATGTTTGTTGAGGCCATCTAAACATTAATTAACAGTCCTTCACCTGACAATTTGATCACACATGAGTTTTGTATGGACAAAATGCCTGAACAAACACACACACACACACACACAAAGCTTAGATCCACTTTATCAATGATTTCACATGTAAAATTAACCATTGAAGACAATACGGCACTCAGCCATATATATGTTGGGTTTCTTTCATATATATTAGACCACAAATAAGGATATACAAAAATAATCAACCATTGAAGACAAAATGATACTTAGAATTTTACCGAATATAATTCGTTCAAAAGCACAAGAGAGAGATTCTGGACAAAGATAAACTAAACTAATTAACAAAACCTTTCAATCTGTCGCGGGGCTGGATGATAAATTTGCAAGCACCACCACCAAGAATTATATGACGATATATATACCAAAGAAGCTGAAACTTAGCGATTATTAAAAGGGCAAATTAACGCATCAAAATACTTGCTTGCAAGAGTGGGAAGAGCGCGTGGTTGCCGACTAGGGTTTTGGCGTTGTCGGTTACCAGTACATGTTTCCCAGGCCCAGGGGCATGGGTCGGCTCATATATATATATATATATATATATATATATATGATTCTCTGGTCTGGACGCAAAGAAGAATTATGTCTACCCCTAACGACGTCCTTTATTTTAACCTATATATGGTTAGAATTATAAATTTGTAATTAATGTGCAAAAGATTTTTCATTACATTTTTGTATAAAGATATTTATTAATTACTATATATATTTCATTTTGTAAAAGTAAATTCTTATTATTTTTGTATATATAATTAAACACTATTTTTAATATGACCATCTATTATGATAATATAAGTATAGGTTTGTTTAGTTAGTATACACATCTTAATTTACTATAAATACATTATTATATAACTTTAAGAATTTGCCGATTCCAGTTTAAACTTATGTTTACTTATTGGACTATACATTGCATTGCCAAGCGGTTATTATATAAATGGGAACGTACGGGTAAACTTAGCGAATGTTATGTTCAGCATGAAGGTTTAGTTTTCTGAGTAGATGGATAGATTGTTGTAGAAATGAATTAAGTTGCTGGTTGCAGAGATGATATATATATATATAGAGTCCGGCTAAATTGTTACTGGCAGCAGTTCTGTCCAAGTGCTGCCGGGGCTATATTTAGCCGTGTGATATCCAAACAACAAATCCAAACCGTTAGATGTTTAATCTATATTATAATCTACTTGGAGACCAAATTTTACATTTTTTGGAATTTTTTTACTATTTATTAAGCTGGTTTGAAAACCGCTCTTTTCAATGCTACAGAAATTTACTGAAAACAGCAGTTTTCAAACCAGCTTAATAAATAGTAAAAAAATTTCAAAAAATGTAAAATTTGGTCTCCAAGTAGATTATAATATAGATTAAACATCTAACGGTTTGGATTTGTTGTTTGGACATCACACGGCTAGATATAGCCCCGGCAGCACTTGGGCAGAACTGCTGCCAGCAGCAATTTAGCCGGACTATATATATATATAGAGAGAGAGAGAGAGATGGGCTATGGTGCATTGCAATGCATGGAGGGGTTTGTGCATTGGACCATAAATCTAAAATTCAAAATCCAAATGACCGATCCAAACCGTTCATCTTGTTCTCCATATTAATATGTGCTTGGAGACCAAATTTTATATTTTTCTGAATTTTTTTACTATTTATTAAGTATTTTACAATGCACCATAGCCCATCTCCCTATATATATGTGTGTGTGTATCCAGTGGTAAAGATTTCTGACATCTTAAGAATTAATCATTGTATGACCAATCTTTTAGTATGGATGTGTAATGAACGAGAGTACGTAATACCTCTGTCAGTTGTTAATTTGTTTGATTGGCTGGATAAACTTGGTGAACTTAAAGAACACTCTAGTTTTACTCTCATTAATATTCAATAATTTATTTAATCATATTTAGTATTTAGCCTGTTATTCGTAATATTTAGTGAGCTATTGAAAAAATTTACAAGGAAACAGACTTGTAAGAGTTGACCAAGCAAAATAATAGCCGATTTTAATCTTTAGCATAAAAAAAAAAAAAAAAAAATTAAACTCATGAAATCAAAATTTTCAATTCACAAAACTAACAGAGCCAGTACAGTGGCACTATGCTGAATTTCCAGCAGCTCCAATGCATAAAGGCCAAAAAAGTTTACGTCTTGTACTAAATATATCATATTTTAAATTACTATTTTCTACGACTTATTAAATTGTATTATAATTATAACAAATACGAGGTCTTTGGTGAAAAGTGAAAGTAAATCGGCAAAAGGTTGCGCTGCCGATTGTGAAGTTATATATAGAGGATTATTCAGGGGTCATCTCAGATTCTCAGAATCCCTTATTGGAGAGACTAAACTCGTTTATTTATCTGCTTTAGTTAAAGTTTACTATAAGTTTAGATCAACTTCTTTTAGTTCATAATTTTGATAAATCCAAATATATGAACATATTTGAGACACTTGACATTTCTCGAGCAAGGTCATGATGCTGATCAGCCAGAACAATAGTTGTTACTATCATTTCCTAACCACCCTTCAAACAAGGTTATTCCAAGCTGTATCGCTTGAGGTCGTAGAAAGAAACCTGATTGGGGAAACAAATTAATAATGGGCCTAAAATTCTCCGAAGGTTCATAAATGAATGAACAGACATTTTGGGCCTCAAATTTTACAACTTTTTTTTATATTACAAGTAATTAAAAACTTTGGGTACATGTTTAATTGAGAAGGCCCGCAATTAACTCAAATAGAAAATATGGAAGGAAATAACCACTAGGTGAAAATAAATAGCACTTGGAGTTGAAGCAAGCAACCCTTGATAACTGAATAATATACACATTAATTATAATAATTCTTCATAGCATTTAAAGTTAAATATCATACTGTTCACAATTATCTAGGCCAGGAATTTCTTTACACTACCCAGCACACACAGTTACTAGACGTCTACAACATCCATTATCCCTTCTATACACCAACAAAATCTAAAAACTAAAACCCAAAACCACAGATTCCTTATAGTTAGCCACTTCATATCAGTTCCACCAAAAAATAAAAAAGTGAAAAAGGTAACTTCAAAAACTCTTCCAACAGTCATATATAGCCTCGAGAAACCAAGAAACTCGACGTTCTCTATGCAACGGTAACTGCCGGAGCCGCACTTAACTCAACTGTCCACGCTGAAAAACCCGCCATCTCACTCGTCTCAACTTGAGGCCAGGAAACCTCCGGAAACGGCCCACCAGTGGGACTTATGCCCGACTCGTCAGATGGTTCAGTGTAATGGAACTCGATCTGGAGTCTCTGATGCAGTGTTGCTGACCCAGCCCCAACCCGACCTTTCTTTATGTCCTCTTGAAGCTCACGAATGGGAATTGCAGCAAGGAAACTCTTTATGTACACTTTACACGCCTCCTTTCCCTTGCAAAATATTTCACTCTGACATGTGCCGCTTGCTGTTTCCTGTTCTGTCACAGCATCTCCCTCGGTAGTTGCCTTCTCTTCAACCGAAACCTGATAAATTATCGTGTTCTCATCAAATTTTAGAATGTATGCTTGGTTGCACCCCTCATACAGCCTCTCACCAAGAGTGTCCACTATGTAGTACGCATCCCTCTCGACTTTCAAAACAAAAAAGTGGTCATTCCAACTAACAATATACACCATCGGTCGGTCTGATTCACACTCTGCAGATTTCATTATCTCATCCCAAATCCTATCAAAAGACATTGAGCCGTGCAAGAACTCAAACCCGCTCTCATTTTCCATGTCACCTTCTGGGTGAAAGAACCCAACAAAGGATTTATCAGGTACAACTGACAGAGGCCGCACCTTTGCCTCGAGAACCGTGTCAAGGTCAAAGTGACCATCAGGGAAGCAGTCAAGGTACGACTTATCAGCACACATGGTGCGCCACTGGAGTGAGCCCTCACGGATGAGGCTGTCAAGCTGGGACCGCACCGGCATGATGTGTTGGTTGAACTGGAACCAGTCAGCGACAGCCGCAACCAGCACGGCACATGCACTTTCGCCTGCAGCACGCTCATTGCGCTGGTCAATCGAGGCAAAGAAAACATCAGTTGAGAGTTTCATATGCCCATCACGTGACGTAATTTCTTTGGATTCCCAGCTGCCAACTACAAAGTGATCGTCGCCAAATGGATCCTCAGCTGGCGTACCAGTTCTAGAAGCTTCCATGTCCTTCTGTCCCTGCATGTTCAAGAGTTTATTAAACACGAGCACAAAATTGAAGGTCAGGTACAGTACCAGTTTGGTACAATACATAATAATGACTCAGTGTCAGTTAACTCTTGTTCTACTAAATATGATTTTCAACAATCTATTGCGCAAATTCTAATAAAATTGACAAAAAGAAATAAAGCAATGATCAATACCGTAGCAGAAAGTGACTCGTCAGATGATGTCAAGCGGCGGCGGTCAAAGTCAATATCGTCCCCACCCTCCTCAGCAAATGCCTTCTTCAAAAGTGGCTCCCCCTTTTCCTTGAGAGATCTATAACTCAGCTTCCTCTTTCTCCACGGAAGCAAGCTTCTCTTTGACGAGAACACCACCTTCTCCTCCTGTGCTGCTGACGTGGACACCTCACCCCCTTTCGGATAGAAATCCACATCAGACCTTCTCTCATTATAAAAGACCCAATCATCTGACTTGCCCTCGTCATTCCTCATGAAGTTAGCTAATGTTAGTGAACCATAACTGAACGATTTGCGCACTGTCGCATCACCGACATCTCCCTCTGACACCTCACTACCAATGTCAATCTCTACAGAATCGGTGTCGCCTGGATACTTGCCGTCGCTTCCTTCATCGGCACGGACACTCATCTTTGGTTTGATTGACATGAGTCCCCGCAAGATTTTTACCTTGCGTAGGCTAGCTTTGAGGCCTGACGAGGCATCTTTTTCAGGGGAGAGAGGCAGGGATGGAAGTGGGCTTGCAAGAACAGCCTCAGTGTCACTAACAATCTGATGTGGCGAGAACCGACCAGCTTCACTCGATGATTCATCATTGCGTGTTTTCTTTGACTTGTGATTTGGAACAAGTTTTTGGAGAACCTTCATCTTTCGCAAACCTGCTTTGAGAACTGAGGTCTCGTCTTTCTCTACTGGGGGGGAGTCACCGCTTGAAGGAGATAAAGGAACTGGGGTTGAAGGCCTCAGTGCTCTTTCTGGAGAAGCTAGAGTAGGTCCCAGTTCATGTAGGCCCAGAGAAATCTGTAATAAGATGCCAGATTATCTCAACAATAAACACATATTTAATGGCAAAGTTAAACCTTAAGTGCAGTAAAAAATCAGCAAGACAATTAAGAACACTATGAATAATATGTTGCAATGTAGGAAACCAAGAAGACAGTAACTTGCTGTTATTATACTCTAGTTATGTACTTCAGATCATTTGATAAGTATCTGGGCCTAAAGGGTTGCAAATTAATGGTATAATTCATACAAAAAAGTTGCAATCAAATAATAACACGAATTAGCAGAAAACAATAAATAAATCGATTTACTGCGATCAAATTAACAACAAATACTGCATGATATTGATAAATATCAAGACATACATATAATACAGGAGGTGCGTCGACAGCTGAACTGGGGAGCTCGAGCGGAAGAATTAAATTAATCTCTCCGACGAATGCAGCTGGATAGTCGGCCAGATTCAGTGTACTCATTCCAAGTACTGTAGCTTTGCTCCTAGGTCCCTAAAATTGAACAAATTGTAGGTAAGAATAAGATACTATTGATAATCAAGAAACAAATACTTAACAACGAGTTCACAAAAATAATACCAGTTTAATTACCAAACAATGAATCATACCAAAAAAAAAAAAGCCAACGAGTTCACAAAAATAATCTTCTTCATTTGTTTGCAAAATCAAAAGATGTTAGTGTGATGTACTTTACTTCTAATAATTATAGCATGCAATGTATCACATACGCATGAAATTTTAAGTGTGTTAAGATTATAACCAATAAAACCCAATTTTAATCTGTCGTGGCAGACTAAGGACAAAATTGTCTTTCCAATTTTTGCCACTGTATCTTTTGTTATGTTAGCAACCTGTGTTAATGTTTAATTTTTTTTTTATGTTATTCATTTGGCATGTTAAATTTAGCCTGGACTTGTGATGCTAATTTCAAGAAAAAATTGGAATTAGTTGTTCTATTGAGAGTTTGACAAACAATTATAATGCCCTCTATTACGAAAGTGTTATTTAGTAAGAATCTCAATATGTTATTCTGGAAAGCAATAAATAAGAAAATGTTTCCAGTAATTAATAAAGGCTTTTTAATAAAATCTAGTAGAATTAACAAAGGTTTATTGTTTCCAGGAAAGGTGACTAATTTAACCTTATCCATAGTAAAAAAAAAAACAAAACAAAAAAAACAACTTTCACATAAACTATTTTAGAAAACTATATTTTATCCCCGAGTTTCAATCTCAGTAGAAAAACACCAAAGGACAACAAAAAGACAAAATAAAAAAAAATGATCCAAACTTAAAACTTCAATTTACAAGAAAATTGGGGTCATTTTCCAAGTAAAGAAAAGAGGAGCGATAATTTGTGAATAAGAACTCACATTATACAAAACAAAAGAGACGACCCATGAATTGAATCCGCTCCGGTCACGATTTGGTACGAGCATCGCGGTACCAGAGAACTCCTCGTTCCACTCAGCTATACCTCCATCTTCTCTCAATTCCTCTTCTCTTGTGCAATTTCTCTTAAAAGCCCTTCTAAGAGGCCTTAATGCCGCTTTTTGCCCCTTCCACTTGAGCTCCACTGTTAATTTGTCAGCTAACTTTGCATTTTCAACCCTTCTAACCACCAATCGAACTTGAAATCTCTTCGCAGTTTGTGGGGGCCATGGTCGCCACCCCATCAACCTCCCCGCCATAGCAAGAGCACCTAAATACAAGTCGAGCAAGCAAAATATTAGGTTATTGCAACAGCCACTTTAGAGAACAGATGGATCAACGCACAAATTGAGGTAAACAGGTTGAAAAAGTAAGGAAAACACCTCTATTTGAACTAAAAATAACAACAAAAAACTAGATTCTTTATTTTATCAGAATCCACCAGTGCCCAACAACTAAAATCGCTACTAATTAAACAAAGGGGAGAAAATTAGTTGGGAAAAAAGGACTGGAATAAAGTTTTGGAGAAGATCTAGGGAGAGAGAGAAAACAAGAACCTGTGCTTTCTTCCTTGAAGAATAGGTGTACAAATTGGGATCTTTCCGGTGTGGAAGAAAACTCCTATTAAAGGGAAAATTTTCACGATTTTCTCTGAAGAGATTGTCACTGGGAAATGGATAAGAAGAAAAAAAATTACGAAAAATAGTGAAGAAAGAGGAGAGAATAATATAGGAGCAGAGAGAGAAAGAGAAAGAGAAAGAGAAAGAGAGAGACCCACGGACGGGTAACGGGTTGATTTGGTCGTTTATTTATTCAAATCCCGACGTGAAAAACCCTCTCCCTTCTGGCCTTCTCTATATTTCTCTCTCCCTTTAGTTTTTCATTTAATTAATTCAACCATTGTGGTTGAGTTAGATGGGGAATCGTCTCCATTTCGGTAACAATGGATACATCCTGTTCTTTAACAAAATAACTGAACAAGTCTTCTTTAATCATTGTTAGTTTATATGGTTGTAGCCAATTTTCACTATTTATGTGCTCAAATTTTAGACTCAGTCAAATATTCATTGTCTGGGTTTTAAAAATGAAGACGGCAAAAGATGGTGCTTTCTTCTAATCTTGTTGAAATGACAAGTTTTTTAACCTATTATATATCTATAGACTTTAAAATAAAATTATCAATTAGTGAATAGTATTTGAAATTTTCATAAATAATTGGTTACACAATTTGTATAAATTAAAACCAAAATATCAATATTAAGCCATTAATGATAATGCTATGAACTTGATGTGTCATCAAAATTTCTTCCTATTAATAATTCAGATAGACATATATATATTTATTGCATTAAATCATAAATTAATGACTTTGATATTTGTATAGCTAATGGTTGCAATATTCAATGTACACTATTGTTATTTTTAGATATACTTATTCTTCTATATCATATTCAAGCAAAATGTGATAGTACACAATCCGAAAACCTTTCTAATTGAGAAAGTATAATTTATTTTACATACTTTTCTGAGAAGTGGGTCAAAAATTTGTTAAAATCGTTAAAAAGGTAATTAATATATATACATCCGGAAATCTCCAGTCCTTGACGAAAACAGAGAGAAGGTTCAGTTAGATAGGTGCGCCTATTTGGAGTTATCGTGCAAATGACAAAAGAATCCCTAGGGAACATGTGGTCCGGTTGTAACGTGGAACTATTCGTTTGGGCTTTTTGGTAATAATAGTACAGTCCAATTACAGCCTATTAAATGCTGGCGCTTTTTTTATATTAGTATCCTTCAGATGTTCTATTTTACCATCACAGATAATAGCTGTCAACCGAAACAAAAAAACGAGGAACAAATAGGGGGTTATAGAGAGAACGTAACGACAATGTATTTAATTTAAGGGCTTCGAAGCAAAAGAGATATTTTGTCTGGTCGGATTTTGGGGGTCATATGTGTACCAGTACAAGTAAAAAAAAAAAAAAAATGTAATTTCTTGGACTTTAGAGAAAGGTTTTGTGTTTTGAGGGACTAAATCAGAAAATGTGAAGTAAGGATTTCTAACTAATAAGAAAGGGATATTGAACGAGAATAATTCTTGTTCAATAAAATAGCATACGAAATGGAGAAGTTAGAAAGTAGTATATTCCAACTTTTTGTCTTATTTTTATTTTTATTTTTATACTTTTGGGCTGTAATCTTTCCTTAATTGGTGGCAGGTTAGATTCTCTTTTAAACGTTAAAAAAATATTTCTTGTAATGATTAAATTAGGAACAAATTCCATTTTAAATTCAAGACATTTTTCTTTTCAATTATGTTGTTTTGACGCAGCACTCTTATCGTGTTACTTGTCGAAGAAAGGTAAAAATAGACATGCATAAATGTGTTATTTTCAAACTAATTAAATGACAATTTATATATCACGCGACAAACATGTTTATGTCATTCATAGTCACCATGCGTCAAATTTATGATATGTGGAAGCTACAAATTCATGAAGGTTCAGATCTTAATCAGGATGACTTTTATATTTTTAGTATTTTAAATCCATATGATGTGAGGAGATGAGGGACTGGCTGAGTTAGCTTAGACTCACGAGAGAAAAAAGCAAAAAGGCGAAAAAAAAGGCGAAAAAAAAGAAAAACAAAAAAACAAAAAAGAATAGAGAGATTGAAGATTGAAAAGAAAAAAAACTAAAATTGTCATCATGTCAATTCATCAGCGGCAGATGGATCGCCTGTCGTCGAAATTCGCCGCGCTCGCTTGTAATCAAGGCCCAGAGGTCCATAAGAGGCCATTAATGGCGGTCAAACATGGGCCGAAATTGTTTTCTGAGGTTGTCAAAAGGCCTCTGATTCGTGTGTGGCATTCCAAGTCACAACCTACACAAATTGTGACACGTCGAAGCATTATTCAGCGCCGATTAGAGGAAATTCACAGTAAATCAACGCCATCTAATCCGATCTGCCTTAGATGTGGTAGTGTAGGTCATCATGCAGCGGATTGCCGTAATGCACAGCTTTGCTTTATTTGCAACAAGTTTGGTCACAAATCGATGATCTGTAGACAATCTACGAATATCTTTCCTTATACTCCAAAGAAATACACTGTGCAAGGCCTTTCACGTGACACTACAGTTCCAGCACTTTCTCCTCCCAAAACGCAGTTGAGCACAGCCACAGCACCATTAGAAACCCTAGATCTGGCCATGGTGGCCCCTCGACGCGGAGGCCGCGTTCCTTTACCAGATCGTCGCCCCCTTCACGCTCAAGCACCACCATTGCTGCGTCGACCGCCTCCCCCGATTGCTCACCCCCAGCCTTTGATCCGAATCTTGGATGATACCGAGGGCTGGGGACCCGAACAGATAGAGGAGGTTCTCAACCGCCTCCTTGGTGCTCAATTTCTCTGGAAGGTGGCAGTCTTTGATGAGTTCCGCTACATCATCAAAGCACCATCTATGTCATGGAAACATTCTGCCGTGCGCCGAGGTCACATTCTGCTTGACGGGATCCAATTCCCTGTGGTCGCCTGGGACCCAAGCTTGAATGCTGGTAAGCGTCTCACCTCTATGTGGCTTCGAATTTGGGGATTTAATCGCTATATTTGGGATTTCGTTGAATTTGATCGACTACTCAATCCGTTTGGAGCAGTCGTACTTGAACTTGATGCGGCTACCAGAAATAAGTATGACTGGCGGTTTGCACGGGTTAGAGTAGGTGCTGTTGATCCAAAAATTTTCACTGAACAACATTGGCAGATGTATAGAGATGCCACTGGTTATGTATCTGGTTATGATCTTAAAATAGAAGTGGAGAATGAGAATACAGAAGGTGTTAATGATTGGCTAGCTAGAGGCCCCGGTCGAACCAGTCGGGTCACTCAGCCGTCTAGAGCTCCTATCCCTCCCCCTCCCCCTCCCCATCCTCCCATTGTGCAATGCATGGATGAGGATTTGTTGGATGATCAGAACACCAACAAAGAACAAGGGGAGTCTAGTAATAGTAGATGCAAAGACCAGTCGGACAGCCGTGATGGGCACTTTACTGATGACTCGGATGATGATCATGAGACATTCATGCGTACCGTTAACAACATGATTAACCCTGTCTATAAAGGGAATGGTGCCAAAACTGAACCCAAAAAACCGAGAACACAACCCCCCATTTCTGGAGGGCACCGGTCTAACACCACTGGCCGGCCCATCCCTGATTCTGAGAAGTTACGATCCCAAGATCCCGGCACGGCTGGGATTCCTTCTCCTGCTACAGCTCCAAAACTTCACTCCTTCCCCCCTCTTACAACAAAAACTGACAAAGGGAAAAAGACTCCAAATTCTTCTCCTGATAAGGGAAAGAATCCTCCCAAAGCTAAATCTACACCCACCTCTCCCAAGTCGGGAAGGATCACCAAACCCAAAGACACATCCCCTACTAAGCATACCATCTCCTCTCCTGCTTTGCCTTCTCCTTCTACACCTCACACATACACACCTTCTCACAAGCTCCCTGCTGCTACTAAAATTTACTCGTCTAAGCTGAGAGTGCAACGAACCAGCAAGTGTAAGAAGACAGGCAAAAAACCACCAAAACTTCCAGCTGTTCCGACTACAGCACCTCCTCCTGAACCTCTTCCAGTTTCGGCTAATGCTCCAGCCAGACCCCCTCTCTCACACGGGGTCTCTATGAGAAAGAGTCTCCGACTCCAAGCCATAGGAGACCCCTCTTCTACCTTGACAAAGGCTAAGAAGCGGGCAAAGGCCAAGGCAGCCGGTAGACATCACTCTAAAGGTATACCACTCTTGAACAACTTCCCTTATAATAGACTTACTGTTGATCAGGTTATGGACTTGTTTGGAATTTATAAAATTAGATTAGGTGCTGATGCTGATGAGGCTGCTCATATTATTCAAAAAATTCAGCAACATGATAGATCTTCTTTTGAGGAAATCATAATTTCCTTATTAGAACAAACCAAATCTTTAGGTTCCTCTACATCTGTCATTTTAGATAAGGCATCTCTTGCTCATTTGTCTTCTCCTGATTTAGGAAACACCCATGATGATGATGAAACTTTCCATGATACAAATTCCATACTAGATAATGTAGATACTGATAATAATGCTTCCAATTTAGTTTCTGGGGTGCCTTTTGTTTCCTCATGAATATCTTGAATTGGAATGCTAGAGGTCTTAATTCTTATAAGAAAAGACAAATTTTGCATGACATAATTGTAGACAATAAGATAGATATGATTTCCATACAAGAAACAAAGCGTGAGACTTTTAACAATAGGATATTACGCACTATCTCTACTAAGTTTGACATCTGGCATTGGGTGCCTTCGAATGGACGGTCCGGAGGGATCCTATTTGGATGTGATAGTTCTCACTTTAAATATATTAGTCATTCTCTCCATCAATATACTCTTAACATCCATGTTGAGTGTAAACTTGATGGTCAAATTTGGCAAATTATGATAGTGTATGGTCCTGTAATTAGAAATAAGAAAAAAGATCTTTGGAAAGAACTAGAGACCATTAGAGGCTCTAATACAGAACCATGGGTACTGTGTGGGGATTTTAATTCCATTAGACATAGAAATGAAAAGTCGGGTAACTTGTTTGACCTACAAACTAGCTCTAGATTCAATAATTTTGTCCATCAGCATCATCTAGTTGAGCAGAAATTAGTCGGGCGAAAATATACTTGGCACAATGGCAATAAATTTGCTTTATTAGATAGGTTTTTTACTAGTTTATCATGGGAAAACCTGTACCCAGCAAGTACCACTCTTGATTTAGGGAGATACGGATCTGACCATTGCCCCATTATCTTACAAATTTCTTCTAAAATAGAATCCACCTCTCTATTTCGATTTGATCCCATATGGCTAGAACAACCCGACTTTGTGTCCTTAGTAAATAAATGGTGGCACCAATTCTCCCTAGATCATAGAAATATTGTCAAAAGTTGGAATGCCAAATTAAAATTTCTTAGACAAAAAATTAGAGGTTGGACTAGGAATTTCTATAGTAGGAAAAAGAAAGAGAAACAACAGCTATTGGCTAAATTAAAACTGCTAGAGCTCATCTTAGAGGATAGAGATTTTACAGCTATTGAACATGAGGACTGGATTTTTACTAAATATACTTTAGATAACATTTACCTAGACGAGGAGAAACATTGGCAAGCACGCTCTAAACAGAGATGGTTAGAAGAGGGAGATAACAATACTAAATATTTTCATACTATTGCAACACATAGGAGCAAGAAAAATAAAATTCTTTCGTTAGAAGTGAATGGCAATACCATTCACACAAAAGCTGAAATTTCTACTCATATTCAACAGTTTTACAAAGAGTTATTAGGACAACCAGGGCATACCTGTGCTGTTTTAGATAAAGACTTTTGGTGTCCAACCGATAAACTCACCACACTCGAACAACAATCATTAGAAATCCCTTTTTCGCTTACAGAGATTAAACATGCAGTTTTTGCTTGTGAACCAAACGGGGCTCCTGGTCCTGATGGTTTTTCTTTTAAGTTTTACCAAGCATTTTGGGAGTTAATTAGTTCTGATCTATACCAATTATGCCTACATTTCCATTCGCACAAAACCAAACTGACTAGTCTGAACAGATCTATCATATGCCTCATTCCAAAAGAACAAGAGGCTAAACAAATATCTAAGTACAGACCAATCAGTTTGGTGAATTGTAGCTTCAAAATTATCTCTAAGATTTTAACTTTTCGATTAGAATCAATTATGCATCGGATCATAGACAATAGTCAAGCTGCTTTTATAAAGGGTAGATATATACTTGATAATGTCATTCTTAGTCAAGAAATTATTCATTCGTGTCACACTTCCAATGAGGAAGGGGTAATTG
This sequence comes from Carex rostrata, assembly GCF_964058835.1. Classification (NCBI taxonomy): domain Eukaryota; kingdom Viridiplantae; phylum Streptophyta; class Magnoliopsida; order Poales; family Cyperaceae; genus Carex; species Carex rostrata. The sequence continues at coordinate 8,543,142 of NC_135937.1, forward strand.
TTAAGGTTGACTTTGAAAAAGCCTATGACAAAATTAATTGGAGATATATGTTAGATATATTAGAAAGTAGAGGATTTGGTACCACTTGGATAAAATGGATTACTGAATGGTTACATAGTTCCCAATCTTGTATTAGTATCAATGGAGATCTCACTGACTATTTCTTTTGTAAACGAGGCGTAAGGCAGGGAGATCCTCTCTCTCCTTACTTGTATATTCTTGCAGCCGATACACTTAGTAAGATTTTTCAGCTAGGCAGAAATTCCAATTCCATAACTGGATTAGGTCCCAATGTATTAGATAAACATGCACATACTAACTGCCACTACGCAGATGATACAATTCTCTTTCTTAAAGCTGCTACAACCAATATTGAGCGTACGTGGTGGGCTTTGATCGCTTTTGAAGCACTATCTGGAATTAAAGTTAACTATTCTAAAACATCAATGTATCCTCTCAATATAGCTGATCCTTCTTCTCTTGCTCCATATTTTAGATGTCAACCAGCCACCTTTCCCATGCAATATTTAGGACTTCCCCTCCATAATAAAAAACTAACCACCCTTGAATGGACTTTCCTTATTGATAAAATAGAAAAGAAACTCCAAAATTGGAAAGGTAGTTTACTCTCTATAGGAGGAAGACTTATTTTGATAAATTCAGTTCTCTCATCGGTTCCTTTATACTTCTTATCCGTTTATAAAATTCCGGATACTGTCCTCAACAGCATTGATCAATTACGTCGTCGGTTCTTGTGGCAAGGGTCTCTTACAGGAAAAAAGAAATACTCATTACTTAATTGGCAAAAAGCTTGTTTTGCCAAGGAATTTGGAGGATTAGGAATTTTAGATCTTAAACAAATGAACATAGCATTACTCATGAAATGGTGGTGGAAATTCAAAGACCCCACCTATGAGGGGGCTTGGAAAACAATGATTATGCATAAATATCCCTCTCCTAATATTCCTAAATCTGAATTTTGGACCCATATTGTAGCTTTGTCTTCTTTAGGTAATATTAGTGTCTCTTATACCCCTGGCCTCAATACTAACGTCCTATTTTGGACTGACATTTGGTATCAAAACTGTGCTTTGGCTTCGAGATTTTCCTTTTTATTCAATATATGTTCTAACACTGATGTTCTCTTGCAAACTGTCATCAATACACAAGGAGCTGCACTTACTTTTCGTAGGGCATTAGATAATATTCAATATCTAGAATGGTTAGAAATACTTGAAATCATCAGCCACCTGTCGTATACTCATCTTAATGATAAGCTTAGTTGGCGTTGGGAAACTCATGGGAAGTATACGGTTAGCTCCATGTACAAAATTCTTAACTTTTGCGGTATTCTCCCTAGAAATGCAATGTTGTGGTGGCAGGTTCCAATACCTCTTAAGATTCGCATCTTTATGTGGCTTACTCATAAAAATAGGATTTTAACAACCGACAACCTGAAGAAGAAAGGCTGGCCAGGTCCAACTAAATGTCAATTTTGTGACCAAGATGAATCCATTAACCACCTGTTTGTCACATGTTCTTATACCAAACAAATATGGTTCTATATGGGATCGTGCCAAGATGCCAGCATAACCTGGACCAGCTTTGTAGATGTAATCCAGTTTGCTAACCAACTCCCTAATAAACAAAGATCTGCTTTTCTCTTAGTTTGCAGTGCCATATGCTGGTCTATTTGGAAGCACCGTAACGACCTATGCTTTGAACAAGGTAAACAAAAATCAATTAGACATCTCATTTTTCTAATTCTTTCTCTTGTACACTATTGGACAGGTCGGGTGACACAGCCGGTGGCTGCTGCTACAGCGTTTTGGCTTCCCTCTGACCTAGATGTTCTCCCTTTGGCAAGTTGGCTTCCAGATGATGCGGTTGCTTCCTCCACCGTTACTGACGCCCAAGGAGACCAGCTGATGCTTTATGGAGCATAGCCCTTTCAAAATGAATGTGGACACCTTACCAAATTTTGTAGTTACATATACTTTTCACAGCCCCATTGTGTGGCTTCGCTTTTTTGGTTGTGCTAGGCAGCTGCTGTCTGCTCTAGCTTTTTTGGTTGTGCTTGTCATGTTGATGATCTCCTTCCTTGTGAGTTTTGTAAGGGTTTATTGTTTGTGGACCTAGCTGATTTGAACTTCCGTTGAAGGGTGTAATTTAACTGTTCTCTTCAATAGAAGATGGGCTTCGGCCTTTTTAATCAAAAAAAAAAAAATCCATATGATGTTTTACATATTTATAATTGTGTCAATATAAACTTTTTAAGATATAATCGAAAGAATCAGTTTCTAATCTAGTGTTTTAGACATTATATATTTCATTGCGGAATAAAGTTAGAAAAGATTAAATTGTTTACTTCATGTTAAAAATAAATTAAGTTAGTCATGTTTAATGGAGAATCTATATGGATAGATCTCTGTGTAGCATAGGAGGTGCTTAGTCACTTCCATGATTTTAAAAAATTTAATCATATATATATAGAGAGAGAGAGAGAAAGAGAGAGATATGCTAATGCGCTTTCGGTAGCATATGGGCCGAAATACACACGGTCAAAATTTTAAATTTCAAAATTCAAAAAGTCGATCTGAACCGTTCATCTTGTTCTCCATATTAATATGTGCTTGGAGACCAAATTTTACATTTTTCTGAATTTGTTTACTATTTATTAAGCCACTTTGAAAATCGGTGATCCTGTTAGTGTAATAATCTAGAAGTCAATAATACGATAATTGATTATATATAAAGCTTTGTTCATGAATTGGATGATTAATATCATTTTGTTGCCTTGAGTATTATTGCATTTATGAATCATTTCGAGTTCATGACTGAAATTGCGAAACTCCATAATATAGATGATATATACTCTTAAAAGGTCACTGACCAAGGTAATTAGCAAGAACACTAATTACCGCTGTAAGGTTAGTATGTGGATTAAATGATGGTCAAGTTTTACAGACCATAGACAAGGAGTTGTCATTTTAATCACATAGATATATGTTCCAGGAACATGATATCTGACAGACCCTGAATGAAACATTATACGGAATTGTGTCCGTGTCATTAATGCTTTCATTCAGTGTTAAGTTCTAAAGTATGAGGTATTCATATTTCCTACTAAGAAATGTATATGTGTGATTGTTATCAAACGCTGTTGGTAAAATGCAGTTATAACGGTAGCTCTTCGGTATACATGGCTTAGCTGAGGTAGTGATGGTTTACCAAAAGTACTATTGTCCCTCGTATCTCTATACGAGCTATAGCATCACTGGGCTCCTTGATAGAATAAGATTATCAGCGCGCGGTATGATTACAAGAGTAATCATATTTGATAATCTGCTCAAGATCAAGAAAAGATTAAATTTACAAGGATGACACACACCTACCTTGAAACTAATCTGATAGCTATGAGACAGAAAAACAGACACAAGTAAATTATTTACTGGATCGTGATATTGTACTGTACAGCATCATCTGTGTAATTGGATGGTCATGATGTGTTGCCAGATGCCGCTCATGATTATAGAAGTTAAAACAGTTTTAACTCTATTTACCAACATAACACAGATCCTATTGGGTCACACCATATAGGAGTTAATCGGAGAATCTTATTGTGATTGATTATAAATTGGTTATGATCAATAGTAAGATGGTTATAATTAATTATACGTGTTATAATTAAATTATAAATGTTATGTAAAAATAACAAGCAAAAACATTGGTTAATTTATAAACGTGTGTGACACGTTGTATAAAAGTTAACCGGTTAATTTATAAATGTGCAGGACACGTTGTATAAATTACCGAAACAACAACCGCAAGAAATAAAATATAAATATATATATATAATTATTCAGAATAATTATACGAATATTATTTGTATTCGGGCCGAGGGCATTCGGGTCTTTTCAGATTCGTCCTTATCCGCATGACACATCATCGATCCTATCCAGATGACACGTCATCAATCCTATCCACATGACATGTCATCCTTATCCATTCAATGACATATCTTGTAAATAGGCATATGTTGAGGGGTATTTCGGTCTTTTGTGAACCTCCTCAAAAGGTTATAAATAGAGGGGTGCATGTAGAGAGAAAAACCACTAATTCACACGTATCGTTTCGTGCAGAATCGAATCGGTATTTTCTCTATTTCTCGGTTTCTCTCCCAAATAGTGTTTTGGTTGAGAAAAGAAAGTTATACGTAGTTAACGTATAATCTTGCGGGTTGTTGTGGAGTATATTTACGGGATCGATGAATAGTGTTTTCCCGAATTTCGCTGTATGTCAGTTTTGCTTATTTGTGAAACTGAGTAATCAAAAATTCGTGTTTACAGGTTTTCGTCTTTTTCTCTGTGAATAGTGTTTTTGCAGAATTTCGCGGTTTACGGTATTTCTGGCAAAAGAAATAAACCGCTCTCTGGTTAGTCCTGGTGGATAACCTATAGAGGCACCATACGTTTGGTGCTCCGAGGAGAATCATTCCCGTGATGTAGCTCTACTCGCTCGGTCTGCATTCCAACTGTGATTTGGAAACAAGGTATAAATATGTTATATTAATCTATTTAATTGGTAAGTAGATTAAAGTTTTAGAAATCAATCATGGAGTAGATCTGTAAAAGGATTAAATTGGGTTTTGATGCCAAAAGAATACTGAAGGTGGACCGCCTTGGAAAGTTTCCTGACATGCCCTGTTTAATCCTTGGCTTAAGTTAGAAGTAAAAATTTTTGTTTTACGTTCTTTCCGCAGCTTAAGTCTAAACGGGTTTTGGTTACAGCACCGTAAACCCCAACAGATCCAACGGTTTTACTGTTTTGTTAAGCCACCGTTGGATCAACAATTTTCAAAGTGACTTAATAAATAGTAAAAAAATTCAGAAAAATTTAAAATTTGGTCTCCAAGCACATATTAATATGGAGAACAAGATGAACGGTTTAGATTGACTTTTTGAATTTTAAAATTTCAAATTTGAACCGTGTATATTTCGGCTCACATGCTATCGAAAGCATATTAGCCTATCTCTCTCTCTCTATATATATAGAGAGAGAGATGAGCTATGGTGCATTGCAATGCATGGAATGATTTGTGCATTGGATCATAAATCTAAAATTCAAAATCCAAATGGCCGATCCAAACCGTTCATCTTGTTCTCCATATTAATATGTGCTTGGAAACCAAATTTTACATTTTTCTGAATTTTTTTACTATTTATTAAGAATTTTACAAAATTGTTGATCCAACGGTGGCTACTGTTTTGTTAAGCCGCCGTTGGATCAACAATTTTGTAAAATACTTAATAAATAGTAAAAAAATTCAGAAAAATATAAAATTTGGTTTCCAAGCACATATTAATATGGAGAACAAGATGAACGGTTTGGATGGGTCATTTAGATTTTGAATTTTGGATTTATGGTCCAATGTACAAACCCCTCCATGCATTGCAATGCACCATAGCCCATCTCTCTCTCTCTCTCTATATATATATAAATTTAATTGAATTTAAGTTTTAATATAATTCAATCTCCTCATAAATTATCATGTGTGCTTGTAGCTTAGTAAATTGATTATATAATAAACTTGTAGAATACTAATTTTTACTTATTTTGATTTTTTTTTTACTATTTTTTATGATATATGGAAAAGGGCAAAAGATGACTTAAAAATAAAAAATTGCCAATATTTTAGATCATTTTTCATTTTTCATAAATCATAAAAAATATTAAAAAAATTAATATTCTACAAGCTAATTATATAAATAATTTACTGAATTAATTAAATCAATATTTATAATTTATATGATAAATTTTTAAGATCATAGTATAGAAAGCCTTGTGCTATCTACTATTCCCAAGCTTTACTAAAATTTCTTGTGAATTTCAACATATAATGGACAGCTTGACTTTTAGTCATTATTAAAAATTTATATTATAACCGGAAAGCAACCAAAATCCAACCGACTCTACAGAGTAAAACTTTTAACTCGCTAGATGAAGTGATTAAAATGTGGTGACGATATACAAAGAAAAACGATAAAAGAAAATACATAAATAAACGGCAAAGAAAGCACTACAAAAATATATGACGCAACACTAATCTCTTAAAGGAGGAAATCCAAAAAGAAAGTTTACACGGCAGAGAATCCTATGAACTGATAGATGGGAGAAAAAATGACTGGGCGAGATTTTATGAGGTTAAACTAATATTGTAAAATCATGCGAAAAACAAAGAAATTTGACGCGTCAACTATGGTAAATTATGGTAAATTAGATGAAGTTATTGGGTTTTTTGTAAATCACTATGAATGAGTTGTCATTCCTTCTTCTTTTTTGTTTGACAAACCATTCTTTTGATTGAGCAGCCAACCAAAAAGAACTCAATTATAAATGAACTCAATTCAACTCTATTCTACTTAATTGAACTAAAATCTTGTAAGCTTTGTATTCCAATCTGGTGGTAAGTTTCACAAAAAGAAAGCTACAGTGAAAATATTCACATAAATTATTTGAAGTTTATTATCTACACAAGAGCTTATAATAATAATATATTACACTACAATATTTTAGACAATACACTATACACAAATTATTATTGGTCCAAAGATATATATGAAGACATATAGACAAAAGAATAACAAAACATTTGAGAGGCGAATAGTTTATTCCACAAATTAATATATTTAATTTACAGCGATTATTATTTGTTCAAATTAATTCCCCTAAAACTGAACTCAATATATAATTAACAACTAAAGCTAACCCAAAAATGGAGGATACAATTTAAACATCATGAAAGTGAAACATTAGCTAGGTTTTACATGCAAAAAGACCCTAACATTATAATAATAAATATGCTTGATTGCCAGCAGTGCACCGACCACACTCAAAAAAAAATAAAAATAAAAAAATAAAAAAAAATAAAATTGAGGGACAGGTTGATGAGTCATGATTTATTCCTCATGCTTCATGCCTCGTTCTCCAATTGTCACCCCCCAAATTCCCAAATTTCTGAAATCAAAATTGAAATCCTAAATTCAAAAAGCTTTCACCAATTATGTTCTTGTCTCATCTATCAACACGTGCAACTCACATGCGTCAACTAGAACCTGTTTGGGATAACCCTCCACTTGAGACTCCACAGTCGAAAGTCAACTGGTGCATGGGTGGCATCCATCACACCAAACCATAATTTTAGTGGCTGGTCGGTGAACCAAATTTACATTTTTTTTGTTCTTGCTCTCTTGTGACTATCTATCATCACCTGCGTTTGTGACCTCAAAAATTAGACAACACATAATTAAGTTTTTCTTTTAGAAATTAAAAAAATAATTCTTCCGGTTAGGAATTGATTATTTGTTTTTTTTTTTTTTTAAAATAGATAGAGCCGCACTCATCAAGGACGGCTGATGGAACCGTAACAATGGTGTGGTTTTAGTAACTTTAGGCAAATTTGTGATCAGAATCACTTTCTGGATAAGATGTGATTAGGATGGAATTTAAGGTAAGAAAAATACCTTGTTGGGTTAATTGTAGCCGTGTTTAAATAGTCGAAAATTTGAAGTTTGGAAGGGTTATTAATAAATTATCACAAAATTTGATATTGTTCCCAATAAACAAATAATTGTTGGATTTAAATGTCGTTAACCACCTTCAATTTTTTTCATAAAAAATAAAATTTTAAATTATCAACAAAAAGAACGGCGGATTAAATTAAAGACGAGCTTTCACTCTTTTTATTATACAATAAAGAAGAAAGACTTGGAATTCTTATTTTTAAGGGATGCATTTGAAAAGTTCCAATTAATAATGTGAAGTCCTCATGAAAGAGAAATATAAAATTTGATAATTGCTATTTGGAGTCTTCCTTTGCTTGTGACTTTAAGCAAAGGCTTGACAAAACAGACAAAAGCGTTGATAAATTAGAATAATCATTTGAGATTAAGGCTGACTCTAGACCACTTAACTAGGCTCCATTCTAAACTAAAAAATTAAACTTCTTTTAGACTTTGTTTTGTCCAAAATTACAAAAAAGTACCAAATAAAAATAGTTATGGTGGTGGTCACAACAGAAGAAACCAAAACCGATACATCGCTCTCTAAACATTAGGTACTACTTATTTTTTTTTTATTTTTTTTTAACATTGTCATATTATCCGTCATTGATTTGCCAAATTAAATAACTTTTTTTTTCTTTTTCTTTCGTTACAACGCACAGTTACAGGGGTGCAAACGGATCGGGTAGTGGTAAAATCATATCTGTATCCCTTTTTATTTTTCAGATACGGATACAAATACAGATCAGATATTAACCGAATACGAATACAAATATTTACTTTTTATAATAGTGAATAACATAAAAAATTTCATAATATGTATTAAACTGTATAGTATATATCTACTATTCGGATACATATAATTAAAATTTAAAGTCTTATTCGTATCCATATATGCATGAATATTCAGATATCAGATATCCGTATCAAATTTTTGAATACGGTCGGATATTATTCGACCCGTTTGCACCCCTAGTAACACGTATTAATTTTTGGAGCGTCTGTCATTTATGTATTAAGTTTTGTAATATTCAGATTTATATGTTGGTAAATTTTCTTAAAAAATAAAGTTTCGTACTATTTAGTATAGAGTACAATTTTATCATGAAAGTATGCACGAGAGAGCAAAAGCGACAAAATTCGGTGACTCGATTTCAATTCTTCAATAAAAAAATATTTAGGTCATAGGCTCGTAGTCATAGCCCAATTTAATACACACTGTCTCTTTCGAAAATAAATACATTAACATCATCAGAGTAAATACCAAATTCTTATAGTTATATTTGCATTATTTTATTATTGTTTCAGTTAATAAGCAATGCACTAAAATCTATCTATTTAATTATTAATTTTGTTGAAAACAAACTCCAAAGATCACGTCACGTGTACACACGGACGGAGCCAGACATTTATCGAATGAGGGTCAAACACGTACTTTAAAAAAAAAAAAATTCAATAACATAATTATATTTACACAAGATGTTCTAAAATGATAGATGTACCTCAAGATTTTACGCAAGTTATTCTTTTCTGAAATAAAATGGGGTCAATAGTATAAAAATTAACAAAAAATTATGGAGGTCAAAGTTCATGTACATGTAGCATTTTCATATAATTTATATAACAAACTATATTTTTTCACTGGTTTTTGAAAAAAAAAAAAAAAATGGGGATCACGCCCATTCTATTGAAGTACATATGCCTCTGCGTGTACATGTTTTTCACGAAAAAAAATGACATCAACAATTCATAATTGTTGCATGGATTGGATTTTAAATTTTAAAATTATTAATAGATAAGGAAGATTTTAATAATTAGTATCATCAATTATTTTTTTTTAAATAAGGATGAAGGTCAACTCTTTTAGCTTTGTGTGTGTGTGTGTATGGAGGTTGGCTACTCTACTTCCATAAGCATATGAGGGCATATGCTTATAAGTTATTTTTGTGTTTTTAATATTCTAATGACTGATCTGAAACACTCAACATGTCATGCATACTAGAATGTGTTTGGAGACGAATTTTACACTTTTTTTAAAAATTTTTACTATTTTTTTAGAATTTTTTAGAATAGCTATAGAAACCCATGTTTTGAAATTTTTTGAAAAAATAGTAGAAAATTTTCAAAAAAAAATAATTTAAAATTTGGTCTCCAAGCACAATCTAGTATGGAGAAGATGTTGAGTACTTCAGATCGACCATTTGAATATTAAAAATGCAAAAATGACTTATAAATATATGCTTTCATATGCTTATGGAAGTAGAGTAGCCAACTTATGTGTGTGTGTGGACACACACATGTATATATAAGAAATTCTTAATTGAATTTTAAATTTACAATTTTTTACACATACGATATCATGTTAGCTGCTTGACTAAATGTTAGTTCATGACCCAGAACACACTGTATTTTGATGTGAAAAAGGTCTAGAGGATAGACTTCTTAATTATCATATGAGGTAATCAAATATTTATATTTAGATTGAGACCAATCTGGTCTAAAGTGAGATATACATATATAAGTGCTTTAACATTCGTGTGGATAATTTTTGTTTACCTTATATTATATATATAGGTGATATAAATAAATTTCTGATGAGTAGAAAGGAGAAGGTAGAGCATGTGAACAAGTGGGGTCTCACATGTAACGATTCTTGAGACATGTTGCTATCACCTTGACTGCAAATAATGGGAATATATATATATATAGAGTTAGGCTGGGGTGCTATGGATAGCATAGTGACATCTATGCTACGGCTCAATATTCGAGTTTTCAAAATCCAAACGGTCGATCCGAACCGTTCATCTTATTCTCCATATTAATATCTGTTTGGAGACAAAATTTTATAATTTTGTGAATTTTTTTACTATTTATTAAGCCACTTTGAAAATCGCTAATCCAACGGTTTTACTGTTTTGTGCAGCCACCGTTGGATCAACAATTTTGTAAAATACTTAATAAATAGTAAAAAAATTCAGAAAAATGTAAAATTTGGTCTCCAAGCAGATATTAATATGGAGAATAAGATGAACGGTTCGGATCAATCGTTTGAATTTTGAAAACTCGAATATTGAGCCGTAGCATAGAGACCACTATGCTATCCATAGCACCCCAGCCTAACTCTATATATATATATATATATATATATATATATATCTTGCAATTTGAATCGAAATTTCAAAATCCGACCCCCGGCCTCATCCATTTAATACTGACCCACACGGTGCAACACTTTCATATTTGTCAACGGATTGATTAAATTCTATCGACAATTCAACATCCAAATTCCAATTCATCGAGAAAACCCCAAATCGGATGAAGAATTATGTCAGAAGGACCCTGTTTGAGACCTTTTGAGTTGGTACGAATATTAGAAAATGATGGGGATCTTATTAGAAAAAGAGCAAAGATTGTGAGAACGAGGAACGAGCTTCCCTTTACAAGTTACAACTGGGTGTCGGACAATAACAAATGATTTTGACTTCTAGGCTACGATTAATGTTTTTACTAATTAATAATGTATATGTACATATTTAATTAATTGTTTTTAACAGTAAATTAGTTATGTTTGGTATATAATAATAAAAAAAAAAACTTTAAATTAATTACAAAAATGCAATTATGATCATTCATTTGACTATTGTATTATCATTAGATGTAAATTGAGAATTATAACTATACGTGTTTAAATGATCAAGCAATATATTTCTTTTTAAATTAACTTGTTTATAAATCATTTGATGACAATGATTAAATTTTGAAATTCAACTTTATCTCTTTTAAAGCTTGATTTTAATAATTCATTTCATTTTGTTTGACTAAGATTTAAAATACAAATATTTAAGAGAATATGTTATATGCAGAGAATATTATATTATGCTATAAATTGATGGGTCGAGTTAAGACGGCTTTATAATGACAAGTTGGCAAGGATTAGTCATTGTCACATTCAACCATATCACATCTTAACTCTGGTAAAAAGTGAATTGGATTTTTTGGATTGAACGAAATGGATGGGTTATAATTTTCTCCTTTTTTTTTTACAGTCTAAGCGGAGGGGGAGAAAGTGAGATTTATCACCTGCTTCAGAAGGGGATACATAAAGGAAACAGAGGAAAATGATTACTGTTCAGAGAGGAGGAGAAATTTGTCATTCCCGAATCAAAAGGTAGAATTTATTGTTCGAAGGAAAGAGTTACTTGTTTCTCTTTCTCTACGACCTCCAGTTCTGAAACACAGTCTAAAGAGACTATTCTTCTTCAATGGAGACCAGACATAAGGTAAATAGAGAAACACGTTCTAACGAGAAGTAACATTATTTCAGAGTTGAATATTTTTTTCTTCTATTTGTAGAATGAATTTTAAAAACAACAACAACTATTATTTATAAATTGACTTCATTTTTTTATAAAATAATTATGTTAGATTTAAATGTTTGTGTTTTTGTCTATTTTATTTTTTATTTTTTTTATCTAATTCTACAATTTAAAATTTATCCGCACAATCTAATCACAATTTTCTTTTTATAACAGCTCATATATATAACCGTGTGCGAAAAAGAAAAATGTATCTTTCATATGCAACATAAATTAATGTTTTAATCATGCATCTTTCTTTCCCTTCTTTCTCTCTTTATGCACATGCATCTTCATAAGTTGTAGCTCTAATCCTAACCGTAGATCTTCTCCCCTAGCTCTGCACAAACAACATCTCTACCTCCATCTTTACGGTCCCGCGGCTCCTAATTATTAATTTTTTGCTACAAATTAATCTACATTATTTTCAAGAATTAGAATTCTGATCTATCTAAATTTTGGCCAGTCACATGCGGGCAAAGAAGCACTATATATATCCAAAACCTAATATATATACATGGGCTGTGGCTAAATTGCTGCTGGCAGCAGTTCTGTCTCGGTGCTGCCGGAGCTATTTTTAGCCGTGTGATGTCCAAACAACAAATCCAAACCGTTAGATGTTTAATCTATATTATAATCTACTTGGAGACCAAATTTTACATTTTTTGAAATTTTTTTACTATTTATTAAGCTGGTTTGAAAACTGCTGATTTCAATGCTGCAGAAAATTACTGAAATCAGCGGTTTTCAAACCAGCTTAATAAATAGTAAAAAAATTCAAAAAAATGTAAAATTTGGTCTCCAAGTAGATTATAATATAGATTAAACATCTAACGGTTTAGATTTGTTGTTTGGACATCACACGGCTAAATATAACCCCGGTAGCACCTCTACTGAAATGCTGCCAGCAGCAATTTAGACAGACCCTATATACATGTATACCTAATAATCAATTATATATATAGAGAGAGATCTTGTGAATCGGTTCCCGTCTTGAACTAAACCAACTAAAAGGCTATAAAGGTGGGCCCCACGCAAGATTTCAAGTTTGAATTGTGGATTTAGTCAACCTAAGCACAAATCATGTATAATTTAATAACCAATTAACCATCCTTTTCTTAGAATCTCTGCTTTCTTCCCTCCGATCAAGCCATATATCATTGTTTAACTTTGTACATTGATGAAAAAGCAATCTACTTTTGTAATTAAAGCAAAGTCTGAATTACCTGCAGAGATAGTAGGTTACAAATTTGTATATCTGACAATAAATCGAGGAATGTGAAACATCCATTCCTAATTAAGTGTTAGCATTTTATAATAATAATAATAATAATAATAATAATAATAATAAGAAAATCACTCTTTTTTGAACAGTCCAAAAACAATAATTTTGTACCTATCTTAAAAATTAGTAAAAAAATTCCAAAAAATAAAATTTCATTTCCATGCATATTTTAGTATAAATATTATGTTGAGCGGCTCGGATCAACAATTTGGACTTTGAAAACAAAGATATAAAATATGAAGTATGATGAGGTATTGGAACCCTCCTCTATTATTATTTACGAGGCCTTGTTTGAAAAGGAAAAATAACATTTAAGAGTAATAGAGATGCATTATCCTAATAAGAATAGTAATTTCTGGATGGTTTACTATTATTTTCTATTGAGCATTAAATTAAGCAATACCTTAATTGTACAATGCTAGTCCACATGTTTAAATATTTTTGGGAAATAGGATAGTGTTTTCTATTGAATTTGAGTTGTGAACATTTAGTTTTGTTAGATGCTTTTGTGTTTTCAAAATAAGTAGGTATAAGCAGTTGTCACTAAGATATACAAAATCAGGGATATATGTAGTGCATTACTGCTGTTGCATCGGTAGACGTAGAAAACTCAAATAGTTCCTTCCATGGATATTAACTACTTTTTGATCTAAATTCTAAAGTAATGTATCTTTTATTGGATTTGAATTGTGACATGTATTAGTAGCTCTTTTGATAAGTATAAATATTTTTTTTGTCTAGAGACCCTGAATTCGACATGTTGTTTGTGTGGACTAGTCTAATTTTTATTCAGAAAATGAACTTTTTGACAAATATTTTTTTTCTAGGGAGTTATATTTTGTATGAAAGATATATTTTTTTTTTCTTTTAGAAGAAAAAGACAAGTCTATATGAAATTTGACAATCCATGCCAAATAGTGGTATCACATGTGGCATTGCAATGATGATAAAAGTTGTAGACCTATGTTACTTTTTAGAGAATAAGGTAGCATTTTGGTCACTGAAAACAGTACTCCAACTAAACCAATTTTTCTTCCACACCTGTGTGGCTGTGTTGGCTATTTCCAAAACTGGCTATTAATTATAAAGAGCCCCTATAATATCCTTATATTATGAAATCAACTATAGAGGGTTTAAAATTTGTATTTTTTTTTTTCCTTACCTAATAATGAAAGAACTTAGCATATTAGATATATTTGATATCTCATGACAAAAATAGAGACGTTGCTAATATGGGACGGTGGCATTTTGCTTTTGTCAGGCAGTCATAGAAAACACTATCAAAGTTTTCCCAATGCAAAAATAATAATTTTTGTTCTTGGTTTGCATACAAAGGAAGTATGACAAAGAACAGAGAACAAAAGACATGGGCATTTTTGTAGGCTTGTAAATGACCTTTTCCCCAATTGGCCTTGCATTTCTTATCCCTCATCACATCTCTCTAGAAACATTATTGATAGACACTTCCACTATTTCTTGATTTATTATTTGCACGTGCATCTCATATTTCATATTTGCATTTCACCCCTCGTTCATCATGTAAGAAACTAAACCCTTCTACAATTAATCTACAGTAACATTACTTTACTCCTCTTTTGCCATGTGCCCATGTGCAAATTTAATGTTCTCAGTACTCTTTATAAAATTTTGTATTTTATATATGAAAATTTTATACACCACAGTTTCCACTTAACTAATAATTATGGCCGACTAATTGGCCAGGTAAAATTTATAATCGGAATGGCAGAGGTTTGCTTAGCCACTTCATGCATGGTTTAATTTTTTTTTTATTCATATTGAAATTTAATTAAAATTTAATATTTTAAAGGTTTTTATATGTTAAGCCCTTTCTCATAATTTTTTTAATTATGTATATTGAAATTTAATTAAAATTTAATATTTTAGATTCAGTCCTCCTAATAAAAATATTTTAATTCCGCCTCTGCACTGCTGATTAGACATATATACTGTACTAATTTGTAAGTGGAGTCAAAAAGGAAAGAAAGTGTAAGTTGGTCAACAGTTATTTTATTAGTACTAGAAGTAAGCTGAGCCTCAAGTTTTCTCTTTAGTCTTTTATGAAAAAAAGATTAAAGTGAATAGTGATGTGTGACTAGTGAAAAACAATAGGTTGAAATATATATAATTAAATTGTAAGGCCATTAGCTTGAGACACATTCAATTGCACCACTATCAGGGAGTAATCATTATGCTAGGAGAAGGATTTCAAACAAAGGGAAATCTCCTGACCACTTACCTCTTGTCTACTAAAAAAAGGAAGAGGTGGGCCCGCCTGTCTGACCTTAAATCAATGGCTAGAATTTAGTTTTTTTTCTATGATTTTATTAGTTTCTGTATGATATGGAGATGGAAATGCTATTGCTAATGTACTTTGTCAACAAATGTAGCAGTACAAGTTTTTGAACCAATGACTTTTAAAATGTCTTCTTTATATCATCAATATATCATGAATGTGATGTTTCTATAAGGTGCTTGACACCTCATTTTTAATTCCATAGATATCTCCAATTGCTGCTATACTAAAGACTAGTTCTTCAATATATTTCTTAGTTAATATTCTATTACGCGAACAAAAAACTGATGCTACATTTCGGTATTTTTTAATAATATTTTTAAGAATTGAACATACATCTTTTTAAAGAGAGAAGAAAACTCTTACAGCTGCACTAAGTCTGTAGTTCTCAAGCTAGATTCAACATTAATCTACAACATTAAAAATCCAGCAAATAATTGTAATCTTGTTTCTTGGCCTTTCTTTTTTCATTACCGTATTCATTTCTCCATTTGTAAGTTTTTGTATTTTCGGTTTTATTTTTTCGCTTCCTTTTAATTAAAGCGGAGTAGGTCCGATGCTACTTTTGGTCCGATAGATCCCAAATCTATAAATCTGATGTACTATATATATATATTTTTTTAGGCTATTATGTATATGCGGTTGTCCTCGTGGGCTCCCTGTAAGCCCAATTTTAAAAGGTTAATATATCGCTTCTTGCACCAGCGAAGGCCCAATATCAGTCCATTGCGCAAATTCTTTCCTTGGGTGTAAAAGGCTCATGGAACAAATTTTAAGCTTAATCGAGGAAAGACTAATTGGATTTATTTACGGTGTAATTTAAAATCTTGGATTAATTTCTCACTCGAAGTTGTTAAATTTCTTATTTATATCTCACATATTCCTCAACTCTTATTTTTCTTTTCTATTTACCATTTGAATTAATAACCTATAATTAAATATTATCTAATTAATTTATTTGTTTCTCGTTATACCTTTATTCTTTCTATTTGATTTAAATTTTGCAAAGGGCACCATTGTTGTGCATCCTCCGGCTGAAATATTGTAGGCTGATTTCAGTACCGTGGTTGGGGGCACCATTATTGAGGTAAAAATTAATGACTCAAATGGGGCAAAGCTAATTGGCAGAGAAAGAACTCCAAATAGGTTCAGCTTGGAAGAAGGTTGCTTAATTTGCTGCCAAAATGGTCATCCACCCAAAAACAACACATGAATAACCTACAGCAGTGATCCCCTTATAATGCTCAAGTTTGAATTTCATAATCAGCAAATGGTAGAATTCAAGAACTAAAAGACCTGACAAAACTACAAACACAAGTGTATATTGGAGATAGAATTAATTCCACACCAAGGCCAATGCTCTTTAACTGTTCTACTGTACCGAGGCTCCATAAGGCGCTCATGTTGAAAATTAAATGGAGAATGCTAATGTGGGAGAAAATGGAGGTAATAATTAAATAGCTGGACTGCGAGAAGGGTACAACCACGGTACCGAAATTGGCTTACTATATTTCAGCCGGAGGATAGGGCATGTAAGCGATTATCAAAGCGATAGCCGTTAAGAAAAGAAAAAGCCTTTCAAAAATTTTATGAGCATGTAGAACAAAAGACCAAGATCAAGTTTTAATTAATGCTATTTCAAGATGATTAGTGGTTTAGAATCATGTAATTTGTTCTAGTAACCAGCAAAATGTGTCAAACAATTAGAAAACCAGAAAAATCAAAGAGAATGAAAGAAACACAGTTCCAAGTGCCAATCGAACGGTCCACAATTTGGAAGCATTTGGGAGCATGAAATTTTGATGCATTTGATCCCTCCTCATATATATATTTCGGACACATCACAGTTCTTATGTATTTTGCAAAAATCAAAGCAATCAAGTTAGTTTGATAAATATTTATTCTTTATTTATTGTTTCTAAAAAGAGAAAAGGTTTTCATCCACAGTCATTTGTCCACGGTTTGTCCACCGGATCTTATCCATTAACTTATAACAGTTTCGGTCACACCTTCTAACACGGTTTCAACAACTTTTAACGGTCACTGATAATAACTTTCCTTCCCGATCTAAAATCTGAGAGAACTTTTATTTCCCGATCAACTCTTTCTCAATCTCTCTCTCCTGTTCTTTCTCTCCTCCGATCCATTTCTGTAATCTTTCCTTCCCGATCAACTCTTTCTCATTCTCTCTCTCCCGTTCTTTCTCCTCCGATCCATTTATTTCATCTTTCCCGGCGACTATCACAATCATAAACTCCTCTAGCGCTACCATTGCCAACTGTATCGTCACCACTCGCCAAATCAACCAGGACGGTCTCACCGTTGTCACCGGAGGTGGTCGCGTCAGAGCTGGCAGAAAGGATCAGACGCTCAAGACCTTAAAAGACGTTGTACCAAACGGATCTGGGATGAAGAGAATCATAAATCTCTCCGGTGAGAGAGCAAATCCGCAAGGTGAGATCACCATTAGTGAGATTTCAAGTTGATTTCAAGTGAGATCCGCAAGGTGAGATCATCTAGTTTGATCTATCAGTTGATTCAAGTTATAATTTTCAAGGTCTTCTGTTTTAATTGATCATCCAGCTTTTATCTAGTAGAAGCTCTTAGGTTAAAATCTCTCACACCTTTAGGTATAGATTCATCGATCTATGCACGAGCTCTAAGAGAATCACTAGATTTCGTTTCCTTTTCTTATCAAGGACTTTTAGCAACAGTATCCCTTTAGAGATCAACAGTACAATTGTAAGTCACATTTGCTACTCTTTAATAATCTAAGAGTTACACAAAAGGAAAACAAATTATGCAAATATCTGATACCGCTACCATTGCAGGGAAATTTTCGATTATCATATTTGAAGAGTTCATCTCTATGCAAATATATCTAAGTGATAAATGTTTACATTTGATTTTTATAATCAGTAACTGATGAATTATTTAATCAATGGCAGAACATTGCGTAACGTCACAATGAAAGCCAAGAAGATAACTGGTACAGAGGCAAATAAGGTGTGCCAGAGTGCATCAGAGACAGTGGCCGAGACAGTGGCCGAGACAGTGAAGATGGCATAGTAGTTGGTAGGAAGAAATTGGGACAGAGGGGTATATGTGTCAATTCGCATGTCAGTGTACCCCAACTTATGCAATATACAATTAATTGCGGTTTAACATGGTTAGCTTATTCCTTATTGTTCTTCTTTGAATTTCTCTCTGCGTAGCTAAATTTTCGTGATTATTTGGATTATATTAAGGCAGATTGGATGTGAGGTGATATGTGAGTTTATTAAATAAGCGTTATGAGTTTATCAATCATGGAGCGCGATCGAATAGAAATTGTTTTTGTTGAAGAGCACGACAAAAAATTCAAATCTAGTAAGTTATTTTTGTTGAATTTGTTGTTTTCGTTGTATGCAGTAACAGATCTAGCATTTCAAATGAAATATGGAGAAAAGAGATGATAGAGAGGCGATATGGAGTATTGATCTGTTAATTTTACTGTATTGCCCCGTTAATTTTACAGTATTCATATGTCATTTTACAGTATTCATCTTGTGGAAATCTGGAGAAAATAGATGATAGAGAGGCGATATGGAGTATTAATCTGTTAATTTTACAGTATTTCCTTGTTAATTTTACAGTATTCATCTTGTCATTTTACAGTATTCATCTTGTGGAAATCTGGAAGAAAGAGATGATAGAGAGGCGATATGGAGTATTGATCTGTTAATTTTATAGTATTGCCCCATTAATTTTACAGTATTCATCTTGTGGAAATCTGGAGGAAAGAGATGATAGAAATGAGATATGGAGTATTTATTTGTTAATTTTACTGTATTTATCTTGTAATTTTACAGTATTCATATTGTAATTTTACAGTATTTATTTTGTGAAAATCTGGAAGAAAAAGATGATAGAAATGCTTCTTACTCATCCGAACAATATTCAATTGAAAATTCTACTATATACAAGATTCAATTTTACAGTTCTGCTGATTCAATTTTACAGTATACAAGATTCAATTGTAAATTTTACTGTGTAGAAGATTCAATTTTACAGTATACAAGATTCAATTGGAAATTTTACTGTATACAAGATTCAATTTTACAGTATACAATATTCAATTTTACAGTATACAATATTCAATTTTACAGTATACAATATTCAATTTTACAGTATACAAGATTCAACCCAGTGCTAATAACCGCTAATAACTAACTCTAACTGCCAATAACTTCCTATAACTGTAATTTCCGAAAGTACAGTTTGAAAGTACATTTATTTTGTCCTGTTGTGCAAGTTGCAATCTTTTTCTAACTATCATGGGACCACTTCAAATAGTTGTTATTAAGTAATATATTTTATGTGATATATTGTATAATTATACAGCATGTAGAAGTAATTTTACAGTATTCGCGCAAGTCAAAGCTGTGGACAAATGGTGGACAAAAGGCTGTGGACAATTAGACGCTTCCTTCTAAAAAATTCCGAAAGTAGGCTGTATATTTTGAAATAAAATGAGTATAACCTGATAATTTCAATATTAATTTACTGTATTTTTTTTTTTTTTTTAACTTTACAAGACTATCAAGTATTGACAGTCCACGTCACAAATGGAGTGAATTTCACATCACAGTAGATGCAAATCCGGCCGTCTGAATGTCTGATGATTACTATGTCCTCGCAATATCGTAAGATGGGCGAATATAGAGCCTCTAAAATTTTATATCCAGACTTATTATTATTTTTTTAAATAAATATGGAAACAGATTTCTGGTTTTTAATATTTTTGAACCTACGATTTTTTATATAAACATCGTTAAATTTTGTCCACGGGCTATTTACCAAAAAAAAATCATTAAATTAATTACTAAATCAAATACTGCTCTTGAACTTTATAATTTTTGAATTGGGTGGACTTATTAGGAATTTTTTTTATATGTAATAATTATTAAATCCAGACGTACATAAATAAAAATAGTGTATTGTTTTCAACAAATATAGAAAGATCAGATTCATTGAGTCCGATTCAAATATTATGAATCAGATCAATGATTCGTTTCATTTTTTTTTATTTGGATCCAGATCATCCTCCTGGTCCATAGATGATCATAGAAAAGCATAATATTTAGATTTGAATCATTAACTCTAATCCATAATATTTTGATCAGACTCAATGAACCCGATTTTTCTATATTTATTGGAAAACAAGACAATCTTTCTATATATGTATGTCTGAATTTGAATTTGATAATTTCTATATATAAATTTTTTTTCTGACTTATTATATAATGAGATGCAACATGATAAAATGCTGCTTTTAGTTTAACGTGCGTTTCATATTTGTTTTGTTTAACAGATGCTTTTAGTTGGTTTTGGAAGGGTCATTCTCCGAATTATTTTTTATCACTAAAATTTACAAATGATACCATCAGGTTATTTTTTGAAATATTTTTCGACTTTGGTCTGAAAAGAAATACAATTATCGATGATGCTGTTCCGTTTGCACTTTGCAGTAATGTTTTATTTTTTGCTTCTTAATATTTTGAATGAAAAATGTTTCCTGGAGATCAAAATTGTGCATATATTAGGAAAAAGGGGCGTGCCATATTCTCTAGAGTCTAGAGTCTAGAGGGTGGTATAATTTGCTAATTTTTCTTGCATCTCATTTGAGTAATTGAGTTACAACAATCTAAATTCTTTGTTTGAATCGTCAGATGATTTTTGGATGAAACTCACTGATTTTGTATTCAGTTTAAAACCATATTGACATTACACACTAATTCTTAGTTGATTTCAAATTTCGTAAAATTAAATATAGATCATTGTGCATTTTAAATCATTTAATGAACATTATTTTTTTTGAAATAAATATGAAAGCTAATTTTTTTCAACTTTAAATATCTACAAAAGATTTCTCATTCAAAACTTTCAATCTGCAATTAATGTCTCACGCGATTGACATTACTTTTACGGTTTCACCACTAAATAAAAAATTAGTTCGATGAAATTTAAAACTTACATCAGATTTTACCAATTTTTTGTGCCTGTTATATATGGTAAGATTACATTTCAATTGTCAGTTTTTAAAATTTAAAATTATTATAACAATTATAAATTAATTATTTTAAAAAACTTATAAACAGATTCCAATAGATAAATAACAAGATGGTTTCAGCTTGGCAGTATGCCAGCATCTACATACCCAACAAAAGCATCGGAATTTTTTTTTATCATAGAAATTATTAAAATAAGATGTATAAAAATAAAAAGAATGTATTATTTTCAACAAATATATAAAAATCTGACTAACTGAGTCCGATTCAAATATTATGAATCGGACTCACATCTTTCTATGATCTTTACCTATGCACTTGCCAAATTCAGCTCTGAGCGGCTATTCTTTATACTCAGCCAACTCTTTTTTAGTCAGATCAGTAGGCCTCACATCCGGCTCCATAGAGGGAAAGATCAGGGTCTTCCAATCTTTTTGGAGAAATATATTCGCCTTCCGCTCGCTCGTTCCACTTACGTTTCACTCGCTGGGAAGTAGAAGTGTAAACTTTGATTCAAATCCAGTGGTAATTTACTACTATTTCTTTGTCAGGCCTGACTCAACAGCTTGTGAAGTAGCTCTAGTTGTTCGTTGGAGAGGTTCCAAACTAGTGTCTTTATCGGCTTCCGGAGCAGCCGCAGTAGTCTAAACTAAACCCCATGCCTATTACTTGACACCGGTTACTGCTTCTAAATCAAAGATAACTATTTTTTAAGATAGGTATGAAATCATTGTTTTTGAACAGTCCAAAAACAGTAATTTTATACCTATCTTAAAATATAGTAATAAAATTCTAAAAATTGATCTCCAAACACATTTTAGTATTTCGGATTAACAATTTGAACTTTGAAAATTAATATATAAAACATTGCCTCATGAGGTATTGAAACCCTCCTCATATAAAGATTCATTGTTGTCCAACAGTCAAAACAATGTTAATGTAAAAGACAATAATAACCTTAACATTTAACCACCACTATAACACAACATGTTAGTGAAACTATTAGATAAAAGTTAAGGTAGTATAATTTAATCATTGCAATCTTAATGATTTGACACGATAATATCTTTTTAAATTTTTAGTTGAATTTTAATTGCTATAACAAATATAATAATGAAAATTATTAACACCGTGACTTGATAAATTCAATATTATCAAGTGTCATAGTATTATATTAAATGGACTATCAACTCAAATTTCATCATAAACTTGTACCCTATATTTTATAATTAATATTCTTTTACATCTTAAGCAGACTTATTATATAATAAAATAATTATGCATATGATGGTAGAAAAGTTTTCAGTTAATCTGACCTATCATTAAGCTACTCATCTATAAACCAATATTAAATATGTAAAATGGAAGCATTATACAGATAAAAACGATCACATGATTTGGAAAAATAAATCAATGATATCAAATAATATTTTCGATTTAACGAGGTTTTCTATTATAATAAGTTTACTATAAGTTCAGCTACTTGCCGTGACAAGAGTTGTACGTACCACCAACTTAAAAAAAATATCGAATAGGATTTAAATGTTGAATTTAAACTATTCAAGTCGATAAGTTACTTATGACTTATGAGTGTAATTATGTTTATATGTAAATTTATAATTTTTTAAAATATGTTAGCATCAAATTAAGTAGTAAAAAACAAAGAGAAATTAATGTATTAAAATTAATTTAAAACACACTCACATTTTGACTTCTTGATTTGATGCTAGATAATTTTTAAAAAAAATATATAAATTTTATAAGTAAATACATTACTCATAAAGTAGACTAGTTTAAATGATTTAGATATTTTATTTAAAGCCGATTTGATATGTTTGAATTTAATGATGTTTAAATTGATACACTAATGATCACCACTCATTTATTATATTATAAATTAATTGACTGTGTAAAATTACTTTTATTGAAATAAGAAGGTAAAATTTCAACCCAGAGTTACATATCCTCTAAGATATCTCATATTTTTGCGTGACCGACGTGTCCGGTGCCCATTCGGAGATAGCGCAGGGCCCAGTATTATCTGAGCTTTAAGATTTGTGCAGAACGTCTTTGAACAGTTAAGATTTTCCAAAAAGTCACGTAACATTTGAGATATCTTAGAGGATGTAAATTCCAAAACCCAACGGGTACGACTCACTAGGCATAGTGTCACTACTCACCACTGGTAAATAGACAAAAAAAACCATGTCCAGCTTGCAACACAGACACCACCAACTTCAGCATTTTTTTTTTTTTTCGGATAACAGCCCGTAGGCAAATTTCATTCCAGCATTGTCAGTACATGAGTTTCCAGAGGGAAACTATTTGAGTACATCCTTAGAATTAGCAAACCTGATCTAATCCAAAGAGCCACTACAACCCAAATTGAGTAAGACTAGTGACTCATTCGGAAGGGTACCATGCCAGTAAGATGATAATAGCATCTTGGTCCCTATAGAGACCACGAAAAACAGAAAAGAAACACAAACAGACACAGTCCATATACAGAGTTGCCCTTAGACTTTACAAAACCAAAAATCAGGGGACCAAAAGAAAGATATACATAGACCAAAGTAGAAAGGTGCAGATCAGAGTAAGAGGGAGTGGTCACACATTGGAAGTGTAGGGTAGGTATAGCCAGACACTGAAAATTTCCACCGTCGTGCACTTTTGGCCAAGAAATCTGCCTCAGTGTTATGTCTTCTAGGGATATAGTGGCATTGATACTGTTTGAAATTTTGTAGATTGCACCAGATCTGCATGACTTCTTTGTGAGCTTATCTCCAATCACAACTAATAGGCATTTGGAATGTGGACAAGGCATGTACCAGTTCCTGTGAATCAGTGAGAAAAACACAGTTTTGAATTTGAAGATGAGCTGCTGCCTGGATTCCCATCAGCAGTGCTATGGCCTCCATACCATATGGAATGGGGAGAAACCTATAGCATGGTTGCAACCAAACTGCCACTGGAGTAGAATATCCTCACGCTTAAGAACAAAAGCTGCACCTCCATCAAAGTGAAGGTCTGACTCCTCATATGAACCACCAACCCAGCAAATAGCACTGGTAGAAGGCAACATGTGAGGTATGAAGTCAGCCTGTGCATCCGAATTGGTGCCCAACGGTTGTACAGCACGCACCCTAGAAAGAGAGAGCAATGTCGTCTGGAGATCAACCTGCAAATCCTGCAAAGAAACCAATATCTTAGTTGTGTGGTTGAATATAGGTTTTGGCACAGCGAGACTTCCAGACGTGCCAGAGGATCATGATAGAGAGGCCCACTTGTTCGGGATCAAACTGAAGCCACAATTGGGAGAGAATTTCAGCAAAGACAGCACCTTGCAGGCAGTCTGTGCGAATACCCAGAGGGCTTGAAAACCAGATAGCTCTAGCGTGGGGGCAAAATAGGAAAAGGTGCACAACGAACAAGTTTCAGAAAGAGCAGAAATACGTCTGTGGATATTGGAGGCTGTAGGGAGCGCATTGTGCAGCGCCTTCCATGTCAGTACCTTGGCTTTGGGTATTGAATTAATTAGGTGATTTCCACAGTAACCGCCATGTATCAGTTTGGACTGGGATGGCCGCATTGGGGGAAGTGTGAGAGGCAATTAACTGCAGGTATGCTTGTTTAGTTGTGAAGGTGCCATTTTGGGCAGGAGTGAACATGAGTCTGTCCGGGACGGAAGGGTGGAGGCGAGATTGATGATGTGTTTGAGCAACTGCAACAGCCAAAGGCTTTGGTAGGGATGTCAATTTCTGAGGGTCTAAGTGGCCACTTTGTTCATCAAATAACTCTATCACCTTGGCCCTTCTCTGAATTTGGTTTATAGGTTTAAATTGCTGCCATCCCGGAACCCATGGCTGCGCATACAATGCACAAGTCTGCCCATTACCAATGACCCAAAGTAGCAAGGGTGCCAATAAAGGTCTGGCTAGCATCACTCCCTTCCAGAATCGTGTACAAGCATAGGTTCGGTTAGAATTCCAGAGTGTTGACCGGGACAGGTACATGGCTTCAACCACTTCTACCCATAAAGACCCCACACCCGAGGCTAATTTCCAAAGGCTTTTCATAACAAGAGCCTGATTGAAGAGGTGAAGGCATCTGAGCCCCAGTCATCCTCAAAGCTTCGGTTCAGTGAAAAATTCCCACCAACTTTAGCATTTAACTCTAAATTCCTTAACTATACAATATTTGTCTCACAAATTAACCTAATTAAACGGAGAACCACATTGTGTCCCGTTTGAGAAAGGAAATTGAAGAGAGATTCTTTTCGTAATTGTTTACTAAACTACTGAAATAGTATTATATAGGGTAAAGTTGGCGTATTATATTGTGTGAAGATATGGTTTTTCTTATATAAATATGTTGTTATGTGGCATTGCTTTTCTTAACCAACAGCGAACCGAAAACAGGGGCAAGAACCAAGAGGGAGAGAGAGAGGAGGGTTTCGACTAAGGTGTCATGCTTCCTTCTTCAATAGGTATTTTTCATTTTATTACTAAATGTGACAAACTTCTTATATTGGTTTCTAGTTTCGTCGTCAGTTTTTTTGAAGGTTGACATAGCCGACATTTTGATTGATAAAAAATCATAATTACAAAGCTCGTTTAAGGAGAAATTAAATACTAAATATTTACAAGGACCTACACAAATACTCTCAACCTATCCTATCCCAGTAACTTGTACACATTGTCTACCTATAGTCATCCAATTAGCTGCATCCTACTTCGCTAGTTGTGACAATTGCTGAGACGTTAATCTCTTCTGCGTGAATAGTCGTCTGTTCCTCTCTTTCCATAAGGACCAACACCCCGCTGCCCAGTATCTATCCCATTTCTGTCGCTCTAATGGTGTCATCTGTGTTCTCGTCTTCCACCAGAAAAATATCAGCCCATCGCTTGTCATCCTTCGTACCGTAGGCCCTCCCATGGGTTGCCATACCTGTTTTGCATATAGACAGTTGTACAGTAGGTGGGCCGCTGTTTCCATATCCGGGTCCTGGCACAAATGACATCCTAATTGCACCTGACAGCCCTTGATTCTCAACATGTGCTGAGTGAGCAGTCTGTTTTGCATTGCCACCCATAGGAATACCCTGATTTTTGCCAGTACCTTAACCTCCCACAGTGCAACGTTGATTTTGGAGTTTCATCGTCAGTTAACGGTTCCTTTTCGGGGTTGTACTTTTGGAGTTTAGTTTTCCAAATTGGAGGTGATCCATGAGAAGAAATTGTTTTATACTTGCAATTTCAGTCTATTTTTCTTCTTCTTCTTTTTTTTTTTTTTTGATGGAATTATAAAGGGTATGCTACATAATTACAACACCTCTAGAATAATAAAAACTAATGCCACAGAAATTTTAATTAACTGTGAACTCCATCGTCCCTCACAAATTCTAACAGTATTGAAGCCATCTTGTTATTTCCTGCACGGTGTCAACCACCATAATCCTGACTGATTTCCTTTTGTAACATGAATGTAAAATGCTACTTATAGCAGGCATGGCTGCAATTCTGTTCTCCTAATATCTGGTAAATTTTTTGTTGACTTTAAACAGGCAGTTATGATAAGAGAGACGGTCAGCTGAAATCAGTTTTATCCCTTGGGAATGCTGATTCTTCTTTTACTGCTCCTAAGCTTGATATTTCACAGTCCTTTGTACGTTATTCTAATTTATTTAGAATTCAAGGGTTCATTTATTTATAACATTTCAGATTATGTTGGTCTGATATATATATTTTATTTAAATTTGTCAGGCCTATGTGCCGTGCCCTTATCCGGATCCTTGCTATGTTGGTGCCATGGCTGCATATGATTCGCCTCCTATGGTATGTTTTTTATTGCGAGATATATCATATATGTATGTTTTGAATTGGGGGCTTAATTTGCATAGAGAATTGAGTTTTATATTTTTAATTATTTTAATAGGTAAATGCACAAATGATGGGAATGAATAATGAATTCCAATTCTCAAGTGCCGCTACCTCTTGAGGCAGCAGCAGAGGAACCAATATATGTGAATGCGAAGCAGTACCATGCAATTCTTAGGATGAGGCAACTGGATGCAAAGTTGGAGGCTGAAAACAAACTTGTCAAAGCTCGAAAGGTACTCATTTCTTCTATTATTGGCTTCAAATTTGCATGTATTGATTATTTAACAACATGTTAATTTGCCGGCTTCCAAGTTTGCAACAGTAAGAATTATTTTATCTTTGGTCCCGCTTTATAATGTGGCAGTATTGAGTAGAAATTTACTTTTGTAGGGGCAAAGATGGAAATAAATTTCAGGGATGGTTAGAGTCTTAGAGATGTATTGATACAAAAGTTGTTATTTTTGGGGAATACATGAATGGGCTATTTGACAACATCTCTGTCAATCTTCCATGATGTATTTGTTAAAATTAGTACTCTGAATCAGAATAGATGCTAAAACAAAGAAAGGCAACTCAGTGAATCTGGCCAGCTCTCTGACCCATGAAGGATTTGGTCATAACTTCATATTAGATCAGGATTTGGTCATAACTCTCATTCTGTCATGACTCATGGAGGAGGCGATGCTTCTTGATTTCAGATGGCATGACTCATGGAGGAGCTGATTTGATTTATGGCAACATGACTCATGGAGGAAGAGGCTTGTGGTCATGGAGGAGGCGACGCTTCTTGATTTTTTACCAAGTTATTTCTTATTTTGTATAGATAGAAAATAGATAGAGATATATGTTAAATATATAAAAGATAAAAAAAGATTTGAGTAAAACCTACTTATATTAACTACTTTGTATGTATTTTTTATGCATAAAACGAGAATGACTTTTTAATAATTTTTTTTTCTGCTATTGTTATCAAATATTGTTTCATTATTTGTTTCCTCTTATATTACTATAATAATTCTAATAATAATAATAAGTTATCATTAGAAATTTTCTTGCAAGTAATATTTTTTTAAAAAATCTCTGTAGCCATATCTCTATAATGTCATGTAACCCTTGTTGCATCAAACAAAGTTTGAGAGTTTGATGAAGATGTGTGTTGTTATTTCTCAGGCATGTTCCTTTTGGATGTTGCTTTAAAAACAAATCAATTTTGGTTATTCTTTTGGTTTGACGATGGTGGTTTCCAACCAACTGTGATTTAATTTTGGGTAACTAACAGTCTTAGAATTGTTTTCTCGACTTTTTTTTTCCAACCAACTGTGCTACCTGCTCTTTCACTTTATTGTTTTGTTTGTCTTGCATTTGACATTGCAGCATTCAACTGATGTTGATTTTCCTAGATATCGATGATTAAACATTACAAGTAAAAAAATTATGAATACAATTTTGTGCTTGAGCAAAAGTGTTAAGTGTATCAATACAAAATGTACAGTTTAACCTGACAAAATAAAACGGATTTTCCAATGTGACAAATATGGAATACCTCAAGTCATTTAGTCTTTTCCATCACACAATTTAAATTCTCAACAGTTGAATTTTAACACTTACATATATTTATAGTTCAATCATAACACAGTTTAAATGTTCAACGTGTGATTCACAAATAGCAAGCCTCGATATAAGACCATTTCTTTTCAGTTGTCACTGGGGAGGGTTCAATATCCCCGAATTTGAACACGAGTTGGCCAATTTTGTGAAAGGAATA
Organism: Carex rostrata; assembly: GCF_964058835.1. Taxonomy (NCBI): domain Eukaryota; kingdom Viridiplantae; phylum Streptophyta; class Magnoliopsida; order Poales; family Cyperaceae; genus Carex; species Carex rostrata. The sequence goes on from NC_135937.1 coordinate 8,572,352, forward strand.
TCAAGCACACTGTCTATTAAAACAAGAGACAGTGGCTTCTTTTACAACCACCCGTTTTATCTCATGTATCAATTAGTCATCCCATTAGTCATAAATGCTATTACTGTCTTAATACGTAAATTAAAAAAGAAATTGATGGTAATAATTTAATATATTATTGTGTACCTTTTCATCTCTGAAATTAAATCATTTTACTCCAGGACCCAAATCGTTAACGACATCTTTGAACTCATCTTCATTTCAAGAATACGGAAAAAAAACAGGAAAAACAATTTTGCCCTTTAATGATGTATACTTTCAAAACAGTTCCCCTGTAGAAAAAAATGAGAAATTGAATTAGATATAATATCTAATATATCCTTACACTCTTTATAATATCTAATAATGCCATACAAACAATAAGTTGGGTTAGATTCTAGATCAGCTCAGTTTCGAAACCATACAAACAACAAAATAGCAGAAATAGAAAAAGAAAAATCAAATTTATCCAAAATGAATGATTACTAATATAGAGTACTATAATTTTCACAATTTTCTTGGTTTGGAGTGTACGCTTGTCTAGGTATTGTACCCATGATCTGGCACGCATTAAACCTTTTAACGATATCGTTGTGTTCAGTGTCCGCTTTAGTCCTTACAGCAGACAGGTATAGGTCATGCAATCCATGCACACATAAGTGTCAACACATGCATGTAGGTCAGTCAACCTGTTTACGGACTAGTGTGAACCTCGATTCATACAAGCTTCAGCCGATGATACAATGTTGGACAAATGTCAAAGTGTCTTCAAATGAAAGACATCATAGATTTTTTTGAAGTGTTTAATTTGGTACACAGACGACAAAACCTATATAATTTAGCAAGCAATATGTGTCAACCTCATGTATTATGAAAGTCAAAGCTATTTTATTAAATCTCAAAATCAATATTGTTAAAAAACATACCAAAAAACACCAAATACTACGCTCTAACACACTCAACAGTAAACACCTATACTAGCACTCTATTAATTCATAACCAACCTCCGCCCACTTATTTTTACACAATATGTTTTTTGGGCACTTTGGGAGATTGACTCAAATGTTGTCTCATAGCACCTATTTCTACTAGAGCTAAGTGGTTTAGTGAAGCAGATTCAATTAGCCTTGTTGATGTTTGAGATCATGAGAATACATGTATGAAAACAAAACCTATTTTTAGAAAAATTACAATGCAAGTTAATTGTACCTGAAAATCATCATCATTCTTCTTTAGGGCTTTCTCTGCCATAACTGGAGAAGCAAACAACAGTATCATTTTGGTTGTCTTACTATCTTTTGAAGATATAAGCTACAAGAAATATACAAATTAGATTCACATTATAACAATTATTACTAAATTAAAGATTTACTTATAATAAAACTTACTTTCAATCAGTAGTGTTTCAGGCTCTGATGATACCGTCAATTTGTTGATATCCGTGGTGATATGCATCTCATGACATCCGTATTTGTCATTAGATAAGATTGCAAAAAAATTCTAAAATACAAGAAATAAAGTTTTAGTGTTATTTGCTTGTGGGTGGTGACAGATAAAGTGTTATTTGTGGATGCATTTACGAAAGTAATAATTTCTATAATAAGTAGTGGGTTTTATTCAAAATAGAAAAATTATATAACACCACCTCATCAGGAGGAGATAAATCCTCTAAGTTCACATTCTGTAGAGTTTCATCTGTCGCTGGATGAGTTCCGAAAAACATCATACACAGAAAAAATAAGAAACGAAGAACAATTAACTTAAAGGACTACCAAAATAGATCAAAGCATTTATTGCTACATTTCCGATCAAACCTGAATTGATTTTCCTACACAGAGTCTTTCTATTTTTGCCAGCAATTGGAAACACGTATCAAACAGAAAAATCCATCTTCTTCATCACTACAATCAAAAGGAAAAACAAAAAATATAGATTTTTTTTCTTTTACAAAGCCTTCTAGTAACCTTAAACATTTGCACCTAACATCTTTTTTATTACCCTGTACAAGAACTTGCCCTGTTTCAGTATGTCTTGAATTTCTCTAATTAAAATACGAGCAGGACAATCATCGAAATATGGATCTCTCAAAGTCGCTTTCTTTGCAACTGCATCCGCAGCCTGGTTCAGCTCTCTATGGACATGAAATACCTCCACCTCACGTTTTGTTACTATAGACTTTGAAGAACTGCCCGGTTAAACATCCTTTATCTATGAAAAAAGTCCAGCAGCAACTCTACATCTGTTGACCAGCCCACGGTCAACTTTTACATTGTTCTCACAACTTATATTTTTTCCAGTACTGAAACAAATTGCAATAAGTAAGCAATCTGTAAATATGAAGAGTTTTTCATTTCTAGTTGTAGCTAGTACTACTTTAATGGAATACTTTAAAACTTGTGTTTCCGCATCGTATGATGTATGGTTATCTTTTGGATGGGGCCCTCCTATTTATTAAGAACAAACTTCATTGTTGAGGTCATAATAACAACACAAACCCTATCTTACTACCGCAAGAAGCATCAACATTTACAATAAAATCACCTTCTTTAATATTCATAACATGAATAGCAAAACGCGAGTACGTTGCAGTTGGATTGGTTTCCAAAAAAACATAGTCTTCTTTTGTCATGAGAATATGCTAGTTGTCTTTGCACAGACTCGGACCTTCTACAAGTCAAACATGCATAGTTCAATCGAACATACTTGTAGAAAGTCCGAATCTGTGCAAAGACAACCAGTATATTCTCATGACAAAAGAAGACTGTTCTTTTGAAAACTAATACAACTGCAATGTACTCGCATTTTGCTATTCATGTTATGAATATTAAAGATTGTGATTTTATTATAAATGTTGATACTTCTTGCTGTAGTAAGATAGGGTTTGTGTTGTTATTAGGACCTCAACAATAGAGTTTGTTCTTAATAAAATAGGAGGACCCTATTCAAAAGATAATCATACATCATACGATGCGAAAACACAAGTTTTAAAGTATTCCATTAAAGTAAAACTAGCTACAACTAGAAAGAGAAAATTCTTCATATTTATAGATTGCTTACCTGTTGCAATTTGTTTCAGTACTGGAAAAAATATAAGTTGTGAGAACAATGTAAAAATTAACCATGGGCTGATCAACAGATATAGAGTTGCTGCTGGACTTTTTCATGGATAGATGATGATAAATCGGGCAAATCTTCAAAGTCTATAGTAACAAAACGTGAGGTGGAGGTATTTCATGTCCATAGAGAGCTGAACCAGGCTGCGGATGTAGTTGCAAAGAGAGCGACTTTGAGAGATCCATATTTCGATGATCGTCTTGCTCGTACTTTAATTAGAGAAATTCAAGACATACTGAAGCAGGACAAGTTCTTGTACAGGGCAATAAAAAAGATGTTAGGTGCAAATGTTTAAGGTTACTAGAAGACTTTGTAAAAGAAAAAAAATCTATATTTTTTGTTTTTCCTTTTGATTGTAGTGATGAAGAAGATGGATTTTTCTGTTTGATACGTGTTTTCAATTGCTAGCAAAAATAGAAAAACTCTGTGTAGGAAAATCAATTCAGATTTAATCGAAAATGTAGCAATAAATGCTTTGATCTATTTTGGTAGTCCTTTAAGTTAATTGTTCTTCGTTTCTTGTTTTTTCTGTGTATGATGTTTTTCGGAACTCATCCAGCGACAGATGAAACTCTACAGAATGTGAACTTAGATAATTTATCTCCTTCTGATGAGGTGGTGTTATATAATTTTTCTATTTTGAATAGAACTTAATACTTATTATAGAAATTATTACTTTTGTAAATGCATCCACAAATAACATTTTATCTGTCACCACCCACAAGCAAATAACACTAAAACTTTATTTCTTGTATTTTATTTTATTTTTGCAAGCTTATCTCATGACAAAGACGGATGTAAATTATGTAGGGCTGGAGTCTCTGTGGCTAACCCTCAGCGAAGTCAACATGCTCTACGTATACTCTAAACCGCGGGTCAGCTAGATCAGTCCACAGATCAGACTAGTACTGAATTTGCGGATCTGAAATTACGTAATTACAACTAATTAAAATCTACACTGAGTTAAACTAACCCTTGTCCCCAAATTGATACGTTTAAGTCGAGTCTTCAATTAGCTCGATTTATAAAAATTACCGATTCACTCAGTCTGATCGAATCGGTTAATCAGATTTTAATTAATTATTTTCATGTCATCGAGCTTAGCATTAATCTTAATTTACAAGTTCGTCAGATATTGATCATTCACTTTAATTTGAAGATATGCCAAACATCAATAGAACTAGCAAACATCAATAGAACATCAATAGAACCAGCACAACAGAACAGACCAGGTCAGCATCACAGAACTAGCAAAACAGAACAACAAGGCAGAATAGAACATGGCAACAGGTCAGATCAGAGGGGGTATCAACAAGGTAATGCCTTCGTCGGGAAAAACAACAACCCGAGCAATCAAGGCGAACTAACTATTCGAACGAGTCAAAGGTGCTTACTTACCCGATTAGCAAAGAAATCCCAGAGGCGGCTTATCAAGAACGGCCGGTACCAAGTCTCTACACCTCGCCGCTCGGCCGTCTAAATCAATCACCAAATTCAACAACAAGCACTAGCAGTAAGCAAGCACCGGTATCACAAGCAAGTACCAAAACCCCAAACGCTAGGGTTTGATAGAACACGGAATCACAGAAAATGGAAGGGAAATAAAGGGGTATAGTCTCAACTCATGAGCGAACGAACCAGAAAAACCTCAAGAGATAGAAGGGATGCGTATATACCCGGGGAAGGGGAGAACAACACGCAATGTCGCCGTTTCGCATTCAATTCGCCCAGAGGGGCGTGGGCTTCACTGACAGCCGAAGGGACAAGAGGAGTACAGAGCAGAGAGATCGCGGAGGAAACTCAAATCATCAGCACCGTCTCCGTTTCCTTTTCTTTGAAGGAACGAAAGAGAGAGAGAGAGATTCGGTGGGGTTCGTAGGCAGCCAGAGAGGAGAGGGAGCAGCACCAAAAATAAATGGAGAGGGAGGGTTTGACCAATTAAAAGAAAGAGAAATAGAGAGGTAGAGTGCGGACCCGACAAAACATTCAAATTTGATTAAGCCAAGTTCTCCAAAGAGTTTAATCATGGCTTTGAGATTCGTGTCAGTTCTAGTTGAATGGTTGAGATATCTCAAGGAAGCAAAATATTCATAGATGGATATATGCATGGTGCTGACGGGAAGCAAAACAAAGCATAGCATAAAATTGATTAAGGCCTATGACTCCTCCAAAATCAATAGGGCTTTCAGGTTCGTACTGCTTATTTTTGAATGGTTGATATCTTCTCAAATCAAAGTTAGAAATAAAAGGAATGATTTAGATTTAGCTAATTTGACCGAATTTATGTTCTGACGATTGATACAATTTTCTCGAAGTTTTTATTTATAGCTTGTTCGTAGTTTATAATTTTATTCGTACGAAAAATTCGTATATTTATTCTCCTAATTAGAATTCTATTTATTTACTTCATTACACGGATCATTTTATTTTCTTTTCTAAATTTTACGAATTTGTGAAGAATTTTTTATTTACGAATCTCGCGGATAACTATAATTTATTATAGGTTCTATACTTTATTTTATTTTTAGCCTCTAAACTTTAATGTACATAATTTCATAATTCATTTATATTTCAAAAATTTTAGATTCGTTTTACTCAGTCAGATAACATTTGAACGATCGTTAATTTAATAATAAAAAAATAAAAAAAAATATTTAGAGTAAAGATCAGTTTAGCAATAAATCACGTTTAAATTTTTTGGAATATAATAGTACGTACGCCCGGATGACAACAGGGGTCAGTTCGTAATAAATTCGCCAAAGGGGCGTGGCCACGTGGGTGCTCTGACACTCGATGGGACAGCGAGAGAGAGGGAAAACGGGTAAATCGAATTCCAAATCCTTCTCCCCGAAGGAACGAGAGATAGAGAGAGCACTTGGTAGTGGGGGCCGCGGTTCATAGAGAGAAGAGAGGGATCCGCTTAGGCTGTGCTCCACAAAAACTAGGGGAACTGTCATTAATGGAAAGAGAAGGGAAGAGAACCCAGCCATTTCACCTCGTCTCCACCCCGATTTGGAGGTGACGGATTTCATCAAAATTTCAAAGAGTTTTCCTTTCCGCACTGTAGCGTTCTCCTCCGCTCCCTTTCCATTTCACCTCTTTTGGAGCGGAGTGAACCCACGGGCCTAGTGAAATCTTCCCTCCGCCCGTGTTTCTCCCTTCCCCTCCCCTCGGTTCCACTCGTCTGGAGCACACCCTTAGGGTTTTACGGGAGGGAAGGAGATGGTGAAAAGAGAGACAGAGGGGGACACGGGAAGAGAGAAATAGAATAAAGGAGAGGGTCTGCTTTAAGATTTGGGCTGAACGTATTTAAACGGTTTGAGATTTTCCTAAAGGTCACTCAAATATGAGATATTTCAAAAGGTCACGCAAATATGAGATATTTGATATTTCAGCGGGTGTGAATTCCTTTGAGGGTGGACCCGAACTCCCAATTCAATTGGGTTTAAGTTCAGATTTTATTTAATACAAGGTGCTTCAAGATTCGTGTTGAGTTGAATCTAAGGGATAAAACAATTCCATAATTCATATGTTTCTAATTGTTTTATGTTGATATGTTAATCACATTTCAACGAAATTGGTTTGAAATTTTGTTATAAAATTTGTATATACGTATTAAGATCTAATTAGTCTATATAATTCATAATGAACGAAATTTGTACTTTTATAATTTTGCTTGCATGAAAAATTCGTATCCTTATACTTTTAATTAAATCTTGATTGATTGATTTATTTGTACGAATCAATTTGTTTTCTAAATTTCTTGGACTTGTAGCGAATGTTCGATTTACGAATCTTGCAAATAATTATAATTAATTATAAGTTCTATATTTTATTTTATTTTTAATTCTCATCTTTGTTCCATAATTTCATAAATCATTTATATCTCCAATTTTTAGATTATATTTTTAAATTGTTTTACTTCTAACTCCTATAATTCGAATGTACATAATTCATAGTTCGTTTATATTTCGAAATTTTTAGATTCAATTAAAATTAAATCAGACAATCTAATCGATCATTAATTTAGTTAGAAATTTTTATTTAAAGTAAATATTATTTTAGAAATTAATCACGTTTAAAATTTCGGAATATAACAGTTTCAAAATTGACCTGATCCAAAATCCGAAACTCAAGTTGAGTTTGACCCAACTTATTGTTTGTATGGCACTATTAGATATTATAAAGAGTGTAAGGATATATTATATATTATATCTAATTCAATTTCTCATTTTTTTATAGGGGAACTGTTTGAAAGTATACATCATTAAAGGGCAAAACTGTTTTTCCTGTTTTTTTTTCCGTATTCTTGGAATGAAAATGAGTTCAAAGATGCTGTTAACGATTTGGGTCATGGAGTGGAAGTATTTAATTTCAGAGATGAAAAGGTACACAATAATATATTAAATTATTACCATCAATTTCTTTTTTAATTTACGTATTAAGACAGTAATAGCATTTATGACTAATGGAATGACTAATTGATACAGGAGACAAAATGGGTGGTTGTAAAAGAAGCCACTGTCTCTGGTTTTAATAGACAGTGTGCTTGATATTCCTTTCACAAAATTGGTCAACCCGGGTTCATATTTGGGGATATTGAATTCTCCCCAGTGACAGCTGAAAAGAAACAGTCTTATATAGTTGTATTAAAATCATTATTCAACAAAATTGAAAGATTTTTTTTCTGTTAAACTAGTTAAAAAATGTCCTCGAATATGATGACTTGAGGGATCATAACATTTCTCTATTTCTCTTTTTATTAATTTCAATTAATAAAAAATTGTCCTTTTCGAACACGACCTTACCATGAATAAAATAATGACACTATAATAAAGAGACAGCTTTTTATAGGTCCACAAAGCTGCGTCACAGAGGATCAGGGTTTGAGAAGTGGGACCCTCTCTTATCCATTTTGAAATTCAATTAATTATAGAGTAAGGCTTGGGTGCTATGGATAGCATAGAGGCCTCTATGCTACGGCTCAATATTCGAGTTTTCAAAATCCAAACGGTCGATCCGAACCGTTCATCTTATTCTCCATATTAATATCTGCTTGGAGACTAAATTTTACATTTTTCTGAATTTTTTTACTATTTATTAAGCCACTTTGAAAATCGCTAATCCAACGGTTTTACTGTTTTGTGCAGCCACCGTTGGATCAACAATTTTGTAAAATACTTAATAAATAGTAAAAAAATTCAGAAAAATGTAAAATTTGGTCTCCAAGCAGATATTAATATGGAGAATAAGATGAACGGTTCGGATCGACCGTTTGGATTTTGAAAACTCGAATATTGAGCCGTAGCATAGAGGCCTCTATGCTATCCATAGCACCCAAGCCTTACTCTTAATTATATCAAAGGGAAGCCAAATTACATAAGAAAAAGACAGGTGGCGGTCTCCCAAACCGAATATCCGTGATTCCTCTTTCCTTGGACCACTCACCACTCCAAGCACGTCAATTTTTTGTCTCCGACCTCTCTTGGTAACCTCTTTCGTAGTCCTATAGCAAAACTTGCCTTCTCAAGCATACCTTTATATGTTTCCTCATGTGGTTTCTTCATTATTTGATCTTTTGAAAGAGACTAGCATATAAATAAGAAATTGAACTATATATTTTATATCTTTTAGTACTTATGACATCATAATGAAGATTTTATGTTATATTTCCACAATTTAGTACAATCTAAAACAAATTTTGTTGTTTTGTCTAATTTATGTAGACAATTTTATAAAAATAAGTTTAGTTTATTTTTTTCAAATTTATTGAACCATAGACGCCATAATTTATTAAACCTTTGATGAAGATAATATATGTATCTCTTAGTTAATTAAGATAATGGGATAATTTGAACAGCTTTCAACTCAACTTATACCACGAACAAATTTATTCAATAACAACAATGCCAGTGTTTAAATTTTAAAATAGCTATACAAATTTTAACTTCTAATCTCACATGATCAAAAGGTATGAGTAACCATCAATAATAAATTGCACATACACTCTCGTTTCTCTCTCTCTATTTTTTCCTCTACTATACAAAGTTACGAAAGAACTCCAAATTTAACCAGTGATTATATTTTTAGGTATGACAAGATACACAATAATATATCCTCCATACCTTTTTATTTTTATTTTAGATAACTAAAGATAACAATTTCTCCCAATTATTTATTTTTTTAAGTAAATAAGTTCAGTTTGAAAAGATTTGTATTTCAATAAAAGAGAGTAGTTTTCTATACTCATCAAGTAGCAATTGTGTGCAAATTACGTGCTGCAAAATCCTACAAGCAATTGTAAAGTCAAAGAACGAAGCAGCTCCCCACTTTCCACATCTTCTGAGGTAACAGAATATTTCTGTTCAGATCCAACTGTCCGATCAGAATTCTGGCCAATCCGGTACGAACAGGAATGCACGATACGTCTTCAATCGTCGTGCTAATTTTGATCGGACGGTCCAGATCTAAAAAAAATATTCTGTTACCTTAGATAGAATGATTTCGTTTCTTTCCCTCAAAGGCTCAAGCTCAAACTCAAACCTTTCTCCGCATCTCCCACGCCTCATCTTCTTTGTTTATTCTCCAAAGTTCAACTTCATTTTCGTTCCTTGTTCAATCCGACCCCTCGCTCTCTCCGCCATCTCCCTACAATCTACATCCTTCTCTTCTCCATTCCCCACGCCAATGGCTGAAGACGACACCGCTTCAGACGCCTCCGCTACCATCGCCGGCGAAGATGTTGCCTCCACTTCCGGCGATGCTCCTCCTACCGAAGACGGTCGTGTCTACCTCGTCCCGTACGGGTAATTACCAAATCTCCATTCACTTCATCCAATCGTTCCTAGAGATAGTTAATCCTTTGCTGATCGCATTGGAAGCTATAGTTTATTCCTTGAAACCTGACAGGTGCACTCTTTGTGCTTTAATATTTTCTAATGAGTTTGTTAAGTACCGTAGGGGTCACATTGAGTTAGTGACGGTTTGTGCAGGCTAAATTTTAATTTTTAGCTTATAATCATAACCACCTAACAATAGCAGAAGAAAAGTTAAAACAGAAAGAAATTCAGGTCATTCGGACCAGCATGTACTGTATGAAGGATTTCAATTTTGCAGTTCTACTAAAACAGAAACAATAGAGGTTGGTTGGACCATCGTCTCCTGCAAAAGGTTGTTCAAATAGTCAATTAAGACCAATTTAAATAATTTTTATTTGGTCCACATTTCAAAGCTGATTTTACAGTCTACCCTCATTTTATACTCTAAATTTGGCCTACTTTAATGAAACACAGATGGTGGAGCATTGCGTGCAAGTCAATCAATGCTGAGGGGCTGAGAGGGGTGCCTTACATGGCAACCCCTCCACCGGCCACCTCATACGGCTCTAAGCTGGTAAACATGTTCAATTCGGATCAAGTATTCAATCTCCAACGAGACATTGATGAGGAAGGAGAGGATGTTTCTGGTCAAAGCTACGCTCTTATTGCTTCTGATATGTGGTCCCAGGCTCTCAAATGGTGCATCATCTCACTTTTCTAATAGTTTATTTTTTCCTTTTAATTTTGTGTGTGTTGTAAAGGTGCCAAAGGATCCTGTTATATCTTCCTTCTGAAAAAATTATGCAAATTTAAAGATTACCATTTTTGGTACTGGACCAGTAAACTTGTGATGCAGCATTTGACTTCTGAGGTTTTTGTGTGCTTATATTAGTAATGGTTTTCATTACTACATTTACTGCATTTACCAGCCAGTTTAATTTCATGCTAATGATACTCGGTGATCTTTTGGCCAAGAATTACTGTATTGGCTTTCATTACTGCATTTACCAGATTTTACAGGATTGTAATGATTTCATAGCATAGGATTTAGTTCTATAAACATACTGGCTGCAATATTATAATACTAGCTATAACAACCAGTTTAATTTGAGGTGTGTACTATGCTGGTCAATGGCAGTGCCAGAAAGTTGGGTTTTTTTTTGGTTAGGGTTTTTAACTATGTCCTCGTGGCTTTTTCACAGGTACAGAGAACTTGGTAAAGAAGAACTGAAGGAGAAGAACTTGCCGATAGAGGGTCTTAGTGATGTATATGATATATCATTACGTATTTCTGTCATAAGGAGCACAAGTATAATAACTGTCAAAATTAGTAGAAAGGTCCTTTGTTTCTTATTATTTATCTTTTTTTTTTTGTAATTCTTTTTGCGTGTATAGTGCTTAAGACTACTTGCAGAGGCACCTTGAGTGACAAGCTCTTTATAGTATTATCTTAACTAACTATTTTATTTTGTGATAACTTCTCTAATTCCTATGCATACTAAATTCTTTTTGTAAATTCCAGGACAACACTTTGGAGGTTCACAGAAAAGCGAGCAAGATTTTTAGTGGTGATTCTGATCCAGTATGTTTGTTAATTTTGAGAACATATTATATTTTATTTTTTATTTTCAGCTTCTAGTAGGAACACGTTTATGATACTTTTCTTTATTTTTCTAATTATTTAATATAGGTTCGTATATGGGATTTTTCGGGGCAAACAGAACTTATATTAATGAATGCATGGAATCGGTTGCCCCAAGATGTTCGCCAGCCTGATCAAGAGGTGCCAGTGAAATCTTCTCTCTCAAGTTTTAATACATGTTATATTTTCTATGTATAAATTTGGTATACCATAAAGTTTTTCCTCATGCATAAATGGGCTTAGTTGCCTAGTTGGCCACTGGAAGGACAGTTGTTAAAAAAAGCATGTGAAGTTTTTTTATGAAGAAACTTGATAGTTTACTACAGGATCTAGAAAATGATTCTTAAGAGATCTTCCCATTAGACAATTCTAAAGTTTTAACACTATCCCTTCCCTTCATTTTTAATTCTTGATTTTGTTCTTCATTTGTTAGTTGCCTCTTTTCTTTCACTTTACTATTTTTCTCTGTTCTAAACTCTGCAAAACTGTGAACTCTGAGCGGTTTCTGAACCCAATTCTCTATTTCCGTATTGATTCTGTGCTGCTCTTATCTAGTCTTTGCTGATGAAAATAGGGGTTTCAAGACATTTACTTTAGTCAACAAGGTATTCTTGTTCAATACTAAAATTTCAGGCTATTGGGCCCCTCAGTTTTGGGTCTTCGGTTAGGGATTTGATGGATTGGACTTTTCTAAATACTGTTTGTTACAAATGGAAATTTTCTCCCCTCTTTCTTAATTTCTAATTCCAATTCTGAGTTGTCATATCCCTTTTTTTTATCTTTTTTTTTTTTTTCCTATTCTCTAATTTCAATGGTATAGTCAACTTTTTTCTGTTTGAGAGAAAAGTATTATATGATTCTTTTTAACTTGAAGTACTGGTCTGGTAAGAATAAAAGGATGGGGGTGCACTTGGATGCAAAGTATGTGAAAGTTATTTTGTTTATTCTGTAACCTTCTTGATCGTTGCAACTCATATATTTGAATAACAGCAAGTATAGAAATTTCTTGCGGAGATAACTGACACATTTTGATTCATGCTCAGTTTGGGCTATGAATGACAAGGGAAACAAAATTAAAGGTCTTGTTTCATATTACAGCAAACTTTTTTCTCCCATTCAAATGTTACTTAAATAAAAAAATTGTAATCGAGTAATAATGTTACAGAAACTGATTATGGTACCTTATATTTGATTAGAGGTAATTTTTTATGCTAAATTTACTTGTACCAGCAGATTCTTTTACATGTACACGCACTTGATACTGCGAGCAGCAAAAATGAATCCAAGCAAGATGAGCCATCCGTACAATCAAATAAAACCGCGGGTTTCTTCTATGGTGGTTCAATTGAGAGCAGTGGAAATGGCAGGAGTTTAAATCATGATTCGGAGTTATTTAATGGGGGTCTCCAAGCAGTGGGCTTGGGCTTGGTTGGGTTAGAAAATCTCGGCAACACATGCTACATGAACAGTGCTCTACAGTGCTTGGTTCATACTACTAAGCTTGTTGTTTTCTTTCTTGGAGACTTTACAAAGGAAGTAAACCATCACAACCCACTAGGGGCTCGGGTAATGTTTTATTTTGTATAACACAGAAGTCATAGTTCCTTGACCTAATCATTAACAGAAATTACATGTTCTTTGCTTTTGGCTTATGCTATTAATCTTTGTAATTCAAATGATAATAAATATTAGAGTAAAGCTAGTGTGTTCGTAAGCTCACTAGGCCGTTAGTGAGCTTAACTCGAAAACATATTGGGTTGGTTTCAAACGACAGATCCAAATCATTGAAACCGATTGTTTTCATGAGTGATGTGTTTACATGTATAATCTATTAATTGTTTTGATTAAAGTCCAGCGGTAAAATAAAAGAGAATGTTTATATAAGCTATTTAATGCATAAATTTTGCATGTAAACGCATCACTCGTGAAATAGCTTGGTTTTAACGGTTTGGATTCGTCATTTAAAGCCAATCCTTTAGGTTTCTAAGTTAAGATCATCAGGGGTACTTGGTGAGCTTGAGAACACACTAGCTCTACTCATAAAAATTAATATATTTCGTAGTGATCAGTTGTGGTTTCTTTTGTTTTCCTGGAAAAAAAAATCCTCCAACCATGATATATTCTCACAGAAGAATAAACTAAGAAAAAACAGAATGATCAAAATATCCCGGTAATTATGCCTACCAATACAATATCTATTTTGACCACAATGGAAACGGTACGAGGATCTGTTTGGTAAAATCTTGGTTCTAGTAAGTCTGAATTGAGTGGGGTCAATTGGCAGGGAGAGCTTGCACTGGCATTCGGGGATTTATTGAGGAGGCTCTGGTCACCTGATAAAACACCGGTGGCTCCTCGTCATTTCAAGGGAAAGCTTGCACATTTTGCGCCTCAATTCCGTGGGTATAACCAGCATGATTCCCAGGTCAGGGAACTTATACATGTCAGGATATATGTATTATACCATGTATTTGTGCTTTTTACGGATTAGTATAACTGGTATGAAGAAGGGTTATACAAAAGAGGTAGAAGAGAAAACAAGGAAGTTACCCTAACAAGAAATAAATGACAAAGGTTTTGAGTAAACTTGTGGAAATGAAAGAATAGTGTACAAAGTCGCCCCTCATGTTCAAGTGAATAAGGAAAACATCATTGGAGATGAAAAACAAGATCAATTGTTCAGATTCTTCGTTTGAATTATTTTTTTAAATATTACTGCAAAAGAGAACCCTCAAAAAATAAATATTACTGCAAACGAGAACTTGTGGCACCACAAAGACATTGGAACCCTCAATATTTTTATCCCTTTGTACAAGAGGTGGAGGCAGAATTTTAATCTACGGGGGTTAATATGCACATAAAGATTTATATTACTCACACTTTTTTGAAAAGAAGTATGGGGGTCAGCTTACATTTTTTATAAAATAAATGGGGGTCACATTTAGCATAAATATAGCAATTTTATATATAATATTATAATTTATAGTTTAAGTTTAAAGGGTTCTAGAGCAAATGGGGGTCAATTGACCCCCATTTAGCAAATGTAAATCTGCCCCTGAAATTGTACTAGTCTTTATCTGATGTCCTTTCCTTGCAGGAGCTTCTAGCATTTCTTTTGGATGGATTACATGAAGATCTCAATCGAGTGAAACAGAAACCATATATTGAAATCAAAGATGCCGATGGTCAGCCTGATGAGGAGGTAGCAGATGAACATTGGCAATACCATTTATCTCGTAACAACTCTATCATAGTCGACACCTGTCAAGTGAGTATCACATATTTTTATTTTTCTATAATCACCCAGGAGTTGGGCTAATATGCTTTATGTTGCATGGGCCCTCTTGTGCTTCACACCCTTCCGTGCCATTTTCAAGGTCCAAACAACCAATTCGAACTGCTCAACACAATCTACATATGAAAATGTGCTTGGAGACCAAATTTTTACATTTTTTGGAAATGTTTTACTATTCTTTAGATGGGTACAAAATCGTTGTCTTTATGGTCCAGAATTTTCTGAAAAACAGCGATGTTGTACATACCTAAAAATATAGTAAATAAATTCCAAAGAATGAATTTTTTTTGTCTTCAAACACATTTTCATATGTAGATCATGTTGAGCGGTTCGGATCGGTTGTTTGGATCTTGAAAACAGAGATAAGGATGTAATGCACAAGAGGGTCCATGCTTTATAAAGCACCTTAATTGGGAACACACCCAACTGCACCCCGGTGAATTCAGGAACTGGGGGTGCAAAATGGGTCCAGCAGATTCTGGTATTTTTCTGGAATAAAACCTGACTGATATGATATTGGTATCTAAAATGGTAATATACTTGATCTGTTGTAGGCACATAGCTTGTGATATCATATTTCTCTTTAATGTGATTCTAATTTTGTAATTTCTTAACCTCAGGGCCAGTACAAGTCAACTCTAGTTTGTCCGATTTGCAAGAAAGTATCCATCACATTTGACCCTTTCATGTACTTGTCTTTGCCTCTATCTCCATCAAATACTCGAACAATGACTATGATGGTAATTGGTACCGACGGTACTATAGAGCCATCTCAACACACCATAAGCGTACCCAAGTCAGCAGAGCTGAAGCATTTCATCCAAGGTCTAGGTTCTTCATGTTTGCTCAGAGATTCTGAAACCCTTTTGATTGCCTCGGTACATTTTTAATACACTGTGCATCTCTCCAACAACATTGTTAGTTATTAATATTGTTCTTTGATTACATCCTGTGGGATGGAGTATAAGGTAAAGAGGGAGGCTAAGGTACTTTGCAAAGCGCACATGGATCCGTACTATAGATCCATATTTTCGTTTTCAAAGTCCAAAGAGTCGATCTGAACCGTTCAACATGATTTTCATATGAAGATGTACTTGGAGATCAACTTTAACGTTTTTTTAGAATTTTTTTAGTATTTTTTAAAATAAGTACAAAATCACCTGTGAACCATCCAAAAATAGGAATTTTCAACCTATTTAAAATAGTAAAAAAAAGTAAAATCCAATCTTCAACTACATTTTCATTTGGAGGTCATTTTGAGTTGTTCGGATCAACTGATTAAACTTTGAAAACCGAAATATGAATCCATAGTACAGGTTGATCCGAACTTTGCAAAGTATCATAGCCTCACTCTTGATTTTTTTCCTATTCTTTTCTTAATTATTGAGTAACGGGGGCGGGAATACTGTACAGGTTTACAATAATCGCATAGTTGGTTACTTGGAAGGGCCTTCTGATTCGATCTCATTAATTAGAGATGGGGACCGTCTCGCAGTGTACCGGCTACAAAAAGATAGTGATGCTGCTACTATATTAGTGTTTGTGCACCAGCGTCAGGAGTAAGAACACATACTTACATTCGTTTTTTTTGTTGTTGTTGTTGTCTCTTAAATTTGATAAGGTCTTTAATGCAAGATTACTTGTATCCAGGACCATCATTCGTACAGTGACACGCTGGAAGCAATTCGGCACCCCTCTCGCAACAAGACTACAACTTCCTTTAACCGGGACCACTATTCGGGCCGAGTTTCTCAAAGCAATGAACCCATTCCTTCGTTCTAACCACTCTGCCTCATGCTCCAGCAATTCAGATTCTAACACCTGTCATGCTAGTGAACCTGACAAGATGACTGAAGATTTAGATCTGTTTGAGTTCTACTTGACGGATGAGCGGTGCCAGATGCAACTCTCCAAAGTAGAAACAAATGAACCTGTTTCAAATGATATCACTAAAAAACAACTGCATGTTCTTGTTAACTGGAGTGAGAAGGCATTGGAGCGGTACAATCTTGGCCTTCTAAACTCTCTGCCTGAGGTTTACAAGTCAGGCGGTATTTTTGCTAGGCGAACCCATGAGCCAGTATCTTTGTACTCGTGCCTTGATGCATTTCTGTCCGAGGAACCACTTGGACCAGATGACATGTGGTAAGTTTATTCATCAAATCATGATAATCAATTTAAATTGTGTATAGGCTTCTGTGAATGCTCTTGAAAAATTGATGCATTGCATATGCATGTTTCTTCTAGCTTCTGGTATCTATACTTTTCCTTTTTCCTTGAGAATATTCAAATTACCCTCCATTTTTTTCCATTTGTGTACCATGAAAATGGTGAAGAAAGAAGGGATGTTTTGAAGGCTTCCATCAAAAGTCCGAGGCATATAGAGATACTTTCACACGTAATTCATAAATATAACAGTACCTTGTGTTTGCATGGTGAAAAAGGAAGGTTAATTTTTTGTACTTCCAGCTTGTGAGGACCCACTTGGTATCTGAGGTGTTGCAATATAAATAAGTACAACTATTTATACTGTTTTATTTATAAAAGTTGGACAATACTATGTAGGTATTGTCCGTCATGCAAGGAGCACAGACAGGCCAATAAAAAACTCGATCTCTGGAGACTGCCAGAAGTTCTTATAATTCACCTAAAGAGATTCTCTTATAACCGTTTCATGAAACACAAACTTGATACTACTGTAGAATTCCCAATACATGACTTGGATTTGTCGGGGCACATCAGTCATAAACCTCAAACTGCCACTGAGGGTGAAATTAAGCAGCTTAGCATGCATTATCGGCTGTATGCGGTTAGCAATCACTATGGCAGCATGGGTGGGGGCCACTACACTGCTCAAGTTTTTGTAAGACTTGCTTTCCCTTTTTACTAAATTCAGTTCTATGAGGAGTTGCATAAGATTTAACCACCTTCTATCAGCCTAATTATTTTTAGTATATAGTTTGAGTGAGGCCATGGTACTTTGCAAAGCGTAGGTCGGCCCGTGCTATGGATCCATATCTTCGTTTTGAAAGTTTGAACAGTCTATCCAAACCATTCAACATGATCTTCATATGAATATGTGACTTGGAGACAAAAAAATTTATTTTATAGAATTTTTTTTAGATATGTACAAAATCACTTGATCTAAAGATTCTGGAAATTTTCTACCTACCTAAAAACATAGTAAAAAAATTTCTAAAAAATTAAAATTTCATCTCCTAGTAAATTTTCAAATGGTGATCATGTTGAGCGGTTCAGATCTCAACTATTTGGATTTTAAAAATGGAGATATAGATCCATAGTACATACCGATTCGCTTTCACCAAAGAAGAAAATTTATAATATAGCTAGGTTTTTTTTAGTTCAATGGAGAAGGCTCACAGTTCCCACATCCATAGTTTGTGACCATGCAGACTGTTTGCAAGTAGCTAGTCATAATCTGAAAAAGTGAAGTATTACCAAATTATAACTGAAACCAAAAATAAGATGGAATAAAATCATACATGTGATGTAAGTGTTGATTATGGTAAATCTACTTTAGTTATTGACTTCTGTGTCTATGTATTTCCTTTTTTTTTTCTTTTTTGTAGCATGAATGCGGGAATAAATGGTATAACTTTGATGACAGTCGTGTAAGCCAGATATCAGAAGAAAGTATAAAGACATCGGCAGCTTATGTTCTGTTTTATAGAAGAATATAAAATGCATGAATTAACTAAACAAGTTTATCAAGTCTAATGACATATGGTTAGTGATTTTTTTGCTAACAAAACATGCAACAGATCTGAACCCATACACCAGTATGCTCTGCTCTACTAACGAAAGTGTTTGTTTCAATTTATTGACACTTGAAATTCAATTACATGTACATAACTATTTTTAATTGATTAAAGGTTTTATTCTCTTGACTCTTGCTGAGAGGATGAAATTGTGATTTGTTTCTTTGTATGATTATAGTCGGCTTATAGAGAGTTTGGATACTGTAAAGGTTGCGGCATTACATTTTTCTTATTCTTTTGCTTAAATAAGTTTAAATTGATTATTTTTTTTTTAAAAAACGAATATGTATCTAAACCTAAAGCATATTGGCCCATTTTAGTACATCTCTTGTTCTTTTTCTACGAGTATACTTTCTAATTTCTATTGCACTCTCTGCGTGCAAAAAGGGGATCCGTTAATCGTCAAGTCATCTTTCTTATAAAATTGCAAGGATTTTCCTTTTCATATTTATATGCTTTGCACATATCTTATGTATTATTCTAGAACGTATAAATTTTTGAGCAATAATGTGCCAACTCGGTGTCTTGTGTCTTTTATTGAGAAACAAAAGTAGTGGCAAAAGACATACTCTCCATGTGTGAGGTTGTATATTGAAAATTTGAATGTTGATTTTTGAGCAATAATGTGTCAACTCGGGGTCTTGTGTCTTTTATTGAGAATCAACCTTTAGTTTAGTAGCAAAAGACATACTCTTTATGTGTGAAGTTATATATTCAAAATTCGAATGAGAAAATCTTTGACACTTATACTCAGAAATAAAATATTTATATGTTGATAACATTTTAACTATTGGACTTTTGATAACATTTTAAACTATGAACATCAAACGTAAATAGAAGTTAATTACATAAAATTTTCATGTTTCAAATAGAGATTAATTTGACGGTATCTATAATATTTTGCTCTAAATTATATAAAAAAAATTAATAATCAGATTTTAAAATAAATAAATTAATTGACCCATTGATTTTGTTTATATCTGACTCTGTTTGTAAATCAAATTAGAAGGCTCGGCACAATAGTTTATATTCCAAAGTCCGTCTTAGTACCCCTCTTTCAAAATGTAATGACTCAAAATTAATTCACCCAAAACTACAAACTAAAAAGACATCTGGTCAACAAGCCATAACCTAAAAAGACCTTAAAAAGAGAGGGAAAAAAAAAATAGATAAGTTCCTCACACAATCCGACACAAAATGCTGTCTGCTGTAAGCCTTAATTTCACTTAATGGTTTAATTAGTACATATCTATCCGCACAAGCTGAGAATAACAGCGATTCTGATTCCATATTCTATCTCTCTCTTCAAAGAGAAGGAGAAGAGAGAATATATAGCAGGGATTTGTTGAGCAGTTGACCTTGATTCTGGCACGAGAGCGAGCAGCTATCCAAGCATTGAACTGCCATCTGAAGGCTAATCTTCTATTCTGTTAATTAATCTGGTAATTTCATCAAACAGGATCACGGATGATCTTGTGTGTAGATAAATTGTTTTTTGTTGAAGGAATTAATCCAACTAGATATGCATAATTAACGTTTCAAAAGGATGACGAGAAAGACAAGTACACTAATTATGTAAAGGACTCAAGAGATTTGATAATTAAGTCATTAATTTGAGAATTTATCAAATAACAAAAATTAAACAAGGAAAACACAAGGAATTAAATTGAGAGAGACCTAATAATATATCTTGAATTGATGCGTGTTTTTTAATTTAATTTGAGATTGAATTCAAGACTTCCAAGTCGAGCGAGACACAAAATTAATTCGGGTTTACTTATCGGCTAAATTTAACTATACAAGTACTATTGTTAGGGACTTACAAAAGTTTTAAATTATATTTTTAGTATTTATTTTCAGCCATGTATAAATAGGATTAGGGACTTATAATATTGAATTTATTGAATAGACTTTCTTAAAAAAAATTATTGAATAAACTTTAAAAGATGAATTCAAATCATTGAAACCGATATACTTCACAAGTGATGTGTTTAATATAAAATTTATAAAATTTTACATTTATTAATAAATATGAATTCAAGTGGTAAAAACATAATAAAAATTAAATGCATTAAAAATAACTTATAAATCTTCATTTTTAGACCGTTTGACTTTATACTAAATGAATTCAAAATTTTATAATCTTTGCATGCAAATGTATTCGGTTTCAACCGTTTGAATTTGTCGTAGAAACATATCCAATAGAATTTTAAGAAAGCAACACGGCATGTCATTATGTTACAAGTAGCAAGTTAGTCTTATTATGAAATAATTTTGACGATCTAACTTAACACATCAATTATCAAACAATTTCAAATGATAAATTGTTTTGAGTAACCATCGGTGAAATAAACTTTCAAGTAATTAATTAAATGTAGAGCCATGTTGTAGACGTCATCAAAGATCTAGTTTGGTTCCTCGTTACATGTTGATCATGTACCAGGTTTATATAATTGCAATTAAGTAATGACCATGTTTGTTGCCATCTAATACATATTGAGAGGCAGATGCTAATTAAAAACAAATTATATATATATATATATATATATATATATATTTGTGTGTGTGTGAAGTGATCTTGTGATGTATCAGGCGGCAAAGAAGATGAACCGGTTCTTTATCTCTCTGTTTTTTTTTTTTCTTTCTATTACACAAGTTTTTTTTTTGACAAGAAAAAGTGGAAGTCTAGCTTCCATTTTCCATTAATCATGACACAAGTCGTGTCGTTTTAACAAGGTTTAAGACCCCAAATTGGAGAAGCGCAAAAATAAAAACACTACATGAAGAATAAAAGTAAAAGTAAATAAAACAAAATGAGACAAATTAGAAAACAAGAATAAGAAAAAAGCACATGTGTGTAGATTTTGAACTTTCTTCGATGCAGCTTTGGCATTATGTGTTTTCCTATGTTACAGTCGTTGTTCTTCTTCTTCTTCTTCTTCTTCCTTCTCCAAACCAATCTGCCATTCCTGCCACTACTTCAAAAGCCAGGTAATGCGGTTCCTTTGTCTTCTCACTAAAAATTCTTCTACATCTTTCTCTTCAAATAACGAAACATGCTGCCATTTGTAGCCTTGCAATACCCTGCTGTGTTGTACTCAATACACACTCTCTGTAATTCCCCTGTGCAAAGTTACTATTTGCTGGCAGTGAAGTGTAAAAATCCATGAGATATGATATTGTTGCCCTTGTGTAGTTGCAGCCAGCGAATAAATGGTGAACTGTCTCCTGTTGCAATTTACACAAGCAGCATTTATTGACCATATTCCAACCCCTCTTGACCAAGTTGTCAACTGTCAGAATTTTGTTTCTAAGCATGAGCCATGTGAAAATTGTGACTCTGGTAGGTGCTTTGAGTTTCCATACTTTGTAAATTCTTTGTTGGATGTATGGTCCTTGCTCCATTGCATCAAATTGTGACTCTGGTAGGTGCTTTGTTTCTATTACACAAGTTGTTTATGTAACATATTCTAAGAAAACCTTAAATTTTGTAAACATGCATGAGTTGATCAAATTTGACACATCGCATATATTTGATTGGGAGTTAAGTCTGAAAACAACAAATTTAAAACAAATATGCTATGAATTATTCATAGTACCATAGCCTCGCTCAACAAACAATATCAGTATGGAGAATGGAGAGATATTAATTACCACGTAAATTTGATATATGGGGATTGATCAGCCCCTCTTCAAAATGAATTTTATTGGAGAGTTTAAGATGTATTTGAACCGTTCATTTTTAATTTGAACAGTTGAGATTAAACTACATTTTACTTGACAAAATGGTTACAAACTTACAA
Source organism: Carex rostrata (assembly GCF_964058835.1). Classification (NCBI taxonomy): domain Eukaryota; kingdom Viridiplantae; phylum Streptophyta; class Magnoliopsida; order Poales; family Cyperaceae; genus Carex; species Carex rostrata. The sequence goes on from NC_135937.1 coordinate 8,594,821, forward strand.
TGATAGATAATATTGAATAAATGTACAGTTAGAATTAATTAGCATGGTTGCACATAATGAATTGTTAAAGAAAAAGTTAGAAGGCCCGGCCCAATAATTTAAATTCTAAGCCCGTCATAGTTTACCTTTTTCAAGCCTGTTGGTAATTAAATCTTTTTAGTTTCACGACTCACGACTCACGAGCATAATAAAACAAAACAAAACATTGTATAATAGTCGAAAGTGCAACATGCAACATTTTCTAAGAAGACAACAGTCAACAGATGGAGAAATGTATATCCAATGAAAAAGAAGTGGATGGTGGGCCAGCTAATCAGTGGTTCTAATTTGTGGCTTGGGATGATGATTGAAGAAAAATACAACTATCGATGCCTCTGCCACTTTCTTCATCAAAGAAGCCTTTTTATTTTATTTATAAATGTGATGTGGAAAGATCTAGCTCTATCTCTCGTCTCAATCTCTTCAGATTTCATCCTTAATTTAGATGTATAATTTCGACTTTAATATAATTAAATTAATATACCGTAAGTTTATTTAGATCTATAATTCTAATGTATATCTAATTATTTTTTAAATATATAACTCAAATAAAAAAAAATTCAAATTGTAGTTTTATTTCTTTTTATTTAAATAAGATTTACACCATGTTTGGACCAAATTTGACATTTATTTAACGTAAATTGAATGATTTCGAATTGGACCAATTTGAGTTGGATACCCATCACCGCTTCCTATAATTAACTATAATTACACCAATTGTTAATATAATATCTATACGGTTTGTGCGTTTATAAATTTATTATTGGGGGCATTTCAATGTCTACTGCTTAACTTGAACTATCTGGTGTTTAAATTTAATTATGTTGTCATGTATATAAACTTTTTGGCGTTTAATCGATCTTTGAATTACCCTGAATTTAAACTTTGATAATTAAAAAATTTATACTAATTTTTGAAGGCCTTTGTGTACATATGTTCATATAGTAATGATATTCTAGAGCAATAATAATTATGGATATACAAATTTCTCATAAAAAAAAAAGTAAAAAAGAACGAACGCTGAGATTTGGGAATTTCTTCAAAAACAAAAGAACAACTAAATTGGATAAATTTTGTTTGCTAGAAAAGTAAAGGCGAAAGATTCTTCGAAAAGACTTCGTACAAGAAAAAAGATGTTGCGTCAAAATGCATTGGTGACGGATCTTGAAGTGTAATTAGGCAAGAAATAAAAGAAATTTTCCGAGGTAGGCTAATATACAATCGATTGTTCCTGAGGTCCCGTACAACCAAGTTATTTTCCGATTTTTAAAGTCCAAATGATCGATCCAAACCGTTAATCTTATTCTCCATATTAATATGTGTTTGGAGACCAAATTTTACATTTTTCTGAATTTTTTTACTATTTATTAAGTCACATTGAAATCCGCTGATCCAACGGTGGCTTAACAAAATGCTAAATGCTACTAGCTAAAATTTGTGATTATTAATTTCCTAATTCGGAGAGTATAATATATATGCTTCCTGAAAAGAATGCTGCAATAATTTTACTATCACCTAATTCATAGTGCATATAAAACTAAAATTATATGCACACAGTGACACAGGAGCTTATCTATGTGGAACGAACGATAATATATATTGTACTAGTATCATACCCGTGCATTGCAACGGGGATATATTATAATATATTATAAGAAATAAATATATCAATGAAAATAATAATTATCTAAAAATTAAGACACATGTTAATAGAAAATTTGTATGATTTTGTATTTTTAATTAATTTTAATCGTGATCTCTAATAACAATTTGATGATGTGATGATTCTTTATTTTTAAGTACCAATAATATCAAATAATAGCTCGATTCGAATCTAATATCAAATATCATACAACAATTTAATATCGACATATAATATGATATAAAAAAACATAAATAAAAAATGTTATCGTGTATATGTATAGGATATATATATACACACATATTATAAGAGAAATATATACTTACACACACGTTCCAATTTTGTATTATTCTTCTTCTTTGTTTCTAATTTAGAATACACACACATTGATATATTATATATTGAAAATATATTTTAAATTGCCCACACCAATATGTATAGAAACAAAGAAAGAGAAATAAGGAAATAAAAAAAAAAATTGATTTCCATTATGATCCGTATAGAAATGAAAAAGAAGTAAGGAAACAAAGAAATAAGAAAATAGAATGTGAGGTCTTCTCAATTGAAGAGGAGAAATATAGAAACAAAGAAATAAGGAAATGAATAAATATATCGCTAAATTTCATAATTTGTTCAATTTTAATTGTAACATATCGTGTGGCAGCACATGTGGTGAGTATGCCTTTAACTAAATTTAGACTTTTATACATAAAATAGATGCATTTAATCAAAAGAAGACAAATTATGTAATTGGAGGGCTGAGATCAAATCCGAAGTTTCATCTGTCAATCGTAGTCATTGGCGGATCGGACACCCAACGTGTTTAATAATAGAATGGAGATTTACTTATGAAAAAAAAAAGTTATTTACCAAATTTATTGATATTTTAACTTTTTAGGAAACGAATTGCTGCACATATTTAACTTTGACGCTCCTAATTTATAAATTTACTAGTATCATACTCGTGCGTTGCAACGGTGACATATTATAAGAAACAAATATATCAATGAAAATAATAATTATCTAAAAATTAAAACACATGTTAATAGAAAATTTATATGATTCTGTATTTTTAATTAACTTTAATCGTGATCTTTGATAACAATTTGATGATGTGATGATTTTTTATTTTTAAGTACCAATGATATCAAATAATAGCTCGATTCGAATCTAATATCAAATATCATACAACAATCCAATATCAACATATAATATGATATCAAAAAACATAAATAAAAAGTGTTATCGTGTGTATGTAAATGATATACACACACACACACACATATTATAAGAAAAATATATATTCACACACACGTTCCAATTTATATTCTTCTTTGTTTTCAATTTAGAACACACACATTGATATATTCTATATCGGAAATATATTCTAAATTTCCCACATCAATATGTATAGAAACAAAGAAAGAGAAATAAGGAAATAAAAAAAAATGATTTCCATTGTGATCCGTATAGAAACGAAGAAGTAATGAAACAATAAATAAGAAAATAGAAGGTGAAGTCTTCTCAATTGAAGAGGAGAAATATGGAAACAAAAAAAATAAGGAAACGGATAAATATATCGCTAAATTTCAGAATTTATTCAATATTAATTGTAACGTATCGTGTGGCAGCATATGTGGTGGGTATGTTTTTAACTAAATTTAGACTTCTATACATAAAACAGATGCATTTAATCAAAAGAAGACAAAATATGTAATTGGAGAGCTGAGATCAAATCCAAAGTTTTATCTCTCAATCGTAGCCGTTGGCAGATCGGACACCCAACGTGCTTAATAATATAACTAGTATCATACCCGTGCGTTGCAACGGGGACATATTATAAGAAAAAAAAATATCAATGAAAATAATAATTATCTACAATTAAGACACATATTAATAGAAAATTTATATGATTTTGTATTTTTAATAAATCGTAAACTCTGATAACAATTTGATGATGTGATGATTCTTTATTTTTAAGTACCAATGATATCAAATAATAGCTCGATTCGAATCTAATATCAAATATCATACAACAATTCAATATTGACATATAATGATATCAAAAAACATAAATAAAAAGTATTATCGTGTGTATGTATAGGATATATATATACACACACATATTATAAGAGAAATATATATTCACACACACGTTCCAATTTATATTCTTCTTCTTCTTTGTTTCTAATTTAGAATATACACATACACATACACATTGACATATATTGGAAATATATTCTAAATTGCCCACAGCAATATGTATAGAAACAAAGAAAGAGAAAGAAGAAAATAAAAAAAAATAGTTTCCATTGTGATCCATATAGAAACGAATAAGAAGTAAGGAAACAAAGAAAAAAAAATGGAAGGTAGAGTCTTCTTAATTGAAGAAGAGAAATATGGAAACAAAGAAATAAGGAAACAGATAAATATATCGCTAAATTTCAGATTTGTTCAATTTTAATTGTAACGTATTGTGTGGCAGCACATGTGGTGAGTATGTTTTTAACTAAATTTAGACTTTTATACATAAATCAGATGTATTTAATCAAAAGAAGATAAATTATGTAATTGGAGGGTTGAGATCAAATCCGAAGTTTCATCTTGCAATCATAGCCGTTGGCGGATCGAACACCCAATGTGCTTAATAATAGAATGGAGATAGAGATAAATACATTTTTTTCTAATAGTATTTTTATTTTTCTATTAATTTAGTTAGAATATGAAATAATTAATTAAAGATGATAAATTATGTCATATTTAATCACATATTGTCACGATGTGACTTTTTTCTATCAATGAAGTCAGGTTACGAACGTACAAGAAAAAAAATAAGAACATATCATAACATGATCAATTCAGAACATTTTAACATTTGAGTACCATCACGTTTACGTTTTGTGTAGAAAATAAGTGCAAGTCCTTTTGTCGTCCTATTTTGTCAAAAGTGTGCGGAGTTATCACTACAGAGTTTTATGCAGCGGTCTTCAAAGAGCCCATTACAATAATGGCCGTCTACCTAGCGGTTCACCATACAATTAAGCAGTACAATATGTCACAGCAAATCCACAAAAAAGCACCTCAGACTCAGAGGATACTAATTCAGAGTACGTATCCTCTGAGATATCTCATATTTTGCGTGACCGATGTGTCCGGTGTCGGATCCATTTAGGGGTGTCAATGGTACCTTTTTAGCCGTTTACCCGACCCGTATCGTATCCGATAAGACGGGTATGGGTATGGTTTTTTTTTCATTAGCTTATTGGATATGGATATGGGTAAGAATTTTTTTTCGTTAATCAAATGGGTACGGATATGGGTAATGACCATTTCGTACCCGTTACCCTATAGGGTAATTATAAAATCTAAATATATATATATATATATATATATATATATATATATATATATATATCGAATTCAATACAGATTTACTCTTCCATAATTCCATTTTAGTGCCCCTAAACTGCTCGTTTTGTATCTTTGATAATTCATTGTATATTTTCCTGCCATTCTTGTTGTCTTTCCTTTTTACTCCATATATGGGCTAAGAGCAATTGCTACTGGTACATACTATTGATTAAATTAATATGCAAATTACATCTGTTTTCCATTGCGTTTCTTTTACTGTTTACAAAAAAAAAATCACAAAAAGGTACAACACATTATGATTACTAGGCCACACATCTTTATCATTTTTGTAGTTTGCATTCAGTAAGTTCACCCATACAATTGTATTATCCGTTATTTATCCGCTACCGTTTCGTTACCCGATAATATTAACGGGTAAGGGTAGGATAGGGTACGACCAATTTTTAATGGGTAAGGGTAGGGTATGGGTAAGGTCAATTTTAATGGATATGGGTATGAAAATGTCTCCACCCGACCCGTACCGTACCCATTGACACCCCTAGATCCATTGGCGCAAAATAAGAGATATCTCAGAGGATGTGAATTCACGAATTCACCCCACTGGCGCAAAGGACAGCTGTCATCCAAGGGGTTTTCGATCGAGTTGTCGGATCCATTGTGCCAAACGTCGTAATTGCATTCATATCCGCTAGTATCTCATCTCCACTTCTCTTCTCTATAGTTCAATCTTATTTGATCATCAGAATACTATTTCTGTTGTGTCTCTCCTCCACATTGTTAGATGATCAAAATTTTCCATACCAATATTATTTTCTCACTTTTTAGCATTTTTCCCCCTGTAAATTACCTTTAAATTAAAAATAATAATAAAGGTCACTAGTGATGCGATGTGAAAAAAAATTTAGTAATGGGCAATGACATTATATATGTAGGTAATTAAGTCATGATTATTAGTTATACGTCACACGTCATGTCATGCGAAAAAAAATTAACGTAATGTAACAAAATCATAATTGTTAGTCAAATCATGTCACACGTCATGTCATCAGAAATCCCCACGCATTTCTTTTCTCCGAAAATTAGTAAACATAATCAGATTTAACACTAGTTTGACTTTTATTGTTGGATCATATATTCTTAATCAGTTTAAGATTATACTATGCGAGTTCTACTATACGCATGCATTCACGTACAATGTCATTTAAATCCGACATTAATACTACTTAAGCCCCTACGGTATTATTTATTTTTACGCCTATCCTTATAGAAAATTGTTTCAATCGATCATTTAAATGTTATATATATGGTTTATTGTAAATTTTAAATTAGATCGGTGATCTGCTTCTGACATATTCGTATCAGTTTTTAGAACAAAATGATCATAAGTTTAAATATATTTTGTGTTTATATTGATGATCCCATAGCATTTTTTTATTTTATTTCCACGTAATAGTCCCAATTGGTCATAAATTTTTATATGCTCCTATAAATAGATTTATTAAATAAACTTGCAAACTAGAAAATATGTAGAGTTGGCTTTTAGTAGCCAAAATGACCAAACCAATTAAGAGAATATCCATGCATGTGGTGCTGGTGGAGGCCGGGGAGGGTTCAATGAATGGGATCCGTACGTATCCTCCTAGGTACCTGACTCAACACAATTGAAACGGACGGCTCAGATATACTCTCAGCCAATCGGAATTCGAGATGACAGAGGGGACAGAATTATTTTTGCTTTGAGATGTGTACCAATTCATTTTCGGACCGTCCGATTCAATTCTACTCATCAGTCAGGTAACCTGAGGGATACGAATTCGAATGAATGAAGGAATTAGGGATGGAGGAAATTAATTATATATATATATGCCACAGACTGTGACGTGTGGGCCCCTACCTTCCATGTGATTTTTGATGGCCTTCAATGAGAAAGTTTCTTTCTTGTCGGTTGTGCTATAGTATCCTCCACCGGCCGGCCAGATAGCTTGTGTTAATTTGCTCTTCTATTATTTGATTGGAGTCACTAATTAATTAATTACCTTTGATTTTTGTTTTCACGGCTCGATCAGATTGGTCAAGCCTTTGTATTAGTTTGTCTGTGGCACAAATGATGCAGCTAATCGTGCAATGAGTACATGGCATAGTAAAGGTCTATGAGTCAATATATGGTATGCGTCTTCCGACGATAAAATGGCGCAACATTTGTACGTGGTAGACATTCCTACGAAAAAAAGGTTGACTCAACAATTCTCCTTAAAAAGCTGTTTGCACGTGGTGGGGGTCCGAATCTGCATACCGTCCAATACGAATTATAAAGCAACCTATTTCTTATTAGTATACCTAGAAATCTAAATGGGCACCGTTTACTTTTAAAATCTGTTCGTAAATGCGCTTCTCTGGAGTGCACTTCAGAGCTCTCGCCCACAGAGATGCCACTCCAATGGAGAGGATAAAAGCTGTTTCTGATCGTCTGATGCAATTAAAGATATTTGGTAGACAGGATCATTTTGGACCGTTCGATACATTTATTTATCATTATTCCTTTTTTCAGATTTTTCTTTTTAATGGGAGATTCTGTTGTGGCGCTTATCTCAATCAGTGTTGGATTAGGCGATGACTAAATCGTTATGGATTTTTCTGACTAATTAGATGTTATTTTCGAATATGACCGATTAGTTCCGATTATTCTTAATTAATTACTTAGCGGTGCCTTAACTCTGCCTGCATAATTTCTACACAGCCTATCCCAAGCCAGAAAAAGGAGGAGGATTCGTGATAGGCTTGGCGAGCCAACGGTAAAAAAGTAGCATCTTTATGGAAATGAAACATTCACGAATTGGGCAAGAGTAGTACTAGGATGGGTGACCTCCTGGGAAGTTCACGAATTGGGTTTCATTTTTAGTCTACCCCAACTTGTTTGAAAATAAAAGCTTTGAAGAAGAAGAAGAAGAAGAAGAAGAAGAATTGCTCAGCGGCACCTTGTCCATCCGATAACCGCACACCGTTATTTACAACACTAATCTCAACATTACGCATATGGTTTTTTTTTTTTGACGGTCGTTAATAAATATATATGAATAAAATAGAAGGTTTATTTACAGAATACCTATCATTCTATTTTATGAATCCATTATGCACATGCAACTAGCAAAGCTTGCTGCCAGGAGAGTGCAATAAACCCCTGAGTGGTTTATCCCTCTTATCTGGACTGTGACGAAAGCAAAACATTCATTGTTGTATCATTTATCAAACTTTACACTATTTTTCGTGCATTCTTACATGCATTCGCTCTCTTCAACCCGTTTGATAGAGACAGGATCCAACACATACATATTTTTCAGAACAAAAAACACTTACAGATAAATTTGTAGCACTCAATTCCACCGGAGAAAACACAAAAAATATCTACCACCTTTTACAGGTGTCATATGGAGGTAGTCAAAGAAAAACGTGGCATGACGTAAATATAACATAATTTGGTCACATTATTTCACGTCATGTAACTAATTTTTTTTCTTTACATGACATGATATAATGTAACTAAAATAATAAAAGATCATATGAAGCGGATGATCATATCACACACGTTTTTGTCGTGACCACCCGTGACATAATCAAATGTAATATAATTAGTCATATTTAATTATTATTTTTATATTTTAAGTTAGTTTATAGAAACAAATATAAAAAAATGTTATAAAATAAGAAATTATCATGAAATACATTCGAAAAAAAAATATTAGAAAAACTAATCACGTAAAGTAAAGTGTCATGTAACTGGATCAATTTACGTGATATGACATAATAATAAAAAAAAAAAAAAGACACGTCCTGCAACCAATGTCATACGTAACAAATCCATAACCACTCAGCCTATGACGCGCGGCAATAATAGCCAGCTGGCTAGGTGCCTATTTTCTATTTTTGTTAACTTATTAGCCCCTTGAAATTTTTATATTTATCAAAGAACAATATATACTTGCAACAATATATATTGATTTTGGAGCTTTTGGTGCACAAAACACTAAAAACAGAAGCAACTATATACATTTCTCATAATATCAACCATAGTCTCGAAAATATTTTGTAAGATATATTGTTTAACGAGCTAGTGACTGAATACTTGCATCCATCAGTCACCAGTAAAGATGAACTGTTGGTGACTTGGTGAATGTTCACATATGACCATTGACCAACCATTATAATCTACGAACTGTTCATGAAGTATGGTCCATTAATTTTCACTGACTGCTTGTTTTTAATGAGCCGTACGTTGGTAATAAGTCATGAAGGATTAATTTCTTCAAAATCTAAATTCTCTTTAATTTCACCAATTATTGTATGTAATAATCTGTTACTAAATGTTATTCTTCTCCTACATGAATTAAAGAGCCTGACTGTACCTAGTTACCAGTTCTGTGTATTTATAAGTGCATCAACTGTAGCTACATCATCCTGCTTTACTCCTGAGTCACTAAATTGATCATCTTCAAAAACTAATTAAATAAAAGAGCGGTGCGATATGCAAGGCGAAAAGAGGCAAAAACAAAAGGAAAAACATGGCGTCTCTAGCTGAACATGTCCTATCGTACGTGCAGCTGGGTCCCCGACTGAGGTAACAGATCAGTCGCGGGTGTCTTCTCCTCTTCGGTGATGGAAGGGTGAATGGTCTCCCATCTATATACAGTAGGTATACCTTTCGTTTTTGCTTTTCACCAATCATTTAAGTATATTTGATTGAAAAACATACAATCACCTACGTACGGTTCTATAGTAAAAATCGTTGGTGAAAATGACATTTTAATCATCAATAGTTATGTAGTAAAAATCGTTGGTAAAACGTGTATTCACACCAACTGTTAATGATGGCTCTACTATTACTTGTGGGTTTATCAAAAACAATATGAAAACCGTTTCTACTTAATTGTAACTTTAACTGTTTTTGATGTGTTAAGTTGTTATGTAGTACTGAGTAATTAATGATGGCATGTTTTTAGATTAAATGCATCATTATTCATGTTACATTCAACTTATTGACCATACCGGAAGGTGATACATCATAAGTTTTGGTTATGGGCCAGTATCATATATGTGGTAGTACATATGATAAAACGTCCCTTTTATTGCTTCTTTCCCATCATTAGACTCACTCACTGTTTCACTGTTACGATTTAGATTTGACAGATCTTTAAATATTTCAGACCCACAACCTAATTAAACATGTGTTGACTAAAATTTATACTGGTTTAAGGTGATTTTTGACAAAAAAAATAAATTTCTTGTATTTATTTAATGTGAAAGAAAAAAAATGGTAGTTTGTTCACATTGTTTCAATGGAAGTGCAAACAAAGATTTTTACTATCAGAGTAATTAATTTAAGTTTATGTAAATATGACAAGTACTTTTAAAATTAACGAAAGGTTTTGAGGTTATTAGCTATATGTTTAATTTTAATTTATACTTATTCATAAAACCCTGCAAATTTTATATATATGCTCTTTGTCCCACAGCTGAGTGGGTTACCAACCCCATTGTAATCTCATGTTCATAGACCAAATAATTAAATATTATTTCTCTACAGGAAAAAAAATTATATAAACTATATATCTTTAAATTGTAGTTAATTTCTTTAGCCAGCTCTCCTAATATATATGTTCGTCTTTCATGCAATTGTTTTGTTTTAATTATAGTATTAGCTATTGCCTCTATATATGTTTGAATTATATCAAGCACATGAAATGCTACAGAGTTGAAGGCGCAGGAGAACTAGCAAGTGCTGGCAACCGTTAGTGGTGTTTAGAAATTGCAGCAGTACTTCCACGTGGCGGAGGGTGACGGTAGCTGTGTCCAGAAATTAATGGTCACATCAATAAATATATCACGCAGCAGTGCAGCACATGCCGTGATCGCATTCTCTTGTATTAATCTCTCTGATACTGTTACTGACTTACTGTTACTTAGGGATGAGTAAATCGCTCATTAAAAGCTCGTTTAAATTCGCTCATTTATCCGCTCATTAACAACTCGCTCATTAAGAATTTGTCACATCTAATCCCTGCCACATTTAATCACGTGTAATTCTGTGTAACATCAACCTTGTCTCATTAAAATTGATAGATAGTGAACATAATTTCATATTTAATCCTGTGTAATATAATGAGCACAATGTAACATTTAATCTTGTGTAATATACTAATATTCATGATTTCATATTCATTTTTTTGTAAATCGGCAGAACCAAGGTTGCTTGTTAATTAAGATGAAGGTTTAATTCTAAACTAGCAATTTAAAATCCCAACTGCTTGTTGCTTGTTTAAGATGAATTTTCATTATTGTTTTCATAATACAAATTTGTAGGTATTTGACAAGGAAATATCTATCTGTATGTCACAAGTAGGACCGTCAAAATCGACAAGACGATAGCTGTTGAATTTTTATTAGTTTCTGTTGGATTATTCTATTTTTGTAACATAATTATATTTTTGTAATATAATTATATTTTTGTTGAATTTTTATTATATTTTATTTTAAATAAATTATGACAATTTGTTATGAAGACTTTTAACAAATTTTGTTATGCGTGGGCACACTATATAATTTTGTTATGAGTCATAAGTCATAACTCGTGAGCCGCTCATAACTCGCTCATTAAAAACTCGCTCATTTACAACTCGCTCATTTATCCGCTCATTTAAACTCGCTCATTTACTTAATGAGCGAGCATGAGCATACCCTAACTCGCTCATTTACTTAATGAGCTCATCATGCTCGCTCATTAATCACCCCTACTGTTACTGGCTCAGTGATTTAATTATACAAGTCTATTTTAAATTCAGTGATACCTCCGCCTAGGGGTGATTAATGAGCGAGCATGAGCAAGTTAAGGTATGCTCATGCTCGCTCATTTAGTAAATGAGCGAGTTGGTAAATGAGCGAGGTTAAGCGAGTTGGTAAATGAGCGAGGTTAAGCGAGTTGATAAATGAGCGAGTTGGTAAATGAGCGAGTTGGTAAATGAGCGAGGTTAAGCGAGTTGATAAATGAGCGAGTTGGAAATGAGCGAGTTTTTAATGAGCAAGTTATGAGCGGCTCACGAGTTATGAGTACTAAAATTTAATAAATTATCATAATTTATTTAAATAAAATATAATAAAAATCCAACAAAAATAGAATCGTATTACAAAAATCAACAATATCATCAATACTTCAACAGTGATACTTTCACAGCTACTGTCCTACAAACAATAATAGAATATAACAAAAATCAATAGTATTATCCAACAAAGTGTAATAATTTCACAGTAGCATCAATAGACAACAATCAACATATTACAAAAATAGAATAATCCAACAGAAACTAACAACAACACTAATAAAAATTCAACAGCTATCGTGGCAGAAATTATGAATATTACATAGGATTTAATGAGGCAAGGCTGATGTGGCAGAAATTTATTTGGGATTGAATGTGGCAGGGATTAAATGCGGCAAATTCTAAATGAGCGAGTTATGAACGAGTTGGGGCATGCTCATGCTCGCTCATTTAATAAATGAACGAGTTGTTAATGAGCGAGTTTAAGCGAGTTAATAACTGAGCGAGTTTAAGTGAGCATTTAATGAGCGATTTATGAGCGGCTCACGAGTTATGAGCAATTTACTCACCCCTACCTCCGCCACAACAACTTACAACCATATATCTAAGTATTTACAGTACGTGTGTAAGTCCGAGATATAAATGTTTAACGGTTAATATATTCCAGCGCCTAATCCAATAGTTCTTGTTAGCAGTGACGTAGCCAAGATTTGAATTAAGAGTGGGCAAAAAGTTCCGAGTTATCGAGTTACCGGATAAGTGGACAAAATTAAGTTATATACTTGAATCATTTTAATTAATCTCATCAAATTCTAAATGAGATTTAAATAGAAATCAAGAAAAACATTAACACTCAACAATTTTAGTCAATTATCAGTCAAAATTTGTAATTTAATTAATTCAATTGGATTGCAAGTATTGAATTGTCAAAGGACAGGGGTAGACAATCCAATTTTCAGAAGTAGGCATGCTAACATATTTATACTATTTCATACCTGATTTTAAAATTTCAGAAATAGACAATTGTCTAATCCTGTTACATGGTGGCTCCGCCACTGCCTATTAGATTAATTAGGATAATTTTTCCAACTTCACAAGATATCACTGATTTTTTATAATTTATTATTTTCATCGAAAATTTTACATTCAATAACTTAATTTTGATAATAAATAAAGGGTATCTTTTGAAACACTACGATTTTTACATAATGAACAACAACACGAGAAAATATTTTATCTGAACTGAAATATAAAACTTGTAATATATATTATTAGGTATCTATTGCATTTCTATGCATAAAATACAAAATTCAGAATGAGCAGAGGTAAAACATAACACATTAGATTTCGATCAAAATAAATGATGATGAAAACTAAGATCGGAGTGCATGTGACGTAACATAATTTAGAAGTTCGCAATTCCAACTTTTTTATATATTTATAATGAAAAAAGAAGACTCTTCATTAATTAAGAGAAAGTACATTTTTTTTTTTCCAGTAAAACACTTCATGTAATATATATGAACATGAGAAAAAGGAGCGCGCAGTGCCAGTGTCCAACTATATATAATATTGTTGTAATATACTTTTTTTTTTCAGGAAAAATGCTAATATGCTACGTGTAGCATAGAGGATCTCCGTGCAATGGCTTAATATTTGAGTTTTTAAAATTCTAACGGTCGATCCGAACCATTCAACATGATCTCCATATCTCCATATGAATATGTACTTGCAAACCATAATTTACATTTTTAAAAAAAAATTACTATTTTTTTAGATAGGTAGAAAATCACTTGATCTGAAAAACCGTTAGGATTTTGAAAACTCAAAATATTGAGCCGTTACATAGAAGTCCTCTATGCTACACGTAACACCGTAACCAACTCATTTTTCCAGTACGTATAATGCAAACTTTAAATATTTATTTTGCTTTAATTTTACTACATGTACTATGTATTTCCACAGCAGTACATATATACATTTTATCAAGGAGAAAACGCAGCCTGCATGAGTAAAATATTAAAAAGGAGATTGATGATGAGGTTAGTGTTTGGTAAATGCCCCCGGGGGCCCAATCCGGACCGGTCTGTCCGTGTCCGTGCCCGTGCCACGGGTACACGTATTAAACGGGCCGGACCCGGTTTTTTGGAAAAATGCCCGTGATAACCCGGACCCTCGTACCCGTGACCCGTGACCCGTGACCCGTGACCCGTGACGCCCGTACCCGTGAACCCGTGGCAGATTTTTTTTTTTTTTAACTTTTGATCTAAAATTCAAAATTTAAACTCAAATTCCACCTCCACCCCCCCCCCCCCCCCCCCCCCCCCCACAGCCCCACTTTCTACCCGGACCCCTACCCGTTTTTTTTTTTTTAAATTCAAATTTTAATCCCTCCAAACAAAATTCTATAAATATACACCCATTCCTTACAATTTTTCACATCTCTCTCAATATTTTCATCTCTCATTCTCTCAATCTCAATCTCAATATTTTTATTATTCTCCAATTTTAATTTTATTGTTAAAAAAAAATATAGTTGTTAATTTAACAAATACGCAAACGCAAACACGCAAACGGAAACAGAATTACGAAGGTATTCTCGAAGATTTTCCCGCGAAATTAAAAAGGTAACATTAATTTTTGGTAGATTACATTTTGCTAGATTAAATTTTGTTAGATTGAAATATTGAATATTAGATTTATTTTTGTAGAGTAATTTAAAAATTAAATTTGATGTTAGATTTATTTTTGTAGATAAATTTAGAATTTAAATTGAATGTTAGATTTAGTTTATGTTAGATTTATTGAATGTTAAGTAATTAGATTTGTTATATTTATTGAATGTTACATTTATTAAATTTGTTAAGTAATTAGATTTGTAAGATTTATTTTATGTTAGATTTGTTAGATTTATTTAGTTTATGTTAGATTTGTTAGATGTGTAGTAATTAGATTTGTTTTGAATATGTTAGATTTTATTTTTGAAATTCGGATTTATTTTTAATAGGTTAATAAAAGATGTTAGATTTATTTTTTTTGAATATGTGAAGTAATTAGATTTGTTTTGAATAGGTTAGATTTTATTTTTGAAATTCGGATTTATTTTTAATAGGTTAATAAAAGATGTTAGATTTATTTTTTTGAATATGTGAAATAATTTGATTTGTTTTGAATAGGTTAGATTTTATTTTTGAAATTCGAATTTATTTTTAATAGGTTAATAAAAGATGTTAGATTTATTTTTTTGAATATGTGAAGTAATTTGATTTGTTTTGAATAGGTTAGATTTTATTTTTGAAATTCGGATTTATTTTTAATAGGTTAAATAAAGATGTTAGTTTTTTTTTTAAATATGTGAAGTAATTTGATTTGTTTTGAATAGGTTAGATTTTATTTTTTGAAATTCGGATTTATTTTTAATAGGTTAATAAAAGATGTTAGATTTTTTTTTTTTTGAATATGTGAAGTGATTTGATTTGTTTTGAATAGGTTAGATTTTATTTTTTGAAATTCGGATTTATTTTTAATAGGTTAATAAAAGATGTTAGATTTATTTTTTTGAATATGTGAAGTAATTTGATTTGTTTTGAATAGGTTATATTTTATTTTTAAAATTCGGATTTATTTTTAATAGGTTAATAAAAGATGTTAGACTTATTTTTTTGAATATGTGAAGTAATTTGATTTGTTTTGAATAGGTTACATTTTATTTTTGAAATTCGGATTTATTTTTAATAGTTTAATAAAAGATGTTAGATTTATATTTTAGAATATGTGAAGTAATTTGATTTGTTTTGAATAGGTTAGATTTATTCTATTAAGAATGAGTGCCAACACAGCGGAATCTCATACGCGAGCTCTCAGCCCGATTGCAGAGCCCTCAGCGGAATCTCGTACACGAGCCCTCCCCTACTTCCGCTTAAGAGATCTCGAGGAACTTATGAAAGAAGAAAACCCCGAGAACCTTCATGAAAAGTCCCAACAACGTACAAACAAAGAACCGGTGGATTTTTGCAATCCCTGTCACCAATATGGGAAGAGGAGCGAGATGTTCTGTTGCGCGGAATGTTTGCAAGCTTTCCACCCTTCCTGCATTAGCGCTTACCCGACACGCACAAGGGAGGATATAAGGTTCAAGCATTTTATATGCCCACCCTGCACCTTAGACAAGTCTAAGCGAAGCAGGCAAAAGAGAAAACGAAAGAACCAGTGGAACTCTAATTTCGATTAGGATTATCTCAACGCTGTATTACTTTTATTTTCAAACGCGAGCTATCAGTTGCTAGTTGTAATTTCCTTTACTTCAATGTTATTTTTCCTTCATTTATCTCAATTAATTTTTTACTTTCAAAATTGAGTATTTATGACTTTAATTCACAACAAATGAAATTTTTATCTTTTGATTTTCTTATTTTGTCTTGTATATATGTATTATTTATTTTTATAGGAAAGATATAATTACATAAGCAATTAAAATGTGTTAATTATAACAAAAATTATTGAGTTAAAAAACAAATATAATTACTTATATTTCAAATGGAGAGTGAACAAATAAATCAGAATTTTTATACGTTATAAAAATAGGTTATAACCTATTTTTAACAAATATAATTACTATGTCAAATGAATTTTAATAGGTATGAATTTGGATTTATAATTGATTGATTTTCAAAGAAAAAAAAAACATAAAAAAAACATAAAAAAAAAACATAAAAAAAAACAAAAACAAAAAAAAACAAAAAAACTGAACAAAAAAACAGAACAAAAACAGAACAAAAACAGAACAAAAAAAAACAGCGAAAAAACACAGAAAACAGAAAAAAAAACCGGTTCGGACCCGGACCGGACCGCCCGGCCCCCCGTACCCGGACCGTCCTGCCCCCGAATCCGTGACGGGCATGACAGAATTTTTGAAAAAAAAACCCGTGATGCCCGGCCCGTTGTACCCGTGTGCCCGTGACGCCCGTGACGCCCGTGACCGTGGCTACCCGTACCCGTGCCCGGGTTTTGCCCGGACCGCCCGGCCCGGCCCGTTTACCAAACACTAGATGAGGTGAATCCAATATATAATAAGTGATAGGTAGGGTTTAGGTTGTTATAGTATGCAACTGTTTAATTAGGTAGTTACCAGCCTACTGGTTTTAATATAAAAAAAAAAAAAAAAATACAGTATGATGTTAATGATTGCAGAAAGCCAGAAACCATAAAGGATCAAAACAGTCGCATCGACATGACACTACATAGACAGACAGAAGCATGCACCCATCAGTGCCTATATATTGTCACCTACTACTACTAGTACTCTAGTACACTACCTTCCAATCCCATTCATTATTGCAAGGAAAATGCAACTTCTCACGCAAATGTTATTATTTTGATCACAAACTCAAATTTAAATTAGTACTGCTTTTATATTATTAATTTTGTTTAGTAGTTTTGTAATGGTTAGATCCGAGTGATGGATGCAGTAGCTGTAGGTCAACTTTGTTATCAAGAACTTCACACACTGATGTGGTCCAAATAACGTTGGCTTTTTTTTAACTTATTAATTCATATAAAAATAATATCAAAAAATGATAATTTTTTATGTGGCTGTAGGAAAATAAGATATATAGATAATGTTTAACGATTTAAATTTGATAAATAACTTTTAGAATTTTTGTTATTAAAAAAGTAAAAAGTGGAAGTATGAAAGAGACATACAAAATGAAGACATTTAATTGAACTCTTATACAAAATGAAGACGTTTGTGGAGTATGATGGAGATATACCAATTAAGTCTTTTTCAGCCATTATATATTAAAACTACAAGAATGGGACAATATTCGCAAAGGTAAAAAGTGACTATCCGCAAGGGTATACCGATATAAAAGTGTTTTTTTTTTCTATTAGCGACGATAGTATCTGCGCCGGTATATCGACAGTATCCCTCGCAGATATTGTCCCATTCTTGTATTCTTAATTGATCAAAATAAGTCATTTTAGGATCTCTCTTTGAATTTTTTTTTTATTGCAAAACCAAGTGATTTAGCTGCAATTTAAATCCACTGTACCGACAAGTGAGAAGGCAATATACATACACTAGTGCTAGCTGCATGTCGTGTATTGAAATTTAAATCCATGTTTGAATATCATGAGTTTCTCTTTCTCAAGTTTGATTAATTGAACCTATTTACTTGGTATTAATTAGGGGCAACTAATTTAAGTTGTAAAGTCCATTAATTCATTCTTGAGTCAGTGAAAGGAGCACCTTGAGCTAGCTAGGATAAAAACATGTACAAGCATAAATACGTGACACAGTCACAAATTACTTGAGTTTAGCTATATCAAGCACTTAAAATAAAAATTTCCGAAATCATGCGTTAAATTAAAGAACTTAATTTGCATGTGAGTTCTAAAATTTCTCTCTTTAATTTATGAGTGAAGTATTTCAGTTTATTAAAATACTAAGCAAAGAAAAAAGTAAGTCAATATGTCGATCACCTCCGCCCTCCATATATACCGTCCAGGGCATCGTTGGCTCACTTGAGTACAAAAATGAAAAAATAAATAAAAAAAAATGGGGAGAAATCAAACTCATATTCTGCAAATGTTTATGCTAAAATTAGTGATCTCCTATTTTTTAGCACATAAAAATTTAGTTAATTAAATGCTGACAATTTCAACTTATAATGGTTAATTAGATCGGGTCGATTTTTGTACCTACATAGTTCAGATCAATGCATGCATTTTCTGATCTGTGCGCTGATCCACAATATTTAACACGCATCCGTACTGCACGTTAAGTTGCTGAATGGTACATAATTTTTAGATCAAGTGATTTTCTACTTATCTAAAAAGATAGTCAAAAAAATTCTAAAAAATGTAAAATTTTGTTTGCAAGTACATATTCATATGGAGATCATCATGTTGAACGGTTCGGATCGACCGTTAGGATTTTGAAAACTCAAATATTAAGCCATTGCTATATAAATAAATATATATATATATATATATATATATATATATAGAGAGAGAGAGAGAGAGAGATGGGCTATGGTGCATTGCAATGCATGGAGGGGTTTGTGCATTGGACCATAAATCTAAAATTCAAAATCCAAATGACCGATCCAAACCGTTAATCTTGTTCTCCATATTAATATGTGCTTGGAGACCAAATTTTAGATTTTTCTGAATTTTTTTACTATTTATTAAGTATTTTACAAAATTATTGATCCAACGGTGGCTTAACAAAACAGTAAAATCAGCAGCCACCGTTGGATCAACAATTTTGTAAAATACTTAATAAATAGTAAAAAAATTCAGAAAAATGTAAACTTTGGTCACCAAGCACATATTAATATGGAGAACAAGATGAACGGTTTGGATCGGCCATTTGGATTTTGAATTTTAGATTTATGGTCCAATGCACAAACCCCTCCATGCATTGCAATGCACCATAGCCCATCTATATATATATATATATATTTACACAGGCTAATAAATAATCGATTGTTCCTAGCCTCCCGTGCAACCAAGTAGTTTTCCTATTTTTAAAGTTCAAATGATCGATCCAAACCGTTAGATGTGATCTCCATATTAAAATGTGCTAGGAGACCAAATTTTACATTTTTTGGAATTTTTTTACTATTTATTAAGCTATTTTGAAAATCGCTGATCCAGCGGTGGCTTAACCAAACAATAAAATCAGAAGCTACCGTCGGATCAGCGATTTTCAAAGTGGCTTAATAAATAGTAAAAAAAAATCCAAAAAAATGTAAAATTTGGTCTCCTAGCACGTTTTAATATGGAGATCACATCTAATGGTTTGGATCGATCATTTGGACTTTAAAAACCAAAAAATAACTTGGTTGCACGGGAGGCTAGGAACAATCGATCTCTCTATATATATATATATAGAGAGAGAGAGAGAGAGATGGGCTACGGTGAGTTGCGAAGTAAAGCGACTATTTTACTTCACGCTCAAATTTTGCGATTTTAAAGTTCAAAACGTCGATCTGAACCGTTCATCTTGTTCTCCATATTGAAATGTGCTCGGAGACCAAATTTTACATTTTTTGGAATTTTTTTTACTATTTATTAAGCAATTTTGAAAGTCGCTGATCTGATGGTCCAGAAAATTTTATTGTTTTTTTTACTGTTCACAGCAAAACAGCAATTTTAAAAAATGCTTAATAAATAGTAAAAAATTTCCAAAAAATGTAAAATTTGGTCTCCAAGCACATTTCAATATGGATTAAACATCTAACGGTTCGGATCAGTCGTTTGGACTTTCAAAATAAAAATACGGCATGAAGTAGAAACGCGTTTTACTTCGCAACTCACCGTAGCCCATCTCTCTATATATATATAGAGAGAGAGAGAGAGAGACCAATATGCATTCAGTAGCATATGGGCCGATATGCATACAGTCTAAATTTGAAATTTCAAAATCCAAAAAGTCGATCTAAACCGTTCATCTTGTTCTCCATATTAATATGTGCTTGGAGACCAAATTTTACATTTTTCTGAATTTTTTTACTATTTATTAATCCACTCCAACGGTGATTGCTGATTTTACTATTTTGTTAAGCCACCGTTGGATCAACAATTTTCAAAGTGGCTTAATAAATAGTAAAAAAAATCAGAAATTTTTACAAGCCAACGTTGTAAAATTTAGTCTCCAAGCACATATTAATATGGAGAACAAGATGAACAGTTTAAATCGACTTTTTGGATTTTGAAATTTCAAATTTGAACCGTATGCATATCGGCCCATATGCTACCAAATGCATATTAATCTCTCTCTCTCTTATACACACACACACACACACACACACACACACACACACACACACACACACACTAGTATCATACCCGTGCATTGCAACGGAGACATATTATAAGGAAAAAATATATCAATGAAAATAATAATTATCCAAAAATTAAGACACATGTTAATAGAAAATTTATATGATTATGTATTTTTAATTAACTTTAATCGTGATCTCTAATAACAATTTGATAGTGTGATTCTTTATTTTTAAGTACCAATGATATCAAATAATAGCTTGATTCGAATCTAATATAAAATATCATACAACAATTCAATATCGACATATAATATATTATCGAAAAACATAAATAAAAAGTGTTATCATGTGTATGTATATATTATAAATATATATTCACATACACGTTCCAATTTATATTCTTCTTTGTTTCCAATTTATATTTTTTTTCTTTGTTTCCAATTTAGAATATATATATACACACACACATTGATATATTCTATACTGAAAATATATTCTAAATTGCCCACAACAATATGTATAGAAACTAAGAAAGAGAAATAAGGAAATAAAAAAAAATTGATTTTCATTGTGATCCGTATAGAAAAGAAGAAGAAATAAGAAAATGGAAGGTGGAGTCTTCTCAATTGAAGAAGAGAAATATGAAAACAAATAAATAAGGAAACAGAGAAATATATCGCTAAATTTCAGAGTCTGTTCAATTTTAATTGTAACGTGTCGTGTAACAACACATGTGGTGAGTATGTTTTTAACTAAATTTAGACTTCTATACATAAAACATATGCATTTAATCAAAAGAAGACAAATTATGTAATTGGAGAGCTGAGATCAAATTCGAAGTTTCATCTTTCAATCGTAGCCATTGACGGATCAGACACCTAACGTGCTTAATAATATAATGGAGATATTATTTGTTCTCTCTTTAGAAAACATGTGCTCTCGGGATGTGGAACAGCAGAAAAAGGTTAAATTGTTCTAACATATTGAGATGACTATACATTAATTGGAGTTGCACTTTCTCAAATTGGAAACAGACATCGATATCTGTCCAAAACAAATTCATTAATTAAAAGAGCACCATGTTCATTCAACATCAAAAAATAACTTTATATATCTATCAGGTGATAGTAAAAAAAACCACAACGATAACAACCTTTGCCCAATTAATATTAATTTCGATTTTTCTTCAGATATGAAGACAAATCGTGCATTTGGGGGATGTTAATAGCATCTTTTATCTGTTTATCCGATATGTATCGTGTTCAATAAGATGAGTATAGATGTGATCTTTTTTTATAACTTAACGGATAAGAATATGGATATAGACTATTTTATAACTGTTAACCTATATAATAATTATATAATAAAATAAAGTTATTATATATATAGATAGATAAATAGCTAGATAGATAGATATTTTAGCAGGAATAAGGCATGGTATGATATAATTATGTTCATAATTCAAATCTAGTTTTTTTTTTTTTATATATATATATAATTTATTTTTTCTTTCTTTCTCTTGAGACATATTTAGGGATGTCCATGAAATCCTTTTATTTGTTTATATAATCCGTATCATATTCAATACGATTGATATAGATATAAGTTTTATTAAAATTAAGTTATCAGGTATGGATATTAGTAAAGATATTTTTCTGTTAGCTTAATGAGTATGGTATGAAAATGCTTCCATGTTATTCGTATTGTACCCATTGACACCCTTACGAAGCATTCCTCCTCATAATCGATCTTTACAATGTGTAAAATAGTTGATTGAGATAGTTAACATGAATTTTGACAACTGAAGAACTAAACATTTTCAAAATTAAAGAACTAATTAAAATCATAACTATAATATTCTTGATCATTCAGATTGCTCATGCATGTATCTAAATCGATGCAATATATTTGATATTATTCATAAGTGAGCTATATATTTAAATTTTTTGCAATTTGTGCGGCATAGGTTGAACAACTCTGGAGATTTAATTAAATGTTAACAAAGAGATTTATTTAATCGAACACACACACACACACACACACACATATATGCACTGTGAGAGAGATTCTGATTCTGTGGACAAAAATTTAAGTCCGTAATACACTCAGAGAGCCAGAGACTTAAAGAGACTTTGTACAGTGCTTTGAAAGGCAGCTGCACTCCTGTATTATGACATGCATGCTAGATTAATTGCACATCTTAACTTGATATGCTGGCAGTATCAAAAGCATGGTTTAAATTTTGCATATTATACATGCCCATTAAAATTTGAATCCAACACATTTTGAAAGTAGAAGTTTGTCATCATAAATTCATTATAGATATAAATGCAATATATAGGAATTATTATATATAAGAGATCAGTGGGTAAAAAAAAAAAAAAAAAGAAGTCGGGAATATAGAGTTATGCTAAAATCCAGTGAATGAGATAAATTAGTGGTGGCCCCGTTTGACTAAAGACGAAAGAGGTTGGCCTATTTCTGAAGCAAAAACCAAATAAAGTAAAGCAAGAACGTAATGTCTAAGATTACGTACTCAATTAGCAAAAGCACTTTCCATTTTAATGAATGGGTAATTCTATCACTTCATGAATTAGTCCTACCTAGTTACTTTATCCTTTTCTTAACTTTTAATTACACTTCAAATTAATCTAATGGACCTTGGTATCTCACTCTCATTAATAGCCTTCCCCACCCCCCCACTTGAAGAGAGAGAAAGAGAGAGAGAGAGAGAGGCAGTAGACTTCCACCCACTCATTCTTTCAATCATAACCTTTTCCACCAGCATTTTTGTCTCTTATTATCTCCATTTGTTATAATAATGGAAAGTTTATTTCTTCGTGCAAGAGGTGTTGGATTTTTCTTGTATCATTTTTTGATGTTCCATCTTTTTTTTTTTTAATTAAAAAGCATTGTTAGACTTTTTCTATAATTTATATAGTTGCATAGTCATTATTAAGGTCATTAAAATCATTTCAAAATGACAAAACAATATGAAAATTTAATTTTTGATATGCATTTTATCTAAATTATATAAGTTAAATTGAATGCACCAATTAGTAGCTTGCTGGATTAACTTAAACCATAAAGTTGTCTATATAAAAATATGTCTAAAAAGTGTATGGTATCGATCACTTTGTATTTTTTTTTTTTTTCCAGTGCTTGCATACTACAAAAATAAGTCACTATCTCCGAGAGCTAAAGTAACTATTTATGAGGATATACTAACAAAAATTGCTATTTTTGAGTGTATCAGACACGAGTATCTGCGATGATACCGTAAAAAAAAACACTTTTACCCTCGTGGACAATAACACATTTTTATAATTAATATATTAGATATAATCCAATATTAATATATTTTATTGCATAACTAACCTATGAATACGATACATATTAGGTCAAAAATAGTTTTGATGAATTAGGAATCATTTGCTACAATCCATATTTGCATGATATGATGAGTGTGAAATTTTATTTACATATATATATTCAAAGCAAGTATCCGCTTATTTACAAGTATTATTTGATAAATGTAAGAATGAAAAGTTTTGTTCGGTTCCAATAGAGTATATCTATTGTAAGTAAATTTATTATATATATACTTTAGTATTCGAAAAGAATTCACCGGAAAACTATAAACGGTTCTTTTCGAACAAATTAATATATCAGTCCCCATCAAGTTATTAATTAGAGTCATATATAGTATATATTAAACTACAGAGTTGACTGTTGAGAGTAGTATATAATATATATATATATATATATATAGCGCTTTAATTAATGTTGATATATATCAAAAAGAGAACTAGCTAGAGGGTTCTCAATTGTTGGCGAGAAATGGAGAGAAAGTTGAAATAGGAATTGAAGCCCTACCACGAAGCCCACAAAACCACACACGTACTGTTGCACCCACCCTGGTTATTTTGTACCCCCACTACCTTTCGTGCCTTCTTGCCTCTTAAATCCAAACCTCACTCTTCCAACCCATTTAAATCAATTAACCAAAAACAAGTTAGGCGAAAAAAAAAAACAGAAAAGGATAGCTCCTTCCTCT
Organism: Carex rostrata; assembly: GCF_964058835.1. Lineage (NCBI taxonomy): Eukaryota > Viridiplantae > Streptophyta > Magnoliopsida > Poales > Cyperaceae > Carex > Carex rostrata. Next base: position 8,619,811 of record NC_135937.1, read on the forward strand.
ACCTCACCTAGCACATATATATAAAATAACCTAAAACCATATCATATATACATATGCATTAAACTTCCACTTAATTCCTCACTGTATCATCATCCTTTATCTTCCTTTTAATTCCTAGCTCCGAATATTTCAAAATATATGCGCTTCAGACTGCAACAAAAATGTCATCTCTGATTTCTCCTGACCAAGTCTGCTATGTCAACTGCAATTTTTGCAACACTGTCCTCGCGGTATCTCTCTCTCTCTCTCTCTCTCCCCCCCTCTCTATTTTATTTTTAACAACTTGGCAGTGGCTGCCAAGGGTCTCTCTCTCTCTCTCTCTCTCTTTGGATGCATGCCTTTTGGTGAAATTTTCTACAATTATGTAATGCGACAGTGCGACTATTTTATTAATCTCTAACATGAGGTAAGTCATGTCGTCTAAGAAATTTATTCAATGAGTATTGAACGATCTAGATGGAAAAAGTAACTCAATAAAAGAAAATTGAAGTGCAACAAACAAAAAGATTTATGTTTCATATGTTAGAAACACATTAAAAATTTCAAAATAACTTGAAATATCACTCATTAATTCATGTATATATATATATGTCTTGTTATCGATCCAAGCAGTTTTATCAATTGGTGCTTCCTGATCCAAAGGGTTTTGATTTTGCTCTTTAGGATAAGTTTCTGATTTTGCTAGTTTAGTACAATTAGACCCAGTGGTGTATATCTCTGTTCTTTATCCAAATCTTGCTCCACGGAGAGTCCATTTTTTTTTTCCACTTTTGCTATTTTAAGAGATGAAATTTCTTGTGTTCCTGAGATTACTTTACATATCCTTTATTTTTCGACTCAATCAGTACTGCCCCAAATGGTTGGATTTTTTTATTATTTCTGAGCAACTTTTCCAAGTACTTTCAATCCATTACGAACTATTTTTTTATAATAAATCTACAGATCAATTAGATTCCTCAAGCAAAACCCACATGATAATTAGTACTTCAAACAGAAAACGATCAAGCAAAAGAAGATCCATGCAACGATATCCAATGAAGGTTATATATCTTTATATGCGGAGACAATATTCCAATCAACCCATTAAAAAAACTATAAATTAAATCGGTCTGTGCTTCTTTAAGGAGACAATCTAATTTGTATCTGTCTAATATAAAATAGACTCCACTGACCCAACCCATCTATATATGAGCTAGCTAGATATAAACAACTAGACTCCTGATATATATTTCTCCATGCAGAGTCCATACTCCCTTTGTATTTGCTCTTTTCTCTATTTACTAGTTTTGAAAGAAGCTGTGAAGGAAAAAAAAAAAAAAACAGTTGGTTAATTCATCGCTATATGGTCTGCTATATATCTTGGCAATTGGTTAGTTTCTTGATTAAAGGTTCCCCTTCCTCTCTAGCTAGTTATTTACCTCGATCTGTTCATATTTTTCTTTAAAATTGGGTAATTGATAAACAACTCATTCCCTATTTGTTTAGTGTTGGCCTTGGCCTTTTACTTGGGTTTAAAACAACTTCAGGTTTGTAATGGTACTGTCAGAAAGTACCATGAGGAAACAAAATTGATAAACTCCTAACTATGATTGATCAAGGAATAAATTTTAAAAATATTACTTCGATCTTGTGTTATATCTATTTGTCAGCTCTTGAAAATACGTTGTACTTTTGGTCATATTGCTTGTCTTGTCAATGGAATTGTATTTTCTAACTCTACCTTTTACAAAAAGCCAAAATGAATGACTTTTTTCTTTGTAAGAAGGTTTTTTCCTTAGATATTGTCTAGATTCATATGAAAAGTGCATGTACTCTATTCTTTTTTTGTTTTATTTCTTTCTTCTTGGTTTCTGTAGATGAGAATTTTACACTGATTGTATCTGTTTAAATTTGTTTTGGGCTTTCCTCACTGTATTCTCTCCTTTCCCAAAGCTGTTCACAGCTAATTTCTGCGTTCATATTTGTCTGGTTAGGCCACCCAATGTGTGTACATCTTTATAATTTGTTAATCACAATTATCTATCTTTTTAAGTAAAAATATATAATTGTTATATACATGTGTAGATTTATATATAAAATGATTAAACTTTCGTAGTTTAAAAATAAATATTTTGATTTATAAGATAGCTAGATAATTATAATTAATAAATAAGAGGATGGGCTCCTAAATAGACTCAAGTTGAATCTAAATACAGATTATGGAGTAATGTGTATATAAGAAATATATATAAAACTCCTTCAATCTACATATCTTCCAAAAGATACTTTATAATCGCACATGTTCATATTCAATATCTAGATGTTTAAATATTCCAGGTTGAATTGCTTAATTAGCATTTGTTTGACACGGTTCAATCATAATTCTTAACATAATGCATGCTTTAAGTTGTCTTTATTTAAAGGTACCCTGCATAACTAAGAAAAACGGAGTCCTTGGGAAGAGACTAAGGCTGCAACACTGAAAATTAAATTGACCAAATTTTATGTATATTTTATTATGGAACTTTCCTCCTTTATTTATTGATGTAATCCACAAATCAACAAATTAGAAGTAGATTAAATTTAGTGATTAAAATATTTTATCATCCTAATTCAAAATTGAGAAGTTTAAAAAATTAAGAAGAAGAACGTACATTTTTGTTTTCAAGATCTATATATGCTCACATACGATTAAAGTATTTCTATTTTGTATACACAGTTATTTACATGTGTAATTGCAATTTACTTGCTACTAAAACATAACGTGTATATTGCTGAACAATTTAAATCACTTATCAATGCATTTAATTTCTTAGAAGTTCTCTATTTAAATCACTTTATACATGAGAACTAGTCTTTGGTCTAGTGGCAAAGGCACATGGTTTTTATGTGAAAGGCCATTGGTTTGAAACCCGGATGGAAAAAATCATTTGTTATAATAACAAGGGTATTAAATAGTTTGGTAGCTTGACCTCCAATCTTTACTCAAAAAAAAAAACTCACTTTATACATTCCCTCACTAGGATTTTACATTACTTACCAATTTCAAAGCTCATAATTTGACTCCTAAAATCTATCCATGTATTGAAAACGAACGGTGAAGATCACATAGATATGTATTCCCTTCCCTCAATCCCTCAAAATAAAAACCAGAAAAGTAACTCTATAAATTTATGAGCTATATCAAAGAGAAATGTAACCGGTACTCCAGGTTATGAGGGTCAAAAGTGAACTCATTGCGCGCTTTAAAAGACTACAATAAAGTCATATATAACTATGACAAATAAAAAGAGGCACATCTTACATCTGAAAAAGGTATTGGTTCTCACTTTTAATGAACAATAACCTTTTTCAAGTTGATTATAGCCCCAAACTAGAGATTTTCAGTCCTTTTTAGATACTGCAATGATCAGTCCCTTTGTTTGCATTTTGGCATTTTTACTGATCCCGCACTTTGTTTGAACTTTGGCTATTTCAAAAAGTTCATTATTTTTTTTTAAGGTTAAAAAGTTAATTATTTGAATTACTTAATTTGGTTATATACATTCAAAAAAGGCCTTTCCACTCCTCTAAATATCAATTATTCATTAATGGTAATTTAATTTCTAAAATTTCTAATCCACATAATCACAATTATATATTATCTCTGCAGGTCAATGTTCCAAGCAATAACTTGTTCAACATAGTAACAGTACGCTGCGGGCATTGCGCAAATTTGTTATCAGTCAACTTGGGAGCTTTGCTACACTCAATGCAATTTCAAGATGTTCAGGTAATTAGATGTGCTAATTTGTCAATGACATGTTAATGTTGGAGATTAGAGACTGTCTACCTATTAGTTTAGATACAGATCGACGAATATCTTCAATATATATATATATATGCATGTAACATGCATGATGAATATCTGAATTTATTCTCTATTTCGATTGGAGTTAAGATATTCTTATATAATTAATAAGTTAAGTGATTCCAGTAAATGTTTTTAATGTAATTGGTTGAATTTCTTTCAGCATTATCATCGTTTTGTCTCTTGTTTTCTCATATGTTTGTTTAATGAGCTATTACCACTAAATCAAGCAGCTAACACTTGTCAATACATATAAAAAACAAAAAAAATTCAGGTACATAACAGTGGAGCATCTGATCAGGAATTAAGCTACACAGAAAATGGATCTTCTTCTAAATGCAGTAGAACACCAGTTATTTTTACACTACCAAGTGATCAACAATCAGTGCTAGCTATACGCCGTATGTTTTTATATTTCTTCATCAACTAATACCAGATAATCTTTGTATTATGTCATTATGTACTATGTGCATATCACAAAATCACAGCATCTATTTTATAATTGACCAGGGATATTCAATATTGAAACTTTTTTGGCATATTTAATATTTAATAGGTTTCATGCATGAACTGCCATTTTTTTGGGTGGGGGATCCTGATTATTAGATGGAGATAGAGGTACAAGTAAATATTTCTGTCTTGATAGTAAGGCAGGAACAACTGTATGAGAATGATTTACTCTACGCCTTCTGTAATGAAATGGTTTATCAAATTGTAATTATGGTCTAGTGCGCACAAATTTCGATCATATGGTGGGTGTATCTGTGTATTTTACATATGGTTATACTATTTAGATGTTATATTTATAAGAGGGAGTTAATATTTAGCATATTCTTTAAAATACAGTTTACGTAATTAATTGGATTGCTGTCACATATTAATGAATCTAAACATTTTACTTGTTATTAACCAGCTCCAGAGAAGCGACAGCGTGTTCCTTCTGCATATAACCGGTTTATCAAGTGAGATCACTATTCAACATTTCTCTTAATTTAAAATTAAATTTTGTGATCATTAAGTTTGTTCTGATGGATTTATATGCATGTAGGGAGGAAATCCAACGTATCAAGGCAAAAAATCCTGAGATCAGCCACAGGGAGGCTTTCAGTACTGCAGCAAAGAATGTAAGCCCTTTAAAATAATGTATTATATTATGATATTCAAGATATTGACATAATGGCGCAAGCAAAACATTTCTGTAAGAATATATATATGCACAAGATAAACCCTCTTTTATCCCAAAAAAATATGCACAAGATATATACATACATGAATACAAATAGCTGCTTGAGCTTAATATGTAATTAACTATGACATCAAGTTAATTAGATACCAGAAATTTATAGCTAAATACTTGTAGGGCCTCCCTGATAGAAATATTACATCTTGTAACAGATAGTTTTGAACCTTATGCTAAGGTTAATCGTTTATACTTCCGTATATTATTGTAACAATTAATGATAGAATATTCCCATTTGCTTCTTTGCTTCATTAAGTTTTCACTTAATTTATTTATTCAATATACTTCTGAAAATTTGCAAAATTTGTTTTACTTTTTATTTCTTAAAAAAAACATACAAATTAAATTGAAACGGGTTAAGTTTTATATTATATTATATATACTTATAGTGTGTTGCATAGTCGAATAACATTAAATCAAATTTACATAAAATATAGAAATGTGGCACTCCCAAAATCATGCCAACTAGACAAAAATGATAGTTCAACATTGCTCAAATAGTTTAAGGTTAAGAGATGTGTTGAAAGTTATATTCAAAATAGTAGGGGTTAAAGTGGTAAAGATGGTGGTGGTGTTAATAGTGGTACTACTATTTGACAATACAGAAAATAAGAACAATAAAAATGATGATAAAAACGATGATACTGCTAAAAATAAATTAATGAAATAGAACAAAATAAAGGAAGTGAATCGGCCTTTGCATATGAAATTTGAATTGCCCTGTGGCTCCACAGAAAATAATTTAGTCGGGCTTATCACTAATTATTACTAGTCATACTGAAAATCTAGATTATTTTTTATTATTAATAAGATGAATTCATTAAATGTTTTGCACTTTGACATGTTGTATATTGTAGATTTAAATAAAATACATCGATATCGATCATCAAGCTCGTTTCAGAAAATAGATGTTTTTTATGATCTAGCAAATGCAATGCTATGACTTGTCGATATGTATACCTGGTTTATTTAATTCCTCCATATATATTAAATTGGTTCTAAACAGCGCACAATAGCGATGCTATAGCGGCACTATAGTATTTTCGGACCATAAAAGCTATGGTGCTATAGCACTCTATTTCGCGCTATAGCGGCGCTATATATGGACAAATATAATGTCGTTTTTTTTAACCATTCCGCTATGACCCGACAAACGTTATTTAAACCTTTGATATGAATTGATCTACTATTAATACTTTATTTGTAGTAGCAGTTAACGTGGCAGGGATGGAAGTACAACTAATTATACTTAATTTATTTGAATTAGAAATTAATCTGCTACTTTTTTTGAGAAAAAATAAGGATCTAGTCCTTATTTATTTTATTGATGATAGGTTTCAAAAGAAAACCAGGTTACATATTGAAAAGCAATTCAACATAGTTAAATTTCACTTCTTCTTTTAATAAAAAAATAAACAAAGAAAAATTAAAACTTAAAATTCTTCTTTTAGTGTAAGTAATTTCACTGGTCCTGCACCTCCTTTACCAGATCTTGTATATTTTTTATCTGATCTTTGAAAATTCTTGAGCATCTCTCTCCAGCATACAAACATATATAGCCAGAAGAAGTTTTTATATATCTAACCTTTTTGTCCTCTTTTTTTCACTATCCATCTGTGTGCCCCTCATTTTTTTACTCATGCAAAATTTAATGATATCCAATTATATATATATCCATTTATTTTGGAAGATTATGTTTCACTAAAGTTTATTTGTGGCATCATTTTTTTTTTCAGTGGGCACATTTCCCGCATATCCATTTTGGCTTAACACTCGATAGCAACAAGAAAATGAAGATAGATGAAGCAGTTACAACACCACCACCACGGAAGGTGCAAGGTTTCTAATGAGATATTAAATTTCACGCATGTTATTCGTAAATGATTTTTTTTTTTAATTATGAGTTGAACTTAATTGGGACAAGTAATTAGAAGATATAAACTAAATAAAAGTCTATCGGTACTATTACATCTTTATAATCTTACTTTGTGGTAATTAATTAAACTAAAGTATTTGTGTCGTATATATAGCAGATTTACTTGTTAGAACAGAGATTTTATATTTAATTGATGCCAACATATCCTTTAGAAGTCGTCGCAATTTTTTCGGTTTATGTGATTTTCTTTTTATATGAAGGTATACAATTATACATGGTCGTCACATGCATTCTAAAAGGTTCAAATAAGGCAATAAAAATTAATGACAAATTGTGAAATACATTAAAAGATACCTTACTTCGATATTATGAAAAAAAATTATAATATTTACATATTGTGTGTCATATTTATCAAATTTGGGTCAATTTTACAAGTTTTTGGTTCTATAATAAAAAGTTAATTATACTCAACTGTTAAATTTTTTAAAATTATTTCATGGAAGGCTAATTGACTTTTAAATTTGGCTCAAATATATATATAATACAAGGTCTTATTTTTAAAACACTAATTAAGTAGTACCGTAAAAGTAATCATAAATAAATTGAGTTATACTAATCTATTTTCTTTACATCAGTATATATATATATCTTTGTTAGCTCATACAATGTAGTGTGTGTTAGGGATAGTCCATGTTTTTCCTAATATAACTTCCACATCTCCCCACAGACTTAATTTTCTCTTATTCATCTCTCCCTCTCTCTCTCTCTCTCTCTCTCTCTCTCTCTATATATATATATATATATATATATATATATATATATCTCCTTTAAGTCGGACGGTTAGATTTCATGCCTTATAGTGGCACTGCAAGATCTTCTTCCTTGTGAGGTACACGAATTGTTTTTTAGATATACTCATGATCTAATTATCAACCAAGTCTCTTGTAATTAATATTCTCATGTACTGATGTACAGATCATTTTCAGATATCGTTCAACTACGTACAGTTCTATATATATATATATATATATATATATTGTATTATTTGTTTAATTTACGTTTATGCAAAACAGCAAAATTAAGTTGACTGGAGATGAACTGAATCTACTACGTACCTCTTCAATATCCCTAGCTATTGCCTATTTCAAGAGCTTCTGCAGTTACCAGAGTACTGTATTATGGTTCTGTTATAACTATGAAAGATGTCGTTATTTACTACTAAAACAAATGAAAAAGACAGTGTGGTAAATGGTTTTATGTACATTGATCAGATGAGAGATGAGAGATCAGAGATCAGAGGATCTTAAATGAGACTTTAATGGCAATGCAGTTTTGAAATGTAACCCATAAAGTCATGCACAGCGTTTCAGAATAATGTATGTCAGCTTCCCCGCCTGTCCTATTATAGCTAGACGACAAATAAATGTTGCAAATTGTAATGCATCATGCATGGATATTTAATTTCTCTGGTGCTAGCTCTAGGACTTCTTTACTTGTGGTACCCCCGAATTTATCTGGACTACATAAATGGTAATTAAGTTGGTAACTCCTTGCACCAAATCTATACTTCTGACGCCAACCAGCAACCACTGTCACAGGATCTACGCGCGTCTCTCCAGTTCATATGCATGTCAGTTCCAAATCCAAGTAAAACTATCTAGATATGGGAGGATACGGATTCCTATATATGTTAAACTGTGTCGACTAGATTTTTGAAAAGCTAGGTTTAACCATCTTTGTTTCTCCCAATGGACTCAAAAGGTGATGCACATCCGGTGGCTTTCTTATATCGAGTAGCGAAATGTACTAGCTAACTAGTTGTAATAGTCATAATTAATATCTATAATACTACAACAACAACAATAATATTTCCTTTTTCAAATTCATCATGAAATCAAATCTACTATCTTAATTACAAATATAAAATTATGAGCTAAGAATATGATTTAAGATCGATATTGTACATCCGAACTTAAATAAAATTAATGTTATTTTGTTTCATTACTTAGTTATTATTGATATGAATTCATAGCTGATTTTTTTTTTTTTTTTTTTGAAAAAAGAGAGAAGGAAATCTATATCTTTCAAATTCATACTCGTATTATTATTATAGCAAAAAAACATCTCTCATTCAAATTTTAAACTCATGACATTCTGCTTAGAAAATATGTCACTATCATTAAATCAAAAACTAATTATCAGATTTCATAGCTAATGTTAAGTTCTATTTGTCTTAATTCTTACTCGGCTATGATTTTAAATTTTGCACGGCGTGCCATGCAAGACATGACAGGTACGACATGTTAATTGTCAAACCACAAGTGCATTGTGCCACGTGCTGTCTCAAGAGATGTACTGGATAATATATAGAAAATTTCGGACGTTTTTGTAAATCACGACACGTGCGTGTGCCAAATGCACAACATGATACATACTAGTATACATTTTTTTTTTTTTGGCCGAAATATACATAATTGTTGCAATCGGGGAAAAAATAGAAAAAGAAGTGAAGAGAAAAATAAGAAAAAAAATCACAGAAATCATTTACAGCTAAAATACCGTAGTTTCTAATTTTATTACCATTGTTTTAAATAAGGAAATATATTACTTTTTTCAATATATCGTACGTAATTATTTCAATACTAGTGAAATAAATCATAAATAGGGGGACCGGAATTGGAGAAAAGTTGAAATTTATAAAATAATTACAAAATTATTTGCAGATAATTAATATTTCATAGGTTTTTAAGTATTGCTTGGTGATTTACTCATAACAAGAAAAAAAATATATTAATGAAATAAAGCAAGTACTGACTTGCACGCAAATTTTAAACATATTAGTTTGAGACATGTCATGCTTGTCTCTCATCGATAGTGAAGGAAATTAGTTAATTATGTCGTGATCAATTCTGTCATCGTATGACACATTGTATTTGTCGGTCACATAGTGTGATTCAAGTGTTGTGTGACGTGTTCATTTGCATGATATGTCTGTCTTTGATTAAAAATGTCATGTCATGTAAAATGATCTTGTCACGTCACATCACGTGTTACATCTATACCCAAATTTGTTTTCAATTGTTTATAATAGGTTTATTTTTGTAGCGGATGCTTTTGATAACTCATTCTTACAATTGTCTTTTACGAGACAACTTACGGGTATTTACTTAGTATAATGGAATGCTTTGCAATTTAGATTTCAACATTTTACTTTGTCTCCTAATTTAGATGATAGATTGATATGGAGATGGTCACAAGATGATCACTTCACTATTCATTCTTTTTATAAATGGTTAGAGTATGGTGGTATACCAAATTTTGAATATGATACCATTTGAAAATCTCACATCCCTTTAAAAATCAAAATCTTTTTTTGGCTAGTCCGACGAGATAAAATTCTAAATAAGGTTAACTTAGCAACTAAAGGTTGGCCAGGGAATCTTACTTGTGCATTTTGTGACCAACATGAGAGTACTGAACATTTATTTATACATTGTTCTTATGTACGATTGATCTGGATTGGATTGCATCCCACAATTATTTTACCTTTAATTGTAATTCTTTAGATGATCTGTGGTTACTTGATGGTTCTATTCCCTTAAATGATAGATTACTTGTAAAATTGCTAAGGGGAGCTATCTTATGGACTGTATGGTTAGAAAGAAATAGAGTTATTTTTAATGATGATACTACTCTCATTTCCGCTAAATCATTAGGTTTTAAGATAATTTTTTAGCTACTTTTTGGTGTAAATCTAGATCTGAAAACTCATATTTGAAATTAAGTCTAATGCTTCCATATGATGTTAGTCAACCCAGGTTTCTGGAACTGGCAGCCCTCCAGGTCAAATGTCTGGAGAAGAATTGACGGATGAAGACTTACTGGATTATGATTAGTAGTCTTTTCTTATGCTAACTGTTTAGCTTTTGTTTTTGTTTACTTAGTGGTCTGTTGTTGTTTGGTGTAGTTTCTATTACTTTGTTGGTTGTTTCTTGTATGTTTTCTATCTTTTGCTATGGACACTTTATTGTTGTAGACCTTTTCATATTTGGTTATGGTACTTAATTTGGGTATGGTACTTAATTTGGGTATGGTACTTGATATGGTACTTAATTTGGGTACCATATCAAGTATGTTTGATTTCAATGAAATCGGTGGTATTACCACTAATTTAAAAAAAAATTATTTTAGCATTTTTATTTATATTTTACTATAAAAAAAATATTAAACAGGACCAGTCACATCTTTCATGTGACATTACTATTTTTCTTCATTTTAGTCACTTAAAATATTTATATATCATAACTTAATATAACTCAGTCACATCACATCACATTACATGTTTTTTCATCATTACTTCTTAGTGGAAAAATTTTGTACCCATAGAAATTAAAAAATTCAGACGTACAAAATAGAAAGAGTGTCTCATTTCTATCAAATATAGTAAGATCGGATTCATTGAGTTTGATCCATTGAATGATTCCGATACAAAAAGAAGTGATTTTATGCGGCACAAAACCCTCTTTTACCATTAATTTCTACAGATACAGAGTGTTTTGTACCACATGAAATCAACCTTTTATGGATCAGACTTGATGAGTCTGATCCATAATTTATTTATTTTTGCAAATTCTCTGTGTTGTTTTAAAAAAATATATATGGATATTGACTCAATAAATCTGATCTTTTTATATTTAATACAAACAAAACACTCTTTTTATTTTTGTACATCTAATTTCTATAGATAAAAAATTTCCTTTTAGCAACACGTCTAATATAAGGAAAAAAATTTTATAGAAATTAAGAAAAATGTAGAGAGAGAAACATAAAGAGTACATAGCTTGTAATATTGGTACAAAGATCGATACAGATTCTACCGATCCTAACAATCAAAACAATTAGAATAGGTAGAAATATTACTTATCTAATTAAACTCCATTTCAAACAAATCTGCTTTGGCGCTGAGAAATAAAAACAATAGATTAGGAACGGTGAAATTTCTACCTATCCTAACTGTTTTGATTGTTAAGATAGGTAGAATCTGTACCTATATATCCTAACTGTTTTAATTGTTATGATCGATATAATTTGTACCAATCTTTCTACCAATATTACAAACGTTGTACTCTTTATGTTCCTCTCTCTACCTTTTCTTTAATTTCTATGAAAAAAAATTCCCTAATATAACAACCACGCACATTGTGTTTGAGTGTTTGACATAGAACACCGTACTTTTTTTTTGTACAACCTATATATATCCTCGGTTATTTTTTTTTTTACACCGTCATTCTGGCGGTACCCGTGTGCACATCTGACAGTTGGACCCGAATTGACATTACTATATTTTTCTTTCTCTAATTCTATTATTTTTTTTCTCTTTCAAAAAAATAATAAGATTACCGTGCATGTTTTAGTTATTTATCATCTTCGATAAATCTGATAGAAGAAAGGGCCAAAGGTTGCAGAAAAGTGAGAACAAAGAAAGACAAAATCAAATCTGAAAGGAGATACGGCAGCGGTATATATACATGGCAGTAAATTAAAAAAAGATTGTTACATTCTTACAGCTGGCGAAGCATGCAATGGAAAAGAGGGAGAGATAATCAATTAAATTGAAACGAAATCAACAAAGCTTAAAAAGGAAAAGTAAGGATTGATAGCGGCCTCACAGCATTCGTCTCACTTTCCTTACTTTCTGTGTTCTATATATAACTTTAAATTCGCCAGAGACAGAGAGTAAAGAAATTAAGGGTATGTAAATTTATGAAACGTACGTCTTGTAATTTTAATTGCTCAAAGAAATGATGAAAATTTAATAATAAAAACACACCAGAAGAGACGAAACAGTACGGAGAACGGAATGACACGCATCCATCTCTACGAATTATTAATGTAATTATTTCTTTTCGAATCCCGATCCAAGGGCCCAGGTTAATTTGGACTATTAGCGGCAAGCTGCCACCTCCACGCCATGCACACAGTAACACAATTGTTCTTTTACTCAAAATCTAATCATATGCTAACAAAAGCAAAATTTATCTATTCAGCAAAATGTTGACCGTTATAAATGCAAAACATGTATTACATTTAATTGAATGCAAAATTAATTTGTGACTTGATCATTAACCGCTATTGTGTTACTCGTCCGAGTTGTTAACGAGTTAGTTTGTTACTAGCTCGGTTTAGATTAAACGAATTTGAGCTAGCTAGGTCTAACTCGCTTTTGAATTGGTGAGCTAATCCGGCTAGGTATAAATTGGTTTGAATTTTATGTTGTCTAAGCTGGTTCAAAAAATTTGTACAATTTATTCTTCTTAAAATAAGGTCCAGTCAAATTCAGGAAATTAAATGAGCCAGCTCAATAGTGACTCAGTCCGATTATAACTAAGGTTTTAACTCATTCCCCTAATACCAGCTTGGTCCGAGTCAGTTCGTTTCCACCCCTAAATTCATCAAATTAGTCTCCAAGGACATTTAGAATAGTTGCCCATTTTCTTGATGCGCCGATTTAAGCAGCAGGTCATGTTTGTGTAATTAATTGATATATGATCAGTTTGTTTGATTAAATTACTTAATTCATTGAAAATAGTGAGCATAAAATGATCAAATATATATGCATATTTACTTAATATGTAAATAGGCACTTATCCAAGTGCAGTAGGAGAAAATTTAATTAGGATAGTGATCATGATTTAATACATTAAACATATATACTTTCGTAATTTTATATTTAAAAGTATAGCTTTAAAGACATATTTAACAAAATAGGACCATAAATAATACTTAATTATTTTGACATTAAACATACTTCTATAATTTTTGAATTCAGGATAATTCTGAAGCATATTTCAATATTTCTTTTTATTAGAAGGCAAGTCTCCCTTCTCCTTCCTATGCCTATACTTGACTCGGCCACTGCACTTATATATACATATACATACACACACACATATGTATAGAGAGAGAGAATGACTAAGCTCAAAACGTTTTTTGCTAGCTTTCAGAATAAACGACTCGGTTTTCCGATTTTCAAAGTCCAAACAGTCGATCCAAACCGTTAGATGTTTAATCTATATTAAAATGTGCTTGGAGATCAAATTTTACATTGTTTGGAAAAAAAATTATATTTATTAAGATGGTTTGAAAATCACTGTTTTTCAATGGTACATAATTTTAATAAAAATAATGATTTTCAAATCATTTTAATAGATAGCAAAAAAAATTAAAAAAAATATAAAATTTGGTCTCCAAGTATATTTTAATATAGATTAAACATCTAATGGTTAATCCAAGGAGTGTGGGGGCTCAGATTGTATCTCTAGCTATTTTTGGGTTACTTAATTGTATGAAGAATGGATCTAAATTAAAATTGTCAATTTTACCTAGTGATGGGTTAAATATTGGAGTTGAAATTGATGGATTGATGGTATATGGCCATTGAGAGGTGGAAGAACTGGAGCCGAGGCCCTTCCTCTTATAGGTGGAATAGGCCAAGAGGTGGCTGAAGCCGACTTGGAAGAAACTGATTTAAGTGGAAATTTGTATGGACATGACATCAGACATGTGTTTTTTGTAGTTTTGTGTGGTCACTGGTCAGTGTATGTCATCAGGTTTTATTGGTATTTAGTATACTGTGTAGGTAACTGATGTGGGCTGTTTTGGTTCTATGTAGGGTATGTCTTACTATATATATGCAGGTTTTGTAGGGTATATATGTCTTTATGCTTTATTGTAATAATTGTATCAGAGGTTTGGTTTGGTACCTGTCTCTAAAACAGATGGCTTCTATGCAATGGAAATAGTTGGGGTACGTGCTACCAATTTTTATCAAAAAATAAATGCAATCTAAATTTTGGTATCTGTGTTTTAATTGTTTTATTTTCTTAAATTTCTTGTAACGGAACTACGGAAGGAATGCAATTTTCCTCAGTAAATAATTAAATGCATAAAGGTTTCTGAATGCGATATTATAATGAAAAGAAAATTGGGGTAGCTAGTGATAATGACATTCTAAAAAAAGAAAAAATTTACTGTAGAAATAGATACTGCGGTGACTTTTTACACAATTTGTGATTAGTCATGTCATTGGCACTTGGCAGTGACTGCTTGGAAACATCAATGAAAGGTCATATCGTTCTGCTTGGAAACTTTGCGTATGCTATGAGATATCTCAACTTTTGCGTGACCAACGTGTCCGGTGCCTATTCGGGGGTGATGTAGGGGGTCAGTATTATGTGTGCTTTGAGATTCGTGCAGAACGTAGTTAAACGGTTGGGACTTTCCATAAAGTCACGCAAAGTTTGAGAAATCTTAGAGGATTTTAATTCGACATTATCGGCACTGCATATCACAAAATAAGTTGTTTGATCAATTCGGCTGTAAAAGTGAGTGCTCCATACTATTAAAGTTTTTACCACGTACTAAAAACTCGCTTTTACCGCGTTATCTTTTTCTTTGGAGATCTTCCTGTAGAAAATTGGGAAGAGTATTTGGCAATTTATTTTATTCTCGTAGTAACGACCTTGCAACACAACCGGCCCGCTGATTTTCTAGCCCAAGTCCAGCCCATATATTCAAAATAAATATTTGGCCCGATCCAAATATACTACATAAGTAAAGAAAATCTAAGTTAGACTGGTATAGATTATTTTTGTTGGATATAAACTTTAATGTTGAAGAGATCTAAAATTCTAAATTAAGTATAAGAGAGCAAATATAAACATAATTCGCTGAATAAGTTAAATCATCTAAATTAGTTGGTTTAATTTAAGATTGATCTAAAATTAGACCCACACCATCTTAAATTATTTTCAGAGTGCTTTTGGCAAATGTTCATGTTTAATTAGTTCAATTGTTCATTGAAATTTTCATCATTTCAATTATTTGGTAAATTCTCAAATGACTCATCATATCTCTTGATTACTTTACATCAATAATGTACTTCTCTTTCTCGCCATCCCTTGAAATCCTAATTATATTATCCATGTCATTTTGGATTCCTTCAACAAATTAAAAACAATTTATGCACACATTATCCGTGCTTTATACTTATATATTATCCTGTTTGATAAAATTAGCAGATTCATTAACAGAATAGAAGATTAGTCTTCCGATGACAGTGCAATGCTTGGAAAGCCGCTCTTGTGCCAGAATCAAGAGCACAACACACTACTTTGAGTTTGACTACTTCAAATTGAAACATATCCCATTTGAATATTTGATCAGTGCATCTCTTCCCCTCCCTTCAGTGTTGGAGGCTATAACTGGGCTCTTGATTTTTACCCGCATGGGGTTGATGATTCTGATTCAGACCAAGAAAGCAATGGGTCCCATGATTTTTACATGCATAGGGATGATTCAGACCAAGAAAACGACGGGTCCCATACATCCCTTTACCTATGGCTTTTGAGCAGAACAAAGGACATCTATGTGGAGTCCTCCTTCGACATACTTGTCAATAAAGGGAAGCTTGTACCATTTGATGAACCTACATCAGATACCTTTACTAGCTCCGGTGACTTCGATAGCTGGGGTTATCCTGAGTACGTTCTTATCTAGGGATGAAATAGAAGCTTGCTATTGTAAGGATGGCATGCTTGTTATTTCTTGCAACATTAGAATTTTAAGTGCACCAAGTGGAGTCGATGACTCTTCTGGTGGGTTGTATGAGGATATAGAGAAGATCTGGCAGAAGGGAGAGAAATTTGATGTGACTTTTGAGGTTGAAGGGGAGAGAATCTCTGCTCATAGATTCATGTTGGCTGCTAGATCACCAGTGTTTGAGGCAGAGCTTCACGGTCCCTTCGTAGAATCTAACTCAACCTGTGTCATCAAGATCCATGACATGAAAGCTGAGGTGTTCAAGGCTCTACTTCGTTTTATATATACTGACGATTTTGAATTTCTCTCAGTTGAATTGGTCCAGGATGTATTTATAGCTGCTGATCGCTATGATTTACCAATGCTCAAGTCACAATGTCAGCAGTGGTTGGTGCTGAATTTATCTATTGAAACGGTCTTGCAAACTTTGATTTTGGCAGAGCAGCACAGCTCTCCTTGGCTCAAGGAGAAGTGCCTGGAGTTCACTTCTAAATTAGAAAACTTCACACAATTGGCACTCACTGAAGGATATGTGCACATGATGCAATCTTTCCCTTCCCTCTTGGTTGAGTTACGTAAGAAGGTCAACATCTCGTCAGATGTTGTGACAATGCTAAAGAAGCAGATGACTAGTTAACTTTTGCTGGTAGATGTACTAAACCGTCATTAATTAAAAGGCTAAAAGCATAGAACATTTTGTGTTGGATTGTGAGATGAACTTATCTTTAATTTCTCTATTTAGGTCTTTTAAGGTTATAGCTTGTCGACCAGATGTGCCAACTTGATTCAATAGCAAGCTTTTATAATTTATATATAGTATTTTTGTTGATGGTGTTGAAGTCAGCATTGGTAATTCATACCAGTTCAAATCAGTTTAGACATTTAAATTTATTATTTGTGTTGATGGTGTTGAAGTTTGGTAATTCATACCCTTATTATGAAGTTTGTACTGTTGGGTTAATAGTACCGTTCCATAGCAAATGTGTATTGAACCTGTCAAGCTAATAATTGCTCATTTAGTCTTCGTAGCAGCTAGGTGTAGTTCAGGCAAAGTTTTTCGCCACCATGACTGAACTAAACAGGACATGCATCAAAGATTGATTGATATGGTTTTCTCGTCATTGGTTATGGTTTTAACATTCTTACTTCAAAAAGGTTATCCTTCTTGTAATTAATAATTAATGATTCAATTCTAGATGAAATGATACTGATACGGATACTGATACAAATAAACAACTACTATAACCACACATTATTTTTGTAACATGATATCCACTATGGAAAAGGCCATGCAATTTCAACTACCCTGAATTTCTGATTCCTAGCTAGTTTTTAGAAAAATAACAGAAATATGCCATAATCATGTTACAGCAAACATATAAAAATTAAGTAATTCAATTGATAAGGCCAATTGCTTCAAGCAATGCAGCAAGTTCGATACGGTCCATGGGTATAATCTGGAAAGCATCAGCCCCAGCTTCCAGAAATTCTTCATGGCAATCATCAGAACAAATGCCGACAATTTTTATCATAAATCCCATGTTCCTCAAAAGATGAGTTGCCTATCCAAATAAAGAAAGCAAAACTTACAGTTATTAAACGAAACCTGTAGACAGGAGACAAGTATGATATTTGAACTGAATTGGTTTTTCTTCTTGAAGAGACAATTAGGATGAAATTCGTGTGATATGCCACCGTCCTTAAAAAAATGTTTTAGATAAGAACCAAAGCAAAGAAATAGAATTTATGAAAATCTAGAATATATGCAACTGCAAAAATACTTGTAAAGTTTGCCTCTGGCTTTATTATGAACTTTTACCTTTTTTATAGGTATTCCATATTTTCCTTTTATGTTTTTTTTGGAAAATTAGGTATTCAATTAGATTAAAAAAGTATGAAAATTAAAATGATACCTGCAATCCATTCATGATGGGCATGTACCTATTTATGATCACCACATCATATTTTTCTCCATCATGGAAACGCTTCATGCCAGATAGTCCATTTTCTGATTCCGCAACATCAAATCCAAATTGTTGGAGCAATATTTTGAGTATCGTCCAAGCATAATTGTTATGACCAACAAGTAGTGCACGCCGAATCCCAAACGATGCACTACGTTCAGTGAATGCATCAGGTCCATTGTTACATGTTTGCAAACTGGAGGTGATCTCTGTCATGAATCTGCTCCTTGCCATACAGATAATTTAAAAGATGCATGTTTAATAAAAAGAAAAAGAGTTGAAAACATAATTAAGAGACAAATATGAAAAATATTAGGAAGAAAATTTAGATAGTTTCAAAACCTTGGCAAACTACTTAATCTTATACTCTAATTTAAGATGAATCCTCTTGTGCACCACTGCACGTTATTTATCGAAGAAGATGAAATATTTGTGTGCACTGAAATTAATTGCCCGATACAGAAGAAATAAGAAAATCTTAGTTTGGTGAAACATATCCGAGTAACCGTTACTTTTTCCATGCAGACATTTAATTGATAAAGGTCACTGAATCTATCCAATAATCCAGCGCTTTCTAGTCATTTACCATGACAAAAATAATGCTATTTATTTTTTCTATCCGTACATAACAGTTAATTTTACGGTATTGAATTTTGGTCATACCGCGAATACCTAATATTTGTTAAATTAAATTAATATAAAATTATTTGATTTTGCAAATGTAATTTTTGCATGCAGATGTTGTCTAAATCATGCCCCTTCTTTTTATGCAACTTTAACAATCAATTTACTGAACTTCTTGCGCATTTTATAAAAGGACATCTTTCGTATTGAATTGTACTCCAATTCTAGAACAGACATTGCCAAATGCAAATAATGCTTGTACCCTTCTATAAGAAAGTTGGAGATATAAATTAAGTGAGCAGCCCACTTCCAATTCTTTGGTTGCCACATCATGACAACACTAATTGTTGCCTAATAATTGAACTTTAAAACTTCAAATGACAAACATGACCATTGATATTGTTTCATTTCACAAGCAATGCATATTCCAAAAAAAATATAGAATATTTAGTTCATTTAGTACAAGAACAAAGTCAAAAAAAACAACAGTTGATTGTCAATAATTCTGTGCCATGATTTTTTGACCTCTTGATCTTGTTGTACCAAATTAAATCCAATTTTTTCAATTTTGAGGGAACAATTATTGCCTGTGACATAGAACAAGATCAAGTGTTCGGTTTGGTGATTTCAAGATTGAAATAAGATTTACTAATGTAACTAAAGATACTGTCATGATATGTCACAAAACGAGTTGCCATTTGATCCCTTACAGTTTAAGTTTACCTAATATATAGCTGTTGGAGAATAAAATGCAAGGTTTTCAGAGGTCAGACGATATGAACCCTCATAAGATCCCATGCAGCTCCAATTATAAATTATGAATATTATTATATATGTATCCCTCTAAAAAAGGGTAATTGCTCACATATCCATCGAATTTTTTTTTCTCTAAGTTTTATTTTTACCTTAGAGCTAGTATTTTCTCATCCAAACTAAAAAACATAGAGGATAAAAAAAATGACTTGATATCTCGTACTTTTCTCGTTCTTTTTTTTTATCAATTGTAATTTTCTCTTTCTTTATTCAATCAGACAAATCATAATCAAATATTATTTGAGTTATCTAGTAAAAATTAAAATTGAACATGTTTTTATCTCACTTTCCTAAATCAAGGAAAGAAAAACCCTAGAACTGTTCCCCCTTTGTTGTCACCTCGCTTCACCTCCATTCTTAGCACTTTACTACATCTTTGTTTCACACATTCTAGCAAAATTTTATATTTTATATTTGGTTTTTTGTTCCTCATGATATTATGTTTCTAATTATGTTTTTCCATTTTGATGTATAGGTACCAAGATATAGAAGTTCATTGATCACTCAGTTCAAACTGAACAACAAGTAACAATCGGAATTACCTTTTTTTTGTTTGTAGAAATAAACTGAACCAAACGAATAGAACTTTATTTTTGCCATACACTACTAATAGGACTCATGTTGAGAATAATGAAGACAATAATAAACAACTATAAAAGAGAGAAAGAAAATTAATCAATTCAAGGTCATAAAAGAACCTCCTATAAAATCATAAATTAATTATTCTAAAAAATAGTTATATAAGCAAAATTGTTATAATTCATCAGCAAAATACTTACATTCATTGTAAATCATTTCCAGCTGCTCAATGCTCTTACAAGCATGTCAAGTGAGGACAACAGATTTGATGATCAAATGAGGAACACGCCAAACTTGTATGAGGTAAAATTGCGCAAAAAAAAAAAAGAATAATAATTATTTATAAGCTAACATGGGCAGTAACCAAACTAACAAAAAGATTACAAAACTAAATTCGATGTGCTTAATTATGCATTGAAAATATAGATTCCATCATCAGAGATTAGAGATCTTTTTTAGGACACCCTTTTGGTCACATTTTGTTAGGACACCCTTTTGGTCACATTTTGTTGAGCAGTTGGATAATGCTAAAATAAAAGTGACGGAATACTCAATGATGGCACATTGAGGCATCAAATGAAAGTGACGGAATACTCAATGATGAGTCATCAAGCCCCCCCCATACCTGGATATGAACATTGAAAGATGGAATAAGAACCAAGTTATAAAAATTTAATTAATTACAAGTGACGGAATACTCAATGATACAATACAGCAATACCAAGTAATAATTTTAAGAATTAGGAAGCATCGAGAGAGGATCTGAGAGCTGCTCTGCGATTGAAGGGCATGGAGAGTGGAAGCGAGGGAGAGCGAGCGACGGCGGCGTAAGGCCCGGGCATCAATAGTAACCGGAGAAGTAGAGGGGCGTGCGTGAGAAAGAGCGCGAGGCACATGTGAGAAAGAGGGATGCGCGCTCCATTGGAATGGATGTAACATCTAACATGTCATTGGATCCAGCCCATGCCTATTCCGTTCCGAATCACGGAACACCACCTTTGGTAACATAAATTTTGATTTTAGATCCAGACTGTCCGATCTGCTTCGGCACGAATATTAAATGGGCCCGTGCATTCCATATCGGCCCGAAATGGCCCAGATTATAATCGGACGGTCCGGAGGATGCGAACTCCGTCCCGCAACCCCCAACTCTTCCTCTAATGGAATAGTAGAAGCTTTCTGGAAAACTTGATTTCACGAACAGAAAGAATCCCAAATAATCCTCACCTGCAATTTTAATTTTAAGTAGAATAAAACCACCTTTCTTATTTTTTCTTCTTCTAGACTATTTCTCCCATAAATGTGGAGCCAAAGAAATCGCTTTATCCTCTCCAGTCTGTCTCAACTCCGGCACATATCCAGTACCTCTCCCCTCTCTCATCTCCGCCCTCTGAAACCCTCCACATGCATTTATCCTTATATTTCCTTCCTTCCACCAATCGACTCACAAGGGAGAAATCACCTCCTTGACTTGCCAGCTGGTACGATTTCACGCAACCTCACTTCATCCAACTCGTCGTCGTGCTCCTCTTGCTGGAATTGCGGCACGGTGGGGCCCAAGTCTGGGCCTTTCCTTGCGTGCGGTTCTTGCGGCGCTGTTCAATCAGTGGATACTTCGCTCGATTATTTTCATATTTTTGGAATGTAAGTTAGCTTTTCAATTTGGAGATAGTTGTTTAACAATCGACAGTTGATCAAGTTTGCACTTTTCTATTAGTTCATCCATTACCTAGCTTTATTTTGATGCTTTGATTGAGGTTCTTACCAATAGAATTATAGAAATTGCATGTTTTGGTACTTTTTGTGTGAATTTGATAGTATCTGATGTGTTTCTTTTCAATTACTCAGCGAGAAAATGTATGAAATAAAGGAAGAAGATTTAGAAGGCATTTACAAGAACTGGCAAAAGAAATTACACCCAGATCTGGTGCATTCGAAATCTGAGGTACATTTCAGTAAGAACTTCTAATGGTAACCGAGCATTAATTAGTACACTACAGTTTTGGTGCCTTACATGGTTAGTTTGCCAGGTTTTGAATTTTGTACCTTCAAAGAAACCTCAATTCTGCACAATCCATTAAAATAAAAAAATATGTCTCTTATTTTCTTACTGCATATGACATTATTTTTATGCAGAAGGAGAAAGCTTTTGCAGCTGAACAGTCGGCTCGAATGATAGATGCATATCACACCCTCAAGAAACCTTTATCAAGAGCTCTTTACCTGGTTTGTTTCCTTTTCAACAAATGTTCTTCTTTTTTAAATATTTATTAAAAACATGCAAGTCAAATTTACCCAACCCAGAGTGCCTCAAACCAATCTGAAGCCCTAGTTCAAGACCTTGCCAGCCCGGTTTAACCCCTTACTTGGCCAAACATGCAAGTCTAATTATATTTTCATGAATATGCTTGTCACTGTTTGCCTCATTATGCAATGATCCTATGTTCCTCAATTTTACCAATATCCGTCTAATTTACCTCAATTTAGTACATTTGATGAAATGCCTAAATTAGGATATAGTTCGCTATTTTCGTATCCGGACCTTAATTTCCCTATCAGAAATCTGCCACTGGAATAACTAGACATCAATATTGAGTTCTCTACTGCAGATGCAATTGCAAAGATTTAAAAAATCTCGCATAATACAAAAAGAATTATTTTTTTTCTGACTGCTTGCTGTGTTATTTTGTTGTGACAGCTAAAACTTGAGGGAGTACATGTTGATGAAGAGAAAACAATCTCAGATCCAAATCTACTCATCGAGGTAATTTGGCATAGTGCAGCGTACTTTTCATATTATTAAGCTCTAAATCTCTAATAGAGTGTATATTTTGTCAAAGTGTGATAAGTAATTGAAGCCCCTATATCATGCTCTGTGCAGATGATGGTGATGCGTGAAGCAGTTGAAGATGCCAAGAATTCTAAATCTCTATATGAGATCCAATCTCAGGTTGGTTCAGAACTGTTTAATTTCCTGTAAAACGAGGGAAGTTTTTAGGGTTTTAATTGCAAAGTATCTAACTGTGTTGGCATATATCATGGTGCATGTCTCATTTTTGCAACTAAAAGATGGGAGGGGAGCAGGGTTTATAAAAAAGGGGAGGGGTGCAGCGTAGAAAGGTACTTACCTGGACGGAGTCGATGAGTGATCCACAAGACTCATGGCCTAGGTTAGGGGCCCACTTTGCACTTGGTTGGAGCCCTGGCCTACCATCTGCCCAAGTGGCAGAGTGGACGTCATAATTTGTGGTTGAGAGGGTACGCATTCGTGCGGCCCCTGCCATTTCTTAATTTAAACATTCTTTAATTTTAATTTGGTGATGTTTGAAGGAGACCTAAATTGTGAAATATGTGACTAAGGCCTCCTGAAGTCACCAGACGTGATTTAGTTTGGATGTTTGTTAGAATAGCCTAACTCCAACTTTTAGAATAGCCTAACCCAGCTTTTTCGCTATTCTAGCTATTCTCACTTCATCCAAACGTCACTAAACGTGATTTAGGTAGGTTGATTTAACTAGGTGCAAGTTTAAAATTAAGTTAGGCCATAGGCTGCAGGAGGATTGAACATAAGCAACCTAAAGAGGTGGCTTAAGTTTAGTCCGCCTTTAGGTCTAATTTTTCTTTTGATTTTTATTTCCTATTGAGTAATCAATTAATATTTTTATAAATTAATTTTAGATATCATGAATTAATTTTGGTAATATAAATTATCACCTTGTTCATGTCAACTCTATGAAATTATCACTCATTGACTCCGTGTTTCTAGGGTTTAGATGTGACATGTTAAGCAATACATTCTATGTATCTAATTTTCTAGTTAACTTTTTTTTTTTGTATGAAAAGGCAATATAGCCCAATTTATTATGTAACAACAGTCATTCTTACAACTGATAACGAAATGTAAAGAAAGCAAAATCCCTCCTGTATAATAAACCCATGGTCTCAAAGGTCTCAGTACTTTACACTATGGTCATCGACAAAGCATGGTTACTACCTGCTTGACTGTACCTGTACTGGTACAGGAGCTAGAAGCTGCCAGCTTAAGTCTCACAACAATTTGATATCATCGACCTTTGGTTCCTAAAAAACAAACCCTGCCTAGGTAATCCTGTATCTACTTAGCATCTTTTACAACTGTCTCGCGGGGAGCACAACAACCACATAAAAGCAACTAGTATTAAAACAAACAGGATTCAAACAACTAATACGACCACAAAAACTATGGCAATTGGCAGCTTGTGCAGCAAGCAGAAATGTCAGTTTAGTCATAGCTTGCTCTACCGCCCGACGCAATACCAATAGTCAGATCTGGTACCATTGTACCAGTAAGCATTGGTGTATTGGTAGGAGGTACACTTTGAAGAGGTATTTCATCCATGTTTATAGGCATCCAGTCTTGCACATGCTTTGTGGTCTCCTCTGTGTTTAAACCTGCCCAATATGACATAAGAGATCTGATAAGCATAAATATTTCTAACAGTAGACAACTGTCCATTTCTAAAACACATATCGTTTCGCAATTTTCATACACTCCAACAAACAGCATTAAATACTAGTAAAAGGCATTCTGTTGTACATGTTGAAGAGATAGAGCAAAGTCAAATATATCTGTCATCTCGTGCCATTGACATTGCAAATCTTGTCCCATACCTAAAAAGAACCATATGTTTCTAACATAGGGGCAAATTTTGTTCGCACAACATGCAACTGACATCCCCTTGCCAACTGTTATTTTGCAAATTTTGTTTGGTTAGTATTTTGTTTTTACTTGATAAATAAATAAAAACTTTATTTTTTAAGAGACATTTTCAAATTCCACCAGATCACTGAATCCTTGTTAGGAACCCCTCTAAAACTAAGAAAATTATTGGTAAGTTTTGTACAAAAATCCCCTTTTTGTCCCCATTTCCATTTGACAATGTCAGAATGGTCCTTCACGTACACAGATTATGATGGACAGTAATTCTTTGTTAATTAGATGCACTTTATTGGTAAATAGGTGGAGAAGAAGCTGGAAGCATGGTCGAAATCCTTTAAAGAAGCATTTTACAGGCGGGATTTTGACTCTGCCATTAATTGCACACAGAGAATGAGATACTATGACCGTGCACTGGAAGAGATTACTAAGAAGCTATGATGCTGTTTCCTTTTTTTAATTATACTTTCACAATATTAATTTAGGGTAAAATAATGCCACAGAGCAATGTAAACTACAATTAAATTTATTATAGAGATGTCTAGGTTGCATCTGTTTATTATTTTTTATTTATCAGCTAGTTTTGAGATGCTGTAAAATTTTGTACCTAATTAATGACAAATATTATCCATCATTTATTTCTGTCTTTCCATTATGTTTATTCCTTGAGCATGAGAATTTTGAACGCATCATAATGGTATCCAAGTGGGATACTAAATAACATTATATTATGAAATGAAAATATATGATAAGATGAAACATTATATATGATATAGCTCCCATATTAAAAGTGAGATGATAAAAAAAAAATAGTATATACTTCAATTCATAAAATTTCCGTTCTCTATTTAGTTTCCATTTTTCTTTTTCTTTTTAAAAAAAAAAAAAATCTGAACATGCCAAATCATGTTCCCATTTAGAATGAAAAAAAATGTTCAAAAATTTACTGCACTTGAAACAATTCCCGTGAGGGTTTTTTTTAGAAACAACCTCTTTATTTTAATTTAATCTGAAATTTTTGAATTTAAAAGCATTACTTTTCATAAATGTCTAATTTGTCCGCCCTTTAAATAATGACATGTCCGTTTAATTAATGCCTTAAGCCTCTCGTGCTTAAAATTGAGAGAAGAAAATATACAAAAAAAATGAGAGAACATGCTCAAGCTAAGAAATTGCGAGTCTTGAATGAAGAACTGACCAAGTTCAAATGAACACATTTCTATTATACAAGAATTACACCTCAGGCCTAGGGACTTTAGTTCAGTACATCATTATCAGTTTTTAAAGCTCACTTTTTAGAATAAAAAAAAAGGCCTGAAAAGGCCCAATTCATTATCTCAAACTATTCATTAGAAACTACAACACAGAGAAATAAAGCCCAACTAAAATAACCCAGGGGATTCAATACAATTATACAAACTGAAGCAACGTAACTACATTGCTGCAAGGGATTCAGAGCAGCGAGAGTTGCCCGTGACCGTGAGACAGAAAGGTGTCGATTCATATCGATTGGAGCGCTTGCAAGGAAACTCAGCATGCTCACCAGTTATTAGTTAACATGAGAAGAACATGCGGTTTCAACGGATGTACTGGAACTCAACCTTAAAAAATATGCCTGGCCAGCTTCCAAAAAAAATTGTGTTTAGTTATGAAGCATTTTGTATAATCTTCATAATCACAAACTCGTGGAATACCCCTCCATTGGTATGACTTGTGGGATTTTTTTTTTAAATAGAATTACATTGAAATAATTTAATAGAACAAGCCCAGACTGTTGGAATTTTCGAAAACTAGCCTCCACCGATCCCTAGGATCGGTGGAGCAAAAAAAACACATCCTACACCGATCCCTAGGATCAGTGCAGCCCATTTATCACTCCACCATTCTCTTGCCGCAGAATGTCACAGAAAATCAGAAAATCAAAACAAAATAGCCCTCCACCGATCCTGTGGATCGGTGTAGTTTTTTTTTTTTTTTTTTTTAACAGAAATTTCTAATTGTTTTTTTGTATTAAAATATTAGAAATGTTGAATATATTTCTTTGAAAATAGATGAAATACAATATAATTTGATTTATTAGAAAGACTGCAACAAATAACCCGGATCAATATTTTTCAGGCCGGATTTTTCGCAGCTGTAAGAAAAATTAATATATTTCTTTATGTGTTATTGGAAAAAATTAAAAATGCTTAGATTCTGAGTTATTGATCCCGGTTCAAAAGTCACTTCTATGTAATCCAGAAAATATTGTAATCTTTCTAGGACATTTAATTTATAAAAAGTTGTATCTATTTTTGAAAAAAAAACAAAAAATTTAATTTATTTAATGATTGTTTTTCAAAAAGAATTCTCAAAATAGAAACAATTTTTTATTAATTAAATGTACTAGATGGATCACAATATTTTCTAGATTACCTAGAAGTGACTTTTGAACCGGGATCAATAACTCAGAATCTAAGCATTTTTAATTTTTTCCAATAACACATAAAGAAATATATTAATTTTTCTTACAGCCGCGAAAAATCCGGCCTGAAAAATATTGATCCGGGTTATTTGTTGCAGTCTTTCTAATAAATCAAATTATATTGTATTTCATCTATTTTCAAAGAAATATATTCAACATTTCTAATATTTTAATACAAAAAAACAATTAGAAATTTCTGTTAAAAAAAAAAAAAAAAAAAACTACACCGATCCACAGGATCGGTGGAGGGCTATTTTGTTTTGATTTTCTGATTTTCTGTGACATTCTGCGGCAAGAGAATGGTGGAGTGATAAATGGGCTGCACTGATCCTAGGGATCGGTGTAGGATGTGTTTTTTTTGCTCCACCGATCCTAGGGATCGGTAGAGGCTAGTTTTCGAAAATTCCAACAGTCTGGGCTTATTCTATTAAATTATTTCAATGTAATTCTATTTAAAAAAAAAATCCCATACAAGGCACGGACTGTAGAATCAAATTAGCGCCACAAATGGTTTGTGTGCTGCATGAAGTCAAAAATAATCTGTTATAATCTTGACCCGCATTCATACGGTAATTCTTTATTTATAAAAATTATTAAATCCAGATGTACTGAAATAAAAAGAGTGTTTCATTTTCAACAATATAGAAAGATTTGACTCAATAGTCTAAATTCAAATATTAAATTTCTTTTAGACCATTTGTGGACCAGGACTTGATTCTCCTCTAATCAAATGATCTGAATTATTGAGTCCGATTCATAATATTTTAATCAGACTCAATGAACTAGATCTCTTTCTATTTGTTAGAAATAAGACACTCTTTCTATTTCCGTACGTCTAATTTAATAATTTCTACATATAAAAAAATTCTCATTCATACAGCTAAATATTTCAATGAGCATAGATTATATGAAGT
Source organism: Carex rostrata (assembly GCF_964058835.1). Classification (NCBI taxonomy): domain Eukaryota; kingdom Viridiplantae; phylum Streptophyta; class Magnoliopsida; order Poales; family Cyperaceae; genus Carex; species Carex rostrata. The sequence continues at coordinate 8,648,410 of NC_135937.1, forward strand.
AATCTGCAAGAACTTACTGACATGAAAAAAACATAGAAAAGGAAATTTCAGTTGGACTGAATTTCCTTCTACAAAATAATAATTTTTTATAAGTTTGTGGGAATTCTCTCAAATAATGCTGGGAAAAAGTATGTTGAACGGTACTTATGAAATATTTTAAAATAGTATGAAAAAAGAAAAAATATTTCTTTTGTGCTAAAATTTTCATGAATTCCTATATTTCTCTCCGGGCTAAAATATTTCTCGAGGCTTCTATAAAGCAGAAGCCGAATTGATGGCACAATTTATTGTTAGATATGTACTAATAGATCAGAATATTTTAAGTCTTAATTAATAGTTAATTAATTATGGATTAAGTCTTTTTGGGCTGCATTAAATATGAGCCCAAAATACTTTGTTTTAGGGTTCAAATGTCTCCATGTTTTTGTGCCTCCATCATGCCTCTATCTCTCTCCATTATTTTCAAAGTTCAAATAGTCGATCCGAACCGCTCAATCTAACCTTCATACTAAAATATGTTTGGAGACCAAATTTTATATTTTTAGAAATTTTTTTACTATTTTTTTAGATAGGTACAAAATCAGTAAATCTGAACCATCTAAAAACAGTATTTTTGTACCTATCTAAAAAAATAGTAAAAAAATTCCTAAAAATATAAAATTCGGTCTCCAAACATATTTTAGTATGGAGGTTAGGTTGAGCGGTTCAGATCGACTGTTTGAACTTTGAAAATGATGAAAAAAGATGGAGGCATGATGGAGGCACAAAAACATGGAGGCATTTGAACCCTCCTCTTTCTGATATGATATGATCAGATATGATTAGATATACATATCTGAATGGGTGTGAATTGAAAGAATGCAGCCAACAGATGTATTGTATTATAAATATAATGCATATGTTATTTTCGGAGTTGATCTCTTCAGATCTCTCTCTCTCTCTCTCTCTCTGTCTGTTGCAATTTTCGGACATAACCAAAAACAGTAAAAAGCCGAAAATAGATATATTTTCAGACAAGAACGGAGAAAAGATTTCGGATAAAAAAAGAGACTAAAAATAGATGAATAGGGATTTTCGGATTTATTGGATGAAACCGAAAATCTGATATGTCTGAATTCGCACTTAGTCAGAAACAAAAAGGAAAAGCAGAAAGACAAGAAGGGGACTCCAAGTTGGCGCTAGCACTTCGACTTGCTGTTGTTCGTCAACTTGTTCGTGTGGATACTAATAGAGACGTGGCTGCTGTTGTTGTTGCGTGAATCTGACACGAGGTGTACGAATCGAAGAAGATTACTGCTAGAGCTTTAAGTTTCCGCTGCGCGTCTAGTGGTAAATTCTATTTTAATCTTGGAATTAGTTTTATACATGAATTATGGTTCTCAGATAGTGAACAAATTGATGAACTGAATCAAATTTTTGCACTATATCCTACCCGAAATCCCAACATTTATAACACTGTCGCAAGTTGAATTAGACCATTAGTTATAAATTAAATAAAATTCAATAAATATTTCGGAATTCCTGTTTGTTGTACAGTCCCATTCGATTTCGATCATTCCGACTTTGATCTGTAATATCAAGTCACACCTCAAATTAATTATCGGGACTGATTTAATTATTGAGTAGATTTTTAAATTCTACAAGGTTGATAAATTAATGAAGTAGGTTACATAATTTGATTTTTAAATGTTAATTCTATAAACAGATGGTAGTGGACAACAAAACAAGTATTTTTAAATATAATTAATCCCAACATGTTATGACTAATCTATTTTATTTATATAATAATTTTTAATGAGGGAATGAACAATGTCCGTTATAGTTAAGCTGGCTGTTGAGATTTAATTTTCAGCGATATTTCTCTTTTCCTACCGACTTTGTTTCTCTCTCGAAATTTCAACGCATTTCTCTCTAAAAACTAAAAAGTCCGGCAACCTCATTTTTCTCTCCTTTCTATTGCATATAATTCTCAAGCAACTTTTACTTTACTATAACAATATTTTATTCCAATTCTAATAAGAAACGCACGTTCAATTCTAGCATAAAATATCTAAAAAAATATTACAGTGTACCAAAACCTTGAATAAAAATATAATTATTCCAACGCATTTATTATCTCAAATAAATGAAAGAGCCATAGCATTTGCCATTTGGACTAGAAAGCATGTCTGTAAAAGAAGCAAAAAGGAGGTTCTTCCCTGTTGGTTTCCTTCCTCAAGTTATTGGCTTCTTTAAAAGTTAAAAACCCATCAATCCCAATTCTAAGGATCTTTCTAACCATTCAATTATTATTTTTTAATTTTTACTAACGCTATTTTTTGTATTTCGCCTCAAAAATAAGACAAATTATCAAATAAAATGTAATGTGAACAAATGTATAAAAAAAACTAATAGATTATTTCATAATAAATTATTAATTATGTATATTAAATTAGGTGTACCGACACAAAGATGAATGTTTATTAATTAAAAGTCAAATAATTTGCAGCCACATATGATTAACTTTTATAATAATTGATGGTTAATACAATGATTAATTGAAAATGTTTGTGACTTGACATGTCTTGGAGATTTTTTTGAAGATCAGCTACCTTTATAATACTGATTTATTAACGATTTGAATTATTATTTTTAGTTTCAATCTATAAATATAAATGAACGACAGCTTGTTGCCTCAAAATATTTTGGCCTAAGAATCCTACTCTTATATCTCATTAGATGATTAGATTAATTCTCATTCACACGTTTGCTTCAAGTTTATTTTTATTTTCTCTTTAGACTTTGTAACTCATTAATTAAAGCACTTTCATAATGCATCGAACGGAAGAAATCTATGATTACAAACGTTCATAAATGAAGTAAATTAAAACACTAATCGCTTAATTTTCAATATTTTTTCCTTTACTTTTAGGTTAGCATAGTGTATGATGATATTTCAATAATTTTATTTAATATTATTTTATGTACTTACTTTACTGCTAACCATCAATACTTTGAAAGGATATAATGAATGCGTTACTTCACTTGTCAAACACAAGAAAACAGTTTTATAATTGAAATCAGGCGGTCAGCCTCAATTTGAAATATTAAACAATCTAATTAAAGAGAATAGCTCGTTCCATTGCTATTTAACATTTCCGTACTTCAATTAATTTCCCGTGATTTTCTGTCGTTTTCCCCTACCTGATAACAAGTTCAAAAACATCCATATCATATATGTATTTATTTTTTGACATATCTCTGAATTATATTTAAGTTTGATAGATTGTACAAACAACATAATATGTCTCTCATATATTCACAAAATTCAAGAATATTTTTTATTTATATTATATAAATACCATTATTTTGAAATATTACTTGTATACAAAACAACAAGACTTTTTCCAAATTTTATATGTAATATAACCAACTTGTCTATTTTTTTCCTGCATTACAAACTTGCTACTATGTACAAGCATAAAATGGAGGACACATTGTATTCTTTGTGCTCATGGTTTACATAATTAGTTGATTATTATAAATAAGTCGGTGTTAACCCTGCAATTTAAGTTTAAACACCAAAAATAAAATCTCATACATAAGTAAATCTGGATGGTTATTATAAATATTGTTTAAAGATTCAAGAATCTGAATGGTTAATCTTTGGATCAATTTCACATGATTTGTGTATCATTGCACCAAAAACTGAACTTTATTCTTCACTTTTCAAAGTCACTAAGGTCTAGGGGTGTGAATGTGATTATTTTTCTTGAGAATCCTATTCTTTGGTTATAATTATTTCGTTTGCTATAATGTTTGTAGAAAGTCTCCCCTATGGAATAATATATATATTTTTTTATAAAGGATTCGGCCTAATAAAGAGCCCCTAATAAACAGGTTAGATGTCACATCACTTACAATCATCATATATATATTTTTTTTTATAAAGTTGCTTAATCAACCTTTTGAAAACAAGGACATCAAAAATAGTATGCGCAAAAAGAATAAACAACCAACCAACAAAAAAACACAATTTCGCTATACACCGACAGTCCAATACCAAGAACTCTGAGTATGAACAACTTTACATTTTCCACCTCTAATTTTCCATTATTACTATAATATATATCTTCCAAAGGCAGCTGTTTGCCCTGTTAAGCTTCAGAAAAGTTAAGAAGTCGTGAGTGAAGCCCAAACTCTCTAAAACTTCTTCTCCTAGCCAACTGTTTGATTCATCTTTGACATGCAGCTTCGTTTATCTCTTTTATTATTTTTGTTATTTTTATTGACAAAAGGACATGCGAGTCATGACACCCAATGTTTGGCACGCAGCTTCCAATATTCTCCCTGAAATTGAAGTATAAATATATTAATTACTAGCACCTAAATTGTAATTTATCTGAACTAACTAATAAAGAATCAACACACAACAACATGTTATTAAATATCACTATTATAGTTCCTTGAGGGCACACTTCATTGTCAAAGTCTAAGCATGCAATTCAATGAAATGTAAAGTACACATCTTCGTCGCTATAAGAAAACAACATGCAAACGAACTCATATGACATTCCATCAGTTTATTTAATTGGATGCTAAGAGAAAATAACATTTGAACAAATGTGCACGACATTTTTTATATTTTTTGTTAGGTGAGGGACACCTAGATGCCTAAAATTATTAAAATTACATCATGATGAAATTGTAAAATAGAAAGTTTGCTGGCCCAATGGGGTTTAAATTAAATAAATAAATATAAAAAAGAAAGCTCTCTCTGGACTATGGACCTATGGTAGGTAGAAAGCTATTTTCTCTAAAATAATAATTAACACGAGAAAACAAAAGGAATTGCTTAAGCATTAAGAAAAACAAGAACAATGTGACACATGTAATATTTCAATTATTTTTGTAGAGAAATGTAATGCTCTAAATATACATTATTAACTGGATGGAGATTTCTCACTGACCGGTTACTTCACTTCAACTGATCAATAAACAATAAGATATCACCGAAATTACAGTATGGTCTCCCTAGCAAAAATCTATAGATCAAATTTCAACATAAACTCATTTGAAATTGAAGCTTTAATTAGGAAGTATGTGAGTGAAATGTATGCTAAGTTCTTGTGTAAAAGGACAAAAAAAGATTCTTAGTTTAGGCATGTCAATTTAACTAATAATGAAGACAAAATGGTGTGGGTACCAGTTCGGTATGTTCCATTTTTTTTTTTTTTCTTGAGAGAGAGAGAGAGGGATTGAAATGAAGTGTGTTTGTGCAGAATTTTTTTATTTATAGAAATTAATATAAATAATATAAAATATTAAAACAAGTACAGTGGGATTTAGATTGTATAGGACTCCTAAAAAAAATTTGGCCCACAAAATATGCCACAGAAGGAACCTAAAAAATATTTTCTCTCTCTTTTTACAGATTCTCAACGTCTGTGTTGTGTGATTGATTTAATGGATCAAAAAAATACTTTCAGCTCTATTTTTGGAGTTTGAAATTATTTGACGGCTCCTTCCATGCCTGATATTATTTTATACAAATTTCTACAAATAAAATTCCGGTCTTCATGCGTGATGCCAGTGGGCAGAGGCCCAGAAACGGTCCGAAATAAAATTTTGGGAAGGTTATAATTGAAGGGAAGGTGACAATAATGGAGGTCTACTGAATGACAGCTAAAACCCAACTAAGAATTGAATAGATAATAAAATAACAAGGCCTACACGCAGAACAAAAGTACAAGTATGCCTCCCTGCACACAGTATGTATACGAAGTCCGTATAGAAGAAAATAATAATAATAATAATAATAATAATAAACCAGTCTGATTTTGACTTCCCAACTCATAACCCCGCCGACCCAACAACAGCCAGCTAGATATGAACAGGCATATATATTCTCATCACTTTGCAAACTAAAAAAAAACAAGAGGTTCATTCTGCAAATATGCAACCCTGAGGCTGATAATGACAGCCACCATGATAGATCCCTCGTTAGACTTCTTAAAAGTAAAAAATAAAATAAAATACTAAAAGTAAAAGCTAACAGAGGAGAATTGTAATCCTAGCTCAAGTGATTGAACTAAGTAATCAATCAATTCATATATGCCTCCTATGTGTGCAATTATAATCCTAATTTAGTTGTGCACATAATTTACAAGTTTTAACAACCACCCAATTTTCTTAAAAACAATTTAAGAAAAGTCATCATGCGTATTAATTAAAAGCGACAAAATGTTAGGTTTAGTTCATTAGTTGTTGCATAATTGCATGTTGATCCCAAATTTGCCCCACAATGTATCAATTTATGTTTTCACAATGTTCAAATGCAAGACATATTTAGTCAAATAAAAAAAGGTGAAGAATAATTAACAATCTATGAAAATGCATGATGGTATACGAATCTATCGTCTATGGATGATAAAAAATTGCACTAAAAAGTTAAAGAGCACAAACCTCTTTTATGCTTCTTCTTGACAATAACCGGCGGCTTCCTATCGGCCGGCAATACACCCATCGCCGGTGGGACCGCCTCGTCAGGCGGGAATAGCACGGCATCTATCCCCTGCACTGAAATCCTCCCATCAGTGTAAATATCTGGGTCGAACAAATAGGCCGACTTGTCGCCCGTCCCGAATTTCACCGACCCATCAGCTTCCCGGGCCACCACTTTATGCGGCAGCCGTAAGGTATCGTACCGCAACTTCCCAAACCGCCGTACCGCATTGTACATACTCTCCTCGGTCTGATACTCCGGTATCATATGGTAATACAATATCTGCTCTGGTGCACCCGGTTCGCTCAACTGGTCAGTCGTCAACCTCCCCAAGGCCTCATCATTCGGGGCTAAAACCGTCAAAACGTAACCCTCCGACACTAGACGGCCCATTTCGGTGGCGAGGGAAGTCAAATTCACCAAAATGTCAGCTAATTCATTATAGCCACCATACAACAAAAGAGTCTGGATGAAATCCTTCACTTGGGCATGCCCGTTAAAATGGTGTTTTCCAGACCCGGGACCCGGTGCAGGTGCGGGAGCAATAGAAGGTCCCGGTGCCATTGCATCGTAAATCGGAAGCACTGGTGGTGCACCGGCTGGGACAGGCGGGGCTGGCTTCTTCAACCTGTGAGTGCGTGGGTCCACCTCCGGCGCGCCAGTTGGCAAAACAGCAGAAATTGCGGCAAGATTCCTCCTCCTATTAAAATCCTCCTGCACCGATTTGGGAATTAACAATGTCTTTATCCCATGTATGACTCCGTCAGGTTTAACAATGGATCTGAGCTCAGTGACAGCTGTCTGAGACAGCGGGACAGCCTCGCCAGCGAGAGTGTCGTGTGAATCAGAGGTTTGGAGTGGATCGATGTGGGAATTGGGTATGATGTGGTAGAGAAGAAGGGTTTGGAGGGATTTGAGATTGCGTGGCTGGAGGAGGAATTGCCGGAACTCGGGATCGAGGTCGCGTTCTAGAGCAGAGTTCTGAGGAGCAAGGATGGTGAGGTTGTGAAGGGTTAATGTGGATTCGAGAGTGGGGAGGAGAAGAGCCTTCTCAACCAGCTCGGCTAATTCGGTGTAGTGGGAGTCGAGCAGTGCGACTAAGACGGAATTGGAGTTGATGGCAGGGGTGGAGGTGGAGGTGGAGGTGGAGGTGGAGGTGGAGGATTGGGAGAATGTAGGGGAAAGGAGGGTTAGAGAGGAGAAGAGGAGGAGAAGGAGAGGTAGATGATCCATCTCCATGGTAGAGAGATGGAGGGGAAGGGAGGGAAGGGGAGGAAGATATTGAGCCTTTCTGTGTGGGGAATTGGGATTTGTGATGGAGTTGAGACTTGAGACTGTTATTTAGGTGGGTTGGGATTTCCCTTTCTGCTATGAGCCTATGAGCTTTTTGGAGGAAGGAAGACAGCAGACCGGGAAGGTTGGTGAGTCAATACTCAATACTCAATACTAATAGTAAAAATTAAACATCTTCTCCTCTCCGTTTCGAACGCACTGGACGAAACCCCGTACTGCTAATTTTATTCATCATTCATATAACCAACCAAAGTAGTATATTTTCTAAAAATCACAATTTTTTATTAATTATAGATTAAATGTTCCAAATATAAGAAATAAAAGCTTTTGAATATAGGATGAATAATTGTTTAGATTTAATTATTGGTTGCTTGGTATGAATATTTAAAATGACATGATGCTTGGATAGTTGGATTAGTCAATATCATAACTAATTTTGAACTCGAGTTCTGAGATGTCGGTTTGAATTTCTCAATGTGATATCTATGCTCAAATATTGTAAATTGTAAATTTTATACTTTTATTATATAGAGAAAATATAGTTTTTTTTTTTTTACAATCTAGATTTTTATAATTAGTAGTAGTTTTTTTAAAAGAAAAATTACAAGTTTTGGATGTCCATGGATGTCCATATCATATTGACTGACTCAAATCAACCATTAGAAATTTCAAATCAAAATTTGAAGTCTTCGTACTAATCATTAATGTCATATAACATTGTATCATTTATTTTCTAAAAAAAAAGGACAAGTTTAGAATATTATTTTCATCATATTATATATAAAAAGTTATGCTCAACAATATTAGAGACATTTGTAGTTTTCTATTCCTTTGTATATAGGTTACATCAAGCTTCTAAATAGCGTTTATAGCGGTGCAGCGGGGAGACAAAAAAAAAAGCTTTAGCGAATAGCGGAGCTATAGCGAAAGCTATTATAAATAGCGTTTTTTTATTTCAAAAATTATATTTTATATTTCTACTAATAGTAAAAAGAGTGATGCTTCTATGGACATAAGGGCCTATTTGTAAAATGAATATATTTTTATTTTCAAAGTTCAAACAGCCGATCCGAACCGTTCATCTTGTTCTCCATATTAATATATCTTTGGAGACCTAATTTTACATTTTTCTGAATTTATTTACTATTTATTAAGATGGGTATAAAAAATATCAAATTCAGACCATTGAATTTTGTACCCATCTTAATAAATAGTAAAAAAAAATCATAAAAATGTAAAATTTGGTCTCCAAGCACATATTAATATGGAGAACAAGATGAACGGTTCGGATCGACTGTTTGAACTTTAAAAATAAAAATATGTTCATTTTACAAATAGGTCCTTATGTCCATAGAAGGCTTTGCCTAGTAAAAATGTCTCATCAAGAAAAAAAATATCAAATTAATTAAGAAGTTCTAATATTATTCATATTAAACCAATACAAAGTTCAAATTGTCATTCAAAATATCCCTAATTCAAAAACTATCGATATATTTTATATTCAAAATATACCACTACCATATATTAATGCATGATACAAAATTTAATTGATATAGCGGTATAGCCCGCACATGTTCCATTTTATTGATATAGCTTAATAAAGTAAAAAAAAAAAAAAACAATCTAGATATTAAGGCCCATTAAAATTGCAAAATCATGTTTTCAGAAATTTTTTTTTGCAAAATCATAACCCATGTAGCATAGCGGACCGCTATTGCTGCTATTGCCGCTACGCGCTATAGCGGACCGCTATTACCGCTATAGCGGTCGTAGCTTGATTAGCGCAGTTTTAGCCCGTAACTTAGCTTTCTGGGTCCAAAACCGCTATAGCGGCGCTATAGCTAGCTATTTAGAAGCTTGGGTTACATTAATCAACTACATTTTCTCAACTAAAGTGAATATTGTACCAAGGAAAAATAATTTATTGGTCCCCTCGTTTAAAAAAAAATTGTTTTATAAATTTCCCAGTGACTTTGCTTATTATCTTTGTAAGGGCATTTGTATTGAAATTTACTTTTATTTTTAAAAACATGCGTGGCATTTTCATTCTATTTTTTAAACTGTAATGTAAATTATTATTTAAAATGTTTTATTTTAAAGATATCACTTTTTAAATATTTTTATTGACTCTCGTTCTCTCTTCCATATTAATAATCGATGACATAACGAATAAAAAATAATTAAAAATTAATTATATAAATGTAGAAGTTTACAAATTAAAATAATTCAATTTTTATTCAGTGCTTGACAATTTCAATTTATTTTCAGTTTTACTTTTGTAGGCTTGAAGGCGTCTTTTTGAATGGATCTATGGGACATATGTTTAGTTTTAAGAACTGGAGAGGTCGCTCCATATAAAACTTACTACTTACTGCAGCCAAAGCCAATGATTTATTTTTTTTCTTTATCACTTACTACTTACTTGAGACTGACAACGGAGCTGCACCGATAACGCGTTAGGACTAGCTGTTCTGGGACTGCGGGACCCGCACGCAGGGCAGGTAGACCGTAGACTTTCCAAGAGCAGCACTGAACAGTGGAGGTCCCTTTGCCAGTTAACTTGGTGTCTATGACTATAGCTAGCGCACCACGTTTATGCTGTTTTTTTTTGCCATGTGTCCTGCCAAAGTGCCAAGTCCTGTTACATTTTTAGACACATACATATATTTGAATTCAGATTTCATTTCATACATAATTATATTATACTTTAAAAAAAAATTGAGATGGTTAAATGTTAATGGTTTCTCAAATCTTTATAAACCATAAATCTATGATATAGAAGGAAGGGTGTAGGTGCAGTAGAGCTTTGTGTAGAAAAATGTTGGGTAACAATTTTCCCTTGCGTGAAGTAGGGGATATGTCATATGTGGTTGGTTAAAACTTACCGTGCACACTGCCTTAAAAACTGCACAGATAAAAAATAAAAATAAAAATCCTGGTTTAATTTTCCTGCGGCGCGTCAAGCCGTGAAGCACACCGATGCGTAAAACTTGTTGCCCGTGTGCCTTGTAAATCTACATTGCTCTTGCTCATCATTTCGAGCAAATACCACACAACACAAGAATTACAAGAATTTAGATCTATACTTTGTCACCTCAAATCACCCAAAGTGCAACAAATATTTCTCATTACATGCATGAAGAGGGGTAGATATTCATATTCTTGTAATCTTTGTGTAAGATTTACTTTAACTGGACCTCATTCAATGACTGCAGTTATTCTAATTTTTCTAATCTAAGATTTACTTTCCATTCCCAGATGCCAAACCTCTTCGTAATTTAAAAAATATATATATATTTTCATCCAAAAACATTTTTATAGTAAAAGTTTAGGACTTTGACCCGTAAATGATAAAGAAATATTTTATGCAAATAATTTTTTGATACATGAGTAACATTAAAATGTATTATTGGTTTTTTGCTCTATTTATGTTTTACATTTTTATTTTTATATTTAAAGTCTGAACAATCAATCCAAACCATTCAACATGATGTTCATATTAAAATGTATTTAGACCAAATTTTCTATTTTTTTAACCTTTTTTAGATAGGTACAAAATCATTGTTTTAAAATGATTTCGGACCATCCAAAATAGTGATTTTATACCTATCTTAAAAAGTAGTAAAAACAAATTTTAAAAAATATAAAATTTAGTCTACAAGCACAATTAATATAACGATCATGTTGAGTGATTCGGATCAACTGTTCGAATTTTTAATATAGAGATGAGTTTGCAGAGCATGATTGGAGCACAAAAGGGTGCATTTAATCCCTCATCTTGATACATACAAAGTTATAAAAAAAAAACTAATAGCCTCAAACTTAAACATCTATAATAAACAAATTATATAACTATTTTATTCCGTAAAACGGAAAATATGTAATTGATTTATTGCACAACATGGCTTTCTATGCAATCAAATATAATATATAAAGTATTAACTCTCTTTTTTGCAAAATAAGGCTCCGTTAATTAATATTATTTTTTTTATGACTGTTGCAGAAGAAAAATATGTATTTCTTCGTGAAAGACAAAGTTCGTTATAAATATAAAATCTCAAATAATTTGCTATGGCCCTGACCACTCCAGAGGAAAGAAAGTGACTCGTTAGCGGTCGCAACAAAAAAATGCACAACTTAAATGCGCTCATTAGCCAATAAAGTCATATATGATTTAAGTATCTTTGGCCTTAATTAAGTTGTGCCTCCTCACCCTCAAGGAAAGTAGTCAAAGTCCACTGTGCACATTGATGAATCCAGATCGAAGAGTAATGGGGAATAAATAAAATATGGTTATAAGAGGGACAGCAAGGAAAATATGTATTGTTGATTTAATTTATTTTAAGATATGAGAGGAAGAAGGAGACATTCGGCCGAACGGGAAATAGGAGGTCATTTGTCACACATTGAGAACAAGGGAAGGGAAGTCAGTTTCTGTTTGGTGCGATGTCACAAGCTCCCAAATCCTTGTCTTTTGCAATACAAGTTTCCCTTTGCCTAGTCGCTCATTATTTTTCAATCTCTAATTCATATTCATACAAAATTTTTTTAATGAAAGTTTGAACCGACGATCTTTTGTAATTATTTTAGTCATTAGATCAATTAACAATGATTCTTTAGTCGGTGATGATGTTGTAGTTTACAAATATTTTGTTCATTCAGAAATTTGAATATATTTTATAATCGTTCATAATAAATTTATTTTAAAATTCAACTCTAAATATGATTTTTATTGTATTTATATTATGCATATAAAAATATAGAGAAAGTTTAATTATCTATTAAAGTATTTGAAATTTACGGTGGGGTATATATTTAACAATCAAGTTATTATACGAGAAAATACTTGAAGACCCGAGTAGAACTAGGGTGTTCTTAAGTTCACCAAGTTTCTTGATGAATTCAAGTTTAAAATTTGTCAAATCAGCTTCAAATTACGAATCTGAACCGTTGAAACCCGTCTATCTTACGAGTGATGTGTCTACACATGAAAATTTTAAACATTCAATTTAATTTAGTATAAAGTCAAGCAGTCAAAATTAGAATGTCAATAAATTAAAATAACTGCGATTGCATATAGAATCAATCGTGATTCTTAATTATATTTTCACAAAACATGAATGACAAAGAATTGATCAGGACCTATTAACTTATTTGCTCGATGCTTCAATTAATTTTTTAAGTCAGTGTCATTGATTTACTAATTATATTATTTATACTTTTTTTTACAGAGAGCTAATTCAAGAAAGAGATTCATATATAAGAGTAGAACTAGGGTGCTCTTAAGCTCACCAAAGTGTTTGGTGAGCTTGACTCTAAAACCAATCAAATCAATTTCTAATGACAAATCCGAACCGTTGAAACCCGCCTACCTTACGTGTGATGTGTCTACATGTGAAATTTTTAAACATTCGAATTAATTTAGTATAAAGTCAAGCGGTCAAAAAACGTTCAAAAAATGAATGCACTAAAATTAATTTATTAACCTTCTAATTTTGACCAATTGACTTTATACTAAACTAATTCGAATGTTTAAAAATTTCATATGTAGACGCATCACACGTAAAGTAGGCGGGTTCTAACGGTTCGGATTCGTCATTTGAAATTGATTTGATGGGTTTTAGAGTCAAGCTCACCAAACACTTTGGTGAGCTTAAGAGCACCCTAGTTCTACTCCATATATAATGTATATATCCCCCTGATAGCTACTATCGAATTTAAAAAAGAAAAAAGATATTCATACCTAATTTCTCATATTAAACTACTTGTTAACCTTGTATTATTTTGCTAACTCAAAACGGAGATTTCTCATGAGATTGAGCTTGGAGATTTAATGTATCCTTCATTTATCAATTTGTACATTTTAGTAGTAGTTCAAGAAAGAGATTCATATATAATTTCTCCATTTGGAACTACTTCGTTAACCTAGCTTATATTATTTTGTTAACTCGAAATAGAGATTTCTCATGAGATTGAGATTGAGATCGCGAGTTATGAGCCGAGTTTAAGCCGAGCTAAAGGGCTCAAACTCACTCAAGTGAGCCAGGCTTTTTTCTTCAAGTCCGAGCTAAGTCCGAGTTGGACTTGTTTAGTTATATGACGAGCTGGACCGAATTTTGAACTGGCTCATTAGTAGGTCTATCTAGAATTATTACGGAATTTGACAAAAAAAATATAGTAATATGCAATTTAATTCAATAGTGTTACATATGTACAACGCATATTGATCTATATAATGAGTCAATATTTTCATTTTAGAAGTTCAAACAATCAATATAAATCGTTTAACTTGATCTTCACATTAAAATGTATATGTAGATCAAATTTCATATTTTTTAGAATTTTTTTTACTATATTTTTAGATAGGTAGAAAACCGCTTGTTCTAAAAGTTTTAGACCATTTAAAATACTGATTTTTTACCGATTTTTTTTATTTATATCCAAAAAATAAATAAAATTATAAAAAATAACCAAACCCGTGATGTTTTTCCAAAACTATCCAAATCGGAAATTTTTTTCCTGTTTCAACATCCAAAACCAGAAAAAAAAATTCCGGAAACTTAAATGTAAAACCGGATATTTATATAAAATATATAAAATTTAGTTTGCTAGCACATTTATATAAAATAGTTGAAATTGACTATTTTAATGGTTGAGATTGACTATTTGAACTTTAAAAATAATAATACTGTGATATGGACCAATATGTGCCATGGGATAATAACCTCACTCAATGTATTTTATATTATTCATGATGTTATGAAATTCTGTTTGTTCCATGTGGAGGAATCCAATACCTAATCATACCTCATATTTTATATTTTCGTTTTCAAAGTTTAAACTGTTGATCCGAACCGCTCAATATGATATTTATACTAAAATATGCCTGGGATGAAATTTTATAATTTTTGAAAAAAATTTTACAATATTTTAAGATGTGTACAAAATCACTGTTTTTGAACCGTTCAAAAAACAGTGATTTTCTACCCATCTTAAAAAATAATAAAAAAATTTCAAAAATTATAAAATTTCATCTCCAACCATATTTTTGTATAGATATCATGTTGACCGGTTTGAATCGACAATTTAGATTTTAAAAATAAAGATATAAAATATGAGATATGATGAGGTATACCGATTTTTTTTTAAAATACCGAAAGAAAAAAATAAATTATTAAGAATAACCAGTTTTTTGGAAGAATTTTAAAAATGCCCAAACAACAAATATTTTTGGCGGTCCATAATTTTTATTTCGAACCGCCAAATTTCTGGCGGTTCAAGATTTTTTTTTTAATGGCCAAACCGCAAATATTTCTGGCGGTCTGAGATTTTTTTTATTTTTATTTTTTATTTTTAGCTGCACTGCAAATTTTTTTAGGCACCTCAACTTTGCACCTCTGATTAACATAGCAAACCACCTTCAAAAATCATGAAAATTGACCGACATGCAGTCTGGACATGGTAGAATAGGACTGTGAAGTTTCATACAAAATCTCCGAACAGATCGTGAGATATCGGCTCTCAAAAATTGCCCGAATTGCTGAATATTTCATTATGAGTCCAAATTTGCATATCTGGTTAACATAGCAAAACACCTCCAAAAATCATGAAAATTTACCAACAAGCAGTCTAGACATGGTAGAACAGGACTGTGAAGTTTCATATAAAATCTCCGAACAGGTCGTGAGATATTGACTCTAAAAAATTGCCCGAATTACTGAATATTTCATTCTGAGTCCAAATTTGCACATCTGGTTAACATAGCAAAACACCTCCAAAGTTTTACAGAACATAGACAAGGAGTTGTTTTGGAGGTGTTTTGTTATGTTAATCAGATGTACAAATTTGGACTCATAATGAAATATTCAGCAATTCGGGCAATTTTTGAGAGCCGGTATCTCACGACCTGTTAGGAGATTTTCTATGAAACTTCACAGTCCTATTCTACCATGTCCAGACTGCATGTTAGTAAATTTTTACAATTTTTTGAGGTATTTTTCTATGTTAACCAGATGTGCAAATTTGGATTCATAATGAAATATTCAGCAATTCGGGCAATTTTTGAGAGTCAATATCTCACAACCTGTTCGGAGATTTTGTATGAAACTTCACAGTCCTGTTCTACCATGTCTAGACTACTTGTTGGTAAATTTTCACGATTTTTGGAGGTGTTTTGCTATGTTAACCAAATGTGCAAATTTGGACTCATAATGAAATATTTAGCAATTCGGGCAATTTTTGAGAGCCGATATCTCACGACCTGTTCGGAGATTTTGTATGAAACTTCACAGTCATGTTCTACCATGTCCAGACTGTATGTCGGTAAATTTTCATGATTTTTGAAGGTGATTTGCTATATTAATCAGATGTGCAAAGTTGAGGTGCCTAAAAAAAATTTCAGTGCAGCTAAAAAAAAAAATCTCGGACCGCCAGGAAATTTGGCGGTTCGAAATAAAAATTCCGGACCGCCAAAAATATTTGCGGTTTTGGTATTTTTAAAATTCTTCCAAAAAACTGGTTATTCTTAATAATTTGTTTTTTTTTTGGGTATTTTAAAAAAAATCAGTGAGATATGAAAGGCATAAAACATTGGAACCTCCTCTTGTTCTATAATAGTATATAAGTACGTGCTAGACGAGCCCCTTTGGAAAAAAAAAATGAATTATTATTTTAGAAACTTATTATATCATAATTATGAATCGTAAACATTTGATGAACTAGCCAAGGGCTCTGATGTCAGGTGCCAAACTGATGCTAATGAAACTAAATTATAATTATTTCAAATAACAAAAGGGGAGATTATGCTGCTTTACAATGTACATCTATTAAGCAGTGGCGGATCTAAAATTTTTGTCTAGAGGGCAAAAAAATATCGAATAAGGTTTAAATAACTAATCGGATTTAAATCCATTAATTAATTGGGTATTCGATAAAAAATAATGCTTTAAGTTATATTTTTCAATACTTTGACTTGTAATTTCTGATTTTTCAACTTATAATTCTAATTACCAATCATAATTCAAGAATTTATTTTTGATTTTAACCGTAAATTTAATCTGAATTATAAATCAAACGTTCCAGAGAGGGGCAAAAAAAATTTCAGGGGGGTGGGAGACAAAATTTAACGTAACTACTGAATCAACACTAAAACTCAAAATAGGAGGAAGAGGAAACTGCCCTCTATGGATACACCTGGGTCCGCCCCTGCTATTAAGCGTAGTGTGTTTCAATACATCAAGTATCATATTTAGTCAAAATAGCACTGGATGAAAATTGAAATATATATATTATTTTTTTGAGAAAAATAGAGATCTTAGTCTCTATTTGTTTGATTAATGAATTGTGACATAAGTCGTTGAAAATCGAAATATATTCAACAGCTATTATATGAAAGCATACTAATAGATGAATATTGCAAATAAAAAAATAACTAATTCGATTATAGTATACATATCATATACTATGCACTTGCAAAGAAAAATATCAATTTAACTCTATATATTTTCGATATACATCGAAACCTAAACAAATTAATTGTATAACTTTTTTAACAATTTAATCCTCTTTCTTGATAACTAGCCAACCAAGATCAAAATCCCACAACTTTTTTACAGAAGTGCAATTTGGGTGATTTAAAACAAAATGTAACAACTAAAATTTCTTAATTAAAATATAAATAAAAAAGGCTTTTGACACCCCCAAAATGCAAAATTCTTACATGGGCTTTTATAGGCCCGTATTAGTTTAGCAGGTCTGGTGGTTTTGGAAATGCTGACGTGCAGATTATAGGCACATTTTTGTGCACGATTAGCCTTTTCGTTTCATTGGTTGACCTTGTAAAATCCGGGAGAGGGGGGTGTCCGATGGGCATCGGACCAAATCCGGTTCGATGGGGGGTTTAAACCGTCAGATTTGCTTTAAGATTCGTGTGTACGGATTTTAAAGCAGACGCGAAATTGCGGGTGCGAATCCTAAAGCAGATCTGACGGTTTAAACCCCCCATCGAACCGGATTTGGTCCGATGCCCATCGGAAACCCCCCTCTCCCGTAAAATCCCACGTATATTTTAAAAAAACGCGAATCATTGAAGAATTCAGATGTCCCGATTTTTATAATGTTAATTACTTTTAAAATATGTTAGCGCCATCATTTAAAAATATTATGTGTCGTGTTACATGCATGGAGCAATCACGTCATGATTACAAATATTATTATAGATAAGCAAGTTTGGTTTTAATTCAACCTTATTATGTAAGTTTAACTATATATCAATATAATATGCTTTCTTAAATATCTTTCGTAGAAAAGAAAGGCCTTAAGGCCTTAAGTTTAACTATATATCAATATAATATAGCTTACTATAGAGTAGAACTAGGGTGCTCTTAAGCTCACCAAAGTGTTTGGTGAGCTTAACTCTAAAACCTATCAAATCGATTTTAAATGACGAATCCGAACCGTTGAAACCCGCCTACCTTACGTGTGATGCATCTACATGTGAAATTTTTAAACATTTAAATTAGTTTAGTATAAAGTCAATCGGTCAAAATTAGAAGGTTAATAAATTAATTTTAGTGCATTCATTTTTTGAACGTTTTTTGACCGCTTGACTTTATACTAAATTAATTCGAATGTTTAAAAATTTCACATGTAGATGCATCACACGTAAGGTAGGCGGGTTTCAACGGTTCGGATTCGTCATTTGAAATCGATTTGATGGGTTTTAGAGTCAAGCTCACCAAACACTTTGGTGAGCTTAAGAGCACCCTAGTTCTACTCGCTTACTATATATATATTTTTTAATAAATGTTGAATGTCAAGGCACTCAACTATTTGATATCTATATTATGACAATAAAAAATTATTTTATTCAGATTTTGAACTCATAATATCTCATATGAGAGACCATGTGTGATGTATCCATATGTCTCTATTACTAAACTAAAAGTTAGTAATATAGCTTGGAAACAAATTCAATCTGATATATTTGAACTCTGAAACTACTATATTTGCTGCCCCAATGATGGTCCAGAGAATTTTATTGCATTTTTATGATACCTGGTTTACAAATAATCAAACATATATAAAACCTTTGTCGGTCCAATAAGATTAAAAAAGAAAAGAAAGAGGCGGTCATCTCGTAGTAGTAAATTGGGGTGATGCATGCAATTAGTCTTGTATTTAATTTGGACCAAATGGGCTGAATTAATATGACCTAATAATTAAACAAAACAAACCGAAAAATCATGACCTAATATGGTTTAAGAGTGAGGCCGAGTCTATCACACATTTATATATATATAGTTTAATATATGACCTAATATGGTTTAAGAGTGAGGCAGAGTCTATCACACATTTTAGTTAAAAGTATGTTGGTTTAATTGTTTTTAAGCTTATCATGATATTAAATATTATCACCATGTCTAGCTAGCTAGCGGTACAGACGGGAGGAGGAGGAGGAAGGGAGGGCTAAGTCTTCTTACAAATTAGATTTATTTTTGTTTTTCTATTATTCGTCATCTTCATAAAATTAATAAAACTATATATAATTAAGTCAATTATTTATTCAGTACGACTTGGCTTCTACAGTTGAGCACGCCATCTTTAGCAAGGATATATATATATTTCATCTCTTATTTATTCTCGTTGCCATCTTCTAGCTATATATATGCATGCTTCGTGTCACGCTATATTGCTTCTTCTTTTTTCAGGAAAATATTTACATGACAAGTTTCTTTTTGACACAACGCACGTATTAATTAATTTATTATCCGATGGATAACTTTAGAGGCATGATCCAAAAGGAATAAAGTTACTTGCTTCATAATTTAATAAAGAAAGAGAGGAAAGAAGAAGAAAAAAAATATATATATATATTACTTTTCTTCCTCTTAAATTTTATTATTTGTCATCTTCAAATTGGAGAGTAAAAATGTGATCTCTTCGTTCTAATTTCTAACTGACCAAATATATATAACTTAATTGATTCCTTTTGGTTGTCATGATTTAACACTATATATGTCGTACTTGAGAAATCATATTGCCAAAATGATATATATATGATTGTGTTTTTTATGTTTTTATCTTCTCAACATAAATGAACACTTGTCAGAATCATAGTCGAAGTGAAAATTTAACTGGATACACCCCATCAGACCACCACACCACCACACCACATCAAATACTGCACCACCTATGCTTATATTACCCTGGGATGTACCGGATATTTGATCCGGTCATCCGCATTTTTTCTATATGTTGTGCAACATAGTCATAGTGGGATGACTGATGAGATGACAAAATTTTAATGTACTTCACTACTTCCGGAGTGTATCAAATAAAATCCGAATTATTTTTAATTACCACTTCAAACTTCTATAATTCCCACTTTAATCAAAATTCAAAATTCAAAATTCAGAAACTAACATACATGTACGCAGTCTGTTCTGTTTCGGTTAACAATTGAGTCAAAAAACAAATAGAGATTTGGTGTGCAGGCTTGGCTGGGTCTGCACGTGGCAGCTTCTGAATTTTGATCAAAACGATGGTAAAGTCTGAATTATAGAAATAATTTTGATCAGAACTTGTAAAATAATTTCGGAAATAAAATATGTTCTTTGTTATTTTTTTAGGAAAAAAAGAATCAATTTATTTGCTGACAAATTATTTTTTATTTTTTTTAAAAAAAAATTACCCATTCTATCCCGTTAGAAGTGACGTTAGAATTAGATGTCCCAACTCCCAAGGCAGAGCAGTCAAACAGAAGTGTCTAGAAACAGAGAAAATAGAACCAGTACAGTACCAGCAGCAGCAATGCAGCATCACCATTTCATTGACATTCCATTCCATCCTTTTGCGAACAGAACTAAATCAGGATTAATTAGGAAACGGGAGGAGAGAGGCCTCGCGCCCCTAGGCGATTGGGGAGGCGATTCTGACCAATTCAAAAAACCACAAAAATCTCCAAAATCGATACAAATCCGAATCTCTCGTGTAGATCAAGAAGGCATACGGCCGACGATCCAATTCTCTCTCTCGATTCCGATCTCCGTCCCGTCCTCTCCACCACTGATTTGTTCACATACGCGAAATTGAAGACGAAGTTAGGGTTTGAGGAGGACGATGGCGGCTCCTAGATTCAACCTGATCGCTGACCTCGAATTACCTTTACGGGCCATATCTGAAGCAATCTCGACAATAATGACATCAATCCATGAGTTGTGCAAGGGACACGAGGGGGCTCTGGTAGAGGAATCTATCAAAACCTTATCTCGAGCTTTGTCGTCAGCAATGGCGATACCCCATAGGCCCACGTTTCTAACCTTTCAGCATGCCACACCCTATTACTGCAAACCACACGCTGCCGCGGGACGGCCTGGTCGTGCGGAGATCGTTCAGACAAAGCTGGCAGAACTCAAAAGAGCATCATCTCCATCAGAACCGCTGTGTTTCAATTGCGGTGACCGGGGTCACTTTGCGGCGCAATGTTGCAACGCGACGCTGTGCTTTATTTGCAATTGCCATGGCCACCGATCCTCTCAATGTCGTGCAAAGCTTTCCAAATCTGATCCACTGCTCTCAGAAATTCCTATCGATACTTTGCCAGATTCTCCACTTCATCCTTCACCACTCACGCCCCCTGATGCTGGTTCGGAGTCAAGCCAGCAGTCCCTACCCGCTGAGGCTGAGGTAACGCCCATGGTTTCAATCAAAAGGATGGAGATGGAGTTAGCAGAATTCAAACACGAAATGGAGTTGATGGAAAAAAAACGATTTGAAATGGAGCTGGCCATGGCAAGTTTCAATGCTCAAATTCATAACAGTAAGTCAAAACTAGATAAGATGCAGGTTTCTGAAACACCACAACAGAGAACTGTGAGACATGCCCCTGCTAAGAGGCTTGATGGGGATGTCAGTAAAGAAACTCTAGTATCAGTAACCCCAGTGGATCAGGGTTCGTGGATAAGTCAGGTTGCTAGAACTAAATTCAAGAAAATCGAATCTGGTTCAAGAGAGTTGAACCCAGTGACAAGTAGTAGAGAGAAGAGAAGTGTCCACTTCAAACGGGTATCAAAAAAAGGCCCCGAGAGAGAAGCGAATGAGAGGTTGATGCCTATGAAGATAGAGGTAACACTGGTGCCAAAAAATTGAGAGGCAAATGTTTTCTGAGTTAGAAGGTGCAATAGATATACTGTTGTAGAGGTGAGTGAGAAATGATAGATATTAGATATACTGTGGTTATTAGAGATGAGTTCTTTCCTGGTAAAAGGATTGGGTAAGATTTTAGTGTTTTGACATAGAAGTTAGGCGCAACATAAAAATCTAGTATAGAGGGAGTTTTTTTTTTTTTTTCTTTTTTCTTTAACATGTTGTAATTAAATGTTTCAGTCAATGAAACGGGCATTGTTTGCCTTTTTTTCAAAAAAAAAAAAAAAAAAAAAAAAAAAAAAAAAAAAAAAAAAAAAACAGAACTAAATCAGATATACATACAGACCTCAATCATCAATCATCCATCCATCATCAAAATCAACGTAAATGTAAATCTTCTTATTACTTTTGTCATGTTAAGATGTTAACAATTTCTCAACATCAACATCACCATCACCGCTCATCCTTTTGCGATGGGCTGCGCCAGAACCCCGCACCGTAAAACGGTGCCCACACCTCCATCTCCATCTTTGCCACTTCCTCCGGCGATGCTCTCTCCACCGCCATCACCTGCGCCACCTCAACCTCCAACCTCTCCTTCCCCTCCTCATCCGACACCCCCATCTCTTTCTTCCTCTTCGCTGCTATTTTCCTCCTCCGAGCACGCATCGCTCTCTTGCACAGCCCTCTCGGAACCTTCACCACCGCCAGAACAACGAAATCAAGAACAGTACAAGGGCAACAACAGCAAACAGCTGCACAGCCCGCCGCAGTACCACCTACCATCTCCGCCACGCGTGCACTAGATTTTACTGGCGTCGGTTCCCTCAGCACCATCGGCTGGCGCAGAGGTGACCCCGCCATTCTCGCCGGGCTCGTCGTAACCTGTGCCTCCTTCTCCTTGCGTGCCATGAATGCGACAGGCGTCTGTTGTTCGCGCAATCGCCTGATCACTCCATCAGGCGGCTGGGGTTGGCGGTGATATAATAACTCGTGCGAGAAATTGAAATGGGTGAGCGATTTATTGGCGAGAGAAACAAGGGAGGTGCGTCCCTCGCTCTGGCCACAGCACTCGAGAGAAACGAAACCTTTGGCTCTTCTTCTCTTTATTTTTCTTTGAATTTGACTATTTCTTTTTTTTTTCCTGGACTAGACAAAAGAATTTTTATTTTTATCGAAGATTAATTTGTGAGGTAAGAATAACAATTGGTCTTAAAAAAGAAAATTCGAAGATTTTGAAGGTAAGTTGCACCCACGGAGAACCGTAAAGCTGTTGTTTTACAACCGTGTTACTACTCTGCTGAGATGGCAAAACTTCCCAATGTAGATTGTTTAAAAATTATAATAATTGTAATCCGTGTATCGGAATAGAAAATGGGAGACTATTCACGGGTTCCCGACCCGCTTCACGCTTTGTATTTTGCAAACCAAATTTAGAAATTTTGGATTATACAATGGAGTGTTATTTGAGATCGGATGGTGAGACTACAGCGGGCGGAAAAAATGGAGGGTCAGGAGTCAGGACCGATACATCGTTGACCATGTGGGACCCAGAGTCGCAGGCACCAAGTGCCGACGAATCGTATTTGATGCTTCGGTGATATTTTTGACTGGACACGGATCGACATTTTAGAATTTTCATGATAGACATCTCTACGCGGTGTATGGTTCTGGTGTGGAAGGTAAATGATAGGTCGGATGGTATGCACTATACAATCCAAACGAATTCCGTCTGAGAGGATTTAAGATCCTTTGTAACGAAGTGTGTTTAGATAGTTATATGCTAGGGAATATTCGGTGGATCCTCTCATCCTCGTGCTGTTGTGCATACGATTTCTGCGATTGAATGTGGCGAGGTCTCAGCGTCTGAGACAACGACACGTGGGAACCCGGCGTTATTAGAATTCACATCCTCTCCAATACCTGATAAGGGAATCTTTTACAATTACTAGATCTGAACCGTACTTTTTAACTTGGCACGAATCTCAAAGCCCAAAAATGGGGCCCCCTACAGTGACCCGAATCCCAAGCCGGTTGAGATTTAATCTCAAACCGTAAAGTAAGTGATCCTCTGCAATAATTGTGCAATACCTGAGAGGATACGGGTTCGCGTTATTATACGTGCTATTAGTTCTTTTTGTTTTTTCCGATTCTTTGAGCCGAAATTTTTATAAATACCCAAAAATAAAAACAAAATTACAAAATATATCCAATTTTTGAAAGAATCTCAAAAAATACCCAATCTGCTTACTAAATGATCGGATTTTTAATTTCTTTCCAGTGACCCAATTTCCAGAATTGGGAAAAATGTCTGGTTACTTGGTAATCGGAAATATGGAGAGTATCTGGTTATCCAATAACCAGTTTTGGTCCAATTATTTGGTAACCAGTTTTTTTTTATAATATATGTATAATATATTTAGAGTGATGCTTATATGGACATAAGGACCTATTTCTAAAATGAAAATATTTTTATTTTCAAAGTTCAAACAGTCGATCCAAACCGTTCTTCTTGTTCTCTATATTAATATGTGCTTGGAGACCAAATTTTACATTTTTCTAAATTTTTTTACTATTTATTAAGATGGGTACAAAATTCAATGGTCTGAATTTGATATTTTTTGTACCCATCTTAATAAATAGTAAAAAAATTTAGAAAAATGTAAAATTTGGTCTCCAAGCACATATTAATATGGAGAACAAGATGAACGGTTCGGATCGACTGTTTGAACTTTAAAAATAAAAATATGTTCATTTTACAAATAGGTCCTTATGTCCATAGAAGCCTTTGCCATATATTTATATGTATAGGTATATATATGTATACTAATATCATACCCGTGCGTTGCAACGGGGACATATTATAACAAAAAAAAATCAATGAAAATAATAATTATCTAAAAATTAAAACACATGTTAATAGAAAATTTATATGATTATGTATTTTTAATTAACATTAATCGTGATCTCTGATAACAATTTGATGATGTGATGATTCTTTATTTTTAAGTACCAATGATATCAAATAATAGCTCGATTAGAATCTAATATTAAATATCATACAACAATTCAATATCAACATATAATATGATATCAAAAAACATAAATAAAAAGTGTTATCGTTTGTATGTATGGGATATACACACACATACATATTTTAAGAAAAATATATATTCACACACACGTTCCAATTTATATTCTTCTTTGTTTCCAATTTAGAATACATACACACACACACACATACACACATTGATATATTATATATTGAAAATATATTCTAAATTGCCCACACCAATATGTATAGAAACAAAGAAAGAAAAATATGAAAATTAAAAAAAAAATGATTTCCATTGTGATTCGTATAGAAATGAAGAAGTAAGAAAACAATAGATAAGAAAATGAAAGATTGAGTCTTCTCAATTGAAGTAGGAAAAATATGAAAATAAAGGAATAAGGAAACAAATAAATATATAGCTAAATTTCAAAATTTGTTCATTTTAAATTGTAACGTATCGTGTGGCAGCATATGTGGTGGATATGTTTTTAACTAAATTTAGACTTTTATACATAAAAGAGATGCATTTAATCAAAATAAGATAAATTATGTAATTGGAGAGCTGAGATCAAATCCGAAGTTTCATCTCTCAATCGTAGCCGTTGGCGGATCGGACACCCAACGTGCTTAATAATAGAATTGAGATATGTATATATAATGAGGAGGGATCCAATTACACTATTTTTTGGTGACACTGGATTACACCCTATGTTTACAGAGTTCAAAGAGTCGATCCAAACCGTTCAACTTGATGGATATGTTAAAATCTGCTTGCTAATTAAATTTTACATTTTTCTGAATTTTTTTACAATTTATTAAGATGGGTACAAAAATTCAATGGTCTGAATATAGCGATTTTGTTAAATACTTAATAAGTAGTAAAAAAATTCCCAAAAATATAAAATTTGATCTGCAAGCACATTTTAACATATCCATTATGTTGAACGTTTGGATTGACTATTTGAAATTTGAAAACTTTGAAAATGAAGAGTGTAATTCGGTGTCACCAAAAAATGGTATAATTGGATCCGTCCTCGTATATAATATATGTATATGTATATCAAATTTGACCTCTGCTGGTAAATCAGCAAGTCTTGATTGATACAAAACCAAAATGCAAAAGTGATTACACGTAGAGCATTAAAAAATACACATAATTGACACAAATTTCAATTTATATAGATTTTTCTACGGTTAGTTATGAATTTCCAAAGTTTAGCTTTTGAAAAAACTTTAAACATCCATAATTTTGACTAGGAAAGTCGGATTTGTCTCCCCCGAACATCCGAAGTATCATAATTTAAAAAAAAATGACGTTTAGTGCCTCAAAAATTCAGTTTAAGTTTTCGTTCAACAGTAGACATAAAACTATCGGTATTTTGTTTATAAACGTAGTTTGGGTTTTTTTTATCAACTCATTTTTTTATAATATATGTATAATAAAAAATCCAACCGTGAAAATTTTTCAATATTCCGACTTTTAATTCCGGACCTTGGAAAAAATTCACTGTTTGGGTATTTTTATAATTTCGGTTGAACCATGGTTATTTTTAATAAAATATTTATGAAAATGGGTATTTTTAAAAAACTCAGGAGCTCTCCCTTTCTTTCTTTTTTTTTTTTCCGGTCCCCGCCGCTATCTCCCTCCCTCTCGCTTTCGCGCTTTCTCCCTCTGCCCTAATCGAACCGACGAATTCGAAATTTATAAAAAAAAAATCAACTTTCCGGTTTCTCAAATTTGATATACATATACATATATTATACATATATACATATATACATATATACATATATACATATATATACATATATTATATCTGTTGGGGTTCACGCGGTGCTAACCGGAAACCCGTTTAGGCTTAAGTTGCGGAATGACCGTAGAACAAAAATTTCTACGGCCAACTTAAGCTCAGGATTAAACGGGGTATGTCAGGAAACTTTCCAAGGCGGTCCACCTTCAGTATTCCTTTGGCATCAAAACCCAATTTAATCCTTTTACAGATCTACTCCATGATTGATTTCTAAAACTTTAATCTACTTACAAATTAAATAGATTAATATAACATATTTATACCTTGTTTCCAAATCACAGTTGGAATGCAGACCGAGCGAGTAGAGCCTCACCAGGGAAGGAATCGACTCGGAGTATCACACGTGTGATACCTCTATCGGTTATCCACCAGGACTAACCGGAGAGCGGTTTATTTCTTCTGCCAGAAATACCGTAAACCGCGGAATTCTGCAAAAACACTATTCACGGGGAAAAGACGAAAACCCGTAAACACGAATTTTCGGTTGCTCAGTTTCATCAATATGCAAAACTGACATACCGCTAAATTCGGTAAAACACTATTCATCGATCCCGTAAATATTCTCCACAACAACCCGCAAGATTATACGTCAACTACGTATAACTTTCTTTTCTCAACCGAAACACTATTTGGGAGAGAAACCGAGAAAGAGAGAAAATACCGATTCGTTTCTGCACGAAAAGATACATGTGAATGTGCATATGTATATATGTGAATATATCTTTCTCTCTCTACCCCTCCACCCCTATTTATAGTGTTTAGATTCGGTTGCAAAAGACCAAAATGCCCTCCAAGTTCGGCCTATTTACAAGATATGCCATTGACACCTCATCCTTTTATATGTGAAATGACCAAAATACCCCTTCCACACCCTTCCACATTCTTCTCCATGCTTCTACACATGCAAGGTGGCATAGGTGTGAAATGACCATTTTGCCCTTGTGGATAGGATTGATGACATGTCATCTGGATAGGATCAATGACGTGTCATGCGGATAAGCACGAATCTGAAAAGACCCGAATGCCCTCGGCCCGAACACAAATAATATTCGTATAATTATTCTGAACAATTATATATATATTTTTCTTTCGGTTATTTGTTTCGGTATCGATGACGTGTCATCTGGATAGGATCGATGACGTGTCATGCGGATAAGGACGAATCTGAAAAGACTCGAATGCCCTCGGCCCGAACACAAATAATATTCGTATAATTATTCTGAATAATTATATATATTTTTCTTGCGGTTATTTATTGTTTCGATAATTTATACAATGTGTCCTGCACATTTATAAATTAACCGGTTAACTTTTATACAACGTGTCATACACGTTTATAAATTAACCAATATTTTTGCTTGTTATTTTTACATAACATTTATAATTTAATTATAACACGTATAATTAATTATAACCATCTTAATATTAATTATAATCAATTTATAATTAATCAGTAAGATTCTCCGAGTAGCTCCTATATGGTGTGACCCAATAGGATCTGTGTTATGTTGGTAAACAGAGTTAAAACTGTTTTAACTTCTGTTAGTCATGGGTGGCATCTGGCAACACATCATGACCATCCAATTACACAGATGATGCTGTACTGTACAATATCACGATCCAGTAAACAATTTACTTGTGTCTGTTCTTCTGTCTCATAGCTATCAGATTAGTTTCAAGGTAGATGTGTGTCATCCTTGCTAACTTAATCTTTTCTTGATCTTGAGCAGATTATCAAATATAATTACTCTTGTAATTATACCGCTAGCAGATAATCTTACTCTATCAAGGGGCCCAGTGATGCTATAGCTCGTATAGAGATACGAGGGACAAATAGTATTCTTGGTAAACTATCACTTCCTCAGCTAAGCTATACATATGGAAAAGCTACCGCTATGACTGTTTTTTACGGACAGCGGTGGATAACAATCACACATACATATTTCTCAGTGGGAACGATAAATACCTCATACTGTAGAACGTGACACTGAATGAAAACATAAATGACACGAACACAATTCTATTTAATGTTTCATTCGGGGTCTGTCAAATACCATGTTCCTAGAACATGTATCTATGTGATTAAAATGACATCTCGTGTCAGGTGGTTTGTAAAACTTAACCATCTTTTAATCCACATACTAACCTTATCGCAGTAATTAGTGTTCCTGCTAATTACCTTGGTCAGTGACCTTTTAAGAGTATATATCATCTATATTATGGAGTTTCACAATTTCAGTCATGAACTCGAAATGATCCATAAATTCAATAATACTCAAGGCAACAAAATGATATATAAATAAACATTCAATTCATGAACAAAGCTTTATGATAAATTATCGTATTATTGACTTCTAGATTATTACAAACTAACAATCTCCCACTTAAGCTAGGAGTCAATCATCGTAGACCCTACTTATATACAAAACTCTTTATTCTCTAAGATCTCGTAGATCCTGAGAAAATCTCACAGCCAATCTTCTATGTGTTCCAGACCCATAGAAGCATTAAGCATCTCGTGCTTGGCTTGAGGAAGAGATTTTGTGAGTGGATCAGCTGTGTTGCTGACTGTGTCACCTCTACTTATCTTTACATCACCTTTATATTAATTATATCTTTTATAATTAATTATAAGCATCTTATGATGTTTACGATCTCTCGTATTAGGTGATAACGTTGTAGACGAGAAACATATCCTTAGTTCTCCTCAAGAACTTAAGGATATTCTTTACAGCATTCCAGTGCCTTATGCCTGGATTAGCCTAATATCTACTCGTCATACTCAAAGCATACGAGACATCTGGGCGAGTGCACAACATGGCGCATATGATAGAGCCAATAGCCGAAGCGTATGGTACTCTACTCATAGTGCTTTGCTCATCAGTTGTCGAAAGACACTGAGTCTTGCTAAGCTGTGTACCATGATTCATTGGCAGGAATCCTCTCTTAGAATCCTGCATGCTGAACCGATTCAGCACTTTGTCAATGTACGTGCTTTGACTTAATCCTATAAGTCTCTTTGATCTACCTGATCTACCTCGGTAGATCTTTATGCCTAGTATATAGACATCCTCGCCCAAGTCTTTCATCGAGAAAACTTTTCTTTAATGAAGACTTGTCTAATTGCAAATAGAGGAATATCGTTTCCTATTAAGAGTATGTTATCTACATATAAGATTAAGAAAGGCGATGGCACTCCCACTAGTTTTTTCTGTACACATAAGATTCTTCTTCGCATCTGACGAAGTCAAGCTTTTTGACTTTTTTGCCAAATCGAAGATTCCAACTCCGTGATGCATGCTTCAATCCATAAATGGATTCAAGAAGCTTGCATACCTTCCCAGCATTCTTTGGATCTTCAAAACCCGTAGGCTGTGTCATGTACACATCCTCTTCTTAAATTTTCATTTAAGAAGGCAGTTTTGACATCCATTTGCCATATTTCATCATCATGAAATGCGGCAATTGCTAGGAGTATCCGAATTGACTTAAACATAGCCACGGGTGAAAAAGTTTCATCAATTCCCAGAATTTGTTTGAAACCTTTTCGCTACTAGCCGTGCTTTGTAAATAGTCATATTGTTATCCATGTCTGTTTTCCTTTTGAAAACCCACTTGTTAGCTATGGGTTTCACCCCATCAAGTGGTACAACTAGGTTCCAGACCGTGTTGTCATACATGGACTGTATTTCGGATCTCATGGCCTCCAGCCATTTATCAGAGTCAGGCCTATCCATTGCTTCCGCATAGGTCAGAGGATCTTCAGTGTCAAAAACTGAGACCTCGTGCAGTTCCAAGTACCTCTCGGGTGCATGGACTGTTCTTGTTGACCTACGTAGCACTTGTTCTTCGGGCTGTCGAACTTGATCCGCAACAGTGTGCGGATTTAGTTCTTCTTCAACTTGCGTTGAAGCACTTGAGCTCGGAACTAGAACCTCTTCCACAGCTACTTGTGGATTTGGTTCTTCCAGATGCTCATCAGCCGAAAAATCAAGAGGTGGGTTAATCTGATCTAGTTCAGATATTGTATTGTGTAATGCATCTTGAATTTCTTCAAGTATTACATTACTCCCACTACTTCCTTTTGCAAGAAACTCGTTCTCCAAAAGTATACCATGACGAGCAACAACTAATTTGTTCTCGGACTGGTAATAGAAGTAATATCCTTTCGTTTCCTTAGGATACCCTACGAAAAAGCACTTGTCAGATTTGGGATCAAGTTTGTCAGACGTCTAGCGTTTGACAAATACTTCGCAACCCCATTTTTAAGATAAGACATATTTGGGATTTCCCAAACCATAACTCGTATGGAGTCTTTTCAACTGACTTGGATGGAACCATATTTATCGTTAGTGCAGCAGTATCTAGTGCGTGTCCCCAAAATAATTTTGGAAGGGTGGCGTCGCTCATCATGGAACGAATCATGTCCAGCATGGTTTGTTTCATTTTCTTGGCAACACCGTAATCATTGCGGTGTTCCTAGAGGTGTGAGTTGTGAGACTATCTCACATTCCTTTAAGTACGTTTTGAAAACCATAACTCAAGTATTCGCTTCCACGGTCCTACCGTAATGCCTTAATACTTTTGTTCAGTTGATTTTCTACTTTAGTCTTAAATTCCTTGAACTCGTCAAAGGATTCAGACTTATGTCTCATGTAAGTCAATACTTTCATGAAACGTTTTGAGTCTTTTGTTATTGATGTTAAACACGGGGTTTTCCATTTCTAGCATATAAAGATCATTTAACAAGTAAGATGATCCATAATATGTCTCATTTTTATAAATAGAGCATCTATTGTCCTTTATAACAAACGAGAAACCATTCATCTCTAAACACGAGATTGATATGATATTTCTAGAAATGGTAGGAACAAAATAGACATTTTCTAGTTCCAGAATAAACCCGCTAGGCAAGTACAATTCTATCCTACCGACTGTAACGGCTGCAACTTGTGCTCCGTTTCCAACTCGGAGTTGTACTTCCTTATTGCGTAACTTTCTTTTAGTGCGTGCATATTCATACAAATATGAGCACATGACCCGGTATCCAGTACCCAATCATTAAGAGAGGTCGCAACATTAATTCAATAACATAAATACTTGAGACTGAGACTCTTGAGACATTCTCAAACTTCATATCTCCAAGATACTCCGGGCAGTTTCTCTTCCAGTGACCTTTGCTATTGCTAAAATAGCAGTCAGAGTTAGCAGAAACATTTATCTTGGGAGAGTTCGTTACCGGAACCAACTTCCCTTTGCCTTTGTACTCAATAGCTGTTTTTCCCTTTTGCTTTCTTGATCTTCCTCCCACCTTCTTGGATCATGAGGACATGAGAGCTATTCTCAATGTTTTTATCAGTGATCCTCAGCATCCCTTGGAGCTTCTGCAAGCTCTTATCCAACTCTTGCTTATGGGAGTTCACAATGAACTCCGAATAGCTGAGAGGAAATGAGTTCAGGATAACTTCCGTGGCCAACTCGTGGCTCAACGGACAGTTAAGCTTCTCCAGTTTCTCATCATCACTTGTCATACGAAGTGTGTGAGTACTGACAGAGCTGCTCTCTACTATTTCAGCAGGGACCGGTGTATTTAGGATACATTCCCTTTTTCTCACGTATGTCTACCTTTTCGAGTAGGGAGCGTAAAGAGAAAGACGTTTCTTTAGCCATATTTCTACAACGTTTAAAGTAAAGATTTTAGCTTTGTTCATGTAATGTTTTATTCCAATAATAAAACTCCCACTGCAAATTTGTTCTATTCCCGTTTGCAGTAGGACCAAGATCCATATTTTCACCAATAACCAAGGCAGTGTATGCATATCATGGCTATCAGTTATCTTAGGTAAGCAAACTTGCTAATCACATCTCTTTGTGATTCATGGTTTCGTTAAAACATCACGTGTATTTAACGAAGACTTTGCCCCGAGCCCAAAACTGTTTTGGAAATCATCGGTAAGTAACCTCACTCTATTTGGTTTGATATGTCGGACATAACCCTCGACCACCAAAGGTAAAAGGCGATGTCTACTGAGTAGTTTAATCATCAACCAATGAACAATGGTTTGAGGAGGATAGAGTGGGAAGGGCATACTACTTAATATTTAATGGGTTGGTGTTTATGCTTAACAGTGATAGCAATATCCAAAGGAGTATGTCAGAAAGAACGACTAATGTGATTCTATTCGTATCTTTATAGCGACTTCTTTCATATGCTTCATTAAGCAATTATGGAAAGAAAGTCTTGAATACTGAATGTGATCTCCATTTCTTTTCTTAGCTTATGTCAGAAAGAACGACTAATGTGATTCTATTCGTATTTTTTATAGCGACCTCTTTCATATGCTTCATTAAGCAGTCGTGGAAAGGAAGTCTAAAATATCGAATGTGATCCCCATTACTTTCTTTTCTTAGCATATGCAAGAATGACTAAATGTGATTATATTCGTATCTTTATAACGACCTCTTTCATATGCTTCATTAAGCAGTCGTGGAAAGGAAGTCTTGAATACGAAATGTGATCTCCATTAGTTTATGTTCTCATCAGTACCTCTTTGATACGCTTAGCTTTGTTAAGCAGTCAGTTCTTGTAACTGACTTTGGACACGTGAAAGTCGTCTGCCAGAAAGACAACGGTGAGTTCCTTCACAAATCTTTCTTTGACATCACGTTCTTTCACGGTTCCTTTGAAAGCAATAAATCTAATTTATTCAATTCATATCAAAGCAGTAAATCTAATTTACTTATATACGGGAGCAAGTCAGGTATATTATTTATCAGTTCCTAATTCTTTATTTTGCAGCTATGCTCAGTTCTTATTTATACCATTTAAAGCACATAAACAATTTATATGTTTTAAAATCATATATTCTTTTCGGTCCATAAAGCAATTTGGTAATGTGACAAAGTTCCTTTTGGGCCAGCCATTAGGACACGTGAAAGGGGCTCCCAGGAAAGATTGGGGTCACGAGGACCGCTTAGACTCAATCTTTCCTAGACAGAACCATCTCTTTCTTGTGTGGAAATGACAGCTCTTACTCAGGTACTTTATTGCTTCATCACATTCTTCGATGAACTTTACTTATCCGAAGGTTTTCGAAAAGGCGAAAAACTTACCCTAAATTTTGCCATTTCAAAAGCATAGAGTAATTTGGTAACGTGACAAAGTCCCCTTTGGGCCAGCTATCAGGACACGTAAACGAGGGTTAGACGAAAAGCCGAGACTTTTCTTGTCATTAACCTTGTCGTTTACGGGTGGAGATTAGCAGTTCTTACTTGGGTACTTTATTGCTTCATCACATTCTTAGATATACTCAAATGCAGTTGAAAGTTTTGAAAACGAAAACATAAAGAAAGCATAAAATCCTATTTTATCTTTCTCGGTCGGAAAACCGATCCAAGAAATGTAAAAGTTTACATTTCATAAGAAAGCATAAAGAAAGCTTAAATCTAATTTAACTTTCTTAGTCGGTAGAACCGATCCAAGAAAATCTCATTTCTAATCGGTTTTGGACTTAAGCTGCAAATGTAAGAATTAAACTGATATGCGGTATATGCACCTAATTTGCATAAGTTATAACTTTTAGAAAATCAATCAGCGGGAGAACCTTGTGCTCTGATACCACTGTTGGGGTTCACGCGGTGCTAACCGGAAACCCGTTTAGGCTTAAGTTGCGGAATGACCGTAGAACAAAAATTTCTACGGCCAACTTAAGCTCAGGATTAAACGGGGTATGTCAGGAAACTTTCCAAGGCGGTCCACCTTCAGTATTCCTTTGGCATCAAAACCCAATTTAATCCTTTTACAGATCTACTCCATGATTGATTTCTAAAACTTTAATCTACTTACAAATTAAATAGATTAATATAACATATTTA
Source organism: Carex rostrata (assembly GCF_964058835.1). NCBI lineage: Eukaryota > Viridiplantae > Streptophyta > Magnoliopsida > Poales > Cyperaceae > Carex > Carex rostrata. The sequence goes on from NC_135937.1 coordinate 8,683,073, forward strand.
TACCTTGTTTCCAAATCACAGTTGGAATGCAGACCGAGCGAGTAGAGCCTCACCAGGGAAGGAATCGACTCGGAGTATCACACGTGTGATACCTCTATCGGTTATCCACCAGGACTAACCGGAGAGCGGTTTATTTCTTCTGCCAGAAATACCGTAAACCGCGGAATTCTGCAAAAACACTATTCACGGGGAAAAGACGAAAACCCGTAAACACGAATTTTCGGTTGCTCAGTTTCATCAATATGCAAAACTGACATACCGCTAAATTCGGTAAAACACTATTCATCGATCCCGTAAATATTCTCCACAACAACCCGCAAGATTATACGTCAACTACGTATAACTTTCTTTTCTCAACCGAAACACTATTTGGGAGAGAAACCGAGAAAGAGAGAAAATACCGATTCGTTTCTGCACGAAAAGATACATGTGAATGTGCATATGTATATATGTGAATATATCTTTCTCTCTCTACCCCTCCACCCCTATTTATAGTGTTTAGATTCGGTTGCAAAAGACCAAAATGCCCTCCAAGTTCGGCCTATTTACAAGATATGCCATTGACACCTCATCCTTTTATATGTGAAATGACCAAAATACCCCTTCCACACCCTTCCACATTCTTCTCCATGCTTCTACACATGCAAGGTGGCATAGGTGTGAAATGACCATTTTGCCCTTGTGGATAGGATTGATGACATGTCATCTGGATAGGATCAATGACGTGTCATGCGGATAAGCACGAATCTGAAAAGACCCGAATGCCCTCGGCCCGAACACAAATAATATTCGTATAATTATTCTGAACAATTATATATATATTTTTCTTTCGGTTATTTGTTTCGGTATCGATGACGTGTCATCTGGATAGGATCGATGACGTGTCATGCGGATAAGGACGAATCTGAAAAGACTCGAATGCCCTCGGCCCGAACACAAATAATATTCGTATAATTATTCTGAATAATTATATATATTTTTCTTGCGGTTATTTATTGTTTCGATAATTTATACAATGTGTCCTGCACATTTATAAATTAACCGGTTAACTTTTATACAACGTGTCATACACGTTTATAAATTAACCAATATTTTTGCTTGTTATTTTTACATAACATTTATAATTTAATTATAACACGTATAATTAATTATAACCATCTTAATATTAATTATAATCAATTTATAATTAATCAGTAAGATTCTCCGAGTAGCTCCTATATGGTGTGACCCAATAGGATCTGTGTTATGTTGGTAAACAGAGTTAAAACTGTTTTAACTTCTGTTAGTCATGGGTGGCATCTGGCAACACATCATGACCATCCAATTACACAGATGATGCTGTACTGTACAATATCACGATCCAGTAAACAATTTACTTGTGTCTGTTCTTCTGTCTCATAGCTATCAGATTAGTTTCAAGGTAGATGTGTGTCATCCTTGCTAACTTAATCTTTTCTTGATCTTGAGCAGATTATCAAATATAATTACTCTTGTAATTATACCGCTAGCAGATAATCTTACTCTATCAAGGGGCCCAGTGATGCTATAGCTCGTATAGAGATACGAGGGACAAATAGTATTCTTGGTAAACTATCACTTCCTCAGCTAAGCTATACATATGGAAAAGCTACCGCTATGACTGTTTTTTACGGACAGCGGTGGATAACAATCACACATACATATTTCTCAGTGGGAACGATAAATACCTCATACTGTAGAACGTGACACTGAATGAAAACATAAATGACACGAACACAATTCTATTTAATGTTTCATTCGGGGTCTGTCAAATACCATGTTCCTAGAACATGTATCTATGTGATTAAAATGACATCTCGTGTCAGGTGGTTTGTAAAACTTAACCATCTTTTAATCCACATACTAACCTTATCGCAGTAATTAGTGTTCCTGCTAATTACCTTGGTCAGTGACCTTTTAAGAGTATATATCATCTATATTATGGAGTTTCACAATTTCAGTCATGAACTCGAAATGATCCATAAATTCAATAATACTCAAGGCAACAAAATGATATATAAATAAACATTCAATTCATGAACAAAGCTTTATGATAAATTATCGTATTATTGACTTCTAGATTATTACAAACTAACAATATCTACATATAACATATACATATATTATATCTACATATACATATACATATATTATACATATATTATAAAAAAAATGAGTTTATAAAAAAAAACGGTTACCAAATAATCAGACCAAAACTGGTTATTGGATAATCGGACATTCTCCATATTTCTAGTTACCAAGTAACCGGACATTTTTCACAATTCCAGAAATTGGGTCACCGGAAAGAAATTGAAAATCCGTTTGTTTAGTAAGCGGATTGGGTATTTTTCGAGATTCTTTCAAAAATTGAGTAGATTTTGTATTTTGTTTTATTTTTGGGTATTTATAAAAATTTCGAGTACGCTGCTACTGGATATCTGAGAACTCTGGGCTAATATTCAAATCTTCATCGTCCGATTAAAACTAAACAGATCGATTAAGAAAATTTTATGGATTGAATGACGCTCACCTCGTTTTTATGTTAGCTACATTACCGTGCTACTTTTGTTTTCAGTTTTCTTCTTCGCTAAAAATGTTTTTAATATACTTTTAGACAGATTGCAATCTATTTTACCTCTATTGTAATATTAGGATTATTCTTGAGATTTTGCGTACGAACTAATGGGAAAAAAAAAACTAAATTAAAATAGAAACTAAAAAAATATAATATAAAAAATGAAAGTAAATTAAGAGAGAACTTCTAGTAAATCCTGATAAAGAAAACCTAATTAGACTAGAAATAGAATTCGGCTGGTATAACCCAACGATTAGGCATTGCATATATAGAGTGGGGTTATGATAATACGCATAGTGCATATTGATCCGCGTTGTGGATTTTAATATTTGATTTGAATTTCTAATGATTGATCCGAATTGAATTTTTCATTATAAATTAATTGTAAACTAAATTTAGAGAAATAGAAAATTACTTGTAAACTAATTTTTTTGCAATATGGACTTGTAAACTTAATCTTACGATGTTTACAGAATTAAACAAAAACATCTTGTATTCGTACAATTTGCTTTAAATACATTCCAATGGTTTTTGTTTGCACGGATAATTGATGTATTCTTTTGTAATAAAAAATTATTGTGTACATATTAGATAATATTTCAATTATAACTGTTTGGCTTTATGTTAATAATTAATTATGACACAAGTAGTGTCTGGTTTTACATTTTGTAAATAGAAGTACGGCAATTTTATAAGGAAAGCGACAAAGAAATAAAGTTGACTTAATTCATAGTTAATCGAAATAAAACTTCATGCTTGAAAATTGCTGCAAAAATTATATACTATTTGCGTAAAAATTTATATATAGTTTTGAAATTATTGTAATAATAACAACTTTGTGCAAGTTTTAAATAATACTTGGCCTCAACAATCAGTTTGGGTGATCTAATCGCGTCCACAATTAAACGAAAACATCATGTATGCAGTATGCATGCAATTTGCTTTCAATGCATTACAATAGATTTATTTTTGCATAAACATTGGTGTATTCTTACGAATTTGCTCTAATAATTGTTTTTGCACTTGTAAGATGATATTTGTAGTTTATATATCAATTTTGGTGCTTTAATTTCTTTAAAGGACTCCGAATTTATCAAAAGAAAAATCTATTGTGCATGGAAATTACTTCAAAAGCAACACTACAACTATTTTTTTCCAAAAAAATGATATAGGCTTTCCAAATTGCTCTAACAATAATTTGTGCTAGTTTTAAATATTATTTGGATCATAACTCACAGTTTTGTACTTTTGTCTATCTAGTCATTTTAAATGCGTTCATAATTAATTAAACTAAAACATATAATATCTTTTGATCACGTAAAAATTGATGTATTCTTTCTAAATCCCTCTAATAATATTTGTGCAAGTGTTAGATAATATTGTACTATAACCATGAAATTCAGTGGTTTAATTAATTGAAATGACTTCATAATTAATCACAAATATTCATTATGCATGCAAATTATTGTAAAAGAATAATAGAATTACTTTTGCGCAAAAATTGATCTAATAATAATTTTGCATTTTTTAGATAATATTTGAAACATAACTGTCAATTTTATTTATGTAATCACTTTAATCATGTCCAAAATTAAACCAAGAAATCTAATATGAATGCAATTTGCTTAATTTAAATTTATTACTATACCTTTTGTTTGCATTAAAAATGATGCATTCTCTCTAATTTGTGTAATTATTAGAAAATATTTGATATATAATTGTAAAATTTGATTGTTTAATCTTTTGAATGATTCCATAATTAATTGATGAAAAACATATACGATGAATGCAAATCGCTCCAAAAACTTTACTACAACTACTTTTACGTAAAACTTGAAAAATGTTTTCGAAATTATCTAATAGCAATTGATATAGATTTTAAATATTATTTGAACAAAAGTTTTCGAGTGGAAGTTTTGAGTGCATGAAACGGATGGTTTTCTTGCATTACGCCCCTTCCGAATTTAATTAGTTGACCTTCCAGTCCTCAAGATCTGGTAGCATGCTAGCACGTTTGATTGATTATGATTATGAATATTATTTGGTGAAATTGTACAACTTCGCAGAATGTGCATCCCATTCCCATACCGTGCAGTGCACGCCTTTAATAAGTTTCGAGGAAATTTCATATACAAACCGGTCCAAAGTGGAATCTGAACGGAAATTTCATATATTTTTTTTATTTTTTTTCTGAAAAAATATAAATAGAAGTATAGTTTGGGAAAAAAAAAATTAAGAGTAGACAAATTTTACACTTTATTAAAGCTTAAGTATATTTTTATAATTTTTTAAAACGACATAAAATAAAAATATATTTGTAAAACTTTTTTTTTTTAAGTGGAGACGGACAGGTGTCGACCTCTAGCTCCAATTGCTCCGCTGACTGCTATTATTACTATTTAGTTACTTACAAAAATTTACGAGGAAAGCCACCTAACTACAAATCTTTGGAATTTTGCACAGGGAGCTTAATTACATGACAACCCCCAACTCCCCAAGACAAGAGAAGACACAGAATAAAAATTGCTAGTTCCTAAAATATAAACACTGCCCTCCCACGTCCCAGTCCCAGTCCCACCACCAATTAAATTAAATATATACCATCTTTTTATCTTTGGTGGTACAGTACTGCTCCTAATTAAACTACCAATACCAGGTTATACCACCACTCTAAAAAGGGCTTCTTAACCTTCTCTACAGGCACTTTATTTTTCATTTTTTTTTTTTCAAGTGCTTCAAATTAATTTCACTGTCAGTGAACCTGACTGAAAGCGGCCACATGGCGTCTCCGGTACTCCTTGTTGTTTGACGATGGTTCGATCACGTCCGGCGCAAACCTCACCTTCTTCTTCATCGATGGCTTCTGATCATAACCTAAATATTTCAGCAGAAAAAAATGCAATAGAATGAGTAACATTGTGTAGTTGGAGGCTCAATGTTTTTATAATTAATTACAAGACATGTTTCAGTTTGATCATACATAAATATCTGCAATTATTTAATTATTACTCATGGTAAAGTTATTTTTGGCAACATATAGTGGTTTAAACATACTTCTCAAACAAGTTTCTTCATTGGTAGGAGAATCCCACAAGAAAAGCCAACCACCAAATTTGATAATTGATCTTCCCCTCTACAACCACCAAATTTAATTTTCAAATTCAAGTTTAAAGATATAAAAAATGCAACGATCCTCTCCATGACGTCATCATCATGTTTCATTTTCATTCCTTTTTGAGTCATGACTCATGATTAATCATGATCTCTCTTTGACAAAAGGACTCCCTTGAATATTAATTAAAATAATGTCAAAAATCTGTACCACCCATTGCAAATCTGATGGTCTAGATCACTTGTCCTCGAACCAACTTTTTTGGTATAAATTATAAATTTAAATTTGATCTGAACCCTTGGATCTAAAATGAACAGTTCGGATCTTACAGAAATTAGATATTTCCAAACAATTAAAGAAGAACCAACCGGACCCCAAAATTAGAAGGGATGCATCTTTCTTTCTAACATGAGAGGGTTCTAAAACAATTATTAAAGAAGTAAAGAACCTTTTTGTTTTCGACTTACCAAAAAAAGTCCAAAATGGCATGGGCTCAAGTTCTTTTGACAATTTGACCGTTTCAACAAAATAAAAAGAAATAAAATATTCAATTTTTAAACTTTGAACAATGGTCATCATTATAGAACATGGAGGATTATTACCGTAAATCAATTCGATCTTCTTCATGTAATCGGTGGCAAGGCGTCGGTGAAGCTGGTGCGCGAGGAAGACGACGCTGCTTGAGACCGCGACAACGGCCATGAAACCGACACAAGTCTCATTCGACATGATTTCTAGCTGAATTGAAGAGGTTTGTTTTGAGTTTGTCGTTGAATTTTGGGTTGGGAATTAGTTGCATGAGAGTTGGTGGGAGCAGGGGAAAGAGAGGGCGAGAAGGCGAGAAGGCGAGAGGGAAAGAGAAGAGAGACCAACGCTGTTTTTAGAAGTAACAGTAGGGATCCGTTTCATTTGAGATTTGACTTTATCTCGAAGGGGAGGAAGCTTTGGATAGAGTCGGTGCACCACTTGTCTTTATTTAAACATTCCATTTTTTTTGTTAAGTTTGGTCTGGTTCTGGAAGGTTGAAATTTGGAACATTTATATGGTAATTTTCTGAAACTGTATGTACATTGTATCTAAATTTATAAGTTTTTCAAAAATAAAGAAAACTGTAAATAAGTACGTCTGTTATAGATGTACTTCGAGATCTGAAAAATTATATTAATAGTTTTTTTTTTCAAGAAAACTACTTTAATAATTAAATAATGCTATATCCGCGTTATATATATTGAATTATAAAAAGATCTTTATTATTTAAATTTTTTTATTGTTAAATAGACAATTTAATAAATAAAGTATGCGACAATTATATCTGAATTTTCTCAATACTTAAATATTGCAAAATTTAAAACTTACAAAGGCATCATTAAATTAATATTTTTTTGTGATGTAATGTCATTGAATGGTATTGTAATTGTTCCAGTGTAGAAAATGACTTCCAAGAGTAAAAACAAGATGACGTCTATCTTGAAAACTTTATATATCTTACGTATTTATTGTTTAACATACACCGCATATTATTTCGACAACTGTTGATCACTACATATTTATTGTTTAACAGACATCGCATATTTGTATATTTCAATTGTTGTTTCTGTGCAAACGAACTTTAGTATCAATTAACTTGTGAAATTATATTTTTGCATAATCCCATTCTATACGGTTCATGATAGTCGTACCTTAAAAACAGTTATTAAAACCGTATTTTCTTAATGAAATCTTCAAACGGTATTGTTAACTATGTTTTTTCTTCGTTTGGTGAACCAAGAGCATTAATGATTGGACGGAGACCAATCTTAGATTTGTCCCCTCTATGTGTGATTAGACATGGTCTTTTACTAACATCATTGTCAAGTTGATAGTGGATCCCACTTTTCATTGACCATAGGAGAATACCGCAATCTGTACAATAGGTTTAGGCAAATTTGTAACCTGCGTGAGACTTCGTTTCGTTGACTACGCTTTGCGAAGGACTTTCCAATCAACTTTGTTTTCACATCGTTGCCCCTCCTAAAAAACTATATTAAGAAAAAGGGCCCAGGAGTTAATAATTCGTTGTAAATTAGTTGAAGGTGTTATCCATATCACTATATCAGAGCTGTCTGGTTATGACCTTGCACCGGATTTATGGGACGTCATTTGATCCATTGTTGACTTGTTGTTGTTAAAGGCACATGGATCAAAATGTGAAAGGCTAATATTTTATCCATAGATACTACAATCACAATGCTTCTAAATTGATTTGGTAACTGGTACCAGTCTATCAGACTCTTATCTTAAATATAAAATACTTCAAGTCATTTAATTTAAAAGAATAACGTGAAGACTAAGTCTTATTTACTAATTAATAAAGTAAGTACACGATCACCATGATATCATCCATTTTTTTTTATAGTCAGTCAAATATGATTTTTTTTTTCCAAGTGAAATGCTTGTAGCCCCATAAAAAGACCATTATTAAGTTATACTACTCTATTCTATTAGTATTATCTATCAAACTGCATTTTTCATTTACAGTTTGATTAAGCGTGCATATACTTATTCTTTAGGTAGGTTTCTATATAAATTAAATGATGATTTCAAGTTAGTTTTGAAATTATGATTGTTGGAACTATAAATATAATTCATGATATTTTGTTTTTGTTTTTCACTAGGTCTGCAGTATCCTGAAATGTCTTCCTAAAAAAACCAGAAAGAAAATATGATTTTCATTCTTAAAAATGTGCAGCGCCTATGCGAATACGACATGACACATGACAAAAAGGCACGGCATACTCCCAACGTGATGTCATGCCATTGTTTCAATTATTTGTACTTGCTGTAAAATTTTGTACTATTAAAATTGGTGGTTATATTAATTAAACTGTATGACATAAATATTATTATTTTTTTGAAGTAAATTAATGAAGGAAAATGATATTATTGAAGTTTAGTATTTATACTGATGAATTAAGTTGCATGATGCAGAAACTGTTCTCTAAAAATAATTAATATTGGTATTGATACTTCTCAATTCGGTGTTTGTATTGTTAAATCTAACATTTATACTAAGTTGTACAACATAGGAATTATTGTTTAAAGTAATTTAAACTGGTGTTATATTCTTGAAACTAGTTTTATTCCAATGGCAACAGCGTCACTAAAACGGTAACAGCGTCAATACTGTAAAATTGACAAAATATATATATATATATATATATATATATATATATATATATTTAAAAGAAAACATATATTCAATCATCCATAGGCAACAAAAAATATTACATTAAAACAATGGCATGACATCCCTATTGTCATCTCCTATGTATTTTTCCTCAACTTGAGAAATATTAATTTAAAATAATAAAGTCATTATTATTTTTAGTTTTTGCAACGACGAGTGCATCTAGAAGGTCACGGTCTTTGGAGAAATGAAGTCGTCTTAACAAGAACAACTTAAATTGACCCAAATGGCAAATATGAAATATATATATATTTATTGAGGTTGTTGCCATTTGCTATTGCCATACCAATTAAATTAAATTGGCGGTTGGCCTGATCGATTTTGTTTTCTTCCTTTGTTGTCTTGGCTTCTGTCGGAGAAAAAAAACATGTAGAATTAAGGATAGACAAGGTTTCCATGTGCATGTGCATGTGCAGGGTATTAGGCTTAGCCGCTTAGGCATAACTGCATAAGAAAGTTATTGCTCTTGTCAAAGTTACAATTAATTAATTGTATCCGGTCCGTTTTCTTGAAGCCCGTCGTTTTTATTCCTGATGAAATATCAAAATCGGGTCGGTGGAGCCCCATGGACGACAAACTAGTCTTAATCTAATCTGAGCCGGGCTAAAGTTGCCACCAGTTTCGCCCCCAATTAGGAAAGAATACAATTTCCAAGTCCATTAATTGATTTAATTTAATTTAAAAATTATGAAAACTTTCATTTAATTAGTTAGATTGGAGAAGATCTGAAACGAGTTCAATATATATTCCTATTGTAGAAATAGATATTCTCCGAGCCTACGTTAGTTGTACTCCAAAAAATGAAAATCGAAAGGTATCCATTCCCTAAATCCCGCCAAAAAAAAAACTTATCTTCGTAATTTCCATGTCCTTATTCCCCAAAACTATCCCGCAAGTAACTCCCAACGCTCCAACTTCTCCCCATGTTTTGGAAACAATCCTGATGCTCTCCAGTGGTATCTGTACAGGACCATTCAGCTATCCGTTCTTCAGCCTTTTTGTTAAATTGAGTAAATATATATATATATATATATATTTTTTTTTAAATTTATCGAAGCTGTCAAGTTTTAACTTTGTCTTATTAGAATTCCTAGATGCAACTAGCTAAATTCTTTCCAGAATTAGGAACTATTGAATAAATTCATTTGACCAGTATTGTAAAAAATGGTTATTTAGTCCAATTAATCGGTCAATTAGTCAATAGTGGCAATTAAATCGTCACATACAAACTTGTTGGAAGAATGTTTGTAAATGAGATCAACTAATTGGCCGGTTTATCTGATTTATCACCTGTTTTCATTGTTAAATGGTTATGTTTTATGCTTTTACGACCGACTAGTTGTCCATTTTTCGTTTATCCATTAGTCTGTCATTTTTATTATTTTTTCTTTATTTATTTATCATATGCACTATATTTTGTCTTGTTTTACTTGGATCTTTTCTAAATGACAATTTTGTAAAAAACTTTATTAATTAACAATGAATCTAAGTTAGAATGAGTTTATTTAATAATTCTACTAAGTTAAATTAATCATTTTTAATATATTATTAGTATATGTGCGTAATTTTAGTGAAATTGTAAAATTATCCGTAAAATTTCAATTAATTGGTCATGTACCAATTAATTACTCAGCGGTACTCCAACAGTCCGACAAAAGCATAACGTCATTTGTAACATTGGTTCAGATCTTAAAGAGAGAGAGAAGTTCACAGTACGAGCCGCTATGTAAAATCCATGTCACTATAGACTCACATTTATGCATCTATTAGATATGAAATTTTAGGACAGAATTTCTAACTATATCAATAAAATTTTAATAGAACTAAAAAAAAAATATTTGAAGATGATTTCAAATAAGCACTACAAAATTAGAAATTTTCTGTTTAAAAATAATTTTTTGAAAGGCAATCTTAATGAATCAACTAATTAAAGCGATGAAATGAATATGATGTTTAATTCTCACGAGTACGGTTAAGGATTTACTCAATATTTACTACGTAAATATTGTTTTTAAAACTTTGTTTTTGTTTTGCTTCATGAATCAGATGTGAAAGTTTCTAATATATTCCGAGAATAACGTAAATAGTTTTTTTCTTTAAACAAAAGAAAAATAAAATTATGATGGATAATGAAAATCAGTATTTAATCTTGCGACAGAGGTAATGTTTTTCTTTGTGTAAAAAAATCAAATGTTTAAAATTTGAATAAAAATGCTTTAATATTACAGTATGATAATTTCAACATCAAAATTCGCACAATTTGAGAGCGTCCCGGCGTCACCTCTGCTACATTTTAAAACACAGAGAACTGTTCAAATTTGTGACTGGAGAAGATGTAAGCACGAGACACGTGTCGATCCCAAAATTTCAAACGTAGTATTCTTTATTTCCCGCCCCCGCACAAAATTTTGGAAGCCGCCTTCTCTGAATTCGCATCCTCTGAGATATCTCAACTTTTGCGTGTTTTGTAGGGAAAAAATCAACTGTTCAAATACGTTCTACACGAATCTTAAAGTAAAAATAATAGGCCCCACTGCGCTACCTCCGAATAGGCACAGGACACGTAGGTCACGCAAAAATAGAGGTATCTCAGAGGATACGCGCTCCTTCTTTCTGACCACAACAGCTCGTTTACACGTGTCAGTAGGCTAGTTATAGGTTTCTTTCCTGTCTCCTCAAGGACCTTTCACCTTCGTCATAACGTTACCTACTGGTAATTATAACTCACAATCTCACCACGCATTCCTATTCGTGCCCAAAGAAAACTAAAACTCTCTATAGTCAAAATTAAAATAAAAAAGGTATAGATATATACTGAGCTCAGATCCAGGGAAGTAACTCAATTTTTGGGTTTTCCGATTTGAATCCGTGATAATCTATCTGAAATGGAGTGCACACATCTCGAGAGATGAATTCGAATCGCGAAGCAATCTCAAGCGACAAATTTGAATCGAACGGTCTCGATCAAAAAACCCAAAGATTGAGTTACTTTAGGAGATCCAGACCCATATATACGAGTTTGGGTCCTTGGGAGCATGGGATTCATAATTTTAGTCACTTGATCAAGAAAATAGCGAATTAATTTTAAATAGTTAAATTAGTTCAAAATTATTAATTAGTTGAGTACTAAATAAAAAAAATGCTTTCATCTCTAGTTTTTAATATTTTAACTTCTAAATCTAATTATTAATCATAATTAAAAAATATATTATAATTTTAACTATAAATTTAACTCAAATTACAAATTATAATTTAAGAGGAGCCAAATAAAATTTTGAAAAAGACAGTTAGCCTGAACCTATAAATTTTCATAAAAATTCAAAATTCAGAGGTTCGCACCTGTTTGGAAAGAGATATTATCATTAAAATTCTCTATAGGAATGAATAATTAAAATAGATATGGATATTTTATCACTAAAATTAAGATGTATTATATGTGCGAAAGGACGGTCATTGTTTAAATTCTAAATGTTAATTTTACGTGATTGAAAATGGCAATAACTAATTATTTATACAAATGCTTGATTTGTAATTTTGTAGAATTTTTTAATATAAAAAGGTCTACCTATTAATTTGGAAAGCTGATATGACTTATGAGTACCCGCGCTACAGTACCCGCACCTTAACTACCATAATTGTTTGTGGGGACCAAACTGCCATAACTGCACTTCAGATCTGTAACTTTTTTTTAATATTAATAGTCAAATTTTAAAGTATGTAGTTCAAACAACACAAGTATTTATATCTATATAGTAAACAATGTAAATGATAGATTAATTGTTTTTAAATAATCGTACCCGCACTTTTTTAAAAAATTTATGATGTCGTACCCGCACCTAAATTGCCATAATTACTTGTGGGAACCGCAACTGTTCCAGATCTGTAACTTTATTTTAAAATATTAATAGTCAAATCTTGAAGTATATAGTTCAAAGAACACAAGTATTTATATCTATATAGTAAACAATGTAAATGATAAATTAATTATTTTTAAATAATCATACCCGCAACTTTTTTTGAAATTTCTGATGTCGTACCTGCACCTAAACTGTCATAATTGTTTATGGGGACCGCAATCGTTCCAGATCTATAACTTTTTTTTAATATTAATAGTCAAATCTTGAAGTATATAGTTCAAAGAACACAAATATTTATATCTATATAGTAAACAATGTTGTAATTTTTACATAATTGCTTGTGGGGACCTAAACTGCCATAAAGTTGTAATTAGATCCCTCCTCTTTTTGCATATGACACTGAAAGTATTAATATCTAAGTATTGAAAATATTTATATCTATGCACTGAAGTATTTATTTTTATGAGGTCAACTATTTTTCTTAGAGAAATATTGATGCGGAATTAGTGCCGAGGCTTTTAAAGGGTGCTACTGGAATTTTAGAATAATAATTAGTTGAGATTATATAATATCTTTTAAGAATAATAATTAGTGGACACAATATAATTAGTGGAGACCATAATACATTATTCCTCTAAATGCGGGTACTGTGCGGCACTGTAGCATAAGTAATGTGCGGGTACTGTAGCGCGGGTACATAAATGATTATTCTTAATTATAAATGCAATTTTTCTTTGATATAAAAAGGTCTACACTCTACAGTGTAATTATGTTTCAGAATTTTGAAAAGTTTCTAACATTTGTTAAACAAAAGTTTGAAACTAAGAAGTTCATGAAAATGTTGTTGGATAAATCAAGGTATTTGGTGAGCTTAACTCCAAGATCTATTAAATTAGCTTCAAACGACAAATCTAAACCGTTGAAACCGATTTACTTCACGAGTGATGAATTTACATTTAAAGTTTTTAGAGTTTCAAATTAATTTTGTATAAAGTCAAGTGGTCAAAAAGTGTTAAAAAAATGAATGCATTAAAATTAATTTATAAACATTTTAATTTTGACCGCTTGACTTTATACTAAAATAATTCGAAAATTTAAAATCTTTGTGTGTAAATTAATCACTCATGAAGTAGATGGATTTCAACGGCTTAGATTTGTTGTTTGAAACCGATATAATATATTTTGAAGTTAAGCTCACTAAACACCTTGGTGAGCTTAAGAACACTCTAGTTTTACATATATATTTGGCATTGTTTGTAAATAATTCATATCATGAGGTACAAATAGTTAACTTATTAGCAAAACTAGCATAATACATATGCGTTGTTACGGGTAACAATACATTCAAATTTTTTTTTTAATACAACCCCGTAAGCATGGTAACATTCAATTTGTGAAAACAGTGCATCGAATTTAAATAATTCCATGTATGAAAATGATAGATTGTGGAATGCAATAGAATGATAGGTTCATTGAAGCGAAGAAGAATATAAGTAAAAGATCTATATTTGAACAAAATAATTCATGGTTTTCGTCGCTGAAGAAAGAAAAAGATTAATATATTATTGATGCTCGTGCATTAATAGCCGAGCGTTAGTATTTATTTAGTAATTTCATGAATCTTGAGGGAGCATGTTGTAATTTGGCTAAGGCGAGTGAGCAGAACCCGAGCGGTTGATAAATAAGCAAGCAAACGAATCTCTGACTTGGTTTCGCTCTTATCCACCAACAACAAATGAACAAAGAGTATTAAAGAGGAGGTAGAATTACAAGAGGGAGGTGAATAGGTGATACAAATACAATACAATACAATACAAATTAACAATGGTTGTGATTGTGAGAGTTGTGTATGGAGTGGTGTTTCTCTCCGTCTCCTGCGCCTGTTTTATGCTGCTTCATCTTCTTCTCAGCCCTCTTTTCTAGTTCACCTTTCAATTACACCAATTCAATATTCATCGCCGACGTCGCTGAGCTACACAATTAATGTAGCAGACCTGTCGCCAATCTCTCACACACCGAAGAGACTTTTTTTGTGCTTCTCCAATCTCGAGTTCTCGACTCGACACTGTGATGTGATGTGAGGTTGACACTATTATATATATGTTAGGTTTCCGAGTATGTTTTTGTTTTGGGAATTTTATTTTTATTTTTGACTACTTAGTTGTATCGAATGCTTGAGGGATACATTACATTAGGGAACTTCTGTAATATACGTGTAATAGAAAAACAAGTCGACTCATTTCAAAATGGGTCCATAGCTCAGTGGTAGAGCAATTGACTGCAGATCAATAGGTCACCGGTTCGAACCCGGTTGGGCCCTTTTTTGGTTTTTTTTTTTTCATTTGTAGAGAATATCTGGTTAAATTAAGCTGATGCCGAACCTTCGATCAAAATCAGAGAACCTGCTGTGATTTATAATGAAATTTGCCGCCCCCACATACGTCCAAGTAAAAGAGGAAAAAACATACTTAGTCTTCCTTCTCTCATCTCTTAGTCAAATACTATTAGAAATTTAACAGACGCCTCCATTTAAAATAAAACGATAAAATTATCAATTCAATTTTTAAATTAACTAAATAAAAGGTTAAGGAAATAAAATAAAATTTTAAGTTTTTATTGATATATTTGGATATTATGATGTTTTTATGGTGATATTGACTATTTTAAAATTTTAGATTGATACACTAGAAATTCTCCCTATGCAACTAATTCAGAGGTGATTTATGTTCCATCTATAATTTAGGTTCCTCTATAAATTTAGTATTAAAATAAGTTTCTAATTTCTTTGTTCTTTTCTATTTATGGATTACAGTTACATTAATCATTTATCGAATTATCGACATCAAGGCTAAAAGTTAAAATTAATTAGAAAAATCAATGGAAATTTAAGCCCAATTGGTTTAGTTAACTTGAAGATAATTAAGGTTAGACCCGCTGATAAAAAAAAAGTTTGTTTAAGAAAAGAAGTGAGCAGGGAGGACTTGTACAATCAGTATACAAGCTACACAGTCACACAACTCGCGTTTAATTCGTGAATTATTTACGTTTTATTTGTTTTTTGACGTTTTCGAACCGAACTCCAAATAAAACAGAAAAAAAACGTATAATACGTTTTATTCATGAGAAAAATGCGAACAAAAAAATTATTATTTTTTCAGAAAAAATTTTTGGGGGGCTTTTTTGGGATTCTTTTTTTCTTTTCTTTTTATTGTACCAAATCACGAATTTTTAACACCGCCGATCCGAACCTAAACTATTTGTTTGTCTATAGCACAGTGATAGAGGTGTAGGAGAAAGTATCCATTGCTTCAAATGTAGAGGGAGGTTTAACTGGTAAAGGCTCAGCGAAGGCCCTTATGTTCCGCCCACAAATGAATATGACTGAGTTACAAGCGCTTCAGACAGTAAAAATGTAAATGACATTACTGTTAAATCTTTATTATTATTTCATGCAATTTGGCGGGTCAAGGATAAAAGATCAGAAAAGTTCAATTACCAGTTTACTATACAAAACAAAGATATTCTTGTGGTTGAATATTGAGCACTCACCCGGAGACGAACACACACCTTTTCTTTCGTTGTCACAATGTTAACAATGTGTTAAACTAGGAAAATTTTGCAATGACAACGCATACTGATAATGTGCAGAAATCAGGAAAATAGGTAGCTCGGTTTAGGAAAAAAGAATCATATGAAACACATTTAGCACATGCCAACTGAGAGAGTTCCAATTTTTTCATGCAGTAATGGCATTTAGACATCATTATTAAATTTATTGTTCAGCAAGGGCAGATTTGGTCAGTAAAGCGAAGGATTCTTTTTCGGTTTTATGAACATGCAAATATGATTTAGTTGAACTCAACTTCGTTCGGTTAAGAATGTAGTAAAATCAACTAAATGACAACATCATGATGCTCTCAGTGTTACATCAAAATGCATTTGCCACATACTGCAGCTATCCGAGTTCTTTCAAATAAAAAGTTGAAGCTCAACTACCGCCACAAAATAACAAATTTGGTAACAGAATTTACAAAACATACTGATTCAAGAGCAACAAACATAGCTATCTTGCTCTCAAAAATGAAAAATCAATACAAATGACAGCATCATGAACAAAGTACTATTTCTAACCTTAGCTAAGAAATGTACAACCGAGTTGCTCAGTCTTGGTACCGAGGAAAAATCTTATTAAATTGCTAATATTGCAATCAGCTTCAGTCGCAAAATTCTAGTAGGCTTCATGGTATATTCGGCCACTTGGTACCACATTTCAGAATACAGGGACTTCGGGCTTTGGGCCTTCAATGTGACAGGTATACTATTGCATGGCTGTTGTTGACCCACTGTTGAAAGCAACTTTTTCTATATGAACTGATATTTACATCTGACAAATAAAATGAACAGTGCAAGATAAGTTACTGCTGCCTTAAGTTCTTTAATTTTCTACTTCTTTGTATTTAACTTAACCATTCTTGTTAGGCTGTCAAGTAAATAATACCAACACCTACTTATTAGTATTGCGAAATGCTATTTTTGAACTGTACCAATCATTGGGATACAAAGTGTACCTACCTAAATTCACGGCCTTCATCCAAGCTTGAGAGCCTCTCTGAGACCAAAGCTGTAGTTCTTAACACCCTTCTTGTTGCCAATAGCTGTATTCCCTTTGTGCATCATTGACACAAATTCACTATAGTCTATCCTTCCATCCTAAATAAATAAATAAAGAGTGGCTGTTACACGATGGGATAGGACAAAATGATTAATATTTCACACAAATATGAAATAGTAAGATTTATGGGTACACAGGCAAAATCCCACAAAAATGTTATATAAAGATAAAAACTGGCATCTTACATTATCTTGGTCAATTTCCCGAATGGTCTCCTCGAGACGAGCATCATTTATCCCAAAATCCTCGCACGCTTTTTGAAGCTCATCCAGAGTAATATACCCGCTCCCGTCTTTATCAAAGTATGAGAAAGCTGCAAAGAGGTTGTCTTCCCTCTCTATTTTGTTGAAGTTTATTGTCGCTGCTAAAAACTCGGAGTAGTCTATTGCGCCACTGTTGTCTATATCTGCCTAATAATATTAAAGTTGAAATAAAAAAAAAATTATAACTTGTGCAAGGCTGAAAAGATCAAAATCCTCAAATTCCTCAAATAGTAACATACCAAAGGCCAAATATGAAGGTATAATATTTCACACTTACTGCTTCCATAAGAGCTGCAATTTCAGATTCTTTGAGATTTGCACCGACACGTTCCAATCCGGCCTTCAATTCCTCGAATGTGATCTGGCCACTATTGTCAGTGTCTATCATCTTGAACATTTCCTTCAAACCCGCCAACTCTTCCTCTGACAAGCTCTCCGCAATTACCTGCAATTATACAGTTTCTCAGTTTTAATGGCAATGATCTGCAATTATAAAGTTTCAACCTAAATTTTAAGATAAGTGTTACCAAGCATAACAAAAGGAGCATAGGGATATAACTAAGAAAAAAAATAACTTACTCTAAGTGCCATTTTCTTGAGCTTATTCATAGCTGAGAATTGTTTAAGCCGAGTTAGAACAGCTGAATCCAGAGGTTTATCAGGTGCTACTCCATCTATTCTCATCCAAGGATGACCTGTGCCATACACAGACATTTCATGAGCACTAACTACATAAAGAAAAGCTAGTGCCACCAATACTAAGTAAAAAAGAACTGACATAGAACTTCATGGGCGGTTAAGCGCTTTTTGGGCTCTCTGACAAGCATCTTTCTGATGAGATCTTTTGCATCGTCAGTAATGGCAGGCCACGGATCTGACGAGAAATCAAGCTGGCCCTTCAATACTTGCTCAAATATCCCCTGCTCACTTTCTGCATTTGCACATTGAAAAGAATAAATCATATAACAACAACAAATATTGAATAATACGTGACAACCAATAATAGTAGTATTAATAATACTGCTAAAGTAGAAGGCAATCAGTATAAACATGTAATTCGGCACATATCTACTATTGTATAAGAACATTTTTCATTTTAACAAAATTTCAGGATAATGCAACATATAGGTAAACTAAGCAAGTAAAAAGTCATTGTTAAGAAACAAGTATAAACTACATGAAAATAAATGTACCAACCATCCCAAAAAGGTGGTACACCGCTTAATAATATATAAATTATTACACCAGCACTCCATACATCTGCCTCAGGGCCATAATGTTTCAATAATACTTCTGGTGACACGTAATATGGGCTTCCGACAACATCAGTCAGTACTTCACCTAAAAATTAAAAGAGATAAGTTCTCAGCAAAATAATACATTTGCATGAATGGCAGTTTAGCACATTGTTTCTTAACCTTTGATACAGAAGTCAAGATCGAGAACGAGAGAAAGAGAAAGAAGAAAAATAGGAACCAATCCAGTTGAATTTGTACCATTCAAAATTTGAAAGAGATCTCATTTCAAAAGTCAAAAACTCAAGCTGGCTAAATCTGTCTATCACAACCATGGTTCAGCTAAATACTATTGATTACAACAGAACACAGCTAAATACTATTGATTAAAACTAATCCAGTTAATCTGGGTAACCCATGTTTCGTCTTTGTTATTTGAACCAAAAGTTATAAAAGTTACTATATGGTGTAAACCCTTAATATGGAGATGCATTTGACAACCAACATCAAGACTTATAATGATTGAAAAATTAGAAAAGGGTGGAGCCAGACTTTCAAACTATGGGGATCAATCATATAAAGTTTTCATGTTGAGAATGGGGTTCAATTTACGGTATCCATGACATTTTACTCTAAATTACATAGAAAATCATACATATACAAAAGTCATAATAAAATGGGGATCAGTTGACCCCCATTTGTTGTACTTAACTCCGCCTCTGCTGTAGATACTTTTTTCCATCACATAGATAGGTCAATTATACCAGCTTTTGGTCGACAACCAAACAATATTCAAATTGCACCAACTTGTTTGGGACTTAAGGCTTGGTTGTTGTTGTTATTGTTGTTGTTGTGCATTGATGAATACATACTTTCACCTAGTAGAAACCACGAATCTCAATCTAAAGTAATTTATGCTGCATGTGTCAAAGAGCAACTAAAAAACATCAGTTACCTGGCTTAAAAAAAATTGACAGCCCAAAATCTATCGTCTTAAGAGCTGAATTCTCATCCTGATTAACAAACAAAAAGTTCTCTGGCTTCAAATCTCTGTGCATCACTCCGAGTGAATGACATGCCTCAATAACACTGACAATAACCCTTGCCAGCTCAGCAGCCGCCTTC
The DNA here is from genome assembly GCF_964058835.1 of Carex rostrata. NCBI lineage: Eukaryota > Viridiplantae > Streptophyta > Magnoliopsida > Poales > Cyperaceae > Carex > Carex rostrata. The sequence goes on from NC_135937.1 coordinate 8,703,156, forward strand.
TCTGAGTAATGTCCCTTCTGAATTATCCTATCAAACAATTCACCGCCGGCACAGAGCTCCATGACCAAATGCACAGCCACGGCATCTTCAAACGCACCAACAATAGAAATAACATTCGGGTGGCCAGCTAAATGGTGCATGATTCGTATCTCCCGTCTGACGTCTTCAACATCCTCGTCCGACGTGAGTTTCCTCTTTGCAATTGACTTGCATGCAAATTCCTTCCCTGTAGATTTCTCGACACACAAGTAGGTGGTGCCAAACTGTCCCTGGCCAAGTTTCCGGCCAATGCTGTACAAGTCCTTTAATTTCTCTGTTTTTCTCCCTAACACAGTGTCAACCATTAACCCGGCACTTGCAACCCGTTTGATTTGGGGCGGGGACTTGTTTTGCGGGTTGCGGTTAGATTCAGCCGGGGTCGGAATGGATTCAGGGTTGCATTTAGGAGAGTTGGAATGCTCGGAAGGAGGGATTGTGATTGGATTTGGGGCCTGAGAAGGTGAGGGAGAAGAGGTGGAAGGAGATGGGTCAGACGGGTTGGAGCTGCTACTGGGTAATTCACGCGACCGGGTGGTAACAAAACGCGAAAAATCGAAGAAACCAAATCCAAATCCAATGGTGCCCGGTGGGCCACCACAGGTGTTGCCCATGGAGAATCAATACAACTTCTCCTTTGAATCAGGATCGACCGATAGAGAAATTAGTGGTTCGCATCTTCTCCCGGGTCAAATCAGGTACGGCGCCTATCAGAATTATAGATGGCGCCTAATTGGGGAAGATTTGAGCTTGGATCAAGTTGAAGCTGGTTAACTTCTCCGAGTCGGCGGAGGAGGATTCTCCGATGGATCTCTCCGGCGGGGGAAGAGGCGGAGAGAGAAAGAGAGAATTTTACTATTTTAGAGGAGACAGTAAACTGAATTTGAGAATTACCGCGAAAAAAAGTGCGAGGGAGGGAGAGGATCTGGGAAAGTAATTACGGGGAACTGGAGGAGATGAGCAAAAAGGGGTTGTATCCAGCTAAGACATACTTGTTTCTGAACATGAACAAGGCAATAGGAATACATTTCACCTAAAGTAACTCAAATTTTAATTTTACATCCGAAACGTCAGATCTGTTTTGGCACGAATATTAAAGGATCTTTTCATTCCATTTCGTTCCGGTTTGGCTCGGATTCTGATCAGACGGTCCTTATGTGAGCACAAATTTTGAGATACTTAAGAGGATCTGGACAACATTAATCGGGGATCATTTGCTGCAATGAGTAACCTCAATACCTCATCTTCCATTGATCTTTTTCTAATGTTAACCTGACCGGCTTGCCGATTAAACCGGAACCGGACTCTGTCCGATTTGGTTCATTAAAATAGGACCGGATGCGCGTTTCAAATAAAAAGACCCAGTCAATCCGGACGACTTTATTCGAAAAAAAACAAAAAAAAAAGGAGAGAAAGTCATAAACAGCAGATCATAAATAATAAATAATGTCTAATTAGTAATTTTAGCATTTATTTTTCTTCAGACACTTTTATATTTGCAGTAACTTAACAATTTTAAAGCAAATTGAGAGCAATAAATTATATAGAATCTGTAATTACGACTTTTTCTTTTTCTTTTTTATTAACGGATTATGTACATTTCAACCTCTTTTAAATGTTAGAAACGAAAGTATGCTGAAATTTTTATTAATATTCAAAAAAATATATTAAATTTCAAGATCTACATCCTAGATAGTGGTGTTCATCGGTTCGATCCGAACTAGGCAGACCAAAGTTATAATTAGGTTTCAAAAATAGAACCAAACCGAACTAATTTAGCATTGCAACCGAACCAAAGTTTTATTTTGATTTGTTCGGTTCAAACCAAAATATATTAATTTTTTATTTAAAGCAATTGATTTATAATAAACCGAAGTATATTAAGAAATAAATCGGAGTATTAAGAAATAAATCGGGATATTAAGAAATAAACTGGAGTATTTAAGGCAATTGATTAAGAAATAAATCGGGATATTAAGAAATAAACTAGGGCGGTCCAGACCAAATTCATAATATATAAAAGTTCAGTCGGTTCGGTTATTTTGATTTTGAATTTTTTCAAACCAAACCGAACCGAACCGAAGTTATAATTCAGTTTTAAAAAAACAAAGCAAACCATTAAACCGAAAAAACTGAACCGTTTGGTCCAAACTAATTTGGTTTGGTTCAAAACCGACTAAACCTAACCCAATGAACACCCGTAACCCCAAGCTGAGAAATTTCGAAATCTGTCCAAACTACAAATTTAAAACCGCAATTTTCTTTTGGGGTTTTCAACTTTTAATTCCAAAAACGCAATTATTTTTGGCATTTTTAAGTTTTTCATATTATTTTTAATTAAACACAAATGTTTATAATTTATTTATTTTTTGTATTGAAATATTAGAAATATTTTATATATTTCTTTGAAAATAGATGGAATACTATATAATTTGATTTATTAGAAAGACTGCTACAAATAACCCGGATTAACATTTTTCAGGCCGAATTTTTTGCGGCTATAAGAAAAATTAAAATATTTCTGTGTGTTATTGAAAAAAAAAATATTTTGAATCTGAGTTATTGATCCCGATAAAAACTCACTTCTAAGTAAATACATAAAATATTTGAATTCTTCTATTTTCCAAAAAACAAAAAGGAATTGTAAAAAAAGAATTTCAATGAGACGAAAATAACAAAAAAGAATTGTAAAAAAAGAATTTCAATGAGAATTTTTGTGAGAGATTTGTCAGACAATTCTTTTGTTTTTTCAAAAATAGAAGAATCACAATATTTTTTTTTATTTATCTATAAATGACTTTTGAACTGGAATTAATAACTTAGATTCAAAACATTTTTAAATTTTTTTCAATAACACAACTCAATATTTTAATTTTTTTTACAACTGCAAAAAATCTAACCTGGAAAATGTTAATCCGGATTATTTGTGGCAGTCTTTCTAATAAATCAAATTATATAGTATTCCATCTATTTTCAAAGAAATATATAAAATATTTCTAATATTTCAATAAAAAAATAAAAAAATTATAAGCATTTTTGTTTAATTAAAAAATAATATAAAAAAACTTAAAACCGTCAATTATTAAAAATAATTGCGGTTTTGGAATTCAAAGTTTAAAACCACAGATTTTTTTTTTTGCAGTTCTAGAATTTGAAAACTGCAAAAAAAAAATTGTGGTTTTAAATTGAATTTTCGTAAAAAAAAATTGCCGAGCAGATTTCGAAATTTCACAACATGGTGTGTAGTTTTTGAAATTTAATAAACTTTTTTAAATATTAATAAAAATTTCGGGTATGTGTCAGTCACTACACTATAATTATGATTTAATTAATATTTTTGATTTACTTCGTCTATATTATGTGTGGCCTTGAAATTTCATGGTTCATCTTCTTTGTGGTTCACAAGATGCGTCACCCTCACCCGCGTGATTTTACGGTACCTAGCTTTCTCTTTTTATTTCTCCCTGAAGCCGACCTTCTTTTTCAACAAATATCCTTTTATGACCTTTTGTCTTTTTTATTGACAAAATTCTAAAATTGTATTCTTCTTTTCTTACTAATTTGAGAGACTAGTATTTTGTATAAATTTTTAATCTGAGATCTTTTTTTTTCAAGATCAATTGTTGTCCATTTGATTGGCTCAAGAGACAATAGATTAAAAAAGAATATCAGAGTTTGGAACATGTGATTAAAAATGATATTATGTACATGAGATAGAGACCACTAGATTAAAATTTTAAAATCATGGAAGTGTCTGGCCACTCTTTGAATAGTTTTAGATCGTCCTGCTATTAATTAACTAAAAGGGAAAAAAAGAATTAGAAGGAAAAATCTTAAACAAAACCAATAAGTGCGTCTCCAAAATTAAACGAGGCAATTGAACATTCTCGGTGAATATTTTAGCGGAATTGAGGAAGCTAAGGGGTAGATCTAATATCATCAGATCATCAGTTTCTGATTTCATAAATATTTTAGTCATTTAGTTAGATAATATGTAACCAACTTGAATACTTGATAGAATTGATTTTGAGCATTATTTTTCCTCAATCTATGTCTTTGTCAAATATTGCGGTTTTACTAAATTGTCCATTAGCCCTTTTGACCTTTTTTTTTAATTGTATGTTATTTTTTTCATATTTCTAGTCTAGCAGCTACCATTATTAGATTATTATTAACCCATTGACTTCCTTCTTCTCCAATTGATATTTTTTCTTAAAATTTCTGCTAAATTTGGATTATAAATCTTTACACATAAACTTCTGCTTGCCATAATATATATGTTCAATGTTCGTCAAATTCTTTCCTCTAAAGAGAAAGATGACACGTGTCTTTACTTGTCAGATAATAATTAGCCCCAAGATGAGAATTTTTTATCCAGTGACAAAATATAATTTTTTCTATATAAAAAAATTACAGGTTCGAAATGACATTTTTTTTATAAATATTAAAAGATGTTAGATGACTTTCAGTCACTAATTTAAAAAATAATAATTAGGATGACAGTATTTCAACATAATTTAATGAAGTCTTCAGTTATATTAATTAAAGGGAAAATTGTGCCAATGCCACTCCAAAACCTTCAATTTTGAAAATTGCCACTCTAAAGTTTGAAATTATGCCAATGCCACTCTAAACTTGTTTAATTTCTAATTTTGTCCCAAATACTGTATTACTCTATTAAAAAAATTTAATAATAATAATGACAAGAATACCCTTCTCAGAAATCAGAACCCAGCCCCTCTGTCAATCTCATGCTTCTCTCTCTCAATCTCCCGTGCTTTTCTCTCTCAGCCCTTCCTCAGAAATCGCGACCCTAGCTTCAATCTCTGGTGCCTCTCTCTCTCAATCTCCTGTGCATCATGTCTTCCATGCGATTTCCCCCATTCAAAGCTAATTTTGGAATTTGACGAGCTCTAAAGTAATCACTGCTTTCTTCACTTTGGTGTTTACTCAAGAATCCCTTCGTGCCTATCTCCTCTCTCTGTCTCTCTGGCGACCTGATCACACTCCATCGATTTTGAGGTAAAGATTTAATTACTAATTTTGGATAACACTGTCAGGTACTTCGTGTTACTGGTACCAAATTTCCCCGTTTGGTTCTTGTTCATACATTGTCAACCAGCTTGTGTGATTGTTAAATTTAGATCACAACTGAGCAAGCTAATTCAAGCACTAGTGCAGGCCTGCTTCAAAGCGCTAAACAAGCTTGATTTGAGCAAGGCAAACGATTAGAGAATGTTAAATGTTAGAAATGATTGAACAAAGTAGAATATGAGGCTCATTCTGTTTTTTGGTAGACTTGATATATCTTTGCCTTTTGCTATTGATATATCTTTGAACAAGCTTGTTTTTTGCTATTGATATATCTTTGCCTTTTGCTATTATCTTTAAATGTATCACGCAAAATTTCCTCTAAAAGAGTAATTTTGGAGAAGAGAGCTTAAACTGGCTGGCACAGTGTAAGGACCAGATTTGGTCTTAGAGCTGGGATGAAGAAACAAAAACACACAAGACCCGGAGATGGATGACACGAGTTGAATAGAGTTCGAGTTTTATAAGTTGTTATCATGTAATTAGTAACAAACTCAAGAATTGAATAGCTCTCGAATTGCTTTCAGTTTTATTCAGTTTATTCAAACTTTTGGGTATCTTTAAATTTTTTGTTGTTAAATGGATTGACATGAAAAAGTTACGTGGTCTCCAGTATTTTGTAGTGGAATTGGTTGTAGGCTGAAACAACAATATATACCTTGTTTAATTTCAGTTTAATATTAGTTGGTTGATATATATTCCTTGTTTAATTTGTTGTCATATGGATTCATATACCTTGTTTAATTTCAGTTTTAGTTTTATTCAGGTTACTGTAATTTTTTATTGTCACTGTTTAATTTCAGTTTTAGTTTTATTCAGGTTACTGTAACTTTTTTATTGTCATTGTTTAATTTCAGTTTTAGTTTTATTCAATTTACACGCAGCTGACCCTATGTAATGGCATTGCATAAGCCATGTGGAAAATTTACCAGTATCTGTTATTTCTCATGTTTTAGTACTGTTACTAGCTTTATTTATTTTTGGTATTTTCAATTCCTGAACTATGTTTAGTTGTAGCTTAAATTTATGTACTTAACTCTATGTTTGAATAGTAATACAACTCCATCATAATAAAAAATAACAACATCTAGTGCAAAACCTCAAAAGAAATCATTAATTACTTTCACTATTTTTCAGTTTTGCCCCTAGTGCAAAACCTAAAAAATAAACACCAGAACCTTAATGCCATGATATAAAGGGATTATTTCGATTTCAAACTCTTCATTCAATTGTTATGCTTACAAAAGATAAGAATCTCAACATAACTAAAAAAAATTTACAATTAAAAAAGCCCCGATTTACTAGTTTCCACCCACAACACTACAAATTCTGAATTTGTTACTAATTACATGATAAGAAATTAAAAAAAAAAAAAAAAAAAAAAACTAGAACTCTATTCAGCTCATGCTATCGGTTTCTGTAACTTATGTGCTTTGTTTCTTCATCGCAGCTCTAAGACTAACTCTGCTCCTCTCACTGTGCCAGTCAGTTTAAGTCCTATTGTCCAAAATTACTCTGTTAGAACTTTTGCCTGATACATTTAAAGATGAAGGACTAACGACAATTTGTTGTGGATTAATGCCTACACCATATATAATACAAAACATATTTGCTAATTTCTACACCTGTTGTGTATCTTTGTATCACAATGATTATTAATTCTTTTCTTGAACATTTACTTGTGCCCTAAATGTTCAATTCCTTCATCCTCTGACAATTCATTGATTTATAAAAAATATTTACAAAATTCACCTCCTTATGTACAATTACTAATACAGTCAATTAGAAGTTGTCGTATTTTCCTTTCTGACTCCTTATGCTGACTGGTATCAGCAGCTTCAAATTCGCCAAAATGACATGATTTGTAAAGGATTTGAGTTGAACGTCATATTTTAGAACACATATGGGCTGTTCAAGAAAAGTGAAATTGAGAAGGCAGAGATTTTCTACATGACATGATTTCTAAAGTCTCTTCGGCAGGTGAAATTGAGAAGGCAAAGATTTTCTACATGACATGATTTCTAACGGTCATCAATAGGTGTAATTAAGGAGACAATGGATTTTCTACATGACATGATTTCTAAAGGGCATTCGGCAGGTGAAGTTTAAAAGGCAACGGATATTCTACATGACATGATTTCTAAAGGGCTGTAATGTGATGTCGTGACCATAGCACCCTTACACATTTATCAAGTTCATTTGCATCTTATTACTAATGGGTATTTCATCGAACAGCTTACGTGCATCCTAAGATTTTCTACATTTAACATATAAATCAACAAAGCCAATTTCCACAATGGATCAAAACCAAGAGACAATATAACTACAAACCAAAAGGCATTTGAATCAGCTCTAAGATCCTCAAACGAGCACATACTTGAACTTGAAAGATAATATATAAAAAAACGAACAGAGCAAAGAAAAAAAAATGCCTGAAATCTTACCTGACTAAAAACATGAAGGCAACAGAGAAGAAGGCAAAGCATAAACTCTGTAAATTGTGGCAGGAGGGAAAATAGAAGAAAAAATATGAAGAAACGGGAAAAGCGTAAACTCTAGTAAATTGTCATAGTGGGGCCCTTTTTCCTTCGGCTACACCCCGATTTGAAGGGGACGGATTTTGTCGATCTAGAGTAATCCTGTTACCCTCCCTTCTGCTTTTGTTTAGCCGAGCAAGTAACTCTCCCAGATTTCCTGCACCCTCCCTTTCTTTCCCCTCCGTTCCACTCATGTGGAGCACAGCCTAAGAGAGGATTGATGGGCAAAGAGGGATTGATCGGCGAGAGAAGAGAGGAGGCAGAGAGGGATCGGCTGTGGGAAATAGATTCTTAATTTTACTTGAAGGGTATAATCGGAAATACAAAAATACGTATTCTAAAACAGAATTTTTCAGATTATTTTTAATAAAAATAGTATAAGAATTGTATAAGAATGATAAAATTAGAAATAAATCAAATTTATAGTGACATTGGCATAAATTCAAACTATAGAGTGAGATTTTTCAAAATTAGAGGTTTTGAAGTGACATTGACACAATTTTTCCTTAATTAAAACATGGAGCACGTAGCCTATAAGCAAGCATAAGCATAGTCTATATAGTATATACCCCTTTTTTTTAATGAACTATGTATATAATCAAGACAAGTTGTATAAGTTGTCATAAATTCCATAAATCATAATGTTTTAAAATAACTTTTGATATTAACTCGTTGACCTTTTCTTCTCCGATCGATTGATAATTTCTTTAAAAGTACCAGAATGTATACTATAGCATAGAGAATGAAAAATATAACTTGACTATCACGCTCTGACTTGGTTGCATCACATTACACAATCAAAATTTATTTACGTGACGTGATTAAAATGATAGAGGACAGTCACATCATGCAAATAGTCACTTCACGTGTGATCACGCGTAACGTGACTGATTGTGTTTAATTATTATATTAATATTTAAATTAGTTTCAAAAATTTAGTAACAAAATGTATCAAAAATAAATAAATAAAAAAAACTATTACAAAATAATTGAAAATAGGTCGAAAAGAAAAATATCTACGGTCCGATTGGTCTCCTTCAGCATTGGTCGTGAACGAGATTTCCTTTTGGTCGTTCGCAACCACGAGATCTCGGTTGGGCTCCAGACTGGGTTAAGCCGGATGAGGAGACATGTCCTACGTATGCTCAGAGATTCCGCTCTAGAAAGACCTATGTCGCAACTCCGCACGGCAAGCCTTCAGGAGTTGAGTTTTTCAGAACTCAGTTCGAGCAGATGACTCCAGATCGACATGTCGAGTGGAGGCCGTACATTTTTCGCGTCGAGGTTTTTGAAGAAGATGAAGAGCCTCACTCCTTAACAAAGCTTCCTTCGATCTGCACACGTGAGCGACAATACTGGTTTGCTCAGGTGCGAGTTATAAAATTATTGTAGTTTAAAATATTGTAGTTTAGAATATTCACTTGGACTATAAAATTATTTGCAGGTACCGCTTGTTTATTACCAAGTTGTTGAGCATCATTATTCTGGACGGATAATGAGACAGTTTGGTATGGCTCAGTATTTTCCAGTCCCGGATCCCATCACAAAACTAAAAAAATTTTAAGAAGTCAAACGCGCTCCAACATACTTTTGAGACATTCTAGTATCATTGTTTGCATAAATATTTGATGCGTTATTTAGCACTAGAACAAATAAAATTATGAGCAAGTAATTAATACATTGCTGATGAGCACATGTTAGTTTTTAAGATTATATAAGCTGGAACATAAATATTGATAAAAATAATAATTGAATAGTAGCATGCAACTTGTTCCATAGCATGATTACTATCGTAGTATATATATATAGGGTCTGTCTAAATTGCTGCTGGCAGCATTTCGGCAGAGGTGTTGTCGGGGCTATATTTAGCCGCGTGATGTCCAAACAACAAATCCAAACCGTTAGATGTTTAATCTATATTATAATCTACTTGGAGACCAAATTTTACATTTTTTGGATTTTTTTACTATATATTAAGCTGGTTTGAAAACCGCTGATTTCAGTAAATTTCTGCAGCATTGAAATCAGCGATTTTCAAACCAGCTTAATATATAGTAAAAAAAATTCAAAAAAATGTAAAATTTGGTCTCCAAGTAGATTATAATATAGATTAAACATCTAACGGTTTAGATTTGTCGTTTGAACATCAAAAAATAGAAAAAACAGTGGCAGCACCGTCGACAGAAATGCTGCCGGTAGCAAATTAGCCACAGCCTATATATATATATATATAGGTTGGCTAAGATCAAAGTGGTAGTTCCTGAGCTTTGGTGCTACCAATTCATTTTTCAATTTTCAAAGTTCAAAACGTCGATCTAAACCGTTCAAGTTGTTCTCCATATTAAATTGTGCTTGGAGACCAAATTTTACATTTTTCTGAATTTTTTTACTATTTATTAAGCCACTTTGAAAATTGCTGATCCAACGGTGGCTTAACAAAACAGTAAAATCAGAAGCCACCGTTGGATCAGTTGTGGGCCATTTTGTGGGCTCAGATTTAGGGTTTAGGGTTTAGGGTTATTTTGTGGGCTCAGATTTAGGGTCCAACAGCCGACACTAATTCCAAGTTCTCCACTAGTGAATAATCCAATTATTTTCTCTCTCGCTCTCCAATTATTCTCTTAAAAAAAAGTTGTGAATCAAGACCAAGTCCTTAATTAGTGTTATCTTTAGACTCGTGATATCCAACTGACAAATCAATTGAAAGTTATAAAGAGTTACGACATCACTTATAAATATATCAAATGTTTTATTTTTTGGCAAATACCCTAAGCAAAAAAAAACTAAAACTTCACAAATGAAAATATTAAGAAAAAAAATCAGATCTCTAAAAAAAAAAAAAAAAAGCGGACCGCCCAGAACGCTGGCGGTCGGGTCCCTAGCAGACCGCCCGTGTCCCTGGCGGTCCGCTATAGAAGTGGACCGCCAGCATGCCTGGCGGTTTGGTTATATTTGAAAAAACTCAGATTTTGGGATTACTTTTGTAAAAAACATTTTTTTTGGGTTATTAATAAAAATGGCCGATAATAAGAGTGTAGATCAATATGCACTATGAATAACACAGCACTCGTAGGACCAATTTAAATTTTAAGAAACATATAAATAAATAAAAGAACATTAACATTTTTTTTATGTATCCCAAGTCCATAATGACACGGATTTTTATTAAAAGTAGAACTGAACTGTTTATGCGCTCGTTGTTGTAATTTTTGTGGAACTTAGACAGCATTTTTCTGAACCTGAGAGGATGCTCTTTGTCTGCCTCACTTGGAATCTGGAGCAGGCCATGCCAAATTAATTGGAGTATTGATGCATCATGCATGCATGGCTTGTTTAACTATTATACTTCATCAAGTCAAGTAAAATATATGAGTGTTTTACCTCAATTTATTTCATATCATAATTATATTCTAATCGAAAAATTTCATCTTTTCATATTATATATAATATATAACAATTAAATAAATAAACATAAGAATTATCTCTAATCACAAATCAGAACTTTTATATCAATATTAGAATCAAACTCTCGACTCATCATTAGTTAAATTTAACTTAAACCCAACTCGATCGACTCAAATTCAATTGGAGCAAACCATCTATTAATTTGTATCGCGTATCAAAATAATCTTTTTACAGGATCGCTTGGTCAAACCGCTGTGCACTCCCTCACCTATAACCTACATTCTATACTTCTATAGCCAAGATGATAGTATTTTTATTTATTTCATCACAATATTAATTAATATTTAATATTGTGATGTATTACTTATTTGTATTATAAAACAACAAACTATTGGTGAATTATTTTGTATTATATTTAAATTACGAATTTTAAGCTTTTAATAATTATTTATTGAATCACAAATTTTCTTTCACTGTAACTATGACAAACATTTAGTATATATTTTTATTAGTTCATATATATTTATTCCAATACAAAACTATTGCCATTTTTAGTGTACAAATCTCATACGGAATATAATCAAATATATATAAAACTTAACTTTTTGTTTTTTGCATCTTATTAATTAAAACGTTTTTATTATCTTAACTTGACAACTCAACAAATGAATGCAATATATATAATAGTAGGATATGGGATCATTGAGAATGAGTTGAATTAATACATATCAAATTTTATGTTTTCTAGTTAGCACTGAAGAAAGTATAGCTATGTATCTTCTAGCACTAAAGAATCGCTTGGTAAGATGCCTTTTTCTAAAAGTAATTTAATTTCTAAAAGTACTTCCTCGAATGTAACTTCTTATTTTTTTTTTTCCTAAAAGTAATTTAATTTCTAAAAGTACTTCCTCGAATGTAACTTCTTATTTTTTTTTTCCTAAAAGTAATTTAATTTCTCATTTTCAAAAAGAAGAATTAATGGATCAATAACAAAAAGAGAGCACGCTGTGATCAGTATTTGTGTTTCCATATAATAATACAATATCAGATTAATTGCTATGGTTGAGATTGAGATAGGCAAATTATCTGACGAGTACAACACAAGATATGGAAAATTAAGCATGGCCGTTATTTCTAATTCTCTCAAAAATTAATATTATACGGCTCAAGATTGACCGCATGGAGTTTACTGTTCGTTCAGACTTCAGAGCGAGCGGCAGAACAAATTGATGAATATATATATAGGCTGTGGCTAATTTGCTGCCGGCAGCATTTCTGCCGACGGTGCTGCCGCCCATTTTTCTGTTTTGTGATGTCCAAACAACAAATTCAAACCGTTAGATGTTTAATCTATATTATAATCTACTTGGAGAAATTTTTTACATTTTTTGGAATTTTTTTACTATATATTAAGCTGGTTTGAAAACCACTGATTTCAATGCTGCAGAAATTTACTGAAATCAGCGGTTTTCAAACTAGCTTAATATATAGTAAAAAAATTCTAAAAAATGTAAAATTTGGTCTCCAAGTAGATTATAATATAGATTAAACATCTAATGGTTTGAATTTGTTATTTAGACATCACACGGCTAAATATAGCCCCGGCAGCACCTCTGCTGAAATGCTGCCAAAATCGGAAGCACATCAGAACATGAAAACTCTGTGTATATTATTATATGAGGATTGTGAGAACCAAAAATATATAATTTAATTTTTCTTACTCACACGTGAAATAAACAAGGTCAAAAGGTTATACTTAAAAAATTGATCATAGTTCTAATTTTAGACAAGGTAAGAATCGCAAATTCACAGTGGACAATTGTCTTAATTATGGTAAATAAAATACCATTTATATATCTCTCGTGCAATATATAGTTAATCATATTTTCATTTTAAAATTTAAATTCTAGTACACTGTACACCTCACTCTTCAAATATGCACCGTTCACTTTTTTTTTATGCGTACAAAAACAGACTGATAAGCAAAAAATAATTAAAATGAACCTATTTATGTAAAATGAATTTTTAACAATGAAACGGTTATCATTTATTAAGTGATCACTTAAATCTTTAACAATCTAAAATGTTTAGCCGTTGACTTATTTTTTAAATTGCATTCTATTTTAGAATATAAACAATTTCAAAAAACATTCTAACGATATTTAATTGGTACCAATGTTGTAAAAAAACGTCCGTTTAGGCTGATTAATCTGTCCATTAATAGTGACTAAATCGTTATGAATTTTTTCGACTAATTGACCAATTATGACCGATTATTCTCATTTATTTCTGATTAATCGCTTGGTGATATCCTCTCCGTCTAACGACCGCATACCGTTATTTACAACACTGATTGGTACAAGCGTTTAAGCATAAAAAAATTCATCGAAATATTATTTTTGAATAATATATATATATATATATATATATATATATATATATATATATATATATATAGAGAGAGAGAGAGAGAGAGAGATTGGCTAATATCAAAACGTTTGTTCCTAGACTCAGGAACAAACGGTTCGGTTCTCCAATTTGCAAAGTCCAAACAGTCGATCCAAACCGTTAGATATTCAATCTATATTAAAATGTGCTTGGAGATCAAATTTTATATTTTTTGAAATTTTTTTGCTATTTATTAAGATGGTTTGAAAATCGCTGTTTTCCAGTGGTGCAGAATTTTAAAATGAGTTATGAAGTAAAATGAGTTGGTGCTCCATGACACTATATTTTTATTTTACAAATATAAACGACCGATCCGAACCGCTCAACATGATCTTCATATTTAAATGTGCTTAGAGACCAAATTTTACATTTTTTGGAATTTGTTTACTATTTATTAAGGAATTTTGAAAATCGATGATCCGATGGTCCAGAAAGTTTTACTGTTTTTATTGTTCACAACAAAGCATCCATTTTCAAAATTTCTAAAAAAAAAGTAAAAAAATTCAAAAAAATATAAAATTTATTGTGAAGGAAACTTATCTTACAAGCGAAACCGGAAGGAAGTAATTGTTGTTGGAGCATGCCGTTTCAAGAAAGCAGACCCCTTCAAGAAAAGCTCTATCTACATAAACAACAGAACAAGTCAAATATGAGTACTAACCAAGAGTGAATGTTGTTAGATCTGACCATTTAAAAAAAAACTATAACAAAAACCTATTAGCTCCAACAAGTAACGGCCAAGTAAGGTTTGACTGACTTTTACCGGCCAGGAACACGAAACAACCACAAGGGGAAGAAATAAGTCGTGCAACAAAAAAAGAAAGGATACAATGTGAATGAAACTTATCTTACAAGTGAAACCGCAAGGAACTCATGGTTGTTGGATGCTTGCCGTTAAAAGAAAGCAAGTCACTTCAAGAAAATCTCCATCTATATAAACAAAAGTAAAACTCAAATATTGGTACTAAAAACAATAACAAAGACTTATCAGCTCCAACAAGTAATGGCCAAGTCAGCTTTGGCTGACTTCTACCGGTCACGAAACAACCACAAGTGTAAGAAATAAGTCGTGCAACAAAAAAAGAAATGATATATTATAAATGAAACTTATCTTACAAGCGAAACCGCAAGGAATTCATGTTTGTAGGATGCGTGCCGTTTCAAGAAAGCAACACATTTCAAGAAAGCAACACATTTCAAGAAAAACTCCATCTACATAAACAAAAGTAAACTCAAATATCGGTACTAAAAATAATAACAAAGACCTATAAACTCCAACAAGTAACGGCCAAGTCAGCTTTGGCTGACTTTTACCGGTCAGGTACATGAAACAACCACAAGGGGAAGAAATAAGTCGTGCAACAAAAAAGAAAGGACACATTGTGAAAGAAACTTATCTTACAAACGAAACCGCAAGACCTATCAGCTCCAACAAGTAACGGCCAAGTCAGCTTTGGCCGACTTTTACCGGTCAGGTACACGAAACAACCACAAGGGAAGAAATAAGTCGTGCAACAAAAAAAGAAAAAATATATTGTGAAAGAAACTTATCTTACAAGCGAAACTGGAAGGAAGTAATTGTTGTTGGAGCTTGTCGTTTCAAAAAGCAGACCACTTCAAGAAAAACTCTATCTACATAAACAAAAAAACAACTCAAATATCAGTACTAACCAAGAGTGAAGGTTGTGAGATTTGACCATTTAAAAAAAACTATAACAAAGACCTATCAGCTCCAACAAGTAACGACCAAGTTAGCTTTGGCTGACTTTTACCGGTCAGGTACACGAAACAACCATAAGGGGATGAAATAAGTCGTGCAACAAAAAAAGAAAGTATACATTGTGAATAAAACTTATCTTCCAAGCGAAACCGCAAGGAACTCATGGTTGTTGGATGCGTATCGTTTAAAAAAAAACAACACCCTTCAAGAAAAGGTCCATCAACATAAACAAAAGTAAAACTCAAATATCGGTACCAAAAACAATAACAAAGAACTATCATCTCCAACAAGTAACAGCCAAGTCAGCTTTGGCTAACTTCTACAAGTTAGGTACACAAAACAACCACAAGGGGAAGAAATAAGTCGTGCAACAAAAAAAAGATATATTATGAAGGAAACTTATCTTACAAGCGAAACCGGAAGGAAGTAATTGTTGTTGAAACGTGCAATTTCAAGGAAGTAGACCACTTCAAAAAAAGCTCTATCTACATAAACACAAAACAACTAAAATATGAGTACTAACCAAGAGTGAATGTTGTTAGATCTGACCATTTAAAAAAAAACTATAACAAAGACCTATTAGCTCCAACAAGTAACGGCCAAGTAAGGTTTGACTGACTTTTACCGGCCAGGAACACGAAACAACCACAAGGGGAAGAAATAAGTCGTGCAACAAAAAAAGAAAGGATACAATGTGAATGAAACTTATCTTACAAGTGAAACCGCAAGGAACTCATGGTTGTTGGATGCTTGTCGTTAAAAGAAAGCAAGTCACTTCAAGAAAATCTCCATCTATATAAACAAAAGTAAAACTCAAATATTGGTACTAAAAACAATAACAAAGACTTATCAGCTCCAACAAGTAATGGCCAAGTCAGCTTTGGCTGACTTCTACCGGTCACGAAACAACCACAAGTGTAAGAAATAAGTCGTGCAACAAAAAAAGAAATGATATATTATAAATGAAACTTATCTTACAAGCGAAACCGCAAGGAATTCATGTTTGTAGGATGCGTGCCGTTTCAAGAAAGCAACACATTTCAAGAAAGCAACACATTTCAAGAAAAACTCCATCTACATAAACAAAAGTAAACTCAAATATCGGTACTAAAAATAATAACAAAGACCTATAAACTCCAACAAGTAACGGCCAAGTCAGCTTTGGCTGACTTTTACCGGTCAGGTACATGAAACAACCACAAGGGGAAGAAATAAGTCGTGCAACAAAAAAGAAAGGACACATTGTGAAAGAAACTTATCTTACAAACGAAACCGCAAGACCTATCAGCTCCAACAAGTAACGGCCAAGTCAGCTTTGGCTGACTTTTACCGGTCAGGTACACGAAACAACCACAAGGGAAGAAATAAGTCGTGCAACAAAAAAAGAAAAAATATATTGTGAAAGAAACTTATCTTACAAGCGAAACTGGAAGGAAGTAATTGTTGTTGGAGCGTGTCGTTTCAAAGAAGCAGACCACTTCAAGAAAAACTTTATCTACATAAACAAAAAAACAACTCAAATATCAGTACTAACCAAGAGTGAAGGTTGTGAGATTTGACCATTTAAAAAAAACTATAACAAAGACCTATCAGCTCCAACAAGTAACGACCAAGTTAGCTTTGGCTGACTTTTACCGATCAGGTACACGAAACAACCATAAGGGGATGAAATAAGTCGTGCAACAAAAAAAAAAGATACATTGTGAAAGAAACGTATCTTACAAGCGAAACCGCAAGGAACGCATGGTTGTTGGATGCGTGCCGTTTCAAGAAAGCAACCCACTTCAAAAAAAGCTCCACCTACATAAACAAAAGTAAAACTCAAATATCGGTACCAAAAACAATAACAAAGAACTATCATCTCCAACAAGTAACAGCCAAGTCAGCTTTGGCTAACTTCTACAAGTTAGGTACACAAACAACCACAAGGGGAAGAAATAAGTCGTGCAACAAAAAAAAGATATATTATGAAGGAAACTTATCTTACAAGCGAAACCGGAAGGAAGTAATTGTTGTTGAAACGTGCAATTTCAAGGAAGTAGACCACTTCAAAAAAAACTCGATCTACATAAACACAAAACAACTCAAATATGAGTACTAACCAAGAGTGAATGTTGTTAGATCTGACCATTTTAAAAAAAACTATAACAAAGACCTATCAGCTCCAACAAGTAACGGCCAAGTCAGCTTTGGCTGATTTTTACCAGTCAGGTACATGAAACAACCACAAGCGGAAGAAATAAGTCGTGCAACAAAAAAAAAAGATACATTGTGAAAGAAACGTATCTTACAAGCGAAACCGCAAGGAACGCATGGTTGTTGGATGCGTGCCGTTTCAAGAAAGCAACCCACTTCAAAAAAAGCTTCACCTACATAAACAAAAGTAAATGTCAAATATCGGTACTAAAAACAATAACAAAGACCTATCAGCTCAAACAAGTAACGACCAACTCAACTTTGGATGACTTCTACCGGTCAGGAACACGAAACAACCATTAGGGGAAGAAAATAAGTCGTGCAACAAAAAAAGAAATGATATATTGTGAAGGAAACTTATCTTACAAGCGAAATCGCAAGAAACTCATGGTTGTTGGATGCGTGTCATTTCAAGAAAGCAACCAACTTCAAGAAAAGCTCAATCTACATAAACAAAAATAAAACTCAAATATTGGAACTAAAAATAATAACAAAGACCTACTAGCTCCAACAAGTAACGGCCAAGTCGGCTTTAGCTGACTTTTACCGGTCAGGGACACAAAACAACCACAAGGGAAAGAAATAAGTCGTGCAACAAAACATAAATGATACATTGTGAAGGAAAATTATCTTACATGTGAAACCGCAAGGAACTCATGGTTGTTGGTTGCGTGCCGTTTCAAGAAAGCAACCCACTTCAAGAAAAACTACATCTACATAAACAAAAATAACTCAAATATCGGTACTAAAAATAATAACAAAGACCTATTAGCTCCAACAAGTAACGGCCAAGTCAGCTCTGGCAGACTTTTACCGGTCAGGTACAAAAAACAACCACAAGGGGAAGAAATAAGTCGTCCAACAAAAAATGAAAGAATATATTGTGAATGAAACTTATCTTACAAGCGAAACCGCAAAGAACTCATGTTTCTTGGGTGCGTCCCGTTTCAAGAAAGCAACTCACTTCAAGAAAAGCTCCACCTACATAAACAAAACTAAAACTCAAATATCGGTACTAAGAACAAGAACAAAGACGTATCATCTCCAACAAGTAACGACCAAGTCAGCTTTGGCTGACTTTTACCGGACAGGTACACGAAACAACCACAAGCGGAAGAAATAAGGCGTGCAACAAAAAATGGAAGGATAAATTGTGAAGGAAACTTATTTTACAAGCAAAACCGCAAAGAACTCATGTTTGTTGGATGCGTGCCGTTTCAAGAAAACAACCCACTTCAAGAAAAGCTCCACCTAAATAAACAAAACTAAAAACTCAAATATCGGTACTAACAACAATAACAAAGACCTATCATCTCCAACAAGTAACAACCAAGTCAGCTTTGGCTATCTTTTACAGGACAGGTACACGAAACAACCAAAAGGAAAAGAAATAAGTCGTGCAACAAAAAAAAAAGAATACATTGTAAATGAAACTTATCTTACAAGCGAAACCGCAAGGAACACTCATGGTTGTTGGAAGCGTGCCGTTTCAAGAAAACAATCAACTTCAAGAAAAACTCCACCTACATAAACAAAACTAAAACTCAAATATCGGTACTAACAACAATAACAGAGACCTATCATCTCCAACAAGTAACGACCAAGTCAGCTTTGACTGACTTTTACCGGACAGGTACACAAAACAACCACAAGGGAATGAAATAAGTCGTGCAACAAAAAAAGAAAGGATAAATTATGAAGGAAACTTATCTTACAAGCGAAACCGCAAAGAACTCATGGTTGTTGGATGCGTACCGTTTGAAGAAAGCAACCCACTTCAACAAAACCTCCACCTACATAAACAAAACTAAAACACAAATATCGGTACTAACAACAATAACAAAGACCTATCATCTCCAACAAGTAACGACCAAGTCAGCTTTGACTATCTTTTACAGGACAGGTACACGAAACAACCACAAGGGAAAGAAATAAGTCGTGCAACATAAAAAGAAATGATACATTGTAAATGAAACTTATCTTACAAGCGAAACCGCAAGGAACTCGTGGTTGTTGGATGCGTGTCGTTTCAAGAAAGCAACCCACTTCAAGAAAACCTCCACCTACATAAACAAAACTAAAACTCAAATATCGGTACTAACAACAATAACAGAGACCTATCATCTCCAACAAGTAACGACCAAATCAGCTTTGGCTGACTTTTACCGGACGGGTACACAAAACAACCACAAGGGAAAGAAATAAGGCGTGCAACAAAAAATGGAAGGATAAATTGTGAAGGAAACTTATCTTACAAGCGAAACCGCAAAGAACTCATGATTTTTGGATGCGTGCCGTTTCAAGAAAACAACCCACTTCAAGAAAAGCTCCACCTAAATAAACAAAACTAAAAACTCAAATATCGGTACTAACAACAATAACAAAGACCTATCATCTCCAACAAGTAACGACCAAGTCAGCTTTGGCTATCTTTTACAGGACAGGTACACGAAACAACCAAAAGGGAAAGAAATAAGTCGTGCAACAAAAAAAAAAAGAATACATTGTAAATGAAACTTATCTTACAAGCGAAACCGCAAGGAACACTCATGGTTGTTGGATGCGTGCCGTTTCAAGAAAACAATCAACTTCAAGAAAAACTCCACCTACATAAACAAAACTAAAACTCAAATATCGGTACTAACAACAATAACAGAGACCTATCATCTCCAACAAGTAACGACCAAGTCAGCTTTGACTGACTTTTACCGGACAGGTACACAAAACAACCACAAGGGAATGAAATAAGTCGTGCAACAAAAAAAGAAAGGATAAATTATGAAGGAAACTTATCTTACAAGCGAAACCGCAAAGAACTCATGGTTGTTGGATGCGTACCGTTTGAAGAAAAACAACCCACTTCAAGAAAAACTCCACATAAATAAACAAAACTAAAACAAAAATATCGGTACTAACAATAATAACAGAGACCTATCATCTCCAACAAGTAACGACCAAGTCAGCTTTGGCTATCTTTTACAGGACAGGTACACGAAACAACCACAAGGGGAAGAAATAAGTCGTGCAACATAAAAAGAAATGATACATTGTAAATGAAACTTATCTTACAAGCGAAACCGCAAGGAAACTCGTGGTTGTTGGATGCGTGTCGTTTCAAGAAAGCAACTCACTTCAAGAAAAGCTCCACCTACATAAACAAAACTAAAACTCAAATATCGGTACTAACAATAATAACAGAGACCTATCATCTCCAATAAGTAACGACCAAGTCAGCTTTGGCTGACTTTTACCGGACAGGTACACAAAACAACCACAAGGGGAAGAAATAAGGCGTGCAACAAAAAAAGAAAGGATAAATTGTGAATGAAACTTATCTTAAAAGCGAAACCGCAAAGAACTCATGGTTGTTGGATGCGTTCCGTTTGAAGAAAGCAACCGACTTCAACAAAACCTCCACCTACATAAACAAAAGTAAAACACAAATATCGGTACTAACAACAATAACAGAGACCTGTCATCTCCAACAAGTAACGACCAAGTCAGCTTTGGCTATCTTTTACAGGACAGGTACACGAAACAACCACAAGGGGAAGAAATAAGTCGTGCAACAAAAAAAGAAATGATACATTGTAAATGAAACTTATCTTACAAGCGAAACCGCAAGAAACTCGTGGTTGTTGGATGCGTGTCGTTTCAAGAAAGCAACCCACTTCAAAAAAAGCTCCACCTACATAAACAAAACTAAAACTCAAATATCGGTACTAACAACAATAACAGAGACCTATCATCTCCAATAAGTAACGACCAAGTCAGCTTTGGCTGACTTTTACCGGACAGGTACACAAAACAACCACAAGCGGATGAAATAAGGCGTGCAACAAAAAAAAAGGATAAATTGTGAAGGAAACTTATCTTATAAGCGAAACCGCATAGAACTCATGGTTGTTGGATGCGTTCCGTTTGAAGAAAGCAACACACTTCAACAAAACCTCCACCTACATAAACAAAAGTAAAACACAAATATCGGTACTAACAACAATAACAAAGACCTATCATCTCCAACAAGTAACGACCAAGTCAGCTTTGGCTATCTTTTACAGGACAGGTACACGAAACAACCACAAGGGAAAGAAATAAGTCGTGCAACATAAAAAGAAATGATACATTGTAAATGAAACTTATCTTACAAGCGAAACCGCAAGGAACTCGTGGTTGTTGGATGCGTGTCGTTTCAAGAAAGCAACTCACTTCAAGAAAACCTCCACCTACATAAACAAAACTAAAACTCAAATATCGGTACTAACAACAATAACAGAGACCTATCATCTCCAACAAGTAACGAACAAGTCAGCTTTGGCTGACTTTTACCGGACGGGTACACAAAACAACCACAAGGGAAAAGAAATAAGGCGTGCAACAAAAAATGGAAGGATAAATTGTGAAGGAAACTTATCTTACAAGCGAAACCGCAAAGAACTCATGGTTGTTGGATGCGTTCCGTTTCAAGAAAGCAACTCACTTCAAGAAAAGCTCCAACTACATAAACAAAACTAAAACTCAAATATCGGTACTAACAACAATAACAAAGACCTCGTAGCTCCCACAAGTAACGACCAAGTCAGCTTTAGCTGACTTTTACCGGACAGGTACACGAAACAACCACAAGGGAAAGAAATAAGGCGTGCAACAAAAAATTGAAGGATACATTGTCAAGGAAACTTATCTTACAAGCGATACCGCAAAGAACTCATGATTGTTGGACGCGTGCCGTTTCAAGAAAGCAATCCACTTCAAGAAAAGCTCCACCTACATAAACAAAACTAAAACTCAAATCTCGGTACTAAAAACAAGAACAAAGACCTATCATCTCCAACAAGTAACGACCAAGTCAGCTTTGGCTAACTTTTACAGGACAGGTACACCAAACAACCACAAGGGGAAGAAATAAGTCGTGCAACAAAAAAAGAAAGTATACATTGTGAGTGAAACTTATCTTAGATGCGAAACCGCAAGGAACTCATAGTTGTTGGATGCGTGTCGTTTCAAGAAAGCAACCCAGTTCAAGAAAAACTCCACCTACATAAACAAAAGTAAAACTCAAATATCGGTACCAAACAATAACAAAGACCTATCAGCTCCAACAGGTAACGACCAAGTCAGCTTTGGCTGACTTTTACCGGACGGGTACACGAAACAACCACAAGGGGAAGAAATAAGTCGTCCAACAAAAAAAGAAAGGATAAATTGTGAAAGAAACTTATTTTACAAGCGAAACCGAAAAAAACTCATGGTTGTTGGATGCGTCCCGTTTCAAGAAAGGAACTCAAATAAAAACTCCACCTACATAAACAAAAGTAAAACTCAAATAACGGTACTAAACAATAACAAAGCCCTATCAGCTCCAACAAGTAACGGTCAAGTCAGCTTTCGCTGACTTTTACCGAAGAGGATTACGAAACAACCACAGGGGGGAGAAATAAGTCGTGCAATAAAAAAAGAAAGGATACATTGTGAAGGAAACTTATCTTACAAGCGAAACCGCGAGGAACTCATGGTTGTTGGATTTGTGCCGTTTCAAGAAAGCAACATACTTCAAGAAAAACTACACCTACATAAATAAAAGTAAAACTCCAATATCGGTACTAAAAACAATAACAAAGACCTATCAGTTCCAACAAATAACGGCCAAATCAGCTTTGGCTGACTTTTATAGGACAGGTACACGAAACAACCACAAGGGGAAGAAATAAGTCGTGCAACAAAAAAAGAAAGTATACATTGTGAATGAAACTTATCTTAGATGCGAAACCGCAAGGAACTCATACTTGTTGGATGCATGTCGTTTCAAGAAAGCAACCCACTTCAAGAAAAGCTCCACCTACATAAACAAAAGTAAAACTCAAATATCGATACTAACAACAATAACAAAGACCTATCAGCTCCAACAAGTAACGGCCAAGTCAGCTTTGGCTGACTTTTACCGGACAGGTACACGAAACAACCGCAAGGGGAAGAAATAAGTCCTGCAATAAAAAAAGAAATGATACATTGTGAAGGAAACTTATATTACAAGCGAAACCGAAAAGAACCCATGGTTGTTGGATGCGTGCTGTTTCAAGAAAGCATCCCAATTCAAGAAAAGCTCCAGCTAAATAAACAAAAGTAAAACTCAAATATCGGTACTAAAAACAATAACAAAGACCTATCAGCTCCAACAAGTAACGGTCAAGTCAGCTTTCGCTGACTTTTACCGGAGAGGATTACGAAACAATCACAGGGGGAAGAAATAAGTCGTGCAATAAAAAAAGAAATGATACATTGTGAATGAAACTTATCTTATAAGCGAAACCGCGAGGAACTCATGGTTGTTGGATCCGTGCCGTTTCAAGAAAGCAACCCACTTCAAGAAAAGCTCCACCTACATAAATAAAAGTAAAACTCAAATATCAGTACTAAAAACAATAACAAAGACCTATCAGCTCCAACAAATAACGGCCAAATCAGCTTTGGCAAGTTTTTCTCAGATTGTGAGTGCAGATTAGTAGTAGTGTATCATGCTTGTTTGCTATTTGACAAGACAAATTAATGAACAGAGTTTTGAAATAGAAATATACTATTCGTGTATGTACTATAGTTAAGTATGTGTAGGTCCTAAGCAGTTTGAAAACAAATGAGAAAGTTAAGGACATTTGACAAAATAAAAATTTGCTCAAAAGGACTCGAGGTATACTGAAAGAAGAGTATATGTTAAAAAAAAGGTTTAAAGGTTTCGCATTAAAGAAGAGTATATGTTAAAAAATAAGTTAGTATATATATAAGTTTAATTAAACAAGATTCACTAAATATAATAAAAGACACATCTCTAAGATATAGAATTAATTTGTACGTAACTCACTTTCTTGTACAATTTCTTTCAATCCAAATAAAAATAAATATGAAGAATAGTTTTACTATTGATATTACAGATTCTGTAAGACAATAATTCGTAATATCAAATCATGTCTTAAGCTATCAAATTTTCAACAAATAAATAATAACTTAAAGTCGAGATATAACTCTAAGACATCAACTAAACATAAATAATTTATTTTAGTCTATGTTAGAATAACTATGTTATAACTCACAAGTAAGAAACAAAACAAAAAAAACTCATAAGCTCTAATCCACAGCTAAATACCACCAAAAGGTTTTATCATATTATATATATTTTCTATTCACATGCTTCATGTGTACTTTCGTGTGCCCCTTTGTCATCAATACAAAAATATTCTTGCTTTCTTTATATTTTTGTTATTCATGACACATAATGCAACAAAGTCAAAATAAAAAAATATGAATGTCTAATGCTTGTCTGCGGTGCGCATTGGAATATGCGAAAGTAACAAAAAAAAATAATTGATTGGTTGCATAGTAATAATCTGCGGGACCTCTATTGGTCCTTAGCTGTAGCGAATTGCAGGCTTGAACAACAGGACCTTTTGATAGCTCAATGAGTACCTCTAGAGGTAAAACATGAAGCATATGTTCCCATAATTTCCACAGGGAAATCCCTGTATATAACGAAGGAATACACAAAGGTTAGTTTTTGTACGGAAAGAGAAAATATAATATTTATGTACAATACATTGATTTTCTATGCTAGATTGGTTTCCCTTTATTACATACACACCTTTCATTTACGAGGTGTATGCATTGTATGCGCATAGGCCGACCACCGTTTTGGATTGTCCTGACTGGATCGATTGCCACCAGCCTTCCAATTATATCTTGTATGTCATAATTAAGAAAAGTAAAGTTTTTTATTAATCCATATTGCTGAAGTCTGGTGTTGACAATTTGAATGAAGAATTCAATTACCTAAATAATTATATCAACGTAGAAATGCAAGTCAAAAGAATAATAATATATTTTTATTGAGAGTGAAGAACAATAAATATGTAACTGTCATGCAAGCACATCAGTAACATGAGTTGTATCAAATTCTTGGTACTTGGCTAAGGTAGCAGCACTACACAAACCTTCATAGATTGCTGAATTTCTATATAATAGTAGCACTGCTATATAGTAGAGACATGCATAGTTTGGGGGTAAATTGGTGAGTTCATAAATTCATTCACGTTAAGGACAGATATTTTAGGAGAGACGTGTTTTACACACACCTGTGCTATGCAGCATAGGTATCATATGAGTGATAGATGATATGATGATTTTAATATTCTTCTGTTGTGTTAATATATAAGCTCATCATACTGCACCTCAAATGAGACTGCTAATATTAAATTTTTATTTACCTTTGTTTCCGTGCATTGAAAAATCCAAGGTGTAGCATGATAGAAACTATTTTTAATATGAAGAATGTAATAGAGAATAACAAAAAAAAAAAATTAAAAGAAAGAAACTTACCGACAACTGTAGTGTTGCCTGTAATTGATATGCCGATATCCTCAAAGCAAGCTAATTCGAAGTAGTAGAAGGGAATTTCCAGCGAGGAATTGGGTAGCGGTGTGATGGTGGTATCACCGGTGAAGTTTATGCTGAATTTGTGTGCCACTGTGCAATATTTAGTGTAAAATTCCTTGACTTTAAACTGCGCAAACTCATATATTTACTGTGCGAGCAGCATCTGCCCTTCTATGGCTGTGCTGTACATTTTTACAGTTAGAATTGCAAACTTGACTGTCAGTGGGTATTTCTGAAAAACAATTTGCTGTCAGTGCTATATTAATTTTATGATCGATCGAGAAGCCCAGCTGCTGGGAAGACTGGTAACAAGCAAGCATGTGTGTGTGTGTGTGTGTGTGTAGTTGTGTTTTTAAATTATAAAAAAGAAGAAAAATTGCATTATTTTAGCAGAAAGTAAAAGATGGGGCATTTTTGTATCAAAAATCAAACCTGAGAATCAAGGAGAACAAAGTTCATTGCCCAAGCTTCACCAGTGGAAAGATTTGACGCGCACCATAGCCTGATAACCCTTGCGACAATACGTGCAAACTCAGCCTGCTGGTTCAATCCTGCTATTGTTGTTACGACCTCCATGACCTCTGGCACCTATTAAAAGGTCATCACAGCAACTATGAGCATAATGTTTTTTATGATGACAACAAAATTTAAGGAGGGGGTAAGGAAATCTTTTTAAATTTTATGCAATAAAAATATTGACAAAGAAAAATAAAAGTAATATCTAGATGGATTGGAAATTGGTAACAAGGATAACCCTAGTTAAACCGTAATAAAGAACAGAGGAATATTTTGTTGTGTACTTGGATGGAAGATAGGAAGTTCGATAGGCAAAAATAAAGTGTTGCCGACTCTGGACAATTTGTTTCTATCCTACATTTTTTTTTTGAGGAAATAGACTTCGACTATTATCAGATAAGATCTATCTTAATATTAGATAAATTAAGATCTATCTAATAAAATGTGTGGGATTAGAAAAATTAAAAAAAAAAATAGATTGTTAACCAAATATTTGCTCCCAGAAAGATCTGAAAAAACCTGTTTTGTCAATTCAGCAAGAAAACGACCTATATGGAGTCAAATAGCAACATAATTAAGCAACTAAATTCCCCACTCATAAAAAATAATCTTAAAACAAAAGTAACTTGTTTCTTTTTTATGATTATTGTTTGAATTCAGGCTTCAATGAGTTTCTAACACAAATGTTCTCCTGCTTGAGACAAATTTTATTCTGGTACTACCATGTCACACAAGAAATTTAATGTGACTATTGTACTAAAACTGAAGTACAATGTGACTTGCCTGAATATTCAATCTGATTTCTGTAAAAGCTGAGAAACCATAGACTGTGTTGACTTCTTTACATCTATTGCTAATGCCTGAATGATTGGAAACCTGTTCCCAGCATTATCAAATATGAAAAGCAATATCTGAAATTTGATTGTAATATAATATATAGAGTATGTAAACTTACTCAGAGTGCAATTTTGTAAGCTTATTGACAAAAGCTTACAAATCAAGTGCCTTGTCATAGTTGCCATTACGTATACATCTGAAATTAGAAGCAAATTCTATCATACAATTCTTAAATAGACAAAAGTTAGAGGTTTCTGTTCCGAAATTTAAACTAGAGTATTTGTAAGTAACCTCCTACATTTTTTTGGTTAATTTTCTCTGTCATGGTTGCTCAACTAAGTTGATTCACGATAATGCCACGTATGAGGATCAAATTAGCATGTTTTGAACCAATATCTTTGGAATTGGATCTCTTATTGTTATTCATTATTTGAGCATCAACATCTAAGTTTACTTCGCTTGATTGTACTTTAATTTTAGCTCAAGAGAAAAGGCCCCATCACAACGGTGGCACAAAGTTGCATTTAATAATGAGAAAAGAGTTAAAACGTACGTGGAATCTCAAGAAGGTCTAGTATTGTGCTATGATTAGCCATAATACTTGGTTCAGCCTCCTTTCTTCTACAATCTGTTGAGCGGACTCGATAAACTCCGTGCAACCAGATGTCAGAAATCTGCACATGTTAAAGAAAGATTCATTTATGCGTGTACATATATCACACAGAGCTACAATCAATTGAGACAGTCACTTGGATGCCAAGAACCCAACAATTCACCAAAAAAAAGGAAACAATAATGGTATGAAGCCTAGAAGGTCGAACAGGAATGGTTCATTAGCACTTGAAATTATATCAGACTAATACACAGCTGGAACATACAGGTTCAAAATCCGCTCCAGCCCAATCCATTCCAAAGTTCTCAAGCCAACTCATTAAAATTAAGCCACATAAAACATAAAACTTAGGAGGATTAATACTTCGAATGCAATCTACCACTAAACAAATCAGTTGTAACAATTTAATTTGACGTTGTAGTGTATAATAGTAAATGGTCCAAGACAAATCCATGATACTATAAGTTCCAAATTAGTACCAGTAACTCAAGCTGCTTGTTGAAATCTTCAAGCTGGGTTTTGACAAAGGAGATGGCTTCAGCCGCAGAAATAAAAGCACTATAATTCTCAACTGCCACCTCTTGCATTTGCCTCCTAACTCTCTCTCCTTCCACTTTAAGCAACTCAGGCTCCTAAGATATTAGTAAATGCATACATCAGCATACGACATTAAATTCATCCATGACACGCTGATCAAGTCCAGGTAAATCAATTAATTTCAGTGGAGGTGCTGAAACAAATAGAAATACAATTCTGAATTAGCTTGGCAATCAAATATATATATAAGTGACTGATGAAAGAGGAGAGAGGGGAGGGGAGGAGGGGGCCATACAACATAATTACTGGTACGTAACTTGAGATAAATTTCGTCAGCACGGCTCCTTCCTGATCCAGACCCCTTGCTTAGTCTGTCTTGTAACAAATGCCTGAGGGCACCTATGAACGAGAGAGAGAGACGTAACTATACATGTCTGGAAAAAAAAAATGCTAAACCTATCTGAGAAATGAATTTTAAAGACATGTGCTGTCAAATTAGAAATTGTGTTTGTTTGGATCCTCTTATCTTGTAAAGTCATCAAGAGAGGTATTCTGAAATTAAGTGACCCTACTGGTACTAAGAGTATGATATCAAGTATACTTTTCTTTCTCAAATCTATCTTTTCTTTCCAATATGAACATATACTTTCCATTTTTGGCACTACTACATCCAATCAAGTTATTCTAGCATAATTCCAAACAAGAACTAAGGGAATAAAAAAATGAAGGAACTCACTTGCCGTCACTTGCTCTCAACTTGAAGTACAATTGATTTTGTCTTGAGGGAAGTATCCAATTGTAGATCTCCACAAATCGTAGCCCGGGTTGCACCATTTTCTCCAGTAGGCTGTTTCAAACATAACAAATTCTTCATAAAAATCAAACCTTTCCAAATATATAAATAAATTAGATACAATTTGATGTCAACCAAAGAGAGCATACCAGTACTGGATGCCCAATCAGGCTGTTCAATACCGCTGACTTCCCTGCACCCTGTAAAGTAATCAATTGGTATGATTTTGAGACTCTTTTTTTAAAATAGAACTGATTCAAAATCATTTAACGCGGCCAGCACTATAATTTGGAAAGTTACAAAAATAAACTCTACGGAGGAATAGAAAAGTTGCACCAAGCCTCTGCCTTGGTGGACCAATATTTTGACCCGGACACAATCACTGCACATTTAGGCACACACAATTGAGGATTAATGCCTCCACCTTCACTGCTTCATTCAAAAAAAAAAAAAGCTTATGTCACAGCTGCCAAAAAAATATAATTCAAGAACATAAATCAAGCTTCTACTAGTAACGTAGTTGTCACCATAAAGTAGCACATAACCATAGTTTGCATTAGACAAAGAAGAAATTAGATATCATATAACCATATCAGTTTATCTCCAAATTATTACATCTTAAAATTTTTAAGTTAGCCTATCTCCAACTAGGATGCCATCAAGGTCTCTACAATGAAAATAAAACAATCACCATGTCAGTTTTTATTTTTCCATTTGAGTTAGAAAACCATCAGTAATTAATGCATATTTTAAAAACAAATGATGCAATTTGGTCCCTGTTTGGATTACAGCAATAATAAGTTCAGCTTGTGAAATTATATCAATAGACGTTTCAAGCTAACTGGTTCTTCGACATATTTCACAACCTACAAACCTGGTGAATTTGAATATTTGGATTCCAAAGGAATGTATCAAAAAAGAAAGCTTACTCTTAGCATAACATACTTGATCCATTTTACAGTGACAAAGATTGAGTAACTGAAACTATCCACAGACATTAAATGAGTAAGCTTGCGATGGAATGCAAGATTGAGTAAGCTTCCGGTGCCAGATTGGCTGGTACAAGAACTGAAAATCCTAGATTTTGGCTGGTACAAGATTTTCAAGGTTTGAAAGGAAGAGAGAAAGGAGAAGAAGAAGGGGACCGGGTCAAATTTTTTTTGCAAACCAAACCTCCACTGAGGCAGCCTCGGTGGAGGGAATGAACTGGATTTTCTGTGATAGAGAAAACAAGCATCACTTGTAGCCATGGTACAGAAAAAACAAGCATTGGGTCAAATTTCAGATCAATTATTTAGACTTTAAGATGGAATGTTGATCCATAGTACGGACCAATATGCACTATGCATAGTACCATGGACTCACTATTAAACAAACTAAACTACACTCGACAGTAAAAAAAGCTGACCTGTTGAATTAGTTCTCTACTCCAAAGCTTAGATGGGTCAAGTGTAAGAGAGACACTAACTTCACTTTTGGCCACACAGTCAACTGATATACCCAAGTCTTCAAATATAGAAAATACCTACTCCAGAAAAATAAATGGAAAGAAATGAAATTAAACTAGAAAAAATATTTAGTTAGATTATTGAAGTCAATTACAAGCTTGCGTACCTTAGCTAGGAAGCCAAATTGACCAAGCATTCTTGTGCTAATTATATCCAGCATTGTCACATTTGATTTCAGAACTATGCTTGTAAGTATGCTCTGCGAATATAGGAAATAAGGTCAACTTTGGAATAATTAATGACCATGTATAATAACATTAGAAGAAAAATGAGACTGAAAATCAGGAATCAATTCAGAACAGAAAAACAAAATTTGAAGGTCTCGTGGCACAAAAATTACAGAATTAAGAGGTATCTTGAACAAAAATTTGCAGCAATGCAAAAAACTTGCAAGAAACTCAAAAAAGTATAATGTACACCTGATAAGTTAGAATTACCATGCAAATTCTCAAACAAATATGAAATACTAAACAAACCCAACAATCATGAATGAACTGCTCATTGATATGTTCTTCTGAAAAACCAAACTAGCATGAGTTCTCGGCATAATGAAGGATAGTTCAGGCTTAATTTGGGGTTTTTCATTTTAAAAAATTAGGAGAGTAGACATGTGACAGGGTATGGATGTTTTATATTGAGTAGGACTTGTGGGGAAAGAGGATTTGACTTGTCAAATCCATTCCATTCCAGCAGGATTTCCTTTTTTGTTCTGTTCCAACAAACAAAATGGAACCCACAAGTACTGATTCTGTTTGGGTCAAATTTCGGTTAATTCCAGCTAAAAATGGGAGGATTTCCGTCAATTCTGTCTCAAATAGTTCAGAGATTGTCAATTTTAAGTTCCACTCCTGATGGTGTTCCATATCTATCAAAATTCTGAAGAAAAATGTGGTGGGTATCAAACTCTTGATGGTGACATGCAAATCCAACAACCTTGCCACCAAGTTTTACATGTTTATCTTATAATATTATATTACTATAGTAGTCTTTTTTATATCATATACAGTAACAAATCTTAGTGTATGGAACTACTAAAATGAAATACAGAATTCTCTGAGATCCAAATGCTGTTCAATGGGCAAAAAGGGCTAGCAGCCTGAAATAAATTTCAAAATTCATAAATTTAAAAATGAATATTACACACCTTACTCAAGTCTCTTGATTTAGTGATAAGTGTACCGGGAGACAACACGACGCGACAGAGAGAGGCAGCGAAGAGGAAGAGAGAGGAGAGGAGAGGCGGAGAGGCAGGGAGATAGAGTTTGGGTCGAAAGGCGGGAAGGCAGAGAGGTCACCCGTAGTATCAAGATAATAAAAACTCCTGCACATAATAAAAACCAAAATAAATGTTATACCCAAGTAATTTTAAAATTTATCATTAAATTTATCTACATTTAAACAAGAATTAATACAAAATGTTCAATTTACCTCATGGGCCCAGTCACCCGTAGTATCAAGATCCCATGTGAAATCACATAATCCAGGTCAGTCAAAGTGCAAACCACATCAAACAACAGCTTTCTGAGGTCCCGACATTGCACAGTCACAATCGAGTACCCCCGCTCAGCCCAGTCCTGCACTGACACGCAAGGCACATTGGTGTCAAAGGCAATAGCCTCGCTGTCATCAGCACAGTCGAAATCAAAATCTTCAAACATCATTTGATGGAGGAGTTGATCAGCATGTGAGATGGAGCCACCGAGAGCCGGCATGCCGATGATTGACACGCGGCCATCATTCTGACCTCCCAAACTGAGCAAGTGACTAAGGCAGCACTCAATCATGTCAAATTTTTTCGCATCTTCAATAGGAGAGCCTGATGACTCATCCTTAATTAACACAACGCAAGCAATGCGGCCTTTGTGGGTCCACACACGTGCATCAACCACGTTACACTCAAAGTCAGCCAGCACAGCAAACACTTCAGAAAGGAGGCCCAGTCGGTCTGAACCGGTAAGTTCGATGGCTGTTAGACCTTCAAAGCTTTGTGACCTTGTTGGATTCCATGAACCCAGAGACTGTAATTAAGAAAGGGAAAATAATATGAGAAATCTATTCTTAAATAATTTGTCACATGACCATCTCGAAGAAGGTACTTTCCAAATTAGATTCAAATAGAGTGAAATTAGGCTGTCAGTGGGTTTAACATGCTTTGTATTTTAAATTAAGAAAATAGCAAAGGTGACAATGTAACTGAGAACACTGTCGTCGGTGAGTTTACTCAGCGCCGGTATAACCCCATTTTGTTGTAGTGTCTTCCCCGATCTCTCTTGCGCTCTCTCTCTCTCTCTCTGGCTCACGCTTTGTCCCTCCAAAAGGAAGTGAAGTTGCGGTTTAGGGTTGTTCGGTGTATGAGAGGCGGAGGCTTGGCGCGAGAGGAGAGGCATAAGGGCAGAGGCACGCTCTCCCGCTCTCTCTCTCTCTCTCTCTACCTTGCTGTTAAAGAGGAATTAAATGGCATTAAAGAGGAGCGGGCTACAAAGAGCCGTTGTTATAAAACGGAAAGAATCTTCAATGGATTTCCTAAGATATCAGAATCTTGAGAGAAAAAGATTTGGAACAGAGGAGCTGAGAGAGAGAGCGGAGCAGAATCTGCATTTCACCTGATATTTTAGTTTAGGGTTTTAGCTAGGAAAGACGAATTGATAGTACCTGAGATAACATAAATTTTGAGTTTAGATCTAGACCGTTCCATCTGCTTTTGCACGAATATTAAAGGTACCGGTGCATTCCACATGAATCGTTTTTTATTTAATTCGACAGTGCCAGACTGCCAGCGACAGCCCTTTGCGTGTAGAGCAAGCTGCCTACTTCAGCTCAATTTTATTTCATAACCCTACAATTTTTATAAATCTCGTTCATTTTTTTTTGGATTTTTTTAATTTCAGTAAAGATTTTCACAGATAATGTAATGTATTAAATTGGATAACATTTTTCTAAATTATTGAAGGCACTGATAATGCTTATAGATCAAATGGATCTACTAAATTATTGATTTTACACGAATAACGAAGTTGTATACATTTTTATTGTTAATGATTGTCATTAAATATACCTGTAAATATATTCTAGATAACGTTTACAAAGCACTTTCCAAACCATTATTAAAATCTCTAGCAAATACTTTCCAATATATACTTGTCAATAAAGCAAACTTCTGATTTCAATTCATCATTAAAAAAAACACAACATCTAGAAATATAGTTAATATAGACTAGAGCTTTTAATTTGAGACATTTCATTCCGTGCGAAGAGGACTCCGTAATTCATCATTACAATTTTACACTATAATTATTAGTTCATGGAAACTAGAGTTAGTATAATTGATGGATAGTGCAGTAGACCATCTTTTTTGAGATTTTGTTTTTTTTTTATTGTTATTACACACATATAATTTTTTATTGCTGGCACTAGGGTTGGAGCCGAGATATATTAAAATGAATTTTTAGAAATTTGTAAATCACAAAACGCGATTTTTCTTTGAAAAAAATTCAGGGTTAATTTGACTTTGTTTTTTAATAGTTTGTATAAGAAAAATAAAAACACCAGATAAATAAGTCAAATTTTAATAAAAAAAAATGATGATCAATTACACTCATTCTCAAAAAATACATTTTATTTTAAGTTTTCAACGTCACAGGACCTAAACAAAGAAATAATTAAATATCATTATTCAATATAATTAAATATCATATTTAATTAATATATTCTTTTTTAGTGCAAGATGGTATTTTTCTGGCATTTGGTTATTTTTACCGGCATTTATAGGACCTTTATCAGCGTTTCTGAAATGCCACTAAAAGCTTTGACATAAAAAAAAAATTGGGTTTTCCCAGCGCTTCTAAAACGCTGTCAAAAGTCACGAAAAAAAAAATTTTTTTTTTACCAGCAAATGCTTATAGGCTTCCATTTCACATATCAAATCAGTACTAAAAAGTAAAAGATTGTCTATGTTTTTTGTTCTTGTCAATAAACTTCACAGAAGTTGGCTACAGATAAAGATTTATATATCATAATTACAATTACTTGATTTGTGTAAAAAAGAGGATAATCTTTATTAATTAAGGGTTAGGCTTATATAGAGCCTTACAAACACTCTTACAAATAACCCCCTCAAACTATCCTAATACAAAGATAAACATAACAACACTCCCCCTCAAGATGAGCCTACGGACGAAAAATATCCACTAGGCCCATCTTGTCACATAGTCTCGACAAATCCAACGAACTAAGCCCTTTAGTGAGACAGTCAGCCACTTGCTCTCTAGTAGCTACATGTCCCAGCTCAAGTAATCCGCTATTCAGTTTTTCTTTGATGAAGAATCTGTCGATCTCCACATGCTTGGTCCTGTCATGCTGCACAGGGTTATTAGCAATGCTAATAGCTGACTTATTGTCGCACCACAGCTTCATTTGTGGCCCTTGGTCCATCTTGAGCTCCACCAACAGAGCTCTCAACCACATCATCTCTGCAACACCTAAAGCCATGGCCCTGTACTCTGCCTCGGCTGTGGACCTCGCAACTACCGACTGTTTCTTGCTCTTCCAGGAGACCAGATTGCCTCCTACAAACATGCAATATCCAGACGTGGACTTCCTATCATCGGCACAACTAGCCCAGTCTGAATCACAATATCCCTCAATATTCAAATGCCCATTCTTGCGAAAGATCAACCCCTTGCCTGGTGCACTCTTCAGGTATCTCAGGATCTGGTACACAGCATCCATGTGACCCTCCCTAGGGTCATGCATGTAGCGACTCACCACACTCACCGCAAAGGAGATGTCAGGACGAGTGTGGCTCAAATAGATCAAGCGACCAACTAACCTCTGGTACCTCTCCTTATCAACTGGCTCTCCTGCCTCAGCACTTAGCTTAGACTTTTGATCGATCGGGGCCACCGCAGGCTTGCACCCTAGCATACCTGTCTCTGTGAGCAAATCCAGCACATACTTCCTTTGAGACAAAACAATCCCCTCTGCACCACGAGCTATCTCAATCCCAAGGAAGTATCTGAGTTGCCCCAAGTCTTTCACTTCAAACTCCTTACTCAACCTCCTCTTCAGTGATGCAATCTCACCCTCATCATCACCAGTGATAATCATGTCGTCCACATACACTGCCAGCATCGTAATGTGAACTCCATGTCGCCTGAAGAACACTGTATGGTCTGCATTAGTCTGCTGATACCCCATGCCTACCATAGCCCTCCTAAACCTGTCAAACCAGGCTCGAGGGGACTGCTTCAGCCCATAAAGAGATTTCTTGAGTCTGCACACCTTACCCTCCGTTTGTTTCGTGCCAAAACCCTGTGGGACCTCCATGTACACCTCCTCCAACAACTCGCCGTGAAGGAAGGCATTCTTCACATCAAGCTGATGTAACTTCCAACCCCCATTCGCTGCTAAGGAAACAAGTGTCCGCACTGTACTCATCTTCGCCACGGGTGCAAAAGTCTCATCATAGTCAATACCGTACGTCTGACTGTACCCCTTTGCCACCAACCGGGCCTTGTAACGCTCAACCCGACCCTCTTGGCTTTGCTTCACAGTGAAAACCCACTTGCATCCAACCGCCTTCTTTCCTGGTGGTAATGGCACAAGCGTCCAGGTTTTGTTCTTTGCGAGAGCCTCAAGTTCCTCAAGCATGGCGGCTTTCCACTTTGGATCCTCCTTAGCAACCTGCCAACACTTAGGAATAGAGACAATGTCCAGAGATGCAATGAATGCTCCATGTGCAGGTGAGATATGAGAGTAAGAAACAAACTGGGCAATATCATGTGGGAAACCGTATCGATCAGGGGGAACTCCCGCATTGAGGCGAGAAGTCCTCCTTACCGACATGGGAGTGGGAGGAGTAGAGAGAGGAATCATATCACCTGTGTGCTCTGAGTCAGTGGATGGTGTCTCAGAAGTCGGGGTAGGAAGGGACAAGGGACTTGGCACAAGCGGCACTGTAGGCGCGGTATCCTCAACCTGCCTCCTTCTCCTCGTGTACACTCGCAGCTCCCCTTGAGCTTGAGTGCCACCATTATCGGGATCATCCCCGCCTCGTTCCGGCACCACAGCCGATTCCACAACAGTCGACTCCTCAACTGTTGGTGCGCAAGGGGCGCAAGGGACATCGCTCACGCCCACCATCCTCCTCTCACTACCACTGCTACTCTCCCCCTCTCGCCTCATACCTCCAGTATCGAGCGAGTCTCCAAAAGGTGATGTAACCTGAGAGGAGTAGTATGGCTCATGCTCTCGAAATGTGACATCCATACTAACAAACAACCTCCTCTCCACGGGACTCCAACATGTGTAGCCTTTTTGAGTGGCCGAGTACCCCACAAAGATACACTTGACCGCTCGCGGATCCAGTTTTCCCACATTTGGTCTGTTGTTCTGCACGAAACACACACAACCAAATACCTTCAAGGGGAGACTATCACTAATCTCACCTTTCAATAACTCAAGCGGGGACTTCCACTCCAACACACGTGACGGCATCCTATTGATCAGTCTCGCAGCTGTCAGGACTGCCTGTCCCCACAAGTACTTTGGTACATTCATTGAGATCATCATGCTTCTCGCTACCTCAAGGAGATGCCTGTTCTTTCTTTCTGCCACTCCATTCTGCTCTGGTGTGTATGGGCACGTGGTCTGATGCAGGATTCCCTGGGAGGATAAGTATTCTCTGAACGCATTGTTCGTGTACTCTGTCCCATTGTCAGACCTCAATACCTTCACTATTGCCCCATATTGAGTCTGAGCCCCTTTGTGGAAATCTTTAAAACAAGCAAGCACATCATTCTTGTTTTTCATCAAATAAAGCCAAGTAGTACGAGAAAAGCAATCAATGAAAGACACAAAATATCGAAAACCATTAACAGAAGATGTGGAACAAGGTCCCCACACATCAGAATGTATCAAATCAAAACTACAGGTGCTCCTACTACCTGTACTAACATACGAACTCCTGGTGTGCTTGCCAAGCTCACAAGCATCACAAACAAGTCTCTCTTTATTAGCTTTTTCAAACATAGCTGGATACAAACGACTCAAAAGACTAAAAGAAGAATGACCCATCCGCCTATGGTAGAGCAACAACAAGTCTTCCACACCACTCCTCACTCCTCCAGATCTCTCCACCACAGATGCGAGGGCTGAGTCCATCCCTTCTCTCTCAAGGAACCACAATCCGTTACGCCATGTGCCAGTCCCAAGCCTCTTGCCCGTTCCCTTCTCCTGGAAGATCACCTTGGGAATATCAAAAGAAACAACACATTTCAGTTGGAGGATAATAGCACTAATGGATAAGAGATTTACTGGAAAAGATGGAGCATGCAAAACATTGGACAAAGTCAAGGAGTCGGTACATCGCACGGTACCCTTACCCACTACGGGCTGGGCCGTACCATCGGCTGTCTGAACACTCTCAGGG
Organism: Carex rostrata; assembly: GCF_964058835.1. Lineage (NCBI taxonomy): Eukaryota > Viridiplantae > Streptophyta > Magnoliopsida > Poales > Cyperaceae > Carex > Carex rostrata. The sequence goes on from NC_135937.1 coordinate 8,741,243, forward strand.
ACTGCCAGGTGAGTATAAGAAGAAAACTCCCCAACAGTACCCGTCACATGTCTGGAAGCACCAGAATCAATAATCCATGGTGAACTAACGGTGGATATAGAGGCAAGAGCATGGGTGTCACTAGTACCTGCAACTGAATGAGCATAAGTGGCAATGTTACCCGAGGTAGATGCATCCTCTGCCGCACCTTTTCCCTTCCTCCTAAGTAACTGGGAGTAGGCTCTCAAGAGCTCCTGATCCTCCGCAGAGAGCTCCTCATCCTGCGCACCCCCTTCATCCTCTTCTCCTGCTACCATCAGGTTTGCCCGGTAGCCCCCTCTTCCACCTCCTCTGCGGCCACGACCACGACCGCGCTCCCCAGACTGACCACGTCCACCAGAGTTCCTCACCTTTGGTGGCTTAGTGCAAGCCGACTTCAGGTGGCCTATCTCCCCACAGTTGTAGCACTCCCGGGTCTCACCTCTAGACCTGGTACCACCTGAGTTGGAGACGGCTAGAGCTGACTTCACCCCTGGAAGTCCCCCTGCCCCGGTCTGGAGCCCGATCCGGGTCTCCTCCTGTATCATGGCCGAGACTGCCTCCTCCAGCGAGGGAATCTTCGGCTGAGCAAGTAACATCGCAGTCCTCTGCTCGAAGGCTGGGGCCAGACCTCTAAGGAACCCCATGGTCCTATCCTGCATGCAAGCCTCAGTCTTCCTGCACGCAGGATCAGGACAACACAACGTCCTCGTGCAGTAGTCATGATCCAGCCATAAGCGCTCCAGCTCTATGGCATACTGCTGCACAGTCTTCTCCCCCTGTACGCAAGCAGCAATCTCCCCCTTTATCTGATAAACCCTCAGGTTGTTCCCCACACCATCATACGTCTTCCTCAATTTTTCCCAGACACACCTCACATCCTCCATGCCATCAACATTGGCCGCGATCTCTCGAGTCATCGAGTTCAAGAGCCAGATGTACACCAGCATGTGAGTGGACCTCCACTCATCCCTCGCCGGAGTACCCTCAGCTGGCTCAGCAATCTCTCCAGTCAGGTACCCCTCTAGTTTCCTCCCAACTAGAGTGTACCGCACCCGACGTGACCAGCTCAGATACGAACCTGGACCATCGAGTTTCACATCAATCGGGGGAAGCTCCACCCTTGGTGCTGGTGCAGGTGCTGGGGTTGGTTTCGGTGCAGTGTCACTAGAGGCAAAGCTAAATGCTCGCATCAACATTGCGATCTCATCACCACTCAGCTTCTCCAAGGCCTCTTTCATTGCGATACCCGTCTTCGAACCCTCACCTGCCATTGATCTGACTCTGATCTACACACAAGATTGAGTCAAATCCTCCTTCTTCCCCAAGACACGATCTCGAACCCGCAAGATCTAGAACATCATTACCTCGAACCCCTTCCCTTTCCTTTTAACCCGATCTTGATCTCAAAACATCAAGATTCGAGCTTCAAACAACCCGATCAATACCCGTCTCTCGGGTATCGTGGGGTATAAACCCCCCCACGCCGGCCAAGCAACAATCAACAAGAGAAATAGAGAGAAAAGAGAAGAGGATAGATCAAATCAAGAAAGAAAGAAGAAAAGAAGGAAAAAATGGAGCAAATCAAGGAAGAATTGAAGAAAAACCAGCTGTTCTCAGGTCAGGGAGGCCAGATCTGGGTGGAGCAACTTCTGGCGGGTCACTTGGACTTCTGGCGGGTCACCTGAACTTCTGGCGGGTCACCAGATTTGCTGGCCAAGCACCAGCAAGGGTGGCGGAGCACCAGCAGGGCCGGCGGAGCCCCTGGAAGCCCGGCGGAGCCCCTGGCAGAGCCGGCGGACCCCTGGTGGAGCTGGCGGACCTCTTGGCGGAGGTGGCAGAGGGCTGGCGGAGCCCCTGGAGGCCAAGCAGACCCCCTGGCGGAGCTGGCGGAGGCCTGGTGGCGCGGGCGGAGGTGGTGGCGGCGCTGGCAGAGCCCTGGCGGAGGTGGTGGCTGCTGCACGGTTTTTGATGCGAAACCCTAGATCTAAAAAACAGCTCTGATACCAACTTGATTTGTGTAAAAAAGAGGATAATCTTTATTAATTAAGGGTTAGGCTTATATAGAGCCTTACAAACACTCTTACAAATAACCCCCTCAAACTATCCTAATACAAAGATAAACATAACAACACAATTTATACATAAAACATGCAAGCATCATCTCGTAAGATGGAATAATTAGACCATAATTAGGAACGAGTTAAACCACTGGATATATAGCAGCATAAGAGAGAGAAAAAGAGATTAAATTGATGAGACCAAAATTAAATTCTTATCTACTATAAATTAGCAGCCTTTTGAAGCTTTGAGTAATGCCTTAGATATTAAACGCCCCCACACTGAAAAACCAGAAGTTATACAAAGTGCCTTTAAGTGACTTAATACAACCAAAGTTTTCAAAAATAATATATCCAAGGAAAATTAGGTACTTTACCAAGGTATTGAAGAACATCCTGGCAAAGTGCTTTCCAGTCTTCTCTTCCAGGATATAATTCAAATATACAAATATTACCATTGGGACTACATGGAAGTGTTTTCACATGTACTTTGCCATGCCCCTGCAACATATCACTTTCTTCCTTACTGGCTAATTAGAAAAATGAAAAACAGTACCTTCATCACAATTGGGCTGCTGCACTGAAATTTTCATTTAAAAATTGGGAAGTCATCATAAAAACAGAAATCATATGAAGTTAGGGAAAAGATTTCGGTAAGCAACTCATCTAAAATCAAAACACTATCAAGATCAGTTAAATATCAATAATTCCTTACATTGACCTAGCAAACCAGCTGTTCCATTCTCTTTTTTCTGAATCTTCAAATTAGAAAGAAAAAGGGAATTAACGGTGAAGCAATATATTGTCAGAATATAAAGAATTATGTTCATCTCAACTTTTATAATTATAAAATAAGGCATACATCTAGCAAGATATTGTCAGTGAGTAGAAAACCTAAAATCCAGTCAAATACTGAAATTTTCCAGTTGGGCCAACCAGCATTACAACTATCAATACAACAATCTAGTGGGACTCATACCGGCTTAAGAAAGATTTTGTGAATGCAAATATATAGAATCTTTGAATGAAACTCACTGCAGGTATGAAGTTCCTGCCATCATGTCACAAACATTACTGATAAACTACAAATAATAAACAAAGGAGCAGAGAAGTTTAAAGAAAATTGTAGTAAATGGAGATTGTCAGTTGCATACCCTGAGGTATAGCGTTGTCCTGATAATATTTTTTGCTTCACATAAAGAAAGTAAAATGTATAAACTTTTCTCCGATTTTAAAATAGTAATAATTTATATAAACTAGCTTATCAATTGCATTTTTCTTTTACTCATTTTGAGCAAGTTCTTCATTATAAAGTCTAGTTATTCTTCAATAATTGTTTAAAAATACTTTAAACAACAAATGCCAAAAGAAAAAATTGTAAGGATATTTTGGGAAAATCAGAGCAGGGCATGACCTGACCTGGTAGTGGATAGAGGGAGAGAGAGCAAGCCCGATGGCGAAGCGACTGCTCATCAGTCCTTATTTAGCTAAGAGTCCTTTACTTCTAATTAAAAGAAACTCAACTGGATTTGGATGTTAGGATTTTATTTATTATTATCTTGTAATTAAAAGAAATGTTCAATCGATACATAGTTATAACTCTAATGAAAAACTATGGTTATCTTGGATTAACCTTCTTTGCAAATGGTGGGTATGCTACTTGCATGTAACCGTCAGAATAGGTATTGATTAACTACAAATATGAAAAATACTGGTTATTGTTTCAATTACATACAGTCTTTAAAATTAAGGAAACTCAGAGACAATTTAACAATTTTGTATTTGGACCATATTTTAACAGTGAGGTGCTACTTCTAATAACCCAGATAATGCTGGGTATGAGTGTGTGTTGGAGATGAACGGTTAAGTCAGTTCTTGCATTGGTTCATTAAATAAATTGTTGGTAGTCTTTTCATCTCAGTACATATCTTGGACAATTCATTTATCATAAATCTGTAGTACAATTTTATAGTAAATCATATAATTCTATTATACAAAGTAAAGAGAAATAAAAGTTAAAATTTTTCCCATTCCTCTTTTCAAACTGTGAGCATTATTAATATATTTTCATTACTGTTGTTATAAATTTATCCCGCAATGCGTCAAAATAATATACTTATGTTTTCATATTTATTTCTGAGTGACAGGGGTCGACCAAAACACATAACACAACATATAACTCCTTACTAAAAGTCATTAGTACTAAACTGAAATCCTAGTTATTGTAGCTCTCAAGTACAACCAAAGGTCCCTATAACAACTGACACTAGAGGCGCAAGGAGGCAACTATTAATTCCTAAAAAATCCATCAGAAAGGCAATGAACAAGGTAACATGTTCCTATACTAATTTTATACAACACCTTAAGTCAAAATAAACACACAAGTAAATAGACAAAAAAGAAATGATGGCTGAAAAAATATGATATAAAATTTCAAGTGTCATTTCCTCCCAAATTTCACTATTCTGGATTTGGTCTATAATTTTTAGTATTATGCAACATTCCGGCTCTTTTCTATAATTTTTCACAATTTTGAACAACATGAAAAATCTTGATAAACATTTGGATCTGTACCGTAAAATATTCTATCTGACATGGTACAGGAATTGAACTGCGATATATCGAACCTTTTCATAAGACGTAAATTTTTGGACGAAACTCCTTTGCAAATGGAAGGGAGGTATGCAAAACATGAAGCTAATTAAAAATAATCATATACACTGTAAGGCACGCACATGCACATTTTCATATATTTCTATAAAACACACTTACACATTTTTTTAATTTTGCAACGGTGAAGATATATAGTAAGGCGAAAGACAAGAAAGAGTAAATGCATTTTATTCACACAAAAAACTTTTCATGCATTTTGTTAATTGTATATAATACTTTGTTTAGTGTCTCGGTAAAGAGAACACTAAGTACAATTTTGACAAAATAATGTACATAAAGCTACTATTTTGGTAGTAGCTAAATTAACAAAGGGATAACATGCTCTTACATAGCACTTATCCCTCCAAACAATGTTGATAGGCCAATAATTACCACTCGAAAACAAAACGATGTAATTAATTAATAATTGCAGTTGTACAGTTTTTGTCATGTTTGTCTCTCTTCAATACAATTTTCTAGCTATATCATGAGTTGTTATATACAATCTTCTCATATATACTTTTCTTTTCTCTCAACAATTGCCATCGAAGCAAAGCGAGACTCACCTCTAATTTTCTATGAATTTCATACTACTGGTAAATCTAAAATTTCCCTAATAACTGTCTATATATCATGCATAAAACATTTTTTTAACAATTTAACCATTCCAGTAAATTCAATATCTTGGTCTTATAATCTATCTTCAACCGACATTAGTTCTTGAGACGACGATTCATCATGAAAATTAATCTCAACCTTGTACACATACAATTGGCTAACAATAAAAAAAGGCAACGAAGTTTATGCAATTTAACCAGACAAAAAAAGCATAATAATAATCAAGATGCGACTCATTGAGGTTGTTCGTTATCCACCCCTTGTGCCTGTTCCTTTTCGTCAAATCTGACACGGTCGATAATAAAATGCCACTTAGGAAATTCCCTACACCCAAAGTAGCTCGTCATAGCATAAGATGTACCGAGACTCTTCATTCCTTCGGGTGCTTGGTCGTAAAAAAGCTCAAGTTTTGCAACTTCTAGAAAGGCATCGGCAAAACCCATCAGAACAAATTGCGGCAAAAGAATGAAAATGGTTAATGGTACTTTATCGCCACTTTGTGCTACACCATGCTCTCGTGCCACGCTGAGTCGGTAATGCTCTGTTAGAGACGCAATTGCCATAATGAGAATGTGAATTATTAGACCAATGCCCATTCTTTGGAGGAGTGTAATGCCTCTTGGATTTTTGGTGAACTTTCGGGTGACAGGTACAAAGATGCGGTCGTACAAAACAAACGAGACAAGCATTGAGAAGGTGACGAAGCCCTGGAGACTGGCTGCCGGAACCTGGAAGTGGGGCCCGATGTGTCAATTTAGAGTTGTTCCCTATTTCACGAAAAGATCTAGTGTTGATTTGAGCAACCATAATGCTTGGCACAAAGGTGACCAAAAGAACTAGAAGCATTTTGAGCATTGTTTTTGTTTCTTCTACTTGAGTCACTGTGCAAAGGGTCCATGGAGTAACCAGGTCTTGATTTTTTACCACAGCTTTGTTGAGAAACCTGAATTTTAAATTTAAATGATCAAATTTTAAACGAGTATTCATAAAATTAAACTTTTGGAATTAAAATTTGAACAATGTATTTTTTAACTTTTAGAGTTGCGTTCTATTTAGAGATGACAACTAATTTTTCAAACCTTTGAGAAACTAACTCAATACCCACAAAACAAAATTAAAGTTTTCAGAAAATTAAAAATTGGAATGGAAATGTAAACTATTATACTTTTTCAAGTTTTATTTTTGGAATGATATTATTTTTGGAGATGATTATTATTATTTTTTAACTTTAAAAAACTAATTTGATACCCCACAAAAATTGAAATTTTAAATACCTTAGTGTAGTTGTAGATTCCATCATAAACTGCTTCATCTTTTTGTAATCAATCAATTCTAACTCATGCAACTCCTTGGGATCACTAGATAGCGGAACATGCCATTTTCTAAATGCCGCCATGAGAACCCGTGCCATCTTGGTAAAAGGGCTACTAGATGGTAATTTATGCTGGTAAAATGGCATACCGGTCAAAAAAATGGTCACATAAATTATAAGACCCAACGTAGGTAGCACATATCCTAACATCCATCCGACATTATCTTGGATGTATACCAGTACAGTATTAGCAAATAATGTACCAAAGAATATACTGAACATCCACCAGTTGAAGAAGGAGAGTTTATGGAATCACTCTTTCGGATCAAACATGTCAAATTGATCGGCACCAATTGTTGAAATGTTGGATTTGGTGCCACCTGTGCCAATAGCAAAGATGTACAGAGAAAGGAAGAAGATGCCGAGTTGAGATGGCGAGGCTTTCTGAGTACAGGTGGGGTCGATTGTGTTGGCCCCGCATGCCAGTGGTTTCAATGAAGGTAAGGATACTGATAGTGTCAGCAGGCACATTCCCTGCATATATTAAAATTTCTTATTATTTTTTAGGTGTCTCAAATTGGCAAATATAAATTCCAGACACAGTGAAGCAAGAATATTGAACTAAGTCAATCAAATTTCTTTGATTTCAGTAAAAAGAAAAAAATGCTACAAAACATTTGGCTTTTATTAACTAAAAAACATTAAATTTATTTCATTTATTTAATCAATTTTGACTTAATTTGTGGACCAAATTATTGATAACCTAAATTTCTACCCAATTCTCTAAAACGAGTAAGAACATGTAGGCTCTGAAATCCAATTGAAGAGAAAGAAAATGGCATATCGATCTGCATTATTTAGGACTAAGAGGAGTCCCTTATCATGAGAAGCACAAGACAGTGTATTGTAATAATACGGCGTATCTGATACACGTGCCGACACATACGGCTGAGGACACGAAAAAACATGACACAAAATGTCTTGCAATTGTAAACATGTAACATGGAAACACGGAAATGGAGGCTTAACCATAAAAATTTAAAAGTTAAAAAGAGTTATTTATGGGCCTATAACACCAGCTTGATAAAATAGGCCTTTTAGGTTACGCCTTGTAATGAAAATTTATTGGGCACATTAAAGATTTAGTAATAGGCTTTCACAATGAAATATAGGGGTCTCTTTACTACACAGGCTTTATACTATGGTCTCCACTCCCCACAATTCTATTCAAGAAAATAATTGAAGTAGCTATGAATAGGATAAACAAATGAAATATATAACAAGATCTAATGATGATATCTTAGCTTAGGCCAGTTTGCCCAACTATAAGAATTATTTCAAGAACTCTTCGAGTATATATGTTTTCTAGAATTTGGCAAAACACTATAGTGAGATAATATTGCTCCTCACATCGTTTAAAATTTGGGAATCATTTTGTGTTTTAAAAAATGTATTAAATGCAATATAATAAAAATCAAATTGTCTGCCTTAATTATTATTACACTTTGATCTTTTAGTGATGAAAATGTTTTATTTTGTTTCAACAATCAGATTCTGATTAATTAAACCCTGTAATTAATTAATTAATGTTACAACTTACAACAGTTGTTTTATAATTTAAGGTTGTTGCTTCTGTAAACCAAAAAATTATGGACGCTCCGTATGAATTTAGTCAGACAATAATAATTTAATTTTATTGATATGAATTTTTATAATTTTAAAAATTAATGAAGAAAAGATGGCTTGGGCTTAACACACCTCATGCAAGTCATGCTTTCAATTATCACAAATCAATCATATACCATGACTTACTATAAAAAAGAAGAAGATGATGTTGACGAATAAATAATTCTATATTGTTCTTTATTAATTAAATTGTTAAAGCGAGCTTAATATTTTTCAGGTGGTATACGGAGGCAAAACCTATTTTTGTAGCAGATTCTTAGAGTTGTATAGTCCAAAACAAGGATTTCTAGTTATGTATATTAATCTATGCTAGTGCTGTCTAAATTTTAATGAATTTGTCACAACAAATACAGTTCACAGTCATAGTGACAAATGAATAGTTCGGGTTCAATTCGGCGGAGTCAAAAATTTGTGATTCAGAAATAAATCGGTACAACAAGAAAGTTAAAAAAAAAAAATCGCACTTTTTTCACGTTTTATTCACAAATAATTTGTGATTCGCATTTTACTAGCGAATAAAATATATAATATGTTTTCTTGTACTTTATTCAATTTTTAATTCAGAAACATAAAAAATGACGAATTAAACAAAAGTTATTAACATACCATGATATTATGTTCACAGTCACATGTTAAGAGAAACAAAGGCCATTGCATCCCCTGGAAAAGGAACATTTTTCTTTGCTTTAGAGAAAACGGTTGAATGTCTTCAGCTGCTATAATGGGCTAATTAGACTCCATGGTCAAAGTTTCTCTTAATTAAATACTTGCCGAAAGAAGTCTTATCGTTTCCTCTCTATACTCGAGTCAGGCATGATATCATAATATCAATTCAATTGTTTTCTCCACCTAAAAAGGAACAAATGATTTACTTTACTTATACTTCCTAAACTATTAATTGTATATTTTTTGAATAATTACAAACAAATAAACAGAGTTAAAATCTGAAATTTTATTAACCCTGGCACGCTACATATATTCTCATCTGTATTTTTTTTCTTATTTATTTAGTTCTCACGTTTCATATGTTTTTATATTTCTCTGTTATTTAAAGATGTACTTCAAAGGAATGCAAACAAAACCAATATCTGTATGTTTCGTTTGCATCCGTACAGTAAATCATTTATGTATATTTTTACAAAAACTCGTAGATAATTTATAAATTATTATTTGTATCCGCTTTTTTTTTGCAAAAATAATACAGGTATATACAAAATTATTTTATATCTTCTTAATAAAATAAGGATATTTAAATGATCCAATTCGGAATATCAACAGATTTCTACGAGTAATTAACTTATTCAATGATTGTGACCAAGTTACTAATTAAATATCTGTTAGTAACGTATTATATGTGCAAATTTGAGTAATATATACCAGGTTAATTATTCATTATAATTCCATGTCAGATACGAATTATTTGAATATTGACACCTTTTTTTATCTTATCTGTCCATGCATTTTCTCAATAAAAATGTGAATATGAATATGATTTCAGCACTATATATCAGTTTCAAAAGAGTTATTTTTAAAAGATAAAAGCGACTGTTAAAGTGATAAAACAGTTGTGTATTTCTCTATAGAATTTATGTACGACTTATCGTGCTATTTTATTAATACACATATCTTAGTTTATAATGTTACTTTAGATATTTTGGAAATATATTGCATGAAATATTATGTACAAATTTAAAACCAACCTTAAGTGTCAACTAACAATTTCATTGATAAAAAAACGAGCTTATAACAAGTCAAATAACTCTCCAATACAAAATGTAATATTCCATTCTCACAAAATTCACAAAATTACTCAAAATTACTCAAAATTACTCAAAATTACTCAAAATTACTTTAATATTCTAATCTCAGTTATATATACTCGTAATTACTCTATTACTTTAAACTCTATTGCTCTCTATGATCGGATCTGCTCTTTCGACCACCGTCGCGCTCCGACGTCCGGATCTACTCACACGCGCTCCAATCAAGATGACGTAGAGATTCAATATTTCGAGCTCCGACGATACCGCTCTTTTGGCTCTGATCAACTCCACTCAGCTCCGGTCTTTTCCCTCTCTCTCATTCTCTCCACTCAAGAAAGTAGAGCCGAGAGAGAGGGGAGGAGCTATGTGAGAGATGAGATCAGAGTGAGAAAAACGAACTAGAGGAAAAAGGAGGAGTGAAAAGAAGAAACAACAATGGCAGCGGCTAGGATTTTGAAATCACCCAAAGTATCGGCTGTTGCCCCTTTTTTCGCTCTTTGGGGAACAGCTCTCATAACTGAATACACTTCTATCAGCAACCGGTTTCTTCTACGAATATTAAAATTTTAGTCTTTTACTTAAATAAATAATAAGTTTATAACAATTATCTTATATTCAATCTTTTAACTTTTTCTTCCATAAATATTTCTCTCTGAATTAAGTTTGAAAAATAACCCCAAGTTAATTGAAAATAAAAAATTCTCTGTAAAATGGTAAACTTAATTCTTTGTCAAATGGTAAACGTCACAAACCATTATGTTTCAACCTCCATTTTATATGTATATATGCATAGGAAGCATTATGCTTGAATTGGTTGCAACAAATTTTCACCTCTTAATCATGAGATCGGTCTCGGAATGATTCAAGGTGTTGACTATAGAATTAAGCCAATTAAATCATGATATTTTTGAAAGATGCAGTACGTCAACGATCGTACTAAATAAAACTGACGATAATTTTTTACATGATCGCTAGCTATGAAAATATTTCAACCTAGCTAGCTTTGAACTTAATTTACGTCGGACATCATATATAATTAATATAGGGTCTTTCGGTAAAATAGTTGACCTTACTTACATCCCAATACATCAGATGAAAAGATCGATTATTAATTTACATATGTTTTCACAATCATTTTTCTTAATTCTCAGTTTTCACTCTAAATTAAACTTGAAAAGAAGAAAATAAATTGACTAGCTGTTTAATGAAGACCCATATATAATATAATCAACCTGGAGTTCTATACGGGCTATATTCGGCCCATAATACATATTTATCATGAGGAGGGATCAAGTTACAACACTTGAAAGTTACAACAAAGTTACAACATTATTTTTTTTTCATTTTCAAAGTCCAAATTGTCGATCCAAACCGTTAGATATTCAATCTATATTAAAATGTGCTTGCAGACCAAATTTTACATTTTTTGAAATTTTTTTGCTATTTATTAAGATGGGTACAAAATCGCTGTTTTTATTAAAATTCTGCACCATTAAAAACAGCAATTTTGTACCCATCTTAATAAATAGCAAAAAAATTTCAAAAAATGTAAAATTTGGTCTATAAGCACATTTTAATATAGATTGAATATCTAACGGTTTGGATCGACGATTTGGACTTTGAAAATGAAAAAAAATGATGTTGTAACTTTGTTGTAACTTTCAAGTGTTGTAACTTGATCCCTCCTCATTTATCATAGGCCCAGTTTTGCGGTAGGCTGCTGCCTATTACAACTTTTTTCAGATTGACTGGCATTAATTTGGAATGTCTCTCATGTATTTATTTATTTATTTATTTTAAATTTCAATTGAACAATCCAAATGTTTAGGAATAAAAGACAAATATAAACTATGTTCGTTCCCTGTCTAAATATTTTGTTTTTACTTTGTCATGAGCTAGTATCATTCGGCCATCTACCACGTAACCCCACCAGCGACGTGTATTATTCTAGCTTTTACCCCCAAATTCCATCCAACCCAACCTAGCTAGTTACAAATCTTAACCAACCCATAATTAATTTTGCATATAAATAGCCCCAATCTTTAAATGTTAATATATTTGCCGATACATTAATTGCGTCGCTAATTATCAAACAAAAGAATACTGATCTGGTTTAAACAGCCTATGTTGATACGGGCCGGACGTACGTATTTAAGTTTGTTTCCTTTTACTTGACTAAAGCCCTGATTAAATAATAAGATACTGACATGTATTAATATATAGCTAGTTTCTTCACGCAACAAATTGGGGCAGGAGGAAAAAAATACTGAGCGATGTATGAGCATCTCTTTTTACTATACTTCGGCGCTTGTTTTCTATTATAGATGCAAACAACATTGTCATGACTTGTAAAAACAAACCGGTACCAATTCGTTTCAGGATATGGTGATTCCTCTACGGTACCCTTTAAATAAAAATATTAAGATTAAAAAAAAAATCAGTACCAATTCTCGATTATTCCCGATTAATCGTTTGGCAGTACTCTGTCCGTCCGACGAGCTCATACCGTTATTTACAACACTGGTTGAAACCGATCTATACTACATGAGTAATACATTCATATCTAAATTTACAATTTTTTAATTAGTTTAGTATACAAGAAATTAAAGTGATAAAAAAAAATGAAAAATGAACGATTAAATTTAATTTATAATTTTTTTTATCGCTTGATTTTATACTATAATAATTGAAAAATTTATAAATTTGACACATAAATAATCAAATTAACTTATTGACTGATTTCAATAATTTAAATTTATTATTAAAAGTTAATTCGATATGTTTTAAAGTTAAGCTCATTAAAGAGCTAATTGAAATCATTAACACTCTATTTTTACTCAAAAATATATATGCATTTAAAACCGATTTTTTTATTTATATCCAAAAAAATATATAAATTTAAAAAACTAACCAAATCGCTTGTTTATTTCGAAAACTACCCAAACCGGAAAAAATATTTCCGGTTTCAATACCAATTTCCGGAAATTGGATCCTAAATCCGGAATAATTTTTTCCGGATTTAGGATTTCTTTTTTTTTTCCTAATTCCGGAATAATTTTTTCCGGAATTAGAATTTTTTTTTTGGAAATTTTTTTTTCCGAAATTTTTTTTTTTTCGGATTTTTTTTTTATTTTTCAGTTTTTATTTATAATTTATTTATTTTTTGTATTGAAGTATTACAAATATTTAATATATTTTTAAAAAATAGATGGAATACTATATAATTTGATTTATTCGAAAGACTGCTACAAATAATCCGGATCAACATTTTTCATGCCGGATTTTTTACGGCTGTAAGAAAAAATAATATAATATAATATATGTATATATAATATAATATATATGTTAAAATTTTTATTCGACCCGAACCGTTCAAAAAACAGTGATTTTCTACCCATCTTGAAAAATAGTAAAAATTTTAAAATGTGCTTGCATATCAAATTTTACATTTTTCTAAAATTGTTTACTATTTATTAAAATGGGTACAAAAATTCAATAGTCTGAATATAGCGATTTTGTTAAATACTTAATAAATAGTAAAAAAAATTCAAAAAAATATAAAATTTGATATGCAAGCACATTTTAACATATATATTATATTATATATACATATACATATATTATATTATATATACATATATTATATTATATTAATTTTTCTTACGGCCATAAAAAATCCGGCATGAAAAATGTTGATCCGGATTATTTGTAGCAGTCTTTCGAATAAATCAAATTATATAGTATTCCATCTATTTTTTTTTTAAATATATTAAATATTTGTAATACTTCAATACAAAAAATAAATAAATTATAAATAAAAACTGAAAAATGAAAAAAAAAATTCCTAAAAAAAAAAATCCTAATTCCGTAAAAAATTATTCCGGAATTAGGAAAAAAAAAGAAAAGAAATCCTAAATCCGGAAAAAATTATTCCGGATTTAGGATCCAATTTCCGGAAAAAAATTTTCCGGAAATTGGTATTGAAACCGTAAATTTTTTTCCGGTTTGGGTAGTTTTCAAAATAAACAAGCGGTTTAGTTAATTTTTTAAATTTATATATTTTTTGGATATAAATAAAAAAATCGGCATTTAAAACTATAAAGTTTAAAGTTCATGATCAATATATACTTAGAGCAAATTGCCGAATCAGTTACAGTGAATCATGTGCTTGATATCGTATTCAACGCAGATGCACTGTTGATGACATGATACAACAAGACTCTTCAATACATTTTTGGATCATATTCGTAAATTTTATCATTGAACCGCATGATGCAGAAATAAAACAATTTTTGAGTTAAGATCGAATACTAAACATTTATTAATCGGAAGTTCAACAATTAGATTCACACTATGTTACCATGAACACGGGTATGAATATTGTATCATCGATACGATAATTTCTAAAAACTCATAATACAATACGTTAATTATATATATTATTTTTTGTTATATTAACTATATGAAATTAATAAATTTTCTAATTAATTTAGTATAAAGTAAAGTGATAAAAAATAATAAACAATAAACAATAAAATAATAACTTATAATTTTTTTCACCACTTGACTTTATACTCAAATTATATAGAGTCCGACTAATATGACATCGGTGTCATATGACACTAACTTCAAAATTGATTAAATAGACTTCAAATGATTAATCCAAACCATTCACACCTATTTATATGAGTGATGTGTTTACATGCAAATTAATTTTTTATATTTTCGAGTTATTTTAGTATCAAATCAAGTGATAAAAATGATGAAAAATGAATGCATTAAAATTAAACATGGGGCACGTAGCCTATAAATTCTATAAACCGTAATTCTTTAAAAGGACTTTTTATATTAAATAATTTATAGCCATTATCCTTTTCTTTTACGATAGATTACGATTAATTGTATGAAAAGCATTTCCTTTTATATTTTCAAATTTGCTAAAACTAAATCACTTAATATAATTTTTTTTTTTTGTGTATCAATATATACTGTTTAGAGTTAATATATGATTGACAAACATGTGAATTATGTATTAACAAATGACAACTAAACTTGTGAAGTGCCGTTTTTTTTAGTTGCCACCCGAATAAATTAATTACCATTCAATAATTCCGAATTCAGATTCCGCCACGAATTCTGATCCAATCCGCGCACGGATCTCAAATCGGAACTCTTACTGGATCTGCTCACCGATCCAAACTCTCACTGGATCTGCGCACCCATCCGCGCGCGTAATGGGTCCGCGGACCGACCCGTGTGCACATTGAGGAAGAGTTCGTATTTGAGACTGCTATATATTCATTCAGAAGGCAGCAATAGAGAGGCAGCAGCAAAAGAAGTAAGTATTTTTACAATTTCGTCCATTTTTTTTTTTCAAAAAATTTATATTTTGCAGATTTTTTAATTTAGTGTAATTTTTTAATTATTAGGTTTGCCCATTGGTTATTTCAACCAATTATGATTGGAATTACTTGTTATTTTGGTGGTGAAGTATTACAAGGACCAAATGGAGTTTATTATAGCCACCAAATACCGAAAATGTTCAATATCGACAGAGGTTTGGATTTTAGAGGTATAAATAGGAAAGTGTACCAACAATTCGGTATCGACCATTGTAGTTATGAACTGATAATTTCTGCAAGAATCAATATTGGCCAAGGCAACCAAACATGGTTCTAGCAGTTTCCGGTACAAGACGATAGCAGTTGGGGGTTATATGTCAAAATGACAATGAATATGACCACTCCTTTCAAGTTCCTAGAGTTATACGTGGTAGCCAACCCCAGACAAATCCCTAGACAGAACTCCAGACAGAACACCAGACAATTGTTGCAGTTGACTCAGGATTTGGGGCTCGAGCAATCTGTAGCGGGTCCTGGTCAGGTCCCATCTGTAGCGGGTCCTAGTCGGGCACCATCTGTAGTGGGCCCTAGTAGGGTCCAATCTGACAGGGGTCGATCTCCGATTCCATCCTCGTCCTCTAGCCGAGTCCAATCTGTAATGGACCGATCTGAAACCCCAGAACGACTTTATTATGCTGACAATACGAACGAGGATCCTGAAGAAAGGGAGGCAGAGGCTAGTTGGGATGATAATGGGAACGGTGGGGTATCAGATCACAGTGATGAGGATATTGGTATTCCTGTGCTTGGTAGTCGGAAGTGGCCTTTATTGGGTCGTGGGGAAAGACATCCGTTTGAGGAATTTAATGACACATCAGTGTTTGAAGAGGCCGATAGCTCTTTTTTTGCGACATGTGAGGTATGTTTATTAATTTAAATTTAATTTAATTATTAAATTGTTGTTATTAAATTGATGTTGTTCAATTTTTGTTGTTTCTTTTGTAAATTAAAAGGGAGAAAGACATCAATTGTCTGAGGGGATGACGTATGACATCAATTATCTTTCGTTATATTTGGAAATATGGTACGGACCAGTGATAAATCCAACTGTAAATCATCTTGCGTACGGTTTTCATTGCAAGCACTGGTTGACGCCATACTAACATCAATTTTATCAATTTTGTCAATTTTCCACTCTATCAATAATTTCCAACAATTCAATCTAAAAAAACGGGTATTTTTACAATTTCATTGGGGTGGCAACTAAAAAAAAAACGGGTATTTTTACAATTTCATCTCTCTTTTTTTCAAAAATTTATATATTGCAGTATTTTAAATTTAGTGTAATTTTAAAAAATTCTAAATTAGTACATTTCTAAATTGGTCTAAGTTCTAAATTGGTCTAAATTATAAATTATAAATTGGTTCATTTCTAAATTGGTCTAAGTTGGACAATTCTAAATTGGTACATTTCTAAATTGGTCTAAGTTGGACAATTCTAAATTGGTACATTTCTAAATTCTAAATCATAAATACAATTCTAAATTCTAAATTGATCTAAATACACAAATATTACGATACACTACTATTTTGGTACCCTAAACTCTAAACCCAACTAAACTACTTAATAAAACAAGAGGAGGGTTCAAATGCACCCAAATTTTTGTGCACCCAAATGCACCCTATCTTTCAAATTCTTTTTCTCCGTTTTCAAAGTCCGAATAGTCAATCCGAACCGTTAGATGCGATCTATATATTGAGATCATGAGATGTACTTGGAGACCAAATTTTACATTTTTTGGAATTTTTTTACTATTTATTAAGCCAATTTGAAAATCGCTGATTTTACATTTTCTGGACCATTGGATCAGCGATTTTCAAAGTGGCTTAATAAATAGTAAAAAAATTCAAAAAAATGTAAAATTTGGTCTCCAAGCACATCTTAATATATAGATCGCATCTAACAGTTCGGATTGACTATTCGGACTTTGAAAACGAAGAAAAATGATAGGGTGCATTTGGGTGCACAAAAATTTGGATGCATTTGAACCCTCCTCATAAAACAATTAAATAACAAAATTTAACTAAAAAAAAAATTACCTTTACAGAGGGCTGGGTGCGCGCTACTGGGAGGGGACCGCTTGGGATGCGGTAAAAAATGAGTGCGCTACCTATATATCGTTTTATAATACGAACTCTTCCTAGGGGTGCGCATGGGTCGGTCCGCGGACCCATTACGCACGCGGATGGGTGCGCAGATCCAGTGAGAGTTTGGATCGGTGCACAGATTGGGTCAGAGTTCCGATTTGAGATCCGTGTGTGGATTGGGTTAGAGTTTGTGGCGGAATCTCAATTCAGAGTTATTGGATGGTATTTAATTAATTCTGATTTATTCGGGTGGCAACTAAAAAAAACGGTGTGAAGTGTAAACATTTATTAACATCATATATATAACTTTGCAAAGTGTGAACCATATATTAACAAGAACTAATAAAGTGTGAATTATGCGTTGAATGATACTGACCAAATTTGTGAAAAAGCGCGAATCTTGTAATAAAAAGCGAATGAAGTATGAATGCTATATTGAATCCCTAATAAAAGTATGAATGCTAGCATGAAGTCCCAACAAATTATATACAAGTACGAATCATACATTAACGAGCGCAAATAAAATTGGAATAAAATCTTTATGATTAATTAAAGACATAACCATGGTTCCTTAATTGGCTCTATTAGTTTATTTTATCTTCCGAAGTTTTTAATATTTTGTGGAGGAATTTGATTTGACGTGTGGTTTTTTATGTGGTGCATGGTCTCTCTCTTCGCTTTAAGTCTTTAACTCGATCTGAAAACAAATTAAACACTGAATTGTATTTTAACACACACAAAAATTTACTTAATAAATAATATAATTATACTTAGATTTATTATTTTTAAGTTTACAATTTATTGTAGTTCAATTTTGACAGAGGCGCTAGTAAAGGCCAATCAATGCTGAACAAATGGGGTCAATTTATCTTTCATTTTAAAAAAAATATATATTTACACGCAATTTTTCATATAATTTTTCAGTAAAATGATATGGCCATGGGTACTGTAAAATTAATCATGTATGCAATATGAAAATTTATATGATTACCTACACTCACGTCTGATTCTCATAATTTGAAAGTCTGACTTTATTCCTGAACACTAACAATATAATACACGATACATAATTAGACGGTATTTAGGAGTAGGACAATTTGATGATGACTTTTAAATTAAATTTGTTGTCCGTAAAATATGATGATAATTTGGGTAAATATTTTAACCGAACAATTTTAACTTGATGCAACGCACACATTATATATAGAATTAAAACAATATATGATGCATATAGTTTGCGTGTTGCAAGAAGCCAAAACTGTTTTGACAAAGCCTCGTCCAAAATTAGTTCTAAACCGCTCAATACATGCTAAAATTTATACAAACGGTTTAGATTTACAAGCCTATTTAAATTTATTATGTTTTAAAAATGTTAGCGTGAATCTTACAATAACTTAGACGATTTATATCTAACTTTGAATATAACTTGGTCCAAATTGTTTTGAACAAAATCCAATTCCTAATTTTATTTACAAGTTATTTCCTTCTAAAGACATTTCAATGGCACTTAAAAGTATATTTCTTAAATCATTTTTTACCACCGTTCACAATATACTTAAAAAGTAAAAAGGGTTGAAGTAAGACAATTTCTCTTAAAAATAGTACTTACTACATATTTTCTTTTTAGAAATTAAAGATATGACATGCTAAGTAGTTAGTCCATATTCACATGTCGACCTTTCTTCTAAAATTAAATTATTCATATTTAAACCAACCTATTATTCACGTTTGACAAATTAAATTAGAAAGGTCACCTCACCTGCCGCATTGTAATATATTCGTTCGGCCGCTATCAATATTTTAGCACTGTTTCTTTGACCCACTAAGCAGGCTGCTACCTATACCCAGTTCTATTATCTAAACTATATTCCATAATTTCCCCAAAAAAAAACAAAACAAATCCACAGTTCAATAATTGTGTGCTTCAATACCAGAAATATTAAATATTGAAGGGCTATATATATTAGTTTAATCGATTGATGGTAGATGCTTGCCGAATGCAAATTGATCCATCCTACTTAATTTCTAGATTAACATTGGCAATGACGCAATGTGATTACATATTAAATTATTACTGGCTTTCAGGTACACTAACACGGTCAGTTCTTTTGACTGGAGCGGAGAGCACGTGTTTTCTCATGTATGTACCTAGCTTCGGATCATATAAAACATACAAAACCATATCACACAATTCGTGTTGTCACAGACTCACAGCCATAGTTACAATTTACAAAATTCACCGATTATTCGTTTTTTAGTAACGAAATAATAGTCTAATCGAAACTTGGTCAGTTATTAACTTTAATGTTTTATTGAAAACAATCGAATTGAAAATTTAAATCAAAAGAATGTCATTATTAATTAAATTGAAATCAGTCAATTATGTTGAACACCAACTTCCAATTCTAAAGATATATATATATAGATACCGTGGAAAAGAAATTCATACCAGGTATTTGGATCTCATAAGATCCAGGCACTAGAAAAGTTGGCACCCATGGGCCCCTCAACTTTGAACCTATATTATGATTTGTGGATTTTTCCAATTTTTCATTTTTTTTTATATATAAAAGTCAAACAGTCATCAAACTAAATCTGACCTCTGACCTTTGACTTTTTGATAAATAAACCTCACTAATTCCCCAATCCAAATAGAGCACACATAACACAACAAATTCAAACCCCTCTTTTCTCTCTCTCTATTTAAAACCTCCTCAATGGAATAGTTGTCCCTTATGTCACCCCAAAATCAATGCCTTCCTCAAAGAAAGGGATCCAAGGACCAAGGCCAAACCCCCTTAGAATAACAAAAGATTTACACAAGACCAAAAAGCCGTCGGAGACGCCTGGCCGACCGCCGACGGTTGTTTACGAGCATACCCCGAAGGTCATACATACGAGTCCGCAAGAGTTCATGGGAGTTGTTCAGCAGTTGACAGGTCGATCTTCGACACCTGACAGCAGTAGAGGTTTTTTTGTGGATCAAGATCGTCAGACAGCTCAAAATGATGACGCTACCGATGTCGCAGAAGATCCGATGCTTCTTCTTACTCTCGGAAGGTGCCAAAATTTAGAGAAAACCAGTTCTTCGACTGTTTCTCCTAGCCTTCAATTTTCTTCTCCTGTTGCGGTTCGTTATAGTTTCCAGAAGCCATAGCTAGCTAGCTTTTGATTTTCTTATTTTCTTCTTTTTTTGGGTTGTTGATGTGTATAGCATGTGTAGGAAGATATCTGGAACGAGCCCAATTTTTTTTCTTTTAATTTCTTTATACATGAGATGCACAATTAATTGTGAAGCATGCTGATAATTTAAAATACATGCTACTAATTTATGCTGATAATTTTGATGTAATTTCTTTTATTGTTTTCATTGTATAACAGTAATTGCTAGTTGTGCCTGAAAAGTGAACACTCAATTTAATAATTCGGTGGTGGCTTGATATTGCCAAAAATGTATCAATCAGAGACGAATTATTGGGTAAAGATACTAACAGTGTAGTTTCTGCTTCGTGCAGCGCAAGAGTCACATGCAGCATTAGTTTGACTCTATTTTCCCTGCGCTGCATGAAGCAAACTTTACTCTGTAAATATATCTACCAAAGATTTTTTTTTGGTGAACAACGGATGAAGGGAGATGACTGAGTCAACTTGGGCTGTCTACATTAATTTTGGTGCTTTTACGTGCGGATAATTACGCATTTACGTCTAGATTTTAATCGTTGGTTGACTTGGTCGTAAACGGGTAATTGTACTTTAAATCTTGTACACTGATAGTGGTTGATTAGCAATTAACTGGTACCTTTTTTTTCTTTTTGGTCGTTGTCTCCAGTCTATTGGATGGTATTTTTCTGATAACGCTGTCCACTAGTTAGTCTTTTCTCCGTGGTTTTTTTATTATTCTGTGCTTTTCTTTTCTCCTGTGTGGTGTTTGACTGAGATTTCAAGATTTGAATATCCAAGTTGTTTATGTTTAGTCGAGGACTAAAGTTAAATTATAATTTAATCTGTTTCTTAATTATTTAGTTGGACCTTAAATTGATATTATATATGAACTTATTCATGTATGTATTATTATATGGTAATACAAATATTCTTCTAAGTAGAGATGATAATAAACTATATATGACACAAAAATCTGAATCCTTACAGACAGATTATGACTGAATTACAATATAAATACATCAAGTGGATAATGTCTATTTTAAATGAAAATAAATAAATGGGTATATATTGTGGAATCTACGTTTAGATAATTGTGTCAGTATTAAACAAAATTAGAAATAAAATTAATAAAATCGGACAATTAAATATTGGTTGGGTCTGTCAGTATATTTTTGGATTAATATATAATATATATACCATGCAGCACATCCAGTTGGGTTGGTTTGATTTGTGTTACAATTTATAATTTAATTAGGATTTTGCTTTTATTTATAATACGATGATCATTTAATTTAAGAGGTAAAATTAACCCATTTCTATTTCTAGAGGTAAATTTTTTTAAACAGTTGCAAACTAAAAAAAAATAAGAAGCAATTCAATATAATAAAGAAATGAAGTTAAAATTGGATTTTCTATATTTAGTCTCTCCCTGATCAATGTTACACACCAGCAATAGAAATTGACTTTATTTTATTAATTTAAGATAAAACATAATTTTACAATTATTTTATATATTAAGTATTTTTATAATAATTTTATGTACAAAAGTATACTATAGAGATATATTTAATGAGCTAAATTTTCTTAATTAGATAATTTGAGATAATTTAATAATTTTCTCATTAATTTTGTTTGCATCAACCTTCGGTTAAGCCACAGTTGTGGACTTAACTTTAAACTATCTTAATAGATGGCTTAACATTTTATGTTTTAGGCCGTTCTAAAAATCGGTTTATGTCATCTTAGGCCGGCTCAATTAAATCATATTTGGCTGCTTAATGCAGATCTAAATTCTTTATTCCATGGTTTAAGTCTCAACTAAATATGACCCTAGTGAATTAATATTTTCTTATGTTATTTTTAACTATCAAAACAACCAATATCTAAATTTATCAAAATTGTAAAATAAAATTACTCATTTTTTATTTAAATATATTGCATATTAAATTTGGAACAATAGAATAATATTTAATCGTCAATCATAAGTCAATAATATTGAACTGCCATGCTATTTTCAATTTAGCCAATAGATTACTAACATGACATGACATTAAATTATGTAAAACTTGGTACATATTCTATCTGAGTAAATAAACATATAAAAAAAAATTGACAAATATTTTTTAGATGATTACGGCTGTCAGTTAAATTTGTTGTTGTCGAAACTTTATCCTAACTAACAAAAACACTCAATGTCTAAATTCCCAAAATAATTCAGGGTTGATACAAAAGAATAATGCATGATTTCCTCTCTTTTCCAACATTTTGAGAAAAAAAGTTGATCAAATTGTGCATGATACCTTTGTGACAAATGAATTATTCGGATTTGGTTTGGCGAGATCAAACATTTGTGATTCGGGAATAATTCGGAAATGATTCAGAATTATCCGAATCAGAGATCTCAGTTCTATAAGGAAGCAAAAAAAAAGTTATGGAAAAAATCGCAATTAATTTGTAAAATTTGTAAAAAGTTCATAAAATTCAAATATTATTCGCGAAAAATTCAATCTAACCGAATAATTTAGCGTTCGATTTAACATCACAAAAAAAAATTATTCACCAATAATTCGCAAAGCATGTTACTATGCCTGATACGAAGAAGTCTGTGTGCAGTCTTTTCTCTCTACTTGATCGCAAACATAAAATCTTGACTGGATGCATTTACGCATGGTTTGCGACCGCATCAATGAATTCCAAGAACCGAGCAAATCTGGTCCAAAATGCAGAGGAAATGAGGAATAGAATAGGTAGAATAGGATATTCCACATAAATGGTCCAAGACAATCAGCGCCGTTGAGGTCACATAGATAAAAGTATAATAAATTAATAATATATCAAAATACCAAGCTGTTGACTGACGCTCGCAGTTATTTTGGACTCAGCAATATTCCAAAAAAAGCCTCACAAATCATAATTGTTTACCGAAGCCCTCTCACCCTCTCTCATCCGTATAGACTATAGAGTAGGGGCATCAACGGATACGATAAGGATACATTGGAAGCATTTTCTTACTCTATCGGTTGAAAATTGTCCTTATACTTATTTTACTTTTTTTTTGCTACGAATTATTTTATTTATACTCTATCTTTTATCTGTTATAATTGATGAATAAAAACAGTAGTGAATAAATAACAAGTAATGTTAATATAATAATTATCTTTATTATTTATTAAATAAAATATTAAACATATATAATCACATTACTAATATGAAAATCAATTGTAACTAAATTATTTTTAATGGTTAACTATGTGTAACACAGGTACATAGGATGATCAATTGTCCAAGTTCAAATTTTTTAATAAAATTTTTTTTATGAAAATATTAAGAGTGGCTGAAAAATGAATGTTCATTACTCGTTAATATATATATATATATAGAGAGAGAGAGAGAGATAGAGAGAGAGAGAGGTTGGCTAAGATCCAAGTGGTAGTTTTTGAGCTTTGGTGCTACCAATTAGTTTTTCAATTTTCAAAGTTCAAAACGTCGATTGGAACCGTTCAAGTTGATCTCTATATTAAAATGTGCTTGGAGACCAAATTTTACATTTTTCTGAATTTTTTTACTATTTATTAAGCCACTTTAAAAATCGATGATCCAACGGTGGCTTAACAAACAGTAAAATCAGAAGCCACCGTTGGATCAGCGATTTTCAAAGTGGCTTAATAAATAGTAAAAAAAATTCAAAAAAATGTAAAATTTGGTCTCCAAACACATTTTAATATATAGATCAACTTGAACAGTTCTGATTGACATTTTGAATTTTGAAAATTAAAAAATTAATTGGTAGCACCAAAGCTCAGGAACTACCACTTTGATCTTAGCCAACTCCCCCCCCCCCCCCCCCCCCCTCTCTCTCTGTATATATATATATATATATTTATAATTAACTAATTAGATATCTAATGGATACAAAATAGGGTTTAGTCGTACCAGTATTCGGTAACTTTACAGGAAAAAAGATTACTCATACGTATCTTATCGAATATGGTATAAGATCATATAAACGAATGAAAGAGTGCCATGCATTGACACCTCTAGTATAGACTATAGAGTCATTTGTTATTGTGAAATTATTAATTATTATTTTCCAAATACCCGCCGCACAAAGTTGTTCATGCGGTTCTATATTAAGTTATTAACATGTTATTCGTCGTAAATTTCAATTAGTTTTGATATGTTTTTCTTTTAAGTCGCCCATACTTTAAATCTTTATTAAATCAAGAACAAAAATTTACAGATTACAAATGAGTGAAAAAATGTATATCAAAATTAGAACTCTATTCTAGCACTGTCCGCAATTTTACATTTTCCAAGAGTATTTTCATCACAGCAATTTAAATAAGTTTTTAAATAACTGTTAACTATTTTTAAAACTAAAAGTCTATAAAGTTTATAAACTTTTATATTTTTAAAATTAATTTTAGAATTTTTATTAAGTCATGTCAGTAATAAATTAAAAAGTTGCGTGTCATATGTTTCAAATCCGAATGGATGAATTTTTTTGTGAATATATGATAGAATGGAGATCAATGCTAATAATATTTATAGCTCTAATGTCCACTCTACTGTCGATTCACAGGCGTATGAATCTATCGTATAGTATAGATTGGGGTGTCGATCCGCATGGATGGTGTATTAAGAGGCCTAAGATGTAAACTAAGGTCTAGATTGTCGGTTCCTTTAGGTTGGCTGATTGTGTTTTGTTTGGTTGATTGTTGGTTGGTCGGTTGTAATGTTGGATTACAACAGAGGAGTAGTAGTAGATTAAGTGTTTAGAAGATGGGCTTCTAGGGAATCAGATATTCTATCATTCAAACTTGTTTAATCTAAGTTCTGGTAGTCATAATAATTGCGCACGGTTTGTCACCAACCGCATGCTATTGCTAATACCTGTCAGTTGTAGAGTTACTCAGTAGCATGCGGCTCTGTCACCATCCGCATATGGCTGGGTAAACCGTACAAAATCTGGTATCTACTCCAGTCGGAATCTGATTAGATGTCAGAATTGCGCGTTTTATAGCTGTTTTTGCTCCAATATTGTTGAAAATATACAATTCTCTAAAATCAAGTGAAATAACAAAAATGAATCTGATTCTCTATAAAATAAGCAATTGTAATTTGATAAATGATAATAATTTAGGCTAAGTGATAGGGAAAATAACGACTTATTTGACTCTTATCAATATAATAGTTGGGTGACTTGACCTCCAACGTTTACTTAAAATATTTAAATGAGTGAGGCTACAGTACTATGCACAACATGGATTGATCTGTACTGTGGATTAATATCTCTGTTTTCAAAGTTAATATGAACCATTTCCATAATCTCCGTATGAAAAAGTACTTGTAGAGCAAATTATACATTTATAAATTTTTTTTTTTTAGATAAGTAGAAAATTACTTGATCTAAAAATTCCAAATCCATACAAAAATAGTGATTTTCTATTTATCTGAAAAATAGTAAAATAATTCTAAAAAATAAAATTTTAATATGCAAGTAAATTTTATATAAAGATTATGTTGAATAGTTTAGATTTATTATTTGTACTATAAAAATAAATATATTGATTCACTATACGGATCAATCCGCTCTATACATAGTACCATAACCTCACTCATATCTAAGGAAATAAAACATAAAGGGTAAATATACAATTTTAATATTATAGACAAAAAACATATAAATAAAAAATTTCGTTTTATAAAATACTAAAATAGGCATGATATCTCCGAAATAGATATGATATTTGTAAACTGTACATATTTGGATTACAAATATTTCAATTTGTCCATAATTATATTCTTCACACTAACGTAAAACTTCAATTTAAGGTTCGGAGGCTCGGAGCGGATCAATCCGAAATTAAATTTAGAAATTTACAAAACTTAAATATGTATGTCAATAAATCCGGAAATTCATTTGTCGACTCGACCGCCTTATTTGTGAAGTCACCGACCAAGGCGCCGCCTCTTCAAACCCTAATTACTTGTTTCATCAACCCCCGTTACTTTCTCTTCCTCATCAAATCAAATCAAATACCAGCTTCAGTCGCCACAGGAGCTTCCTCTCTTTCTCAATTTCTCGACCTGTAACATAACAAAAATAACAAGTTATACATAAAGTAATGTCAGAACCCAGTTCAGAAAACCCCATCTCCAAAATCAGAAACATATGCATATTGGCGCATGTCGATCATGGCAAGACTACTCTGGCCGATCACCTAATCGCCGGCTGCGGCGGCGGCGTCATCCACCCCAAAATGGCAGGTCGGTTGAGGTACATGGATTTTCTCGACGAGGAACAGAGGAGGGCTATCACCATGAAAAGTTCCTCTGTCAAATTGAATTATAACGATCATCTCATTCACCTAATTGATTCCCCGGGTCATATTGATTTCTGTAGCGAGGTATTACTATTTCTAAAGATAATACAATTTTTGTTTTCCTTGATTGAACATTAATAGAACATTTACCAATTGTTTCTAATTGTATTAGTTTTCAATAATGTTTTTAAATCAGAACTAATGTAATTAGATCTCAAACTTTTAATTAATTAAGGTGGTTGAAAGAAATTGACCACCTCAAATTTGGTGTTCATAAAAAAACAAGAACCTATTGAAGGCTTGCCATGAACAGAACTAAATAATTTCTGGTAGAACTGACATTTTTAATAATTTCTAGGTCTCGACTGCAGCTCGATTAAGTGACGGTGCACTTGTTTTAGTTGATTCTGTTGAAGGTGTGCACATACAGACACATGCCGTGCTTCGTCAGGCTTGGATAGAAAAATTAACACCATGTTTAGTATTAAATAAAATTGACCGATTAATTACCGAGCTCAAATTAACCCCAATGGAAGCCTACAACAAGCTTGCACGCATCATACATGAGGTTAACAGCATTGTCAGTGCTTTCAAATCAGAAAAATATTTGTCAGATGTGGATTCGCTCATCTCAAAATGTGACGACCAAGAAGGGACTGAAATAGAAGTAGCCCAAGAGGACGATGAGGTTACTTTCCAACCACAGAAGGGTAACGTTGTCTTTTCATGTGCCTTGGATGGGTGGGGTTTTGGAATCGAGAAGTTTGCGGAATTCTATGCCAAAAAATGGGGGGCAAATAGTGCAGCTCTTATGAAGGGATTCTGGGGCCCACGATATTATAACAAAAAGAAAAAGATGATAGTTGGAAAGAAAGCGATGGAGACGGTTAATAATAATCCCGAACCCATGTTCGTTGAATTTATATTGAAGCCCTTATGGCAAGCTTACTATGCGATTTTAGAACGAAACAAGGACATGATTGAAAAAGTAGTGAAATTTGGGGGTCTGTCGGTTTCTGATAAAGAGCTCCAGAACAAAGACCCCAAGGCCTTGCTTCAGTCAGTCATGAGCCAGTGGCTGCCTTTATCAGATGCAGTTTTGTCAATGGTCGTGAAGTGCTTACCCGATCCGTGTATGGCACAACCGTTTCGTATCACGCGGTTGGTGCCGCCGAGGGAGTTTGTGCCGAGCAATGCTGACCCTGCAATCCTTTCAGAAACTGAGCGAGTTAGAAAATGTATCGAGATATGTGATTCTAGCAATACTGCGCCAGGTGTAGCCTTCATTTCAAAAATGTTTACAGTACCAGTCAAGGCGCTTCCTCCAGACCCTACTGGTGTACCAGTTTCTGACTCATCTGACTCAGATGACTGCTTTCTTGCATTCGCTAGGGTTTTCTGCGGGACCATCAGATCAGGTCAGCGGATGTTCGTTTTATCAGCATTATATGATCCACTAAAGTCCGACCCAACAATGCAACGTCACGTGCAGGAGGTCGAGTTGCACGAACTGTACCAGATGATGGGTCAGGGTTTGATTCAAGTCCCGAATGCTCGTGCTGGTATGCTAGTCGCTATAAAAGGCCTTGCTCAGCACGTTCTAAAAAGTGCCACGTTGAGTACAACCAAAGATTGTTTTCCATTTTCTAGCATGGCTTTTCAGGTTTCTCCAACGCTTCGTGTTGCTATTGAACCATCAGACCCTGCTGATGTGGGTGCCTTAATAAAGGGTTTAAGGCTCCTAAACAGGGCTGACCCGTTTGTCGAAATTAATGTTTCATCTCGTGGAGAGCATGTGCTAGCTGCAGCTGGAGAGGTTCATTTAGAGAGGTGCATCAAAGACCTGAAGGAGAGGTTTGCTAGGGTATCATTGGAGGTGTCGCCACCTTTGGTCTCCTTTAAAGAAACAATTGAAGGAGCAGGGGTAAATTTGGTAGAGAAAACAACCCCGAATGGAAGGTGCATGGTCAAGGTTCAAGTGGTGAAGCTCCCGGGCCAGCTGACTAAGGTTCTAGAAGAAAATGCTGAGTTGCTAGGGGAGATTCTTGAGGGTAAATCTGGAAATAACGATAATACCTTGAAAAGGGATGATGAATCACTTGTTGTATTGAGAAAAAAGATAATGTCTGCTATTGAAGCTGAAGTAGAGAACATTTCAGGGCAATTGGGGGATAAAGAAAAGGTCGAGAAGTATAGAAAAACATGGCTTAAATATCTTCAGAGAATTTGGTCTCTGGGCCCGCGACAAGTGGGACCAAATATGCTTATCGTGCCTGAAGCCAGTTATGCTGATAGCAAGGTGGTTCTTATCCAAGGTTCTTGCCATGTGTCAGAGAGATTAGGGTTTCTGAACTCCGATTCTGAGACCATTAGTAAGATGCCACCATTAGGAGAAGTCGAAGCAGCACTCATCAGAGAAGCAGAAACCCTAAAAAGCAGTGTTGTTTCTGGTTTTCAATTAGCTACTTCTGCTGGCCCCTTGTGTGATGAGCCCATGTGGGGTCTAGCTTTCATTGTTGAGCCCTACATATTTCCTGATAATTCCGAAAACGCCAATCCGTCAGATCAATACGGGATCTTCACTGGCCAGGTTATGACAGCTGTCAAAGAAGCATGCAGAGCTGCAGTTTTACAAAATAATCCTAGACTGGTGGAGGCCATGTATTTCTGTGAACTGAATACACCGACCGAGTATCTGGGCCCCATGTACTCAGTTATTCATAGAAGGCGAGCTAGGGTTTTGAAGGAGGAGATGCAAGAGGGCTCACCGTTGTTTACTGTGCATGCATACTTGCCGGCGGAGGCTAGTTACGGCTTTGCTGATGAGTTGCGAGGTAAAACTTCCGGTGCAGCTAGTGCAATTCTGGTGCTGAGTCACTGGGAGGAGATAATGTATGATCCGTTTTTTGTGCCTAAGACGGAGGAGGAGAAGGAGGAGCATGGGGATGGATCGAGTCTGTCGCCAAATTTGGCAAGACTGTTGATGAATAAGGTGAGAAGGCGAAAGGGGTTGCCTGTCGAGGAAAAGGTGGTGCAACATGCCACCAAGCAAAGAACACTTGCTAGGAAAGTTTGATATTTATTTTTTCTTTGTATTTTGCTTGGTAAGAGGATGTAAAGGGCTCTGTGGTTCGATGTAAGGTGATGTTGTAAGTTTTGACACACACGGTCAAATTTTTGGTATAGAAAATTGGGAAATTAATTTTGGTGGTCTAGAAAATTAAATATTCTGATAAATTAAATGAATCAATTCATTGATTTTATTAGTTCTTTTCTGGCTTAAATACTGGGATAACACTGCAGTTTACCAATACAACAATTGCAATACAGAGCAAAGTAATTGCAGCTTAAATCTGAATTGTCTAATTTTCCAACTGCGGTTTAATGTTGAGGAAATATTCTTTCCTAGAAAGGGGAAAGCTCTTCTAGGCCCTTTCTATAATTGGCTACTTTGATCTGAAATGAATGATTCATGATATTGTCATATGAGAGTCAGATTGGCACATTTAGTCAATCACTCTACCGAGAACGAACCATAGTTTGGTTTGTGTTCAACTTTTACGCGTACTACAAATTCAATTAAGAAGTGTTGACATTGATTTATTTTAAGTTCTGAATGGTGGTTAAGGCTACAAGTGGCTACCAAAACACGTGTAATATACACAAGCCTAAGTTTTGTTTTCAACGGAGAAAAAATAAATAATAATAATCCAACGAACAAGGACAAGTAGAATAGCAGATCCTTACATTTCATCTCTTCTTTGCAATGTTCCTTCCTACTATTTTTTGTCGGAATTTAACATACATTCGTCAAAAATAATTTGCAGTTTTAAAATCCGATTTGTAAATTTAATCTATAATTCATATCGTACGCATGAAAAATTAAAAAAATTTAATCAAAATCTACCATTCATCAAACCACAATTTAATCTATAATTCTTATCATTATTTTTTATGGAATATAGAAAACAGTCGCATTGCATGAAATTTAATACACAAGTAATCACAAAGTCAAAAATACATTTATAAACTTTTTTTAAATTTTTATCTATTTCGGTATGATTTGAAAATATACTGTGAAGGAATTCTATTTTTTTTTCTTTTTTTGTTAACAAGAGCCACTGAGCACATACATCCTTCCGAATCAAAATTCTAACCTTAGCAGGCAATATAAAAGACTGCACTAATGCACCTACCATTACGTAACTTCAAAGGCAAATAGGACACAGATTGTAACTACAAAGCATTTGGTAATTGGTAGCGAAGCTTCCATAATTCAGAATATATGGCTTCTTTTGAAATGTGACTACTTCAGCATAGTAAAAAAACAAGCTATGAACCAATCAGAGTCAAATTTATACAACAATCAATGAATAAATTGAAACAGTCGCTTCTCCAAATCTTGAATTTGTCAATTCAAAGAACACGCACTCCAGCCTATCTCTCTATACAGAGGCTACTATTTCAAATGGCAAACTTTCAAGCCATGTGAGGTCACTTGCTCTCTTCAAGCCTCACAAAAAAAATCAGAATGAAAAGAAAACAATCCTATGTGAGTTTTTTTTTTTTTTTTCCAGAAAAAAGAACTAACGCAAAGTGCATTCCAAAACAATCCTACTGAATTCACGCTATTTACACTGGTTTATTGAGATGCGTCACTTCATGTTGACATGTACTTTTGAATGGCGTCTGAGATGGCTCATCTGAGTGCTTTTATCTAATAATACCAGCAAGCCCAGGTTGTGAGTAGATAACCCAAATGTATATCTACAGCCATGGAAAAATTATATAATTAGATACTTTGCCTTTCGACAGGTAAATTTAGGAGTACGAATGCAAAATTCAAAGTATCCCCTATAATAAATCTACCAAATGAAGAGAAATATCCCACATTACCCCCTGCTTTCTCAAAATTGCCAAATACTCCCCCCCCCCCCCTGTTTTCCTCAAAAAAAAAATAGTCTTCCACTCGTTTATGAAATAGAAAATAGCATTTAGATATAGGAGCAGTCCTAGTACAAAACAGAAGCAAAAAGGGCCGGTAAAATTTCCATAACCAGGTTTTATAATATACATGTTATTTGAATTTGGACGTGGCCTACTTGTCAGAGTACAATGAATATTTGATATTGGAGAAAGCGTATTAAGATAAATTAAGTAACTTATTAATTTTACCTTACTCGAGACAACTTAGGTTTCCAAACATGAGATAAGAGCCACTGCAAGTAAAAGAAAGAACATAAATAACTTCTTATTCAGCTCGTAATACATGAAAGTATGAAACATAAAAAAAGCAGGAAAAAAGTGACAGGAAAACCCTAATTTTACTAAAGCTTCATCAATAAGTAAATTTATTACTAAAATATATCATCCAAAGACAACAAATGGAAAACATGAAAGAACCCCCTCATGGCCTCATATACTTCTCTTATTTTGCAAAACATGCCTCCATTACACAAAACAAATAAAAAAAGAGTTTTTATATGCCAACCATTGAGTAATAGGTACAAGTTGCATCGAAACGAAACTCCACACAGGTTACTATTTTGAGTGATATAATGACAGGTCCACTAATGAACAAGAAAAGAGTCACAGAAAAACCTATTTGTATGTTTTACCACCTTTAAGAGGTTTCTTAATGCTTTCAAATTATTTTTTACGGGAAGTTGAATGATTAAGCCTCCATAATCCCATCCAAGTAACTACAAAAACATAATTGAATGAAGTCCATCTGGTGACTTGCTCAGAATAAAAAATACTATACTGCACGAAGCCAACAGGTGGGAGCTTTAACTATTGTCATTCCATTTTTACCTTAACAATCACACACCAAAGTTAAGATATAATTTAATAAAAATCTACTGGAAGGATATGCATAAAAACAAATTCTCTATCATGCCTCCATCTTAACTTTGAGTTTAAACTAGTATATGCATCATAAAAAAAAAAAAAATCTATTTATAAAACAAATAAAATGCATCAATTGTCTAAACAACCTCAAGATATATTTTCAAGCTGTACATTGTCAAGAGTTAATCAGGCCTATAAAGTGAAAGCCAAATTATATATTCCAGATTTACCTAGTTCTAATTCCAAGTCTAATGACAACCTTATCCTATTTCAAATCCATTAACAATTTGTTCTCAAAATTAACAAATATACAATGAAGAACTTAGGCAAATTCGTCAAATTATGCAATTCCACTGGCCTAATTTGAGTACATAAACTAGTAAATGTACAAGGTTCTCTAGAAACTATTTTTAGACTTGAATTCTAAAATTTAACAAAATTCCAAGCTTTGCATAAATAAGAGTATACAGGTTGTGTACCTTAAACAAGGCCATGATAGAAAATGTCTCGATGAAACTCTTCTTCTTAACCAGTTTCCTTTCATGCACCACCTCCTTAGACAGCTGTTGTGCAATTTCCTGAAGTAGAACCAATTGTGCCTTCTCTGTGCGCATCGCGACTAGCGCTTGCCTCATCGACTCTCGATCAGCCTCCAGCACCTCAAGCCTCATATAAAGTTTCTTTATATCCACGTCATTATCTTCTGAAACCTTCACCATAGGTGTGGATGGGCCATGCACCGTGTCTATGGTATAAACCCGGTCACTCATGTCATCTGGCGCACCACCACCACCACCACCACCACCATCATCATCATCATTATCTGTCTTCACTTGTTCTTCTTCTCCTCTCTGTACCTCTGCTTCTCTCTCTAAATCCCCTTCCCTCTCTTCCTCTTCTTCTTTCTCCAAATTGAAAATTCTATTTTCAATCTCATTCAGATCTTCAGCTGGATTCTCACCAAATTCGTAAATCTCAAGCACCTCTTCATTTCCAAACTGTTCTGGTACCAGTTCAGCACACTTTAAAGGAGGATAGTTTGTTAAATCCAGCTCAGGGGGCTCTCCTTCCAGATCCAAATCGGTTAACCCTAATTTCTCGAACTTCCTTCGATAAGCATACAACTTAGCTGAGAGAGTCTGTAACATTTCCTCTCTTTTAAGCAATAGATCTTCTAAACACAACAATTCGTCGTTGTCGTGCGCCATTCTTTCTTCAGCGAACCTCTTGAACTGCCTTGCCTCCATCTGAGCATCGGCCTTTTCTCTCTGGAGCTTCAAAATCATGGCCATGGCTTCGTTTGCCGCTGATGCAGCAGCGTTTCTTTCCTCATCAAGCTCCGTGCTCAGCTCCTGGATCGCCTCCAGTTGTTTTGCGACTGTTTCTCTCAGTGCCGCTATTTCGGTCTCAGTTTCCACCCGCACAACGCCAGAGGAAGTAATTGAATCAGAAGAGGTGGATTCTGCCTTGCGCTTCACAGATCGATGCCACGTGTCGGATGAGGAATGACAACAGAAGGTGCAGGAGCAGGGACAGAGAGTTAGAGGTGGCGGCGGCTCGCCGGAGCTAGAGGAATCCATGGGCTCGCGGGAGAAGATGCAAGCCCTAGACTTTTGGTTCAATTTGCTCCCTCGCGACCTTCAATTTTTGTCATCTGGATATCTCGTTCAAACAAATCTTCAGTTGTTTCGACTTCTCTTTTCTCCTCGCTTTTGAACTTTTTAAAAGTTTTATAGTTACGTCTTTTCCTTAGCCAGTTCGTTTCTCGAGTAGACGCCACCGGAGTATATCTTAACCGACGGCTAATAAATCCCTGGACCAGGCATACAAGTAATGAACGTATCGGTCAACCTTCCCTTTAATTTATACCATTTTACTCTTAAGTCAGGTTTGGTGTTTGTGATCCAGGCACAGGACTTAATTTGCAAGAAGGCGAGGTTTTGGTTGACTGATGAGGGTATTTGTGAGTAATGGAGAGGACATAAGTCAGAGAAATCGGACGGGGAGATTTGGTGGACGGATAAAGTGGGGTAGATCGTTGTACCCGTTAAGAAGACGGTTGGTTGCGGCCTTGCGGGTTGGTTTGTTAATTGTTATTGAACCAGTGTAACATCTTCCTAACTTTCTTGATGGATGGAGGTTTAAATTTATTTTTTATTTTTTATTTCTACCGTCTTCTGTTCACAGAGGTCCTTTTTTATTTTTAATTTAATATTTGGCCTTTGTAGCGTTCGAACAAAGATCTAATCGAAGATCTTTGTGATGTTTTCTTTTCAAACTCGGATAGAAGAGTAATTTCTAATCTTTGTTTCTGTAGATTGGAATTGGATCGACATTAATTAGATGCTTGTTTGATCGATTTCTTATTTCTGAATTTATCCACAAAAAAGACAAAAAGGGAGCTTCATATATGCCTGTTGCTGTTGGTATTTTATTTTATCTAATACCAAGTCACCGACAAGAATTTTTCGAGTATCTGCATTCTGCAGCTAGTTACGACCGTTAGTCACAATTTAGTTATTATAATACTATCTCTTGATCTCTTCTTTTGTGCTTTTCTTTGCTTTATCTCTCTTAAATTTTCTTTTTCTTTTTGAGGAAACACCGATGTATTGATTGTACTGGTCCACATTAATTCATTCCAAGAGAAACCAGACCACTTTTCTTTTTTTTTAAGGTTGGACGATGGCATTGTATTATTAGAATTTGTATTAAAGAAGAAAAGTTATTTACATGGTCTTATCTTATTCTATCATATTAAATCATCTATCTAAATTAAAAAACAATGGGTGATGTACTACTGTTAGTCAAACGTGGTTTATCAGGTTTATTAAATAAAAACAATGGGTCAGGAATCGTCTAGTTAGTAGTTACTCTATTGTCCAAATGATATCTATATTCTTGCATGAATTACACATACATTTTTCTAACAATTTTCTAACTTGGCAACGTTGTCTCAAAAAGAAAATTTTACTTCAAAATCGGGATAACTGAAAATATTTTTCGGAGGACGTGACTCCAGACATTTAGTTCAAAATGATCATGTGTTATAAATTAATTTCGATATTACCGGTACTAGCAGAGCATTTTTATTATTTTAACTAAAAGGAAATATCCCCTGGGCCCTAGGGCACATTCTTCTGAAATTATTATAAAGCCCCAGTTCCTGATGTACAAAGAAAACAAAGCTTGGTGAGTTGGTGCCTTGGTGGCATCATCTCATTATGGAATCAGATCGTTCCGGTTACAAGTGCAGAATTTATCTGGGCCACAAGCCCACAACGAGTCTACGATAGCATCCCAAAATCTTTTTGGGCCTTTACTTCATTTTTGTCAAGCTTACTTTACTTGCAATCAAGAGTCACATTCGCAGTTCTCCTCCCCCATTTAAAGAAAGAGAAAGAGCACGCACCTCAATTCAAATTTAATTTTAGAGTCGAATTTACTTCATTTCAAAAAAAAAGGAAAAATGGAAAGAAAAATGGAAATAAAAAAGGATCTTGGAACAACGTATCAAAACAATTAGCAACGAAAAACTCAAAGCAAACAACCAATTCCAAATATGATTCATCCAAATCTTCATGATACAAGGCTACAACACAGTAGGCCTCAGAATTCCACAAAAATATAAAACAACACAACAGACAAACTCATTACTGACCACCCAACAACCTGACAATACACAAGTTTAGTAATCATCACCGTCATCACCTTCTTCATCATCAGCAGCCTCAGCACCAACCTCCTCATAATCCTTCTCTAATGCTGCCAGATCCTCACGAGCCTCTGAGAACTCACCCTCCTCCATGCCCTCACCCACGTACCAGTGTACAAAGGCCCTCTTTGCGTACATGAGATCAAATTTGTGGTCAATGCGGGAGAACACCTCAGCCACGCTAGTTGAGTTTGATATCATGCAAACAGCCCTTTGCACCTTGGCAAGGTCGCCACCTGGCACGACAGTCGGGGGCTGGTAGTTGATACCACACTTGAACCCAGTGGGGCACCAATCAACAAACTGGATGGTGCGCTTGGTTTTGATGGTGGCAACGGCAGCATTCACATCCTTTGGTACCACATCACCACGGTACATGAGACAGCAAGCCATGTACTTGCCATGGCGCGGATCACACTTGGCCATCATGGAGGAAGGCTCAAAAGCACTGTTAGTGATCTCAGCAACAGAGAGCTGCTCATGATACGCCTTCTCAGCAGATATCACAGGGGCATAGGAGGAAAGCATGAAGTGGATACGGGGGTATGGGACAAGGTTGGTCTGGAACTCAGTCACATCCACGTTCAAGGCACCATCGAATCTCAGAGATGCAGTGAGAGATGAAATCACCTAAAAAAATTTGTCACAAGTATCATTAGCTTATGAAAGCAGAGATAAATAGGTAAATTAAATATTTCCATTTAATTGTATTAATGGTGTATACCTGAGAAACAAGGCGGTTAAGGTTGGTGTAGGTGGGGCGCTCAATATCAAGGGAGCGACGACAGATGTCGTAAATAGCCTCATTATCAAGAAGCACAGAGACATCGGTGTGCTCAAGGAGTGAGTGGGTGGAGAGCACACTGTTGTAAGGCTCAACAACAGATGTGGAAACTTGAGGAGAGGGGTAAACAGTGAACCCTAGCTTGGATTTCTTTCCATAGTCAACAGACAGACGCTCAAGGAGGAGAGAACCAAGACCAGAGCCAGTGCCTCCACCGACTGCATTGAAGACGAGGAAACCCTGGAGGCCAGTGCAGTTGTCAGCCAGCTTGCGAATGCGGTCCAGGCAGAGATCCACGATTTCCTTGCCAACTGTTACATAGAGAAAGATTTGTTTTAGTAATCATAAACTACAACGCTTGGACAGTCAAGATACATCTAAGCAAAATTATGACACTACTAGTTCTTAAAAATAGACATTTGTACCATGATCAAGTTTGCTACGGGGTACAAAATATAAAAGTGCAACAGCATATATTACAAAGGAAACACCTGATTATTTAGATACTAATGTTAAGACAAACAATCACCAGTCAGTGGGATCTGGAAAATAATCACACTATAAAGCTTTGTTCCTATTTCAGCGAGTATCAGGAATTAAATGATTCATACTAAGCAGATATGTTGTAAGAGGAAAGACATAAAACAATACATACTTGTGTAGTGACCACGGGCAAAGTTGTTGGCAGCATCCTCCTTGCCACTGATGAGTTGCTCCGGGTGGAAGAGCTGACGGTATGCACCAGTCCTGACCTCATCAATCACCGTCGGCTCCAGATCGACAAAGATAGCACGGGGCACATGCTTCCCGGCACCAGTCTCACTGAAGAAGGTGTTGAACGCATCATCACCTCCACCAACAGTTTTGTCACTGGGCATTTGGCCATCAGGCTGTAGAACAGTAGATTGAATTAGATTTTTCACATATATACTCTATAGATCTGTTCCTTGTGCAATACTCTATAGATCCACCAGATCTACATATAACCATCATGAATCCAAGAAAAAAAAAATCCTAAATTACAATCAATTTGAAATTATAAACGAATTGAATAATAATACAACCGCCTAAAATCGTCGTAAAATAAACTATCCTATTACCTCAATGAATCAACAAATTCGGGAGAAATACAAAGCATATGAAGGTTTACACAACTAATCTAACAAACTATCACCGATGTGTAAGAAAACAATTACAGTCGCTATAACAAGCAAATCAAACTATACCTGGATGCCATGCTCTAGGCAGTAAAGTTCCCAGCATGCATTTCCGACCTGGATACCGGCCTGCCCGATGTGGATTGAGATGCACTCTCTCATTTTCGAATCGAAAATTCAGAAATCGAACAAAGTAAAAGGTTTTAGAGATGAAGAAGAGATCGGAGAGAAAGCGAGAGCGAAAACGGCGTATACAAAGACGCCTTTGGGGGCAGTTGTGTGAGAGACGGGTTGGGGGAGACCTAGCCATTTTATAGACCTAAACGAAAGGAAAATTGAACTGAACGGTTGAGGATCAAGGGATTTTGAAATGGACGGTTAGGAGATGGGAGGGATTTGATCTGTAATATTAGCTGTAATCCACTACTGCACTATGGCGAGCAGGACCAGGATGCAACGGTTCGCAATAGGATATTTTCTGGAATTTCAATTCAAAAAAATTCAAAATTGAGCGATGGGCACAGGGCACGTGCCTAGACGTGCTGTTATTCCCAGACTGCCAGACAGCGGAGCGCGTCTTGTAAGCAAGGATTTTGATTCTTACTGGGGCAGCCTGGAATTCATATCCACTTGGATAACAGAATATTTGAGATTGGATCCGGACCGTCAATTCAGACCAATTCGATTGGAGATGGACTTTAATAGTCGTGTCAAAGCAGATCGAAGGGGCCGTTCGGTAACAAAGGATTAAGCCTTCTTAAGACTTAATCCACTTCCTTTAGCTTCTTTAGTCGCTTAATCTTGTTGGGGCTGTTCGGCAAGGCTTCCTTAAGCCTCCTTAAGACTAAAGGAGCCTCATTTAGCTTCTTTAGCCGCTTAATTCTACCGAACACCGATTCCTTAGCACGGATTAAGATTACATCGTTTAGTCTCCTTTTGCCTGAATCTTAATTCTCCACCCGGGTCTTAAAGCACATCTACCCCTTCATTTAGCCTCCTCAATTAGCTATCACTCACGGATTAAGCCAACCGAACATCGATTCCTTAAGTTTCCTTAAGACTTAATCCTAACTATGATTAAGAGGTGTTGCCGAACAGCCCCGTTGAACACTGGTTCCTTAGCACGAATTAAGATCACCTCCTTTAGCCTCCTTACCTTTCATTGAGCACTGACTCTTAATCCCTTGTTGCCAAACGACCCGAAGAGTCCATAGTTGTTATGAACTTGGGCAGTTGTCTCATTATCAACCAATCAGTCCCTGTTAACTAACGAATATTATTGACTAAATAGTTCCTATGCCCTTCCAGGGACATTTCCAGGGACCTCCTCCTCCCAAGTAACATTCGCACTTCCTAATACATCTACTTTAGTGAATTTGGTTAGTATGATATCAGTATTATTTCAACCTATGTAATACCAACTCTAAAATCTATTGAATCGACTTCAAACAGTTAATTCAAACCGTTCAAACTCATCTATTTTCATTAGTTGTGTATTACATGTAAAATTTATAATTTTTCGAATTTATTTAGTATCTAGTCAAGCGGTCAAATGTGTGAGTTTTAAAGTTAATTTTAATTCATTCATTTTTTAACATTTTTGACCACTTGATTTGATGCTAAAATGACTATAAAATATAAATATTTTACATGTAAATGCATCACTCATAAAGTAAATCGATTTGAACAGTTTGGATTAATCCTTTGAAGTATATTCAATCAATTTTGTAGTTCATGTCATATGACACTGATGTCATACTAGCCGAACTCTACTATAGTGCAGATATATTGCTATGACTTTTGTTTAGTTTTGAATTTAATTTTGATAGATGATCGCACGATAAATTAATTAATTAACTAACTTCATGAATTGAATTAAGTTGGTCTCAAATTTTAATGAATATTTATTAATTAAAAGTTAAATATTTTCAGTTGTACATTTGAATTTTACAATACATAATATAACTTTGCAGTCTCGAGAAGAAAATTAAATATCAAACCGCTCAGGTATTAAATAAACAAAATCTGTCTGGTGATCAACCTTCTCCTGCCGGTACACCCGATATCTTAAAGCAAATTTGTCCTTTTTGTATTATTCTGCACATATTCCCATGCAATATTGCTAGATTGGTATTGTTTTTTAAGGAACGAAATCCTCTGCTATTATCTTTTTGTAAACAGTAATCTTTCTATTTTTATTTTTCTGAATTCAACAGTTTAATTTTTTTCGAAAAGAAATCTCAAAGCAACTTTTTTCAAGACTTTTCTATGCATGCATCTCGAAACAATTCAATGACTGAATTTAAAAAAACAGGGATAGCAGGAACACTGTTCATGCACGAGAATAACAACAGATTTTGATCCGTTTTTTAAACCACGTATCTCTTTCACCAACCCCTTTTCTTTTTATACTTGGATTTTTGTTTTACAATTGTTTTTACGGGAGCCCGTTCTACAAAAAAAAAAAAAA
The DNA here is from genome assembly GCF_964058835.1 of Carex rostrata. Classification (NCBI taxonomy): domain Eukaryota; kingdom Viridiplantae; phylum Streptophyta; class Magnoliopsida; order Poales; family Cyperaceae; genus Carex; species Carex rostrata. Next base: position 8,782,306 of record NC_135937.1, read on the forward strand.
AAAAAAAAAAAGAATTACAGCTGAAAGATATTTACTTGGCAGTTTTTTTGGAAATGTTAATTACTTGGTAGGTTTTTCGTTTGGAACATTTAATTTACTTGGTGGGTTTTTTTTTTCCGGAAAATGTTATTAACTTGGTAGTTTGGAAAAATAAAATGTTATCTACTTTGTAGTTTGTAGTTGGGAAGAATAAAATGTTAAGGAAAATGTCATTCACTTGGTAGTTGGGAAAAAAAGAAAATGTTATTTACTTGATAGTTGCTAAAAATAAAGTTTTATTTATTTGGGTTGTTGGGGAAAAAAAATGTTATTTAATTTACTTGATTGTTGGGAAAAAAAATAAAATGTAATTTTCTTCCTAGTTGGGAAAGAAAAAAAAAATGTTACTTACCGGGAAGAAGAATATTAATATTCTAGGTTTCTAATGATATAATTTTAAAAGCAACAAAATAACAAAAGCGTCTGTAGTCCAACGGTTAGGATAATTGCCTTCCAAGCAATAGACCCGGGTTCGACTCCCGGCAGACGCATTTTTATGTTTTTGAAAAAATTGATTGATTCCACGAGTTCAGGGCAGTTGTGTTGGATCCGTTGAGAGAGATTTTATTTGACGATGTTCTTCTAAACAAATGACAAGATTGTACACTCTATTAGTCTTAAACTGATTGTGTATTAAGTTTTATATTATTTAATATTTGATAAAATACTGTTTAAAGTCAATTATTATAATAATATTCGTTTAATAAACTGCGAGAAATGATCGGATGGAATTGATGTAATAAATAACATAAACTAATTTATGAAATTGTTGATATAATAATCACTCAACAAATTGTAATAATATATATTAAAAAACTTGTAAGCAACATTCTATTTAAGCGGCCATTTTTATTAATATCCCTGAAAAAAAAGAAAATTTTAAAAATAATCCTGTTCCTCATTTTTTTTTAAATATGCCCTGACCGCCTGGACCAGGGGCGGCCCAAAACACCAAGTGAGGCGCCCCAGGGCCCGGCGGCCCATACCCCAAGTGAGGCGCCACCCCCTGGGGCGCCCCATTAGTAATTTGGTTTTTTTTTTTTTTTTTTTGAGAAATCTTAGTATTTTGATTTGAATAATTTTGTTGAAAAAAGTGTTGGGTTTATGTATATGTGTATGTCAAAAAATAAAATATTATGTATATGTGTATGTGTATGCCAAAAAATATAATATTTGATATATTTACGAAGTGATGTCGTAAATTTTTATAACTTTAATTTTTATTTTTATTTCTTTGGTGAACTATATGTATAATATACACACATACACACATGCACATACACATACACATACACATATACACATACATATATACACATACACATACAAAAAAACTCACACATACACATACACATACACATACACATACACATACACATACACATACACATACACATACACATACACATACATATACATATACATACACACACACACATACACATACACATACACATATACCAAATAAATCAATTCGCATAAGCAAAATAGCAAGTTTATCTGCCACCACGTCTGAATAAACCTAACAAACGACTAGTTCTTCTGGTACCAGTGGCAGGTGCGGCATTACTTGTAGAGGCTTGGCTACTAGATGATTGGCTTACAGGAGGAGGGGGTTGTGTTCTACCGGTTGCTTCAGCGACAACTCTGGCATTTTCTCTTTCGTTGTGTTCGTTTATTGCATCTAAATGTAACAATGCAATTCAGTTAGTAATATAATTAAAGCATAAATAAATTTTGTACAATTCTACGTACCTGCCCTGCGCCTGTCGGAAACAGAACGGCGAGCCCGATTTCCCGACGGTCGCCTACCACCCATCTCGTCCATGGTCATTACAATACGCTTGTGTCTCCTCCTTCCCTTTCTTATCCATCCTTCTGAAGGTAATATTCTATCTCCGACATATGTAGGCCACTCATGCTGATCAGGATAAGAATGGAAAGATCCACCCCAAGTGGAAGCAAGGTAATCGGTACGGTACATGTCAGCAACATAGTGATCCTCACAGTAGTTCCTCACTCGGCATACCGCCATCACGTGACTGCAGGGTATGTGACTTAGCTGGGGTCCTTGGCATGTACAGGTTACCGCCCTGGCATCTCCGAATTTAACCACGTACTTGCAAGCCCTCTTGACAAACGCCATAGTGCCGTCTGGTTTACGGGTGGTAGGAACGTACTCATTTGGATTTTGCACTTCGAATTCTGTTCCATCGTTACCCATCGGGATCACGGTCATGGTTGCACCTTTGTCTCTGTGTCGTCTTAGTTTCTCCTCCACCCTTGTTGAAAATGACTGGTTCATCCTTATTAATTCTGCGGCCTTAGCACGCCGTTCCTGAAACCAGGCATTTAACTTGTAGAATGTGTCCTCTACAACTGCAGCCACAGGCAACATCCGGCTCTGCTTGAATACTGCATTCAGCGACTCGGATCCGTTGGTGGTCATAATTCCCCAACGCCAACCTCCATCCCGGGATTGATATATTTTCTCGTATGCTGGATCTTCGTTGACATCTCGGGGATTATTTTTCCCCACCTTCATTAAGTAGAGATTTGCCTTTGGCATGTACTACATAGAAAATAAGGAAATAGAATAATGTAAGTAAACAATTGTAGTAAAAAAAAATTGTTTTCTTAAAGTACAATAATATATGTAAACAATTGAAATGCATGTACCCTTGCAAAACTGCTAGTCATCTCTACCACCCTTCTCGGCTTTTTCTTTCTGCAATTCCATCTAAATGTATCAGTAACCCACGTGTCGCCTCCGGTTGCCTTGGAAAGGTTCTCCGCAACGTGTTGCATACACAACCTGTGCACACACTGGCCAGTACGTGTTGACCAACCGTAATCTTCACGATCAAAAACATATTTTATTCCTTTGTGCTGGTCTGATATCACACAGAAAAACTTCCCTTCCCCAATCACCCGTCTTCTTAAAAACTGCATAAAGAATCCCCAGTTCTCGCCGTCCTCTTTACGAACAATTGCAAACGCCAAAGGCAACAGCTGGTTCTCAGCATCATATGCGCATGCTATGAGTAGTCTCCCCTCGTAACGGCCAGACATGAAGCATGCATCAATGCTGATAACAGGTCTGATGTATGGCACAGCCTGGATACAAGGACCAAAAGCCCATGCTATGCCCTTGAATTGTTTAGCTCCCTCTATTAGTACACCGTCTTTATCAAAAAAAGGGCCATGCCATCGCTCATATACGGTGCCGACATTTGTACTTGCCATGGCCTGGAGCAATGGTGCCAGATAGCCATATGAGTCCTTCCAACTACCAAATATCCTGCAAATCGCAAGTTCACGACCTCTCCACAGCCTGTTGTATTTTGGGATTACATATTTGTATTTGTGTCTTTCTGGTACGGCATCAATAGCATCAACATCAACATCATTTCGATTAACGGGTACCGGTCCTGACTCTGGCATAGTTGGAAATCTAGGGATTATGGGTGTCTGTCTGGGTGGTAGTGGTAACTCTTCAGTATTTTCTGGGGAGTTGTGGTACCCCTGGTTGTCATTACCGGGGCTGTGATACTCCTGGTGGTACCCCTGGTTGTCATAAGGGGATTGCTGGTGGTACTCCTGGTGGTCATAAGGGGAGTGCTGATGGTACCCCTGGTTGTCATAACCTGAAGGTCCAGCCCCAGCCGAACTTGAAGGTCCAGCCCTCGTGCGGGGAACCCTCTTCGAATATATGTCCATTACCGGGACCCCACAAGCTACAAATTGAGTATACACAACTCTCCACAAATTGGCATCTGTTATTGGAAACTTAACAAAGTAAGGTCTACCCCCCCCCCCCCACGTGAGTTGTCAATCCGTGTAGCCAACTCTATTTCATACCTGTTGGGGTTTACAGATGTCTTTTCGTATATTAGCTGCTTCAGTTCCTCAAATGTGGTATTTTCATTAATCTCGAAGCCAAATGCGACTTCTTTCGTGTAATGCACGCCATCTTCATCCCTTTCTAGCTTGCCGCCGACATACAGTGCAACTAACATCTCTTCTTTAACAAACTACATTTTAAAAAAAAAATTTACAAGTATTACATGACATAATAATGGGTACATTAATAAATGACTAATTGAAAAATAAATAAACAAAATTAAAAAAAATTACAATTTTTCTACAGTAGGTGTACAGCAATTGCTACAGTAATTGTACAGTACGCTGCAGTAAATACCAACAATAATGTACAGTACGATACAGTACAGGTCAACAGTAAATGTACAGTACGCTACAGTAAATGTCAACAGTAATGTACAGTACGCTACAGTAAGTGCAACAGTAAATTTGGAACAGTAATTACTAATTATTATAATTATAATTACTAATTATTATAATTATAATTACTAATTATTATAATTATAATTACTAATTATTATAATTAAAAAAACATACCTATTTTCCCCAGTTATCGCCTCCAGAGAAGGTCTGAGATCGGGAAGTGACAGAGGCAGAAAATGCGTTTAAATCACAGGACTAGTGGGGCGCCCCAGGGGGTGGCGCCTCACTTAAGGTATGGGCCGCCGGGCCCTGGGACGCCTCACTAGCTGTTTTGGGCCGCCCCAGGCCCAGGCGGTCAGGGCATGTATGAAAAAAAATTAGAGAGAGGGGCATTTTTAAAATTTTCTATTTTTTTAAGAATATTAATAAAAATGGCCGCTATTTAAGTGAGTTCATAAAAATTCAATTTCTACCTAACTAATATATATATTGTGTTCCGATGAGAACTCGTGAAAAATGGATGGCCGCTACTGTCATGAAAAGTGGAAGGGAAAGGAACAAAAAAGTGGAGGTTAGTAGGTTACCATGTCCACCTCAATGGTCTAAGTTTACCTTATTTTATTCATACACTGCGCTTGCAATGCAAGTTACTTGGCACTTGGCAGGTAGAGCCGAAAAGAAAATGATTATGATGAGACCGATATCACACCAATTACCAATATGCATGTTGTATTTTTAATTAATTCAGCTTGCAATATTATTTTCCTTTAATTCTTCGATCTTACATTAACTTGGAATGTTTCCTTTCTTCAGTCGCCTTTGAAATTATCACAAGCCAACCGGGGAATTACAACTTAATCACATTTGTTATAGTAAATTGTAATTTAATAACACGTTATTTATAATTTTTTATATTATGTTCAAATTAATTTCACTCATTTTATAATTTTATAACTTTCCATGTTTTTAATAACCCATAGTTGTTTTTAATTGTGATCAAGAAAATTTTAAAACTTTCATAATCAATGATATATAAATGACGAAAAAATAGGCATTAGGTGATAGAAGTCATAAAATCATAATGTGTTTTGCAATTAGAACACAAACAATTCATAATCCATAAATTCAAAATAAAATAGTAAACGTAGTTTAAATCTTACAGTTATGGAGTGACGACATCATTAAACGGAATCATAAATACTGATTTTTAATAGTTTTCCTTATATGTGATGATGAAGACCTTAAGCGTCTTTCCTTTACTTCTAGCTTTTTTTAAATAAATGGACAAGGTTTTCATGATAGAGTGCGTCTAAATAAGAGAAGTATTTAACAACTCTGAGGTAACATTTGAGACCAGTATAATTTTATATAGCAATATGAATTTTTCCATAAAAAATTACTCATGTCTTTTCACTAATTTATGTAAATAAAATTGGTGCACAATAATTACATAGGCTACATAATTAAATAAAAACTAACAATAGGTTAATCCGATGTTTATTTTCATATTATAACCAAAAAAAATAAAAGTTGAACCAACGACTGCACAAAATATATAAAATTTTAGAAATTTAGACATCTATACATCATAAATAAATAATTTTAGATATTTCTTCATGCAATTGAAAATTCATTATTTTCTCATCTAAATTTAACTATTTTATTAGTATACTCATTTCTTAATTAACCACTTAAAAACAAAATGAAAAACTAAAAAAACCAGTTTTGTCTCATATTGAAAATTATGTGTTGCTAAAAGAACTAGAATGGTAAAATTTAGATGGGAGCTAGAAGAACTAGAATGGTAAAATTTGGAATTAGTATATGAGAATAGAGAAAAAAAAATAGTGATTTTCATATTAGTGTGAAAATAGTGTTATGCAAATTAGTAAAAATATTGTTTGGATTATACATTTGGAATAGTGAATAGCTATAAACAAGAAATAATAGTATTAACAATGTGCTAATTAAGATGAAAGATAGGTAAGTGAGGTCTTAAACGAATTGTTACGACGTGGAGATGACATAAGTGATGTCAACTTTGTTGTTTCGGAACTGTATTAACTGAAATTCGAGAATAAAATATTTTCTCTCTTTTTACACTTCCAAATAATAGTTATTCCAATATTTATAAAAAATAGAGCATCGCAACTATTTTAGCTATTCTCAATAACACAAATATTGTTATTCTTGATGCATCCAAATATAAGCATAGCATGGCCAGTAGACTGCGCAGACTTCGAGTCCCTACTCTCTAGCATTCTCACCAAACGAATCAAGAATCAAATTTAGGCAATAAATACTGATGTGTTTGGATGAATCAAGGAATAACTCGAAATAACAGCTATTTCTGGGTTCAGAATAGCTGCTAATCCAACATTTCATAGGAATAACAGAATAGCAGCTAACCTGAGCTATTCCTTTGTTGAGAATAACATTTTTTTTTCATCAAAACGTGCTGTGTTGAGAATAGCTCGCCAAAAATAGCAGCTATTCCTGAATTAGTGCTACTCACGTGTCATCCAAACGTAACCAAAAATAGACACACGTACTGCGTTATCTCAATTAAAGGCCAATTTAGTTGAAGCATATATTAATAAATAAATAAAAAGTTCAAGCATATAGCTTATTCCATGAAGATGGCCCGGGCGGCTACCATAATTTTTTTTGCTGATATACTTTTCATTAGAAAAATACATAATGCACAACTCGCTTCTAATTAATCTAACTTTTTTTTTTAATGGTTAGTTGGCAAGTGCCAAACTAACAAATATAATATAAGTTATTAGTGGCAGAACCAGAAATAATTGGTAGGAGGGCCTAACTAGTTTCTCTCACTCTTGGAATATCAGTTTTAGTTTCATGTTACACGATAAAAATGATAAAAAAAATATTCAACAATTATCAATTGTCATAGTCTTTTACTTTTAAAATAAAATATTTAACAAAAATAAATATTAGATTAAGTAACAAAGCATCTATTTGATGAATCGTTCTTCATGTCTTGAATAGAGGTGCTATTGGGTCGGGTCGGGTCCGGGTACTATTATATTTGGATCCGGACCCTAAAAGTGTCCGGGTCCAAATTTCGATCCATATACTTATTTGTTTCAAATCGGGTCGGGTCCGGATTCGGATACCTATCTATCCGTAGATATTTCGGGTCCAATCTTTCGGTTCCAGGTAGATAGATACCCGTAACTTGTTTGTGGATTATCGGGTCCGGTTCGGATACGGGGCGGTTCCGGATCCAGAGCGGGTATAAGTCACAACTCCAAAGTATTCGAGAAATTATTTACATTTAAATATAATTATAATTTCTTAAACATCTCGTATAATAAATCATTACAATATAAATTAAAAACTATTGCAAAATAAAAATTATACTATTAATCATGTTTATAAATAATAAAATATATCATGCTACATAGCAAAATAAAAATAATAACTCTAAATTATTAGTTGGTTGTTGGTTGTTTGGAGTACTCATGGTGTAACAAAAAATATTGAATTCAGTTTTTGTTAATAGCTTTTGAATTCAGTTTTTGTTAATTGCTTTTGAATTTAGGAGGATGGAGGAGATATAATTTTTAGAAAGTAAAATATTAGAGATGATGATTTCATTCTCTATAATTCAAAAAAATCTATGAATTGAATGTAATAGAAGAAAAAATGTATAAAATAAGCTGGTTATGGAAGAATAAATTTGACAATCATGTGTCACGTGTCACATGTGTATAATATAGAACAAAAATTAAAGGGCGTAATTAAAGGGCTAGTTAAGGATGTAATTAAAGGGTAGTGTAAAACAGTAGCATAAATTTGGTTAAGTTTTATCAAATTATAGCTCAGCTGAAATATATTATCTAACACAAAAACTTGATGCAGAGTTATTAATATATATTTTATCGGGTATTTATACGGGTATCGGGTCAGGTCCGGTTATGGGTTCAGATAATTAAATGACACTCATATCCTACCCATTACAGTATCGGTTTCGGTTCGGATCCGGATCGGATATTAAATTATTAATTTTGTACCCATACTCATAATTTAATCGGTTATATTTTTTAAACCATACCCTATCCAAATTAATCGGATCCGGTTCGGTTTCGGATCAGATCAGGTAATCGGGTAAAAGTAGACCTCTAGTCTTGAAGTTAAAACAAAACATCAAAACAACCTATATAGAAAAAAATTAAAGAAACAATCTTATAATGAATCCATTAATAACAAAAAAAAATGACAATAAATAAACAAGAATAGTACAATTCAACAGATAAAAAAAAATCATTAATGACATATGATTGGAATATGAAATCTATTTGAGGTTAAGTTTGAGAAATCAGTTAGGCATTAGTAATTACTATAATTGAAATATGAAATTACCATCAGAAAGAATTGCGATAAAGAGGAGACAAAACTTCATTGAGGAATTACTTAATTTGACAGATTAGTCTCTACTTTGATTTATTTATACATAGAAATGACGAAGTTTGTGATGTTTGTCTAGCTACTAGCCTACTAGCTTCACGCCTTCTGCCTCCACACAAGAAAAACATGAGTAGCACCAAACTGCAAATTAAATTTATCATTTTTTTTATTCTTTTTTCTATTATATTTTACCATACATCTTAAAACTGAATTTATTAACCAAGATGCATTTAGCCCATTAGACAAGGACGCAAGGTTGAAATTAAAGAACAAGAACCTGAATCTATTTCTTGCGCAGAGCCATCCACGGCGGCACGGTGCGGAGCCGCGTAGAGAGACGAAGTCGGAGACGCTTGTCGGCTGTCGCTTTGGCGTGGCGCGGAGAGACGTGGAGCCCAGTCACCTCGTCGTGGAGACGTGAAGCCCACCAGATACGGAGACGCAAAGACTTCGCTAGAGTGCCATCGCCCATAAACGGAGGTGCTCATTTTATTTTGATTAAAGAGAATCTGTATTTTTTCTGGGCTAAGGGGGGGCCACCGGGCCAGGGTCCAGACTGGCTCAGGCCTTGGTTCCGCCCTGTAAGAAAATATTATATTTACAATCATAGACCTATGCAAACGAATTCGTATCCTCTGCATTAACTCAAAAGGGGATATTTTGAGTTAATGAATCTTGACCATCCGATTCGTTTTAAAATTCGTGCAGATTAAATCCGCACTAATATTAAAGGGATCCTATATTATAGGCAAGAGCCAAATTTGCTATGTTTAAAATAAAACGGTTGAGATTCATTAACTCAAAATAATTCTTTTTGAGTTAATGTAGAGGATACACATTCTATACAAACGCCCTCATGGCCCATTCCTTCTAGCCTCACACAAACCGAGAAGCATACCATGCATTTTATAATTTGTTTATAATTTGGTGCTTTTTGTAGCCCAAATAAAAGGGATAGCAGGGATTTTTATTCAGATCATACGGTTCATACTTGAACTCAATGGATGATGCAGTGTGTTGCAAGAAATGGATATGGTCATCTCAGTTCTAAACAAACTGCATTGCAGTCAAGCAGTCAGGACTCAGGACTAATAAGGATACATGATTTCAAATAAGGAGCAAAACTGTTCATTCAGTTAAATTGGTAATGCAACAGGCTCTTATAGTCTTTTTTTCCAAAAAAAAAGAGAGTTAAATTTAATGGAGAAATAATTAATTTTCAAATTTGAATGGAATGATATCTAAATCATGTATTTATTTATGATGATTATATATCTAAATTTCTCATAAAATCAAATCGCTCCTTGTTAAATCTGTAAATTAGGACTTGGTAGGAGTCCGTATTCTCTGAGTCTGAGGTAACATAAACTTTGAGTGTAAATCTGGACCGTCCAATCAGAATCAAGGATAATCCGGTTCAAAATGAAATCCCCGGGGACTTCAATATTCGTGCCAAAGAAGATCAGACGGTCTGGATCTAAACTTAAAATTTCTGTTACCGGTGTTGAATAATTGATTAGTGAGCCCAAGAGGCAAGACCTCCGAGTCTCCGACTGCTCTCTTCGCATCCCAAATTTCAAAATCATCCCTCCTTGTCCTTTGTATCTCCTCCACTCTCAGTCTCTCGCGACCAAAAAAGAGAGGGAAAAGAGCGAACAATGGAGGCGGCGATATCCAGCTTTTGCAAGGCGCTCTCCGGCGTCTGCACCTCCGTCCAGTCCGCCTCCGCCTCCCTCTCCGACAACGTTTCACGTCCCCCCATCCCCCTTGGTATCTCTCTCTCTACTCTCTCCTGATTTCTTCCTTCATTTGCAGTGATCTGCTTTGCATGGATGGCCACACTGCGAGTGGCATACAAGTCGCGTTTGTCAGCATCAGTCCTACTTCCTATTTTCTTCTGCAATTTTTCGTGCAAAACTGGAATAGGGTTTGAACATTAGCTGAAATCAGCCACTTAATGTACTGTCTTGTTGTATAGTATGCTGGATTTGGAATTGAACTTATTCCCAGTTGGATATGAAACGGGATTACAATTGGATTTTAATGTAATAGGTTACATTCCAAGAATAAATCACCTTACTAGTACCTACCGGGACAAACACTGTACATTATAATCTTGCACCTCTTATTGGTTCTAATCCCTCAGGGAATCAACAATTGTGACTTTTATTCTTAATGTCACCTCTTCTTGCTGTAGAATCGGCTGTATCAATGTTTCTAAACTCTATGGACAAACATGTCTCATCTGCCAATGGTGACCTAAACCACCTTGACTCAATGGTGTTGGGTACCGTCTCATTTGAGGAGTTACTTGGCCATTGTAACGAGGTTCTTAAGATCAACCAAAAGTATATTTCAGATATAGAGGATCAAATGTCACATTTTGGGTATGTACCTGGTAAGTGAACTTATATCTTTCTTACAGTCTTATTTATTGGAATTCAGTAGTCAGACCTTACATTAGTGTTAATGTGGAAACTGATTGTGTGGCCTGATAATAGTACTTACAATCAACAAAAAGATACCGAAAGAAAATGATCAATTTTGGCGCGGTTACTGTTTGTATTATCATGGTTCCTAAAAATTTAAATTGGGTAGGTGATGTAATGTGTAGCTGATTAAATTTATTGACAAACCTTGCTTGTTTGCTTATTGACTAACTTCTACAAGGTAGCTAACCTAGGTTCTTCAGTTAGAAATATTTTCTTAAAAATTTAACTACTTTTCATTTTTATTGTTCTAGAGATAGAGATCGAATCTTCTGATGCTGGCATGGATTTGAATGTGGATAGCATATTAGAAAGCCCAATCCAGTTGGAGAGGCCTGAGCTGACATGTGGATCTGTCTCTGTTGCTAGATCCAGAAGGCGGTTCCTAGATGATGATGCTTTGTATCCTTTTCCTATGCTTCATGCTTTGTGTGGTACTGATTTGTACCTAAACCCTAAAACCTAAGCTATTCTTTTTTTTGACCCGCATAGATGGGCACTACAGCATTATATATAGCTAGACAGGAATTGGACTGATGTGGTACTGAGATGTAAATGATTCTTGTATTCTTAACATAATATTTTAGATTTGAGGAATCCTTGTCTTTAAAAAATCTTGGTCTGTCAGATGCTTGCTTGGCAACCCTATCCTCTCAAGGTAATTGGTTTATATTTTGAAAATTCTTTTAGAAGCATAGCTCAAGTAACAATCACAATTTTTGACATTTTGAAACACCCTGCAGGCCTGCACTATTAGGTTGTTTACAAGTATGAGAAATATTATAAAGGATTGAAATGTCTCTCTTGGAAATTAAAATCAAATCACATGCACTAGCATTACATCTGTTTCCCTGTTAGAAACAAATTAGAAATAGAAATAGCCTCAAAAGTTCCAAATTGAGAAAAGCTCTTTATCCTTATACCAGTAACACCTCTTGGTGTTCTTAAATGAAATAACTGTCAGAACCACTATAAGATAGAGGTTTTTTTTTTTTTTTTTGCCTTTACTTCTAATTAATTAAACCATTTTGGTCAACCCAGCATGCCTTCTTGTCTGAAAATTTTAGTTCATACTAGGTCATCGACCTATTGAGTTGGGCAGACCTGGTTGAATTAGTTATTTACCGGCGCACACAAATTGGATTTGATCATTTTTGTACTTTTGGCATTTTGTACTGAAAATTGTCGGGCTAATTGGAGGTTTAGCCCTTTAACTATAAAGTGCAAACTGGTTTGGTCAGACCTATACTCAGGTCCTGGGATCCTGTCCCTGACCTGACCCCTTTATCCTTCTGGTCAGGTTTGAAAATTGCAAATCTTATGCTCAGGTGGAATCTTAATTTGTGTATGGATTATGATCCTACCTGAAGCTAAAGCATTTTTGAAATTGTGATTAGGTGCTGCTCTTCTTGCAACCCCAAAGGAATCATCTGAAAGGTTTTTCAGGTTTGCTTAGCATTTCCCTAAACAATCTTTTTGATTCATCTTTTGATCACATGTTCCTTTATTTTTCTGTTAGAAGTACTTGTCAGGGCTGGGTGATTATGATGTTTTTTTCATAGCATTTTGCGCAGGAAGGCTACCAGATCCTGCTGTTATGGGTCAGTGCCCAAATTATATTTTGGGCAGGAGTGTTTTTCCCATTACTTTTTGTTTTTCTTAGTTTATTTGGTGTTTGATTGAGGTTTGATTTTCTCAGTTAGAGAGTGACACTAATTTTTTTTTTGTTTCTATTTGATCTTTTAGAGGGTAACATAAATACTGTTAGAATGTTATATTTTAAACAGTCGCATTTTCACATTTTTTTTCATTATAATGTTGAGAAGCCTTTCTTTCATTCTTTCTCCTTCCCATTATAACATGTTTTTGTTACAACTCTCTGTAGTCTTGATGCGGAACAGCCTTTTGGGGTTGAGACAAAGCCTCAATATGAAACTAATGGATTAAACAACAGGAATACTGAAGGTACAGTCTTAGATAATGGCTTGTGCTCTTGTCTGATAACTTATTTTTCTTGGAAGTTCCTTTTTTTTGTTTATCAATTTTTTAATGCTGCTTAGATTGTGGAAGTACTCCTAAAGTGGCAGAAATTAGTGCATCCAAAGATGTTTATGATAGTCTGCCAGTGTATATAAGAAATCTTGCTACGTGGGAGGTATGGATTTATATTATTCTACCTTTTCATATTTCCTCTTATAATAAACAATATTTATACTTTGTTCTTTTATATTATATTTGTTTGCTGGGAGACATTTTGTTCTCTGATAACACGTGAGAAGTGCAAACATAAGAATATCAGTATACCATGAAATAGTCTATGCTCCTTTAGCATAGTTTTGTTTTGCAGAACTTTACAATATTTGTTTGATAAACTTGCAAAAATATAAAGTGGTAATAACCATGCCTTTTTTGCATTATTATGACATCTGTTTAAATTGTTGGTTGGTTATGTTTTTTGTATCATAGGAATTGATTGGAGTGGTCGAGAAGTTAAATTCATTCTTCTCCAATGGCAGAGAAAGTGCCATGTTTAGTCAAGATGATACTGAGAAATTAGACCTGGGTATGTATACTAATCTACAAATAAAGTATTATTACTATGTCTATTTGATGAATTTTGCATTTATATATGTGCCTCTCTGTTTGTATTCCTCTTTCTAAATCTAGTTTTCCATGTTTATTTTGAATTTCCATTTCTGGACTTGAGCAGACTTTAAACAAGTTGAAATTTATAAATAATAATCATAAGTTTGCGCTTCTACACATTGGTGAACATCTCAACAAAACTTAATCACATGGTTGTTAATTTCAGGACGGAAGGGGAGATCTTGCCTTCTATTGCTCGTACGCTTGAATCAGTTAGTCATGGAGAATGTTGATGGATCCAATTTCTATCGCCTAAATATTGCGAATACCTAGCATTTTTTAGTGCAAATTGGATCTGATGGCTTACACAAAATTAATACTGGTTTCTGTTGGCGCATCCTTGGTTATTTGGTCACATTTTTTGGCAGGACAATTGTGGTCATCTGGCTGTCACAGTTAGCAAGTAATGTGCGTATGTTTTGAATAAAAGTGGGTATCCCACAGATTTCCATTATAGAAACCATAGAATCTGTGAGGTGGTACCAAGTACCACCTCACATAGTGTCTTACAAACATCCAGTGCATCGATGTTACATAAAGCATGTAAGAGCTGAAGTTGCAACTAGCATATAGCAAACTTAGCCTAAAGCAACAAAACGCTAGTTATTTACTGTGTGTGTGTGTGTTAGGTGTGGAATTGTATATCTATGATTAGTGAGTTTGAAAAAATGAAAATTGCTAGTTATTTGAAGGACTAAATTGCTTATTTCTGCATCCCATGCTCCCAGCGTTCTTCCTTTCCAATTTTCACGTAAATTTTGCCTATTATATGCTGAAAAGGGGTAAGAACTGAGGCAAATATGTGCTCTAGGTTATGTTTATTTGCTACTTAAATCTTAGATAGGGTGTTTGGCAAGTTGAGTAGGCTTAAATTTTAAGCTGTGTTTAATAAGAGAAATTTAAGAAAGTGAATCTTTAGTTTTCTTTTAAGGAGGCTTAATTGTTTAAGTCATGTAAAATGATGGCTTAAAAATTGAGGTGAAATTTTTAAAAAATGGACAAAATGAAGTTTAAAAAAGTGATTTTAAACTTTGTAAAAGAACAAGTATTTGGTAAGATTAAACTCCTTAGTCCTCTAAGGAGCTCTAAAGGTGTGTCAAATATTATTATAAATATTAGGTTGCTTGTTACATCTTACATTTTATATTTTACATCCCTTTTAATAGTTTAAATCACAGTTTAAATTAATCTAGTTGGAGTTTGTTGTTGGAAAATGAATCTCTGTATAACAGTGGGTTCTTAGAATAAGTTAAATCATGTGAAGTAATACATCTTTCTTGTATGTTAGTTCTTACTCGACTAAAGAATAGAAGCGTCGTGTCCCTTCCTCTCAGTGCGTTATCTTTCTAGTTCCACGCGCGGTTCCACCTCCATCCGGGAATGATATCCTGCGGCTTGCTCCCGCGGCTTCGGCTCGCGGCTTCACCGCTGAAGCCAGGCCTTGTACCAACTTCTAAGAGATCCTCTTATTCGCACAGACCTCACTGCGCCGCCGCTCTTGAGTCGCCAGACGTGGCTCGGCTCGCCGACGCGGCTCGTATCTCCCTTTCACCTCAGGAGGTATTCCATTGCTTTCTGCTACGCAATTACACTTCAACTTCTATTTGTTTGATCTATTTGTTTCATCTTGCTTGCAGGTTGAGCAATTCGGGCCCAAGATTAGACAAGTTGTTGACTGGTATTAATTAAACTTTTGTCTCCTTTTTCTATTAAATCATATGTGTTTCAACAACTTTATATTTTATTATTATGATCTAATGAACATCTTTAGTTTCATGTGCATTACATTTGTAAGACTATCCTAATTTCACCTCAAATTTACTCTCAATCTATTAGATTGTTTTCGCTTTCACCTATAGGTGGTATGGCACATTACAGTAACCTGCTGATACTATTTTGGTACTTGCATGGCAATGGAAATTGCAATGCAACCCACACACATTCTTCAATGTTTAGGTACCTACAATATTCAGTTATGCTGGCATATGGTACTATGAAAGCCAGTATGAAAATTGTTGGTTTTATCCAGGGATGGCAATTTCAGCTGAAATTAGATAAGCCAACATGACTCATGAGTAGGTTATTGCCAAATTGGCATCTGGTTTTCTCAAACTTGCCTCAAATTGAGGCCCTCAATCAACCATCAGTTTTGCACTTAAACAAACCCTCTTCAAAATGGCCTCAATTTCCAAATTTGACCAAATCGGCTTCCCATTGCCCATAATTGTCACTTCAACTGCAAAAATATGAGTTGATTACAGAGTGAGAAGATCTTATACATTTTTGGTGTGACAGGTTTGGGCAACTGCAGGCTGTTGATCTTGAGAGTATTGAGCCTTCCCTTCGAGCAAGTATGTATCTGCAATTCCACATTTTATTTTATTTCTATTTACCATAGTTTCTGGAGGTCTGCATTTGTATTGATCATCTCATTCATTGTAGTGCGGTATAAATTTTAATACATCTCAAGTGCTTGTATTCTTCCCTTATTAGAAAGAGGTATATGACCCTATAGTTGGATTGCAAGGTTAAGGAAAATAATTTCATCCTGATTTCTAGAGAAAGATTTTAAAATGAAGATTTGACATTGTTGTTATGCTGTGTACTAGATCAGAGAGTCGAGTTTATTTGTTACCAAAAAATAAAAATAGTGAGAACCATAGGTCCTGCACGAATGTGACGGGTCTCGCTTCTCTATGGGGAGACTCATGTTGGGGGGGCCCACAAACGTTTTTCCTTGAGAGCAGGAGCATAACTATAAATCTATTGTTAAATATTTTGGTAGTTAAATTTATTAGTCTTGCCAAGCTAGGCCTTAGTCGATACGACTTGCAATTGTATTGATGCAACTTCTTAGCAGCATTTTTGCCAACTGCCAAATGTACCACAAACTGAATAGTTTTCTGTTTTCCATCCTAATTGTTGTGTAGTTTTAAGGTGCGTTGCTATTTTACCTTCTCCTTTATCATTTATTTTTATTTTATTTTTCCTATTGAATAGGTACCGAGGCTGTATCTAGTCCAAGGGAAGACACACCAGAAACATTTGATAACAGGTGAGTTAATAATATATAGATCATCATACTATGGGAAGGGATCCCGTGCCACTACCTTTTGGTGGCATCGAATACCACTAACATACAAGGCATTATTCATAAGTCAAATTATTTATCAAAATTCAAAACCATTGAATTTTCGCTAAATCACACTCTATGTTAGCACATAAAAGGTTGCACCCTTTTGCCTTCAACTGAAAAAGTCGGGCAATGTAACGCCAGATCCTATGAAAAGTACATTAGAATAGGGTGATTTTTTTTAAGCATTTAGGGCAAATGATGGGGATTAAGTTAAACGGTTTTTCATTAATCCCACCAGTTTTGCACTATGAGTAGAGTAGTGTCCAGTGCTGCAAAGAGGCAGTGCACCAACCTCTCATATCAGTGTGCATAGTATTTGCTATATATAAATCTTGTTTGTATGCACAGGGAAGCAATCATAGAGGCCATTCCTAGTTATGACGATCCATATATTAAAGTTCCAAGAGTTCTGAACAAAGATTGAAGCTTCAATTTTTTATTTTTCTTTTTTTCTTTTCTCTTGATGTATGGCAATCTGATTCCAAGAGTTGAGATAAGATTCAAGAAACGTTTCTAAAATTGTCTTTTTCGTTATAGATTGTTAGTTTCTTGAATTAGGACAATTTTTGAAGTGTGAATGTCATATGAAAGTACAGAGCTGTTATTTTTAGAAATTTGGCTTGCTGGAATTGAAATTTTTATTAAATCCAGAAAGAGGAGTTAACAAGATTTGTGTAGGATGGATGTACATAAACTGTAGAAAAATTAGGTAATGTATGCGCAAGCTTATTCTTTGCTTCGGAAGGATCCACAGGATTATATGGTCGCTATGATGTCAGGATCCTGACAACGTTAGCACTTAGTGGTCATTGGTTTATCATTTGATAAAACAGTAATTCACATGAGGCACAATGGAGGCGCGAAGAGGCAGTGCATGAATTTATTCATGTCCAGAAGGCCAGAATTTTGTCTACCGACAAAGTGTGAAGTTGAGAAAGAGGAAAAAATTTCTAGAGTTATTGTTTCTAAAGGTCGAGAATTCGATTTTCTCTCACAACTTTACAGCTTCTGCAGAGATTTAAAAAAAAAAAGACAGTGTAAAGTTAACATAATCTCATGCGGAGGTCTCCAATTTTTTTTTTCTGTAGAAAAACATAACTAGATGAGAAGCAGTTTATATAAACAGTAACCTCCCATGCTTCTCTAATAAGTGCAAACGTCTATATTTTATACATAGATAATCTTACCAATTATTTGTATTTACTTATTTATGCATAACATTTAATTGTGCTCTGGATGCAGGCATGCAGCTATTAAGTTTCGCATGAAGCCGAAAAAGTTCAACCAAAGTTTCTTAAATTGCCTCTTATGAGTACAAAAACTAAACAATTTCTAACTAGAGTCACTAACAAGAATACATTTCTACCAAGTGAAAAATAATCTCCCCACATTCTACATCAACATTAAAACAAAGAGCACCGCCCTTTTTCTTTTTTTTTCTCATATTACATCCAATTAAGGATTTTTTTTTCCCTTTTCTTTCTTTCTTTTCTTCCATTTTACATCAAATAACATTTCAGTTAGAACCAATTAACATACTCAAAATATGGAATATGAAAACCTTCATCCCTGTAATTACAAAATGAGTGGAATTAATTTCAACATAATATGAAAATTTAATGATAACATGGTAAGTTATAAAATTAATACAACAAAACTTAAGAAGTTGTTATTCACCTGTTGGCTCATTAGAATCTCAATGGCAACACTGGGATCACCGTCAGCAGCTGCTAGAGCAACCTCAGCTTGAGTCTGAAACGGAGTTCCATCATTTCAGAATTTCATACAAGATAAAAAAATTATGTCAAGATACATAATTTCATACAATCTGGGTCTAGTTTGTATCCCATACTAATATTACACCAATAATAACATTACAATTTATCTTGACAATCCTTACAATCATAAAATACAAATTTAAATAAAAAATCAAATATTTCATGCATGATTTACAATTTTACATGAAATGATGAGATTCGGTGCATGCTCTACCATTAATTGAACAATTTGAACTTTCTTACGGTTAAAATTTAAAAACCTTCAATAAGTTATCAAACAATAGTCAATGCATGAACTTTTTTTCGATGTCTTAAGCTTTTTTTAATTGATTCGAAATATATATAATCAAGATTGTCAAGCATTTTCATTTTCACTACATTTATCATTATTTAGCATGGGAGCCAAAAAGAAAGAGGAGGATATATGTAATTTTGTAAAATGAAATTGTAAGGGTGCAAAAATAATTATGTATTTGCCTTCTCAAAGCCCATTGTCACAAGTCTCTTGAGCTCTTCTTCAAAGCTATCCGGACCCTGGAATTGATCAAATTATACAAACACCCTTTTATTTTACATAGCAAAAGGAAAATAATATATACAAAATTCCATAGAAGTAGCCGGAGGTAACCTGGTTAGTTAATACTGACCCATCAACTTCAGCTATGTTCACAGTGGGGTTTCTGACATCACTGCAAATCCAAAAAATTATCAAATTAGTTCATGTAACAGATGAGAAATACCTTGGGGCACCCCCTTTAAATGTATCATCTATATGGCTATACCCTATCCCAACATCTTTTAGATATACCTAAAGTACCCCTACTTATGTCCCCAGCGATGAAGTAATTGGTGAAGATGGAGAGTTACTTGGACACTTCTTTAAGCAAAAGGGATGTCGGGAGGGGCCCTAAGTATACATTTTCATATTTATTAGGGCTATACTGTACAAAAGGAACCAAATGCCTCCAAATCTAGGCCCACATCTATAAATTAGGTGACTCGCAAAAAATGTGGGGATTGGACAACAATAAGTTGTAATTTTCGAACCATTTCATGCTCATCAAATTGGGTCAAACGTGCATGTAATATAGTGACATTTATTATGAAGACCAATTTCATTTATATATTAACAATATTTTAATTTGACCAGTATTATCCCCTTAATTTCATAGGATTATTTATTCAACTTTGTTTTTTTTAACTGGTATAAGACAGGAATCCTTTTTGGAGGTTATTGAATCACTCCTGCTATACATATGGGTTGCATATATCATTTTGCATGGGCATGCTTGTACTTTCACATTATACGAGCATATGAGCTTGTAGTATTAAAATACATTATTACTTTCCCTAACAATAATATTTCATTCAGAAATTACCGCGAATAGGCAGGATTGGTGCTGGGGGTAGTGTCATCCAATAGCCGTTCTTGCAAATTTGAGTCGGAATCTGTTGTGTCTGTTTGGTTTCTTGCTGCAGCAAGTGTTCTTCCCCTCCCTGGAAACCTAGGATCTTGTCCTTGCTACAAGAGAGGCAAAAATGAAGTGATACTGGAGGAAAGTAATAGAAAATTGAATTCCTTCTTTTGAGCACATCGTTTATAAATTCTTAACATTTTATTAATTATATTAAAGCAGTTCAACTGTTCATCAAAGGGCCAAGTGTTATTTTCTATATACACGTTTGGTTTTTATAATGATAATTCACACAAATTGTCAATTAAATTAGCACATTTATATTATGGTCTAAAGACCAAAAGAGGAAAGTTCTGAAGTTCCGAGGATCAAAATTGGAACTTCATGATGCTTTAGAGACTATCCTTGTAAATTACTGAAATCTACAAATAAGATTAGTGCAATCACAAGAAATGCAAATAATTCAAAACTGCATACCAAAATTGTAAAGAGAGAGAAAGAGAGAAGAGGATTGGCAGAGAGGAAATTACCTGAACAACTGAGGTCTCCCTTTGGGGTATCCAAGAAGAAACGCTCCTCCAAATATTATCAGGCAACAAAGATCTACCACATGGTAAAAAAAAAAGTATATATAATTAATTGTGACAAGAATATGAAATGCTCCTCCAAAGTCCAAATAGCTAGGGGATATAGTAACCTTGGTGATTGGGTGCCGGTACCACTAGAATAAGTAGGAAGTTGGCCATAAGTAGTTCCTCCTGTGCATAGAATAAACCGAGGACGTCTAACACAAAACGACTGAAATAACAAAAGTTCACATTAAGTTAATAACTTCAATGAAATATTTACCGAGTAAAGGATGAATGTTGTAATTGGAATATCATGTATAAGCACGGAGTACAACTTCCAAACTTTGCACGAGATTTACCAAAAATTGCTATTGCAAGTTTGCAACTGTACACTATTATGTATTTTGAGGAAATTATTGTAAATTATGATAATCAGAAATTAAAGTAAATTACCAGTGCCGAAGAGCTCTCCATGGAAGAGTAGAAAGATGGCGGAGGCAACAGATAGTTAAATAATCCAAAAGTATCTAATAGCAACAAAGAAAAATTAGAAACAAGAAGATAGAAGAAACAAAAGAGGTCATATTAATTTCATACATAGAGCACTGTAGAAAATGAAACATACATGCAAACCCAGATAGGATACCACACATGTGCCCCAGAAGCGAGACATTGCTAGCTAAGAGCTGGAACAATACCAGTAAAATCCATGGGTACCTATAAAAATACACTTTCAATATGTTTCAAACTAGGTAAAAGTATACTGGAATAAGATAAAGACATCATATAAGATACAAAGTCTTTTTTCTTAAAATACTGACAGAGGCTGTCATATAAGATACAAAGTCAGTCTTACAATTTCGAAGGAACATTGAAGAGTCCAAAGACACTGCACGATACAAAAAAATAATTAGAAGAGTCAATCATATGAATTAATATGGACTAATTGGCGAAATAAAAAAAGAAAACTAATAAGCAAAACAGAGAAGAATTTCCAACAAAAAAAAAGTGCTATTGTAATGAGAAACTTGCACCATGTAACGTAAACAAATAACTTTTACGACCAATTTTTCTAACATAGAACCGACAATCAAGTTCAACAACTAAAAAGGTATAAATGAATCTTGATCAATACAAGACAACTTAACACGGCTTCTAAATAGCACCCAAAAAGGCACTGTTAAATGATACTAAAACTCCGGGTAAAAAGAAATACAAGTCAAAATGTTCCATTTTATATAATACAAAATGAAAATAAAGACAGTTTTTAACAATGCTTCAATGCTGCTTCAAAGGCAAACCGTTTCTCAAAATAAATATTTTCAAATGACATACCTTCTCGATTGGGCACCACTTAAGCTTGTCTCTATGACAATCAATGAGAAAATAACACCAGAAAAGCCAATAGAGCATTGATTCATGAAAAATGTGTAAGGATGAACAGGATTGTGGTCGACCAATAAAGCTACTGTGAGATGAAGAATAGCATTGGTTGTGGAAAGTAGAATAATTAGATATAGAAGGCGAAGAGAACCCATAATCCTCTCCAATTCTGAACCAAGAGGCACCAATGCCAACATGTTGAAAGCCACATGAAGTAAAGACGCATGAAATACAACAGATGTGTAGAACCTGTAAACTGGAAAATATAGAAAGCTGTCAGAAGAACATTAAATCAATGGAGACACAATTGCACGACCAGGGGTGGAAAATTCGATTTGAATCAAAGCAAATTTCGACAGGTGAAACTTGATTGACGCTCAATTATTCTCTTTGAGGGTTGAATGAGGCTAAATCAGGGGTGCTTTGAGGAGAAAGATACCTTGAAAATGCGAAACTACTTGAGAAGGCAAGAAGCAAATCTCATAGAAGGAATCATATCCAAACAGGAGGCAAATCAAATAGATCACACCGCATACTATTACAACACCAGATGTAATAAAAGGGATGCTTCCCCACCATTGATTCATCCTTGTCGGAATCCCGGCCTGAAACATAAAAATGACAGTTCATGCATTGAGTGAGAAGATGAGAAAACCTAATTTTGCCTGTAAACATCCAAGCAACAGGAATTACAGAAAGAGCACAAGTAAAGAGAAACTGGCAATGAACATTGAGTGCAGTGAGAGCATTTTTACCACGCACAGCTCATAAATAAGCTGAGCAAAGCAATACAATCAGAGGTTACATTGCTAGGATAATTTTTTTACAATACGTATTCTCAATTACACCAAATTGAAACCAGGCGAAGATAACTAACTAGACAGAGTCATAGTCAGATCTGATTGAAGAATCAACTCACCTCGGTAACGATATTAGATCTCATCTCTAATCCAAAGTTCGGAACCCTCTTTGGGATCACTTCTCGCAAGGAATCACTGTAATTTTGTTTATTTCTGTATTAGCTTCAGAGTTGAGACTACAAGCGCTTGCTTGAGTTCGTCGTTAATGGAAAAATCGGAAGGGTTTAGTTTAGGCCACTAAATTCCAAGTCGTTGCGACTTCGATTTGCGAAGTTCCGACTTAAAACCAGAAGATTTTGTCTGCACCAGGCGTATTGCCGTACGAGAAAGACGATTAATTTTATTCTGTCACAATTTTTAAATGAACGATAATAATAACTTTTCTGCAAATATTTACGGGAGAATTTCAATTCAATTTTTTTTTTTAAAACTACATAACTTTTAAATTTTATAATATCATATTTATTTGAAAAACTTACAAATTTAGTCAATTTATTACTTATTATTAAAACTCAATTTAATTTATAACATTCTCATTTTACTTTTTATTAATATATATATATATATATAGCATGTGTAAGAGGAACTTTCAGCCTTTTAATTAATTAGTTTGTGAGAAAATATGATTCACTACACTCTACTTATAACATGCACACATGCATATACTTAAATGTCACTGAGTATATAAAATAACCACTTTCTCTCACAAATGGGCTAATTAGAAGACTGAACATTGTTGTTCACACAAAAGCGTGCACACAAAGTTTCAGGTACAGCTAGCTGTACCCTTTTAAACCGTGATTGAGCTTTCGTATTAGGTTGCAAGTGCACAACCTTGGTCCAATAGTACAATCAGGTATCGATCCTCAGGGACGGTACAAATCTAGTCTAGATCACCACTTATCCTAGTTAGGTACTAGAAATGAAAAGTTTGGTTTGAATTCGTTTCAATTTCTCAATTCAATAACAGAAAATGACAAGAAGAAATAAATGTTTTTGTTTCAGTCAATTTTAAAATGAAGTTTCCAGGGTTTCAGATTTCATCCTCAACCTTGCCTCTCTGGACCCTCACGCGACTCGCATGCTCTCGCATGCGACCCTTGTGACGCGACCCGCGTGGTCCTCGAGTGAATGCGGCATAGAACCCGTTTCTGAGTTATTAACTTGTGTAAGAATCTATTGACCGTACCTAAAGTTCCTGGACCTCAACTCTCGTTTATTGGCTTAGTGAACCTAGTAAGGAATTGCAATTTCACCTTCTTAGATCTACAACCTCAAACTTTCGTTTACAAGTGTTCAATCTAAGTCATTTGATCGGTTTGCTAAAGGTATCCACTATCTCTCAATTGATCTATCTTTTCAGATCTTAGATCTACCTAAAATACTTGATCAAATTGCAAGAAACATCAAGGTCTCAATATTAGAAGAGATACAAGAAACATTCAACAATAGACAACAAGATTCAATCAAACAATCACAATCAAGCAATGAAAGAATAATACTCAATCAAATGAACACAAGAGCAACTCAAATTCGAATTCAATGCATCACAATCAAGGTTTTAGATTACATCAACCCTAGAAACAAGATAGATCTACTCAAGCATCATGAGAGAAGAGATAAGAGGAGAAGTCATGATAAAACCGAATGAAGCAATCTAGCAAGAATCTTCACTCCTTCTTCCCTTTCTTGCACCACACTCCAAGGATCTTGAGGTTTTGAATCTTCAAATTCGGAACTCCCTCCTCTGGTGGCAGGGGTGGTCTATTTATAGACCTTTCAAAACGAGTACTTCAATTTTGGGTCTTTGCTGTCTGCTCTGGAAACTCGCGATGCGACCCGCATCACCACTGTTGCGACCCGCATCGGAGTGTGATGGATGCGCTTCGCATGCAATGGTGCTGCGACCTGCTGGTGCGGCTTTGAGTGGTTGATGTGCCTCGCGTCAAGCCTGATGAGGGTCGCATCAAGGTCTCTGAACTTCAGAAATTCTCTCGATTTCACCAATTTCCTGCAAAGTAAGAATGAAAGCACAGCAGTACCAAATTCTACATGTAATCACTATAATAGACGTTATTTGATGGCTTAGAATACATGTTTTGGTACTGAAATTGGTCAAATCAATAGGTCGGATATAGCAATATCAATTGTCTTGCACTACACATTTTATTTGATATATTTTAATAAAAAATAAAATGAGAGCTTTACAAAATTTTAAATGAGTTTTAATTAAAAAGGGAAACATTGGATTAATTTGCTAGTTTTTAAAATTTAAAAGGACAAATATGATATTAAGAATTAAAAAAAAAACAAAATTTGAGATTTTTTTTAATTATACATGAATCCCCCCTGAACTTATGTGTTTACGCAAGTATATTTGAATGTTTACATTTATACCTTTTTACTCCGATACTTTTACTTAAATTATAAATCGACTGAATACATACATTTAAATAATATTCGAGAAGACAAACTATAAGATAATAATACGTGCATTCAAAAATAATTGTGAAATCATGTGATGGCAAACTATTTTTTGAACTCAAAAATCATGTTCTATCTTGTACTTCGAAGCATTATGTGAATACATGTATATAGAAAACTGTGATTCAATACTAAATTAAAATTAAAATATTTGTCGATAAATACTAAGTTAAAATTAAAATATTTGTCGATAATATATAGAACATAGATGCATTCATTTAGATATATTTGTAATGCGTGTATTCGGATATTTTTTTTTTTGTTAAAAAAGTTGCTAGGTCTGATTCATTTTGAAACAAAATAAGGTTACACAAAAAGTTACTGTTATGTGAGGCCTACATAATTGTCTAAAATAAACGTTTTCATAGCATTAGATAAACTAAAGCTAAACAAGCAACAAAAGATTGGAATAGAATCCCAATTATAATTTCACAAACAAGACCACACAATAGAAGTATAGAGAAGTTTTATAAAGCTATAAACTCTAAGTAGGTCTTCAAGCACCGTCACTGTCGTCATCATCAGAGAGAGAGAGAGAGAGAGAAATCAACTGCCCTCAATACTGGGGTTCCAAGTCTGCAAAGGGACAAGTGAAGTATCTTTGGGCATCCACTTGCTAAGTTCTTCATCATCTTCACTTAGACTTGTCTGATAAAGTATGATTGTAAGTATTGGTAAAAATAAAGAGGAGGTAACACAGTTGGTTAGAAAAAGTCTTAGGATTGTTAATTACTCAAAGACTGAAAGGTTGGTTCTCTCCTCACGACTTTGCAGCTCTTGCGATTTTTTTCTTAAAAAAAAGTATTGATAAAACACGTGTATTCCGAATATGAATAATATTGTTAAATAATTAAAAATAGAATCATTAATTTTATTTATCTGAAAAATGGAATTGACTAAAATATTATTAAATTTCTTACCCTTGATTAACATTTAGACGTGCACCAGGTGCATGTAAAACAAAAGGATTTAATGAATGAGTCTAATGAGGATAGGGATGATAGTGAATTGTTTTGTCTATCATCTGATTCTCATCCATAACCAAGCTAGGTATAAAGAAGATTTTTGTTCATCGGCTTATCAATACCATATAGGTATAACTATTTTAACTAATTTGCAATAATACAAAACTGATTCTTTTTATTAAGTAATTATCTGTTAGTCTATGATAATTCCTTTTTGGTACCTTAACTGGTAAGAGAAAAATACGGATAAAGTCAATTTATAAATCGAAAAATGGAATAAGAATAAAGCAAATTAATTATCCGATATATTTTTCTTACCATCTTCTCAAAACAAAAAATAAATAAATAGAATTGAGATACGATGACTGTGTATTTCTGCTCAACTGAAACCGAGTCTCTAACAGTTTACTGTTATTGAGCGAGCATTCAGTTAGTTAGTCTGTTAGCTTAAAATTAAGTATAGCCAACCGAACCGGCTCTTCAGTGAGAAAACAGCCCAATCTAGACCCAGGTCCAGCGTAGAAATCAGAAAATTTTGCACTGAGTTGGCCCAATTACACGTAGGAACAGTATATATCCTGCTTGGCGCTTGACAGGTGTAAAGCATAGCACGCTCTACCATTACCATAAAGAGCACATCTCCAACAACAACATGACAAACATCTCCAACCAAGCCACTTTCTTTTTTAATTTCCTGCTATTTTGTACACTTGTATGATCTGTCCATCATGTGATATTGTCATTCCAACCGTGTTTCAACTATTCATATCCATATGGACCATATCCTCCTCTTCTTCTTCTTCTTCTTTTTTATATCTATTGGCTGGTTACTGCCCATGTATAAAATCCTTACCAAGTGTTTCAATCAATGCTCGATCTCCAAGTCATAATTGATAGTCTTGATTGGGAAAATCATTAATTAGCCTCAAAGAGAGTATCAGAGGAAGTGGGTGTTTGGAATGAAGTTTGATTCAAGATCCTTAATGCTCATGCATGTTTAACTTTCAGATTTTTGTATATTTCATCGAGGATCTCGGATCAGGCTTCATTCCATATACTCAACTTTCTAAATTAATAAGCGCGCGGTATATAGATTACAAAGGCTCGATCCAAGACATCTACACCCTTAAGCTTGTTCATATTTATTTCTTTTTTTCTTTTTCCTTGGTTGCTGCAAGTAAAAATATATATGATAGTTACTCTCTGTGTATCAGCCTATCAGGTGAGAATAAAATTTTGCAAGAAAATTCAAGCTCTTTTCTTTCAATTCACACACATATATCTTACATATATATCATCAATTAATCACATACATATATAGGATCTCTGTTTCACATTATTTTCCCCTTTTTTTTAAATTCTCGTATTTGGAAGCACTGTGCATGTAAGTTGGTTTACCCACATGATAAGATGAACTCAACTGTGACCTTATAATTATGGCTATCTTAATTCCATAATTTTATAACTCTTGAGTGCTGTTATGATCTCCATGATCACTTATCTCCTTCCTTAGCTTGAAGCTCCAATAAAACGCAATCCCCACCAATACGATGACAGCCACCGCAACATTCAAAAGGAAACCTTGTCTCGGGGGTACTATCCCCGTCACAACTCCGGATGCTTGATCCGGCTCCTTTGTGGGACCGGTACCAACACCGGCGCCGACAGCTTCAGTAAATGACGGTTTTTTATCAGTTGATCTCTTTTCTTCGACAGGCTTTTCTTCCTTTGTATCGGTCTCTCTCTTGTCACCAATTACCGGTGAAGCTGCCGTAGTACCTTTCACCTTATTATCATCGACCTTTGTCTCTTCCTTCTTGGTGCTGAGCATCTCCCTTAGCTTGCCAGTTGTGGGCCCATCTCTTAGGCCGGCAGCAATGGATGCTTGATCTACAGCTGGTTTTGGCTCAGGGACAGCTGGTTTTGGCTTAGGGACAGCTGGTTTTGGTAGCTGATCAGCTACAGGAGCCGGCTTAGGTGGTGCCGGAGTTGGCTTCGAAGGGGTTGGCAGTTTGTTAGGCACAGATGATTTAGGTGGTGCCGTAGCATGGGCGATTTCTTTTGGTAGAGTGATGAAGAGCGTTTCGTTTTCGAATTTGGCACGGATTTCATTGCTGGGGTAGTCAGCGGGGATGTGGAAATCCTTCCAGAAGCGGCTCCATCGGTTGTCCTCCAACGGACGCTCGCCGGTAGTCCTTAGGTTGCCGTAGCTGTCGACTTGCACCTTTATGTGTTCCTTCTTGAAGCCTTTAATTAATTAATTAGAGTAAATATATCAAAGTGTTATATACGTACACAACTATTAGATCATACACTTATAATATTGCTCTAGTCGACCATTTTTGTTTGCAACTTTGCCTTATAAAAATGTTTTCTTTTTCTGATTTGTGGATTTGGCTAATGGTAACTCATTCTACATATATAAATTATGCAACTGTTTGGTGTCTAAATTATAAGTATGTGATATCTCATTTGGTGTTTAATTAATTAAGTACCGAACGTGTCATTTAAGAAAACTTCCAAAACACATTCTGTTTTACATATATAGGCGCATATATAATTAATCCATGTATAGTATAGTTTTGTGACTTTTATATATATATTCACCAGATGGAAGTTTTGAATATCTTTTATAAAAGAAGAAGAAGAAGAAAAAGAAAAAGAAAATGCCTGGTAGATGGACACGAAGGATGTCAGACTCTTCCCCGCGGGACCACTCAGAAGAAGGTTCAAAATCGACATAAGAACGAGCGCCTTGCTTTGCGTTCATTTTGTAAGAAGACTTAATATGATATATATGATCAAAACAAAGGATGGAAGGTTATTTGTATGTGTTGTGAATACAAAACTGCTGTGGTTCATGTTTATATATATGAGATTGTGTGTTAAAAGGGGAGAGTTATTCTCTCTCTGTACATTGCCAGCTTTTAGGCTTTTAGGGTTGGTCACCTCCAAGAGGAGGCAAGGCAATTATTCTTTGCTTAATTTGTTAAGGTTTTACAAGTGTCTTGTCTTGTCTTGTGATTTCAAACCTCTTTTCTCATTAGCACTCAAAATATATACAAAATACAGCTGATTTTTTTTAATACTAAATTTGAGAAAATTACATTATAATTTCTTTGCCAATAAATCTTTGTCAAAACATACAAATTTCAAATTTTTTAACCAAGATAAAAGATTTTGGGCTTCAGTTAAACAGGCTGAGAAAAAAAAAGTAAAATAATATGGTAAATAAGAAGAGGAAAAGCCCAAACTCTTTCATTTTTCACTTCTTTCAGCCCATAATACTGAACGGAGCAGGAAGACTGGTCACAGAGTACCTTCGCAAATAATCAACTATATATATATATATATATCTTTTGTTCACAAATGCTAATTCATAATCACAAGAAAGTCTTAACAATTGTGCATTATATAATTGATGAATTGAAGAGTTAATTTTGTCATCATTAAGTTTTAATTGCTGGGAAGCCATTTTTGAACTACAGGAATCCGTTTGAAATGTTGTCATTTTTTAAATTGTGCTCCCAGAAATTAAGGTGACACTTCCAGTTATCACCAGTTAACCACCAAGTATTTTGTCAGTTGAACCAGGACATCAAAACAAGAGGTCCCGAAGATTCCACAAATGACACAACAGTACATAAACACTACCAACTAGTATAGTTTATATACAGTTACATCTCAATAATAGCACAAGAATTAAGCATGCCTAGCAACTTCAGTTTTGCACAAACAATGTACAAGAGGAAACCAAGTTTTTTTCAAATAAAAATCCTGGATCAACAGTACTCTATTGGGCCTTCCGAGCTGACCAGAGTACAAACAGATAATGTACAAACAGCATCAAAACAAAACTGTAAAAAGTACTACTAATTAATGAAAAAACATAGACAGCTGTTGACACAACGCGGTTGGTCAAAACAAAATTAACAATAAGGAAGAAAATTCTGCAAAACTGTTGACAGAAGCAAAGAACTTCATTATTTGGCATTAGCGAGCTGGGTACGAATAAGCTTAGCTGCACAGACCATATTGGTAAGCGCCGGTTTGACTTCGGGGTATTTGCGGGTCTTGAGGCCACAGTCTGGGTTGACCCAGAGGATGTTAGTGTCAAGCACAGCAAGCATTTTGTTGATGCGGTCGGCGATTTCGTCAGTTGAGGGGATGCGGGGAGAGTGAATGTCGTACACACCTGGACCGATGCCTGCACCATACTTGACACCATCACGGAATACAGAAAGCAACTTCTCATCAGAGCGCGAGTTCTCAATTGTTATCACATCGGCATCCATGTCAATGATTGATTGGATGATGTCATTGAAGTTTGAGTAGCACATGTGTGTGTGGATCTGCAAATAAGTAGAGGACTTAATTGTGTTATGCAATATCACAAGGTAAAGTAATATGATAAGATTTCTGAGTCTTTGCCGCTAAAACTTGTAAATTCCACACCGTCGTAAGGGGTACACCTTACAACAACAATATGTAGAGCACTGAACCAGAATACATATATTGGACAAGTATTATAATTCAACAATTGGGAATAATCTGTGCTTGAGTAGAATATGAAATAGTAATAGTAATGTTCCTTTCAGTAATGGCAATAATCAGTAACAGGTAGTACTTTCGAAATAATCGGTACCAGTACTGTTCTCCTTTCAGGAAGTATGTACCAGAAAAGAAAGAGAAGGGATGAGTTTAGAAAATAAGCACCTGAGTAGTGTCTTGAATACCACAGTTAGTGATCCTGAAGGAGTGAACAGCCCAGTCCAAGTAGAAAGCATGCTCAGACTTGCGGAGAGGCAATCCTTCTCTTAGGGCTGCCTCATCAATTTGAATAACCTTAAAAAAAAAAAATTAAGTGGTACATCAGGGCAATTTCAACAGAATCAATTATTAAGCTGATAGAATCTGCTATTGAATTTGAAAACATACCTGAATCCCAGCAGCCTCTAGATCCTCCACCTCTTTCTTTATTGCCAAAGCAATTTGGTAGCATGTTTCGAACCTGGTGAATCACAGAAGGCCTAAAATTACTAACCAAGAATGAAGGAGAACAATTTTCTTGAAGATCATAAGACTCATTTAGGTAACTGATAGATATGTTTTATAACTAACCTTGGTTGGTCATTTCTGACAAAGGACCAATTGAGAATTGTGACTGGGCCGGTCAACATAGCCTTCATGGGGCGAGAGGTCATACTCTGGGCCATCTTGGACCAGAAAACAGTCATTGGCTTGGGACGACTCACGTCACCATATATGATCGGGGGCTTAACACAACGAGATCCATATGACTGCACCCAGCCATTGGCAGTGAATGCAAAACCCGATAATTGCTCCCCAAAGTACTCAACCATATCGTTTCTCTGTTGCACAAGTAGTTAGAATCAAGTAAAATTAAACGCATACTGTCAATATATTATATATTAAGACTTGAAGGGGCAACCAGAAAACAAATTGAAGGATGAAATGAATTTAAGACTGTTTAAAAGTACTGATAAAATCATTTTTTTACAATTACTTGTTGTAAATTATAATTAGTCTTCTAGAAAGTCTGAAATATTTAATTAGGTAAACTACAAACCTCGGGTTCCCCGTGAACAAGGACATCAATATCAAGCTCCTCTTGAATCTTGACAACTTTGCTGATCTCTTCCTTCATGGCCGCAGTGTAATTCTCTTCAGAGATCCTGCCATAATTCACATGCACACCTGTCAAGCTGTTCTAAAAATAATGCACAAAAAGTAGTACCAAAGAACACAATGAAATCGCACTTGTTGGCCTTGTATTCCCTGCGCACCCTCCTGAGTTCGACAGTCTGGGGGAATGAACCAATGGTGGTGGTGGGAAGAACCGGGAGGTTGAGCTTCTTTTGCTGGGCATCCAATCGGGCGGTGACAGGTGTTGCTCTGCGGTGATCAGAGCCCTTCAGAGTAGTAGCCTGAAAATTGTTCATCAGAAAATAATTAAACCAGTTGAACAAATGAGATATATATATATATAAGTTGGGAAATGGTGTGCTTTTGAATACTTACTGCCTTC
Organism: Carex rostrata; assembly: GCF_964058835.1. Taxonomy (NCBI): domain Eukaryota; kingdom Viridiplantae; phylum Streptophyta; class Magnoliopsida; order Poales; family Cyperaceae; genus Carex; species Carex rostrata. The sequence goes on from NC_135937.1 coordinate 8,814,798, forward strand.
TGGACCTCCTCATTAGTAACCCGTGGAGATGACCTTCTTGAGGCCAGAGCAGCTGCATTTGATGAGAAGAAAGCCTGAAGAAATATTTACAAATTGAGTTAATGATGATAATTTAATAACATGGAAAATGAATACAATAAACACAAGCATATTTTTAGGGCCTAGTTCTAATATAGTGAAATAAGAATATGAAGTGTTGATTACTCCTATCTGATAAGTTTTTGGGATAAAACAAATTAGGATAAAAAAGGTCAAGCATGTGGAAAGCAAGCCACCTCATCTTTCACTCCGGTGAGTGCCTTGGCAAGTGCATTGACCTCAACCACCTTTTGAGCAGCGAAAGCCAACCAGGACTTGATCTCATCATCTAACTTGGTCTCATTGATAAGATCAACGGCAGTGTGCATGAGAGAGCAAGATGTTGAAACCACAAGCTTGTCTGAAAAAACAAATAACAATTTTATAATTAATTTTATCAATATAGAGGACCACATAAGATTTTTTTTTAAATGAAATCATTTGTCTCAAGACTCATGTCCAAACTCCTCAATTTGACATCTATTTACAGTTTTGGACTTAACCAGTGAAATTACCAGACCCATTTTCACAATTAAAGAATTTAAGTACAAAATAATTACCTTTGCCAACAACAGGTTCGAGAGCCTGGAGAATAGTCAAAGATTCCCCAAGGTCATTCGCCCAGATGTTTCGGCCATCTACAATACCAGCAAAAAGATATTTTCCAGCAGGAAAACTAGACTTAATATGTTCAATAGTATTTGTGCCGCGAACAAGGTCAAAACCAAAACCAGTGACACCCTTCAAAGAAGTAAGGGTCCTGCAATTATATTTAGATGGAAAAAAAATTAACAGTTAATTAGAATAAAAGCATCGTAGCCAGCAAAATTTTCGTTGACATGCCTATGAAAAGTTCCTTTTTATTTATGGTTAATTTGAAGAATCATCAAAATCAATATGTTTTAAAGTCTTACTTGTATGCATCTGCTGGCACATCAGCGAAGTACGTCTCGACGACCACATTCAAACCAGACAAGGAGGACTCAAGCTCTGAATAAGCCTTGGAGAAGACATCCAATTGGTTCGACTCGAGGTCCTTTACAAGAGTGGGTTCGTCAAGTTGAATCCATGTCGCTCCTGCTTCCTTTAACTCGACAATAACTTGCCTAGTAAAAATTTGTAGTTGTATAAAGTTTGTAGATCATAAAAATGTGTAACGTTTTATAAAGATAATTTGTGGATCCTTACTTGTAGATGGGTAGAATGCTTTCCAGCAATGAAAGAGTACAGAACGATTTCTCGACACCTTTTGCAGGCTTAGAGAACAGCAGATAAGTTACTGGTCCGATAAGCACAGGTACAGTTTCAATTCCAAGCTGCATGCCAATAACAATAAAATGAAATCTCACTTATACGAGAAAGGAGGAACTTCAATCTTCGAATTATCATTATTAATTATGCTTCTTGACCAAGTAAATTACATACTTCAGTGCAAGCACAAAATAGCAAACATGGCATTTTCCATTTATTTCAACATGGTACTCATATTAATTTATCTTAACAACTATTTATGTACAAATGTGTTCAGGTTAGGAACGTACCGCCTTGGCTTCCTTGTACTCTGTCACAGCCTTGTGTGAGGCGTATGAAAACTTCATCTCTGGACTCAACTCAGGAACGATATAATGGCTACATATATAAAAAAATTAATTAATATATGCAAAACCAACTTTAAGGAGTTGAACATAACAATGGTAAAAAAAAAAATATATATTCGACTTACTAGTTGGTGTCAAACCACTTGGTCATCTCCATGGCAGGAACAGAAGCATTTCCTCTGGCCATAGAGAAGTATGTGTCGAACCCGATCTCACCGCCAGTCCAAGAATACCGATCCGGGACTGCACCCAACATGGCAGTCGTGTCGAGCACCTGATCATAGTATGAAAATGTGTTGCTAGGGATATACTTGATCCCGACTTCAGACATCTGCTTCCAAATAGAGCTCCTCAAATCAGCGGCAACCTTTTGAAGCTCCTCAGCACTGCTCTTGCCATCCCAAAATGCTTCCAATGCAAACTTCAGTTCTCTTTTCGGTCCCATGCGAGGGTATCCAACTATGTGAGAAGCCATTGTTTCCTGGAAAGGAGATATGTTATATCATTTATTTAGTTATTCATTTATACGAAACAGAGGAAATTTGTTAGTGAAAACAAAAAAATATAGCACAAAATTGAGATTGAAAAATAATCATTAGTTCTGCCAACACATGGTTTTGGTAATAGGCAAGGATTTCCTTTTACTTATATTGCTATTTATTTTTCACTATTTTTTTTACCTTAATTTATTTACTAATTCTGAAAAGCTTGTAAGTTGTAGCTGACAAAAAATCATAAATATAGCAAAAAAGCAAGACTGAGAAATAAAAGTGGTTCTACCAACACATAGTTTCTAGAAAAAAAAGGCAAGGATTGTTGTTCTCTGTTTTGTTGTACAGTTCCCATGGTGCTCTCTTGTTGGGTGAGATTCCTTTTTACAGCTTCATCGAAATGTGGTTTTATTACATTTCTGATTCAAGTAGGTATATAATTCACCAAATCTCAAAACTCGATTTCTAAAATAAATTGGCCTTTGAGTGGATCTCAAAATGAAAACAATTCATGGTTTAAGATGCGATTGATCTGATTAACTTGAGATTCAATAGATCTGAAAGGTACGGAACCAAACTAAAAGCATAAGCCTATCTGTTATCATGAAACTGAAGCAGAGATCAAATTAATTGACACACACATGAGATGATATTAAAAAAATGAGAAAATGTGTTAGCCACTTACACTAAGAGAACCTATCAATCACAAGGAGAGTGAACAACAGAGATAAAGAAGATTGGAGAAAAAGAATGAAAAATTGAAATAAAAGCTTAATTACCTTCGAGATAAGACTGAAACAGAGGTGAATTAAAATGGACGAGAGAAGCAGAGGTGTTGGGGTTTATTTATAGCACAAGTAAAAAATGCATTAGTGCATTGTAGGTTTAATTATAGGCATCTGAATAGACGAACAGCCCAGAGTTCATAGAAATTCCTACATTCCCGGTACTCGATCCTCTGTGTGCAATTATCCTTCGCTCCCCGTTTTTTCAGCATAATTCGGTACATCCATTTGAATAGTTTTGACAACTGCCATCAAAATCGTTCGAAAAAAAAAAAAAAATTTAAATGTAAGTATGTCATTCATAATTCCAATATAATATATATTAGTTTTGTGCTAACTATAAATTTATTTGATTATCTATCAAAAAAGATATTAAAACAAAACTGTTAAAGGTTTTTAAATGACAGGCAACTCTAGTTTATTCGTTGCAATGTTAAAGAGAGAACACTATCTGAAAGTATAATAGCTTTGGTTCTTTGAACCAAAAATGGAGAATTTAGATTTGATTCTTGAACTTTCTAAAAATATCAAGTTTGTTTGTAAACTTAATTTGCACCAAACTTGTCATTTAATTTTCAGAACTAAGTCAAGTTAGTTCTTAAACTTTGAAGAAGAAAAAATCAGAGATCAATTTACACCAAATTAGTCTTTGATTTCTGAAAAGTAGCAGAGATCAATTAATCACGATACACCATGATTTCAGAAGTAGCACAACATTTCATACAGTGCATGAATTAATACATTGGTTTGGAAGATTTAAAAAATCACAACATATTGTGTACAATTTCATTTCTAATTCATGTGCCTTTACCGAATACATGTATGGATAATATCCAAGTTTCTAATATCTGCTCTAAATTTATCTATACAGATTGTTTTAAGAAAATTTGTAGCATAGATCAAATTAGCATATTATATCAAATATTTTGTCGTTTTAATATCCGTGCCATAAAATTTTCCAACCGACTACAGGGGATAGTGATAATTCTGGCTCCCCCCCTGCTTAGCAGGATCACCTCCCCTCAGATATAGTGACATCCAAGCCGTCCGATTGAAAATGGTTAAAACAGATACACAAGTGAAATAACTCATATGATAATAAAAGAATACCATGCAGGATATAAGTTTAATGGCCAACTATATAATTTGACAATATAAAAGTAAACTTGCACAAAGATCTGCATGTGCGGCTTATATTTATGTAATTTGAGTCTGACCTTGGACATTGGAGGTAACCAAGTAGAGTAATAATATTGTCGCATCACATGCATCGAGAAGGTGATGGTGCTGCAAAGCCCGGTTGGCGTAAAAGCTCTAAAGAATTTTGTCGAACACCTTGCGGGCATGAAGAGGTGTATCATGGTGTGGCTTCTAATCGATAGCTCGATGGGAGAGGTAATGCTCATGCTAGTGGTGGCTAATGATCGACTAAATGCAACCCACTACAAGTGAAGTAGCGAGGTGTTGGTACGGCCATGTGCGGGAGAGGTCCAGAACCATGAACCATGAACCATGAGCCATGCACACGGAAGTAAAAAATTATGTCTGAGGTCGTGACTCGTGAGAATGAAATTCACACACAGGCACTGAGGCACAGCAGCAGGTCTCTACGCCAGGTGGGCCTAAGATTGATTGGGCTGTGTAAAGCCCAGATGAAAAGGAAGGAAAGGAAGGGATATCTCATATCTGAGATAACGTGGGTCTTCTCCAATGGCAGACCCGTACGAACAGACTTTGTTTGATCAAAATCACACGTCATCATTAGTTAACATTGAAGCGAGTTTGTTGTTTTACTGTAATTTTGTCAATTTATTATCAGAACTCTAGCGAAATGACTAGCACGTCATTTAGTAATTAGTATAGTATCTACTGAAGGCAAAACTTTCGCATTGCTTCTCCTTTCTTTTGGTCCAATTGCCGGTTAACTGCATCTACTGAAACCGGCTTAGAAAATTGAAATCATGTAACAAGATTTTCAAGCATAATTAATTGAACTCGCGTACGTTCTAGCCTAGAAAACGAGCATCAGTCAACTCAAAAGACGAATAAAGAGCAATCAAATGGTAAAAAGAGAGAGATAAGAGCCAGAACAAGCAAACTTTGTAACAATCAATCGTACTCATTTTTGGGCCTTCCGAGCTGACCGAAGTACGTACAAGCCATTACAGGTTAACAATGAATAGAAATCATTCTACAACATACTAGTAACCAACCAACAACACCACCTTCTCAGGGCCCATCCATATACTGAGCCCCTTATGCTTATTAAAAACAAACACAACCAAAAAAATACAACACTTTCCGATAATCCATGAAACAAAATCCTCACTTGGTGCTGGCGAGCTGGGTGCGGATGAGTTTGGCTGCGGAAACCATGTTGGTGAGAGCAGGTTTGACCTCAGTGTACTTGCGGGTCTTCAAACCACAATCTGGGTTGACCCACAGGATGTTGGTGTCAAGCACAGCAAGCATCTTGTTGATACGGTCGGCGATTTCCTCAGTTGAGGGGATACGTGGGGAGTGGATGTCGTACACACCTGGACCAATGCCAGCACCGTACGTGACACCCTCACGGAAGACAGAGAGCAACTTCTCATCAGAGCGGGAGTTCTCAATAGTGATGACATCAGCATCCATGTTGATGATGGAGTGGATGATGTCATTGAAGTTTGAATAGCACATGTGAGTGTGGATCTGCAAATGTATAAAATGGCCTCTTAGTGAAAAGTTTTTTAGTACTAGTATACAGGAAAACCTCACTGGCTATATTGCACAATTATTTATAATGCAATAAGCACCACAGGCAAAATGAAACTATATCAACAAACCTTTCTCATCAGGGTATTACTAAAAGTAATGCTAAAGCAATGTACTACGAGTACAGATAACCACAACTGCAGCACTTGAGCAAGAGTTCACAGAAAACAAAGATTTGGGGGAAAAAAAATTGAGGGTTACAACAACATACCTGAGTAGTGTCTTGCACACCACAGTTAGTAATCCTGAAGGAGTGAACTGCCCAGTCCAAATAAAATGCATGCTCCGACTTGCGGAGAGGCAAACCTTCTCTCAGAGCAGCCTCATCAATTTGAATGACCTTCACAATAGTAAAGTAAAAAATTAGAATAGTACATAAAGACAGTAAGTACCAGATACACGGTCCATTTGAGCTGGTTCATCCATAATTGACAATGAAATATACCTGAATACCGCCAGCTTCAAGATCCTCAACCTCTTTCTTTATTGCCAGAGCAATCTGGTAGCATGTCTCAAACCTGTCAACCCACCAAAGGCCCATATAATCAGTTACTAAGAAAGAAATGCCAAAGTTTATTCTTTAGGCTCTTTGAGTCAAATTTTAAAATATATGCTGTTTTATAACTAACCTTGGTTGGTCATTTCTGACAAAGGACCAGTTGAGAATTGTGACTGGGCCGGTCAACATACCCTTCATGGGGCGAGCTGTCATGCTCTGAGCCATACTGGACCAGAAAACAGTCATAGCCTTGGGGCGGCTCACATCACCGTAGATGATTGGGGGCTTGACACAGCGAGATCCATAAGACTGCACCCAGCCATTGGCAGTGAATGCAAAGCCAGACAATTGCTCACCAAAGTACTCAACCATGTCATTTCTCTGTTTCAAAATAAATAGTTAGTCATACAGCAACTACTAACATTGGTGATAATAATTCAAAGGTTTTGTTTGAAGTTCTATATTTCTCAGGCATTTTCATGAAAATAACCACACTAGTGATATGTATTATGAGCAACAAATGGGTTGAAGTTCTATAGTTCTCCATAATTACTTCTCCAGTTAAAAATAGACATACCAATTAAACATAAATTTGCCTAATGCCTTTGCTTTAGCTATAAAACTGGCTACTAACCTCAGGTTCTCCATGAACAAGTACATCAATGTCAAGCTCCTCCTGCAGCTTGACAACCTTGCTGATCTCCTCCTTGATGGCTTCAACGTAACTCTCTTCAGAGATCCTGCCAGAATTCAAAACAACATTATAAACTACACTAAAAGATGTGCATGCATAGTTTATTAAAGAAGGAACAGAACAATAAAACCCACTTCTTGGCTTTGTATTCCCTGCGCACCCTCCTGAGTTCAACAGTCTGGGGAAATGAACCAATGGTGGTGGTGGGCAGAATTGGGAGGTTGAGCTTCTTCTGCTGTGCATCCAATCTGGCACTAACAGTTGTCGCCCTGCGGTGATCAGATCCCCTCAGAGCAGCAGCCTAAAAAAATTGCAATTAAAAGATGATTAATGCCAGTTTAATGCATGGGGATAACTTGGAAATGGTGTGATTTCAGAAGACTTACAGCTTTTTGGACCTCCTCATTGTTAACTCTAGGAGAAGCCTTTCTTGAGGCCTGGGCAGCTGCATTTGCTGAGAAGAAAGCCTGCACAAGTTATAATAAACAAGTCAGCACTAGTTGACGAATTGAATATGAATGACATTATATAAGGTTCATATTGGGGTAAAATTTGAGTCTAGCAGACGAAAGCACTGTACCTCATCTTTCTGACCAGCGAGTGCCTTGGCAAGTGCATTGACCTCAACCACCTTCTGGGCAGCAAAAGCCAACCAAGACTTGATCTCATCGTCAAGCTTGGTCTCATTGATGAGATCGACAGCAGTGTGCATCAGAGAGCAAGAGGTGGAGACCACAAGCTTGTCTGAAAGGCAACCAAAATGTGTTATCGAAACAATTGATACATAGGTCACTGGAAAACAAATATGAATTAAGGCATGAACATGCCAACCCACCTCTGTGGTAATATGTATGCAAATATACAATACATGTACAGTCATCGCAGGACAGCATCTGTTTCTTCTAAACAAAACACATCCCAATCCAACTCCCCACAATTTGACACCAGACTATAACTATTATATCCCAACTAATGCCGCCAAGGCCTTACCAGTTTGACATATACGAGTGCATATTCGTAACTTTAAGAATGTCTCTTCACAACTCATCAAAGAACTAAAACTACTAATTAAATTGTTATTATGTTGAGGTTTAAGTAGAAAAATACATACCTTTGCCAACAACTGACTCGAGAGCCTGAAGAGTAGTAAGAGAAGCAGCAAGATCATTGGCCCAGATGTTGCGGCCATCTACAACACCAGCAAAAAGATACTTGCCAGTAGGGAAGCCGCTCTTAATTAGCTCAAGAGTGTTTGTGCCACGGACAAGGTCAAAACCGTAGCCAGTGACACCTGCCAATGAAGTAAGGGTCCTGCATATTTTTCCAGATGATTAAACAGATGGTCAGAATTGATGGACAGTAAGCACAGTAACTTTCAACAATATTGTGAATGCATATACTATCTTATGACTATTAATAACAATATGCACCTCTTTCATATTCATTATTCCTAATCCCTCATTTTTGTTATATAATCTCAACTTCCTGATAAATACGCTAGATCATCTATGATTATACACTGAGAAAACATTATCTTAGGAATGTATAGGCAAGCAAAGTCCTGAATCATATTATAATTCAATAATGAAATATCAAGAAGAGATCTGCAAGAACTAATTGACTCACTTGTATGCATCTGCTGTGACATCAGCAAAGTATGTCTCAACAACCACATTCAAACCAGACAATGAAGATTCAAGCTCTGCGTAAGCTTTGGAGAAGGCAGCCAATTTGTGAGAGTCAAGGTCCATCACAAGTGTGGGCTCATCGAACTGGATCCATGAGGCTCCTTCGGCCTTCAGCTCAGCAATGACTTCCCTGAATAATTTGTGGAGAATAATTTAAATAAACACAATATCAACAGTAATAAATGAGGACGAAGAGGGGGTGAAAAGAATTAGGGATCCTTACTTGTAGACTGGGAGAATGCTTTCGAGCAATGAAAGAAGAGGGAATGATTTCTCAACACCCTTCGCAGGCTTAGAGAGCAGAAGGTATGTCACTGGTCCAACGAGCACTGGGACTGTATTGATTCCAAGCTATACGTGGACAAATAGGAAAAAAAAACAGTTAGATATCTATACTGTAGTCTCCATCCTTAAATCAATATTCTATTTTCTACTATTTTCAAAGCATGGCAGTGTTGCAAATTCCTTGCTGAAAACTAACTATTGTATTTTAGTACTGTCACTGATGAATTAGCAATTTAAGACACTAGAGAATCACTTTTTTAGTCAGGTTAATAGAAAACAGAGTACATTCCATTAATTCACTTGCTAAGAGCACACAAATCTAAATGTCATTAAACTTTGTTAAGGACATACCGCCTTGGCTTCCTTGTACTCTTTCACAGCCTTGTGGGAGGCATATGAGAACTTAGTGTTGGGGCCCAACTCGGGGACAATGAAGTGGCTGCATAGTGAGATCAGCATATATTATTACCCAACCAAAAACTACAGTTATATCAAATTTAAATATGTAAATTCTGAAAATTGAAATTTAGAAGCACGAAACCACATACTAGTTGGTGTCAAACCACTTCGTCATCTCCATGGCTGGGACAGACGCATTCCCTCTGGCCATCGAGAAGTATGTGTCGAACCCGATCTCACCACCGGTCCAGGAGTATCGCTCAGGGACTGCCCCCAACATGGCAGTTGTGTCAAGTACCTGATCATAGCAGGAGAAGGTGTTGCTGGGGATGTACTTGATCCCAGCTTCAGACATCTGCTTCCAAATTGAGACCCTCAGATCAGCTGCAACCTTCTCAAGATCCTCGGCACTGCTCTTGCCATCCCAGAAGGATTCGAGAGCAAACTTGAGCTCTCTCTTAGGGCCCATGCGGGGGTATCCAACAATGTGAGAGGCCATTTCTCTGCATATGAGATAGATTGATTTAATTGTAAATATACAAGCAAGCTGTACAGTAAAGCAAGACAACTTTGAGGCTGAGGAGAAGATTAATTCTGGTTTCAGCTACTAATATTACTAAATACTGCCAGGAGCAGCAATATGGGAAAGCTAATATTGATATAGTCAATACAAAAAGTAGATGTAAGAGGTGGACTGTAATCTGGCATGTTTTGTGCAACGTGAAATCTCAAAATTTCAATTAAAGGATAACAATTTAAGATAGAATCGAGATATAAATTATAAAATAAAGAAATTAGTAAATTCGAGACGTAAAGTGCGGAACATAACGGGCATTAGATAAAAAACAATAAGTCAGGGTAGAAACACTAGATTCGTGTATCAAGGACCTGGATCTGAGGAAAAAACATCATTTCAGATATAAAAAAATTATGACACTAAACAGTGGAGTACGAAGCACTAAAAAAAACTAGATCTAGAGAAGTGAGGCTTATAGTGAGCACAAAATTGAAAGGCCGGGTCAAAATTTCTGAGAGAAAATATCAGATGACTCTCAAATCTGAATTAGTTCCAAAATAGTAAGGATTGCAAATGAAGAAATATCTGAATTACAGATCGGGATCTACGAGATCTTAGAAGCTGACCAAAAGCATAAACCCTCAGAAATCTCAGTCAATCCGATCTAAAACAATGGACAGTAAAAAAATGCATCTACATGAAATCAATGGGATAAAAGAGATCGCTTACACTTGGGAAGAGAAGCGATCAAATGAATCCCAACGAAAGGTAGATAAGAAAATCGGCTTAAGGAGTGAAGAGTGAGGCGAGGAGCAAGCGCAAGAGAGAAGCGAGGGGTTTCGGTTTATTTATAGAACAACTTCATTTGGGGTTGGTGTATTTTATTTTTAGGGTACAATGGGAGCGAGCCTGAGTTCTTCTGTAAACATCACTGTGGTTGATATTCTGCAGCGAGTATTGTTGTTATTAACTTATTATATTGGTTTCTAAGACAAACAGGTGGGTCCACTACATTGGCAAAAGTTATGATGTCTGACAGTCTGAGTGACTCGTAATAAAATTCCTTCTTACGTTCTCCGAGGACTTAGATGCGATCTTGGGAAAAGGCACGCCCACGCCCCACGGCCATGTTTTGGATTTTTGTGCCGCTTTTGAGTGGCCGTGCCTGTTTGCATTTGCACTGATATTCTATTGATAAATACTTTTTACAAGACAAGATAAAATTAAAAATTAGTATTCTGAAAATTAAATTTTAAAAATGAATATTCAACACCTAAAATCTTATATTTCTTAATTATATGATTTAGTCGTTGTAAATTTAGTTTAATTTAATTTAATTTAATTCATTAATGACTTCTGGAAAAAATATATATATATATATCATTTTATTTTCTCAATCAATTGAACAAGAATTATAATGTTCATTTAGAAATGACTTTTTGACTGTTATCATGGTAGATGGTCATGAGAAGAAGAATTAGAATGTTGGTTGCGGGTAAAAATAAAAAATAAAAAATAAAAATAAGAAATAGACAGTTCCCGCTGTGGTCATTTTAATGATTGATTAAATTTTTATTATGAGCTGGACTCATTTTGGCGAATATCAACATGACTAATTCGTAAAATAAAATAAAAAGTATGAGAGATTTGTAAGTTTTGATGGAAAAATATTCAATTACAATTTTTTTGACAGATATAAATTATTTTTTTAGATACTTGTTAATATCGAAATTAAGTTTTCAAGATACAGTCTAATTTGACTTTCATACAAGTTCAAGATAAATATACAACATACAAATATCATGGCTTAACCATAGTGACAAACAAATAATTTGGGTTTGATTCGGCGGAGTTAAAAATTCGTGATTTGGATATAATTCGGTACAACAAGGAAGCCAACAACAACAAAAAACACAAGGGAATGAGCATTATATTGTAATACATTATTGCAGCTATTTCTTTATGTGTTATTAGAAAAAAAAATGCTTGAATTCTGAGTTATTGATCCCGGTTCAAAAGTCACTTCTAGGTAATACAAAAAATATTGTGACCCTTCAAGTACATTTAATTTCTAAAAAGTTGTATCTATGTTGATAAATATTTTTGAATAACAATCATTAAATAATTAAATTTTTTGTTTTATTTCAATAATAGATACAACATTTTAGAAATTAAATTTACGGATAATCATACTTTCTATTATTTAATTATTGTTATTCAAAAAGAATTCTCAAATAGATACAACTTTTTAGAAATTAAATTTACTAGAAGGATCACAATATTTTATGTATTACCTAGAAGTGATTTTTGAACCGGGATACAAAATTCAAGCATTTTTATTTTTTTTTCCAATAACTCATAAAAAATATATTAATTTTTCTTATAGCCGCAAAAAATCCGGCATTAAAAATGTTGATTCGGATTATTTGTAGTCGTCTTTCTAATAAATCAAATTATATAGTATTTCATCTATTTTTAAAGAAATATATAAAATATTTCTAATATTTCAATACAAAAAATAAATAAATTATAAATATTTCTATTTAACTAAAAAAATAAATGAAAAATACAAAAAAAATTAAAACCGCAAAAAATATAGCTTTTTTTTTAAACCGCAAAAAAATTTTGCGGTTTGGAATTCCAAAACAGCAAAATTTTTTTGTGGTAATTCAGTGTAAAACTGCAAAAAAAAATTGCGGTTTGGGTAGATTTCGAAAAAATGCGAAAACCTGGATAGTTTCTAAAATTTCATATTTTTTTGGATATTAATAATAATTGGGGCAGCAATAAGCTTCTGAAATATATTCGCATTATTATAATATCCGATTTTATTTATTTATACAAATATTAATATTTTGATATATTCTTGGAATTATAAAATAACAATTTTATAAAATATTCGAATACGAATTTCAGACCTTATCGAAGTATTTTCAAATCCCTCACTCAGTCACTCGTCACAATGGCCCCTTCGTAAATAAACTTATATAAAGCAATTTTTCTGTTAATATTGCTGAAGACTAAATTCAAAGTAATTATGAATAAAAACAAAATAAGGAGATAGAGCAGAAAGTAAATTTGCACAGAGAAACACGGAACATAATATCAGTGTACTAAAAAAGCATTTCAAACAAGCTACTTTTGAAAAAAAAAAAAAATTAAGAAGAACAAGAGTTATTTTGGGAATTTAGATGGGAGAGAGCAATTCATTATTTATTTATTATCGAACTTTTTTGGCTGCACCAGGTGCATTCCGAACTTCAGCTACCCAAGTCAAACCGTTGGATTATTCTCGGTCTACGTGAATATGTCCGGTGATCCACCAGGTGCGTCTCTTCACTCCTTTGTCTATGCCATATTGCCATAAGACCGTTAAGCAATTTAAGCGAATAGAAATGTCAAATGAAAGTAGGTTACCAAAGACTTTAGAAAGAGAAAACAAACAATGGAGTCCGCCAAAATCTGAATTCTCTGTGGCTGCTTGTTTGTACAATGCACTGTGATGGGTCAATGACCGACACCTTAGCAGCTCCGGTTCACGGAATTGATATTTGTAGAATCTTTTTATTATGTCAAGTTCATGAATCCATGTTGTATACGGTATATCAGTGTTGTAAAAAAAGTCTAAAACTATTAATTTGACTTTTTAGTAATAAAAATATTAATCAATTTAAAAATTAAGTACAACACATCCTGTGAAGTAGTCAACCGTACAAGATAATATGTAGACCACATTATATGGATTGATCACTCAATTAATCAAATAAGGATACAAACTCAAAATTAAGCAATTAAAATTCAAAACAATATAAAACTCCCATAATTATTTAAAACAATCACATGTAATTCTTCATGTGTACAGTAGAGTTACATACAACGTAAACACATTATCTGTAACAGTTAAAGAGTAGAACCAGGGTGTTCTTAAGGAACTCAAGTCTAAACTCATAAAATCGGCTTGAAATAACGAATCCGAACCGTTGAAACCCGCCTACCTTACAAGTGATGCGTCTACATGTGAAATTTTTAAACATTCGAATTAATTTAGTATAAAGTCAATCGGTCAAAATTAGAAGGTTAATAAATTAATTTTAATGCATTCATTTTTTCAATGTTTTTTGACCGCTTGACTTTATACTAAATTAATTAGAATGTTTAAAATTTCCACATGCAGACGCATCACTTGTAAGGTAGGTGGGTTTCAACGGTTTGAATTCGTCATTTAAAGCCAATTTAATGAGTTTTATACTTGAATTCACCAAGGGATATGGTGTTAAGAACACCCTAGTTCTACTCATAGTTAAAATATTATAGAATTCAATAGAAAAAAGAACAAGAAGATAGAAAATGAGGTCAAGAACTTTGCTCTTGTTTTGTAGTTGTTTTGAATTACATGCAAAACGATTTATTTTTCTTATTCAAAATGCTAAATTTAAAATAAACTCATCGAATCAATATTTTATTAAATGCCATCATATATTTCACTATTAGACAGCCACATTAGCTGCCACAGAGAATCTGTACCAACATGGAACGGGGTTGGTGGGGGCCTAATGGCCTATTACGTTGGCGCCACACTGTCACTAGTATATTTTTTTTTTTAAAAATTATTTTGTAATATTGAAATCGCGATTGGGTAAAAGATATTTTTCTCTTTGTCGTGTGAGGGTAGACTGAGCATGTGGCGTGGGAGATCGGAAACAGAGATCTGGATTATTGACTGGATCTCACTTCTTTGGGGTCTGTTCGGATGTAATTCCGAAAATACTGTTTACGTGAGAAAAAAAAAATTCACTTAGATTGAATTTTTTTTTTTTCCTACGTGAACAGTAAATTTTAGTTCAAACTTTTTATATTTTCGTTCCTATTTCCATTCCCACTGTACAGCCGAACAAGACCTTACCAGAATGTTGATGTTGTTGCATTTGGAATTTTGGATCCCTGCTCCTGCTAAATAATATATAGTTGTATAGGTTTAAATTTCAAAATTTTATTTTTCTTATTCAGTCGACAATTAAGTTTTATCGAACAAAAATACATTTTACGCTAAACAAATAAAATACAATGTCCCTCTAAGCATTTCGAGCATGGGATTTATTTAAGACATGCATGAAAAAGACCCAAGTACAAATGTCCCTCTAAGCATATATATAAGAGGTTGATAACTACTGTGAATTTAGAGAGCGATTATCTAATTATACTCATCGACACTTTAGAATGAATATTATAATATTAAATTTATACTCATCCACACTTTAGCAGAAAACAATTGACCCACTTCAATATATAACATGTTTGCAAAACAAAAATGAACAGAGGAATCCATCTATAATAATATATATTTAAAATTGGATTACTGCTCCGAGAAAGCTGGGTTAAACTTAAATAGCGAGATAGAGATTAGAGAATAGAGACTGGTGCTGGTGCTGGTACGTCAGATCCAATGCGTCATATTAAATGCTCTCCTTCTCCTTCTTTAATTTGGTGAGCTACAATACAACGGTGCCGCTGTGCCTGTGCTCAAATCAAATCACCGACATTACAACCATTTACTTGCTCTTCAGTCTTCACCAACGACGCAATCACAAATTTCTCGTCGGACAACTCAATTTTTTTTTTTTTTTTTTGGAAACAGAGCCGCTGATGAGTCGACATCTAATATTTAATTGATATGGTTTGAATAGAATACCTTTACACCTTAAAATTCCTATACCCTCTTTTTTTTTTTTCTCTGATGATCTGTCATCATTATTTGGTTTCCTAAACTATAGCATTTATTTAATTGAATTTGTGGAAGTCAAACATGCATGACATGACATCCGATGCTTTGCAATGGAACTTTGAAAATAAATAAAAATGTGTAACTAACTGCTAAACGCAAGTAAAGAAAATTGTCAGCTTAAAATTAATAGCATGCATCTGTTTGAATTAGGCGACAATGACATCATCATTCCTAATTTCCTACTCCAACAACCATGATTTTCACATACATCATACATCATACATGGTAGCATGGTACATCTATCTACTTCTCACTAGTCACAAGTGTTACCTTCCATCGCACTCAACCAACAAAATGTGGTGGCTATCATGCAATGGCCTTGAGGCTTGAGGTCTTTATTTCTTGCTATATTTTAATTTTAATTTCCCCCAAAAGTTAGTGCGAGGTGATCCGATTCCGACCTCATTTCATTTGCTTAGCATTTTTGTTGGGTCCCATGAGCAGAACAAAAGAGCTGCTCCGTAGTAGGTGTTCCTACCGAACGGGATCCTCTGCGGCCGTTCCTTAATAGTTCTTTTATACAAGCATTAATTTAATTTAATTTAATTTAATTTAATTTAATTGGTTTTATGAATTTGTAACCTACCTACAGCTCTTTTAGTTAGGTTGACTATATAAAAAACAATTATTACTTTGACTGGTCTCCAACAGCAATTAGACTTATTAGTATAACTTAATAGTCTATTCTTACTTTGATTTAGACATTTGCTAACGGGTAACCCGTGACCCGTTCCGGGTTACCCGTTACGGGTAACGGGTAGGACGGGTAAAGGGGTAGGTCGGGTACGGGTAAAACCCGTAACGGGTAGACGGGTAAATTTCCAAAAATGTATATCCGGTCCGTTTATTACCCGTACCCGTTGCGGGTTGACGGGTACGGGTACCGCGGGTACGGGTCCGGGTATCCGGGTACGGGTCCGGTCCGCCCATTTTTTTTTTTTTTTTTTTTCTGTTTTTTCCTTGTTTTTTTTTCTGTTTTTCTTTCCGTTTTTTTTTCTGTTTTTTTTTTCTGTTTTTCTTTTTTTTTTTTTTAATTTTTTTTTTTTTCAGTTTTTTTTTTCAGTTTTGTATTTCCGTTTTTTTATTTTTTCTGTCTTTGTTTCTGTTTTTTTTTCCTGTTTTGTTTAATATTTTTTTTCTGTTTTTTTTACAGTGTCGTATAAATATTATTACGTGTTTATAATTCGATTTTTATAATATGAATAGTTCGATATCAAATAGAGTATATATATACATGAAATTATCAAGTCGCGTCTTTATAATTTATAAATGAATAAAATTTGTACCTTATATATAAAAATTATTCGTACGAAAATTTGTATATTTATACGGCTAAGTACAAATCTATTTATTTATTTCTTTAAGCAAGTCATTTTATTTTATTTTCAAATTCTCATTATAATTAAAACAATAAATTATAAATAATAATATCTTAAATTAATTTATTACATTAAAAATAATTATGAATAATTTGAAAACAATAGATTAAAAAATAAAAGTTACCCTCCTCCTTTATTCCGGGCTTGGGACCGGCTATGTAAAATAACATAGGCGGAGTTCTAACTTTTTTTTTGTTAGTAATTGTTCTTTAAAATGAATAATTTAAAAACTAATTGAAATGTTTAGAAATTATAATTTTTAAAATAACCATAAATATTAAAAGAGGTTAGAAAATTATACCGACACTACCTATCTAGTAGTTTGGATTCATATACCATTGTTCATTTTCTTCCGCACCGTCTGAATCTGAATTAGGTTGAGGCTGCGGCTCGGTAACGCTTTCTTCAGTATCAGCTGCAGAAGATGATTCTTGAGCTTGATGTTGGTTGCGCTCGTCGGCATTTGAGAGGAACTATCAAAATAATTTTGTGAATAATCTTGTGGATAATTTGTAGTTGGTATTTCGGGGCCAAAAATATCGGCCGACATTCTCGCGATATCTTCTTGCACCGAATCACGATGAGATGACATTTTTAATAAATCTAACATATTCAAAAATAAATACAATTACTTAACATATTCAACAAATATATCTAACCTAATTATATAATGAATTTCAAATACAACTTTATTTAAAAAAAAACAGAAAAAAATAAAATTAAAAAAATCTGGAAAAAAACAGAAAAAATAGGAAAAAAAGAAAAAAAAAAGAATTTGAAAAAACAAAGATAAAATCTAACCTATTGAAAAATAAATCTAACATATTCAAAAATAAATACAATTACTTACCATATTCAACAAATAAATCTAACCTAGTTATATAATGAATTTCAAATACAACTTTATTTAAAAAAAACAGAAAAAAATAAAATTAAAAAAATCTGGAAAAAACAGAAAAAATAGGAAAAACAGAAAAAAAAAAGAATTTGAAAAAACAATGATAAAATCTAACCTATTGAAAAATAAATCTAACATATTCAAAAATAAATACAATTACTTAACATATTCAACAAATATATCTAACCTAATTATATAATGAATTTCAAATACAACTTTATTTAAAAAAAACAGAAAAAAATAAAATTAAAAAAATCTGGAAAAAAACAGAAAAAAAAAAAGAATTTGAAAAAACAAAGATAAAATCTAACCTATTGAAAAATAAATCTAACATATTAAAAAATAAATACAATTACTTACCATATTCAACAAATAAATCTAACCTAGTTATATAATGAATTTCAAATACAACTTTATTTAAAAAAAACAGAAAAAAATAAAATTAAAAAAATCTGGAAAAAACAGAAAAAATAGGAAAAACAGAAAAAAAAAAGAATTTGAAAAAACAATGATAAAATCTAACCTATTGAAAAATAAATCTAACATATTCAAAAATAAATACAATTACTTAACATATTCAACAAATATATCTAACCTAATTATATAATGAATTTCAAATACAACTTTATTTAAAAAAAACAGAAAAAAATAAAATTAAAAAAATCTGGAAAAAAACAGAAAAAATAGGAAAAACAGAAAAAAAAAAGTATGGATTAAAAAAACAAAGATAAAATCTAACCTATTGAAAAATAAATCTAACATATTAAAAAATAAATACAATTACTTACCATATTCAACAAATAAATCTAACCTAGTTATATAATGAATTTCAAATACAACTTTATTTAAAAAAAACAGAAAAAAATAAAATTAAAAAAATCTGGAAAAAAACAGAAAAAATAGGAAAAACAGAAAAAAAAAAAGAATTGGAAAAAACAAAGATAAAATCTAACCTATTGAAAAATAAATCTAACATATTAAAAAATAAATACAATTACTTACCATATTCAACAAATAAATCTAACCTAGTTATATAATGAATTTCAAATACAACTTTATTTAAAAAAAACAGAAAAAAATAAAATTAAAAAAATCTGGAAAAAACAGAAAAAATAGGAAAAACAGAAAAAAAAAGGAATTTGAAAAAACAATGATAAAATCTAACCTATTGAAAAATAAATCTAACATATTCAAAAATAAATACAATTACTTAACATATTCAACAAATATATCTAACCTAATTATATAATGAATTTCAAATACAACTTTATTTAAAAAAAACAGAAAAAAATAAAATTAAAAAAATCTGGAAAAAAACAGAAAAAATAGGAAAAACAGAAAAAAAAAAGAATTTGAAAAAACAAAGATAAAATCTAACCTATTCAAAAATAAATCTAACATATTCAAAATAAATCTAATTATTTCACAAGTTCACATAATAAATCTATCATATTCGAAATAAATATAACTTATTCAAAATAAATTTATCATTTTCAAAAATAAATCTAACATATTCAAAATATTTCACATATTCACAAAAATGAATCTAACATATTTTTTTAACCTATTAAAAATAAATCCGAATTTCAAAAATAAAATCTAACATATTCAAAATAAATCTAATTATTTCACAAGTTCACATAATCACATCTAACAAATCTAACATAAATTAAATAAATGTAACATTCAATAAATCTAACAAATCTAACATAAATTAAATAAATCTAACAAATCTATCATAAACTAAATCTAACATTCAATTTAAATTATACATTTATCTACAACAATAAATCTAATATCAAATTTTAAATTACTCTACAAAAATAAATGAATCTAACAAAAATGAATCTAACATATTTTTTTAACCTATTAAAAATAAATCCGAATTTCAAAAATAAAATCTAACATATTCAAAATAAATCTAATTATTTCACAAGTTCACATAATCACATCTAACAAATCTAACATAAATTAAATAATTGTAACATTCAATAAATCTAACAAATCTAACATAAATTAAATAAATCTAACAAATCTATCATAAACTAAATCTAACATTCAATTTAAATTATACATTTATCTACAACAATAAATCTAATATCAAATTTTAAATTACTCTACAAAAATAAATTAATCTAACATAAAATAAATCTAACCTTTAAATTTCGCGGAAAAATCTTGCGGGAGGTGCCGAACTTTGTAATTTTGATACCTTCGTAATTCCGTAACGGGTTTAGCGAACCTCTAATTCCGTTTGCGTATTGGTAAAATGAATTAAATTACAACTATATATTTTTTTAAAAATAAATTTAAAAATTGAGAATAATGAAAAATGAGAATTTGAGATTGAGTTTGAGGGATTGAGAATTTGAGAATTTGAGTTAGAATGTGGAGAGGAAGAGGATTAGAGGGGTGTATTTAAAGAAAAAATTGGAGAGGGAATAAAATTTGAAAAAAAAAAAAAAAAAAAAAAAAAAAAAAAAAAAAAAACCGACGTGACCCGGGTGGGTCCGGCCGGGTTTGATTTGACCCGGACCGGGCCCCTCTTGAACCGGCGGTACAATTCAAAATTTGAATTTCAAAAGTGGGTACGGGTAAAGTTGGCGGGTACGGGTAACGGGTAACGGGTAACGGGTACGGGTAACGGGTACGGGCAACCGGGTAAAGGGTACGGGTAACGGGTACGGGTACGGGTAGGCGGGTATAGGGGTACGGGTAGGCGGGTACGGGTTGGCGGGTATACGGGTACGGGTACAACGGGTTATTTTTTAAATCACGTTCTCCGGTCCGTTTATTACCCGTACCCGTCTACCCGTCTACCCGTTTGTACCCGGGCAACGGGTACGGGTACCACGGGTAACGGGTACGGGCCGGGCAAAACGGGTGCTACCCGTTCCGGGTTTAGCAAAAGTCTACTTTGATTTGTCAATAATTGAAAAATTCATACAAGTTAGTTGTAATTAATATGATGAATTCAAGCTGTAAAATTTATCATTTATAAGAACATAAAATGTTTGTAAATATCTATTTTCTCCTACTTGTTCAATTCGATAGCGACTTCTCGCCTTACAATGAACATAATTAATTTTGTATTAAATAATTTAAAATTATTAAATTAAATTATGTGAAAATGAAAATGGTTGATTTTTTCAACTATAATTTAATTTCAAATTTTATTATGCTAGCACAATATTTAAGGTCCATATAATGAGTGAAAAAAAAATCATCTGCAAATTATGAAAAATAATTGTACAGGATCAATACTCAGATGACATTAAATCTCGAATTTTTTTTTTTCAATTTCTAACACACCAAAGTTTTCTTTATGTTACACGACCAAATTCACACCAAATCCGAAAAACTTCATGTGGTAGGTGAGGTGTGGGGTCCGTTGTAACATAATTTTCAAGGTAGGTGGGGCCAATAATGGGTTAGTTCTGAGGTTAAGAAAGCATTAAGATTTTATAATTAGGAAATACAGAGTCTTCACCAACCCACCTTTTACGCCTTCTCCATTTTGCTTTTAGCGCAACAAATTAAACTATTTCACCATTTCTTTGAATAAATTTCTTCATTATAGAAGTTGGAGATTGCAACCAATGAATCTTATAAAATCTTCTAATTTTAACTAATAATTGACCTCTTTAGCAACACTTCTTTGTTAAGTCAAACAGTACACTTACGTGTTTCATGATATTGCTAACATCAATAAATTTACTTTGTTCAACCTCAGTGGGATATCATGGATAAACCACAAATAATATAATATATTTATGTCTTAGTGCCACATTATTTGCTTGTTTCAGCGGAACCAAATAGATAAAGCACAAAACGATGTGGTTGCCTATTATAAACATACTTTCATAAACTTATGCAAGATCATTAACTTTTTTTTTTTTTTTTCAAGAGAATCAGTTTTTGATCTATTGACAAAAATAATATTATGAGTAAAGAGTTGCAAGTTCAAAATTCAAATATTTTTTTTTTATAAATATTAAATCAATTAGGTGTTTGGACCCTGACTTTACTAGAAAGAAATTATTTTTTTTTCAAACAAACTTATTAAATGCTCGAGGCGAGGCAATAATACTTTGATAATAAGAAAAAAAAAATACATTGACAATTATATTTGTTTGACATTTACGACAACTGAAATCGTGAACAATGATATAATAATTTCAATATTTGTGGAGATTCAACAATCTCGAAAGGTATTACAAAAAATATACAATTAAACTGTACTTGTTTTTTACATTTTGCTGAAGTGGCAACTAAAGTCAACTAAAATTTTTCAGTCATAACTTTTTATGTTGTTGTCATAGGCACTCCACTCCACTCCTAGTTCAGACTTCAGAAGAGTTAACATGTTGAATTTAGTAGAAAAATATGAAGTGATTTAAAGTCAATGCTCCGCTGTTACCTTGAATTTATTGAGAAGAAGGACCCCGTGTAATGAAAGTAGATGAAATACAAGGACAAAATAAATAACATTTGCTTTGCTGCATCACTGCCGAAGAATAAAAGCAAAGGAAGCGTCTAATTGTCCACAGCCTTTTGTCCACCATTTGTCCACAGCTTTGACTTGTGCGAATACTGTAAAATTACTTCTACATGCTGTATAATTATACAATATATCACATAAAATATATCACTTAATCACAAAACATCCAGCAACTATTTGAAGTGGTCTCATGATAGTTAGAAAAAGATTGCAACTTGCACAACATGACAAAATAAATGTACTTTCAAACTTAGCGGTTATTAGCACTGGGTTGAATCTTGTATACTGTAAAATTGAATATTGTATACTGTAAAATTGAATATTGTATACTGTAAAATTGAATATTGTATACTGTAAAATTGAATCTTGTATACAGTAAAATTTCCAATTGAATCTTGTATACTGTAAAATTGAATCTTCTATACAGTAAAATTTACAATTGAATCTTGTATACTGTAAAATTGAATCTTGTATACAGTAGAATTTTCAATTGAATATTGTTCGGATGAGTAAGAAGTCTTTCTATCATCTTTTTCTTCCAAATTTTCACAAAATGAATACTGTAAAATTACAAGATAAATGCTGTAAAATTAACAAATAAATACTCCATATCGCATTTCTATCATCTCTTTCCTCCAGATTTTCACAAGATGAATACTATAAATTGACAAGATGAATACTGTAAAATTAACGGGACAATACTATAAAATTAACAGATCAATACTCCATATCGCCTCTCTATCATATCTTTCTTCCAGATTTCCACAAGATGAATACTGTAAAATAATAAGATGAATACTGTAAAATTAACAAGGAAATACTGTCAAATTAACAGATTAATACTCCATATCGCCTCTCTATCATCTATTTCCTCCAGATTTCCACAAGATGAATACTGTAAAATGACAGATGAATACTGTAAAATTAACGGGGCAATACAGTAAAATGAACAGATCAATACTCCATATCGCCTCTCTATCATCTCTTTTCTCCAGATTTCATTTGAAATGCTAGATCTGTTACTGCATACAACGAAAACAACAAATTCAACAGAAATAACTTACTAGATTTGAATTTTGCCGTGCTCTTCAACAAAAACAACTTCTATTCGATCGCGCTCCATAATTGAAGGTTCCATTGCGATTATGTATAAAAAACGAGATCGAGTCAGTAATCTCAATTAAAATCGACATTGCAAAGGAAAAATGAATCAGAAATGTACAATATTTCTTACCAAAGCTTGAAACAATGCATTCACTGTTCGGAGTAGCGAGTCGAAATCGAACCAGTACTTGATTGAAGCAAATGAAGGACAGAGACAAATGAAGAGCGAAGGGCTTGATTGAAGCAAATCGAACCAGGTTAATCGAAGCCGTTACGACCGTTGCTGCCGTCACTGTGTGTCGCTCAAAGGAGGATCGAGCAAAGAAACGATGAATCTGAATTCTAGAGAGAGCCGTGACTAATCGGAGAAGATAATTGAGAAAGAGAGATCGCTATTTTCAAGTGACGGAGAGAGAAATTGCCAATTTAAATGAAAATTGACAACGAATGAAAGATTATTTCAATAACAGAAAGGACGAAGAGAGATCGCCAATTTAAATGAGAAATTGGTAATGAAGGAAAGATTTTATATATGGTATTTTGGGATAACAGTTAGAACCGTCAGAAGACTTATTCAGAAATAGCGTTGTGGACAGATGGTGGACAAAAGCTAGTGGACAAGAACCTTTTCTCTTTTTTTATACCCAATTTCAAGGAAGGGTACTATTTTCAGCGCACCTGAGGTTTATCATCATTACTTGCAATTGCATTATCTCAATTACTTCACATGTGCAGTCAGAAGAGGTGCGATGAACGAATTTCCAAGGACAAGGTGGATCGCTTCTCTTCATAGAATATGAAGGTACGAATGTACGATATATGACAGAATTTCCATGTGAGATAAAACCAGATGTCACAAACTTTTTATTTATAGGACGGTGCCAAATTGTCAAAATTCCTATTTGTGCATCTCAACTTAAATTTTTTTTATTTTTCATTTTTGTTTAAATATCCTCATATTTTATATACATGTTAATTATTATAAACATAAACTAATATATAGATCTTTTTTTTTTTTAAAGTGCTTATTTTCACTAATTACCCGCTTGGTATCTTAATCTAAATCTATATCCTTCAATTGTTAACTCCTTATCCGTAACTGTTCAAGGCATAATTGGTTTTAAACTTGTGACATCTCTGTAATACCGTACCTGTATTCATATCTGCTTAACAAAATTACATATACGGTCGAGGTTTTAATACTATCGGCTCCGAATCCGCTCCGTTGAGTTATTCTCTTTAAAAAACAAACTTTTTATCACCTGAAGGCTGTACTGTCAATAGAGTCAAGCCAAGAAACTCTGGACATGCCAAAAATTATAATTATTGTATCGCAACATGACATTAATTATTCTGGTTCACAGTACTGGTACTTCAGAAAGCAACAGTGGTAGTTGGTCCAGAAATAACTAAAACGGAAAACCATATCCATATATCTTCGGTTACTTGGTACATTGAGATACATTGCGCCTGGACATACAAAATTGTACCAGTGGTTTGTGCCAATAAAGGTAGTCTAACAAAACCACACATACTTTTGCATGGAATTCACATTACCTGAGGTAACATAACATTTCTGTTTAGATCCGGACTATCTGATCAGAATCTGCAAGGATATTAAAGAGACCCTGAGCATTCCACCTTGGACCGGATTTGTCCGTATTCTAATCAGACGGTCTGGATCTAAATAGAAATATTCTGTTACCTCAGAGGATATGGACTCCTTTTGTATGTAAATGGTGCATTTGGCACCAGGTCTGGTGACAAACTCTAAGCCTGATACTTGTGCCATTTGATAATTTAAAATAAGAGGGCGACTCCTTTTCCTTCTCTCCCCAATACCATTACATCTATTGTGCTGGTGCAGTATTGCCTCAAATATCAGCTATGATAAATTGCAAAGAGTCTGCAACTGATAATACAATTGTTACAGAATAAGCTTTTACACTGACGAACGGCATGGAAAACATATATTATATAACATTTACTCAGGCAAGGTTATAGGATCTAAGCTGCCGACTAGAATCCCCAGGTCTATGTCCTTATCCTCAAACTTCTTAATAAACGGGTGATCCTAATAATTGCACATAGAAAAATAAATAATTGTCAATTAATTGGATTGAAAACAAGAAAAGAAACACAACAAAAGGCCTATAATAAATGACATTACTAACCAGAAGTTGCAAGGATGACATTCTCTCTTGAGGATCCTTCTGTATGCTGTGTACGTAAATATATAGAAATTAGGATGACATTCTCTCTCTATTCAAAATTAACTATAGGTGATGCCATTATCTTTGATTAATGATCCAGTCAACACACAAGGCACAATTTTCAGCCAATCATGAGAGCACACAATAGCATGGTCCCACTTTGCTCCCAGGGTGGTTCAGTTACATACTTACATATTATCAATCTATCAAGGGTTCACACACAAATACAACCCCTAAAGCACTACACACCAATCTAATATGCAAAGATTATAGAAATAAAAGATATACCAGGCGGAAATAAAAGAGCAGAATTCGGGAGAGAACTGGTCAGATGGGGCGGAAGGGGGAGGCTGGTCGACAATGGCCTCTAAGAGCTCATAGAAACTAAGCCAGCCCTCAGATTCTTCTGACGGAATATAAGGAAACCGACCAATGGCACACTCTAGTACTACCAACCCCAAGCTCCATATGTCGCTCTTGTAGTCGTATGAGCTGCCACTTATTCTCTCTGGCGACATGTAATTGTAGGTCCCGACAAATGTATCTCTTTGACCCATAGAGCTTGCTAGCACTGCACTCACACCGAAGTCGGTTATCTTGACTTCTCCTTTGTGGTTTACCAACAGATTCGAGGGTTTTATGTCCCTGTGTATCACATGCCTTTCATGATGCAGGTACACTAATCCCTTCAATACCTAATTGTCAACATGCATCAAGTCAAATATGAGCAACATTTTGCAATAAAACCTCCCAGAAATTCAGTGCCCTCGCAAATTCTCTATGTTTCTATTTGACCAACCAAATATAAATGCTTGTTTTTTTTCACACATCCAAAACCTCTCATTTTGGAGTTTAATCTAAGTTTGAGCTCCATCAGTGACAAACAGCGATCACTTTATTGTTGCATATCTCATTATTTGAGTCAGTGATAGAAGACACATGCGAAAGAGTAAAACACACAAAGGTACTAGCATGGGGATTTTTTTTAATCATTGTATGTTATCTTGTTTTGTTGAGTTGCTTATTTTATCTGCTTGTGTATTTATCTATTCATTCATTTATGCATTTTTTTATAGGGGGGGAGGGCATTACATTCTTTCACCAGTGTTGTTTGGAAGAGCTTAAAAATTTTCATCATTCCTTACTATTATGCAAGCAGTTGAACAATACGTCAATGGTATAGTGCTAGCACTTTCTAATTCATTTCCCTGATTAACAGTATCAATAAATGTAACAATGTTTCCTGTTTGCTTGTGCCAATGATAGAATACTGAGGTCTAACCCGTAACCATAAATTCCCTAGCAACAGTAGCAATGAACTAAAGTGTATCTACCTGTTTGCAAAGAACAGCTAGATAAGGCTCGAGAATGGTCTTGACTTGTTTAATTATGTCGGCTAAAGATCCACGATCCATATACTCCAATACAAGCGAAATCACACCATTGTGATAAAACGAATGGTAGCACACCACAATTTCCGGGCACAGTGAAGCCTGGTTTATTTTGAGCTCTTGCACTATTTGCTTGCGGATTGTCTCCTGTATGTTCATTTGTATTCCCTATACAGTAAATAAAGATAATAAGTCCAAAGAGCCCAGGTTTTGAATTATCAGCATAATTGTACTGCATGTTGCCAGTATCTGATAAAGTACATAAATTTGGGGCTGTTATAATTTAACAGAAACAATATTTAACAGAAATTTGGGGTTGTTGTTGTTGTTATAAATTAGCAGAAACAATATTTTTATGCCGAAACTGCCTTGACTCATCCACAAAACATCAGATTAAGATTAAACAAGAAAAAGAAAGGGGTTAATCCAGCATCTAAAAGTGCAAGTATTCTGGTTCCTTACTGGTACCGAATGGAATAACGTTGAATCAGGACCTTATGGTTGACTCTGGTCGATAAGTAGCCAACAAATAATAGACTCACGTCAAATCAAATAAATAAGATTGCACACGAAAGAATATAATGTTACAGATGTGAGAAAATAGGCAATATGCTTTTCCTAAAATCCATAGAACTATTTTACATACATATAATGAGTTGGCTATTTACAATTTACATTTCATCATGATAAGCTGAACTTAAAATATATAGGCCTTTTATTTTGCATGTATAACATTTCAATAAGGACGAAGATTCAAAATGCTTGGTACATGCAACATGAAATACCTTTAAAGCATAAAATTTGCCATTCCATTTGTGGCGAACAAGTTGTACAACACCACCGCTTCCTTTTCCTATTACTTTTATTGTCTCTAGGTCTTCCAGTGCAAATTGCATATCCTCATCTTTTGGATCTGACAACTGTGCACACACACACACGCAGGCACATAGAGAGGGACAGAGAAGACAGTGAAGATCAATTAACATTATGCACACAAATTAAAAAGTTTATGCTGCATAGCATAAAAGAAATATGCGAAAAGTTACAGAATTGGAAGATAATCTGTTGAGTTATTAAAAGCCTTACAAAATATCAATTCTCCTTTATAAATTCCATTCTTAAGCAGAATGTATAATTTCTGATCTAAGAGACCAACACAATATATTATAACTACAAT
This sequence comes from Carex rostrata, assembly GCF_964058835.1. NCBI lineage: Eukaryota > Viridiplantae > Streptophyta > Magnoliopsida > Poales > Cyperaceae > Carex > Carex rostrata. The sequence goes on from NC_135937.1 coordinate 8,843,034, forward strand.
AATAAAACTCACTTAAAAAGTGGGCTATTTATGTAAAATGTAATTACTTAAAAGTAAAAAAAAAAATGAACAAAATAAAATTTCATCAAAGGGGGGAAAATTGGGTACCTGACTCTCACTTTCTTCACAGATCAATTTTAATCCCCGCTGATTCAACCGCAATTCACCATCTTGAAAGGTCCCGCTAGCAGTCCTAATTTACCAAAGTAAAAAAAGAATAAATGGAATCCACTCATTAGGGTGTGCTCCACAAATCTATTAAGAGGGGAAGGGAAGGGGACGGAGAGGGGAGGGAGGGAAGGAGGAGGAGAGGAAGGGAAGAATTTAAATGGAGTTATTTGCTCCACAATTCTATAGGGAGGGAAGAAAGATTGTGGAGTAACTTGACATATATTTTGTATATTTTTAAATATGACTATTTTATCCTTATATTTTATTTACAGTGACACAAATCGTGTCATACTTACATTCTTAACTTGCCAATTACCATCAACATTCTTCTTTTTATTTATCAAGTTACTGATTTTTTTTTGTTAATAAAAAGCCCTTAGACATGCCTTATATAAATTCAAAGAAAGTTCTTACAATTGAATCCTGTTACCAGGGTTAAAAACTACTTGAAAAATTAATTCAGTGTACTAGAAAAAGAGAATAAAGTAAAAAAGTAGAAAACAACTACATTCTCAGGCTTGCCAGCAGGTATCAGAATGTGCCAGTAGACACCTGCCAGCCTAATTCTTGATTTATGCCTGATACTAGTGCTTCTTCAGTGCACTTGTTATCTGCTATAACTCTAGGCATTCCCTTATTCCTCCCTGAATATTAAAGAAGGATGGATCTATGGTCTGTCTCACTGCTATAACTCTAGGCATTCCCTTTTTAGTAGTATTTACTATCAGACACTTAATGTTCTCTCTTGCCACATCTTTAAACTTTTTATTGTTTTTGCAAATTGCATAAAATTCAAGACCACAAGGAAAAAAATATCAACAATTTTGAATAATATAACCAACTTAACTATTTAAGGCGTGAAAATCAGACATTACTGATTACTGATAAATATGACTTAAAATATAACCAAATTTATATTGGATCTGATTACTGATATATTTGACCTAATATAATTATCTTACTATAACTTGTACATCTGTTTTAGAACAATTTAATGTAGGGTATACAAACATGGATATTTCATTGAACAACTTGTGTGCATTCATAAAATTATATATTTAGCATATGAATCAACAAACTCAATCTCCCCAAATGAGTCAAAACCAAGAGAGAAAGCATCACCGATGGAGGCTACGGAGAAGGAGACAAAGCACCATACAGTTGAGAACTTATAGTTAGATTTTTCTAGGAAGAAAAACGAAAGACAAAATATGAAGAGGCGGAAAGCGGAAAAAGGGCAAATTCAGTAAATCTGAAGAGGCGTAAGTGAGTTACTCTCGCTATTAATTAATCTCTTTTCCTCCCGTCCGATCCCCTCATCTGGAGCAGGGCCTAATTAATCTCTAAAACAAGGAAAAAAAAAGGAACAGAAAGCAGATCTTACAAGAACTTGTCGACTGGAGTCTCCTGAGCGGGAACGGAAAGCTTGAGTTGAGCGAGTGCCTTCCCCTTCATGATCTCCTCCAATAAATTAAGATTTGATTTGATAGGGTTAGTAGCTACTACTACTCACACTTTGGCACTTTGGCACTTTGGCTTTGCTCCAAGTAGCTAGCAGTGATGGCCTGATGGGAAGGAAGGAGCGAGGAACTTATTAGCCAGAAAAGTCCCCCCCTTCACTCTCCAGCCTCCTCTCTTCCAAGTTCCAATTGTTTCTCTTTTTTGCAAATCAGTCCACTACTTTTATCATATTCACAAATACTAACTAGTCATTGGTTGTTGGTCCAACCTTGTTAATATAAGGCCCGATACCATACCAGGTTGGCCCACTAACTTAACTAGGGAAAAAGAAAAAGAAGAAGAAGAAAAAGAAAAATCAGGCTGGTGGCCGTGGCCCGTGGGTGACAGATATTAAAATGACATTAATTCACTTCCATGCATCAAGATCACGGCTCATGGCATTATTTCTCTCTTTCCCTAAAAATTTCAATTGCGTAACTATACGACTGACAGATATAAATTAGGAAGGAAACCGGTAACAGTGTTGGATATGAGAAATAGTGCAATCGAGCTGCCCTTGCTAAGTCATCGCCTTCCCTGTTAAGACTTCGAGATATACATATATATACTCACATTTAATTTAAACCCTGGATTTAATTCCAATAGCCACCAAATTAATATTCATTACTTCCAAATATGCCCTCCAATCTTCACAAATTGGCAATTTGGGTGATAGCAATGACTTCAAAAGTATCTGTGAATCTTTGTAAAAAACGCATGCTTGTTGATTCATGTTCAGGACAGTTCGGATACCAGTGAGCAGTGCCAGCGCCTCCATATGATATGATATATATATATATATGCTGAGTAAGCTGGAAATGCAAAGGCTCCAAATTGAAGAAGAGTAGAGTGACTCTTGAGTCTTGACAACGAACCCAACTCCGCCTTTTTAACCGACTCGAGCCATTCAGATTCAGTAGTACGTATTGGATCTTCTTTTTTGGCAAAATATTTTCTGTTACTGCAAGTCTATAATCTTCCGCATAGCACACTTCTCTTAGCGCCCGGATGAGGCACGAATGGCGGCCTGCTGCATCCTTTCACATTGGATCATTCATAGACAATAATTTAAGGCTTATCCAACTTCCACGTGGCAGACTTTCTGTTAATTTTGCTGTAAGGTTCAAAACCAAAACCATTTTATTGAAGACCGTCAATAGTTGATATATATATATATATATATATATATATATATATATATATATATATATATATATGAGATTGCAAGGTTCATTTACAAAAAAGACATTTTTCCAGGCATGTACGTCTTCTCAATTACTTGTAGCAACTAGCAAGTGAATTAATGTGTTCTTCGCCTCAGTAACTTTCTAATATAATTCACTAAATTAAGGAACAAAGTACTGTTTCTTTAATAGAAGCAGATCTAGCAAACATTTTGAGTATAAAAAATATAAACAATATAAATTACTAGCTATATATAATATATTTATAAATTACTAGCACCATGCGATCGAGTTGCGACCACCAACTCTATTCAACAGGTAATTAAGTGGCCTAAAAATGGATAACCAAATTAAAACATATATAAGGGTTGACCTTGTCATAATAGCCTGTACGTCATCTTTGATCTTGTGACAAATTAAATGACCCAAACTTGTAACCGAGCTAGAATTTTTTAGAACCTTTAACAGATGATCTGCGGGCTGGTTCTGGTTGCACCACACACACACACATATATATATATAGTAGAGGTATATGGACGGGCCGGGCCGCGTATGGATGGACATGGACATGCACTCCACTCAACCCATCAGAGAAATTAAGACATTAATTAATTAATTAATTTCACATGACCTCTGTCTCTGTGTATACTGTATTACTGTATAGGAAGCTAGGAACTTAATTAATTAATTAGATTGAGAACCGTACCGTACGTAATCTTGGTCAGGTGTTGACCTTTTAATTATCTCAGATCGATTAATCTCGTCTCGTGTGTATATATATACTGTACAAGATATATACAAGTTAATTAGGACTTAATTTGTAAAACATTTTTATATAAATTAATTCTTGGGCCGCACTTGCCCCGAATTTTTTATTAATATCCAAATTTTATATTAAATTTAAAAAAATATCCGAATCGGTTGTTGTTTTCGAAATCTACCCATTCCGGAAATTTTTTTTCCGGAATTAAACTCTAAATCTGGAAAAAAAATTTCCGGAAACTCGGTTCTAACTCCGGAAATTTTTTTTCCGGATTTAGGATTTTTTATTTTATTTTTGCTAAATCAGGAAAAAAAAATTTCCGGATTTAGGATTTTTTTTTTTTTTTTTTCTAAATCCGGAAATTTTTTTTCCGAATTTAGGAATTTTTTTTTCAGTTTTTATTTATAATTTATTTATTTTGTGTATTGAAGTATTACAAATATTTAATATATTTTTTAAAAAATAGATGGAATACTATATAATTTGATTTATTCGAAAGACTGCTACAAATAATTCGGATCAACATTTTTCATGCCGGATTTTTTACGGCCATAAAAAAAAAATATAATATAATATATGTATATATAATATAATATATGTATATGTATATATAATATAATATATGTATATGTATATATAATATAATATATGTATATATATGTATATATAATATAATATATATGAAAATGAAGATATAAAATATGAGGTATGATGAGGTATAAAAAATATGAGGTATTGGAACCTTCGGTTAGTGTCTCAAAAATTCAGTTTAAGTTTTCGTTTCAACGGTAGGCATTCAACGATCTGTTTGGACTTTGAAAACTTTCAAAATACCGATCGTTGAATGCCTACCGTTGAACGAAAACTTAAACTGAATTTTTGAGGCACTAACCGAGGGTTCCAATACCTCATATTTTATATCTTCATTTTCATATATATTATATTATATATACATATATAGAGATGGGCTACGGTGAGTTGCGAAGTAAAACGCGTTTCTACTTCACGCCGTATTTTTATTTTGAAAGTCCAAACGACCAATCCGTACCGTTAGATGTTTAATCCATATTGAAATGTGCTTGGAGACCAAATTTTATATTTTTTGGAATTTTTTTACTATTTATTAAGTATTTTTGAAAATTGCTGTTTTGCTGTGAACAGTAAAAAACAGTAAAATTTTCTGGACCATCAGATCAGCGACTTTCAAAATTGCTTAATAAATAGTAAAAAAATTTCAAAAAATGTAAAATTTGGTCTCCAAGCACATTTCAATATGGAGAACAAGATGAACGGTTCGGATCGACGTTTTGAACTTTAAAATTACAAAATATGACCGTGAAGTAAAATAGTCGCTTTACTTCGCAACTCACCGTAGCCCATCTCTACATATATATATACATAGGGTCTGTCTAAATTGCTGCTGGCAGCATTTCGGCAGAGGTCCTGCCGGGGCTATATTTAGCCGTGTGATGTCCAAACAACAAATCCAAACCGTTAGATGTTTAATCTATATTATAATCTACTTGGAGACCAAATTTTACCTTTTTTTGAATTTTTTTACTATATATTAAGCTGGTTTGAAAACCGCTGATTTCAGTAAATTTCTGCAGCATTGAAATCAGCGGTTTTCAAACCAGCTTAATATATAGTAAAAAAATTCCAAAAAATGTAAAATTTGGTCTCCAAGTAGATTATAATATAGATTAAACATCTAACGGTTTAGATTTGTCGTTTGAACATCAAAAAATAGAAAAAACAGTGGCAGCACCGCCGGCAGAAATGCTGCCGGCAGCAAATTAGCCACAGCCTATATACATATACATATATTATATATACATATACATATATTATATTAGATATACATATATTACATATACATATACATATACATATACATATACATATACATATACATATACATATACATATACATATACATATACATATACATATACATATACATATACATATACATATACATATACATATACATATACATATACATATACATATACATATACATATACATATACATATACATATACATATACATATACATATACATATACATATACATATACATATACATATACATATACATATACATATACATATACATATACATATACATATACATATACATATACATATACATATACATATACATATACATATACATATACATATACATATACATATACATATACATATACATATACATATACATATACATATACATATACATATACATATACATATACATATACATATACATATACATATACATATACATATACATATACATATACATATACATATACATATACATATACATATACATATACATATACATATACATATACATATACATATACATATACATATACATATACATATACATATACATATACATATACATATACATATACATATACATATACATATACATATACATATACATATACATATACATATACATATACATATACATATACATATACATATACATATACATATACATATACATATACATATACATATACATATACATATACATATACATATACATATACATATACATATACATATAATGTTATATTATATTTATTTTTTTACGGCCGTAAAAATCCGGCATGAAAAATGTTGATCCGGATTATTTGTAGCAGTCTTTCGAATAAATCAAATTATATAGTATTCCATCTATTTTTTAAAAAATATATTAAATATTTGTAATACTTCAATACAAAAAATAAATAAATTATAAATAAAAACTGAAAAAAAAAAATTCCTAAATCTGGAATTTTTTTTCCGGATTTAGCAAAAAAAAAAAAAAAATCCTAAATCAGGAAAAAAAATTTCCGAAGTTAGAACCGAGTTTCCGGAAATTTTTTTTCCGGATTTAGAGTTTAATTCCGGAAATTTTTTTTCCGGAATGGGTAGATTTCAAAAACAACAACCGATTCAGATATTTTTTTAAATTTAATATAAAATTTGAATATTAATAAAAAATTCGGGCACTTGCCACCAACCTTTAAAAAAAAAAATGGAAATAATGGTCCTGCATGGACCAAGTCATGTACTTTGAATATATATTAATTGCACTAGATTTAGTCCTCGCGGCGCTTTCTAAGCACGAGTTTGATTTTACATATATATATAAGTGTGAAATTAATTGTGAATATATTGACAGGGTTTTGAGTGTTTGACTATTTCAATTTAGTTGAGATCCTTATCTACAGTTACATAATTAAATTGACCTCATTTATCACATTATTACTTTTGTATTTTGAAATTTATATATGTTATCCAATATCGCTGACCTAGTAAAAAAAAAAAATACATTTTGAATTAGTAACTTTGCAATGGTTACATCACATTTCTTAAAGTATACATGTGTCACTGTCAGATTGCTAATTTAATAAAATTGTTGAATTAGCTAGAGTTGTTTTAGATTTCACTTGAAATTGCAATATTGAAATTTTCTTATAAGGAGAATACAGATGTTATAACGACCAAAAAAATAACATAAAACAAATTAAAATAATTAGAAGGCAAATTAAACAACTGATGAAGTCTTTAACAGTTTCCATATATATATGGTCGCATTAATTGATACTAAATCTCTTGAATCAGATAACATATATTATATATACCTGACAAGAGAACTTATTTATTTTTCAATTCTTTTTTATAATTCTTGTTACACTTTATTCAGAATTTTAAAATAAAAATAATATTTTTTTAATAATAATTTATTTAGAATGACGAAAAGCTCATTTCCCGCATGAGATCCTTTGAATTAATTATTTAAAAATCATACGAATTCAAGAACGGAATTGGAAAGTTGTACAATTATATTATTGGCTAGACACATATCTTATTTTGGATTACTTAGTTTTCGATTATTTTACGCTTATATGATATCATTTGCCTATTAACATGCATGTACTCTTAACCATGCATAATATATATGTGTTTAATTGAACATCAAGCTTTCAAGTATATATATGTGTATGATTACATGCATACTCAAGGTTTGTTTTGACTAATAATGTATTTGCATCATTAATTTCTTTTATCTTGGCCTCTAGTAATATTAATAAAATTATAGCTTACTTAATTCGTGGAAATTCATTAAGAAATTATTAATTAGATAATGCAATAATTCTAATGTCCTTGTTATATTACGGTGGTTTTCCTTTTTCCCTTAACTTTGCTTATCTAGCTGACTAGCTCAAATAAATTAATTAAGGCCATTTTGGGTTACAATTAATATGACAAGGTCAAATTAGGATCGATGACACGCGATTCTGACAAGGCCAATCCTTTTGTTTTGTTTACCATTTATTTCTTGACCACTGACCAGCACATGCCTTCTGAATAGAGTTGGTGGTGGCGTGGTACTAGCTGCTATATAAAGAAATGCGGTATCATATATTTGGGTATATTATTTCCAAATTAAAGTTGGCATCTACGAAACTATATATCTCACACTAAAACACACACAAATACAGAAGAAGAAGAAGGAGAAGGAAGAAGAGCAAAGAATTAATGGAGGTAGCTAGCCAAAGTGGTGAAGAGAAGCATCATTGGAGTGAAAGAATGGAGGGACTAAAGAACAAAGTGGAGGATAAGCTTCATTTGCATGGAAGCCGTGAAGGTGGTCTAAGAAACAAGCTTAAGGAAAAATTCCATGGTCTTTCAAAGAGTGGGCACAAAAAGGATAATAAAAAGAAAAGGACAAAAATCATAGGACAAAAAAGGGAAGAAGGAGAGGAAGAGGAGGAAGGAGAGGAAGAAGAGGAAGAGGAGGAAGAGGAGGAAGAGGAGGAAGAGGAGGAAGAAGAGATGGAGGCGGAGCAGGAAGAGGAAGGGGGGCAAATAACTGGATTAATCACTGAAATATGCAGTGCAATTTTTGAATAATTAGTAATTTATATATTTAATTGTATATCCAAAATTAATGTTTGCTCTGTTCCTATTAAAGCTGGTGAAAATTCAAAAGTCTTTGTTTTATTTTATTGGATACATGCAAAAATCTAGCATACATATGTAGTGGCTGCTTTGATCAGAGAGCTGATAACTAAAGTTGATGATCTTAATTAAACAATATATATAACAGAACAAGAATCACCATTTTTATACTTAATTAAAGTCAACAAGAACTCTTTACAACTCTGTGCATTTGAATGAAAATATGAGTCAGTGAGAATAGCCGTTAACTCAAGCGCACTTCAAATTGCCAACTCAATTAATTGCGAATCCAACAAATTAAATATTGAAATAATAGAATAGCCGCTAACTCAAGAGAGAATTCTTCGAGTGACGTGACCAGACACAAAATAAAATAAAAATCCGATTGGTTCTATATATCTTTACTTCGAGAGAACAAATTATTACTGTTTTTGAATTAGTGCTAATCCAAATCCATCCAGACAATAAAATATCCAGAACCTTTTGAATTAGTAAATTTGCAATCGTTAACATCACATTTCTTAAAGTATACACGCGCGCATAGTCTGATGTGTCACTTTCAGACTGCTAATTTAATAAAATTGTTAAATTAAGAAATTGATTTAGATTCCACTTATTGAAATTGCAATATTTCTATGCATGTTTGCATTTGTAATCGTCTTATAAGTAGAATGAAGATGTTCCAACGACAAAAAAAAAAAAAGATTATTTAGATCTTAGATGGATCTAAACAGGCAAGTATTTTTCTTTCAAACAATAATAAGAAGGCAAATAAACTGATGAAGTCTTTAACAATTTCCATGATAGCATTGACACTAAATCTTTTGAATCTGATAACATTATACCTGACAAGAGAACTTCTTTCTTTTCAATTCTTTTTTCAAATTATTTTTTGAAATTATTTTTACATGTTAATTATTCCGAATTTTAAAAATACAAGTAATATTTTTTTAATAATAATTTCGAGAATGACCGAACGCTCGTTTCCCGCATGAGATCCTTTGAATTATTTTAAAATCACACGAATACAAGAACGGGATAGGAAATTAGTACAATTATTGGCTAGACACATATTTTATTTTGGATTATTTAGTATTCGATTTTACGGTTATTATATGATATTATTTACCTATTAACATGTATACTCTTAATCATCATTAATACGTGTTTAATTGAACATCAAGCTGTCAAGTATGATTACATACTCAAGGTTTGTTTAGACTAATGATAATTTATTTGTATCATTAGTTTCTTTTTTGTTAGCCTCGATCTGGTAATTTTTTTGAGAACCTGGTAGGAAGCTGCCCATCTAGCTTCTGGCTATAAGTTTTAGGTGCCCATCTAGCTTCTGCCCATCTAGTAATTTTTTTGAGAACCTGGTAGGAACCTGGTAGTAATTTTTGTCAAGTATGATTACATTCTTTTAGGTGTTTTAGGTGTTTTTTCTTTTTCTTTTTCGGTTATAAGTTGTGCTCGATCGTTTAGCAAAATGTCAAATATGACAGTCTAGATCTATCTAACAGACCAATCCTTTTGTTTTGTTTATATTATTAATTTCTTGATCAGCACATGCCTGTTGAATAGATCAGAGTTGGTGGTGGAGTGGTGCTGTTCTAAAAAGAATTGATACATCACATATTTGGTTATATCTTTTCCAAATTAAAGTTTGCATCTACGCGACCTCACACTAAAACACACACAAATACAGAAGAAATAAGAAGAGCAAATAATTAATGGAGGTAGCTAGCCAGAGAGGTACTGATGAGAAGCTTCATTGGAGGGGTTAAAGCACAAGATGGAGGATAAGCTTCATTTGCAGGGAAGCCGTGAAGGTGGTCTAAGAAACAAGCTTAATTAAGGAAAAAATTCATGGACTTTCAAAGAGTGGGGAGAAAAGGGATAAAAAGAAGAAAAAGAAAAACAACAAAATCACTGGACCAAAAAGGGAAGAGGGAGAAGCAGAGGAGGAGGAAGAAGGCGAAGAAGAGGAAGAGGTGAAGGCGGAGGAGGAAAAATAGCTGGATTAATCACAGAAATATGCAGTGCAATTTTTGAATAGTCAGTAATTTATATATTTGTATATCTAAAATGTTTGCTATGTTTCTATTAAAGATGGTGAAAATCCAAAAGTCTCTGTTTTATTTTATTAGACACAGATCTAGCATCAAAATGTAGCGGTTGCTTGACATCAAAATTTGATATTTGACCCACCAATTTATATTGTCCGAAGTCTCTGTAATATTCAAGTACGGAATCCTCCGAATTTTTTATTAATATCCAAATTTTATATTAAATTTTAAAATATATCTGAATCGGTTGATTTTTTCGAAATCTACCCATTCCGAAAATTTTTTTTCCGGAATTAAACTCTATTTCCGGAAACTTGGTTCTAACTCCGGAAATTTTTTTTCCGGATTTAGGATTTTTTTTTTTTTTTTTGAATCCGGAAATTTTTTTTTCCGGAGTTAGGATTTTTTTTTTTGAAAACAGAAACTTTTTTTTTGTATTAAAATATTATAAATATTGAATATATTTCTTTGAAAATAGATAGAATACAATATAATTTGATTTATTAGAAAGACTGCAACAAATAACCCGGATCAATATTTTTCAGATCGGATTTTTCGCGGCTGTAAGAAAAATTAATATATTTCTTTATGTGTTATTGGAAAAAAATAAAAATAATTAGATTCTGAGTTATTGATCCCGATTCAAAAGTCACTTCTAGGTAATCCAGAAAATATTGTGACCTTTCTAGTACATTTAATTTACAAAAAGTTGTATCTATTTTGAGAATTCTTTTTGAAAAACAATAATTAAATAAATTAAAGTTTTTGATTTTTTTCAAAAATAGATACAACTTTTTATAAATTAAATGTACTAGAAGGATCACAATATTTTCTGAATTACCTAGAAGTAACTTTTGAACCGGGATCAATAACTCAGAATCTAATTATTTTTATTTTTTTCCAATAACACATAAAGAAATATATTAATTTTTCTTACAGCCGTGAAAAATCCGATCTGAAAAATATTGATCCGGATTATTTGTTGCAGTCTTTCTAATAAATCAAATTACATGAGCTACCCTTGGAAATGTTATGCTTAATATTTTTATATTATTTTATAGCGAAAGGTGCATGGAAATACTGAAGAACTATACCCTGGGAAATGTTTTATTCATCAAGTTTACATTATTTTTTGTTAGACTTATTATTTCCATGAGACTACCGTTGGAAAAGCTTATTTCATGGAGACAAAAGCATTTAAGTTTATTTGATATCTCCCTTTGTAACAATAAAAATAAATCACAGCTTACAACAAGCAGTATTTAATTGTGATATATAAAATGAAACACTACAAATTGAAAATATAAAATTTGGTATTTGAATTAAACTTATCTATTTAATTTAGATACAAAACATTTTCATAAATACAAGCAATACATAAGATCTTCCTTTGAAAGACTCTTGTGTCCTCCTACAATATATGTTTTTAAACACATGAGTGTTAGTAAATGAGTAAAATTAGTTCCAATTAGTAAACAGTGATAATTAGCAAACATATTCTTGTGTTTAATCTACAACTTCAAGATAATTTAGGGATAATAATTAAGAATCTATTGAAGGTAAAATTCATTATTAATTAAGAGGCATTATCACGCAATTCTAGTCGAGACCTTTGTGTTCTCTTCCCATGAGCAAGTATAGGCTTAGGTGGCTTCCCTGCATATCAGTAACTGTTGTTAGCACCTAAGGCATGATATAGTATCTAAAATTACATTGGGTTGAATTGATTCTAAATCATCGATTCGTAAGATGTATCTAAAACACAAAGGCCTCAACCCTTAATTTCTTCAACAATTCAAGTAAAATGAGCCTCATAAATTAAAAAAAAATTGCAAAAAGGAGTTTGATTTGGAGAAACTTCATTTTACAAGGTCCTTCTAAATGATGTTAGGTAGTTCTCACATTTTTCTCACATTTTTAAGAAATTTATTCATATGGTTTATGTTCAATTTTGCAACAACAACCCAACAGTTCATGATTTTTCTGACAACCTGATTTGTTATTTTCATACCAGACAAACTACTACACCAAATTTTTTGTTTTTTTTTATGGAAATGTGTATGAAAACCTGATCTACATGCATGATTTATTGTGGGATTTTTGAAGATACAAAAATATGACTGGTAGAGTGATTTCTAAAGTGAAAATTGAGGTACCAGCTTTCTACCTTGTAGGAAATAACAGAATTTTTTTTTAAAAAAACTGAGATTCAAAAATAGCTAGAAAATAGTAGAAAAATCCTAAAAATGCAAAGTTTAATATCAAAATACTTGACATGATGTGTTCTATAACACTGCAAACTGGCATAGCCTAGTTCTGTCCCTAGCTATTTCAGATTTTCTGATTTGTCTTTAGGGGCATTTTGGAGTATGTTTGTACCAGTCATGCCTCACATCCATTTCCTTTCTTTTATTTGCTGGTCACCCATGCCTAATATGTAGTGTTGATGTTTAGACATTGTTTGGACATGGGGCATGACTTGGTTCAGACATAAAGACTGTTTTAGGATTTGAACTTTCCATTTTCTTTATAGCTGAAATGGTTGGCATATGTACATAGGTACTTGCTGGGGTATCATGTAGTTTTGATTTTGATACCTTCCTTTTACTAAGAAAAGAGAGAGAATCAAGCTGCTTTGCTAGAATTTCATTATTTTCATGTACAAAATTAAGTAAAACATACTAAATCATTATGTCCCCAACTTAGGATCCTATTATTTCAAGCATTAATTAAAACCAAAAGTTTGATTTTAAGTTCCAGTCCCCAACTTAAAATCATTATGTACAAAACAAAGCATATTGTGCAAGCCTTATAAGGTGGAAAAGTAAAACAATCTATAATATTACTGATTTGCCAAAACTAAGGTGGGTTCCACATTCGCTTGCCTTGAAAATACTTGGAGGGTCCCACGTTGCTGCCCTTGGAAATAAACAGGTGGGTCCTGCATTCACTTGCCTTGGAAATACTCAAGTGGGGTCCAGTTACGCTTCGTTGAAATACTTAGGTGGGTCCCACTCACGATCATAGGAAATACTCCAGACAGTTCTCAAGCGTGAAAGTATTTCCAACGATCTTTTTTTCCATCGGTATGCCCATGGAAACAATCAAAAATGAGTATTTCCCACGGTGTCGTCAGAAATAATAACTATTTCCTTCGAGGGTTGTTGCGACGATAGTATTTCCAACGGTATCTGATGGAAATGACGATTTTAGAGCTTTTTCCAATGGTATGCCCATGGAAAAATCAATTTCCTATTCATGAAAATATTGTGAATTCTAGTAGTGCGAATTCAGCTCGTTATCAACTCGAGTTGATTCGTAACTCGTTTAACCACTCAAGTTCTTAGGTATTGTTATACACTAGTATGTGTTTATCTATACACAAACAATTGAAATGACGTAGTAATAGTTTATCTAAATACAAACAATTTAACACGTAGATAACATGCCAACTCAAAACAAACAACAACTTAGAATTCAACAATTTTTCATACAATAACTTAGTACATAAGCATCAACAAACTCATGTTATGTAACTCGAGTTATAAATGAGCGAGTTGGGCTATGCTCAAACTCAGCTCATTTATTAAACGAGTCAGCCAACTCGAGTTGAAACTGACTCGAGTTGTAAATGAGCGAGTTAAAGCGAGCTATTAACGAACGAGTTGCGAGTTCAAGCAATTTTGTATAGCCCTACTTTGACATCACAAATGATCTTACAACAAGATTTATTGAATAATGAGTTTAAATAAAAAAAGGTCAATTGTCATTTTTTAAATAAAAAATAATAATAAGTTCAAATAAAAATTTATAATTAAATTGAAAGAGAAAATAAGATAGTTTTTTTGTATTTGGGTGGTGGTGGTGTTGTGTGTGTGGGGGGGGGGGGGGGGGGGGGGGGGGGGGGGGGGGTTAAACAATTTCTAAGTTTTGATTAGAAAATTTGATATTTAGATGATAAGTATGATAATAATTATCTTAATTTAAAATGGAAAAATACAAATTTCAGTAAGGAAAATAGACAATTGAAAATGTTTCAACGAATATATATACCAACGATTCGTCCTTATTATTAATTTTTTGCCCTTGGTGACAGACGTCGTCCGAACAATTTCGATGAAGTGTCCATTAAACAAATATATTCTTGAAAAGTGTCCGAACAAATATATATATTCTTGAGATATGTCCAAACAAATATATTCACATACAAATTATAATGTTCACATTTATTCGAATGTTTTTTACACGTTCAAACACATGTACATGACGTTGGATAAATTATAATTGAATTGTCATGAAAACATATCAATTTCTATTTTATTTTATTTTCCACTTATACTCCTTGAAAAGCAGAAACTATGGATTTCGCAGCCCTGCCATGCGAAGATCTAAAAAAACAGAAATTATGATAAAACATCAAAATTATCAAATTAGTATTCACTGATTGTGTGATTGTAGTAGATGTTATTTTTCTTTAAAAAAATGATCAATATCCACCGATTTTCATTAGAATGAAAAATTGTAGATGTTCTTAACAATCGCATAATACATCATATTGAAAAAAAATTATATTCAGGTAAAAGATAACTGCATTGCAATTTATTCGGTTTTCAATAGAAACCAGATCACCAAAGATAATTTACGATGTTCAAATAGAAAGATAGCTTATCGCATTAATTAAAAAATATTGTGAAATGCTCGGATTTGCGGGAGACAATTTATGTACCAACTTTAATTCTATCGAATTCGTACATAGTCGATACTTAATAAAAAAATTAAAAATAAGGCTAAAACTTGTGAAAGCTGTAGATGACAACTTGACACGACAAAATAGTGGGTTTCAACTTCCAACAATTATTATAGCACGTCTCTAAATTATTTACAAGTTGTCTATCATTATATATAATGTCAGTATATATATTAAATCCAACAAACTTTTAATTATACAAACCGAAAGAATATTATCAATATAATAATGAAAAAATGTATACGAAAATCAAGCCCAACTTTAATTTTTAATGTTAGTACAGGTTGTAACAGATTTATACGAAAATTTATCAAGGAAGAAATGTATACAGCGGCAATGCGGCATTAATTTGAAAGGACTGTCATTAAATATCAAGCCCAAGTTAGGGAAAATACTAGAGATGTAAATTAATTAGCTATAATATTGAAGATTTTTTATAGGTAGAGGAATGGTACGTGGTCACTCACATGATCTGAACAAAGTGGGTAACAACGTACTGCACATATATATACACAATACACAATGCAATTAATAAGTAGTATACACAATTAATATCTCTAATAGCATAATAATAGTAAGTTGTAACTGTCATTTATTTTATTCAATTATCAAGAACAAGTAAGATTCCAACATTAGATTACTCGTATAACAGATGCAAAGGGAAAAAAAAAATTGGTCCATTCCAGAATTTGCCCTGAAAATTTGTAAAATCACATAGCAGAATAGCTTAGGAATGCTAGCTATATAAACAAATAAGATATATAACAGTACGATAATTTGACCAAATCTCAATTCATATATTTCCTAAAAAAATATTCATCTTATGACAATGCTCTATAGGTAAATGCAATTTCCAATTAACAATTAATGCATAATAAATACTTTTGAATATATATAACGATATGTATTTCACTAAAGTTGGCTTAATCATCATCACCATTAATCATGTTTCATTGATGTCTAAATTTATAATTTAACTATTTTTTGTTTGATAAGAGGTTGGTGTCTTAAGACATAATATTTTATTTTATAATAAAATTGCAACTATTTGGAAAAACAGAAATATTATTTTCTCAAAAAAGAATCACTCTAATAAAATTGCATATTGGAACCATGTATACTTGAACGTTTAAAAAAAATATCAAACATGCATCATATGGAGCGAATTTTTTTTTTATATGTATCAGAAGTACGTATTCAATGAAAACCATACATTATTCAAATTTATACTTTAACACACAAAGAAGCAACAACTAAAATGTAAAAAAGAACTTACAAAAGTCATACAATAGAAGAAGTACATACATAATTAAAGTTCCAACCAAAATATAAAGAAAATATCTAAATAAGTTTATACGTAATAACAGTTAAGAATGGAGGGATTCATAATATAGAACGGTGTCGATAGAAATGGAAAGGTGAAATTTCCAAACCTTCGCCATAACTCCAATTTGCGCCTCCAAAAAGTTAAGGCACCTCAATAGGTGGTTTAGTTTAGGCACGTTTATGCTAGCTTAACTTTAGGCTTACACTTAGTTAGGCCAACCTATTTAATGCTTGTTTGGTGGAATAATTGAGGTTTAAAACTCTTATTCCACTCTTTAGTCCACAACCAAACATGGTGCATATTTCAATGTACACTAGTGGAGAACCAGCAATTAGGAACAGTCAAACAACACATAATAGGAACGAACCTATGTCCGTTCTTGACCCAGCGGTTACTGATTGTACCTCTAATCAAGAACGGTTTAACAGTCGTTCCTGGTTGTACAAATAGAAACGGTCATGTAAACAATCGTTCATGTTTATACAATCAGAAACGGTTCTTTATTAAATAACCGTTCCTGTTTGTACAATCCGGGAACGGCTCTTTATTAAACAACCATTCCTTCTTCTTCTTTTTTACAGGAACGGCATTTTTAATAAACAACTGTTCATGTTGCTTTTTTTGCACTGGCCTATTTGAAATAAGTATCAATATACAAAATATGAAATGGAACAAAATAACACATCCTAAATTATTACAAAATAACACATGCTTAAAATTAAACAAGTGCATTTCACCAAATTACAATAAATCTAAATTATTACAAAATAACATATTCTAAATTGTTTTACTTTTTTCCACTAACATATCCTACAAAATTAAATAAGTTCGAGAGTATACAAGGGCATACAATATATTCTCCAAATACAGTTATCTCTATCAAATAAAATTGAAGCAAACAAAATATATGTATGCATGTACCTTTGGTATAGCTCCTCTTGCCAATCATCATGGAAATCTTAAATAATATGAAAAATAGTAGTAATTCAGAGATAAAACAATTTATGCTTGCTTGTTTTCAATTTATTCTATTGTTCTTTCACTCATAACCTGTACAAAGTAAAATAGAAAATTATAGAAATAAGAAAATAATAGAATAACCTAATCTTAATGCTGATATGAAACTTGTGTAGAATATTTTTGTTAGGTCTATGTCAACATTCCATCAGTTCTCAATCTCCCACCAAAATTTATGCAATTGTGATGGTGAAGAAAGAAAACTATCTGCTGTAATATTTTATGTAATATTTATGTAATCTTGTATTAAGGAAATAAAAAATTGGAAAGAAATATTTAGAAAATAAGGCAGCATATGCTTGGCTGGCATAATGCTCTATAAAATAGTAAGCTTGTCATGTTTGAGACTAAGCTGAAATTATTCCTCTGTAACAATTGATTTTTTTTCCAATTAAATAAAACAAGGGTGGGAAGGGAGTTTCACAGAAATTGTGTGTTATTTACTCTTTTCTCATAAGTTGCATGTCACTTCCCTTTTGTTCATATCTTTCCCTTTATCTTTTCAAGTGGGCTCTCCTCCACCTCCATGTATATATTTGACTTCATCATTGTCCCCTCCGGCTCCCTTGTGGAGCTTCTCTTCAATCTTCCTCTTGATGCCTTCCCTTCTCTTCTCTTTTATTTTCTTTTTCTTTTTTCTTTCCCTTTGCACTTGCTGATTGCAAACGATTTATGTGGATGAATTGTTGTGATAATAATTAATATTGCTTAAAACAGATCCGTACCAGCCTATACCTACCCATACATATACCAGATCGATTTAGTGCTTTCTCAATCTCCTTTTTTGTTCCTCTCATGTTGCCCCTAGCTTTATGTGGTTGTACCTGTTCTGAATATCCATGTCGGTTCCAGTGACAATTAGACTAGTTGATTTTCTTTAGTTGATATTTTAATCATCAAAATAGTTAATATTTTTAATCATCAAAGTAATTGATACTTTGATCTTCTAGAATTTTATTCCGAGTCTGTTAATTGGTTGTTTATACGTAAATTTTGGGGTGTTTATACGTAAATTTTGGATGAAACTGTGCCAACTGTGGTCACGCGGGCTTAACCCCATAATCATGCAAGTTAAATTTTTATGAAACCATTGACACTGTCTTTCAACACAAACTTAAAAGCAATTCATACATCAACTTAAATAGCTTTGACTAATTAAACTGAGACATAGGAAATCTCCCCTAGCAACTGAGACCATACTCCATCGATCCGGTCCAAGATAGAGTTCTAACCATTTGGGAGAATGTAAGGCTGTAGGGTTTTTCGGATTATTACAAGTTTAGCGGGTCATTGAAAGAGCGGTAATTGCGGCGTATTTTAATTTTATTATTTAGTATTTAGTTTTCAACTTTGAAAAATATTGTCTAACTCCATTGATGTTTAGGTACATGCAAGTTGGCAACGCAGTGGCAGTTCCTATTGGCCGAGCACTTGGGTTTGGCTTAGGTCGAGCCCTTCAAAAGATAGTGCTCCTGTGTTTACTCTGCCTCCTAATTTTTTAATTGTAGGTCAACCTCAGAGTTCCAGTGAAGTGGAGCCATGAACTGTGTTGGAGTATTAAATTATGCAAGTTAATTGGTATTGGAGTTAATTGTTGACACTTTGTTCAAGTTATGTCAAATTGTGCAAGTTAATTTTTAACATGATTTGTGAAATAGATTGATTGGTTTGAAGTCAATCTGATAAATTTTAGTTATGCTCATTAAATTATATTAATAAGTCTAGGGGTGTTCATCTGGTCCGATTTGATCGGTACACAAACCAAAAGAGTTCGGATTGAACGGTTTAGTTTTTCTGGTTAAATGAATCACTTCAGTTCAGATTCATTTACAAATTTTTAAAATGTTTTGGTTCAATTGATTGAAACTTTTAAATTTGTCCCGCATTCCCTATTCGACCCAAACATTTATAAAAACTTCAAAAAATAAGACATAATATATATTGTTTGGTTAAGTTTAAAAAGTGTTAGACCGAACCAAACAAAATTTTAAATTCATGTTAAAGAGAAATTAAAAAAACTTACAACTAATCATGAAAATAAAACAAAAATTATTCCCAATATAATTTTAACAAGGCCCAATATAAAACTCAAAATCTGGCTTATTCAATTAAATTGCAAACAATGGTTCCACCTGTCACATTCTTCTCTTTCTTCTCATCTCCTTTCTTTTTATGTGTAAAACAATGTTTCCTTCTTTTGAATGATTTTTTTTCCTTTTCTTTAACATAAGAGATATTATAAAGACTTGGAAACTTATCCGAAGCCATTTGGATAGAAGTGCTCTCCAAAGCCTTTCCATACCGTTTGATTAAAATTTTATCAAGATTCGTGTAGTTAACGCTAACAGACGTGCTCTTCTCCATTAAAGCAAAAAAGGAAACAATCCTCCTTTCTTTTTTCTCTCCGTTGGTCAAGCACTCAAGAACAAAAACTATCTTCCATTGCATGATCGTAATAAAAATCAAATTGCTTCAAAAATATAAAAAATATACGCAAAATATCTTCTATCACTCCTCCATCATGTTTTTCCCTGGGCTTGAGAACCTATTCGAAGCCCCCTTTTTTTTTGTTCTTTTATTTTACTATATAAAAATTATCTTGACTGTTTATAATTTAATTTTCCTTCAAGGAGAAGCAGGAGCGGAACATAGTAGTGGGGAAAGGGTGTTAAGCACCCCCTATAGTTTAAAAATTTGTAGTTTGATCCATTAAATTTTGTAATTTTTATATGCATTAATATCTTTTAGCCCCCTTTATAAAATAAAATTACACTATATTTGATTTTTCAGCCCCTCCAATCTCTATTTTCTAGTTCCGCCACTGAGGAGAAGTCCAACTCTGATGGTTTGTCTGCCATCTCATGTTAATCTCAGACCTATGATGGAGAATATTGATTCCTTGGAATATTCTTTCGACACATACACTGACACGCCTATGCATAAATTTGGATTTAGTGTAAAATAAATACCATTTACATGAATTATTTTTTGATAGTTATACTTGTTTTCTAATGTTAATTTTTTGTTCATACAATAGCTGTTTTGGTGAATTCAACATAAGTTTTGGGCCCCACTGGCATATGTTCAGCAACTCCATTTTTCTCTGAAAAAGATTGACAAAAATGTTTAATATTAGCTTCATATGCAACATTCTGATCCGTCAATATTATGTTAAGTGCTTTTCCCCTGATAGCATGTGTAAAAGTTTGGAATAACCATTCAAAGGATTCCACTTTCTCATCATATAATAATGCTCCAGCAAATACTATTGTTTGCTTGTGGTGATTAACACCCAAAAAAGGAGCAAACGGTCGACCATATCCATTAGTCTTATAAGTAGTATCAAAGCACACAACATCTCCAAAGCAATCGTAATCTAACAATGACCTTCCATCAACCCAGAAAATGTTTGTAATTTGATCATCTTCATCAAGTTGCATGGCATAATAAAAAGGCAGGGTCTTCCCTAACCTGCTTTTGAAGATATTGCATTAGCGCTCCAGCATCTCCAAGTGCCATATTATGCATTCGCTTTGATCTTAAGTAGTTCTTGTAGTCGGTTGGTAAAAAGTAAAGATGTTTCCTCCCCTCCAGCTTGCTTTGCCAAAAGAACATATGCTTTGGTTTCAATCCGGTTGAATTAGCTACATATGCATTAGCCTTTTCTGCCTTGCTCATCTCTCTTTGAGACCTCAAAAGCTTTCTTTTTGAGGGAGTCGTTGTACAATGGTTATGCTCGGGATCAAAAGGTTTCACTTTATAAACACCATTTTCAGCTCAATTTATTCTCATGTGTGCATTACAACCCGTACGGACATCTAAGTGCTCTTTCTTTAGTTGTTCCTGATTGGATTTTTCTCTATAATAACTCTCTTTGTTACAAGTAAAAGTTCTCATGGTAAGTACACCTGATGTATTCTTGCGAATAAAGTTTCTTCGAATACTAAAACCAACATGATATGCATAGATATTGTAGAACTTGTAAGCTGCATCCTCATTTGGAAATTCCGTACCAATCTTTGGTTCTTCAAACTCCAGTTTTTGTGTGTTGTTTTGATAAACATCTTGAGTTGATTCATTTTCTAAACAAAAACCAAAATTTTATGAATTAATATGCATAACAAAACAAAAAAAATGGCAATGAGACAGTCACTTCTAAGATTATCATGATATCAATAAATAGATTTAGAGTTAATTTAAATTATTTATCATCAAAATATAATTGGTCCAATCTACACTAGATAAGAACTAACAGTAATGCTATGCAAACTGGTTTAGGCATTACTACAAACACCTTATGTACATGATGAAAGTTCTTTTTCATAATTAATAAAAGTTGAAGAATTCACCTTGTGGTTGGAAAATGGTGATTTCATTTCCAATGTTAGAGTCGGAGGAAAGTTCTAAGTGTAGATTCTGAACTGTCGCGGCAAGCGCCAAGTTTGATAGTTGGTGGGTCGGAGCATGAGTTGTTGTTAGAGCCTGAGTAGATACTTCTTTTTCAGGATCAGTGCTAATAACATCTGTTTGAGGTTGGCTTTTCTCTATTAAAGGAGAAGAATGAAGTGCATGACTGCGACTTGAGATGGTATGCCAAATTGTGTTTCGAGATTTGAGGAAAGTCGGGTTGAAAACATGAGACTCCATAAAATATGAGATGATATTTTGGCTCTTGGTGAGAATGATTGAACAACAAAAGATAAAAGTTAGAGAAAGAAAGATGAAATTGGCATCGCAAATTAGAGAAAGGAGAAACTTCCTCCATTGTTGCTCTAGATTTGATTCCAAATCAGAATAGACAGGAGGGAGGATCGTTTCCTTTTTTGCTTAACGGAGATAATTTTTTGTCTTAACGGAGAAGAGCGTGTCTGTTAGCATTAATTATACGAATCTTGATAAATATTTAATCAAATGGTCTGGAAAGGCTTTGGAGAGCACTTCTTTCCAAATGGCTTCGGATAAGTTCCCAATCTTATTAGAAAAATGGTGCAGATTTCAACTGAACCATTTTTTTTCTATGCTGAATCAGGAATAGGCACTAACATTATTCAAAAGTAGGCATTGACGTATAACACTAGTTCTACTTTAAAAAAACTCATAATTCAGAAGTAAGAACTTGCCTATCCTTGAGCTTCTACCTAATTACAGTATCAGGTGCAAACTGCGATGTTGTGACTTGTGAGTAAAAAGGTGTATAGTTTAAAATCTTTGCCGCAAATGGCACAAACAAAATAAATAATTATTTAATAGAAACTTATATAGGTAGCTTTTTCCAGTCAATTAAATCTCCACAAACTATGAGAAGCTTTAGTTAGTAAAAAAAGGTTGGAGTTCAAGCCAACTTTAGTACAAATTAATTTTACCGAAACTCACTAATACTAATATATTGGCCATGTTGTCAGGACATTGGTCTAGTCAACCTTTAAAGTAATTAAAAATAATAATTCAAGTCTCTGACAAGGATCAAATAACAATTGACAAGCACTGATAATTTTGAAGAAACAACTGCTAATACTGGAAATTCCCGCCCCTGTTAACTTATATTGGAAGTTTGGGCCTCATTAAATTATAATGGGAGTTTGGGCCTGATAGTTTGTTACAAAAATAGGCCTAGTGCTCTTTACTAATAATAAGTAATAACAAGTATTAATTGTATCCTGCGACCTGCGGCGGAAACTTGTTTTGATTGTAAACCACCAAATTTGGGTTAGTGCCTAGTCATGTGGCAACTGGCAAATATGATTCTTTAGTTTTACCCTTATTGTTATTTTATGATTTTTTTATGAAGCTTTAGTTTATGAAGAGAAGGGACTTAATACTTATTAGTCCATAGACACATCTCAGCTATATTGTATGGATATAGGTACGGGTATTGTACCGATACAATACATAATACAACGATATGATGATTTTCAACATGATATAGGCATGGTGTGTGATTATTAAATTGGAAAAAAGATAGATATTTAAGATATAGTCAGAAGTTTATAGGGAGCAGGGAGCACGGTCGAATGGACCTTCATGATTCCTGATGTCCTATTAATTAATTAATTAAATGCTTAATTGATGGATTAATTTCTATCAAATTTGTTACTCTGAACTAGTTTCAATAAAATAAGCAAACAGACTGAGAGGACAGAGACGAGGCACAGATCAGTTTTCCGCTGTCCCAGGTGATGTAACCTGCTTATTTAGGTCTCAACATTGATCCAACACACAATTAATGTATGTTTTGAGAAAACAAATTTCAGAGACATCTTAATACCAAAACGAAACGAAAAGAGAGAGATATGCTAAAAGCAAACCCGATCGAATGCATAAATTTCTCAAATGTTCAAACTGTGTGCATATCACAAGTTAAAAACCATACATGATTCATGATAGTATGATACATAGATCATATTAATAAACTGGAGAAGCTTGTAACTACCATAATCAACGATTTATTATTACACCATTACATCCCATTACAGAAAAAAATGAAAAGGCAACGCTGATCTCACAAACTCGCTTACTCACAAGCCAGCAAACACTGAAAAGGAAAAAACAGAGCACAAAATAAATAAATAAATGCGAAAAATTAAGAAAATCAAAGAAATATAATGAAGGTTTCCAGTTGATTACCGGGAGATCTGATCTGATCTAATCGCTGTCGCTGCTGCTGCTGCTGTCCTTGCCGTGGTGGCCCTCTTTCTTGTCTTTCTTCTTCTTCTTATCCTTCTTCCCCTTCTTCTCATCACCGTGCTCTTCCCCATGGATCTTGTCCTTGATCTTCTCCGCCATTCCCTCCTTGTGCTCCCCCTTGTGTTTCTCTGCCTCCTTGTGCTTCTCTGCCTCCTTGTGCGCCTCCACCTTGTGCTTCTCCTGCTCCTTGTTATCTCCTCCCATATGGAGCTTCTCTTGAATATTGTGGATAATCCCTGCCATTGTTCTTAATTCTAATTAAGGTTTTCTTTCTTTCTTTCTATTGTTTATAGAATGGATTGTGTTGTGATGATAAAATCACTTGCTCTGCCCCTCTATTTATAGAATTCTCGAATGGTTATGGATAATCGTCGCATGCAAATTTCCGAATGTGCCCTTGTTATTTGTCAAATTTAATAAACAGCAGCTTTTGTATTGTATGGGTGCATTGCTGGGTTGTTTTAAAATATTTTTGTATAACTATTGTAGTTTCATGATACAAAAATTGCAGAATCAGATGACCAGTATACTGCAAGATAAAGTTATCTGTTATGTGCAATTTATAACTTGCCTTGGATACCCATGCAATTGTCTATTTTGTTGAGACTGGCACTGGGGAGTGGGGACCATATTATAGATTTACAAAGTCTGCTGACTAAAACCAAGGAGAGACTTCCATGTAGGTCCCGTTATTACACTACGTTCAAACCATTTCACTGGCACATGCTCCAAGTGCAACTAGAATCCCCAATAAAAATATTGTCTCTACAAACTCCAAAAGGAAATGGTAACTTTTTTGGATCGGGTTGAAAATGAAAAATAATTGGACTGGACGATCAATTGTGCATACTGTGAATTGTGAAAAAGACCCTGTGCCCTGTGGTCTCCACTCTCGTCGCGGATCAGACAAAAAATTCATAAGGATGGATTAAAAAAAAAAAAAAAAATCGAAACAGCAACGGACACAACTTCCTTACACGTGTCTGCACTCGTGTGGTTCCTTTCGGTGAATGCTAATTATGTAAAGAAGATGATCTCTCGGCACGGATATCGCAGTTTGGCGCGGGAGAACCGATAGGATTGGGACTGGCCGACCAATACCGATTAGAATGTCGCCACGTGGACCAGGCCACTAGATCTTAAATTCATATCCCTAATGTAACTCAATTTTTGAGTTTTCATGAGACACGAATATTAAAAAGCCCTGTGCGTTCCACCACGGTCAGATTGGCCCCAATTTCTGATCGGACGATCCGGACCTAAACTCAAAAATTGAGTTACTTTAGATAATGCTGAGCCGACCCAAAACTTTTCAAAATAAAGGAAAAATGCACCGTTGCTTTCGAGACAAATACAAGATTAATTTATCAGGATCAACGGTTACTAATGCCGTGGAAATTCTGGACGGTTTGTGATTCTCCAGGTGGTGATATTTGCGTCCCTTTAGAGGATCAAGCCCGTTTTCTGGTCAATTCCTTTTTAATATTAATTCTTGTACTGATAGTTGCTCTCCATTTAGCTAAGGAAAGGATAATCTGATTAACATTTTATAATTGTGTTACAAAAAAAAAAAAAAATGCATTTGATATGTTTCAATTCGATACAATTTTGAAGATACAACATTGCATGACAATATATTCATATCTTTACACAGAACCGAAAATTAATTAATAAATGGACTGAAATTATAGATTATATATTTAGTTTCTATATTGCACGCAAGGAGTATCCGATTATATTTATGGTACGATAAAATATGAAGCATATTAAAGTAGTTAAATAAGTTCAATAGCTATGAAATGTTTCTTTGTTTTTCTTTCAATTTGCCTTGTACAATTTTATTGATACTTTTTGAGCGTGTAATAGTAAATGAAAACCTCTGGTCAATTCAATTCTAATTGTTTGACAAAATATGTAGTGCGATAAATAGAAAACTAATGGATTCAATTTGTAGTTACGATAAAAAGAAAATGTAACCATCATGCTACATACAAAAAAAGCTTTGGTGCTAATTTTTTAGAAAATGATTTTTATCGCCCGCACCGTCCACACCTATTCAATGTGAATGTGAATTTTGATACAGGGTGTAACTTAAACTTTATATATATTGTAAATTAAGATTAATTGTGAACCTCGTACAATTTTTTTTTTTAATTAAACATGAAATTGTATGAATTTGAATCCATATAAGAGTTAAAACTTGTATCAACTATCATTTTTGTTCGGATAACATGTATTAATTGTCAATCCTGTACAAAATGAAGTTTTAGGTGTTGGTGTTTATAAAATTTAAATATGTATACGTTTCATATATAACGTTGACAATTGTTAGCTGGTCATAAGAAGTATATAAATTATAATTTTAATTTAGATAAATGGAAAAGAAAAATATGTCGATTGATAAGGTCAGATTAAATATTCAGTTTGTCATGCGCTAGCGCTACTAGTTCTTAAGATAAATAAATTTGATTGGCTTGGCTGTATGGTTCACCTTCATTTTAGTCCACAAATTAAAAAGAGTGAGTCTATGGTACTATGCATATTATGGGTTGTTACTGTGCTACGGCCTTATATTCGAGTTTTCAAATTCTAACGGTCGATCTGAACCGTTCATCTTGTTCTCCGTATTAATATGTGTTTGGAGACCTAATTTTACATTTTTTGAAAAAATTTTACTATTTTTTTAGATATTTAGAAAATCACTTGATCTGAAAATTCTGGACCATCCAAAAACAGTGATTTTCAATAAATCTAAAAAAATTTCAAAAAATGTAAAATTTGGTCTCCAAACACATATTAATATGGAGAACAAGATGAACGGTTCGGATCGACCGTTAAGATTTGAAAACTCGAATATAGAGCCGTAGCACGGTAACAAATCGTAATATGCATAGTACCATAGACTCACTCAATTAAAAAAATGGAGACGATGCAAATTAATTGCACATGTCGGCAGCCAAAAATAAAGATTTCATGCTCAATGTTCCATTCAATGCCACGTCCCTCTACGGTTTCTATACACTTAATTGACTCTTGACAAAATATATACAAAAGTACATGTCTTCTAAGTGAGAGATTATGAGTTTGATATAAGAATAGGAAATTTTATTTGTATAATAACAAAGATATAGATTTTCATCTCTTTCTTAAAAAGTAATAATTAAAAGTTGTCTTTCTTTTTGAAAATATTGACAGAGGCTGTCAACAGGGCGGAGAACAAATTTTATATTTTTGAAAATTTTTTACTATTTTTTTTAGAATTTTTAAAGTCACTTGCTTATCTTATATATATTTTGTATGTTTTTTTAAAAAATTATTTATTCTTGATGTTCAAATTATTTATATTTTACATCATTAAAAATATAAATCTGAAAATTTAATTGTTCGAGAAAAAGTTCTACTTAGAACTTGTTTATTATCAATTAGAAAATAATATAATAAACACGTACTTATATACAAAATTGTCATAATCTGTCGTTGAAATAATTATTTGTATATCATCCTGGTCCTGGAAAGACAGCATGAGCATTTAACACATTAGCCACGTATATATGAAGTTCCATGATGAATATGAATTAAAGATTTTATAGTGTCATTTATAATAAATTGTGAGGACCCATAAAAGTGACCATATGTTAACACTTGTCGCACGCAGGAACCACAATAACCGACGTTTCAAGATATATATATATATACGTGCAATGCACTATACACATCACAAATTAAATACATGAGTTGGTTTGGTTGGATATAAAAACTTGAGTTAGGCTGGGGTGCTATGGATAGCATAGTGGCCTCCCGTGCTACGGCTCAATATTCAACTTTTCAAAATCCAAACGGTCGATCCGAACCATTCATTGTTTAATCCATATTGAAATGTGCTTGGAGACCAAATTTTACATTTTTTGGAATTTTTTTGCTATTTATTAAGATGGTTTCAAAATCGCTGTTTTTATTAAAATTCTGCACCACTGGAAAACAGCGATTTGAAACCATCTTAATAAATAGCAAAAAAATTCCAAAAAATGTAAAATTTGGTCTCCAAGCACATTTCAATATGGATTAAACAATGAATGGTTCGGATCGACCGTTTGAATTTTGAAAAGTTGAATATTGAGCCGTAGCACGGGAGGCCACTATGCTATCCATAGCACCCCAGCCTAACTCTAAAAACTTACATGTAAAGGTCGTACTCTACTACTCTAGAATCTAGATGGTCATCCCTTTTCCTTTCCCTTTCCCTTTCCGGGATAAGTTACCTTATTTTCCTTTTTAAAAAAAGGTTGCATTATTGGGGTATTCGATTCTCTGTTGTAGTCAAATCCAGCTTTAAAGAATAGAACCATATTTTCTTTGCATTTCGCTCTGAGGAGATGTGATTTTTAATTTGTAGCACAGATGAAAAGAAATCTGGAATATAATGAGTGGGTGTCATGAGGAGTTATTGTCTTTAATATTATTATGTCTTCATCATTTTTTTAATATTTTGTTTTCATCATGTTTTTAATAGGAATAACAGCACAACTAATTCTGTTATTTAGACATTAATGATGTTAGTTAAGCTGTTAGTGTTGTAACAGACATTAGATAGATAGAGAATCATTGTAATATCTATATATACTTGATTGTATCTCGTGTACTGTTAAGAAAAGATTAATAAAGGAAATTCTTTCTTCAAATTCTCTTTTTTCTCTCTCTTTAGTTTTAACTTTATAAAATATAAATAAATTGTCAAGAAGTACATAACAAAATGCCACTTTCGTCATTTACTTTATTTGATTTAGAAAATAACCATCAATTGTCTGTAATCGGCTTTATATACAACAAAGGCAGTTATCACGCAAAATATGAAAAAAAATATACATACATTAGAATTATGTTTGGTCGAGAGAATTTGTTAGTCATTCCGATTATTATTCTCGTTATAGTTATATTTGCATCATCTCTCTAAAAACGCTACTCATTGAATCATTCTCTCTCTTCTAAAAGGAAATGTGATGCTTCAACTTGTAGATCAATGCGCATCATGATCATGCTACATAATTTGAAAATCACTGTAGAACAACAATCATGCTGTATATATCAACATCATACTAAATTAAATAGACTAAAAATCTATATAATTGGGTCAGTTTTATGTTGAATTGCACCATATCAAAGTAAATATACTAAAAAATGTTGCTCTCTGTCGATGTAAATCTTTTTAAGCTTTATTCATTCAGTTGGACTGGAAAGAAATAAACTTTCAATTTTCAATACCTCTTACTTAATTTCATGACGGCAAGATTACTAGTTGGAGCATAGACAGCTTTCTTCTATACATAATCCTGCCTATTCAATGGTTTTTGCATTCGTCAAGCTTGTTAAATTTGTCAAGCATCCCACACTCCTGTACAATTTGAATCTCACTCTAACATCATACATATTTCCCGAGATCAGTTTCAGATCCAGGTACAAAGAAAAGATGGTAGATGGATTGAGTAATATTTAACTAAAAGATGGGGGCAATACGACCATACTTTATGAAGGTTACTTGGAACTTGGTAAAACAAGTACCAAAAAGGACTCAAACTAGATTTAGTCGTCATTTGTCTATATCACTTGGCAATGAAATCAGCCAGTTGAACAGATGGAACATGTTCCACATGACAACAGAAAGTAAACTGCATACTGATTTAGCTTAATCTCCAAAAACCAGAAACTGTAAATGGGAGATGAGCAACAATTATAAGCTAACAAATTTCTTAGACTCTGAGGTTATGATTATGCACCCACATTAGCAGTTGTTACAGTATTCACTTCACATGCTTTGCTAGTACTTTTTTCTAGCTTTCTCCAGGTCAGGAAGATCTGCATGAATTTGAGAGAGAAAGACTTCATTGAGTAATGTATTTTCAGACTGTTGGTATAAGGTTAATGTTAAAAAATCTCATTTGCTGTTATGCTTCAAATATGTGTTCAGTTTGTTACAACAAACTTGAACTGGGACTAGAAATACATGTATGATCTAGACATTTTCAAATGGGCTTTCATACGATAGAGCACTGCATACAAGCCAGTATTATACAGCATGGTATACCTGCCATTACCAGAGAGCAAGGTATACTTCCTAAGTTCGTAGTACCATATACAGATTTTATATAGAAACAAGGTATAACAGAATAAATCTTACATAGCATTCCATCATCACTGCTTTCATCTTCATCATTGACCTGAAAAATAACAATACCAAAACTAAGCGCTGCACTTGAGAATATCACAACATGACCTGGTGTTATGAGAAAAAATTTCTTTGTCCATCTTTTAATATAATAACCACATAAAAACCTCTCCATATTTCAAAAGAACCCCTCAGAAAATCCCCACAATAATAAGAATTGTTTCTTAGCATGAAAATTCATGAAAAGAAGGAAATTACAGAATTATCATACCCCATCATTGTCGTCTTCAGAAGATAACTCTGTAAAGAAAAATAAAAGTAGTGATCAGGCATGTCTATTCTTTGGGAAAAAAATATTATAGCAATCCCATGTGAAATGGATAAAATATTTATAATCAGAATGCACGAATTAAGCGATGCCATACCAATTGGATACATTGCCCCAGTACCTACAGGCTGTACAATAGTACAGTTCCTTTTCAATATTTGTTAAATCCCTTCTAAGCAAGTAAATATTAACTAGAAACAACTCAACACTGGAGATTATGGACTGTTACACACAGGTACCAGTATGAACGTACCAGACTCATCATCTTCGTCACACCATTTGTTCCAGTCAACCTTTATATAAGGAGCAGATTTCTCCTTTGACTTGAGAAGATGACGCCACCAAGCAGTCTTCTCTTTGTAAATTGAACATGTTATATTTCTCAAGCCAGTTTTCAGTTTGCCCACCTATAACAAGGAGAATTTTAACATGGCAAATTTATTTTTATTATAAGCAGAAATGCTATGCTTATGAGATATTTCCACAGTTTATTTAATTAAGATATGGAACAAAAGACATAGAGATAACACATGATGATTTGTAAAGGAATTGAAGAAAAGACTTGCCTCAGGCTTAATGGAATCAAAGAGCTCCAAGCTGAAGCTAAAGGGTTCACCATGGGGCCCAGTTGCAGAGAAACTAAACAGGCCATTAGGATCGGCTTTTATTTTCACACCCTTTGCATCAGGAAGAGATATCGTCAGATAGATCCTGTCTGAGCGCTGGGCCCAAAGTACCTCTGGCTGACGACTAATTATACCATAAAAATAATTAGGATGGTAATTAGCAATTTAGAAAATAACAATTAGAGTTAGAGAGACGACAACATAATTTACTTATGTTGACAACATTCTTCAGATTTTTGTTTTCTCTAGTACAGTGTAGAGTGAAATAATGTAAACCAAACCAATTCAAACCAATATTTATCTTTGTTGGAAGTAACTGCATTTCTGGAGGAACTGGTGGCAGTTTCTTATTGGAGGGGCTGACGGCTGACCTGACAAATAGTAAGTCCAGAGCATTGACTTGACTAAAATGTTAACCAGAAAATTTAAAGGCAAGACTGTGAAATTTCACTAATAATCCAAGCTAAGAATTGATTTTATCGAAAAAAAAAGCTAAGAATAGATTAATTAAAGAAGATTAAACACATGATAATGCAAAGAACCCGCTATAAGATTTAAAATCGAACACGAGTCCCCTTGAGAGCGATCGCTCGCTGCACATAGAGCCACACGACAAACAAAACAACTATCTGATTACACCAATCGCATCGCCGGGTACGGTATAGGAGCTTAAGTTTAAGAGGAAAGAGATTTACCTCATGGAGGAAAAACTGTAATGGCGAAATGGAGGAGGGGAGAGAGAGTTGGCTGAAAGCCGGGAGAGAGAATGAGAAGTGTTTCCTCTGGCTCTTTGCCTATTGCCACCACTGGCCCACGGGGAGGTAAGACTCGAGAGTAGAGAAACCACAGTGCAATTATGGGCCTATATAGATGGGCTGTTACAATTCGATTTATGTTGGGCTAGGCCTATGAGCTTTCAACTTCAATTCCTCTCCAATTGTCTTTGGCGAGCATAGACCTGATTCCTGAACATGAAATCGGATCAACTCCGGTACCGTGGAAGAGAATCTGGACCGTTCTTTTAACCTGACACTGACCCATACATCATCATTGATTCATTATGCATCTGATCTGATTGAGTTAGATCTGACTCAGAATAAATCTGAACCGTAAAGTTATGAATTCCAATTTACAATATAAATTAAACTATAATTTTTACATCCATATTGAACAACTCCAATATTGTATTTTAGATTGGAGATCTGCAAATTATTTTCTGAAAAATAAGAGAGAGAGAGAGAGAGAGACCTGCTCGCTCTTCTTATCACTTTGCAGTTTGATGATTGCAACCTTAGAGCTATCTAGATTAGAGGCAATGTAAGAGACTATTCCTTTATTTCGATGCATATACATGGCAGCTCTTGCCAGGTTCTCACAAAAAAAAAAAAAGTAAAATGAATTAACTGCCAGGAGCAACCGAGGCCCTTTTTTTTCCTTACCACTCTAATAAATCAGAATTAAATGAATACCACCCATTAATTCTAAATTCAGATTCCACTACGAATTCAGACTCAGTCCGCGCACATATCTCAATCGGTGCGCGGATTAGGTATGCATACTAAAATTGTTTTTTTTTAATATATATATATATATATATATATATTTATAGTTTTGTTATGAATTGTTTGAAATTTTTTGACTAAATTTTTTTTTCTGCTATGCATATATAATTTGTAGTATAAAATATTTATCAAATTGTGAGTGTAATTTGTAGCGATTTGTGTACCAACTTAGTACAAAATGCTACTCAAATTGTGTGTATAATTTATTGTAGTAATTTTTAGTTGAAATTTAGTCAAAAAATTTATTTGTTAAATAAGTGTGTTTTGTTTTTTACAATTTCACCGTTAAATTTTATGTGTACATATAATTCTAAATACCACAAAACAAAACATAATAGAACAAAAAAGAAAAATTGGTCAAAAAATTTAAAACAATTCATAACAGAATTAAAAAAAATAAAAAAAAATCCGCCCAAATACTGGATATGCAGACGAATTAGTAAAAAATTCAAAAAAAATATATTAAAAAAATTAATTTCGGTACGCATACCCAGTCCGCGGACTGAATCTGAGTTTGTGATGGAATATGAATTCGGAATTCATGGGTGGTATTAATTTAATTCTGATTTATTATGGTGGTAAGGAAAATAATTTCAGCGACCGAAGTAACTCGAATTTTGAGTTTAGATCTGGACCGTCCGATCAGAACCCAGGTCAATTGGGTCATGCACGGAGTTTCTTTAATATTCGTGCTTAATCTGATCTGACGGTCCAGATCTAAACTCAAAATTTGAGTTACTTTAGGTGTCATGAATTCGACCGTGGTTCCCTCTTAACGAAGGTTCTCCTCTGAGAATGAGAAGGTACTGAAAGGGGAAGCGTATCCTCTGCGGAGGTTTTACCTGCGGAGCTGTGTGGTGGTTTTGATCTGGTCCGTTTGTTTCGAATCGGACGGACCAGATCAGATCTTGTCCGAATTTTAAAAAACTCAAAATTTGGTGAACCCTTAATCCAGCCCGTCCAATCCGAAACGAACGGACCAGATCAAAACCTCCGAAGAGGATAGCGTTTCACTGAAAGGAGCCAAAATCCATTACAATTTCTCAACCCGTTTCGAGAGATCCGCGACACAAAAGCACTGCACTTCGTTCGGATCTCTCTCTCCATAGAGATTAGAGCATGGATTCAGGCGCTGGCGGCAGCGGGACCTTGTCGGAGATCTATCAGAGCGCCAGGCGCCTCCTCTTGCGCGCCAGAGATGGCTTGGCCAGGCTGGAGCACCTCGTTTCTTCCTCCTCGTCTTCCTCTTCGTCTTCCTCTTCTTTTTCCTCTTCTTCGTCGTCTGTAAACGATTTGGCATTAGCTGTCAAGAGGGACGTAACGCAGATCCAATCGCTCTGCGCGGAGATGGATCGACTCTGGCGCTCCATCCCGTCCAAACCCCAGCGCGATCTCTGGAAGAGGTGTACATCCTCATCTTTTTCCCTTTTGTTTTCTCTGAAATTTATGAAATGAATGTGATATCTCTAAATGAGGAGCTGTATTTTCATTTTGGATAAAGCATGTAGAGTAACCTTAGCTCAAGTGGAGTAATTCTGAGTTAATCGCTTAATACTAGAGGCATTAGATACCTAAAAGATTCAATGAGGTCTTGAATCGGTACCAGTCTACCAGATTCTGACATTGAATCGGTACCAGTTTCAATATCGTTATGTACTGGTTGGATGAGCTGTTCATTTTCTGGCCTTGATTTTGGTTTTAGTTGTTCCTTTGTTTCTGATATTACTATCAAGTAGCATTTCATGGGGTCAAATGCCTTTGGTTTATTATAGAAAAGTTTAGTACCTTTTTTCTATCATGCTATTTCAACACCTGACTAGTTTAATAGCTTCCTATTACGGTGTTACTTGTTCCCTAGATGTACCAGCAAAAAAAAGATGATGGCTTAACACCATGTTTGTGGATAGACGGCTTACCACCCATATTTCGAGGCCCATATTATTTCAACCCTGTTGCAAAATAAAGGGCCTGTTCAGCAAGGTAGTGGAATTTGGAATAGACTTCTATTTAACACTATTCCGGTCGTGTTTGGTTGAAGGTGGAAGAGTGTCAGTAAATGAGCCAATTTCATCTCTTGGAAAAGGCCAATTCCTCTATTCCACCATCCCAATGGAATAGTGAAATGGCTCATAGAGGAATCGAGGAGGGACCTCCTTATAAAAAGCTGGGATTTGACGGCAAAAGTTCAAACTCCATTCCATTGGATTTTTTTTCTTGTTCGGCCGGAATAGAGGATCTTCTCCTATTCCTTCCCAACCGAACATGCCTAAAGGGTTTAGTTTCCACTACTACAATAACTATACTCCATTTCCTTTTGACTAGTTATCTTCACTAGAGAAGTGGCCTGAATCTTGTAATGATACCTTATATGAATCTGTTGGATAGTTGGCAATGAAACTTTTTGTTACCTGTATTGACAGTTAGTGATTTTCCTTAATTACAGAAAGGTTGAACAATTGGCCGAGGAAGTGGAGTCATTGAATGAGAGCGTGAGCAAGCATTTAGTCCGCCAGCAGAAGCGAATGCAAGAGGCAAAGGAGAGAACAGACCTGCTTGAAAGTGCGGTAATGCTATCAATTTTCCAGGAAAATTTTAAAAATTATAACTATTTTATTTTGACTAATTATGACATACACATCCAGAAGTGGTTTTTTTTTTTTTTTGCACTTCCTTGCTTGAACTTTAATTTGTTAATTGAGAATATGGCTACAAAATATGCAGATGACTATCTAAAGGCTAATTGGCATTGCATATGGATAATATTTAGCTTCTTCTTGCCTGAATTTATTCATGGCTATTGGTCCTGTTGCACGAGATAAATAGTATGGTGGCTTAATTATAAATGAGTAAGCAAAAAGCACAGCAAAAAAAAAATAAAGATTAGGATCCATTGACAATAAAATTAACTCCACAATGTCAACAATCAGCATAAATAAATTCAAAGTATGCAATCCAACCTTTTAATGTGGTTTAAAATGATATAAAGTTGATGTCTATTAAAAATGATGACACTTGGTTCATGTCTTACCGCTCATCCAACAATGTAAAATTTGCAACAGGTCTCTGCAACTCAACTTTGAACTTCTTTTAAATCTGAAACTTTGTTTTCTTGATTTTTGCATAATTTATGTAGCTGATAGTTCTTTTTTTGTTAATAATTGTGATAGTTTTGAAAAAGTGATATTGAGAAATCATGTTAAACACATGCCATCTAATAAATTATACTTAATCAAGCTATATTTTGCTTCATTCTAGAATGGTGAATCTTCACATATTCTGAGGATATTTGATGATGAGGCTCAAGCCATGCAATCTGCCCGCAATTCTTCTATAATGCTAGAAGAAGCATATGCAACTGGTGTCGCCGTTCTCTCCAAGTACGCCGACCAAAGAGACAGGTTAAAGGTACATGTGGTCATTGACCTGGCTTGTTAAAATCTTCATATCTAGAGAGAAATCCAGAACATGCCCAGTTGCTCCTAACAATAGTTTCATTTTTTGAGTTTCCAGAGGATAAATGAAAGGGCTTTTTTTTTGTGCATGACTCTGTCTGGAAATATGTCCCTTTTTGAAAAGCCACATGAGCTTTTTGGCTTTATAATATCAAAAATAAAAAATTAAATCGATCATTTGGTTTATACTATTAAATCTAAGAATCCACTTGCTTGTTATCATTCTGAAGATGTGTATATTATATTTTTGCTCTCTTTCTATTCTTCTTTTAATGGGGTGGATTCCGAGTCCTATTTGGGTATTGGGAAATTAATAATTACATTTTCCAAAAGAAAATTATAAGTAATTTCTTAGAACGACTCCCTATATCAAAGCAATTAGTTTAAACTTTTATATAAAAGATGTTTTATTATGAAAGACAGAGCACGTGGGAATGTACTGTGTAGTCCTTTTATAACCTTACCAGAGATATGTACAATGATTACCAAGCATTGAATTTTACTATTACTTTTCACGAGAATAGCCACAAATTCAAATTTAAAGTAGAATTGGGGGCTTTGTGTGAAGCATTTTGGCAATACTAAGTAATAA
The DNA here is from genome assembly GCF_964058835.1 of Carex rostrata. NCBI lineage: Eukaryota > Viridiplantae > Streptophyta > Magnoliopsida > Poales > Cyperaceae > Carex > Carex rostrata. The sequence goes on from NC_135937.1 coordinate 8,880,190, forward strand.
TGTTATACTGGTAACTAGCTTGCTGTTGAGAAGACTTCTCTAATTTGGTGTCCTTGTTGATACTACTTTTATCGGTCTATAATTTCCAGAGAGCACAAAGAAAAGCGCTAGACGTACTCAACACTGTGGGTCTATCGAATTCAGTATTGAAGCTGATAGAGAGGCGGCATCGAGTCGACAAATGGATTGCCTATACTGGCATGGTCGCCACTGTTGTTGTTGTGTACCTGTTCTGGAGATGGACCCATTGATTTTTACAAGAGTTAGACAAGTACATTTGTGTTGAAGTGTAGAGTTTCTAAAAATTGTACTGAAATAATGAGCATGTTATTTGTCAATTCTACACTATGTTACTATATCTTTTAGGGTGTCCAACCATTTTGAATTCCAAGAGCTAAGTTGAGAAAACCCTCACAGAAAGAGAACTTATTGATATTTAGAAGATCAATAGCACACCAACTTGGTTTAGTCGAAGACTTCTTGGTACTAAAATATTGTGAAATTTGCAGCTAGGCCTGTGCTACTAGGCTGAGCAGGTCCTTGGTTCAAGGTTTTCATGTGCCAGGTTGAATCTGTAAAGAGAAGAAAAATGGGCATCAAAGCTTCTTGGGATAGAAAAAGGGTGCACAATTCTTAGATAGAAAGGATTTTCATGGGAAAAAAGACATTTACTAATGTTTTATTTGTACATCTCTCAACTGCATTCTCTCTCTCGACTCAGGTAGTTTTGTATGTTATCTTAGAATTGAAAAGTTATATGTTTCCAAAGGTTTTAAATTATGCAATTGTTAGTGAATATATATATTCATCAAGTGGAGTTTTAAAGTATCAAATTGGATATGATAACAATAGCATATGTTTGAAAAAAGGAGTTTACTGATGGAATAGGAATAGGAATAGCAATCAGCATAGTGCTGGACTGTGGATAGGGACCAGCGAAGGGGTGGATTGCTGCTTACTTTTTGGGTTGCTAAATTTATTAGGCTAACGGATTGCGTTTGATATTTGCTTAGGACACCATTACTTTTGTGAATTTTGGACTGATTTCGGCCTCTTTTGGGAGACTATTGTACTAGCAGGCTTAGTTGTGAGGCTATTAATGTCCTCGATATGAACAATGGCGTTTCTGATTAAAGCGAGTGTACATTTTGTTTGACTTAAAAGAGTTTTTATGTTTTTTTTATCAAAAAGATATAGTCGTTTTTTTTAATTTAAGACAACAATCGGAACTCGGAACCTTTTTTCTTTTACATGTTACACGGCTCGCCGGGCTCCGTATCAATGTATCATAGATTCATAGGCCCAGAAATAAAAATTGAGAAAAAGTTTTTGTCCACTGCCTTTTGTCCACCATCTGTCCACAACTAATGAATTTTATCCAATTCTAACGGATTTTAACGGTCCGACAACTACTTAATAAACCTCTCTTTCTTCATTAAGGCGATTTAATCGTCAAATTCCTAACGACTTTCTAAATCGTCTCCTCTTTCTATATTTGCTTTCTCTCTCTCCTGTTAGCAAGATTCTAAATCAGAGCTCCCTCTTTCTCAATCCTCGCTCAAGCTATCTTTAATGGCGGATATGATTATCGAGCTACCATGGCCCGATCCCCAAACAGATAGGCATCGCTCTTCTCTTTGTTGTTCTCCATCTCGATCTCCCTCGATCGAACAAACCTCGTCCCCAAATTCTACCTCCTCTCGATGTGCACTATCAAACTTTCGTTGTCTACCGCCGGAGACATAATGAGTCTTGGCAAAGCGATCTACTCCGTTGGATTCGTGATCAGGAAGACAGATCAGGCCATCGGTCGGCTCAGATGTCACCTCCAGCTATCTACTCTCTTCTGACCTAATTTCACTTACCGGTCGGAGGTCCTCGCGTGGCGGCGGCTTGTCGGCAGACAGCTACAATCCTCGCGTGGCGATCGTCGATGTCAGGTACAAAATCTCAAAATCCTAGTTATTGATCTCTTCTTCTCTGATTCTGACCTACTCGAATTTTCAAACAAAAAGTCTGGTTCAATATCAACAGGGAAGTACCTCCACCAGTGGCATCTGCGACTTGAGAAAAACATACCTTTCCCACTCTTCAATTTGGTCGGCCATCAATTTCTTCCCAAAGTTAACCATCGTGACTTGCTGATATCTAAAATATGATATAAGTTAAAAAGTTCAGACAATTTTGAACTTTACGACAATCATTTTGTCAGATTGAGTAAAGCCTAGTTCTAAATTGTTGTGGAAACTTATCATAATTGCTCATTGCTGTAGGGTGAAAAAAGAAAAGAGATGATCGGATCGGATCGGAAGAATAATTTGGATCGGCCGCAACGGCAAAATTCAAATCTAGTAAGTTATTTCTGTTGAATTTGTTGTTTTCGTTGTATGCAGTAACAGATCTAGCATTTCAAATGAAATCTGGAGGAAAGAGATGATAGAGGCGTTATGGAGTATTAATCTGTTAATTTTATTGTATTGCCCCGTTAATTTTACAGTATTCATCTTGTCATTTTACAGTATCCATCTTGTGAAAATCTGGAGGAAATAGATGATAGATAGACGATATGGAGTATTAATCTGTTAATTTTACAGTATTGCCTTGTTAATTTTACAATATTCATCTTGTCATTTTACAGTATTCATCTTGTGAAAATCTAGAAGAAAGAGATGATTTGTTAATTTTACAGTTTTTATCTTGTAATTTTACAGTATTCATCTTCTAATTTTACAGTATTCATCTTGTGAAAATCTGGAGGAAAGATATGATAGAGAGGCTTCTTACTCATCCAAACAATGAACACAAGAGGTTTCTAATGTAAAAGTTATTTGTCCATAGTTTTTTTGTTGCTATTATGTTATTCTGAATGTTGCAGTGAATATTTTTATCTTGTATTGAACAGATGTTGTTTGTGGTGAACATATGTTGTTTTGTGGTGAACAGATTTTTTGTGTGATGATGGATGTATGTATAGATTTAGCAATTTTTAGAGTATACATGGTATTATTTTATGGTTTATATTTTGCAATTTTACAGTATACATGATTCTTTGTAGGTTGTAGTTTAAACTGAAATGAAGCATTTGTTACATTTTATCTTACAGTATAGATGGTATTATTTTATGGTTTAGTTTTAGAAATTTTACAGTATACAAGATTCAATTGAAAATTTACAGTATTATGTGAAAATTTTACGGTATACAAGATTCAATTTTACAGTATACAATATTCAATTGAAAATTTTATTGTATACAAGATTCAATTTTCCAGTATACAAGATTCAATTTTACAGTATACAAGATTTAATTTTACAGTATACAAGATTCAACCCAGTGCAGACGCTAATAATTAACTCTAACTGCCAATAACTTCCTATAACTGTAATTTCCGAAAGTACAGTTTGAAAGTACATTTATTTTGTCTTGTTGTGCAAGTTGCAATCTTTTTCTAACTATCATGGAACTACTTCAAATAGTTGCTGAATGTTTTGTGATTAACTGATATATTTTATGTGATATATTGTATAATTATACAACATGTAGAAGTAATTTTACAGTATTCGCGCAAGTTAAAGCTGTGGACAAATGGTGGACAAAAGGCCGTGGACAATTAGACGCTTCCATAAAAATTCAGGTGGTAAGATTCGCATCGAGCATTTGACTAGCACTAGCCTCCTTTCATGACAAACATGGACCTCGTGGTCTCCGAACCAATTGGCTAAAATTATCGTCAATAGTGAATACTGAATGGTGACGTGTCTGTAGCACAGCTAGCTAGCACGTGAATATTTTGCGGTGCGTCATGTAAACCCAATGGCACCACGTGGAAGGCGCGCGCTGCAGATCATCCATCACCATCACCATCCGTTTGAAAGCGAGGTCAAGTTGAATGCATTCGTTTTCGCAAAAGAGCCGATGACTAATTAATTAAAAGTAGAACAGCTAGGTAGCCAGCCACACAATGATCGGTCTAAGTCTAACAACGTAGCAGAGTTAGCAGCCACACAACACAACAGAATGATCGTACGCTACGCTACGCTACGCTACGCTACGCTACGCTACGCTAGACTTTTCGACATGAAAATTGCCAAATTGGGTCGGGTTTAATTGAGGCTCTTTTTAACCCTTGCTATTTCCTTTTTCGTCATCTTGCATATATGCATGGTCCTTTAATTTCCTTCCTTTGTGGCCGATGCGTGCATGGTGAATTGGTGACTTGACACAGTAGTTGTGGTCTTGCGGTCGCATGCATTATGCCGACATTATACAGTGTGAGACTTCATTATGAGCCACAGGAGATCTCGATCTCCTACCTTTCCACTATTAATTCTAACTTAATTTCTAAGGGCCGTATCCGCCTAATGGAAATGGAAATTAATGAAAATTAATGGATCATACAAGTATAGAAATTAGAAACCAGCCAACAGTATTTGTCTATTTCAGGCCTTGCATGTTGGTTTGAGATAAAACAAGCAAAACATATATATATTGTTACCAAACTAATGCACGCTTAATTTCTATCTCTATCTTAAGTCTTAACGTACCACATACGATTTAATAATTAATCATCAAATTTATCACATCCCTTTTCACTTTCTAATTAAGATTGCTGCACTAATCCTAGTTTTACGTTAAAGAGTTGTTCTAATATGATTTTAGTTTATTTTAAGTGATCACTTTCTAGTTTTATTAATTATCCTTACTCGTATCTTCTTCTTTTTTATTAACTTAAATACTTCACAATTTTTAATATTAATTTTCAAATAATAATATTTTCTTATTTCATATTGTTTGTAGGTCATTTACTTTTAAATTTAAAAATAGTTATATCTATCTTAATTGCTTATGTAATTATGTCTTTTCTATAAAAATATAACATATCGGGTAGTCAAGATTCATTAACTCAAAAGATTCCCTTTTGAGTAAATAAAGAGGATACGAATTCAGTAATTAGCACCTTGTTTTCTTTTTTCTTAAATTTTTTTTGCAGCAGCTGCAAAGTTACGAGGGAAAATCGAAGTCTTGACACACCACTAAATAGTTGTTACTTAGTCAATATGTCATTTTTAATTGGTCTGTCGACAGCTAATTAAAAAGAAATACATGAGTTGAATTGGTTGTGAATGTGCTGCTTCCAATGAATCTACTTGTTAATTAGAATAAGAGATCTGAAATTTGATTTTATATTTTATAATAAAAGATAATAGATATTAACAAATCTTACAATAATTAATATGTGCTTATGGGTTTCCAAATAAAAATAAAAATATATATCAGAACGAGTTTGAACTAATATTAAATTTGTTATTTTTTAAATATTCGTCAAACGAATTAATTGTTTCCAATATATTATATATATGTGTATGTTAGTATAGACTATAGAGTGCCATGCCTGATCGATAATCTCAGTTTGACATCAGAATTCTTTAAGTAGTATTAGAAATAATGAAACATGATTAACAAAAATAAATGGATTTGTAATGGTCAAACATATATATGTGAAATATTCCAGTTTCTGTGGGCTAATCCACTATATGTGTTTAATTATAATAATTAAAAGCGCAATTAACTTGTAATTTATTGTAAACATTAATTTTTGGAGAAACAGGTCCGTAGGCAGTCGATCGGTCAATTTTTGCTCTTATAAAAATTTAAAAATACATATTTAATTTTGTAGCCAACCCTGACAATTAATGTTCTATAATTAATTAACCAGCTCTCATGATCTGCTGCTGTAGCCTGTAAGATGACGACTAAAACCAGCGCGCGGTTATTCTGCTATATCAATCACCATCTTTGCTAGCTATACTAAAACTTAATTAAAACCTTTTTTCTATATATGGCGCTCATTTAATTGTGGCACAATAAGTTGTGATGTCCGGCTTTTATATCAGAGCCCAATATTAATAAAAACAATGAATATTTAAACATCGGCATTGTTCTGAGTAGCATGGAATAACTTGAATGCTAAGCTATGAAATAAAAGTGCGCTATTTCAGTTACGATTGCTATAGTGGTAATAGCGGTCCGCTATCTGCGCTACGCGCTATAGCGCACATTGTGCTACATAGACGTAATTTTATATAAAGTCCCAATTGAAAATTAATTCTAAAAATCAATTTTTTCAAAGTCCATATTAGTTTTGCTGAAGAGGCAGAAGCCAAAAATAGAACAACCCCACACCTCTTGCCTCTTGGTTTTCCTGAGGAGGCAGAACCGCAGAAGCCAGATTCCAGATGCATTACAAATTACAGTATAGTAGCATATGGCCCGGTCGATTCCAGTTCACACGCGCACTAAACCTTTAAGGTGGTACGTGGATTCAATCTAAAAACTGTGTACGAGCTGAACAGTAATGGTGGTTTTAATTTGTTGTAATTAATTACGAATACATCAACCATCCTACTTAATTATTTTTAATTCCCTCCGGAACACAGCATGGTTTATTAATTAATGGATAATTATTTACTTAATTAGTGACACTTAAACTGTATATTAATTATGGATAAGAACGCGGGCCGGGCTATATATTGCGGTCCTAGCTTAATTAATTAGATAAAAACTTTTATACGCCTGCTGCTCATATATCACACTATATATCAAGGGATTCAAGGCGCGCTTCAATATTATTATATCCTCTTTCGATCTCTGCATTAATTTTCGGCATGCACTGCACTTCAAATTATTAACATTATGCTCGTTATTAATTTGGAAATCGAAGGGTTTTTTCTGTACTAGCTGGACTTGCTCTTATATATATATATATATATATATATATATATATATATATCTTAATTAATTAGTTAACATCAATTCATATAATTCTGTATATATAACATGACATACATACATGATATATGTAAAATATATAATTAAATCGAATGTCAATTAATGCTACTGATCGATGATAAACAAAAGTATTTTTCAAAATATACGCAAGTTTCTGTTTCTGTGGGCTAATCCACTAGCAGTTCAATCCAATATTTTTGCGCATTTTTTAATTTTTTTAATTTTTAGATATTTTTGAGGATGGACTTGCAGAAATAGTCAAAAAGAAAATGATGAGCATGCATGTTAGCCTAGCTAGCTTGTAGAGTTGTAGGTTTATTTTTATGACGATGAGATCGATCCTTTAATTAATTAGGCACTGCAAATTGCACAACCAGCTTAATTAATTGTTCCCCTGAATTCCTAATAATCAGATCAGACCAGCCAGTACGTATAGTAGATTTATTTCCTTTTCCACATACACGCCGCGTAGGCGTAGGCGTATTTGGCGTTGGTCCTCCACTCCTTAATTTTCTCTCTCCTTTTTAATTAATTTGTCGCTGGCATGGATAGAAACTGTGTACGGTCAAGTCGTCAACGGTGGTTTCTTAATTTTCTTCGCAATAAGGCGGGCGCCTAGCCACCTACGTATATATGGACACATCGTACTTGCTCTCCTCTCACCTACGACCCACCAACAACCTAGCTAGCCACTCTTTAGAATCATCTGCCACTGCGAACCCATTTATTAATTAATTGCCTCGCTTAATTTCTAATTTTTAAGAAATTCTTCACTTCGATAATAAATGCTTCATTGCTTGTAAAACGATTATAATATTTGAACAAAATTGAAACAAAATAATAATAATAATAATATATTGTAAATGCAAGTATAATAGAGACGTGAAAAATGAAAACATCGGAAACCCCTCTCTCTCTATATATAATATATAATTAGTAGTGATAACTTTTATCCCAAAAAAGTGGAAGGCATATTTTTAAAATTGTTACGCGCCTCGACTAACTTTTTTTGAAAAAGATTGTTTAATAATTTAACTGTACTTTTTATCTTTTAACCCTACTAAAAGTAATTTCCAATTATTGTGCTCGTCTGAGAAAAGACTAAAAATGGCTTCTACAAATAAATCTTTCATATTAACGTCGTTTTCCTTTCCGGAATCAGCTTTAAAAAAAAATGAAAAAAATGAATGAAAATAGAAAATAGAAAATGTGGAACAGAAAAGGACTGACTAAGGTCTAAGGTGGTTGTTTTCAGGTCTAGTAAACCGCTTGTGGGTCCCATCGAGCCTTCCCTCAAATAAATAATGATGAGACCGCATCTGAGAAGGTACAAATGTTTTATGAGCTGGTGATCCGAGTGCAGGGAGAATTATTAGTTATGAATCCAGCTCTCTCTGTCGGGACCCGAAAGGGTGAAACCCATGGTTTGGGGCCTAGATTTTTTTCCTCTTTTTTTTTTTTTCCTTTTATAATTTTATTCTCTCTTCTCTGCTCATAGAATAGAGCAGACATAGTGGAATCCGGTTTTGAAAATCCTACCAAGCTCTCTCCAATGGCCCCTAGTTTTGCACCCCTTTATAATCTCTCTACAGGCCTTTCCTACCTCCCTTATCCATTCTTTCTTTCTTTTATTTATTTCTTCGCAAATTCCAATCTTCTCTTTCAATCGGATCGGATCGGATCGGAGTGCTCCACTTCTCTAAATCAATTGATTTCAATGAAGGTAGAGGGAAGTACTGGAGGTGAGGAGGGGAAAATCAGAAAGGTTCCGAAGAGGGAATTCAGAGATGTAGAGGGTAATCACGGGGTCAAAATGAGAGAAAAGAGGAAAACAAGGCGCAGAATTCAGGCTGATTCATCGGCTGGTATTCAGAGACTGTTTATGGCGTGTAAGAAGGTTTTCAAGGGGCCCGGTACCGTACCTGAACCGGCTGAGGTTCATATGCTTCAACAATTGCTCGGTAATTCTTTCGCTATGGTCTCTCTTTTTCTTTTTCTTTTTAAATTTGTAATTTTGATAAACCTTTTGTTATTGGCGAGTATTTTGTGGAATTGATAATAGTTATGAACTTTTTTTTGTCATAATTTAGGTTTTGACCGAATACATATTATTTCCCTTGGCATCAAAGTCATGGGATATTAAATAGTCTCGTCTAAAGTTATCCCGAGTTTAAGCCATTGATATATATTGGTTTTGTTAGAATATCTATATTAATTTTGTTTCACAAATCTTTCATTGGTTATAGAAAGCAAAAGCACCACAGCGCTTATGTAGTTAATCTGGGTTTGGGGATAAAAAGAGCACAACTTTTTACCTATCACAATTTAAAGCAAGTTTAATTGATTTAATTTTCATAAATGCCAAGGAATTATTAAAATTTTGGAGAAAGTCCTTGTTTTTCATCGAAACAAAATCATTGATGGTTCTGCTATTACAAATCGGCATGCCAATACCAGTTGATGTTTCCACGTATTTGGAGTTGGGTCCTATGGCATGTTTAAATGTATATTAATATTTCATAATAGCTTTATCATAGAGCGTGGATTTTTTATGATCAAGTAGACATTAATTTACAGTTGTTTTGTTGCATTGTTCTTAGGTTGTCTAGAATACTGTTAGCAAGTGTATTATAGATACCAATTGTAGAAGTAACCTGTTGATTTTATGCATCTTAAACAGATAAAATGAGGCCAGAGGATGTAGGTTTAAGTTCAGATCTACCTTTTTTTACGAGTAACAATACAACGAAAGGAACTCCACGGATCACTTACACGACAATTTACAAGTGTAATAACTTCTCGGTAAGATTTTTCTCCGTCACACAATTGGAGTCACTAGTAAAGCAAACCCGTAAAGGAATGTGATAGATTTTCTAATAGTTTGATGTTTGTAGTAAATCACCTAATTTGTTCTAAATATATATATTTTCTCTTTAGATGGTAATGTTCTTTCTACCCCCGCGAGCGGTGATTCCTCTACACAATCACCCTGGCATGACAGTCTTCAGTAAACTCCTGCTTGGATCTATGCATATAAAGTCGTATGACTGGATTGACACAACATCTAACGGATTGACACAACCAGATCAATGTAATTAACCTCTCTCTCTCTCTCTCACTCAGTCACTCACTCACTCATGCTCTCTCTCTCCCGACACCCATACACCCCAAAAGTTATATTGACACCAAAGGTATCGTCATTGGAGCCTTCTAGTTTTGAGTTATGAATGTTTCTGATGTTTCACTTCTATTATTATAAAATGACTGTTTTGCTGTTTCTCTATAATCTATACACACCATGTGAACATGTTAACAACAGAGCCTACGATAGATTTACAATACTGAAACTAAGAAATAGAATAAAATCTTACTGTTAATACATTGACTCTCGTTCTCTTTCTGTGCAGTTGCAAAAATTTGAACACACATACTTAATACCCCCATTTGTTTTTTCTTTCTTTTGCCAGTGATACTGGCAAAAAAGGTGGAAGATTCTGACTTCACAGCCCCATGCGACACATCTATCTTGTACCCAACAACAGGTGGTAACATGCATACCTTCACTGCCATCACAGCATGTGCATTTCTCGACATACTTGGCCCTCCTTACTCCATCGAAGAAGACAGGGATTGTACTTACTATCAAGACTTCCCTTATTCTCATCATGTTCCAAGTAAGGAATACATTTTCTTAATGCTAAAGTTCTGTTGCGCTAGGTTGTAAAGGCCTAAAGGGTGTTTGCGGTATTTCACAAGACCAGATATTTTGAATGGTTTCTCTATTTGGCTGTTCAAAAGTTTCTCTAATTAATTGATGGAAGGTTGTATTTTAAAATACAAGTACAGCCGTTTTTACAGTCCACTTGGTTTATAAAAAATCCCAATTGTTCGAAGAATCTATTGTTTTCTAGACACCCTCTGGATCTAATCACATTTAGAAATAGATTTGCTTATCACACCAACTTAGGATTAATTTAACATGAGTCGTAGCATAGATTAGGTAAGCATGGTTACAATCTCACATGCATTGACCGAGTTTGCAATATTTTAATTTATTGTGGGTTGTTATTTATTATTTTTTTTTATTACCTTTGTTTTGCAGATGGTGAAACTGATCTTAAGGTACAACATAAAGACCAACTGGGATGGTTAAAAGAAATGGACATGCCAAAGGATCTAAAAATGGATAGAATAGAATATTTAGGTCCTCAAATCATCGAAAGTTGACTGATTTCTTGAAGTCAAAATTCTTTAGCTTTTTTAATTGTAGTTGTGTGACAAAAATATGGCTGTGCGCAAAATGTAGAATGAACTTTTTGCAGTTAATACATTTTGCTTCTTTGTTTATCACGGTTGATAGCAAATTTTACTCGGGCTGTGCCAGGCTTCATGTTTTAGTTGTGAAAGTTAATTATAGGACCAGTTCTGATTCGTTGTCTTGCGCGTGCTCAACTCGAATAGATTTCTGTCTTACACCGTGTTAAAATTATTCAGGTAGATTTGTTTGAGCTTGACTTAAACATAGCACCATATGTACTTTCACTGTTCATATCACTCGGTTCCAAGTATGAAAAATAATGATTGAAGTTCGTAGAGATAAGCATCTAGTTAGGCTAAGCGCTTGTTTGATAAAAAAAAGGAACTTGGAAGTCCGTTTGTTTCCTTGGGTCAGTTTATGCCCACGGGCTTTAAATTGCAAAAAAAAAAAAAAAAAAAAGTTTATACAGAAACCGAAATAATTATAATCCGAATTAACTAACATACATTCGCAACTTTCAGTAGAACAGTCAACAGATGTAGTTAGTAATTAGTAGTATAAACAGCACCGTAATTGTTGACGTATCATTTATTACATGGTATTCTACTATGTAACTATTGGCTGAGGCTGAGGCTGAGGCTGAGGCTGAGGCTGAGGCTGTGACCTGACACTTAATGGGGTACCCGTAGTCCCGTACCAACGAATGAGCGAGCTCAAACAGAAACAGGAGTAGGAGTGTAGGACTGTAGGACCATCACTATCGTTTATCATTCGTACGTAACTACTAACTAGCGTAGCGTGGATAAATTACTCTAGTCTAGATGTGTTCCTTTCCTTTCTTTCTTGTTATCCGAGCATTCCCTCCCTCCCTCTCTATCTCTATCTCTATCTCTGCAAGACTGCAACCATGGCTAGTTCTCTGTCGCTTCCCGCCGTTTCTCTCTGTACTATCCCTAGAGTCGTACATGTACCTGTTTCCCTCTATACCACCACCACCATGGGGTCATTTCGTTCGGGCAGGGTCCGAGCGGTCCGGTACCAGTACCGAAATCGGTATCCAAGTGGAATGGTAGTTAGAGCGGAATCGAATGTTACGAAAGAACCGATGGTGCCACCTTATAACGTTTTAATTACTGGATCTTCTAGAGGTTAAAACCCTTTTAATCGCTTTCCAGATTTTGGTATTTGGTATGCTCTTGGCTCTTGCTAAGGAATTGGGTATATGCTTCTTATTTCTGGTTTTATTCTACAGGTATTGGGTATGCTCTTGCTAAGGGGTTCCTCAAGGCAGGTGATAATGTACTGATTTGCTCACGATCAGGTACCCAACAAACTTTAAATTAATTGCCTCTTTTTAAAAATCAGACTTTGTTTCACATTTAATTAATTAATTAATTAATTCATTGCTTATTCAGCTGATAGGGTGGAAACAGCAGTGGAGAGCTTGAGAAAGGAGTTTGGAGAGCAGCATGTGTGGGTATCTATTGTTGTGATCTTCTTTCTTATTTTCCTTTTCATTTTCATCTCAACTAGCTAATTAATTTCTACATTTTGGTTGCTAGGGAACAGTTTGTGATGTCAGAGAAGGAAAGGATGTGAGAGCACTTGTAGAATTTGCACGCGAGAAGCTGAAATATATTGATATATGGGTATTACAATGATTTTCTTTTCTAATTCTTACTTTTTTCATATACTTAAAACGTTTATTATTTTTCTACAAACAGCCAAAAATATTCAAGCTAATACTTAAAAAAGTTATTTCTTAAACAACCTGCAGATCAACAATGCAGGATCAAATGCATATAGTCACAAGCCATTGGTAGAGACGTCAGATGACGCCCTAATGTAATCTCTCGGTATAAGATCATTTTATTTTATATTTACCAATCTGTTTTCTTATATTACCTCGTTAACTTTATGCATTTTGTCTATGGAAGGGAAGTGGTCACAACCAACACTCTCGGCTTGATGATTTGTTGTCGCGAGGTAAATTTCTTGATTATTATATTTACTGTGGCGGGGGGTAGGGGCACCCCTCCCTGGCTACCAAAAATAAAAAGGATAACAAATAACAAATAGAAATCCATTTTTTTTTTTTCACCAGGTGAGTGCCACTGCTATAGCCCCTTTTCTTATTGAAACAAAGGAACACATCAAACTTTCCATTTTTTTTTACTTAAAAACCTATATTACCTTTTTTATTTTTTCATTGGGGCATTTCTCATTTGATATGGAAAAAGTAGCCTAATAAAACTAAACAAAAAAAAATTGATCAAATACATTAACTTCAATACATTAACTTCAATATGAAAAAATGAAAAGGGTGGTCACACTACAAAATGGGAGTATTAAATGAATGTACTAAATACTATCTTTTACAACAACAAACAAGCCTTTAGTCCCATATACTAACTATTTTATTCTATTTAATTTAATTTTGTGATGGGTACAAGGGGGGAATGACTCCCTGTTATTTTATGAACTCAAATTCTTTTGAGATCTGGTCCCTTTGTTTAGGCAATAAACATGATGGGAAACCAATCTCGAGGTGGTCACATTTTTAACATTGACGGTGCGGGTTCTGATGGAAGACCAACCCCTAGGTAACATATTAAAACATTCTTTTTACTTTTTACTAATACCATAAACTCTAAAAGCTGTACTGCCCATGAGTTATACCCATGGGAAGGGACTGCCTTGTAATGTTAATTTCTTACATGAGTTTATCATGCTATGGCAACAGATATGCAGCATACGGTGCAACTAAGCGCAGTGTTGTGCACCTTACAAAATCTCTTCAGGTATACTCATAATACTGCATTTTGCTTCACTTTTTTATTTTGTCATGGCTTCATTGGTGAGTTACTTGTTGTCATTTCACATTATCTAAAAGTAATTGTTAATTTAGGCCGAGCTGCAAATGAATGAGGTGAATAATGTCATGGTGCATAATTTGTCAGTAAGAAACTTTATCTTCAATTCAGATACTTTTTCAATTTTTCATAACAATTGCTACTCTTAATTCTATTCTGCTAAAATAGTTTTGATACAAAATTTAATATGGTGCAGCCTGGGATGGTTACAACTGATCTTCTCATGTCAGGTGCAACTACCAAACAAGTAAGCTCTCTGGTTAAAGTCCTAGACCTTGACATCTTCACATTGATGTCGGGGCATTTTTGTCATCTCACTAAGAGTTCTTAGCATTTAAGGAATGAATTTGACATCTTTAACATGTTTTTCTAGCTCTTATAGTTAATTTGGGATCGATGTAACATTTTAAAGGTTATTTTTTATCAGTTTCTCAGAAAGAAGATCCCAGGGATGGCATATAGGTCATTGACTTGGGCAAAATATTAATCTTATCATCTAATGTAATTTTGTGCATGCAATATTAATACTAATGTTTATCTATTTCTGTTTTTAAGGCCAAGTTCTTCATCAACATCTTAGCTGAACCACCTGATGTGGTGAGACAGTAACTTTTTTTGCATTCAAGTAAAATCTCAATTGAACAATTATAAACATATATCCACTGCAAGTTAATTAACTTTTTTTTTTTTTTTTTTTTCATTCAAGGTGGCGGAGTACCTTGTTCCATCAATTAGGTCAATAGCGAGTAGTCAACAAATGAAGCCAACCTATGTCCGCTTTCTTACTGGCTTGAAGGCATACTCGAGAATATTTTCAGTTAACATCTTAACCCTTTTATAATTTTTTTTTTTTTGCAATGAGAACCGCCCATGTAATCCCAAGTAGAGGAGGGATTACTTGGGTAATTATTAAATTAATTGTGGGAGGAGGGGTCTTAGGTGAAAATTTGCCACATTTTAGAGGGGAATATTTGATGCTCGTTTTTAGTGACATTTCCATGTTTTTGTGGAGTTAAGCTTGAAAATGTTTCTATTTTGAGAATTTCACAAAGCGACCCTACATATACCACTTTTGAAATGAAGCCCCAGCCCAGTAGGAACTTTCTAAAAGACTGCTAACTGGAATAACTTTTTTTTTCGAATTCCTTCAATAAAGCAGGGAGTTCCTTGCAACAATTCAAAGGAACAGATTTGTTTACAGTTTATAGTGTAAAGGCAGTTACGAGAGTCCTCAATTTTGGTGTTTATAGTTCAATCTAACAAATCCGACAATATTATCAGTTGCATTGCCAGAAAATATAAAATAAATAAATAAATATGGTTAGTTAAAATGTGAAGAATTAGGGGGGGCTTCATTGCTATTGTATGATTCCTGATGTACCTTTATATATGATTTCCTAAAAATAAGGGTCTAATATGCTCCTTTACATTGCTGCTGCCAGAGGCTAGCTTTTGGCGCCCGAAGAAACAAATATGTGATGGAAGATTGAAAAGCTTGACAATACATTTTGTGTATACATTGATTTGTCTATTTTTTTTGTTTTTCATCTCTTACGTTGTGCATTACTTGCTCACACTGAATGTATAGCACTGGGAACTTTGATTCACCCCCAAATAGGTAGATATATATCTGGGACTTGTTAACTGTGTGCATGAAACCAGATTTCCCCCAATTCGTAAAGAGCAGGTCAAATTTGATACAATTTAATTGATGAACTGGAATCACGGGCTTAGTGCAGTGGCACAAGTCATGTTTCTCCATGAAGAGGTCGCAAGTTCAATTTTCAAGAATATTTTAGATGCTGACCTTTAATTAAAAAGAAAAAAGAAAAAAAAAAAAGAATGATGAACTGTATCTCACATTATAGTTGTAACTTGGGAAATTTATGTCAGTTCTTTGACCAAATACAAGTTCAACGTAGCAAAAAATTTACTCTAAAATTATCAGATGTGTTTAAATACTTGTAGTTACACTATGGATGATATATGTATAGTATATTATTATTATATAATTGTATGCACAAAATCCGATTTTGGCTAATTGATATAATATTAGATCAAAGTTGGTGAAAAAAATTCGCCAAACTGCTATTTCCAGCATGTTTCACATTAATAAGAAATTTTTGGTCGGTTCATGGCTCCATAGTCCATACAAATCTATCAGTCACAAAATTAAACCTCTGTTCGAAATCTACATTAGTCGCATTAATCTATACACGTTCAATCAAATTTAGTACAAATTTATTGATGAACTGTTCTTGTTCACTATATATATTTTACATTTTGATTGGACATTTTAAATAGTTCATGGCTTAGTATTGTTTAAATATTTCAAGGACTGACCAATACGCTTAAAACATTACTATCTGTGAGCTAAAGATCGGGTTCATACTAATTCACAGAGAATAGATTAAATTGTGCCAGAAAGCTGTTAAGCCTCTTTTTAACCATGTTCATGTTGCAAAGTCCTTTTACAGTGTGTTGCAGATCTAGTCATTTATTTTACACTATATATTTTATTTTGTTAAAAAAAAGTTTCTTTGGCCTTGTGGAATATGAATGAGCATGATGTCATGATCAGACTGGAAAAAAAAAAAAAAAAGTAACTAGCTTTTTGTCATGGTAAAGAAGATTGGTCTTTACTTTTACGGTTACCTTTTTGCTCTTATCTCTGGATAGAAACATTTTTAGTATGAATCCCCGGGAAAATATTTTGGTTAAGCCTTTCTTTCAAGCCCGTTTTGCCAAAAAATTTGTATCAAAATGTACATTGCGGAGCCCCCAAATTAAAGAGTACGTAATGTGCCACAGACAATCCAGCATGTCAGAGCAACGGCTAGTTGACCAAGTCAGAGTCTCCGACAGTTCCCTCTCTCTCCGCCTCAATCAAACAGACTGTGAGTCTGTGAGGGTGGGCTCCACGGTACAGATCCTCTATGAAGGAAGGCACGCAGTATTTGATGTCATTGACAGATGACATGAGTTGATTTTTTAATTAAAAATTACACAACACAACACAACACAACACAACAGTGAGTCGCCACTCGCCACACAGTGTTGTAATGTATCATGCACAGAAAGATTCTACTTCTTTTTTGCTTTTCGCAGCATCTCCCTCAGAGAAGGGACGACATGGCAGCCATCCAGACGAAAACAAGTGTCGGACTCACTTACATTCGCTTCTCTGCCCCAACTTTGCTTCCCCTTGCTGTCTAACAATACCTTTTCTCTTTTTATTTTTATTTTTATTCATAGTTCGTTGTTTTAAAAGGATAATTCTAGTGTGCATCTGACTTTTATGTTACATTCAATTCTTATGGTTATGGTACATATTTTAAAAAATATATTATTCTAATTAAACATTAAAATTGTAGATCTGTTCTTAATTATTTGATTGGTCATTAATCATTAAGTCATTAACAATTTTAAATTGTTTGGTAGAAGGCTAACTGAAGGGTGCAGATAGGAGATGGATAGCAGTTGTTTGGGTAATAAAGGCGGGAGCTGAGAGGCTGGAAGGGAGATGCTCTGCTTTTACTTTCCTTGGTTTAATGGTGGCGGTGTGTAAAAGAAAAGAAAAAAAGGCAAAAAAATATAGAAAAGAAAAAGAAAGAAAAGAGAAAGCCCAATCTCTGTACCACTCGCAGATGGTATGGTATCTCTCCTCATGGCGTACTGCTTGTGCTTGCTTTAAACAACATATATTAATTCTACCTCCGTACAATGCTGGGCATGGAGATAATTTTGCTGCTTCCTTTTCTCCTCTAGCTTGAGAGAGAGAGAGAGAGGTTATGCTTCCTCCTCAACCTATAAGTTTGCGGCTGGTTTTGAAATTGTGTTAGGTATTTTTTTTTTTTCTAATTATTTTGAAATTTTGAAATTTTTATGGGTAGTACCATTAAGCATTAATTCAGCTGTGAACTTAACAAAAAGCTGAGAGTAGGACCTTGATTTCTCTTTTGATCTGATTCTATCAAGTAATATTTACCTATAACCATACTATTCAGGTCAAACACTGGTACATTTATAGAATTTGGTTATTCCTGGTATTTGAAAATATTCTTTTGTTCAACACAAAACATATTTAACTTTAGTCACTACTGAATATATGCTAAGAGCTGTTTTTTTTTTTTTTTTAAAAAAAACATTTTTCCACAGAAGAATATCTTGGGCACAGATTGGCATCATCATTAATGGCTACATCATTGTTACAATGGAAACATTCATCTCTCCTAATTCTCTTTACAACTCTTCTCCTAATACCCCTTTCATCCCAAACTTCATTAAACCCCGCACAAATTTGGTCTCTTCTTCGGATCCAACACCTACTAAACTACCCCATGATACTCAAACCATGGCACACAAATTCTACCTTTTGCAATCTCAAACCGAATCCACATTTCACCATTGTTTGCTATTCAAATAGCATAACCCAGCTACACATAACTGGAAACCCATTCTCCCCTTCTCTACCAAAAACCTTCTCCATCGAGTCATTTGTCACCACTCTAACAAGGTTTCCTGACCTCAAGGTTCTCTCCCTGACCTCACTCGGCCTGTGGGGCCCACTGCCGACAAAAATTGCAAGGCTTTCAAACCTCGAGATTTTGAACATGAGTTCCAATTCTCTATATGGCACAATACCTCATGAGATTGCAAACCTTACCAACTTGCAAACCCTAATACTTGACCATAACTTGTTTAGTAGTCCTTTGATGAATTGGGTCAGTTCACTCCAATTGTTGGCGGTTTTGAGTTTGAAAAATAATAGCTTAAATGGAACCTTACCTAATTCTCTATCAAGCATGACTTCTCTCAGAATCATTGATGTATCATTGAATGATTTAAGCGGGGATGTGCCCGATCTTACTGAGTTAACGAATCTTGAGGTGCTTGATTTTAGCAACAACTCATTTGGGCCCCAATTTCCCAAATTGGGTATTAAATTGGTGACAATTGTATTGAAGAATAACAAATTTGGGGATAGCATCCCCGCTAATTTGGAATCTTACTATTTTCTACAAAGGATAGACGTCTCTTCTAATAAATTTGTTGGCCCGTTTCCGCCTTCCTTGTTATCTCTGCCATCTATTCATTACGTAAATATTGCTGGAAATCGATTTACTGGTATGCTATTCAAAAACAGCTCATGTAACGATCAGTTAGAATTTGTGGACTTATCAGACAATCTTTTATCTGGAACGGTGCCATCTTGTTTAGATTTGGGGTCTGATGATAAATCGGTTTTTTATTCACATAATTGCTTATCTGTATCGGGTGATCCAACACAGCACCCAGATTCGTTTTGTCAGACCCAGGCTTTGGCTGCCGGAATACTACCGGAGAAAAGGAGGCAGAGTAAGTTTGCAAAGAAAGCAATTCTGGCAATCTGTGTAGTAGTTGGTGCTGTTCTCTGTGCCCTGCTTGTTGGTGTTTTGGTTTTGTTTTTATCGAAACAAAAAAATGTAAGAAAAATAGTTTTGAGACCTCCAAAGAAATTACAGGAGAACAGTGGGTCAACTGTGAACTCCTCCCTGGCAGTGACTGATTCAAGTATGTTTTCTAGTTTTCCTTTTCATAATTTTTTTTGTTTTTTGTATGCATTTTTGTTTTAGTTGAACAAGCGAGGATAAACACTTCAACAGGTGAAAATTAAGGAAAAATTGAACTTTAATGGGTGAATAAATGAAGAAAATTAGTTTTTTTTGGAGCGGTACAATTTGCAAGCTGAGTTGTTCGAATGTGAGTGAAGTTTCGAAAAATCTCTCACTTCCAGTAATATTTATACTTATTTTTTCTCCTTAACAAAAGGGTACATATCGCCCACAATAAAACTCGGTGCACTCGGTATTCCATCATACCGAACCTTCTCTTTGGAGGAGATTGAAGCTGCTACAAATAATTTTGACACCTCAAGTTTCATTGGAGAGTGCTCAAATGGCCAGGTACATGTACAGCTTGAGTATTTATGACTTACAATATGATACCATACCAGGCAACATTCTACCAATTTAGATGTACTATCTTATTCCTTGTTATTATTGACCTGGTACCACTCTACCATTCCAGTATCACTCATTGTGAGCAAGATAAATTTCTTGATTTTGAATTTTTTTTGTCAGATGTATAGAGGAAGTTTGGCTGATGGTTCCTTGGTTGCTATAAGATGTTTGAAACTAAAGAAGAAACAAGCCTCGATTAATTTCAAAAATCAAATTGATATAATTTCAAAGCTGAGACACCGCCACCTGACAAGTGCCCTAGGGCATTGTTTCGAGTACTACCTGGACGACTCCACAGTCAGCCGTATTTTTTTCATTTTTGAATTTGCGCCAAAAGGGAATTTGAGGAGCAATATTTCACGTAAGTTAAATCCTATATCACACTTGTCATGACAGTACTGCACAAAATAGTAAGTGCGATGATTGGCATAATATGCAGAATAAGCAATGCAATTACAAATGTAGATATCAGAGGTCTTCTTTTCTCTAGTACTGATCTGACACTTCCCTGCAGATGGAGTTGCAAGGCAGAGGCTTACATGGCCACAGAGGATCTCTGCGGCCATTGGTCTGGCTAAGGGCGTTCAATTTTTGCACGGGGGAATTATACCGGGCTTGTTCGGAAATAATCTGAAAATATCAAATGTGCTGTTGGATCAGAACTTTGTTGCAAAATTAAGTTGTTATAATTTGCCCATCATAGAACAAAGCACACAAACAGAGGTGAGTTGATTCTCAGATGTCATAATATATAATGCCCAACAAAGATAATTAATTGTTTCTTTTCTTATCCTCGTATCAAAATCTATTGTTTAGCTGTTTCTCTTAATGCTAACTTGATATCCTCTCAATAAATTGTTGTTGTTTCAGACTCGAGTAGGAGGTACATCAAATGGTGAAAGTGATCAAGCTGATAGGTAATGCCAATGCCAATTTATTTTTCTCTTAATATATTATTGCCATCGGGTGCTATGATTTAGAGTTTACTAAATTACTCTCTTTTTTGTTTGAAACTTTAAAGTCTTCTTCAAGGAGAAAAGGTTGATGTGTATGATTTTGGTGTAATACTATTAGAGATTTTGTGTGGAAGGCCAATCCAGTCCCATTATGAAGTTGGAATTATGAAGAATCAAGTAAGATATAAACTTTGAAATTGATATTATTACAGTACATTACATTTGTTTGCTGTCAATTTTCTTTTCAGGGCCTTTTTTGAGAATTTTATTTTTAGTTCAGATTTTATTAATAAAAAAAATATAACAAACCACAAATGAAATATTTAATGGACAACTACAAATGTATAATAATGATCAATTTTAAAAAGAATAGTAAAAAAGTAGTGATATTCTACCTATCTAAAAAGAATAGTAAAAAAATTATGAAAATTGTAAAATTTAGTCTGCAAGTACATTTTCATATGTAAAAAATGTTGAACAATTAAAATCAACTGTTTGGACTTTAAAAACATAGATATTGATTGTGCTATGCATAGTACCGTAGCCTCACTCTATTAATTAAGCCAACTATAGTTCTTATACAAATCTACCTACAACTGCAGCTCCAGTTGAGCCTAACGGGTGACAAAGCTGCCAGGAGGAGATTAATAGATCCAGTCGTGAACAAATCATGCTCTGATGAATCGCTAAAAACAGTAATGGAGATTTGCATGCGGTGCCTCTTGAAGGAGCCATTGCAGAGGCCATCAGTTGAGGATGTGCTCTGGAACCTGCAGTTTGCTGCTCAGGTACTTGCTCAGAGCTGTGAAGCATCCCCTCTGACACCCTCCTGTCCCCGAAGGAGTTGAAGTCATAAATTGTAATGGTACTACTGGTTTCTCAGGTTTTATTGCATGTGTACCCTTGCAATTTATAACTCGAATATTTAGTGCAACTTTTTTATTTTGAAAAAAGTTATCATTGCGGAACATTGAAATGTATAAAGATTTAAAGTGTAAGTTCTTGGCTGGGGTATATTTGCAAACATAGATGATCACTGGTTGTATTGAAAGAATGTGGAGTCCAAAACAGAATCCCCTTTTGTGTGCAGTTCTACAAGCATTTAAGTGAAACCATAGATCCTATTATTAATTAAAATATGAACTATTAGTACGAATTGTCTTTTGCTAGCAGAGAAATTGTCTATAACAAGAATTTTCAGATCAATAAGCTGGCAAAAGCCATAGCATAAGCTTCCTCTGGCAGGTGTATAATAAAGAACTATTTTCTTAGTTATGCTTAAATCTTATTAGTTGAACAGATATCTTTAGTTGAACTATTAAAAGTTTATTGTTGAATTTTGAAGTGAGATGTGGGGAATATCAATTTTGGCATGCCATATTTTATCTTTCTGTGTGATACAGCCTGCATTATGTGCTAAACTTCTTTACTTTTTATTAATTTGCGATTAATTAGTTATACGCGATACCAGTCAAACAGCCTGCACTATCCGCTGAGCTCGTATACTTTCTGAATCACTGCAAGCCATTCAGGCTTACACAAAATGCATTTGGGTCAGGTGGAACTTCAGATTTTTTTTTTCAACCTAAAAAGAAATCTGAAAATCAAATATCTATCGAAAAGGACATGAAGCTTAAAAGCAGGATACTGACGTTCTCATTTCTCCGCTGTTCTATGACGAGGTGTTATTTAAAATACCATACAGAAAAGCTCTATATATTCTAATGGAGTGAGCTATAAAATGCAAACATTGTTAAGAAAAACTTTGGTAGATATATTGAAAGCAAGACAACTTGCAATCGAGTCAACTTACCAAAATTAGTCATTAATCCATGCATGGGGCAGTGTATACATTCAAGGTGCCTAATTATATAATTTATATTGTTGCAAGCCTCTGAATTTTCTTATGCATCTATGTATGCTGATCACTAATATAATTACTTTATCCAATCATTGTAAAATATATTTTACCAGAAACAGCAATAACTATTTAAATTGTAGAAACATCTGATCAAGTTTGCTTCCCAAAGCTCGGGAGAGAATGCATGTATCTGCTCAAACATGTCCAAAGAAGAAACTCATGCTAGCTTCATTGCTTCTGATTGAACTTATTAAGACCATCTATCCAGTTTCCCTTCTGGAATTTAAACGCGATGGAAGTTGTCGGATTTTTAACTTTCTTCACCCAAATCAGGCCCAATGATACAAAACAGGCCTTGAAACAAAAGGAAAGGTCCAGAATGGGTCGGAGGCGCTGTCCGGTTTCTATTATCCTCTTGCGTTAAGTTAGTCCCACAAGAAAAGAACAGAAGAGGAGGACGCTCAGAGCATCTATAAAACAAGTTGGGGGTGCCTTGAAGAAGGCACTTACCTGGACGGGGTCAATGGCTGATCAAGAAGGGTCATGGCCTAGATCCAGTGGCCCACATTGCACTTTGTGGGAGCGCTGGTCTACCATCTGCCCAAGTGGCGGAGTGGACGTCGTAATTTGTGATTGAGGGGGTACGCGTTCGCGCGGCCCCTGCCATTTCTAAATTTCAATGTTTTTTTTATGTTTTTGAGAATAGAATTTTGTTAAGACCTGTAAAATAGTCATCATATATTTCAATGATTTTTTTAAGAAAATTATGAATTGTTAATTGTAATGATTCCTTAGAGTTGAAATAGTTTTTGTTTTGTAATGTTTTTTATTAATTTTATTCTAGTTGGAATATTTTTTTACTAATTTTCGAAAGCAATCTTAAATGATAGTTAGCTATGATCTTCAGTGATCTTTATACCCAAATTTAGTTTGGTTTTTTTATTAAGAGGAAGTAGACACTGTTCGTACCTTTTTGTGTCATCTACTGCTATACTTTTTATACCGGGGCTCCCCAAAATTGATCATATATATGTTGATGACCCCTAATTCGTAAATTTATTTATAACAGGAATGTCAGAAAAATAAGAAAGGAAAAGGAAGTGTATCATCGCATCTAACCTTAATTTTGTTATGTAACTTGACTATTTCTATTTGACTTGCCAATAAGATTTTCTTAACATCTTGTTGGCGGTTGCACACCGCGGTCCTAATAGGAAACGGAAACCCGGTTCATCCCAGTCCAAATCACCTCAATTTCAGACAAACCACTGACCTTCCGTTTAGCCAGAGAACACACAATAAAAGCCGAGTAAAAGTCAATCCACAAACTTCACCTTTAATTCGTTCATGTTTGTTAAATCCATCCACCAGTATGAAAAATTGTTCATATCATGACAATTAATTTGGTATGGGGTATTCGATAATGCAACAAAATAGATACTTTAATTTCGAGTTAGTAGATGTCTAATTAAAGTTTTCAAAAAAAAATTTCTCTTTGTCAGATATGCTAAAATATTGTATCCCGTAGATGAAAAAAAAAAACATTAATAAATAAATATCACATTTGTGAAGCGAGAAAAGAAGAGGAAAGGGTACTACAAATTGAAATGAAATGGACAGATCCAGTTTTGGTAAATGGAGAAAGAAATTGCGCTTGCTTCGTAAGCAAAGCCAAAACAAAACCCTTTCTCTAATCCGAGATTCCGAGGAATGTATTAATTGTGAATTGTGATTAAAATAAAAGAGAGATGGAGTATTGAGTGAAAATCAAAAATGGAGAGAAGAAAGAGAAGCTTCTCTTCTCTCTCCGCCTCCGCCTTCACCTTTCCTCTTCTTTTCTCACTTCTCTCTCTACTCCGCCTCTCCGCAAGCGATCAAACGCCAATCAGAGGTACTTTTCTCTTGCGAATAATGTATTTTATCCTGATTTTCTTACTTTTTTCGTTATTATATGACGTATTTCAGCTGAAATTAGCCAATTTACGGGTACATTTAACTCTACTTTTGCTTCTAACGCCTTTTCCCGTTGATTTACCTACAAGTATTATTAATTCCGCAACTACGAGGTTATCCCTAAAATGTCTCCTCTTTCAATAGATGAATTCCATGAAATAGATTCCAAATGCATAAATCCTTAATTAGTGTCTAATCGTTGAATTTTGAGCAATCATAGCTTTTAAGGTAACAAATTCTTGTGAATAATTTCATTTGGAACTGATCTTGTACCAAATATACCTTTGCATCGTATCTTTTTTTATTTATTTGCAAGTTTCTATCAATAAAAATGGGGCCATATGCGCCTTACTGGCTTACATAACAAAAAATTTGTTTAAGGTAATTCAATTAGGGTAATAAAATCGATGCAAGTGTTAATAAGGAAACCCTTTCGTGAAATATTTCTAAGCCATTTACCTTTTGGTTTTATCTACAGAGGTTAACTTGGAAGAGCCAATTATAACATTCACTCCGCAATATTTTGGTGGTCACTCATGCGAGCGGTCACACATCTCTCCCTTGTCGCGGGTGCATAATATCAAAAGTTATGCAAACTCACGTAGGATTTCATTAACTATCTCTGGATCCCTACCTGAGAAGTTCCACTGGAAAATTGAGGTTTGTTCTCATAGGTGAGTTATTCCTTTACTGAATTTTATGTTGTGAAGTACCTGATGCATGTCAGCATGAGAGTAACTAATTGGGATGGCTATAGATGGGCATGCATTATTTTTATAGTATCATAGTCGGGTTGGGTCCAACCTAATCTGCCAGGAGACCAATAAATTATGACCTGACTTAACTGTTTGACTTTTATGGGTCATTGAGTTAACCTAGTGCAACGGCATCATCAAATTTTCATATTGGTTCTTTGCTACCATTACTTTTTTATTTAATTAAACTATTCAAGCCTAAAGCATAGTCTTCGTTTCACCATATGATTATCATTATAAGCAGTGTGGTCCAGTCTAATGGGATCAGTTTTGACCTTGAATTTAAGACCTAGGTTCCAGTAGTTCCTGTCAGTGGTAGCATGTCCATGCTGATATATGTCCAATGTAGTTATCGGTACCAGTCTGTTCTACAATTTTCCATGGTTGTATCATTCTATCATAGAAATGAAAAGTGTTATGTTACCCAATTTATCGAAATTTTGAATACTCTGTAGGAATGCCTCTATGGGATTATGCGAGTGTGAGTCGAGTAACTGGCAGAGCCTTCACAATGGGCAATGGAATAGTTTTATATCACCATATGAGAAAAGATATATCGACGTACGAGTTAAGGATCAGATTTCTACCTCTTTCTCTCTTTCTATCCAAGAAGGTAACTTTCTAATTCTTGAAAAAAAATTTCCTTTTGATGTCTACTTGCAAACTTCTTTGGGGCATGCTAGAATTGTAGCTAGGATGCTAATCAGGTCTATTACTAGGTACCTACCATTAATGCTACTTATAGTCAACTTGTTGATAATAATCAGTGACAGTATGATACTGGACTCGAGTGTGCATTTGAGTACCAAACTTATGAGCTTTGGAAAAGAGAAAGAAAAATAGAATCACTCTTTTTTGGGGCATAAAACACCCATGATTGTTCGTGTTTGCATAAAAAACAATAATTTAATATTTGCCATGAAAAGAACCACGAAACAATTACTGCTTGTTTACTTTAATAGTTTTGTTTTGTTTTTGGTAAATGTTTTTTGTTCACAAATGTGATATTTATTTATTTCATGACTCCTGTAGAGTTCCACCAGTGGCGGCTGTTTTGTCTCGGGATAGGGCTTATGCTGCTCATTCTAGCCCCAGTTGTCAGCGACTGGGCCCCGTTTTATTATAGCAGCTCTATGGCCCTGGGCATACTGCTAGTTGTCTTGCTTATCCTTTTTCAGGTATCTTTTTTATTACCTTCGAAGTTCATGTGCTAAATTTTTTTATGAGATTATTTATAAGTTCAGAGAATTGGCTTCCTTGATTAATATTTGATCTAAATATAATCTCATATTTCTCGATTGACTACTGATAAAAATTTCAAATTATCCAAATTGGTTGCAGGGTATGAAATTACTGCCCTTGGGAAGGAAAAATCTATTCTACTTGACAATTTATGGCTCTGTGGTAGGTTTTCAGCATAATCTTTTAATTAAAATTTTGTTTTTCTACTTATTTTTAACTTTGAAATATGCAAAAAGGATATCAATGTTCTATGAATTGTAATAGGCCCTCCAAAGACAGTTAATTGTATAGTTAAACAGAATATGTTTAACGATTATAATTCTAATCCATTAATTAATTGTCATTAAGATAAATCCTTTGCTTGTTTTAAAAGGGTCATCATCTCATTGTGGTTTCTTGATTTTAATGGACTAGATCAACAAAAGGAATAATTTCTGAGTCCTGATTACCTGATTACTTGATTAGTTTGGTAAGAGTTTGATGCTAAGTTAAAATGTATGTTTCAAATGTTTTGAAAAGGGGGCCATGAACTTGAAAATTTTTTGTAGGGGGGATTTTCTGCAATTTTCAGCATATCTATTCCTCTCATTATTAATCTTTTCCTTTAGTTGGATTCTGATTGTCTATCTTTTGCGTTCTTAAAATATCAGCTAGGTATCGGCTCATACATTGCTCACTACTTCTCTTCAATTGTCAGTTCTATCCTAGCAACTTTTGGCTTGAGTGAGGAAATGCATAATCCTGTAAGTATTCCAATCTGTAATAATGGACTGTACTCATACTACGTATCTTTTTTAAATTTATTTTTTTTATGTAAAGAAAGTCCTGTGATACTTCCTACCTATGTCTCAGCATTTGTTTCTTAAAATGTTTTCGACATTGAGAAAATTTGAACAACCATGTTATGATCAGATTTAAGGTGGCATGACCTTACTGAACTGATCAAAAATCTAACTGCCATACCTGACCTAGAACCAACCGGAGGGTTGAGTGCACCAAAATCCAGCATTGGCTTTTGCATACAACCTGAGATTTGACAAACATAAGATGATCCAACCAAATCTGACCTATATGCCCTTTCCCATCTCTTCGTTACATATCTTGTATGGTTTATGGTCTTAACATTGGCTTTTGCATGCTTTTATTTGATTCACCATAGTCATTTCAAATATCCATTCATTTTCCCGCTTCTGGAATGTTTTGTATACACAGGTCTCAGTTTTCTTAATAGTGGTGGTAGTCTTGGCTGGTGCTGCTCTAGGCTTCTGGGTTGTGAGGAAGTTTGTTCTTTCTTCTGATGGCCATGTTGATGCTGGCATTGCTCGATTTGTACTGTGGGCCATGCGTGTTATTGCTCTCTTTTTCATCCTCCAGGTGCACAAGTGATTAATCTATTCTACTTATTTATTTGTTTTTAACAAAAACTACTAATTAAATATTGCATTTAAGCTAAAATTGCCATTACCTCAATCAATGTCCTATTGTGTACTTTTGCCTCAACTATGCTGAAATTTACCAATGATCAAGTTGTAGATGAATAATAATCAAGCAAGAAAAGCATTAAGAAAAAAAAAAGAAGAGAAGCAAAAAATTAGGTCATGCTACTTACTCGAAGCTGATATCTGGCTCGTACCAGGCTACTACATGTGGTGTCCCCTAGTATTAAGACTAGTAACTGACCCTTAGAATTGTACTCTAGCCTTTAATTCAGACTACATTTAATCGACTTCTCCTTTATTAACTAATTTGCAAGTATGTATTTATTTTATTACTGATTTTATCTTTTATTGGCAGAGTTCTCTGGATCCTCTTCTTGCACTTGGTGCACTAGGTGCTTCTTGGTATACCAGCACTGTTGCTTCTCACGTGCTTTCTTCAATATTCTTGTAAGTTTGACTACATTTAGTTGAAGATTTTCTTATTTTGGAATTTTGAGTGTTAATTTTGGTATACTTGTGAGGATTGACTGCTTTATCATATAAAGCATTTTGAGGTCTGAATGGAACAAAGAATACAGTGATGGTGGATTCTGGAACAGCAGGAAATGAAACTTGCACATTACTTATTTTTCTCATCTTATTCTATTTTGCTAAACCCTTAATTCCCAGAGTTTGATCAACACTAAATCTTAATTAATAATACAGTAGGATCCCAATCATGGGAAAAAGGGCTTGGGAATTTATTGTATGTCTTTCTATTTGCTTGTTTGGAATCCAGTATGGTTACCAAGAACATCAATCTCTGAACTTGATAGTACTGATATTGTAACAATCAGGTTTATAATATTTATTCATTTATTCTTTGGTGCTTCTGAAACTGAAACTAGGAAAACTGATTTCTTCATTTCATCCTTCCCAAATTTTGGTGGGCATATCCTTGTTTTTGTTTTTTTTAATTCTCTTACTTTGAACATTCCTTTTCCTCTTTTTAGGCACCCTTTTATGAAAGCATTTAACTTTTTGAGTCATACTTATAGGATGGAAGAATCAAGTACTGGAGGAGGCTTGTGGCAACCAAAGGCTAGTCAAAAGCTTCCCTCTCCTTATGGAAGGCAACCTGAGTTTCTTAGTAAATCGAGCAGGAGGGACTATGGTGAAACCATTTGGGAGAGCCCTAGTAGCCCAAATTCTTGGTCAGGACGTGCTACGAAAGGTACCCAGTATATCCCTTATTATTTGCTAACTCGATATTTCTGTGTAGCAGCTGAAATTGAACATTAGATATTTTTACCTAACATGCTTTTGTTAGTTTGGTGTTTACGAGATATCTATGTTCCATTTGTCTATTTACTGTTCCACTTAAATTGAAAAAAGAAAAGAAAATCACTAAGATTGAGCTAAAATTAGGGATAATTTGGACTTGAAGTGTGTATGAACTTGTATGAATGGATATGCTTGAGTTAATAGGAAAAGGGTTGATGATAACTTGGTCATCTTCTTTTCGTTAAAATTGGTGGGATGTTTATTGTTTAGTAATAATAATGAATATTACTGCAAACTGCATATACAAGTAAATGTCAGGTCTGTTTTTTATAAAATATGAGTATATATGAGCTTGTATCTTTACTTGTTTTCTCATTCTTTGCAAATCGAACCTCTACATAATAGACATTTATACATCTTATCAGATATATGATCAATATGGCACCAATGTATGCCCTGGTTGTTATTATACCTTACAAGTACTGCAGTACTTCCGGTTCATTGCATACCTAGTTATTTTTTTTATTGTGAATTATTGTTTATTGATTGCTTATTTTTGTAAATCACTTTATTTTCATTTCTGAATACCTTTTTTGCCTTTTTACTGTGCAGCACAAGTCAACACAGCCACCTTTAAGAAAAAAACTCCAAAAAGCCGAGAAAGAGATTTCTACTCGACGTACCATAACGTACCAAAGCGGAAGTTCACGAAGAGAGAATGGGACCGATTCACCCAGGAGCAAACAAACAGCGCTCTGGCAGAATGGGCCACCAGCCCGGATGTGGTTCGATGGATTTCTGACAATGCGCATCGGGTTCACGTGGACCGGGACAGTGCCACTGACAAGGACGACAGTCCAACGAGCTCATCGGGCTCCTCAGAAGAGCTGGAGCAAATCAACAAAGGACTCGGTCTACTCCAGTGGTGATGAACCAGATTTTACTTGCCTTAAGGTGATCTGGATGCTTGGTTATCCTTTTAGTATGACTGATATTACCCTTTTTAGGTGACCTTGCAGTTTGCATATCCAGTGTGTGTAATGATCTTACTGTAGTTTAGTCAATGTGACAGTTTTGACACCTAGTTCATTTAATATTTTTATGTTTAGGTGGCATGCAATTTAGGATTCAGTCTAGTCTAGGAAGAGGTATGATTTAGTGTTAACTATTGTTAGATGACTTGTGCAATAAGTAGTAAATCTGAGTAACTGGACAATTTTCCCATACTCTGTTGGATGAGAGCTTGAACATTTGCTTCTTCTTTTTTCTTCTTTTTATGGGTTAAATTTAAACAATAGAAGTGTTTCATTAGTGGGAATATTTATCATATTTGGAAGCATTGCTTGCGAAAACTAAGAAATTGTAACCTAATTTCCTGATGTCAAATGCAGTTTGTACTAGAGTTATAACGGTTTGTACTAGAGTTAGCCTGGGCCATGCGCCTATTGGTCTATTGGTCTATTGGTCTATTGGTCTATTGGTCTATTGGAGACGGATAAGATCAAATGTGGGCTTGATTATATTTATTTATTGATTGCGAGTGGTGTTGACAGGTCAGGTAGGCATCACCTAAACTGTCTTATTCTTAGCACGTGTACTAACTAGCAAATATTTTTCAAACCAACGTGAACTCGCACGGAACTTGAAAAACAGGAGCAGCATCAAAATTTAACCAGGGCGGGGTGGGGCGGGGCGGGGCTGTCGCCTCGCAAGAAGTCTGTTATGCCACATTGGAACATTAATCTATGGAAATCGAAAAGTCTTATCTGTTATTTACGTGGAGGAAAAGCAGATTGCTTCATATTTTTTAGGTCAATCTTACAATTCAAGCGCATCGCTTTTGACCGATCACTTGGCGGGACAAAGTACTTTGTCCCTCTGACAAGTATACGTATACTGTTATTTACAACACGGACCTTAGGTTATACGAACTATGTGAATGTGATGCATGGGAGGAATTAAATTTTTTTAATAAAAGTGATTAAAAATTAAAATGCACAATATGTGGTGTATAATTTAAATTCAAATCCTTCAACTACAAAATAAAGTTTTAACCACTAAAATATAATTAAATATTTGTTATTTGTTGAGAGAAGCTGAAGTATATATAAAATAAAATAAATTCAATTCAATTCAATTTCTATATACATAATTGAAATTTTAAAATCATAGGATCCGGCCCTCTCATGACAGTTTGTGAAAAATGAACGCCAGTAAAAATAAAGCGAAAATGTGGCTATAATATAATATAAATGATAGAAATTTATTGCTAAGTATTCAACTAGCAGAATAATAATTTGCTAGATAAGTGTATACCAATGCAACGTACGCAAGAATTGAAGTGTGAAGTCTGAAGAGGAGATAACTATATATATATATATATATATATATATATATATATATAGAGTACGGCTAACGCGCTTCCTCTAGCATATGGGCCGAAATGCTTCCGGTGGAAATTTGAAATTTCAAAATCCAAAAAGTCGATCTGAACCGTTCATCTTCTTCTCCATATTAATATCTGCTTGGAGACCAAATTTTACATTTTTCTGAAATTTTTTACTATTTATTAAGCCACTTTGAAAATCGCTGATCCAATGGTTTTACTGTTTTGTTAAGCCACCGTTGGATCAGCGATTTTCAATGTGGCTTAATAAATAGTAAAAAATTTCAGAAAAATGTAAAATTTGGTCTCCAAGCAGATATTAATATGGAGAAGGAGATGAACGGTTCAGATCGACTTTTTGAATTTTGAAATTTCAAATTTCCACCGGAAGCATTTCGGCCCATATGCTAGAGGAAGCGCGTTAGCCATACTCTATATATATATATATATATATTTAAGGTGTGGCAGAATTCGTACATATCTCAAACTTTGCGTGACTTTATGGAAAATCCCAACCGTTTAAATACGCTCTGCACGAATCTCAAAGCACACATAATACTGACCCCTACATCAACCCCCGAATAGGCACCGGACACATCGGTCACCCAAAACTTGAGATATATACGCACTCGGTGTGGCAACTGTGGGACATAGATACAGTTGCAGTTATGAAATATCCATGTAAAAAAATTGAAAACTGAATATAGTGAGAGAGAAAAAAAAAAAAAAAAAAAAAAAAGGAGAAAATTCATG
Source organism: Carex rostrata (assembly GCF_964058835.1). Classification (NCBI taxonomy): domain Eukaryota; kingdom Viridiplantae; phylum Streptophyta; class Magnoliopsida; order Poales; family Cyperaceae; genus Carex; species Carex rostrata. The sequence continues at coordinate 8,912,718 of NC_135937.1, forward strand.
CCCTTCTATTTGGGATAAGTGAGAAAACGACATTTCCTGTTGCTGTAATATGTTTTACTCTTTCTAGAAATGAGTCACTTTTGTCCGCATCTGAATTTTTCAATTTAAATTTAAGGAATGAGTAGGGATTTATTCACAACGGATTATTTTGGAAATTTTAACAACCATACAAGTTTTTTTTTTTTTTTTTTTTTTTTTTTTTAGAGAGAGAGAGAGCTTGATTGTGGCTATCAAGGGAATAAACATAAAAGTTAATTTATAATTCGAAAACTCGACAAGTATAATGTATTCTATATTTTAAACATATCATATACATTAAAATATAATTGATGCAAGTTTTACCATTCGTCAAGTAATATCAAATTGGCATCTGTCCATATTTAATGATCAAACATAAAATGATATATCACATGAAAATTGATACACGATCAATCTATACTGAAAAAATATGTTTATATTTTTTTTCTTTAAAAAAAATGTTTTGGCATAATTTGAAAAGGTATTCTTATTTCTTAAGGTTGTCAATATAAAATTATTGTCAAAAAGACAAGAAATCATAACTCTATAAGGAATATAGTAACTTTTTCTATGGTATGCAAGAAAATAAGGTATCTTTATCAGTTTAGTTTAATAGTAAATGAAAAGAAGTAATTTGAATTTAATGTACGGATTTACAGATAAAAAAAAATAGTAATATAATTTTCTTATATAAAAATTATTAAATTTGACATGTTATGCAAGCTTTGCTTTAATTGTATTAAATTTGTATTTTATGAATACTAAAACCGTATAAGCATCCTTTTTAAAGAAAATACAAATGCTCATCATTAATGGACACGCATGCATGTTGCGCATAAGGCTAACAATTATATTTTAACATAAATACAACTTTGAAATTAATGATAAAAGTATTAGAATAGAGTTGGAACATGAATGAAGTAATAGGCATTTGAACTCTTCTCTAAAATATTAAATATTATTATATCCTTTGCAATAATCAATAGAGAAAAGTTATCTTGCACATTGCGTAAGAGTTCTTACTTTGAGAACCGATCGAGTCAAGCATATATATATTATATAATCATTTGAACGGCTGTTTTATCACGCCACGTATGATATGATGAATATTATTTTCCACCAAAATTCAAGTCCACATTCAATAGAACTCAAACTTGAATAATCACACGATAACAATAACATTCAACTTTCTTATGGAAAAAAACATGATATGTGGGCGTTCGATGCCGCGTTTTTATTTCATGGAAAGTGAATACAAATATAAGATAAGATTATGAATTCTTAAAAATGAACACATAAAAAAATTAATAGGTTGGTTTTTAAAGTGTGCATCTTTTAATCTCTTGATTTTTATATGAAAAAAAATATTATAAAATTTTTGTAGTTGCTCTTATTTACCGTGTCACTTCTCTGCTCTGCTCGAGAAATATTTTGGCACCGCACTCTCATTAAATTAAAAGTTGATGAACATTGAACAACATTATTGCCCGGTGACAGAAACTGTTTAAATATCTTTATTTTTCATGTCTCTCGTGTTTTTTATTTATTTATTTATTTATTTATTTATTTATATTATAATAAATAAATAAAATTATGACTTCTAGATGTAATATATATTTCTCTACATATATATAAAAATTATGACTTTTCAATTTTGATTTGTAAATGAATCAATAATTATGTTCAAAAGTCAATGTTCATAATTTATTTATCTACATCAGTATATTTTTGTAATATCTAAATACTAATAAAAGCAAAATCAAAATATCATAAAAAATTATGTATGCATTGAAAAAATTATTTTGATATTTGGATTTTAAATTTAAAGTTATTTTAATTCTAGAAATAGAAATATGAATATATGATTGATTGAGGCAAAACAAAAGAGATATTTAAATCCCCTATTTATATTGAGGATTGGTAAGACCCGAAATTTTTATTAATAGGAAATATATTAAAAAAATATTGAGATTAGAGAATACTTTTAGTTTTTTTCGAGATATAGAGAAAACGTTTTGATTCATTACGGCCTCTGGCCCTTATGGTTTATTATGGCCAGAATTAGAGCTTAATCAATCATTCAAACTATATTAACTATTTTCTAACTGAACCAGAAAAAAAAACCGAAAAAAACCCTGTCCGCGATATTTAGAAACAGCCAGCTCTGTCCGTGATATAAAATAACGACCAGGCAAAAACAGAGAGAAAAGTTTGTCCGCAATAGACAGCAACGGCCAAACGTGAAAAAATAAAATAAAATAAACGAACCCCTGTCCGTGATAGGTAATTAATAACGGCCAGCGAAATTTTAACTTAGTTTTGTAACAGCTTAGCGACGCAGATCCACGTAGTAAATACAGCCCACTGGTTTTGCTGCCAGTAAATCGCCTAGACACAACTGACACGTCATAGCTTACTGGTGTATTGTTAAGTATTTATATTTCATATTGATGCTCGTTTTGTCTTGATTTTAAAACTGATCTATCAACCATTAATTATATTATATACAAAATTATTTTACGATCATTCATAATATTTTAATATAAATTTGATTGGTGAAATGTATCTTCAGTGTTTCTGTTAAAACTTTCGAATGTGATTATATGAAGAGAGATGCATTTACAATACTTGAAAGTTCCAGTATTTTATAATTTAGTTATGTAATTTTAAAAGTTCAAACTATCGATCTAAACCGTTCAATATGATATATATATATATATATATATTAAAATGTGTTTCTTGATGAAATTTTATATTTGATTTTTTACTATTTATTAAATATTTTACAAAACTGTTATTTTTAGTGGTCCAGAATTGTCTAAAAATAACAGTTTTATAAAATACTGGACGATTAGTCGCTCACCCACATACTGAATGATTAGTCGCTCACCCACAAGTTGTTTCGTTAAATTGTTAGTAATAGTGTGACCCAGAATTATCCTCTGAGGGATTCTCTACGGTCAAAGCACTTTAGTAATAGTATTTATGAGGAACTGTTATTGAAATTTATTTTTGGAAGTAAGAAATATTTCAATTATTCATAAAATCTTGTTTTCTTTTCAAACATTTATAAATTTGATATATTTATTTGCATTATTCTGGTGAAAATTATTGACCCCAAATTATATAAGCACATCTTCCTTAAATCAAGCATATCAATAATTTATTGGTGAAAAGTAAACGGTGAAATGACTAAATTATTAATCAATATAATTATTGGCGTTTAATATTCAAAATTAAAAGAATTCAGTAATTGACTTTGCTTGACAATGGAATAAACACACTAACAATATATACAAAAATAGATTCATAGGTACCTTTCACTAACGAAATTATCGGCCATTTTTATTAATATCCCTAAAACAAATCAAAATTTTAAAAATAACCATGTTCCCAATTTTTTTTTAAAAATGCCCTGACCGCCTGGGCTCAGGGCGGCCCAAAATACCATCTGAGGCGCCAGCCCCTGGGGCGGCCCACAAGCCAAGTGAGGCGCAGAATTAATAAGGATGAACCAGTCATTTTCAACAAGGGTGGAGGAGAAACTAAGACGACACAGGAACAAAGGTGCAACTATGACCATGATCCCGATGGGTAATGATGGAACAGAATTCGAAGTGCAAAATCCAAATGAGTACGTTCCTACCAGCCGTAAACCAGACGGCACTATGGCGTTTGTCAAGAGGCCTTGCAAGTACGTGGTTAAATTCAGAGATGCCAGGGCGGTAACCTGTACATGCCAAGGACCCCAGCTAAGTCACATACCATGCAGTCACGTGATGGCGGTATGCCGAGTGAGGAACTACTGTGAGGATCACTATGTTGCTAACATGTACCGTACCGATTACCTTGCTTCCACTTGGGGTGGATCTTTCCATTCTTATCCCGATCAGCATGAGTGGCCTGCATATGTCGGTGATAGAATACTCCCTTTAGAAGGATGGATAAGAAAGGGTAGGAGGAGACACAAGCGTATTGTAATGACCATGGACGAGATGGGTGGTAGGCGACCGTCGGGAAATCGGGCTCGCCGTTCTGTTTCCGACAGGCGCAGGGCAGGTACGTAGAATTGTACAAAATTTATTTATGCTTTAATTATATTACTAACTGAATTGCATTGTTATATTCAGATGCAATAAACGAACACAACGAAAGAGAAAATGCCAGAGTTGTTGCTGAAGCAACCGGTAGAACATAACTCCCTCCTCCTGTAAGCCAAGCCTCTACAAGTAATGCCGCACCTGCCACTAGTACCAGAAGAACTAGTCGTTTGTTAGGTTTATTCAGACGTGGTGGCAGATAAACTTGCTATTTTGCTCATGCGAATTGATTTATTTGGTTTGAACTATGTTATGAACTTTAATTGCGCTTTTGATTGTACTGTTGAACTTTTTATTGTTGAACTATGTTAAACTATTTTTAGAACTATATATGTATATGTGTATATTATACATATAGTTCACCAAAAAAAAAAAAAATCAAAGTTATAAAAATTTACAACATCACTCCGTAAATATATCAAATATTTTATTTTTTGACATACACATAATATTTTATTTTTTGACATACACATACACATATACATAAACCCTAAACTTTTTTTCACAAAATTATTCAAATCAAAATACTAAGATTTCTCTAAAAAAAATAAAAATAAAAATAAAACACATGAGGCGCCCCAGGGTGTGGCGCCTCACTTGGCTTGTGGGCCGCCCCAGGGGCTGGCGCCTCAGATGGTATTTTGGGCCGCCCTGGGCCCAGGCGGTCAGGGCATTTTTAAAAAAAAATTGGGAACAGGGTTATTTTTAAAATTTTGATTTGTTTTAGGGATATTAATAAAAATGGCCGCGAAATTATATAAGAGGAGGGATCCACTTACAACGTAAGTTATAACATTTTACAACAATTTAGTTTTGTGATTTTTAAAGTTCAAACAGTCGATCTAACCGTTCAACATGATTTCTATATTAAAATGTGCTTGGAGATCAAATGTTATATATTTGTTATTATTTATTAAGTATTTTATAAAACTGTTATTTTTAGACAATTCTGGACCATGCACTAAAAACAACAGTTTTGTAAAATATTTAATAAATAATAAAAAAATATAAAATTTCATCAAAAAGCACATTTTAATATAGATATATATTGAACGGTTTAAATCGACAGTTTGAACTTTTTAAATTACATAACTAAATTGTTATAAAATACTGGAACTTACAAGTATTGTAAATGCATCCCTCTTCATATATCACATTCGAAAGTTTTAACAGAAATACTGAAGATATCTTTCACTAATCAAATTTATATTAAAATATTATGAATGATCATAAAATAATTTTGTATATAATATAATTAATGGTTGATAGACCAGTTTTAAAATCAAGACAAAACGAGCATCAATATGAAATAATTTTTTTTCGCTGGTCGTTATCACCTATTACGGACAAGGGTTCATTTTCTAAAATTTCACGCCTGGCCGTTGCTATCTATCGCGGACAGCTTTTTTTCTTTTTTTAAAATTTCACGCTTGGCCGTTTCTAAATATCGCGGACAGGGTTTTATTTGGGTTTTTTCTGATTTAGTTAAAAAATAGTTAATCTAGTTAGAATGGTTGATTAAGCACTAATTCTGGCCGCAATAAACCATAATGGCCAGAGGCCGTGATAAATCAAAACGTTTTCCCTATATCTCGAAAAAAATCAAAAGCGTTGTCTAATCTCGATATTTTTTTAATATATTTCTTATTAATAAAAATTTCGGTTGGTAAGACATAGTGGATTGATTTTACCCCAGTCGGGTATACCCGTCCGTACCCGCCGCCCGGGGTACCCGTGCCCGAGCTCGGGTATGGGTCGGGTACTCGGGTACGCGGGTACGGGCAAAAACCGGACCGGACCCGTTATTTTGGACCAATACCCGACCATACCCTACTCGAGTTTACCCGTACCCGACTACCCGAGTACCTGTACCCGTATACCCAACCACTGTTCATCCCATTTCAAAATTCAAAAAATCTGATTTCCCCCCCCCCCCCCCCCCAAACCAACAAAAAAACCAGAAAAAAATAGGAAAAAACCAGAAAAAACAAAAAAAAAACCAACAAAAAAACAAAACAAAAAAACCAGAAAAAAAAACAGCAAAAAAAACAACAAAAAAAAAAAAAACCAACAAAAAAATTTTAAAAAAATAAAATAAAATATCCGTCAAGGGTACACGGGTAAGAGTATAGGACAGGTAGGGTATGGGTTTTGAAAATTATACCCGCCATACCCGTACCCGAGACGGGTATACCCGGGGTACCCGTACCCGCCCGAGTTGCAAACCACTAGTGAGAAGTTGTCAGACAAGCCCGGAGTAGAGCGTAGGCGTAGGCGTAGGCGTAGGCACATTGATTGAATATTAGATTAGATTAGATAGGTGAAGGTGAAGGTGATACAACACTCCCACTCTAGTCTCTAGGGAGTCTAGACTTGTTTTGTTCTTGATTGATTCTGTGCACTTCGTGGCTGTGAAAACGGTGAGGTGAGTCGGTGAATGAATGGTTTTCAACCCGTTACCTTGCATTGCATATTTGCATCTGAATGGAAATGGAACTGGAACAACAAGGTCTCCATTAATTACTTTCCTACTTTTAAATTCCTAAAACTTTACCAAAATAAATCAACTAGTCATCTAATTTGCTTCCTATGCATGTCACTTTGTCATATTCTTCTACATGCAAAGAATACTTGACCTATCATTTTTTAATACAAAATTTCATCCATAAATTTCTTACAATTTGTATGCATATATTATAATACAATGCTCAATTATTTTTTAATATATTTACTTAAATTTGTAAAATTTTCCATTTAAAACTTGTTCCACAAATTCCACACATTTTTTAAACACAGTTATTTTGCATGTATTCCATACATTTTAAATCCAAAAGTTTTTGGGACACCGTAATACAGAGTCATCCAATTTTTCACACGCAATTAATTTGTTTTCTCCAGCATGCAATATATATATATATATATATATATATATATATATATATTTTTTTTTTTTATGTGTCGTGACTGGCTAACTTGCAAGCTGTCATAAGTAGACCACACTCAAAAAAAGTTAAACAATTATCTTTTTCTTTTTCTTTTTAATACCAAAATCAGAAACACAAACATCATCAAGATTTCCAACAAATTTTAAATTACATGGATAATGGATGTTTGCATTATTGAATAAACAAATTTGAATGGCAGAGCATGCCAGCTCAGCTGATCTCCATTCTCCACAACCACGACATGATTTATTTTCGAGATGAATTGGTGCAACGATCAGAGGCGGAATTAAAAAATTTAGTTAAAGGGATTAAAATTTAAAATACATAATTATTAATTTTTAGTTAGTAAAAATTGAATTCAAAATTTCTTAAGTAAAAAATAAAGTTTTAATCACTAAACTACAAAACACACATGTTGCATTTTATGAAGGAGGCTCAACTATATAAAAACTCAATTAAATTTCAACATACGTAATTAAAAGTTTCAACATCATGAGGTGGCCTAGCACCCTCTGGGCTGGGTATAGAAGCAACCAGGGGTGGATTCAGAATTTTCATCAGGGAGGACAAAAAAATATTAAATCGGATTTAAATAGCTAATAGAATTTAAACCCATTAACTAATTGGGTAATTGATAAAAAACAATACTTTGATTTGTAATTTTTTACGCTCTACTTTATAATTTTAATTATCAATCATAATTTATAATTTTATTTTGATTTTAACTTTGAATTTAACTCGAATTAAAAATCAAACAATCAAAGAGGAATAAATTTTTTTCAAAGAAGACAAAATTGATCAAGAAGATAGATCTCTACCAAAACTTAAAATTTTGTCCTCTGACCACGTGGGTCCGCCTTTGGAAGCAACAACAATCAGACAGAGACATGGCAAATTAGGAACGAATGTGCAGTATTTTCCTAGAAAGATACTTTTGTTTCTTCCTTTTAATTTAACTAGATGTTATTACCTTTGTGCAATAACTTCTAACTAAATCTACCAATTCGAAAAAAAAAATTTATTTAAAATAAACATTTGATTACTAAATTTATGATTGATATTCTGATTCATGTAAGCTGCTAGCCTGTTTCCAGCCTGTAAGCATGGGAGGGTCGGTGCTACTGCTAAGCTATTTGTACTTGTAATAAGAAAATTAATATATTTCTAAAAAAATATAGAAGAAAACAAAAACTTGTATTGGATTGGATTCAACTCGTGCCATGCATCTTTGCAGTTTTTTTTGTTTTTTTTATTTCATCTTTAACAGCATGTCTTGTTTACAGTATACATCTTTCTTATTCATTTCCATTTTTGAGTAAAAAAAAGTTATGAACTAGTACTCCTATTAAACATAAAACACAATAATTTTAACAGAACAACTTGTATAAAAAATTTGTTGAAATTTAATATACATTATATGAAGGCATAAGATTAAATCAGGTTACATACAAAATTACCCAACAAGTAAATTAACAAATTGTTGGCAATCAGGGCGGAAGCAGATTTCTATGTTAAAGTCAAATTTCAAAAGCAAATTTCAAAAGTTTATAAAATTTTATAAAAAATACGGAGATCATTTTTATAATATTCAAAACATTTACTCTAAATTTTATATCAAGATCGTGTTAAAGTACAATTTTTTTGCAGTGTTGTAATAAACAGTTGTTTAAGTCGATTAATCGGCCGATTAGTAACTGGTAGTGATCAAACTGTCAGAGATTTTTCCGACTAATCGACTGATTATGACCAATTATTCTCGATTATGACCGATTAATTGTTTGACTGAATTTTTTTTCTTATCATCCCATTAAATAAAAATTAAATAAATACCACTCGATTAATCAGATTTCAGATTCCACCACGAACTCGGACTGAATCTGCGGACGGATCCTCAATCTGTACGTGTATTGGGTCTGAGGACCGATCCATTCGCTTACTGGGGCTGTGCATGCATCCGTGCGCGTACTGGGTCCGCGCAGCAACCCGTTCGCATCCCTAATCGGCTTGATTTTCAAAACCGGAGAAATTTTGAATGGGTAGCGCTATCTTCAGGGCTGGTTTTCAAATATTCAGCGCTCAATCCAATTTTTTTTACAATTATACCACCTCTACCCCTAATTAATATTTTCCTTAATTTTTGTTCTATAATTAATTCTTTTCAAAGGAAACTATCTATGATAGGATTGAAGGAAAAGTTGTCCAGCCGTTAGGCCTCTTTATTATGGAAATAAGTAAATTGTATTTTTTTTTTACAAAATTGATTTTCTGTGGTTTACATTCATATGGTGTTAACTATATTATATCATAAAAACTAATAAAGTACTGTAGTAGTATCAAATAATTCAGAAACCTTCATCACAGACAAATTATTATTCATTAATAAACTAAAATCTAAGTTGAATCATATCAACAGTTGAACCTATATTAAAGTACACAACCTATTTTGCTATTACTTCCCTCAGTGGCGGAACTAAGTACAAGCAAAGGAATTCACATCCTCTCCAATACCTGATAAGGGAATCTTTTACAATTATTAGATCTGAACCGTACTTTTTAACTTGGCACGAATCTAAAAGCCCAAAAATACAGCCCCCTACAGTGACCCGAATCCCAAGTTGATTGAGATTTAATCTCAAACCGTAAAGTAAGTGATCCTCTGCAATATCTGTGCAATACCTGAGAGGATACGGATTCCAAGCAAAGGGGGGCCAGGCACCCTCCAACTTATCGGAAGTTGCTTATTCGGGTGGTTATATTTATATGATTTTTTACCGATGCATACCGATTGGCACCCCTCATGCGGTTGTTCTTTCGTCTTTCAGCGGCTTGCCCCCTCCAAATTCAAATCCTGGTTCCGCCCCTGACTTCCGTAGTATGAAATATTTTCAAAAGTATATCTATTTGATATTTTGAAAAATATTAAACATTATTCAAATTAGAAAACTAAATATTTATATGTATTTTCATTTCTTAAATATCATATGTATCATATTATAATTAATTTAAATGACGTTTACCATTCCATCTAGCTAACAATTTTAAAATTTGAAGGGTGTAATAACGACTTTGTGATAAACTAAATTTCAAATTGTCTCAAATATCAAAATAATTTTTATTTTGCACGAAACATCACATAAATGAATGCCATAATTACTCTAATATATTTTTTTGTACCGTAACAATTTGGTTGCTGTCTAGGATTATGATTTGTTTGATAATAGTATATTAATATTGTCTTTGCAAAAAATTAATTTTTTTAAAAAGAAAATACTTGTTTCAATCCCTAGAATTTGTTTTGATAATGGGTATGGATAATTGTTACATTCCGAAATTTTAAAACATGATTAAATTTCTAAATCGATCATCTGGCTTAAATAAAAAGTTTAATTAACTTAACAATCGTTCAGAAATTTTCTGACCGACTAAAACGAAACTAAAATTTCGTAATATAAATAATGTATGAAATTATGTATAATAAAATTTAGAGATTTAGAAATGAAATAAAATATAGCACTAGGAATAAAATTATAATTATTCGGTAAATCAGAAACTTAGAAAATTCGCTACAATTCCTGGAATTTTTAGAAAAGAAGAAATTTGTTTAATTAGATTTGTGTAAATAAATAAATAAATTGAATTCCAAATAAGAGCATAATTATACAAAATTATTCGTACAAATAAATTATGCAAATTATAAAACTCGTTCATTTAGAATTTTTAGAGAACTAATTGAATAAACATAATTATATAAAAGGAAATCAAATTATTCGAATCTTAAATTGAGAAATAAATATACGAATTTTATGTGCGAATATAGTTACAAAAATTTACGAACTTTCGATTTGAATTTATAAAAGAAACAGACTTTAAAACCAATTAAAAGAAACAATGTTTATATTCTGAATTGTTTAGACCATTTGATTCATTCAGCACGGATCTTAAAGCAGCCCCATTAACTAACCCCTCCCTCTCTTTCTCTCCTCTCCCTCCCTGTCCGTGAGCCCCAGCCCCCCCCCTTCAGCGCCAAAATCAGGGGGCTCCGCCCCCTCCCCTCTCCCGTCGCCGGCGAGCCCACCAGACCCGCCGCCCCACTCTCTCCTCTCTTTTCTTCTCGGTCCGACCCACCAGACCCGCCAGAAACCCGCCTCTCTCTGTCGGTTTCTGCCTCCCCTGCCCTTCCGCACCACCCCTCCTCCTTCCTCGCTGATCCCTGCCACCACCACGAAAACCTTTCTCTCCTCTCTCTCTCTGACCCGTGGAACTAATATCTTAGATTCTTCACAATTGCCGCTGATTTTTGTGAGTTTTCGGGAAACCCTAGAAATTGGATTTTGGTGGTGCTTGCCATTTCGGTTCCACTGGTGCTTCTTGGGGTGCTATGATGCTTGCTAGTGCTCGAGTGAGATGGCCGCAAGGCGAGGCGAAACCCTCGGAACCGGTTGCTTTCTTTTGACATTTTCTCTTTCGGGTAAATTCTAAAATTCACTTCTAAATTCTGATGAATCGATTAATGTCGTAGGATGTGAAATTGCTTGTTTTTGAGTACGGGTTGTTGATTTTCCCGACTCGATCGATTTGCTCGAATAAATTAAGTATAAGGGACTATATTGCAAATGATTTTTATTAAGGGTCGGAATTGTAAAATATATGACCATAGTGATTTGTATGAATTAAAGGGACTAAAATATAAGAAATGATTGTTTGAAATGGTGGCCGGCCATATGTGAATTTATATGGAATGATGGCCGTGACCTTGCCGTTGGGCTATACTTGAATTAAATTGAAATGGTTGATTGTTTTGGGCCTTAGTAAATTGGACTTGAATTAGAATGATTATAAATGAGCCGAAAGGTATAAAAGAATTGATGAATTAAAAGACGGCCTTTGAAATTTAAGTTTTGATAATGTAACCGAATTAAACCCGGCATACATGTAAAATAGGTGTAGATTCAGTTGAGTAGGACTTCGCTGGGCATTTCGAGACGTCTGATCCTTAAAACTAAGCGGTACGCTCGTCATAATAAGGTGCGGGATTCTTGGACTTGTTTGATACTTTATTTTCAGGAATTAAACTGTTTATTCGTTTGTCATGTTGAATGCTTAATTGTTGCATATTTTGGAATTCATGCTGTAGATTGATTCTTGCATAACTGAGAATGATTTGAATTGTTCGGTTAAGATTATTTGGCATGTTGGTATGGTTATTATTTTATTAGTTATATTAATTGTTCTTGATGTGAATGAATCTGCCAGGCCGACCTGTTTAGGTGGCTGGATAAGGTGACGGTGACCTATCCGTTGACCTGTTTTATGAATTTGCCAGGCCGACCTGTTTAGGTGGCTGGATCAGGTGACGGTGACCTATCCGTTGATCTATTTCTGAATTTGCCAGACCGACCTGTTTAGGTGGCTGGATGAGGTGACGCTGTTGACTTATGCGTTGACCTGTGATGAATTTGCCAGACCGACCTGTTTAGGTGGCTGGATCAGGTGACGGTGACCTATCCGTTGATCTGTTTAATGAATTGTGTAAGGTTGATAGCTGATTGTGATTCTATTTGAATGAAATTGCAAAGTTGAGCGGTATGGCTGACTTTGATTCCGTGTGATTGCATTTTTTGTCAAAGTTGACCTGTATAGGTGACTTTTAACCAGATCTTAGGAAATGGTTAAGCCAAACAGCTACAGATGGGTGTCAGATAAAGGTCCAGCTTGGTTGGCCATCTGTAGGCGCCTGTAACCCTACAGATGTGGGTTTGATAAATGGTCCAGCTCGAAAGAACATCTGTAGTTGTTGCAAGCCCTAATGAATCGAGTTAAGCCAGATATATGTTGTGTTTTGAAATTCATCTTGGAAATTCCGTGAACTGTGTTTCAGGTTGATTAATTGTTGTCGAACATTGGCATTCTGTTATTTATTATTATATATATCTGTTTGCATTGTTATTGTTTGGGTTTCATTTTTGAATATAGAGTTTGATTGCAAGTCCAATAATCTAAACTGTGGCAAATTTCGCACTGAGAATTTATTCTCACCCCCCTCCCTTTGGATCATTTTCAGGTTTATTACGCGGATACAACAAATGAGGATATTGGTAATGCATATAAAAGATCCACTGCCTTGCGTGTATATGTGACACTTGATAAATATACGCGGCAGGCTGTCACACCCGTGGATTTGGGGTGTGACAATAATTATCCATATTTATATCCGCTTTTGAACCGAAATCTTATTCGTGTATGGACAAATAATATTTAATTAGTTTGCACCTCTGTATATTGATTATTTGAGGAGTAAACAATGTGAATAAATAAGATAATCTTCTCAGTGTGTAAGTCCTTCATATTTTTTTTTTGAAAAAAGATCTTTTATATTTTATTATGGAGCATATCATAATACATATAATTTTCTTCCAAATGAAATGTTATAAAAGGTTAAAATAATAATAATAGCATTTATGTGCTGCAATCAAGTGACACAGTAAGGTTTCGATCAATAACATCTTGAATTTTTTCAAAGAACTATGGTAATATTCTCTTCCATATTACATGCATTAAATAGATTCTTTTTATACTGTTCAAAACAAAAGAAGTATGTATTAAATAAGGATAAATATGGTATAATGAAACAAAAATATCCCTTTGCCCTCAATAATAAAATTTAAGCGCTTAGAATAGCACTCCCCATTTTGAATTCATTTGATGTTCACGTTTTTCTAAGAGCCTAGAACAGCTGGACCACGTGTTCAGCCCAATACTTTTGCAATGTGTTGTGATCCTCTCCAATTTGTAAATAATTCGTTGCATTATTATTGAAGATCTCAACTGTTGGATCTGAAATTAATGATGTAGATCTTTTTATAACCATTCAGCTGAAAAATAGAAGGGTAATTGTAACCGTTAAGCATTTATGACTTGACAGGGGATTTTAAAGTTTAGACTTGATCTTATGTGTTTCTTTTTTTATATAGAAATTTGTATCCAGGTTGTTATTAAGTGCTAAAAATAAAAAAATTCTCTGATTTAGAATTTAGTTTTGTTCCGTATTATTTCCGAATTATATCCGAATTATACCCGAATCATGAATTTTTAACCCCGCCGAACCGAACCCGAATAATTTATTTGTTACTATGTTTAGAACTGGCCACAAGTTATGGAAACATTTATTCGCCACAGAGGATCCAAATTGAACTTATAACATTGAAATATATAAAGAGTGTGCATATATGCCGCCAATTAAATATTATAAGAAACAAATAAAGTTTCCGTCCGCGTAGTAACCAATCTGTGCGCCTACCTAGTCTGTGAATTGATCGGTGCGTCAACTCAGTACGTGCACGGATGTGTGTACAGGCCCGGTAAACGAATGGATCGGTTCGCAGGCTCAATATATGCATAGATTGGGGATTCGTTTGCAGATTCAGTCCGAGTTCGTGGTGAAATCTGAATAATTGGGTCGTATTCATTTAATTCTAATTTAATGGAGTGGTAAGGAAAAAAATTTCGGATCGTTTGACAAGCGCATATCGTTAATTACAGCACTGCTTTTTTTAAATGATTGAGATCCACCTCTATTTGTAATATCAGTATTCTTTTATAAATGATTGAGGTCCACCTCTATTTGTAATTGTTATGAATATATATTAAATGTGTGGATGTCATTCATTTTGTAACTCTCGTATTAATTTTCAATTTATTTCCCCACTACTCCATGCATATTGATGCCCAATACTATTGTAATTCATTTCTTCATTTATTATTTGTATGGCTTTCATTTACAATTCGTAGCCTATAAATAAAAGTTTTGTAATCTTGTATTGTACACATATATGAGAAATGTATAAATAAAGAGATTGTCATCTTTTTTTCTCTATCTTGTTTATTCTTCTTTAGCTTGTTTATCTTTATTTTATAACAGTAATATCAATTTTTATTTTAATATTCATAATAAATCTTCTGTTCAAATTCTGAACTGACAACTTCTCACACTGACAGTGTTGTCTCGTATCTTTTGATCAAAAAGCTTATTGGTTCATAAAATATGAATGACTTTCCACTAACGTCTAAACAGTGAGGTTGACGTGATATTATTGGTGGATGGGCTTTCAAATCAAAATATCGTAATTAATATTTTATATCTGTAAGAAATGTTGTCAGATTATTCATACGGAAGTGATAAATGATAAGACTACTAAATTAATAAAACTATTTTGTATATTTCATTATATATTTTGACTTTTCTTAATTTCATTATATATCATCGATTTTAATAAACAATGAAAATTTTGTAGATTATTGAAAATAATGATTTTAAAACTAGCTTAATAAATAGTAAAAAAATTAAAAAAAATATAAAATTTGACCTCCAAGTACATTTTATTATAGATTGAATGTTGAACGGTTTGGATCAACTGTTTGAGTTTTGAAAATGTAAAAATTTGAAGCGTTTGTTCTACCAATTAGTAACAAACATTTTAATATTAGCCAACTCCCCCCCCCCCTCTCTCTCTGTGTATATATATATATATATATATATCACTCTTTGAAAATAAATTTTAACATTGCAAAGATTGTTGAGTAAATGTATTGTCAATGGATCTTCTCCTTTTTCTATATATATACGATGTACATGAAATATACATTTTAACAGTTGAATTTTAAAAATTAAAATTTACTTTTTTTATTTTTTATTTTCACAAAATTGTTGTGTGGGTGTGGCCAGGCTGGCCCGAAACGAAACATAAAAGAAATATAATATTCATTCTTGTTGTTGTGCGTGTATCGCGTGGTGTATTAATTGTCGTTTTTCCAAATACAGCATCCCACGACCCACACCGCACGGCCCCACCACCCCCAGTTTGATTTTCCTCTCCAGTTAAAACAGTAGGGCCATTATCACTTTTCTCTCTTTTCTCTCTTTTCCTAGTAAAGTAAAGTAACACCGCCTTAAAGTTAAACTACAATAATTTTACTTTACTTTGTTAATTATTATTTTTAGAATCATGTCTAACATTATTTGTTGAAATTTTAGTCTTTGCGTGGGAGACGTAGGTTTAAAATCTAAAGCGTATATATAGTTCAAATAATTTGAAATGTTTAACTCTCGTCTGTATATATGCTAAAATTAACATTAATTATTTTTTTATTC
Organism: Carex rostrata; assembly: GCF_964058835.1. NCBI lineage: Eukaryota > Viridiplantae > Streptophyta > Magnoliopsida > Poales > Cyperaceae > Carex > Carex rostrata. The sequence goes on from NC_135937.1 coordinate 8,928,929, forward strand.
TCTCTATCCCACATTTTGTAAATAATAACACTATTATTTCTTACGTATATGAACTCGTGCATCTGTGATTATCTAAATGTATGGATAATATGTGTTTAGGTATATTCTTCCACTTGTTCCCTCTTTTTATACTCGAAATTAAATCACATGTGTTCAGTTAAAAATGTTGAATGCATGCATTGAAAAATATACACATGTCATTAGTGTTATTTTTTCTAAAATATTGTAGAGTATGGTTAAAATGTAACATCAGTTTTGTGCTCTAATTATGCTCCGTATTCTTATCTTTGTTTTTAAAGTCCGGACATTGATATGAACAACTCAATAAGATCTCCGTATTAAAATGTGCTTGGAGACTAAATTTTATATTTTTTGAAACTTCTTTATTATTTTTATAGATGGGTACAAAATTGCGGGTGGTCTTGAATCATCTCAAAACAGTGATTTTGTACTCATCTAAAAAAAATAGTAACAAAATTCTAAAAATATAAAATTTGGTCTCCAAGTACATTTTAATACGAAGCCAACGTTGAGCAGTTCAGATCTACTGTTTGGACTTTGAAGATAAACATTATTTACTAATTTAAGTATAAAGTAATATATATATATAGAGGTGGGCTACGGTGAGTTGCGGAGTAAAACGCGTTTCTACTTCACGCCGTATTTTTATTTTGAAAGTCCAAACGATCGATCCGAACCGTTAGATGTTTAATCCATATTGAAATGTGTTTGGAGACCAAATTTTATATTTTTTGAAATTTTTTTACTATTTATTAAGCATTTTTGAAAATTGCTGTTTTGCTGTGAACAGTAAAAACAGTAAAATTTTCTGGACCATCAGATCAGCGACTTTCAAAATTGCTTAATAAATAGTAAAAAAATTGCAAAAAATGTAAAATTTGGTCTCCAAGCACATTTCAATATGGAGAACAAGATGAACGGTTCGGATCGACGTTTTGAACTTAAAAATCACAAAATATGAGCGTGAAGTAAAATAGTCGCTTTACTTCGCAACTCACCGTAGCCCACCTCATATATGTATATATATAGAGAGAGAGAGAGAGTGGCTAAGCTCAAATTGTTTGTTCCTGGACTCAGGAACAAACGATTCGGTTCTCTGATTTCCAAAGTTCAAACGGCCAATCCAAACCGTTAGATGTTTAATCTATATTAAAATGTGCTTGGAGACAAAATTTTATATTTTTTGGAATTTTTTTACTATTTATTGAGATGGTTTGAAAGTTGCTGTTTTTTTATGGTGCAGAATTTTAATAAAAACAGCGATTTTCAAACTATCTTAATAAATAGTAAAAAAATTCCAAAAAATATAAAATTTTGTCTCCAAGCACATTTTAATATAGATTAAACATCTAACGGTTTGAATCGGCCATTTGAACTTCAAAAATAGGAGAACCGAATCGTTTGTTCCTGAGCCCAGGAACAAACGATTTGAGCTTAGCCATTCTCTCTCTCTCTCTCTCTATATATATATATATTGTTTAACTATAACAGATGTTTAATTTTTATTTTAGCTTATTCACTCGACACTTTGAAATAGAGAAATAAGTGTTTAGTCTGTGGGGGAAAAAATTACTTTGGTATGACTTAATTTTGTCTTTCAACATTTTGACTATCAATGCAATTTTTGTTTGGAAACAAATTCAATTTACGGATGGAGAAAAATGTTATCTTTAAGCATCTTGAGAAAAAAAAATATATCAAATGGATTACGAAACTAAAAAAAAATGTGGGATTCAAGTCGACCGGACATGCCTCAAGAGAATTTAAAAAAAAAAAAAAACAACAACAACATTGTTCTTTTTTTATTCTGGTTAAACAAACTTTTTTTTTTATTAACCTTTTTCCCTCTAACATGTGTGAATATCAGCATCTTCCACGTAACGGTAAAGTAATTGTACAGTACATTCAACCATTATGATATGTATATTTAAAATTATTATTAAAAATAAAAATAACCTGGACGCGTTCTCAAATTTAAGTTGATTTGAAAGAGATTTAGCCTTCCATGAAACAATTTAAAATGTTTAATTGTGGAATTTTAACGACTTTAGAATGAATGATTAATCAAATTTCAAATTAACTCAAATTGGATACACACCATTTCCATAAATGAATATCCAAAATGGACGCCGTAATAAAATGATAAATAAATTACAGAAGCAAAGTAGCAAACAAATAATTAAAGCAGAGGATGGTGGAATCTTGGCTCTATCTAATCCTATTGGCTATTGGATGGATGGATGGATACTAACAGTAACAGAGATTCCAGCAATTTAATAACGAACAACTTTTAATTCTCCATTTTGCCCCCAATTTGTCAATCATATTCATAACTTCGTTAATATCATATTTTTAGACCCGGGTGCAATTCTGTTAACACAATGTTAAATATTTTTAGACCTAACTTATACAGTTACATATAAAATTCAATTTTTACAATTTGATAAGTGTCTTCTTATAATTTTGTTTTACAAGTGTTATGTAGTTATCACAATTATGAAATAAGTTTGTTATTAAAAAATATTAAATTCAAATTTTGCATATAATTACACTATTATTTTGTAAAAAAAAAAATAAACAAACAAAACTCTCCCATTTCTTTGAGAATACTTGCATTACACAATTTGAGTAAAATATTCTGGAATCTTGAGATATTAACTAAGTCAAGCTGTCGGAGTTCCTTAACAGAATTGATTGATAATAAATTCCTCTCTCCTCCTCGTTCTCGTTCTCGTTCTCGTTCTCTCTCTCAAATTATTACAAATCCCAGTCATACAAACTCTCCTTTTCTTGCAAGAAAAGAAGTACCCGAAAGGGAGAGAGAGGGGCCGAGATAAAATCTCATCTCATCTCATCTCATCTCGCCCTCCTCCCAATCGGCCCTCTTCTCAGTAGATTAAACATCGATTAAGTATAATTGTGCACGTAATCAGAACATATATCAAATTAATTAATTTCGGGTAGAGAGAAGAGAAAAGAGAAAAGAGAAAAGGACGTTGCGATGGGAGTGAAGGGTTTGTTTAGACGAAAACAGGTTGATTCGGATCGCCTCCGAGCCGAGGGTCATCACCAGCTCGCCAAGACGCTCTCCGTTTCTCAATTGATAGCAATTGGTAACTTTTTCTCTTTTTCTTTTGTTTTGCACCTTAGTTGTTCGGATTGCATCCGAAATTGTGCAAATTTCTACTTGATACACTTGTGGTGGTTTTCTGATCTCTATGTTGGGAAAGAAAGAAAGAAAAAAAGAAAGAAATAGTATATTCCAGTAAATTGACACCACTTGCTATTGCGAGCAATTAGATTCCTTCTCTGTTTTTACTTCTCGTATATGTGTTCCTTTTCCTTCTCTTCCTTTTTATACGGAGATTAACTGCGTGAAAACAACACAAAGTTCCTTATTTTTCTGCTAATATTTTTACTACGTATAAAGCTGGAAATATTTGACTATGTCGTCTCTTCTATGCTTCCTTCTCTGCCACGTGGGACCCATGTAATGATCCGGGTGGCTCTAGTACATTTCCTCTCTGAATTGAGAGAATGCAAATTTCTCGGTTATTTTGTTGGTTTTGTTGTTTCTTGTCTTATTTCATCTCACTAATCCTAGTTTATCCTCCTTTTTTTGTTTAATTGATTCCTTGGACGGCGTCAGACTAGGTTCAGTTTTAAATGTTTACGTGACGATTGAATATCATTAGTGAACCTTCGGGAAAAATAAAATATGTATATGTATCGTTATTAGTGCTGTTGAATCTTTAAACATATGACATTTTATAAAACAAAAATCAGACAAGTCATCTGTTTTTCAATTGTCCTCTGTGCAAGATTTGATGACTGCAAGTTGAAAGATTGAAGATGTTATACTATATAATAGTTAATTAGAAATTGATTAATTTATGAGAAAGAAGTTTGATGTTAATTTGCAGAAGCTTTACATGTTCCCAAGTTGACAAACAAACCTGTTGAGAAATTAGAGAGTTGACTTTCAGTTGCTGGCTTGGTGCAGTATAATATGTGAGAGAACTCAGAAAAGTTCTTTCCTTTTAAATAATCATATGTATACTTACAAAACATGGATAGCATAGAGCCTTTAAATGTTGAAAATTTATCATTACACGACCTTTTTGTTACATCATTTTTTTGCCTTTTCAATTTTTTCATTATGTGGAGCAGAGGGGTATTTTGGGAAATTTATGGTGGACTATGGTATATTGGTATTCAGGGGCAGAAGGGGGGACTGCCACCCCTGAATTTTGAAATTTTTATGGAGATCTATAGACCGAGACCAACTTTCCCCTCTTGGAATTCTTTTTGTCCCCCTATGGAATTCTGATATGTAATTTGGGTTAAATTTAGGGTTAAAATTATAATATATTCTGAATTTGGATTGGTAATTAGGATTAGAAGTTGAGTATTTGAAATTATTAAGTCACAACATTGGAAATTATAAGTGAGAGTGTCATTTTTTATCTATTACCCGATTAGGATTAGCTAATGGGTTTGAACCTGATTAGCTATTTAAACCCGATTCACTATGTTTTTGCCCCACTGTGACGAAAATCCTGGATTCGCCCCTGATGGTACTGATAATTTTTCAGGGTTATAATGAAACATTATTGTGATATCTAAAAAATGTATACTTGCATATTTCAGGTGTTGGTTCTACCATAGGTGCTGGTGTTTATGTACTGGTTGGTACTGTTGCAAGAGAGCATGCGGGACCTGCTCTGACGATTTCATTTTTGATAGCTGGCATAGCAGCAGCGCTCTCAGCCTTTTGCTATGCTGAGCTGGCAAGTCGCTGCCCCTCTGCTGGGAGTGCATACCATTATTCCTATATTTGCGTCGGTGAAGGGTAATTTTGTAGTTATATGTGCACTTTGTTTTAAGAAAAGAGAGGATATTTTCTTAACATTGTAATTATAAATTTTCTAGGGTCGCATGGTTAATTGGCTGGGCACTTATACTGGAGTATACCATTGGTGGATCGGCTGTAGCCCGTGGAATATCTCCTAATGTGGTGAGAGTTATATGCACTTTGGGTCTGTATTTTGCTAATTTGTTCTCTTTTGTTGCTTACATTTGTGGGGGTTATTATACACATCTGTTAGAGTGTACAAAGTATGTGACCAATACCGGTACCGGCACTTGTAATCCCTTCTTTTCTATGATTACAAGGGCCTATTTACAACTAATACTTTTAATGTATTTATTCTGTTGTCTCAATCTAAAGCAACATACTTTTTCAGGCCTTATTTTTTGGAGGTCCAGATAGCTTGCCGTCTTTTATGGCACGTCACACTATATCTTGTTTTGGTCATGAAGTAGTAGTCGACCCCTGTGCCGCTGTTCTTGTTATGGTTGTAACTGGCTTACTCTGTTTTGGAATAAAGGAGGTACTTGTTGATTCTATTTCACTTTTTTCTTTTTAACTTTAATGTTATTAATTTTCAATTTATTATTACTTATTTTTAATTTTTTACATCATTGTAGAGTACTACTGTGCAAGCAGCCATCACAGCATTAAATGTGTGTGTGATGCTCTTTGTAATTATCGTGGGAAGTTATATCGGCTTTCAAACTGGGTGGATCGGTTATTCTGTTTCTGCTGGGTAATTAAATAAACAGATTTACTTGAGCTTTGCAACTGTAAATATATATAATATAGGGTTGGGATGTTAATTAGAGAAGTTTATATATTTTAGGTACTTCCCTTTCGGTGTGAATGGAATGCTTGCCGGATCAGCAACGGTTTTCTTTGCATACATTGGGTTTGATTCAGTTGCTAGTACTGCTGAGGAGGTTCAAAATCTAATAATTATCCTACATTTTCATATAGAGTCAGAGAAAACAAGGTAAAATAACATAATTAATTTTTCAGGTGAAGAATCCTCAGAGAGATTTACCATGGGGCATCGGTTTGGCACTGTCAATATGTTGCGCACTTTACATGATGGTTTCTGTGGTGATTGTTGGGCTGGTACCGTATTTTGCTATGGACCCAGATACCCCTATCTCATCTGCCTTTGCCAGACATGGCTTACACTGGGCTATGTAAATCGAATTTTCTATGTTTTATTAAATTGTACTATACAATTGCTATAGGTGTAGCTTTAGTACCCCTGGTGTGACTGGTACATAAATGAGAAATGAAATATGGTTCTTAAATCACAAATTTATGTATTGTTCTGTAAAATTCAGGTACATCGTCACAAGTGGTGCAGTTCTTGCTCTTTGCTCGACTCTCATGGGCTCACTTCTTCCTCAGGTACTTGGACCAGTACCAGTAACGATACTAGTGTTTTATTATTTCCTCTATTTCATATAAGCAAGCAAGATTTCCAATCAGCTCCGAAATGACAAAGGATTTTTTTTTTTTTTCATAAATCCAGCCTAGAATACTAATGGCAATGGCCAGAGACGGATTGTTACCGCCATTCTTCTCTGATGTAAATCAAAGAACCCAGGTACCAGTGAAGAGTACTGTTCTTACTGGCATCTGCGCGGCTGTCCTTTCGTTCTTCATGGAGGTCTCTCAGCTGGCTGGAATGGTATGGTACCAGTAATCACCTTGTTGTATAGTCTTTGACACAGCGACAAGGTTCGCGTTTTATTCGCGTTTAATTCGCGAATAATTTGTTTTTTCAGTGTTTCCAAACCGAACAGCGTATAATACGTTGACCGAACCATTGACCGTATAAAACCCGAATAAAACGCGATTTTTACGAATTTTACGAATTATTCGCGTTATTTTCAGTAAAAATTCGTCGGATTTCACGTGGGAACAAACTTGAGGGGAGAGAAACATCAAATCAAATTAAACCATGTGGGCCATGCCCACATGATTCCTCTCTCAAAAAACTTGCCAGAGACAATTTGAATGGATTTTGGGATTTTTTGTGCTTAGGAGTTATATAAATTTTGTATGGCAAGTTAAATTTGGCCCCTTTTTTTTTCTTTTTCTTTTTTGTACCGAATAATTCCCGAATTATACCCGAATCACGAATTATTGACCCTGCTGAACCGAACCCGAATTTTTCATTTGTCACTATGGTCTTTGATAGTTTGTAGAATTATATTCGCATGCAATTATTGCAACTCTTTTTTAAATTATTCAGGTTAGTGTTGGCACACTTCTCGCCTTCACGATAGTTGCAGTTTCAATCCTGATACTCAGATATGTCCCTCCAAATGAGGTAACATTTTTTCTTCTTTTTTACTCCTGTTCTATGTTTTTTTTATGTGTGCTTGATTTAGTATTTTGTTATGTATAACAGGTACCATTGCCTTCATCGTTGAGAGAATCGATTGACTCAGTCTCACTTCGTTTCAGCTCACAAGAAGAATCAGAGAAATTTGACGGCATTAAAGAGTTGCCGCTAGGTGGCACTTCTGAAGAGAAAGATCCCCTCCTTGTCAAAGAAATTTACGGATGTAATTCTTTTTTATATCTTAAATAAACAAAAAAAGGAAATCTAAAATACCTCAACTTTACTCCAGTTTTGTGACTTGTAGTGTTTAGTGTTCTTCTACTTCAAAAAAATAAAAATGTATGATAATATTGTTTTTTGTGTTTGCAGACGAAATTAATGAGGAGAAAAGGCGAAAACTAGCTGCTATGAGCATAGCATTTGTTGTTGTAGGTGTTCTTATCCTCACAGCTTCAGCCTCTGCCACATTTCTGTCTAGGTAATTAGCATGTTTTCAAGATGAATAACAAAAAGAAAAGAGAAGGATAGAAACACTTTCAAGGAGATAAACATTTCTAACCTCTTTTATACAGTAGTTTTCCGAGATATTTTGGGTGCGTTGCGGGTGGATTACTGCTCCTGACTGGACTTGGTGTACTGTCCTATATAGACCAAGATGATGGCCGCCATAGTTTCGGCCACACCGGAGGTATAATATATATAAATATATATATATATTTTTTTTTTCCATTTCTCCATTTCCACTCCTATTGTTTGGTTGAACTAATAAATTATCTGAATTTTTTTTTTTTTGATATTCCTAATAATTTTTCCAATTTTCTTTATTTTTGCAAAATTCAGGATTCATATGTCCTTTCATCCCTCTGCTGCCAATTTTGTGTATTCTCATAAACACCTATCTACTGATAAATCTCGGGTATGTTTCCTTTATGTGGCTTATATGGTGCCTTATATAGTTTCTTTTGTTAGGAATAATGCGAATATATGTTGTTTTGTTGCAGTGGTGATACTTGGGGCAGGGTCTCAATATGGCTACTGATAGGGGCAATTGTGTACATTTTCTATGGACGAACCAACAGCTCTTTGAGAGATGTGGTCTATGTACCTGTGGCTCATGCTGATGAGATATACAAATCGTCACAGTACGTCGCTTGAAAGAAAAACAGAGAGAACGGACCACTGTGAAATCTTTCTACATTGTATAATTCTAAAATTGATTCAATTATCGCAACAAGATGCTACAAAATATACCACATAATGGCTCAGATGGCTCTATCCGAATGCAGTGTAAATAGCTTGAAGAATTAAATTACGTGCCAAGATATTGAGTACGAATATATATATATATATGTATATATATATATATGTATTAGATTAGTTGCATTTAGTTTTTTTTTCTGTTTGCAACACAGCAAGAAAACATATATTTTTGTTATTATCTGCTCTTGTAAATATGTTTTCATTTTGAAAATGTTGATTGCTTTGCTTCTGGCTTTTTGTTGATGGGGATTGCACATTTGCACTGGCCTAAGAAAATATGATGCAGTCCATTTAAGGGTTACAAATATTATGTCTTCGTATTATTTATGTGATTCAAATACAACTGAGATACTCTCCCGTAATGGCGACAGTGAGAACTGAATTATTTACTATAGCACATTACTTTACTGGATGAACATATCAATGACATGTGAGAATTAAAACTGTCAATAAATATTCATCTATAAATCACGAAATAATATATGTAACAACTAGCTTTTTTTAGAAAAAAAGTGTAACAATTAAATACATGACAGCTCCTCAAATTACCTCCTAATTATCATCTAACTGACTCAAAAATACACTTCTGCAACTAGTATTATAATAACACAATAGAAAAAAGACTGCAGCCTCAATATGCACCCTCATAAAAACCACAATTACACTGAGAATCAATTAGAAATAAATAATACTATAAGCTATATCGATCTCAGACATTCATCAGCCAGTAGTAATAAAAAGAAGGCCGTAACTGCAGGATGAGTGTTTGTAAATAGTTTATATATATCAGTAAATCAATACTACTATCTAATAAAAAAAAATAAAAAAAATAATCTTATCTTCCCCTACCAGTAAATCAGTCATAACAACAACCCATAAATTTTGTATATATAAGCAGGACTAAGGCCATTGTTTGGTCTGTACCAAAATGTGAACTCTTAAAACTTTATAACTGAATAAAATATAGTTGATCTTTTTGGGCAATTCTGTATTTTCGGTCGTTTGAGCTACATGCATGACATCTTTCTCTAATCATGTTTGAACTATTTTACCAGATAAAATATTGACGAGCCAGATGATAATAAATTATAATGTATGCTTCACTGAGCTTTTTATATGCCTGAAATCTGTTGGGATTTTCATACTTTAAACCATTTTCTTAAACATTTAAGCAATTATAGTAGAAGGGATTACACTTGCTTGAGAACTACATGCTAATCGGTTTGCATGTACCTGTGTTATTTGATTCTGCTTGTTGAGAACTATATGAACTCCAATTTGATCACATTTTAATGCTTGGCACTCCTTTAAAGCTATACTCTTCTAGTATGAATACATGTCAATACTGTACCTGACGGGTGGGGTTACAAATAAGTCTGACTAAACGTCATTTGTCCCCATAAATTTTTTCTTATTTTTACCAACTATTGAGGGGCAATTTGTGTAAATTAATCTTGAAAAGTATTGTACTAGTTCTAGTTGTGTCTGAAATAATATAAATAATTTTAGTATCTCTAACAGTAGCAGGATGTTGTCCCAATTATGCACATCGTGGTGATGAGCAACTTCATTATTTTGTTTTTGGTAATAGATATTGTAATAAATTTGTTTCTAGTAATGGGCAACTTGTTAATTTTGTTTGTGGTATTCCACAATGTAATAAATATGTTTGTAGTGGTCCTGGTCGAATATATCGGATGGGACATAGTGATAATGTTTTTGTAATGCAAATAGTGTTAATTTTGTTATTAGCTGTGCAGTGTTAATATTGATTTTATTAATGCACAAATCTTTGATATAACGTGTAAGTTATTTTTTGGTCATGCGGATATACATCGTGAGTGCAGCAGTTCAGGTCCAGTACCCTACCCTACTGTGTAGAATGAAAAATCACAGCCATCCGATTTAATCCGACTCAAATCTCAAGGACAACCGCTTGCTCATAGTAGCATTACATCCCTCGGCTAGTAGTAGTGTAGACTGAAGAGTGATGAGTGCAAGGCTATCTTAATTAATTCATGGAACTATTCTATTCCAAATGTTAATGTTAATGTTAATGTTAAAAGATGACAATTTACAGCTCCCCTGAAAATTTAGAAGACATAACATTGCATGTGAAATAATTTACAGTAATAGAATTAAATTGAGATGATCGGTTACAAAAGACGATGCGATACATTTAAATGTACCAGATGAGAAGGGCCAATTTTTTATAAAAATGCACTTTGAGGTGCGTTATGTACAAGGCACTAGAGCTCCTTTTTAAAGCATCATACGCTATTAAGAGCATCTCCAATCCAGCAATTGAAATTAATTGCTAAATTAGCAATTATGAAAATTTTAAAAATTAAGCAATTCACTCTACATTGGTGCAATCAACCAAACAATTGAGAATTAAACATTTGACCAATAAGAATTAAACATTTGGCCAACTCATCTTTAGAAAAGGATTTCTTATTAAGCAATTTTTTCCAACAATTGCTAAATAAGCAATAGCCATACAACCCAGCAATTACAAAAACAATTGACACATCAGCATAAGCAATCCATAAGCAATCACTGTTGGAGATGCTCTAAGGTATAAACTGGTAGTAGAATGTACTTCACACCTTTCATCTTGTTCCTTCTGTATTAGTCAAAGTGATTCATGGTGGTGTTGTAATACAAAATCAGATAATCTAAAAATATTGTCAGCTTCATGACAGGAACATTAGAATTAGATAATTTGCCAGTAGAACTCTTGTGAGCTTAATGACGGTAAGATAGAACGAACATACATGAGATATTATAGAAACAACCCTAAAAAATCAGTAAAATTAACTTTCACTAAAGTCCAAAATGAAAGACAGAGTGACCTAGCTCATAATAAGCTCATAATAGCTCATAGCTCATCCTCAAGGTAGTTGTATTCAAATACAAACTCGTTCTTTATCCTCTGGCACCTGAACAAGCATTCCATAAAACAAAAACAATCATTAGCACTTAGCACATGAATAGAAAGTATACAACAACTATAAGAGAAATGATTTATTACCATCCAGTATTATCCTCAGTAATATGGTAGTCAAAGTAGACGTATGATCCCTTCTCATATTCGTCAGTGGTGACCTTGGGCTCTTCGTGACGTTGGAACCATGTATTGTACTTTCTGTGGTACCTCCAAGAATTCTTCTTCAGCTCTCTTGCTGCCAGGAACTGCTGGTATGTGTTCTGCTTGTGTAAAACGTCTCAAAACACTTAATACCACTGAAATACTCAATAGGAGCTATGTATGTGTAAAAGTGTATATATAGGAAATAGACAAAGACCTGTTGATAATAAAAGGCGAAGAAGAGAGTATCAGTGCCTAAAGAATCATAGGCCAGCCGTTCCCATAAAGCTGGGTTTGAAACAGTTGGTGACTGTGTTTGGGGATAGCTTGCTGGTGTAGCTGCCAGGTGCTTCTGCAAAAAAAAAAAAATCATTATCAAAACTTATTAGCCACAATGATGACAAAAGAATAACCAAAAAAAAAAAAAAACATACAGGTAGATAGGTCTTGTTGCGTTCAGAATCCTTGGGCTGAGGGAGCTTGCAGAAGGCAGACTCAAGAAGCTGCAGAGTTTGGGCCTGGTCATAATTACCAGACGCCCCACTCAAGTTGTCTCCAATCGTCCCAAGCTCAGATACTGCCACAGCTGCACTTCTCCTGCCAATCACCCCAAGGTTGCCTGAAGATGCCATTCCAGATGGGGCAGATTGCAACGGCTGCCCTGGTGAGAAATCTGATTCTCTTGACAACTGTCCCCCTTCTGCCATTCCAGATGGCCCTACACCCTATAATATCATCAATAGCTAATGTTTAAGACCTTTTTCAGTCCAGTACAGGTACACAAAGCTGATTTCAAGTCCAGTACCAACATATCAGTACCAGTGTAAAGAAAAAGAACTTACAGGCCGTGGTGACTTCAGATCATCTTCATTCATGATTTTGGAACTGGCAACACTTTTTGGACTGATATCATCAGTCAAGGGTGATTGTTGAGGCGGTTCATCTACCTTGGTATGCATGCTCTCTGCATGGAATATACACCCGAATATTAAAACATAAGCAATGATCTTGAAGACAAAGCCCCGACTAAAAAATAACCAAACAACGAAAGCAGCCTTTTGGTGCCACTGGTTTGTGCAAAGTACATTAGGCTGTGCACCAATGGAAGTTAACAGGTGAGTGCAACTGGAGAGAAATAGCGTGCTAAAACCTAGCTTCCGAGTTTCAAGTTGAAGAGAATAATAAAGGTCAATGGTGGAAATGTGGTGAATCATGTTTCTTCATTTCCTTTACTTTCGCTCCAAATTCAGGAACTTCATAATAGAGATTAAATTTTTTATCAATTGTTTTAATTATTATTATTTTTTGGTTGAACTTCAGCCCAAAACTTCATAATAGAGGACCAATTATAACTCTGTCGCCAAACCCAATAAAAAAACAAACCAGCAACCTTATCTAGGTTGTACGAGCGAACAAAGTACCTTGCCCTTGAGCTCCATGGCCGAGTCCAGCTTGACCTGAAGACATGGTATGACTCTGAGGAGTAACAAACTGCAAGGTATAAATTAAGAAATTGAGGAGATATAGATTCCATATTGTAGTGACTACTGCTACTTGACACTCTTGTCATCGTATCCATATTGCTTTAGTTCAATATACGATTTGTTGGGGATTTCTAGCTAACTTAAGGCATTGCTTTCTTTTTTCCATTTTTTTTCAGCTCTAATCATGTGTACCAGGTCAATTGAAACTTTAACTATCATAGTTTGAATTTCTTTTAAGAAGAGAGAGAAAGAGGTCTCCATCATATTTTCCTTAAGTGATCTAAATGGAACCAAGCCGATGAACGTACCGGACGGTAAGGTAATCCTTGATTTTGATAGTAATTAGCCTGCGTTAGTAGCAAAGAAAAACCAGGGTTAGTTAGTAGAAGAGGGTGCGGGTGCAACAACTTTGCTGTTCAGCAGAGGCAAGAAATGTAGTCTTGGATCTCCTTTATGCATTTATGTGGGCTTCCATAACTAAACTAGTACCTAGCTGAGGATCATATATCAAGGGCTCTAAAGAGCAAATTGAAAAGAATACCAAGCTAGTATGGTATACAATTCGGATCTTGCTAATGAAGAAACTAAACCATTCATACTTGATAACGATGTGCATATCACCATTTCAAAGCCTCTCTATGGTCAGAGTTTAGTTTTAATTCTCATTTTTTATATTAGGTTAGGGGTCTATGTATAAATCTAGGTTAGGAATTAATCACCAGAATTACTCCAATAACAATGGAAGAACCATACAGAATGGGTTGTGCATCCAAAGCTTTCATAAAACAGACTTACAAACGGATACAGACGGATAAGTGCCTAAGAACAGAGAGAGAGAGAGAGAGAGAGAAGACCTGTTGCATAAGAAGGTTCTGCTGGCCTTGGGAAGTGGAGGGAAATGGCTTCTGATTAGCAGCAGAGAGGTTAGAAGGCATGTTCACCATATTAGCATGGCCCTGTTGCTGTTGCAACTGCTGTTGTTGCGCCTGCTGCTGCTGCTGTTGCGCCTGCGCCTGCTGCTGCTGCTGTACTTGTTGCAGTCTCTGCAAGAATTTTTCCCTCTGGTCGGGTGGTATCTCTGGCCTCCTCTGTCCCTGAACTCATGCAACACCCCTAATCAGCATGGGCAAACTTTGCGAGTTTCCATGTTGCATCAAAACGTGAATAATAATAAAAGAGGAAATGTTGAAATACCGTTTCACTCTGAGCTGGGAAAGTGACACCTGGAGTCTGAGGTCTCCACTGAGTGCCAGAAGCAGCTGCTGCAGATGGAAACATCCTCGCTCCAAGCGATACAGCCTCACTACCACCACCACCAGCCTCATTTAATTGCTGTTGCAACATTGCACGATTTCCCACAGGTGACGGTAGTGGTTGGGTGACATTACTCCCCGCTGCCCTGTCATCACTGGCCACTATACTTTTCATAGGAACACTACCAACCGTTCCACTAGTTACCAGTCCCATAACAGGAGGTGGGGCTGCAACCTGTGGCACTGACACCTGTACTGGACGATTTTGGGCTGGAATAGCCGGGGATGGCCTACGGCCTGGCAAATTTGTGGGGTCATCTTCTTTCAGGGCCGCAGGTACATTGGCAGTGACAGGTGGAGAAGCAGCTGATCCAGCATCCGAGGCAGTGCGGGAGAATGCGGGACCAGAAACAACTGATGCAGCAGTGGGCCCACCTGACAGCGGGCGTGGGGAGGGATTGGTTGGCAATGGTGTAGTTGCAGGAGAGGGTATGGACACAGGTCCAGTTTTTGAAGGTGGAGTACGGGGTAGTACGTCAGAGTTGCTTTCCTGAGATACTGTTTCTTCAAGCGGATCTAGACTTGGGGGTTGTGGAACAGCAGATGGTGTAGTAGCCTACGAAAATAGGAAAAAGACCATTAATTATCAAAAAGTCAAATGTGGAGTTTTAGACCTGCATGGAGAGTACAAGTATGGTAAGCTGTAGATAGCTCAAATCACAATTAAGCCAACCAATATCTGAATTAATGAACAAAAATCTTTCATTATGCAACTGGTATTCAGTTCAGTCGAATTTTTGCATCAAATAAACATTACATGACGCAACTAAACCAGGGTCAATATAGACTCTAATTAGCATCAATAAAAGGAATAATCAAACTTGAACGGGAACTTGTAGCCATGTTAGAGCGATAAAAAAGATTATCACATATATTGTATTTCAAGTAACCCAACAAGAAGATCACGAAAACCTGGGCCCCCGAACTAGTTGTAGAGCTCTTCGCAGAACTAGAAGCAATACCCTAGAAAACAAAAGACATGTGATATATTATAAACTTAAAACCAGGATTACATTCGATCTCAACAAAGTATAAATGAAGGAAGAATTTCCATGTACAGACACATATACTCAAATATAATCTATATGCCAACATAATATGGCAACATCCGTTGTGCCGCTTCTTCCTGTTTTCCGAAGATGCCAAACTGCACTTTTACATTTTGTTGATCATGCAAATATCTTTGTGAATACTGGAAAGTGGGTACTAAGAATAGGACTATATCACATGTATCAGAATAAAATCTAAATGCCCCTTGGCATCATTTCCCATTCCTCCCTATTTGCTCCCCCGCTTCGGTGTTTTGGACTTTTTTCTGATCTGAATACTGTAATTGAATGGACAAGTAGCTGGATACAGAATGGACCGTGACAGCTCTAGAAGGAAACAATGGGTATAGCTCCTATGTTATATGATATGCAGAGAGAATGGATGGAAAACTAGCGTAAAGTCTAATCAAGTTATGCAACCATATCAATTGACGTGAAATTTGCGAAAACGGAATATAGAATATGTACGAGTCGTTACTAAGAAAAATATCAAGAAACCACCTTCGGTTCATCAAAGGTACTATAAGGCATGTTATCTGCATTCACTTTAGGCCGATTCACGACAGCATCCGCATAAGTGTACTTACCCTATAATGGAGAAGGTCAGCCTTCTCTCCAATTCAAGAATTAGAAACCACCACTTCACAAAAAAGTACGTCAGGTCAACCACCAACTCAAAAAAAGAAAAGGCCACCACTTCCAAAAATAACAAGCCAGACAAACCGCCAATTCAAAAGAAACAATTCTTCACAAGAAATAGAAACAATTTGTAACTGAGGTAAAGGAGGTAAAATGTCACAATGTTGAGTTGCAGCTTCAAGCCAGGGAGTAACAGAGTTAGAAAATTTGATAGTCTTAAAATTTGAAGTTCAACAGAGTTGGGCTTCGTGTCTTTTTTTAAAGGAAAAAAAAAAGGAACTGCAGTTACTAACTCTTGGGCTCCACCAAAATATTTGTCAGCAGCAAGCCTTGATTTATTTCATGCTTCACAAAGCGTGTGCTTTATGGAAAACCATGCCAACTTCATGCAAGGTTAGGTCGCTTGTTATTTATTTGAAAGAAACACGCTCAGTTTTATTTAAATATTATTTGCAAGGGAAACCGTTAATGAAGGACAAAGAGTTACAAAGAGCAATAATATTTTTGCAAAAGTACATAAATAAAAAGCAAATAATAAGAAATAAAGGAAATGGGGAACAAGGTTTACAAGTGTGCGATAATACCTTTGCGAGAGTAGACGGACCAAGAGACACCATATCTTCAAGGGCTTCAACCTTTTCCAAAGGCAGCGTTGTATAGAGCTCCTCAACATCATCAAACTCATCAAAGTCATCCTATTTATTGTTGAGCAAAGCATAAAAAAGAGGTAAGAGGTTTGTTTGTTTTTTATCTGGGGATATACCGGATGAACTGTGATAAACTACTAAACCAGAGATAATGTTTACAGTACACTTTAAAAAGAAAGCATATATGGAAGAAATTGAAAAGAGCAAAAAGAAGGCCAAAAGAAGTGATTATAAAACAAATATACTTGGTTTCGTTCGACATAGTCTTCTAGAAAATCTTTTACATCGTTGACCTGCTCAGGGCTCAATTCATCATTGTCAAGTAGTCTCAATATCGACTCAAGTTTCTTTATATGAGCTTTGTGCCTTGTTATTGACGTCTCTAGATGTGTCTAAAAAAGAAATTCAAGAGAACCAGTTAGTAACAAGAATAAGAGCATAGTTCATAGTTCATAGTTATTTAACTTACCAATCGAGGTGGCCGAGCTTTCCCTTTCTTAATAGAGAGGCCTTCTACCTCAGCTTCAAAGTTATCAATCTGGCTCTCCAAATCTCCGACCTAAAATGAAATAGTTGATGGATATAGTCAAATTAAAATATCTCAATTCGGTAAAAATAAATTAGAATAAGCAAAAGTTAAATTTAACACACCACAGTGTTCAACCAATCCCTTGTTTCAGCTTTTGCCTTCTCTTTAGGATCCTAACAGATTACAGTAGATAATCTCGGATAAGACAGTAGTAGAGTATTGTTTGAAGATAAAAAGAAAAGATAAGTTGGAAGGGGATGAAAGAAAACTAACTGTTTTAGGTTGTTGGCCCAAGCCTTCTTTGGAGAAGGCTTTAGTTTTGGTTTCCTTTTCACACACTTTAAATCTCTCCATTTCTCGTTCAATCTGCTTACGTGCATCCATTAGAGCCTATATATTATCATAAAATGCATTAGTTACCCATGTGAACCACCAGTTGCAGCAAATAAAATCTTAGAAATATATATGTTCAGTATGCAAATTATGCAGGCTGAATAGAAATTGAGGTTTAGCACCTTCTTATCCTTTATCTCGCTTGATTGGATCCATGTCTTGATCTGATCTCTATACCTCTGAAGCTTCTTTATTTCCTTCTTCAGATCAGCCTCAAATTTCTCCTTCTGGTTCGCATTTTCTGTATCATAAACCTATTCACAAAAATCGGCGCTAATTAATAATTGGAGAGGTAGAAAATAGACATAGTGGAATACAATAAGAAAGACCTTGTTCCAGATACTATCAAAGACATCGACTCCTTCTTGGACCTTCTTCAGGACTCGATCGATCTCGCCTTGAAGTTTCCGACTAGCACCCATAGTGGAATATCAAAGACATTCAACGATTAAACTACAATTTCGCTCTTCTTCTTCTTCTTCTTCTTCTTCTTCTTTTAGGGTTTTTCTTTTACGGGGGTCTCAGAATCGGATAGTGAACTCGATGAACAAGATTTCTTTTCTTTTTATTATTTACTTATTTTCCATTCGACGAAAATTCAGGTTTAGACTCGCTTACCACAATTTTTTAATTACAAATATAACCCTGATCTATTATATATTTGTGTATTGGAAGCCGGTGCATCGTTGCCGAAGGAAGAGTCAGAGGTGGGCTCCATTTTTATAGAAAGGCCGAGGAGCATGTCTTTTGGGCTGTTTAGCCCAATAACAAGAGCAGCTTAATGTTAAGAACCTGATGATATATATTGTTTGACACAACGGTTAGATAACCTCGTTTTATGATATATAATGTTAATCTCATGAGTTGATCTTAATAATGTATTTTCGAATCAAGTTTATGTTTTTCTATTTCCATTGTTACTTAAATTACAAGTGAATAAATCCTTCCTCGGTAAAAAAGAGATGGATTGTACGTACTATTGGGAGATGTCAAAATTTATGATTTCTATATTGATTATCGACGACTATGATTATTGTAAAATAAAATAAAATGATATGAAGTAAGTTTTGTAATGAACATCGTACATAGATTAAGTTGTAGATCTAGTAGCAACATGCCAACATATATGTAATGTAATGCACTTTCTTTTCTAATTTAGGCTGTTGCAATAATCTTGGATCAGATCATAAATAGAAAATAGGGACCAGCCGGAAAATGCACATATGGTAAAACGTGATAATATTCTGACTTGCAAATTAAAACGTGAATGAATCATGAATGTGCACCAGCCGGGAATCGAACCCGGGTCTGTACCGTGGCAGGGTACTATTCTACCACTAGACCACTGGTGCTTCGTATTCTTTAAAATTAAATAATCAATAAGAACTAAGAAGAAAAGATTCCTATAACCCGAATTAAAGCGACTCCCTAGCTAGCTCCTCGACTACTACTCAGATAGAATGTCGTGTGCATATTGCATGTGTTTGTGTTTTTTTTTACTTCTTTTTGATAATTTTCTAAATGTATTCAAAATAGGTCGTACCTATGGTCCGGTTCGGCAAGAATGGAATAGAGTGGAAAATATATTATATTCCCACCGAACAAGAGAAGAAGTGAGTGGAATTGAATTTGAACTTTTACAATCACACCCTTATTTTTTGCATTTTGGTCTCTCCTCTATTATTTCATGAGCCAATTTCCTATTCAACGGGAAGGGTGGAATAGATGAATTAGTTTTTCTCAAGAGATAAATTTAACTCGTTTATCAATATTTTTCCACTCTTCCACTCTTCTACCATTAACCAAACACGACCAAAAAAAGTAAAAAATTGAAGCCTATTTCAAATTCTACTTTTCCTCACTATTATTCTATTCCAATAGTTTGCTACACGGGCCTATGTATGTTGCTCAACCAAAATCAAATAAACATGTTTGTATGCATTTACCTATCTAGCCTCAGCCAACCTCTAAAAATAATTAATGTTTCTATGCATTTGCAATATCAAATTTTTGATACTTACATCGTGCTTACAATCAGACCTTGTAACAAAATATACACAATCTAAAGATTTGTACAAAATTTAAGTCCCCAACCCTCTCATTATCTTTTTTTTGTTTTTCTGAGATTTGGAGTCATAATATTGGTTGAATGAGGCAATGCCCAACACGGTAGACTTTACTCAAATTATCACATTGTTTATACTTTATACATCCAATATATTTGTTCAATATTCCAATATTGTGAATTTTTTTTTACTCATCTCTTTCCTTATATTAAGCATATAGATATTCTGATTCGTCAACGGTTTTGATTAAAGATGGAATTTTGGATTGATATTAGTCTTTCGGATGTTTTTTTTTTACGTGTAGAAGTCTAAATTTATTTAGACATGTTCTCTCTGTATGAAAATTGTATCCATTTTTTTGATTGGCCATGATTTATTTCAATTTTTTAAATATCGTTTAAGGAATTTTAAATTGATTAATAATTGATTGGTCATGTTTTCATTTCTTTCTATTCTTGTTATATCATTTAAGTAACACTATTTGTCATTTAATATGTGATTTTGTATGTGATTTTTTTTTATAAAAATATGTCAAAAAGAAAAGAAAAAACATATAATTTAATATGTTATTTAATATGTCATTCAAGGAATATTATTTACATGTAGATGTCTTTTAATATATCATTTAAAAAATATTATTTGTCATTCAGTCTAATTCTTTTATAAAAATATATCATTTTGTATATAAAAAGAAAAATCTTATAACATGTTCCTAGTTCCCTACTTAGATTAAATTGACACGAGTTTTTAAAAATTAAAATCTTTAATTGCAGACTAAATTGATTGTTTTCATTGCATTTTGTACCTCATGAATTAAATGCACATGTTGCATTTGTTGCCTATTACATATCATGTACATGTACATGTACATGTACATGCATGTGTTGTCTTTTGCCTGGGCATTTAATTTGTCATTTACTACCGATCGACCTAAAGCAAGCAACAATTTAAACAAAGATTGTTTTTCTTCTTGCTGGCTGCTACCTGCCTACCTGTTTGTTTGAATTACAACGCAATACCATATTGTTTCATTTAATTTGTTTTTTTTTTAAGTTGACGAGTTGGTAATTTATTTCTTCGGTGTACGAGTAATGATAGACCAGGTCGACGTACATAAGTGTGGGCACATGAAATAGGGACCGGCTTCTTCCTTTTTGAAAAGCCCCCCATTGTTACATTGTACGGCCATTTAAATCAAGATCTCTAGTAAATAAACATGACTCATACCGTTTGTTAATTGAAACATACAAGTCCGCTTAGAGCATCTCCATTGGTGCAAGGTTTTGCAATTGCAAAACGGTTATTGAAATCAATTTAAGATCTTAATTGCATAACTCCTACATCTGTGCAATTGCAAATCTATTTTTTTCGGGGCCACCTCGACGAATTTAATGAAATTTGACCGAACCGACCCTTTGACCGACCTCTTCATTTCCTTCCTTTCTCCGCGATATCCATCCTCGTCTCTCTCTCTCTACGATCCATCTTCATCACATCCGCGCCCCATGGTCTCTCTCTACGATGTCCATCTACACATCTTTTTTTTGGGGGCTCATGACAGATATTGCCAGAATTGAATTAAAAAAAAAGTCTAGTATTTACAACTCCAACAGGAGCGAGTCATAGAGCAGAATCATGCTCGTAGACTCGTAGTACATCATCAATACAACAATCAAAACAAGAGAAATTAACTACGTGTAGTAATTTTACCTGAATGAAATAAGTAAAATGAAAGACAAAAATAAAAGACACAGACACCATAGACACAGTTTCACACTGGTCCTTCTCTTCTTTAGCAATACTTCTCCCACAAAGTCCCCTCCATCAGTAACTTATGTACCAGAATTTCAGGTTGCCGCATCCCTCCTCTAAAGATTCCTTCATTCCTCTCCTTCCAAATAAACCAAGTCACACAAACAAACCATCTTATCCATGTTTAGATTATCAATTATAAGAACAATTGAACAACAATATATAAGGAAAATACTGACATGTCTGCATATGCATTTCCAAAATTATAAAAAAAACGTATTACAACAGCTTCAAAGCCTTCCATCTAAAAATAAAAACACAAATTACAAGATTCCATCCCAGTGACTGACATCTCCAAAAAATAAAAGTAAAAAAATCTAAACTGGGAATGGATAATGGTACACTGGTACCTACCTAAATTACCAGCTGCTTACCCCACTGTAATGCCTAACTAATCAGCTGCTGGTTGAAGATTAGACCCCATTAGTCTTCTTGTTCCAGCTGCTTACCCCTTGTTCTCTCAGCCTCCCCATTGCTGCCAATGCTGCCAATGCTGCCATCACTACTACTGCCTTCGCTGCTGCTACTCTCCTCTCCATCCCTCCTTTTAATTAAAAACAATTTTGAGTTCCCAGATATACAAAGATTGAATCATTCTACTTTAATATTTCACCAAACTACTTAACAGACACTGACATGTTAGTTGGTTCACACTGGTACAGAGGCAAATCCCACTATAAGTAAATATGTGTGCTTTGGTATATACATTAGAATGCCATGGAAAAATTTCAATTCATTGGTAGTTAAGAAGTGTTGATTATTCATCATGGATTGAAATCTTGAATCTAAAAAATGAACTGGTCAGTTTCACTGGTGGTACCTCTAAGCTACAATCTACTAACGGTGAATTGCTAAAAAAATCATTTCATTATTATTCTGGTTTGCTCATTATGTAATTTGAAGCAACTAATGGCTTTATGCTAGCCCCAGTTGCTGTACCAGTTCCATAACAAGTCAGATGGTAACTTTCACCCTGTTTTAGATAAAGAATCTAAAGAAACAAGTTTTTTTATAGCATGAGAAATATTCACACCTTGCTCTAGAGGTGCGTTTAGAGGAGTTGGCATAGAGCTGGATGGCAGATAGGTAGGGCACGTAGTAATACATGTTCCATTTCCACTGACTCAGCAATATTAAAGACCCATATTGCATTCTATAAAAATTTCCCAGTGATATAAAATTATCTCTCTATGAAATACTGACATAAAACAATAACTTCATCCATTTAACATTCACAGGAGGAGAGAGGTACTCACCATGCCCATACGAGCAGTTATTGAAGCTTGAACTGAATATGTGTAATTTGACCCAGAGTGGTTGGAAATTCTATCGATTCCTTCCAATTTGAGATGGTGAATCCATGACATGTCAAGGGGAGATAAGATTAATAAGTAAATAAAATTTAATTTACAAAAGTATAATTATAATGAGGCTTTGAAATTGTCATACCTTAAATTGGAGCTGTTAATGAAGGAGTCGATAGTACATTTAACTCCATCAGCTACAAATTAAAGCTCCTCAGCTCCTCTAGCTTGGTATCTACAGTGCCTATGCAGAAGACCTGCTTCACACTTTCTTTCTCTATTGTGTAACTGAACTGTATCACTTAATCATATCAGACTTGGAGAATCAATGATTCGGTAACAGAATTAATTAATTGAAAGGGAGTAGTGTTTAGCTTTCTCGTTTCCTCGGAAATGAATAAAATTCATTCGCTTCATTGATTCAATTTGTGTCCTTTAGTTGGTTATACTAAATTGAACGAAGTAATATGACAAACAAATTATTTGATCAATTATATTTACTGTTTCATGAACAATAACCAACCATTTTACAAAATGACTGACAAAAGGATCAATTAAACAGGGACTTATTACCTAAATCGATGGATCTGTGAGCTGGGGTTTACATATCGTCAGTCATAGAAACAAATATTAATCCCAATTGATCTCAACAACACATAATTGCTGATGGATCGATTTATATATAACAGGTAGGGCCAAAGTAAAATACACTTGCAAAGTTCTTGATTTTTGCATAATTGCTGACAGTACATACCATAAACAAAAACTTTGACATATTTGCAGATTAAACACCAAGTGTAAATCAGATTACCTCTTAAACATGGAAGCAAACCAGCCCTTCTTCTTAGCCGGAATCAAATTTGGATCTGTCAGCATCCAGCAGGTACACATGCTTGACCTAAATCGAATTTTGGGGGCAATGCCCTTATTAAATCGAATTTGTATTAACGGATCCTGAGAAAAGAGATCAACAAGAGGGAAATACGAGATACTGATCAAAGCTTTGAGGCACTACGGCGGAGGCTCTGGGAAGGACCTAGGAGAGCAACGAAGGTGGGAAGAATGGCGGCGGTAGATAGAGAGAAGTGCGATAGCCTAGAAGTCGACATTGCTAAATTTTCGAAAAGAGGGAAATAGGAAGTTTTTAGAAAGCGCGAGTTCGTGAGAGCATAACGGATCCAATTTGGATCCGAGAAGAGAGGCCATTAGTGCAGCGGAAGCTTGGCGGAGGCTGAAATGGGGAAGAACGGCAGTGAAAATGAGAGAGCCAGAGAGTTTGGCGGAGGCTGAAATGGGGACGGGTAGGGGAAGAGCAGCGAGATATTTTCCGTTGAGTGCGCGCCAACGGAAAATTTCAGCGAGCGAACTGGAATTTTCAGCACTTTGCAAGCGATTTGCAAGATTGCAAATTCTGAAAGCTTTCGCTTTTGCAATTGCCTCTACATCGCTGCCTTTGTGTTTTTGAAATGACAAGTCGGATTTGCAAGCGTATTTGCAAGCCGCTGTAGATGCTCTTATCATCCAATCCATATCCATCCTTATATTATATACAATACACGTGCAGCAACTTGATTGCCTGGGGTTCAAGGATACGACATAGACCTGGTCCATGTAGATATGATTGATACTCGCATGAAACAACAAATCCAACGTTCCAATCAGCAGCGAACAATTGAACGGCCATTAGCTGCAGCTCCTGCCCTGCTCATTCACTATTCACTGTGCAGATCATGCATGCATGTCCTTCCTCAAATTAACTATTTTCATGACCGAAAGCTCCTTACTTTATCGCACATAATTACCAATTTACCATTGCTCGTCTCCTTTCTTCTTTTCTAGTCTAGAGAAATAATAATAATAATTAAGGAGAAACAAAACAAATATGGTGCTAAATTGTTATCTTTCTCATATATAGTTTCAAATTGTTATTTGCATGTCAGTAGTGGAGGTTTCAAATTACATATCTTTCTCATATATAGTTTCAAATTGTTATTTTTAGAAATATGATGATCAGTACGTATTAATTGAAATGTCTTGTAGATAATTTATGAAACAAATCTATAATATTTGTTAAAAAATTAAAAGAAGATAACATAACAAATGTGTACATGTGTGTGTTTTCTTTTTCTAGAAACACCATAATGTTTCTTCCAATTTAAAGCCCCTTCATAATTATTTGCTATTTTTTCAGGACCCTTTTTTTTTTTTGTTGAAATGAAGTCGCTAGGATTACCATTTTTATTTCAAAAATATTTTTAATGAAATTAAACTATGAAAAAGGAGATATTCAAAATTTCAAGCTGTCTACATAATGAATTTCACCTTTCTAATTATAAACGGACTATGCAAGTTGACAACTAAATTGCCTCCTTTGGGGTGGTTTAAATATTAAAATTATTATTAGCAATTTGATAACTGATATGACTAGCTCTCAAAACTTATTAAATCGAGCCATCTCGATGATGTAAACTTGCATGTTAAGACATATTAATAAAAGTTTACCATCTTATTAAATAGGGCTTTAATTAAGTTAACTTTTATAGTGTATATATATAATCTCTTTATACTATAGAGAAATTAAAAAGAGATAATTGCAAATGATACATACAAAATGGAAATGATTTTTCAGCAAATTCTTATTTGTAATTAGTTGAGCACATCGTTGCTAAATAAAATTTTAAATTAAACACACGTACTATGCTTTGAATCTGCCATTCTAAAGTCTAAACTAGTTTGGATATTTTACATGAATGACCAAGGATTCTACAAATTCTAAAAAAGATATATTTTAGAAGAGGACTCTGACAAGTGACAACCGGGAGGCGGGGGGAGCGCTACAGCCTACAGCTACAGGGATGCGATCATGCGGGGCGGCGCATAAGCGAGACATTTGATGGAACTCGTGCGGTTGCGTCGAAATCCTCAGATCCTTTTTCTTGTTGCTATATATGAACCGGGTCGATTTCATCTTATATATGACCTGCTCAGCAAAACAAGACACAGATTTTATATTTGTAGATCTGGAGTTTTATCAGCAACGGTCACACGCTCACGCTGGGAGAAGTAAGTAAGCATTTGTAAAATATTTAATTTGTAAAATGGTACTTTGGGAAATAATTTAGAAAAAGCGAGGAGGTTTTTTCTGGGCTGGCACTGGCAGTGGTCCCAAAAGACATTTTCTGCTAGTCGCACTTAAGATCCGCACTACCTGACAACACACTCCGAATCATACCTCCCGGCTCCTCCACGTGGCCCAAGCAGTTCTGACGTGGAAATCCTATGACGTGGCTGATCCAGATTCCATTTTGAGCAAACTTGCTGAGAGGTCCCTAAATTTTGTATTTTATGTATATAAAGGTTCACAGAGTTATTTTATTGCAACAAATTAAAAGTTCAGCAATTTAACGAAACAAATGATAATCTCCAAACTAATTTATAGAATAATAAATAGTATTTATTAACCTCTGAAAAAACCTTTACATTATTTTTATATAAATTTAATTTTAATTTAGATGTATGCAATATTTTAAATTGATGTTTTTTTATAACCATTTCATCCTTACAGATAAAAACTACTGTATATTTATATGAGGAGGGTTCAAATGTCTCCATCATGCCTCCATCTCTCTCCATCATTTTCAAAGTTCAAACAGTCGATCCGAACCGCTCAACCTAACCTCCATACTAAAATATGTTTGGAGACCAAATTTTATATTTTTAGGAATTTTTTTACTATTTTTTTAGATAGGTACAAAATCAGGAAATATGAACCATCTAAAAACAGTATTTTTGTACCTATCTAAAAAAATAGTAAAAAAATTCCTAAAAATATAAAATTTGGTCTCCAAACATATTTTAGTATGGAGGTTAGGTTGAGCGGTTCGGATAGACTGTTTGAACTTTGAAAATGATGGAGAAAGATGGAGGCATGATGGAGGCATCTGAACCCTCCTCTATTTATATATGTCCACTTAAAGTCTTTAGCGGAGGGTTCAAATGCCTCCATGTTTTTGTGCCTCCATCATGCCTTCATCTCTCTCCATCATTTTCAAAGTTCAAACAGTCGATCCGAACCGCTCAACCTAACCTCCATACTAAAATATGTTTGGAGACCAAATTTTATATTTTTAGGAATTTTTTTACTATTTTTTTAGATAGGTACAAAAATGCTGTTTTTAGATGGTTCAGATTTCCTAATTTTGTACCTATCTAAAAAAATAGTAAAAAAATTCCTAAAAATATAAATTTTGGTATCCAAACATATTTTAGTATGGAGGTTAGGTTGAGCGGTTCGGATCGACTGTTTGAACTTTGAAAATGATGGAGAGAGATGGAGGCACAAAAACATGGAGGCATTTGAACCCTCCTCAAGTTTTTGCCTTCTTTTACTTTTAATTAATATTTGATTATTTTCTTAAGTTATATCATATATAAACTTTTTAGGATGTAATTTCACTGTATGGTTTCTTTTTTTGTAAGAGATATAGAAATAGTATACTAGGATTGAAGAAAATACAATATTTTCAGCATATCTATTTTTTTTTTTCAATTATCACACTTTCATCATCATCATCATTTGAATTAGTCAAATATACTCTTAATTTTTGTTTGTAAGTGTTATTAATGTACATATTTATTACAATATCTCTATATATTTTTTGAATTATCACACTATTGTCATCATTTGACTAAGTATACTGTACTCCTAATGAGTGCTATTAATGCACATAATTATTGTAAACATATGTAGGAAAATAACGTCCGCAGAAATTGATATTATATTGAAGTTTAGGTATGATTGTGTATATTTACCTCTTGTTTTATATAAGCAACTGTGCCCCAGCGCTTGGCATACCACTAACCTTCTCTCTCTAAAAAGTTCTCAAACGGTCGGGAGGGAATTTATTCATTTCTTAATTAATTTCTCCGAACTCTTTGCCTCTCTTTCTTTCTCTCTGCATTCAAAATCTCTCTCTTTCTCTGAGATTTGCTTTCATCTTCTCTCCCGAGAGAGCTCCGTTCATGGCGGATCCGTCCAGCCGCCGCCTCATAGTCGAGGTGTGCAATGCCAGAAATCTCATGCCAAAAGATGGTCAAGGAACAGCAAGCGCCTATGTTGTAGTGGATTTTGATGGCCAGAGACGGCGCACAAAGACCAAGTCCAGGGACCTGAATCCGACCTGGGATGAACAGCTCGAGTTCTCTGTTCATGACCTCGATTTGATGCCCGGTGAGACTCTTGAATTGAATGTGTACAATGATAAGACAATGGGTAGAAAGGGCAAATTTTTAGGAAAGGTAAAGATTACTGGCTCAGCTTTTGCTAAAGCTGGCTCTGAGGCCTTAGTTTATTACCCGTTAGAGAAAAGAAGCGTTTTCTCACAAATTAAGGGTGAAATTGGGTTGAAGATTTGGTATGTAGATGAACCAGTGACCGATACCAGTACCGGTACTGGTACAGGTACAGGTACGGATGAGAAGAAAGGGGAAGAGAAGAAATTAGTAGAAGAGAAAAAAGAAGAAAAGAAGGAAGAGAAGAAAGAAGTGGAGGCAAAAAAGGAAGAGAAGGAGAAGAAAGAAGAGAAAAAGGAGGACAAAGGGAAGAAAGAAGAAGAGAAGAAAACACCTGAGAAAGAGAAACCAAAAAATGCAGAGAAGAAGGAAGAAGAAAAGCCGAAAGAGATAATAACCACACCGGCACCCCCCACCCCAGTCAAGGAGCTCCAACAGTACAGCGGTGACTTGGAAATCAAACCTCACACGGCTGGTGACCACAACGTAAAGGTGGGATCATATGACCTGGTAGAACGGATACCATACCTTTTTGTGCGTTTACTGAAGGCAAAGCTCTCCGGTGATAAGCCGGTTTATTCAAAGCTGGTGGTCGGTAGCCAGACAGTAAGTACTCGAACTATTCCATCTGGTGAATGGGACCAGGTGTTCGCATTCCACAAGGCAAGCCTAACTGCCACCTCATTGGAAGTGTCAGTACATGAAGAGAAAAAAGGCGAGGGAGACAAACCGGCTGAACATGTGAGTCTTGGCACTGTTGCCTTTGATTTGCAAGAAATCCCCAAACGTTCCCCGCCAGACAGTCCGCTTGCGCCACAGTGGTACACGCTGGAGGGCACCGGTGAGGGCTCAGAGGGTTGTGATGTCATGTTAGCCGTCTGGATCGGTACCCAGGTTGACGAGTCATTTCAGGAGGCATGGCAATCCGATTCTGGCGGGTTTAATACTCATACCCGTTGTAAGGCATATCTCTCTCCTAAGCTCTGGTACTTAAGACTTAGTGTGATTCAGACACAGGATCTGAGGTTGCCTCCACTACCAGAGTCTAAGTCGCGGCCTGCTGCTGGTACAGAGTTATATGTCAAAGGGCAACTTGGGGCTCAAGCTTTCAAAACAGGTCGGGTCATATTAGGAGGTGCTTCAGCTAGCAATTCGGGTAACCCTTGTTGGAATGAGGATTTGTTATTTGTTGCAGCTGAGCCATTTGATCCATACCTTACAATTGTTGTAGAGGATATTACCGCGGGCCAACCTGTGGGCCAAGCCAAGGTTCCACTCTCATCTGTCCACAGACGTGTTGATGATCGGGTTGAACCGCCACCACGGTGGTTGAATTTGATTGGTGACGAGGCCCGGCCGTATGCAGGTAGAGTCCATGTGCGGGTCTGTTTGGAAGGTGGGTATCATGTTCTTGATGAAGCCGTGCAAGTGGCCAGTGATGTGCGTGCAGCATCAAAACAGCTGTCGAAGCCGCCTATTGGGTTGTTGGAAGTCGGTGTTCGTGGAGCCTCTAGT
Source organism: Carex rostrata (assembly GCF_964058835.1). Lineage (NCBI taxonomy): Eukaryota > Viridiplantae > Streptophyta > Magnoliopsida > Poales > Cyperaceae > Carex > Carex rostrata. Next base: position 8,958,552 of record NC_135937.1, read on the forward strand.
TTGGTACCAATGAAGGTCTCGAAGGATGGGTCAAGTGGGTCAACTGATGCTTATGTGGTTTTGAAGTATGGGCCCAAATGGGCTCGGACCCGTACCATTATTGACCAGTTCAACCCCCGTTGGAATGAGCAGTATGCGTGGGATGTGTTTGATCCGTGCACTGTCTTGACTATCGCGGTATTTGACAATGTACGGCACAAGCAAACTGAACCGGGCAGAGATGTGCGAATTGGTAAGGTCCGTATCCGGTTGTCAACCCTTGACACAAATCGGGTTTATATCAACACATATCCATTAACAGCAGTACACCCGATAGGAGCAAGGAAGATGGGGGAAATCGAACTTGCAATCCGTTTCAGCTGCCCCTCATGGCTAACCCTGCTCCAGTCATACACCAACCCATTGCTGCCCCGTATGCACTATGTGAAGCCCCTGGGGCCTGCACAGCAAGATATGCTACGACACACTGCTATGCGGATTGTTTCAGCCAGGTTGGCTCGGTCAGAGCCACCTCTAGGACCCGAGGTGGTGCACTACCTTTTAGAAACTGATGCATATAACTGGAGCATGCGTCGGAGCAAGGCTAACTGGTTCCGTGTTGTCCGTTGCTTGTCTGGTGTGGCTGGGCTTGTGAAGTGGGTCCATGGAGTGCGTATGTGGACCCACCCCCCAACAACTGCTCTAGTGCACATTCTGCTGTTGATTATTGTGTTCTGTCCACAAATGATCCTTTCAACCTTGTTTCTGTACCTGTTCTTTGTGCTGGTATGGCGCTACCGGTACCGGGTGAGGGAGCCAAATGGCATGGATCCACGGCTGTCCCATGTTGATTCAGTGGGGCCTGATGAGCTAGATGAAGAGTTTGATGGGTTTCCTTCTAGTCGGCCTGCTGATGTGGTAAGGGTACGGTATGACAGAATCCGAGCTGTGGCTGGCCGGGCACAGACATTGCTTGGTGATGTGGCAGCACAGGGGGAGAGGTTTGAGGCTATACTGAACTGGCGGGACCCACGTGCCACTGGGTTGTTCACCTTATTTTGTTTCCTGATATCATTGATCTGTTATATGGTACCATTCAAGATTTTGGTTGTTCTGATGGGGTTCTATTATCTGAGGCATCCGCGATTTAGATGTGACATGCCATCCCTTCCATTCAATTTTTTCAGACGGCTGCCATCACTGTCCGACCGGATTCTGTAGGAGGCATATGGCCCACTTGCTGGTGGGTGTTTGGATTTAGAATTTGATTTAAGTTGTTTTTCTGTAATTGAATTTAGTATTTACCGAGTTAGTGATAATTAAGGGATAAAGGGTCTGAGATAACAGGCCCAATCAGTTTGGTTCTGTGTTATTAATAAACTAAACCTTGCTTTTGGTTGGTTTAGCTTAATTTAATTAACATTTCAAAAAAAATATACTGATCAATTTTCATTATGATCCAGATATTAATTTTTTGTGAAGTGTTTCCTACTTTTTTTTTTTTTTTTACAATTTGAAGAAAGAGTACTCGTCACTTATTAATTTCTGGATCCAGATATTAATTTGTGAAGTTTCCTACTTTTCTTTTTACAATTTGAAGAAAGAGTACTCGTCACTTATGGTTTTTGATTCATTGCTGTGCCTGCATATTTAATTTTAATTTTCTTCCCTCTACAGATACATAGACATAGTACATAGCGCATTAAGTTGGTATTGGTGGCTTGTGGTTGATTTTTATGGTATCCATTTGCACATGAGATGGCAATGAGTTATACTGTGTGCTCCAGTGTGAGAGTTTTCAAGATGTAATAGTAATTCAGCATAAATTGGTAGAGAGTAGGGTTTTTAATTTTGGAGATCCATTCTCTTAATTGTGTTGCATACAAGAATTATTTATGACTCCTTTACCTTTCATTTCATTTTGCTTTTTTTCATGGTGCAGTTGCACACATATAATAATTAGCTTTTGACTTGAATGTTGAAACAAGTTTTTGAGGTAAATAAGTTGGTAAAACTCTCTTCAACATTCGTAGAACAGGAAATCAAGAGGAGGAAAGGCATCGCCTTTTCCTTTGAGGGCGACTTGGTACAGGAAATGTGGCGCAAGGTTACTGCCATTGGAGCTGTGAAGAGGAAGATCACGATACTGGTATCAACATTGTGGTCTATTTGGAAAACTTCCAGCAAAAGACGAATCATCCCAGTTTAATGGCGGATTGGATCATTCAGGAATCCACGCTATGGAACAAGTACTGCCGGGGTAAGGGTACCAGCCGAATGGTTACTGGTACAGTGGCAGCTGCATCGGCCGGTACCAGCGGAGCTGTCTCTGGCACAGCCACTGCTGCAGCGGAAGGTACCAGTGGGGTTGTCACTGGTACAGAGAGAGAAATAAATGAATAACCGGTGCTAGCTGTTATAAGTTGTAATTTCCTGTTGTTATTTCCGATTTTTATGAGGGGTCTTAGGTGATTTGAGGTGTTTTTCTTGTAATCGGATGCTGGACCCGTTAAGCTTAATATATTCCTGACAGCCCCTGTCAGTTGAGTTTAAAAAAAAAAAACATTCGTAGAACAAGGGAGAGTAGCCAAATTCGAGATCAGAGGGCAGAGGTACGTGCTCTCACACACAATGACACAAAGGAAGAAGATGTCACATGGTTTCTGGCCTTCTGACAGAGGCACCTCTTACTCTCAGCCTTTGGTGCACTGTTAAGCCAAATTGATAAGAAAGGCCGGTACACGCTTCATCGAGGTATATAAATATTAAAGTTGAAAACACTCAACTGAACATTGTCGGCTGGTACGACAAATGCTGATTTTTGTTTTGTTTTGTTTTTAATTTATTCTGTACAATACAACAACTATGTAGTTTTTTAGTTGGAGAGAGTAGCCGTTGGTTAAGACTCATTGAATGATTACTGTTTTGGGCTGATATGGGCCCTTCACTAAAACTGGACCAAATCCATGAACTGAACTGTGCCCAGTAGAGTAGAGAGGATCAGAGGACTCGATCCGATACTGTTTAAATAATTTGTCCACCGCTCGTTGATTTGGTTTATTAATTGTGCAACTGGAGGAGCTCATTGTTTCTCGTGAGCTGCGGTCGTCGTCCTATTAAATAATTTAAAAAAACTTGACACAGTTTTAAAAAGAGCATGGCGAAATGAATATTATTTAAACAGTATATTTAAATGTAAAATATTAAATATACCGACTCAAATGAATATTGAACTTCATAAATAATAGATTCCATGTGGTTCTAGCTACCAAGGAAGGCGCAAGCGCAACAAACAAACAAAATACCCAAGTTTCCGGTTCATTTTTCGTCGTTGACAATGACATATATAAATATTAGACTGGAGAGTGGGACCACCAACGGTGACATCACATGAGTCGTGTAATTTGTCAATTGTGATTTATGTCGGGTCGGAGTTGGTTAAGTTCAGCAGAGCTCTCAACCGAACCAAACCGAATCATAAGTAATACGTGCGGTGCGGTGCCTCCTATAAATTATAAAGATAGGAGGTTCGTTTGGAGATTCGTGCCAGATTAAAACTGACGACTCATACATATCTCATTCTACTCAGTCTCTGAATCTCCCCCTTGCTGGACACCTCCAGTTCAAACCGTTCCTCGTCTTCCCTTGGAAGCTATTAAATTATATTTACTACTATCCTTCAAGGTTCAAAGCACCCAAAAGAAAAGAGAAAAGAGAAAAGAGAGCAAAACGAAAGAGAACCAGAGAAAGCTAAGAGAGAGAGATAAAGAGGTCTCCAATGGAGAATCGAAGGATAAGCAATGGTGCGAGAAGCAATCAGGTCACGCCAACTCATGTGAGTAGATTTTTCCTATATATATATTTTCTTCTATATTTCTCTTGCGTCGAGTTTTTGTATCCCCAAGTTGTTGTAAAGATTGAATCTTTTGCGGTTGCTATCTTGCTTCAATGGAGATGGAGTTGCAAATTCCAGTCTAAATTCAATTCTTTTCATTTACCAGGCCATGTCTTATTCCATTTGTTTCTTTGCCTTTTTGAGCAATCCTGGTTTGGTTAATTATGGTATTAAGCCAAAATTTTAAACTCAGATTTTTTTTACATTACTCGAAATCATAATATGGATAGAAATAGGGTTATAGTTTTTTTTTTCTTTTCTTGAGAAAAGGAATTAGAGTTCTCTTTACCAAACCTTCCCTGGAATTTGGGGTCAATAGGGTTTAGTTCATTATTATGTGATTATATTTTTACCGACTCAAATTGCATGCTTGTCTATTTCACTTTGTTATACATACATACATACATACATACATATATATATAATATAATTAATTGGGTGTTTGTGGGTTAGGTTAATTTTGACTTTATATATAACTGCCAATATATTATCCAATTGAATATCATATTCCTAAAATTTAGTTTAATTAGTATACCTAAACAAATAAGCAATAAAAATCAGTAATTATTTCGAACATCCCATATATGATATGTAACAAATGTCAAATTGCATCTTTAATTAGGTACATCTAATCGGAAGTAAATTTCTTTCTGAATTTACAATAATAAATAGAGGGAACGTGACATTCAAATAATCAATGATGTTTCCTATGCTCATTGCTCTATTTATTTCCTTTCCGATCACTGATTTTGATACTCCATTAAATTCTTCCCTTATTAATTAAGGGCATTTTTATCATAAATATTTTTGAAGGAAATTAATTTAATTAAGTGGCACTGTTTTAGCAATTAAATTTGTATTTGATCAATTCTAGCTACTCCATCCTGAAACACAGTGTATTTTCTCCATAAAGCCATAATAACTTTTTATTAATTTATCTTGAATTAATTAAGCATGGACATTTTCATTTTCAGGTAGTGTTTCAAGTACCAACTCCGACAGCTCTGCATATTCCACCAAATTTCACCATGACTACTCCTCCTCCTCCTCCTCCTCCAGCCACCAGTTTCACCGCAAATGCCGCAAAATTCCTCTTCTTCATCCACCTCCTCATTTTCACCATCCTTGTCATCTTCCTCTCTGTGCACGGATCAATCCACCGGACCCATGCTTTCGACCCTGCTGATTGGTACCTTCCCCTCCTTGCCTCCATCGCCACCTCCTACCTCGCTTCCATATTTTTCCTTTCATTTTCCATTAGACGCCCGTCATTATCCATCAAGACGTCCATCCGCCTCTCCCCTCTTCTGACATGTGGAGTCGCTGTGCTTCTCTTGTCTGGCGGTACCGGCACTAGCCTAGGTTTTGCAGTCATCTTTCTAGCCATAGCTATCACACAAGCACTTTATGCATGTTGGATCACGCCAAGGCTTCCCCATGCATATGAGATTCTCTCAATTGCAGTTGCCAATACCAGAGTACTGGTTGGCGTCCTGAGCTACATGTCTCTCTCTCTGCTTGTGGGGTCCATCTATGCTATCCTTTGGATTCTTGGAGCTGGGGGGGTGGTCGAGGACAGAGAATCACAGTTCGGACCATTGTACATGGTTGCGCTTCTCCTAAGCCTTTCTTGGACCATGCACGTAATAAAGTACGTGGTGCATGTGGCAATAGCAAGCCTTGCACATGCACAGCTCATTCTCGGTGATAACGGTTCTGTGGGACCTGCTTTCCGTCAAGCCATGACATGGGCATTTGGTGATGTATGCCTTGGCGCTGCAGTAGCACCGGTGGTGGGTGCCACACGTGGGGCCGCACGGGCAATGGATGTACTGGCAGGTGGGTCGGACGAATTCCTTTTCTCGTGCACAAGTTGTTTTTCAGGTGTGGCAGATCAGATGGTTGGGCGGGGCAACAGGTGGGGCCTGGTGCATGTGGCGGCTTATGGTAAGTCCTTTGGCACAGCATCGAGGGATGTGTGGGAGATGTTTATTAAACAAGGCATGGGGCGGCTGCTAGACAATGATCTGACGGGTCCGATTTGCTTCATGTGGGGTACAACTGGGGGATCGGTAGCAGCCCTGACAGCCGGGCCGTGGGTTCTGCTTGTAAACCAGGAGTATTTCATTGCAGCTACAATATATGCCTTCCTCATCGGTTACTTCATGGTACAGTAACATCATAACATGTCCATTTCTTTTTCTCATTTACTAATTAATTAATTTAGAATATACAAAAGCAAAAGAGGATAATAAATTAATGCTATATATATATATATATATATATATATATATCTTTAGTCGTGACGAAAACAAAAAAGAGTTTAACAACTTTTGTTTCTAGTAAACTAATCATAAATTGTGAACAAAGAAAAGAGCGAAGGTGTCCATCACTTTTAATTTTTTCTGTGGCTCCCGCTTAAGTGCCTTTATTTGCGAATTATCATTGCTTTTTGTTTCTTCTATCATGCTTTCTCTAAATGTTATTTTTTTATTTATTTTTAAATTGAAAATGACAGACTAGGGTAGCGATGGCATGGCCACAGGCATGTGTGGCTGCGTTCCATGTAGTTTTTGCAGAGGACCCCCTCAATCAACAGCTGGGTTCTTGCATACACGAACGGCTACGCGAGTTAGGAAGAGGAGATCAAACTCATACTAACATCTAGGAAAGAAAACCAGAGGGAGAAACAATGTGAGAGGGCATGAAGAAGTGAATTTTTACGGGCATTTTTGGTTGAACTGTGAATTCTTTGTACTTTTCTTTCTCTTTTTTGTTCTTTTTTGTTGTTGTTGTTGTAAATTTACCGCTAGTAATTATAGTTAGGATAAGAAAGGACATTTGACATGGAAAAAGGGGGATAGAAGTTGACCAAGTAGTATTTTTCTAGTTTCTAGCTAGAGCGCTTGGTCAAGGGTTTTTGATTTCTCCTACTTTTTTCCTTTTCTGTAGATTTTTGAGGCATAGATGCAATGACTTCATCTGAGTCAATCTTCATGCGATTTTTGAGGTATTATATTGACAAGTATCGCTATATTCATTTCATATTCCTATAATAATATTGAAACAAGTGGAATTTTAATTGTTATCTAGTTGACAAAAGCCATTGATGATTTTTTTTCTAATTCAAGAGTAAGACATGGGCTAAATAAGTGTTATTTCCAAAAGACAAACATGATATTTTAGCCGTACCAAATTAAATATAATATAATGTGCAGTTTCATCAATGAAAGTCCACCCGGAAAGGTGCAAGTGCAAATTGGATACTTCAAGTAATGTGAAAATGATGTAATATATCTTATTAGTGAGACGTGCAAGCCACTATCATCTATGGACCCTGGTAAACTTGTCTTCAACCTTCACATACTAATTATGTGACACATTTTTGTTTTGGCAACAAGGCAAAGAGACGATATGCAGATATCAGCCAACACTTTTGCTTACAATACTGTTTGAGTGCAAATTAAGCAAGCCAATATTTGAAAGGAATTAGGTTGGATTTCATAGTGAATTTGAAAAATCTTGCTACCAATCAGTTCAAATCCTAACCTGCTTCCCCAAGTAACTCCCCTCTGCCGGGTTAAACTAATAATTAAACCAGATTGATAAGAAATCAAGGAAGAGTTTTGATATTTAAATTATTTTATATACTAATTGCAAATTATACATTGTTAGTTTCCTTAAAAATAAAACCTCACCAAACAGGAAATTACAAAAGAGGACAGAGGAGGACTTGAAAGAACATCTTAGTCAGATCCCATGTGGCCACGGCCACCACACTTTGAGCACATAATGTTTCCTGTGCCACCGCATCCTGAAATGACAAATAAGGTTAAATTAACATAACAGAATATATGATGCAAATTAAAAGGAATATTAAATTGTTAAAAAAAGTTAGTTTTGCCTCTCTGCACACTAGTAATTTGACACTGACAAGTCAGATGTGGCAGGTTTGGTTAAACAGAATTTTAAATTACCACTTAATGCATTTTGGGGTAATAGACCTCTGGTATCACCTGGTATTTACTAGTTCTAGACCTGATCAAAGCTCAGTGTTTCAGTACAGTAGACAGTATCTTTGCTAAACATTTATTAGAATAAAAATGGTATCAACCTGCATGAGTTTGAATATCTAGTGATCCCAACTTGCGTAAGTTACTATCGACACAAGTTATCAGTAGGATTAAATTTCTAAGAGGTCTCAACTCATTTTCATATTTGGGTAGTTCTTAGTTGAAACAATTTTATAGGTCCACCAAATTGCACTTAGAACAGGTATATCAAAAGAAAACATAATAAAAGATTTCTCATCTAACAATGGGTTTGAAACATGTGTGGCATTTGTAGGTATATGCATGTACATGCTGGTACAGTTGTCCCGAACCTCCAGTCACCCAAATTGATAAGGTTCAAGATTTTTCCAGTGTAATGTTTAAACATCAAGTGTTCTCTAAAATAGCCCAGCATTAGCATTAGCAATAAAATAAACAAACACACAAACTTGAGCACAAAATTATTTATACTTTCCTTTATTAATTATTTTTGGTTTGGGGTTAGGGTTTAGGGTTTCAGTTCTTACCTAGACATCGAACCTTGACAATGATGCCTTGGCTTTCAAGGATTGAGTCAACATACAGACCCGACCCATTACAGGTTGTACAAAGGACTGCCCCCTTGACATGACAGTTGGTACAGGGGGGCTTGTTTCCGATCTCCTTTTTGCTCAGAGATGTACCAACCGGTTTCTCTATCTTTTCTTCTGGTACTGGTTTGTCATAGCAGAACAATGATTCAAGGCTGCTTTTGCTTCTTTGGATGCCATTTATCAAGCTAGCTCTCACCTGTCAAAATAAAAACACATTAAAAGAATGAAAAGTCGCTCCTAAGAGAGGATGAGAACAAGAGGAAATTTTTTTATTTTTTTGCCATACCTGCTAGCACAAAAGATGCGGTGTACTGGATTTTAATATCTCTTGTTAAAACTGATTTTATGCCAGAACATATACACTTAGGTTTTGTGTTGTTTTTGTCCTTTTGTTTGAACTGTAAACTACTGAGGTAAGTGATGTTATTTATGATTTAATTAAAGTTAAAGGATGGAGATATAGCGAAATAGGTGGTACTGGAAGACTTTTAAATTCCGAGGAGTGAGGAGGCTGCTGCCTGCTGTACACTTAAACAGAATATATTGTAAACTGTTTCAATATACTCATACTGAAATCTGAATAGATATGTAATAAGTCATATTATAGTAACCAAATTGTTCAACACAACACAACACAGAAATCCACTGAAATGAACACCTTAAATAGCATTTTGAAATCTTAGATCCGACCGACCTGAAATGAATTGGAGCGAATAGGAGATTGAGTAGGGCGAAGAACACCATAGTTCGTCGTAGATTGAACTCCTTTGGTCAAAATCCGACAAAATGGCAGATTGCGGTGTGAAATGGGAGGCGATCCGATAGAAACCTCCATTATCAAATGAAATATTTTTGGAGAGAAAGGAGAATTGAGTGAATTTACGAGGGGAAACTGGGGAGCATTGGGAAATCCGCCGAGTCTACTACTAGATTGTAGAGATGGGAATGGGGGATGGGCTTTTAGTAAAATGAGATTAATATTTAGGCCCATATTATACAAACATATCTTGCCTACTATTGGCCCACTACCAATTCCACTGTCAAATGCGTACGGGCTCCAGCGGCACTCTATCTCTATGACTCTATGTAACGGGTAGGAACTAGGAAATTAAATTGCCGTTGTGTTATCAATTATAAGGCGTATTTTTATAGTACATCTATTTGATGTATCGTCAAAATCAATCAAATTTAATAACTAAATTAAATTGCCGTTGTGTTATCAATTATAAGCCGTATTTTTAATGTCAGACAATTTAGAATTTGATTGGTCATCTATCATAAAAATTACTACTCTATTATTAAAAAAAATATAATTGATAAAAGACTAAGTACCTCTCAAATCATTCCAAATTTTGATATATACGCTATAAAATAAAGAACCCATCTTATGCAATTTAAAATTTTATAACTTCAACAGTTTTTTTTTTTTTTTTCAAAATACCAAATGGATATACATAAAAGTTGCTTGCACGCAATAATTATCTATTTATTAATTGTGGCAACTGCTAAATTAAAAAAAAAAACTATAATTGCATCAATTTTCTATCATTTAAATATAGTTCACATCAAATTGATCAAATTCTGTTTGTTTGACTATCATAAAAAAAAAAAAACTGCCATAACTTTAATTTAAATTATTTGTTGTCCCGTCAATTTATCAAAAAACAAAAATTATATATGTCATATCTGAGTAGTAATTAACAAATTTAATAATGATTTTCTAGCTTAGCCAATATATATTTTGTTCTCATATAAGAGCTTCAATTAATTCCGACATTCTTTTTTTTAGATGTCTCATGTGCTGGGCGGACTCTAAGTTAGGCCTGCTAATGAGCGGTAACTCGCTCAAAACTCGGCCCGGCCCATTCATTATTCTTTCATTAGAACCCGACTCGGCTCGACTCAACTTTGAAGAATAAAGCCCAACTCGGCTCGGTCCATTAGACTCTTTAGGCTCGGCCCAAACTCGGCTCGGTCCATTGGACTCTTTAGGCTCGGCCCGAACTCGACTCAAACCCAAAACTCGGCTCAAACTTAATTAACTGTAATATATTTCAAAGGCATGTCTGTCTCACCACCTCTTTTGTCCGGCTATGGCACTATCCCAATAACTTCTGTAATTCTTTCAAAATAAATTCTGGTTTTGTGTATATTGATGCGGTGCTTGCTGCTTTTGTAACTCAATTCATTACAAATTCCTTGCTCTGTAGGTGACCAAACTATAACTAATGTACATGAACAGAAAATGTGGTTGAAGTTAATTCCAATTATGTTATTTTTTCAGTAAATATTAGAGGTTAAGCCATCAAACTATTTAATATCTACAAGGAGATTTTTCATCTGAATTTCAAACGCATGATCTTTCACACTATATCGTCTTTGCATAGGTATAAAATACCCTTAACCAGTCCTAGACAATGCCTATGTATGATACTCAGCCACACATGCACCATGAAGTGCTACTGTCACAATGAAATGCAATGAAAAGCATTATTTTGACCTCTGCTGACAAATCAGCTGATACTGACAAATTGAAGGACTAAATTGCAAAACCAATTCCACAGTCAGATAAAGCATTGAAAAATACATGAAATGGACTCAAACTTTGCATTTTTCTGATTTTTCTACACAAAGTTATGAATTTTCAAAGTTCATATTTAAAAATGAGAGAATTCTGAATTTTCATGTCGAAATGACAGTCCATGCCCCTGACAGGAGAAAAATTCCTAAAAATGTAAATAAAATCTCTAAAATGGTAAAAATTGGTATACAAGCCCTTAATCCATGTCTCTTTGGTTCCGTAAAACAAAATTTACAACCCATGTACAAAATTCATGAGCAAATGGATCAGACAGATCTGAAAATGCATGGTCATGTGACCTGAGCTTGACCAGAACCTGGTTCAGGTTGAATTGTAGCCTCTGTAACCATTGAAACCTTTTAAATGTTCTGAATGACCTCCCTGAGCACTTGATTCAGCCTCAAACCCCTTTAATTATTCATCGGTATACTGATAAACCCAGAACTTATTTCTCAAGGTCTGAATTTGGAACAGGGACAGCCATATACTGATAAACCCAGAACCACCAAAACAATATACACGCATCACAACAAGCAAGAAACTCAATTTAGGAACTTACTTTGCTTGATTTATGGCTTCATTGATACGCTGATCATAATCATCTATTTACAAAACAACATAACAGTAGTTAGTATTTCATGGCTAGAATAGCAAAGAGCTCTGCAAAATAAATTTGGAAACTATGGACCGATTGTTACATGGGCTTATTTGGTGTTTAATTGTATATGGATAATAAAACGAGAACTAAACCAAAGCTTGATTGAGCCTCATGTCATAAGTGAAAAAAATAGGTTAGGTGAGACAACACTGGCCTCAACAAAGTCTCTATGGAACAGTGAAGCTTAATCCATGGTTAATCAAGGCTTAATTTGCTAATAGGAGAGACCACCTTAATAAAATAAATCATTAATGCACTGATACAGAAATCCATCAGAGATGCAATACAGACTTAGACAGAGATAAATACAAAAGAAGAACAAGGAAAAGGTGTACGGACAATAAAAGCAAGAAACTCATATAAAATGCACATCCAGTCGACACCATTCCAAGTCGGTGGCCTACCAGTATCAGAGATAGAGATTTTTTTTTCAATTTAACAAGACCCACAAAATAAAAGCACCGAGACCCACAAAATAAAAGTATCAGAGAGAGATTTTGTTTTCAGTATCAATTTTTTTATAAGTTACAACAGATTTTGTTTTCAATTGAAACAAATCAGAGAGAGAGAGAGAGAGAGAGCGCACCGAGCGAGAGACTGACGGAGCTTCTCCTAGCGGAGCGACGAGAGCGATGGAAACTGGAGAAGAAGAAGAGAAACGGAGCTACTCCTAGCGAAACGAATGAAAGCGAAAGAGAAACAGAGCGATGGTTCGACCCAATGGGCGGCCCGGCTCGGATCGGATCGATTAGGGAAAGGATGTTCTATTTCGAGTTCGAGCCGAGTTCGGGCTTAACTCGAATTGAGCTCAGCTCAATTTGACTCGTTTAAGAGCCCAGCTCAAAGCCCATGAGCCGGCCCGGCTCGTTTAACAGGCCTACTCTAAGTGGAGCATTCGAAATTTTATGGAGATCTAGATCTGGACCAACGTTGTTCTTTTTTTTTTTGTTTTTTGTTTTTTGTTTTTGCTTCTCTTTAAATTTTGATATGTAATTTGAGTTAAATTTAGAGTTAAAATTAGAATAAATTCTTTGAAATGTAATTTGAGTTTAAATTTAGAGTTAAAATTAGAATAAATTCTTTGAAATGTAATTTTAGTTAAATTTAGAGTTAAAATTAGAATAAATTCTTTGAATTTGAATTGATAATTAATTAGAATTTGAATTCAGAGCATTGAAAACTACAAATTATATCATTATTTTTTATCTATTACTCTATCACCTAATGAGTTTGAACTTAATTAATTATTTAAACCTGATTCGTTATTTTTTTGCTACTATTGATGAAAATTCTAAATCCACCACTACTCATGCGGAACTAGGTGAGATGTAAGATTCGTTTTCATATGTATTAGACGTATGGTACAACTTAATTAGCCAAGATTTATTCTACAATAAACAATCAGGTTGGAGAATGTTAACATGTAACATATATAATTTGTAATTTGCTGTTCGATCTCTCGCCCGCCCAGCATGTGTTTTGTCATTGCAATTTAGATTTCCCTAAAAAAAAAATGGACTTGTGCATTGCGGGATACCTATCGATTCCAAATAAGATTGAGACAGACAATTAAAGATGAAAGAATTGACATGCATCTAACGCATATCGACGTGATTGCGCTCTTCTACCCCCATGGCCCCATCCCATGTTAATTGTACCTACGAAATATTATATTATATTCTCTTAAAACTATGATATATTATTTTTGGTGAAGGAGAAGGAGAAGGAGAGACAAATTTTATATTTGGCACTTAAAAATATTTAATTTTTCTTTTAAATTTTCTCTTACATCGTACAAAATTTGTACAGACATTATGTAAATACATATATAGTATATAGAACGTACGCTTACTATATAGCATATTCGATCAGCACTTCTTTTACATATTTAACATACTATATATATAAGCAAACTTAAGAAATTAAAGAAATAGTGATATATATGCATGATAATTGACCAACTATAATTATGTTTATTATTTCAATTTTATTGGAATAGTAAATTTTGAGATATTCTCCAATACATCACTTTTATATACAAAAACTATTAAGTCAATTATAACAATTCGATAAAGGTTCGGGTATTCCTGTGGCTATTCCTAGGAAAATGAGGGTCCCATTGAAGGTTCGGGTATTCCTGTGGCTAATGCTCGAAAATAAAATCTTGACACAAGAGATCTTACAAATAAGAGGGTGCAATGTGGCTTCAGGTTGTCACATGTGTCACCTTAACGGGATGGAAACAACAAACCACATCATGTGGGAGTGTAACTATGCAAGACTTTTTTTTGGAGAGGGCTATGTGCTCACTATAACATTAGGTGGGGCAATCGAACGGACGCGAGAGACCTATGGCTAATAGACATGGCAAACTTAATGCCAAGAGAGAGGATGCTGCGAAAAATTGTCTGGGCTGCAGGAAGCTGGGCAATTTGGAGTGAACGAAATAGAAGGCTTTTCTCCAATAAACAAAAACTGGTGTATTTGTTAATCGATGATACGACCAATGATATCATGCAGTGGTTGCGCCATATTTAACGACTCAAGAGACAAAGGTGATATTGACCAGGCAGGGGAATTTGTTTCACTGTTGACGGTCCTAGATGCTAGTTAGAGATTATTCTAAATATGGCATGATATGTAAATAATTTACTTTTCATCTTTTTACATTTTTGTGTATAAACTTTTTTCTTGATTAATATATGTTGGCTCTCAGCCAACCTTAAAAAAAAAAAAAAAACAATTCGATAAAATCAAGGATGATATCCGAAAGCTAGACATACACATTTTTTTTGGTAACATATATATTTTATAATTTGGATTATGATCACTCAAAGTTGATTGTAAATCTTTATTCAAACACTAAAACATAATGAGAAATTGGAATGTTTTCTACTTAGTCATGTTTGATTTCATTAGATATTGTGGTAGGTGTACAATTACACTAATATTTCTGTCAGAAAAGGTTCTTATTAAATAATAGTTATTCAATCAATCGATAATAATTATCTATGGTTTAGAAGTTTTTTTTTTTTTTGGTGTAATGCAACTGTATGCATCCTTCAGTGTTTCATATATATAAATAAAATAAAACAGAAAGTGTCTTTTTGCCAAAATTTTTAAATATACCATATTCTGAAATATAATAAATTAAAACACCATTTTTTTTCCTGAAAATTTTAAATATGTCATGGCCGCATTCTCTAGAAGCGGGCACCTAAAAGGTGGCCGCATCTAGACAAAGCGGGCACCTATTCTGGGCTACTTCTAGAGGATGCGGCTATGGCCGCTTCTAGGGGATGCGGCCACCCTGGCCCTATAAATAGGGGTCGCTGGTGCCGAATTTCCTCACAATTTCAGAAATTTTTCAATCCCTTCGAATCGGGTAAGTTTCTTCTTCTTTCTAATTTCAATTTTTAGTTTAGGAGTAGGATTAGGGTTTAGTATTTAGGATTTAGGATTTAGGGTTTAGAATTTGTGATTTAGATATTGACCAAAATAAATATCGTATTGAATCAAACTTAGTTATTAGTTATTGACCAAAATAAATATCGTATTGAATCAAACTTAGTTATTAGTTATTGACCAAAATTAGTTATCGACATAAATAAATATCGAATTGTACGAAAATTAGTTATATCTCAAAATAATTAGTTTATTTTTTCAAAAGTATTTATTTTTACCAGACCAAGTAAATTAGGTCCAAATTTGAAGTAGCTGCCAAAATTAAGACCAAAATATTATTGCAAATCCTAATAAGACCAGAATATTAAATACAACATGGTATCTATAAGAGACATACCTTCTTCCAGTCGAGGTGCAGCCCCTATACCCACTCTGTTTGGGATGTCACAGTACATCCAGGAGGCGTTGACATCTGTGGTCCCCGGCATCCAGCACCGCACTAATCGGGTATTAGACTTTCTCTGGTACCCGAACGTGGAGCACCGTATATTAGAGGCTACCACTGAGGTAAGTTTTATATTATTAATAAAATTATAATTTTATTTCTAATTTTATTTGTATGAATATTTGAATGATCTGACATTTTTTTTAATTTAGGGACTAGATGCAATTACGGTACGCCACAACAAGATGTGGCTTAAGTACCAGATGGCCTATGCTGGGACATTATGTGCCATGGGATAGTATCAGCTATCCTAGATGGCCGAGGAGAATGCCGACGAGGGATTGTGCTCTAGGCTCATTGAGCGATGGTGTCCCAAGACCCACTCATTCCATCTCCCCCACGCTGAGATGACAGTCACCCTACATGATGTCAGCTGTTTGTAGGGCATGACTATTATGTTAGTTTGTAATAATCTAGAAGTCAATAATACGATAATTTATCATATAAAACTTTGTTCATGAATTGGATGTTTAATTATATATCATTTTGTTGCCATGAGTATTATTGAATTATGGATCATTTCGATTTCATGACTGGAATTGTGAAACTCCATAATAAAGATGATATATATTCTTAAGAAGTCACTAGCCGAGGTAATTAGCAGGAACACTAATTAGCCGTTACTAGGTTAGTATGTGGATTAAAAGATGGTTAAGTTTTACAAACTATTGACACGAGATGTCATTTTAATCACATAGATACATGTTCTAGGAACATGGTATTTGACAGACCCCGAATGAAACATTAAATAGAATTGTGTTCGTGTCATTAATGTTTTCATTTAGTGTCAAGTTCTACAGTATGAGGTATTCATCGTTCCTACTAAGAGATGTGTATGTGTGAGTGTGACCTAACGCTGTCCGTAAAAAACAGTCATAACGGTAGCACTTCCATATGTATAGCTTAGCTGAGGAAGTGATGGTTTATCAAAAGTACTATTGTTCCTCGTATTTTGTACGAGCTATAGCATCACTGGGCCCCTTGATAGAGTAAGATTATCTGCTAGCAGTATAAAGTATAATTACAAGAGTAATTATATTTGATAATCTGCTTAAGATCAAGAAAAGATTAAGTTTGCAAGGATGACACACACCTACCTTGAAACTGATCTAATAGCTATGAGACGAAAGAATTGACACAAGTAAAATAGTTTACTGGATCGTGATATTGTACAGTACAGCATCATCTATGTAATTGGATGGTCATAGTGCATTCTGACAGGTGCCTCCTATGATTATAGAAGTTAAAACAGTTTTAATTCTATTTACCAACATAACACAGATCCTATTGGATCACACCATATAGGAGCTACTCGGAGAATCTTGTTGATTAATTATAAATTAATTATGATTAATAATAAGATGGTTATAATTAATTATACGTGTTATAATTAAATTATAAATGTCATATAAGATGACAAGCAAAAACAAAGGTTAATTTATAAACGTACACGTTACGTTGTATAAAAGTTACCGAAACAACAAACCGCAAGAAATATAATTGTTCAGAATAATTATATGGATATTAATTGAATTCGGGCCAAGGGCATTTTGGTCTTTTTACATGTCATCCTTATCCACATGACATGTCATCATTCTTATCCACCGAGAGTATTTTGGTCTTTTCACTTTGAAACCTCCTTACTATTCATGAGGTATTTTGGTAATTTGGCAACCGCCACAAATGCCTATAAATAAGGGTGGAGGGGTAGAGAGAAAATCACTAATTCACTCGTATCATTTCGTGTCGAATCGAATCAGTATTTTCTCTCTTTCTCGTTTTCTCTCCCAAATAGTGTTTCAGTTGTGAAAAGAAAGTTATACGTAGTTGACGTATAATCTTGCGGATTGTTGATTGGTAGATTTACGGGATCGATGAATAGTATTTTCCCAAATTTCATGGTATTTCAGTTTTGCTTATTAGTGAATCTGAATAACTGAAAATTCGTGAATAGTGTTATTACACCTTTTTCGACGAATAGTGTTTTTTGCAGAATCTCACGGTTTATAGTATTTCTGGCAAAAGAAATAAACCGCTCTCCGGTTAGTCCTGGTGGATAACCGATAGAGGTATCAGACGTCTGATACTCCGAGACGAGTCATTCCCAGATATCGCTCTTCTCGCTCTGCTGCATTCCAATTAGAATTTGGAATCAAGGTATAAATATGTTTTATTAATCTATTTAATTGGTAAGTAGATTAAAGTTTTAGAAATCAATCTTGGAGTAGATCTGTAAAATGATTAAATTGGGTTGTGATGCCAAAGGAATACTAAAGGTGGACCGCATTGGAAAGTTTCCTGACATACCCCGTTTAATCCTTGGCTTAAGTTAGAAGTAAAATTTTGTTTTACGTTCTTTCCGCATCTTAAGCAAATAAATGAGTTTGAACAGTCAAAACCCCAACAGACTTAATCAATGGGTTTGAACCGTCAAAACCCAACATATTATCGGGGAGCCTGTGACGGGTGTTGAGTACGGGGATTTCAGGTTCTTGTGCCAGGATTTGCTGGGGATATCGCACTCTCAGCTGCAGATAGAGAAGAAGAGAGGCGCAAAGACCCAGATCTCCCCCGGTATCATCAGCTTGGCTGAGCTGAGAGTCGCCTTCAAGGAGTTTCCAGCTCCTAGTAGTCGTCCCTCTCAGGTACTTAAATTTTATCTTATTTATTTATAGAAAATTTAAGTTTTCTTCTAAAAAATGTTCTAATTAAAATAAATAACAAGCCACCATTGATTAACACCTGCGTGCATACATTCTGGAAATGATCACTTGCAAGTTGTTCCCTGATTCACACGGAGATCAGGTGCGGTTGTGCTATCTCCCATTACTGGCCGATTTGCCCAATGCGAGCAAGTACAATTAGGGGGCTGCGAGTCTGGCGTGCTTGTATAGGTATGTGACTTGAAATTATTGTTAAAATTTTTTAATATGAAAAATATCATCACTAGACCTGTTGTTAACACTAACATTGTACAGGGGTCTTAATCAAGCCTGCATGAAGAAGAACAAGACCTTTATTGGACCATGCATGTTGTTGCAGCATTGGTCCTGGGGGCATCTGATTGTTGGCCGTCCGACAATCACTAGCAAGACAGATGTGCCGGATTGGGGCAGGCCCGAGCCAGATAGCCCTGCATACGCGCATAGGTATGGCTATCCGAAGACCTATGTTGGGGAAGGTCATGGTGGGACACTCGGCATCAATCACTGGAGACAGGAGATCGAGCATCTCAGGGATGATCCAGAGTATGTGACCTGGGAGCCCTACAGAGAATATCTAAGTTCTTATTTTATTGTAAATTTGATCTAAATAAATTTATACATCTTGGCACTTGGATTGATGTAAGTGTTAAAATCGGGTGCCCATTTTTACAGCACAAATTCCCTGATACACAGCACAATAAAATTTTAGAGACAAAAATACCCCTGCTCTTATTTACACAGCACAGCCCTTCGCAAAAACTATTACGAAAATTTGATTTACTTTTGTTATTATTACGAAATTATAAGTTTTGCATACTTGTCAGATAATTGAATTTTTCTGATAATCTCTGATTTAAATATAGTTGGGAAGAAACGGGTCACGGATCAAGAGGGTTAAAGGCACAAAAGACAGACAGGTTTTATTGTGTTGTATACCAAGGACTTGGTGCTGTAAAAATGGGCACCCGTCTTTTGTGTGATCCGTGACCCGTTTCTTCCCAACTATATTTAAATCAGAGATTATCAGAAAAATTCAGTTATCTGACAAGGATGCAAAACTTACAATTTCGTAATAGTAACAAAAGTAAATCAAATTTTCGTAATGGTTTTTGCGCAGGGCTGTGCTGTATAAATAAGAGCAGGGGTATTTTCGTCCCTAAAATTTATTGTGCTGTGTATCAAGGAATTTGTGCTGTAAAAATGGGCACCCTTAAAATCTATAATAAATTCAGGTGGAGGTAGATGGGGGTACATCAGACCTACCTTGAGATATTACCTGAGAGATGTCGGCAGCAGGAGTGTTACTAGCGTGCCGAGGTGCCGCTCATATGTTATCAGGTACCGTATTTTCAATTTACTTTATAAATTTCAGATAGACAATCTTTATTAAAAAAACCTACTAAATTCAGATTGTCAACCATCATTATTCCAGACGGGTCATGAGACAGTTCAAATTGCGCCAGACAGCTCCTCCCCCGATGCCGATTAGTGAGGACACCTGGCGACAACTTCATTTAGCCAGGGACATCTCTCCGAGCAGAGACTGGGTGCATTGGCACAGAGAATACATCTAGCTGGCATCCGCTACCACCCCACCCATAGCTGAGGAGCACTGTCGCATGGACGTACCGCCAGAGTAAGAATCTATTTTTTTTAATGTCTATATTGAATCTTTATGATTGTAATATCTGACTTATTTAAAAAAAATACAAGCCTTATAAAGATTGGTATCAGGAGAATGGTGTGTACACGGTGTATTTAGAGGGGTGTATCACCGACAACCCTCACGAGCGCGCACCGAGGCCGAGGGATCAGTTTGGACGGGTCCATGGTATCATTTCAGCTGGCGCATCGTTTGCATCTACGGTATATTTACTTTAAAAAACTTGCAATATTTACATATGTACAACATTTATATATTGTTTTACTCTCATTTTTGCAGGCCTTATATATGGTGAAGAGCTGTGTCATAGCGGCGACAATGGTCATAGTGCAGGGCTGGAAGAGGCTTGGGAAAGCTATCCTCAAGTACAATGTACCTGCAGTGTGCGCATGTAAGTACAGGACGCGCCTTGACTCTCTCCTGAGATGTGCAGGATTGACTGGATGTGATGCCATTGATGACATATTGGATGAGCCTGATATCTATGTCGTGTACGCTGGTGACGAGGCTATTTGGGCTACGGTCCAAGCTGCTGAGACTGTCGGTCAGGCGTTCGACAGAGGTGCTGAGACGTTGTGCCAGCGCGCTGTAGAGCAGACCGTCCCTACTCATGCCACGCAGACTCAGGAGCAGGTCCCTACTCAGGCTGCGCATCATGTGGTATGATTTTTAAAAATATACAATTGTGCCTTTTTAAAAAAAAAATTAAATAATACATAACTAATTTGTAAATTTGTAGGAGGAGCTGGGCTTCAATCTCGATACAGACCCCGATGATTTGTATTCTCTGGGTTACGTTCCGACTCAATCGATGCCTCCTGCATATCTACCAGGGTTTGTTCAGTCTCACCCCTTCCCGCCGTTTCTTGACACTTCCACACAGCTGACTCAGTATCCTCCCTGTCCGGACTTTTCTTGCACCTCCACACAATATCCTCCTATCTCCATGGATGATCCTATCATGAGATGTGCCTACGGTTTATTCCCGTCGGCTGAGACTGCACAGACAGTAGCATTTGGTCCTGCAGTCCAGCAGTCGATCGAGATTGTAGAGGATGCTGAGGCCGCTGAATCAGATGATTCTCTCGACCACACGCCACTCGCGCTGCGGATTCCGGGTTTGAGGGCCAGGAGACAGATCGAGGCAGCCTTTCAGTCATTCTGACTATTAGATTGTAGTTTATTTTCGTACTTTTTTTACTGTAGTGTTTGTCAGATACTATGATTTATTATATTAGGATGCTTATTTTGTCAGATACAGTTTATTTATCGTACTATTTTGATTTTTTATTTGTTGTTTTTATTTCGTAATGACATATCGAACAAATGAATAAAACAAAAAAAATACAATTATAACTATTTTTAAAACAAAAATAAACACAATTACAACTATTTTCAAACAAATAACACAATTACAACTATATAATAACTATTTAAAAAAAAAAAACAAATATATACATTCTGAAAAAAATAAAAATAAATAAGGTGGCCACATCCTCTAGAATAGGTGTCCGCTTTGCCTAGATGCGGCCACCTAATAGGTGGCCGCTTCTAGAGGATGCGGCCATGACATTTTTAAAATTTTCAGAAAAAATGGTGTTTTGATTTATTATTTTTCAGAATATGGTATATTTAAAAATTTCAGGTCTTTTTGTGCACTTCTGCTAATAACAACAATAATAATTATATTGTTCATATTTTTTTTTATGTGTACTCAAGGCATATATATATATATAATATGTCTGTAAATTTTAATTATTGGTGGTAGTTAATTTGTATTATTTCTACACACTTCCTCATAACATTTAAGAAATTAATTGTGCAAATTAATTTGAAGTAGCCTTGTTTTGGTTCCCATATCAAAACTCGTACCTAAGAGCAAGCATAAAGTTGATAAAGACCTAGCTAGCGAGATCAAAAGACTCAAAAAACTATATATGTCGTCGTCGTATGTAGAGAATCGAGATCAAAAGACTCAAAAAACTATATATGTCGTCGTCGTATGTAGAGAATCGACATATGGTACTCCAACAACTACATATATACACCAATTGTACAGCGTACTAGCTAGTCGTTCCATATATCTTGCTCCATTGCTCAATATAAAAGTGGCTAGCATGCTCTCATGTTTACTTTAAGTCATCATATAATGGGGAGGCAGCCAATTAGCTGTCAGAAACAAAAACTAAGGAGAGGATTGTGGTCTCCAGAGGAAGATGAGAAGCTTGTAAACCACATTACAAAATTTGGCCATGGATGCTGGAGTTCTGTCCCAAAGCAAGCTGGTAACCATATATATCATGCATGGACAATTATTTATTTATTATTATTTTTTATTTTTTTCTCTTAATTTTGAAGTCATCTAGCTACGTACGTAAATTTTTTAATATGGTCCCTGCATTATAATAATGAATATTATTAGGTATACAACGGTGTGGAAAGAGCTGCAGATTGAGGTGGATGAACTATTTGAGGCCTGACCTCAAAAGAGGCGCTTTCTCTATGGAAGAAGACGATCTTGTAATTCAACTCCATGCATTGCTTGGCAATAGGTACACACTTCCATTCAAAATCAAAATTTCACAAGTAATTAACTAATTATGCCAGATTTTCCTTGTTTCTGCTCAATGTCGTTCTATGCTATTTTTTCTTCTTCAGTAATTGTTTTTCCTTTCCGAATCAGGACTATCAATAATTCTTAATTAGTTCTTCAACTAATTTTTTTTTTCTCTCTTATTTACTTCATGCGTTGGAATAATAGAAATCATGAAGTGTGAATAACACAAATCATTGTTTTCATTAACATAATGTGTGATAATATAATCATGCTTGTGCTTATGATGATGGATTTTAAACTAAACTTTAATTTTGAAAATTGTTCAGATCGTCAAAATAAAGAATTGAAGTGATCCTCCTCCTCTCTCTCTCTCTCTCTCTCTCTATATATATATATATATGTGCACTTTCACATCAATTGTCTGGTATCATTTTGATAGAATTTGGTTGTCCTTGAATAAAATATAAAATTTTCAAAAGCATATGAAATAAAATCACCCTTTGAATAAATTAAATATAAAAGTATCTGATAATTAATTAAGCACATGCATTTCAGGTGGTCGGCAATAGCTGCGCAGTTACCAGGAAGAACAGATAATGAAATAAAAAACCACTGGAATTCATTTCTCAAGAAAAGAGTTGAAAAGAAATCCACCGAGCATGACACAAGTCGATCAACACCAAATCCTAGCACCACAACATACGAAGAAACTGTATCAAATGCAATCCAAGGATCAAGCTCAAATAATAGCTCTACTGCAGCGACTAAATGCTTGAGTCTGGAAATTGATTCGGTTTCGGACCCTTTTATACAATCTTTAATGGATCCAAGCTCGTCGTATGAAAATGAAATGGATGCCAATGAATTTGTACCTAATTATGGTACCATTATTGCAGAATGGATGGATCTGGTACCAAATGAATATGCATATTTTGAACAGAGCGAAGTCTCTCATGGGCTGATGAAACAAGAAACATGTAATAAATTTAATATTTTGTGATAAGAAAAATTTATAAGAAGAGATATATATTTGCTTTTGGCTTTCTTGTACGAGTGTAATGCATTTAATATCTATTATTAATATATTATATTTTGCTTAACTGCATGTAATGTAATCAGGTTAAAAATCCTTACAATTTAGTTGTAACTCGATCGGTTTATCCACCATCATTTTTGCCTTTTATTTTTATTTTTTGGAGCATATTACCTTTTTGTTTTACTTTTAAAAACTTAATTATCAAATATGTGCAGTAACATCATGAATATCTAAAGTATGTAATCACAAAAAAGTAACTGATCGAGAAAGTACATATTGTGTATTTCCCTCATGTTACATGCAACTTGATTTCTATGTATGTTGTCTGGACTGGATCCGATTTGTCTGACTGATCGATCGAGAAAGCTAATAATTAACGGGTCTGTCTGTCTGTCTCTCTAATCCTCTATTCCCATGTACCCTTTACTCCACATCCTATTTGGTATCTGATAATTAACTTCCAATGAAAAAAATTTGAACCATTCTTCTGCATCAAGATCCATGCCAGAAGCCTAGAACGAATTAATCGATGCACGTACAAATACAAGTAATCGGTTTTGTACTTTTTTAGGTACATTTATAAACAGATCAATCTAGAGGTTGGGTTGGTGCCAGGGTAGCAATCAACATATTACTTTTACAGCATCCCTGTGCATAGATTTCCAACAGATCGATGGGACACCATTTCCTTTTCCATGCCATTAAATATCCAAACAAGCATCATATATATATGCCCCCACAAAATTGACATGAAATTCATTTCCTTTTCCATGCCATTAAATATCCAACACAAAATTGACTTGAAGTTATATTGTATGACTATTATTTGATTCCAGAAAGTAAATCTACAATGACCCATCACCCAATTTCACAAAAGATTAATTATTGCTTCTTCCTCACTGTTTCTCTTTGAGATGAGATGCATATCATGATTCATGAGTTTAATTAATCTTAGAGGACAGTTTCTTGGATATTAATTATATGGATGAATTTATTTTAAAACAATATGTTTAGGAGGCGTCTAATTGCCCACAGCTTTTTGTCCACAAAAAAATTGTCATTTGATTTGCTCCAATCTTGTAAAATTACTAATTTAATGCTGTAACTTGTATAACAAATCTTACAAAAAACATACTTTAAGTCTTTAACATTCAGCGGGACCACTTTGTGTACTTGCAACTTGCACAACTTGCCAAACTAACTGTATTTGATGCGGGACCACTTGATTTACTTCTCTAACTTACAGTTAATGACAGTTTTAAAACATTATGGAACATTTTAAAATTGAACCACTCATCAAACTTGTAGTTTTTCAAAATAATCCCGGAAATTATACAAAATTAATTTTTTTGAATCAAAATTTCTTTTTCAAAATTAAAATTAATTTTAATTTTTTTGAAAAAAATTCATAATTTTTTTCTTCAATTATTAATATTTATATATGCATCTATATCCTATAAATTAAAACTACACATACTGTAAAACATAAAGATGCAAACTATAGAACTTCAATAATGTAAAATTTTCAAATATAAACTATAAAACTAATAGATGCAAATTATAAAACTATAAAACTATAAATCTAAAACCTAAAACACTATAAAACTGAGATAAACACACTACAATATTCAATACTATAAATTTAAAAGATGTAAACAGTAAAAATTAACAGATGCAAACTATAAATCATCAATACATCAAATATTCACAACCACATTGTTAAACATTAGTAACTGTTCACAAGATGAATACTGTAAAATTAACATGTGAGTACTGTAAAATGACAAGATCAATATTCCATATCACCTCTCGATCATCTCTTTCCTCCAGATTTCCACAAGATGAATACAGTAAAATTACAAGATAAATATTGTAAAATTAACAGGGAGAATACTGTAAAATTAATAGATCAATACTCCATATCGCCTCTCTATCATTTCTTTCCTCCAGATTTCCACAAGATGAATATTGTAAAATCACAAGATGAATACTGTAAAATTAACAAGAAAAATACTGTAAAATTAATAGATCAATACTCCATATCGCTTCTCTATCATCTCTCATCCATCTCGCCTCTCTATCCCTCTTGGAGTTTAAGATGTTCGAGCTCTCATATTCCAAAATACTCCTCCACACCATACATATAACTATATAAACAATGCCGTTCAGTGAAATATTATAGTTGTATAGATTTGTACAGTTTTTCAAAAAACTAAGAAAGCAAATGAAATTGCATATCGAGATGGGAGCAAGTACCTGAATTAGTCTCAATTAGATCTCTCCCTTCACTAGTGACCTCTAGAAGGCAGCATGAGAAACCCGACATAATCCTCCGTAGTGAAGTTTACTCGTAAAGCTTCCTGATCGCGATCGGGCGAGAACGCAATAACAGTGGTCGGAGACAGATCTGAGGTATGAGGTCGAAAACAGATCTGATGAGGTCAGAAATGGGTAAAGCTTTGGAGATGGAAGAAAGCAACAGCAGCGGTCGGAGACAGATTTGAGGTCGATGGTCATGATGGTGGGGACAGATTTGAGCCCAATAGTGGATCCTCAGAGTGGAGAAGTGAATTTTTAGGAAAAATGAATTGTATTAATTTCTTTGTTCTCATACAAGCATATATAGGCGTTACATCTTTCATTCAAGTTCCTAAACTATTATATAATCTTTTTTACCAAAATGACCCTACAAAATCCAAAATACCAAAAACATACAATAAATATCAATACTCTCCCTCAAGATGGGCAAAAGATATCCATCAAGCCCATCGTCACATAACCTAACTAAATATATTAAGTTAAGTCCTTTGGTGAGATAGTCAGCTACTTGATCTCTAGTAGCTACATGACTCAGCTCCAAGTCCACTTTCCAGCTTTTCTTTTATGAAGAACCTATCGATCTCCACATGCTTGGTTATGTCGTGCTGCACAGGATTGTTGGCAATGCTGATCGCTGACTTGCTATCGCACCACAACTTCATTTGAGCTCCATGATTCACCTTGAGCTCTTCCAATAACTTCTTCAGCCACAACATCTCAGCAACTCCCAATGCCATGGCCCTATACTCATGTTCTGCTGTTGATCTTGCAACAACCGGTTGCTTCTTGCTCTTCCAAGAGACCAAGTTGCCCCCTACAAACATGCAGTAGCCAGATATGGACTTCCTGTCATCGAGGCAACTAACCCAGTCAGAGTCACAATAGCCCTCAATGTTTATGTGCCCATTTTGTCTGAAGATCAAGCTCTACCCTGGTGCACTCTTAAGGTACCTCAGAGTGCGATACACTGCATCCATATGGCTCTTCCTAGGGTCATGCATGTAGCGGCTCACCACGCTCACTACAAATGAGATAACGGGACGAGTATGACTCAAATAGATCAATCTGCCTACCAGTCTCTGGTACCTCTCACGATCAACATGTTCTCCTGCCTCTGCACTTATCTTGGCCTTCACATCAATTGGAGAAACTGCAGACATGCACCCCAACATGTCGGTCTCTGTGAGCAAGTCTAGGACATACTTCCTTTGGGATATAACAATCCCCTCTACTCCACGAGCCACCTCAATCCCAAGGAAGTACCTAAGCTATCCCAAATCTTTCACTTCGAATTCCTTCCCCAATTTTGCCTTCAACTATGCAATTTCCCTCTCATCATCTCCGGTAATTATTATATCATCAGGGAGAACAGGAAGCTGTATGACCCGTATCAGGGACTGAGAGGCAGAACTGAGATAAGTTTGAAACCCTGGAAACGCCTTTTTATTCTTATTAAACAAAACCCCAAAAATATTTATTGTTTTGAATATTATTATTTATCTTTTTAAAACACCAAAATCACATTTGCAACTTCTAGAGTTTATTTAATTTAAGTAAAGTCCAGTTAAGTTTCAACCGTTCCTGTGGATCGATACCTGATAATACTACGCGATTAGGATTGTACACTTGCAATCTGAGTCGAAAGTGTAATCAAGGTTAAAAGGTACAGCTTGCTGTACTGAAACTTTGTGCATAAGCTTTTGTGTGAACAAGTTTTTGGCGCCGTTGCCGGGGACGACATCGAAGTTTTTGGCGCCGTTTCTATCTAGTTTGTGCCAAACCCTGGTGGAACCTCCATATACACCTCCTCTAATAAATCACCATGAAGAAATGCATTTTTCACGTCGAGTTGATGTAACTGCCATTCCCAATTCGCTGCCATGGAAACCAGTGTCCTCACTGTGCTCATCTTTTCCACGGGTGCAAAGGTCTCATCATAGTCAATGCCATAGGTCTAACTGTACCCCTTCGCTACCAACCTAGCCTTGTAGTGCTCAACCAGACCCTCTGGATTCTGCTTCACTGTGAAGACCCACTTTCATCCAACGGCCTTCTTGCCTGGTGGTAGTGACACAAGCTCCCAGGTTTTGTTCTTTTCAAGGGCCCCGAGCTCTTCTAGCATGGTTGCTTTCCATTTCAGATCTCCCTTAGCAACTTGCCAACACTTAGGGATAGAGACAGTGTCTAATGATACAACGAACGCTCTATGTACCGTTGATATGTGTGAGTAAGAGACAAACTAGGCAATCTCATGCGGAAAATCATTTCGGTTAGGAGGAATGCCCGCATTCTCGCGAGGAGTAGACTCCCCCTCAGCCTGATTTCTACCACCCTCGGGTTCAGCTTCCTCATTTTTAGACTCCTCAATCGATCATCCCGGCACCTCAGCTGATTGTCCTGGCTCCTCAGCCAATTTTCCTGGCTCCTCAGCAGATCGTCCCGACTCCTCAGCCGATTCTTCCCTCAAAACAGGGCAATGCATTATCCCCACATGTACAGAGCAAGGCATCATCCCCACATGTACCAACCTCTCATCATCACTACTCTCCCCCTCTCGCCTCATACTACCAGTATCGAGCGAATCACCAAAGGGCGAGGTCACTCTCAAGAGGTAGTATGGCTCACTCTCTCGGAATATCACATCCATACTGACAAATAATCGTCTCTCCACCGGGCTCCAAGAAACATATCTCTTTTGAGTACCAGAGTAACCCACAAAGATGCATTTCACCGCTCTGGGATCCAACTTTCCCACTGTTGGTCTATTGTCTTTCACAAAGCACACACAGCCAAATACCTTTGGAGGAAAAATGCCCTTATTATCTCCTTTTCAACATCACACATGGAGTCTGCCACTCCAACACTCTAGATGACATTCTGTTGATCAATTGTGCAGCTGTCAGGACTGCTTGTCCCCACAAATGTTTCGGAACATTCATGGAGATCATCATGCACTGGGCTACCTCCAACAAGTGTCTATTCTTCCTCTCCACCACTCTATTTTGTGCTGGTGTGTAAGGGCACGTGGTCTGATGATGTATCATATGAACTGATAAATACTCCTCGAATGCCTTGTTTGTATATTCGGTCCCATTATCGGATCTCAGTGCCTTCACCACAACACCATACTGAGTCTGAGCCGCCTTGTGGAAATCCTTGAAGCAAGCAAGTACATCATTCTTGTTCTTCATCAAGTACAACCATGTGACACGAGAATAACAATCGATGAAAATCACAAAAAATCTATACCCATTCATTGAAGTTGTGGAGCAAGGCCCCTATACATCTGAGTGTACCAAATCAAATGTATGGGAACTCCTATTTCCTGAGCTTACATACGAACTCCTTGTATGCTTCCCAAACTCACATCCATCACACATAAGTTTCTGTTTGTCAGCTTTCTCATACTTTGATGAATACAAACGTTCCAGAAGGCTGAAGGAAGAGTGCCCCATTCGCCGATGAATCAGAAACAACTCATCCTCCACACTCACCCCAGATTCTCCTGCCCTCACTCTATCGACCACAGTTGCCAGCGCTGTGTCCATCCCTTTTCTATCCATGTACCACAACCCATCACGCCATGTGCCAGTTTCAAGTATCCGACCTGTCCCTTTCTCCTGAAATACCATATTCGGAATATCACATATCACGATGCATTTCTGCTCACGAATAATAGCACTAATGGACACCAGGTTTATGGGAAAGGAAAGAGCATGCAACAGATTGGTCAGAGTCATTGAATCGGTACATCTTACTGTTGGGTTTTTGACGATTCAAACCCATTGATTTAGCTTAAGGTGCGGAAAGAGTAAAACAAAATTTTTACATCTACCTTAAGCTACGGATTAAATGAATCAAGAAGATCCATTTAATCCTATTTACAGATCTACTCCATAATTGATTTTCTAAAGCTTTAAATCTATTTATCAATTAAATAGATTAATATAACATGTTTATACCTTGTTTCCAAATCACAGTTGGAATGCAGACCTAGCGAGTAGAGCCTCACCAGGGAAGGAATCGACTCGGAGTATCACACGTGTGATACCTCTATCGGTTATCCACCAGGACTAACCGGAGAGCAGTTTATTTCTTCTGCCAGAAATACCGTAAACCGCGGAATTCTGCAGAAACACTATTCACCGAAAAGGGACAGATTAAATATATTTAAGACTCCAAGTTATTCCGTTTCACTTAAAAGCAAAACAAGAAATACCGCAGAGTTTGCAAAAATATATTTTTCCGAATCTCGTAATAAACGAAACCGGGGAAGAGAGAAAAACCGATTAACGAAGTAATCAGATTAACACGTAAATTAGTAAGTTTTCTCTCTACCCTCACCCCTCTATTTATAGTGTTTTGAGGAGGTTCGCAAAAGACCGAAATACCCCTCAAAACAAATCTATTTACCAAAATACCTTGACACCTCATGCTTTAATATGTGAAATGACCAAAATACCCCTTCCACACTCTTCTCCATGCTTCTACACCCTAAGGTGTCATGCAAGGTGGCATAGGTGTGAGATGACCATTTTGCCCTTGGCCCATTAAGGCATGAATAGTAAAAGGCTTTGATTTTGGGCTTTGACTTTGGGCTTTTAATTTTAATTAAGGCTTTGATTATTTTTGGGCTTTTAAACCCATAATTCAAATCCATAATTAACAAATTAAAATCCAAATCAAATATATATAATTGTCATATACAATTATATTTCTTTTCGGTTGTTGTTCGGTAACTTTTATACAACGTAACGTGTACGTTTATAAATTAACCGTTGTTTCTGCTTGTCATTCTAAATGACATTCATAATTTAATTATATCACGTATAATTAATTATAACCATCTTAATATTAATTATAATCAATTTATAATTAATCAGTAAGATTCTCCGAGTAGCTCCTATATGGTGTGACCCAATAGGATCTGTGTTATGTTGGTAAACAGAGTTAAAACTGTTTTAACTTCTATAATCATGAGTGGTATCTGGTAACACATCATGACCATCCAATTACACAGATGATGCTGTACTGTACAATATCACGATCCAGTAAACTATTTACTCGTGTCTGTTCTTCTGTCTCATAGCTATCAGATCAGTTTCAAGGTAGATGTGTGTCATCCTTGCTAACTGAATCTTTTCTTGATCTTGAGTAGATTATCAAATATAATTACTCTTGTAATTATACCGCATGCAGATAATCTAACTCTACCAAGGGGCCCAGTGATGCTATAGCTCGTATAGAGATACGAGGGACAAATAGTATTCTTGGCAGACTATCACTTCCTCAGCTAAGCTATACATATGGAAATGCTACCGTTATGACTGCTTTTTACGGACAGCGGTGGATAACAATCACACATACACATTTCTCAGTGGGAACGATAAATACCTCATACTGTAGAACGTGACACTGAATGAAAACATAAATGACACGAACACAATTCTATTTAATGTCTCATTCGGGGTCTGTCAAATACCATGTTCCTAGAACATGTATCTATGTGATTAAAATGACATCTCGTGTCAAGTGGTTTGTAAAACTTAACCATCTTTTAATTCACATACTAACCTTATAGCGGTAATTAGTGTTCCTACTAATTACCTTGGTCAGTGACCTTTTAAGAGTATATATCATCTATATTATGGAGTTTCACAATTTCAGTCATGAACTCGAAATGATCCATAAATGCAATAATACTCAAGGCAACAAAATGATATAAACATTCAATTCATGAACAAAGCTTTATGATAATTTATCGTATTATTGACTTCTAGATTATTACAAACTAACACTTACAGTATCTTTACCAACCACTGGCTGGGCCGTACCATCGGCCGTTTGAATACTATCTGGGACTACTAGGTGAGTATAGGAAGAGTACTCCCCAGGAGTACCAGTCACATGTCGGGTTGCACCAGAATCGACTATCCATTCTGGTAATCTAGTGGTGGGAATAGAGGCAAGAACGTGTGTCTCACAAGTACCTGTGGCTGTGTGAGTATAGGAAGCAAAGTTACCCGTGTCTGAAAGTGAAGTGGATGCACCATCTACTACACGCTTCCCATTAATTTTCTGCTTCCTCTTAAGCATTTCAAAGAGTGTTCGCTCCTCCTCAGTAAAGCCCACATCAGCCTCTTCCTCTTCCCCTGTTACCATCAGATTTGCCTGGTAGCCTCCTCTTCCACCTCTTCAACCTCCACGACCACGACCTCCAGACTGTCCCTTTCCACCGAATTCTCTCCCCTTGGATGGCTTAGGACAAGCCTGCTTCAGATAATTAACCTACCTCACTACAGTTATATCACTCCCTAGTCTCTCCTTTGAACCCTGTGTTACCTGAGTTGGAGACCGCTAGTGCTGACTTCACTCCAGGAAGTCCACCTGCACCAGCCTGGAGCTTAATCTGGCTCTCCTCCTCAGTCAAGTACCCCTCTAGATCCTTCACTTCTAGAGCGTGCTCCACACGACGTGACAAGCTCTGTGACCTCGGCTTGCTCTCAACAAGAGCTTGGTACACTGTCAACGCTCGCACCATGATAGCCATCTCATCAGGGGTCAGCTTCGCACAAGCCTTTGCGAACGTATTCTCGGTCACCTCATTCCCGATCTTCTCTTCTGACATTGATCCGACTCAGATCTACGCCTCACGTATCGATCTTAGTCCGAATCCCTCATACTTCTACCTTAGACCCGATCTTGCACTTCTTGACCCGATCTTGATCTATCTCATCAAGATTCGAGTTCAAAACCTGATCAAACCTCGATCCAAACCCGCTTCTCGGGTATCGTGGGGGCAGAGGCCCCCCACGTTGGCCAAATCAACACAAAGAGGCTATCTTTGGTGGCCGGCCGACTCTATTAGAAGAGAAGACCGAGCGGCGGAAGAGAAGAGAGGAGCGGCGCGACACTGTAGCAGATAGGGTTAGGTTTTTAAGGGTCTGATACCAAGTAGATTTTTAGGAAAAATGAATTGTATTAATTCCTTTGTTCTCATACAAGTCTATATAGGCGTTACATCTTTCATTCAAGTTCCTAAACTATTCTATAATCTTTTTTACCAAAAGGACCCTACAAAACCTAAAATACTGAAGACATGCAATAAATCTCAACAGAAATTGATGAATGCATTCCATCGAGAGAGAGAAAGAGAGAAAGGAAGTGAAATAGATCAGAAATTTTGTTTCGTAAAGGGAGAAATGGATATAATTTCAAAAATGGAGACAATCAAATTGAGGAAATTTATTTAAAGGGATATCGTACGTACAGTTAGTTCGTTAAAAACAGGTAGTAAGTAGAGTCATACAGTTTTGTGGACAAAATGTAGACAAAAGTATGTGGACTAAAACCTTTTCTCTATATATAAGTAATATTAATTAGATGCCAACATTAGTCTATATATAACAGCTAGCTGTGTGAAACAAGAGAAGGCTTTCAATTAATTTTAGCTACAATAAGAAGAATCGACAACCTTAATTATGTTGCATAGCTAGATAGA
Organism: Carex rostrata; assembly: GCF_964058835.1. NCBI lineage: Eukaryota > Viridiplantae > Streptophyta > Magnoliopsida > Poales > Cyperaceae > Carex > Carex rostrata. The sequence continues at coordinate 8,992,001 of NC_135937.1, forward strand.
TATTTTGGTGTGATAATCATTAATTGATTCTTAACTTCACGCGAAACGCACTGCTCTTGATATGAAAGGTGATAAGCTATTTTACTATTTAGACAATTGAGATTGATAGTACAAACTAATTGACCTTTAGTGCATGCATATTAATTTTTACGGACATTCATCCTTAATTACTAGATCCACCATTGGTCATAACTAAAACTAAACCAATCTAATGTATGCATCATATATGTATAGTTACGTTCTACCAGATCGATGTCTAACAAAGAAAAGGTAACCGATCGACGTTGTATATCTTCACACAAAATTAATGCATTCATTCAGCTTGAACAAAATAATAGAATAGAGTTTCAAACAAGCACTCAACACAACAATAACTATCTTCATTACTTAATCACGTTTCCAAACCCATGGGGGATCCTCTAGCTAGCTAGCTATAGCCCCTTCACTTCATGTACACTACCCTAGTTTGACCAATTGAGCCCCCCAAAACTAGTTAAAATAATAATAATAATAATAATAATAATAATAATAATAATAATAATAATAATAATAATAATAATAATAACAACAACAATTTAATACCTAGCTAAAGCTCTAAGAGATTCCTCTTTAGTTTTACTAACTAGGCTTTAATTGTTCATTATTTCTAAATCTATATATTACTTATAGTCTCCTTGTACCTTAATTACTTTTACGTAATGTTTTTCATACTACCAAAGCATATTTTTTTCTTAATTGAATGATCTCCATATATCAAAGAAAACCTTTTTTTTTCCTCAATTTATTAATTATATTTCTAATATATATAGAGAGAGAGAGTAAAGTTAGGGTGTGATGTGCTCACCAAGAGGGTTTGGTGAGCACAACTCCAAAAATTCATCGGATCGACTCTATACTCTGAATCCAAACCGTTGAAATCCATGTATTTCATGAGTGATGCATATATACATGCAAAATTTTAAAAATTTCGAGTTTATTTGCTACACGGTTAAGTGGTAAAAAAAATGAACATTTTATAAGTTAATTTATAAGTTATTTCATATATTCAATTTTTATTATTTATTTGACCGCTTGACCTTGTAGCAAATAAATTTGAAACTTTCAAAATTTTGCATGTATATGCATCACTTATGAAGTACATGGATTTCAACGGTTTGAATTTGACATTTGATGTCAATCCGATAAATTTTTGAAGTTGTGCTCACCAAACTCTCTTGGTGAGCACATCACACCCTAGCTTTACTATATATATATATATATATATATATAGAGAGAGAGAGAGAGAGAGGCTAATATGCTTTCGGTAGCATATGGACCGAAGTGCTACCGGTCCAAATTCGATTTTTCAAAATCCAAACGGTCGATCTGAACCGTTCATCTTGTTCTCCATATTAATATGTGCTTGGAGACCAAATTTTACATTTTTCTGATTTTTTTTACTATTTATTAAGTATTTTACAAAATTATTGATCCAACGGTGACTTAACAAAACAGTAAAATCAGCAGCCACCGTAGGATCAACAATTTTGTAAAATACTTAATAAATAGTAAAAAAATTCAGAAAAATGTAAAATTTGGTCTCCAAGCAAATATTAATATGGAGAACAAGATGAACGGTCCAGATCGACTGTTTGGATTTTGAAAAATCAAATTTGGACCGGTAGCATTTCGGTCCATATGCTACCGAAAGCATATTAGCCACTCTCTCTCTCTCTCTCTATATATATATATAATTGACATTCTATAAATAAAAAGAGGAGGGTTCAAATGCCTCCATGTTTTTGTGCCTCCATCATGCCTCCATCTCTCTCCATTATTTTCAAAGTTCAAACAATCGATCCGAACCGCTCAAACTAACCTCCATACTAAAATATGTTTGGAGACCAAATTTTATATTTTTAGGAATTTTTTTACTATTTTTTTAGATAGGTAAAAAATCAGTAAATCTGAACCATCTAAAAACAATATTTTTTTACCTATCTAAAAAAATAGTAAAAAAATTCCTAAAAATATAAAATTTGGTCTCCAAACATATTTTAGTATGGAGGTTAGTTTGAGCGGTTTGGATCGACTGTTTGAACTTTGAAAATGATGGAGAGAGATGGAGGCATAATGGAGACACAAAAATATGGAGGCATTTGAACCCTCCTCAAATAGAAAAAAGATATAATGGTATGCCATAATTAAATAACTGCATAGAATAAAGTAATTAACTCTATCCTCTAATGATAATTATAATTAACTTTCTCCAACCTTACAATTTATTTTCTATAAGAAAATTCCAATCCTCACCTCTTTTAAGCTTAATTTTCCCAATACGAAGGTACCCCCCAAATCCACTTTGATGGTGCTTATACCTAGACCTAGACCTAGATATATGTAAACATTAACATTTGTATGTACTCGTGAGACTTAAACTTGTGTTGTTGGTAGTTAATTAATAGTATTTGCTCCATGTTTAATTATTGTGCGTGCGATGACTATACTGAACTAGTCAGTTTAGCCTATTAATGAAGGATGTTGACTTGATCGATGTATATCCTAGCTAGTGACCGCATATAATTAACCATTTTTTTTAGGGTTCCAATCTTGACAATGATATATGTTGTGATGTTAGAAAAAATATGTGTTAGTCTGTATGTATGGTGACCTATACTATCTACCGTACACTGTCTTATTAACCAATTTAAGTTTGAAAATGACAACTCGATCATATAGCTACCTAGGTGAGGTGAAGAAGGAAAGTAGAAACTAATTCAGATCACATTATTTTAATTATTTCAACTTCAACTGTCTCTGTCTGGGTCACTAGACCTAGCTAGTAGTTCAAATTTAATTTGAAATGATAAAGACAAACTCTTACGTACCGTTTAATTTGTCAGCTTGTAGCTAGCTAGTGGGGAATGGGGATACGTGCAAAATAAGATATCATATGTGTGAGTACTGAGTACCATAGGCATAGTGCAAGAAAAAAACTTAAAACACAAAATTAAAAGGAGGGTCAATGTTAGTTCATAGTACGTCTAACGTCTTATACAATAATAACTAATAAGGGAATTACAAATTCATTCATCTACGAATCAATATTTAAAACTTTAATGTTGAAATATTTATATTTTAATATTCTTTTTCAAGCCTGCGTAACCAAATTACCAAAAGCTAAAAAGATAATATGTGGGCTGTTCTTTGTCGTCCGTTTATATAAAACATAATTAGTGGGCCAATTCCTTTGGAAAATATATGGGCTGGGCCCAGCAGATATTGCATGGGAAAAAGGTAAATTGGTGGGATTAATTTGAATTACCCCAGTGGCCCAGTGTACAATGACAAAATTATGATGCTATTCTACATTTCTACTATATCCAAATTAATTACTTGTTCAAACAATGACACACCCAATACTTCTCATATCCCTCTCTGCATGTTATCTGTATTTACATAAATTGAAGTTAAGGAAACAAGAACTACTTTTTAAACAACATATATACAACAAATTTCATGCACCTAAATCAAGTCATTACATAATTAAAACACACACACACACACACACACACAATCTTCTCATCAGAATCAAACAATAACACATCCTGATGGTTGTTCATCATACGCGGTGTTGACATACTGTACCGGCCTGTATGAGTTGCTCCAATCGTGGTATGGATGTACCGTCCTGGATGCGTCGCTCGAGATGTAGTATGGATGGTGTATATATGGGTATTGCTTCTCTGGCTCAGGTGGACCAACGCTTACAATTTTGGCATTTTTATTTTTCTTCCTCAGTGCCTCAATAATTATAACAGGGTCTACATTTCCCACTACTGTTAGTCTCCCCTTCTCATCTAATTTCATGGATTTTATTCCTGCAAAATATTTAAATTAATGAAAACTCAGTAAAACAAATTAAAGCTATATATTAATTTGTCAATTTTTTGTTATTGCTACGGACACAATGAAGAATTAATGTGCTAAAGAGTATTAATTTTAGATTAACAAGTGAAATTATTTAAAGGAGATTAACTAATTAAATTGTGATAAATCCAAAAGTATATATATATATATATATGTATACCATTAAGCTTGGCAACTGCTGTCATTATGCTACTATTGGACCTGTTGGGTGATAGAGTAACTTCCACCACAGTCTTCTGCAAATTCAGAATAAAAGAATTAATTTCAGCTTATTTAAATTAAAAAAAAAATTAGATGACAAATGATATATCTCCCAGTTGTTTATTTTTTGTAGTTACTTCAAATAGATTTTTGATTAAAACAAAATAAATGGCCAGTGTCATCCAATAGCTATTAATGGATGAATGTATATCATAACTATATTAAAAAATAAACACCACCAATAAGTCTAGCATTATGGGTATGAGATTTTATTTTATTTTATTGTAGAGATGAGAGGCGCCAATGCTCTCAAATTATTAATTCACACACAGATGAAAATAATGTTGTCAAATGTGATATATGCGTGGTTCTTATTAGTAGTACCAGAAACATATATATTTAGGAAATGCAAGAAATCATGATTATCAATTTAAAAAAAAAAAAAATCAAATTGTTTTACCTTCATGATGAATACTAGCTAGAAGGATCGTCTATAGATTGAAACTTAATTTTTATGTACGAGCATAATAATCTCCAAAGGTCATTATGTGTATTTATAGCCTTTTATGTACTGTCGGTATCCAGCATACGCAAATTGTCAACTTTTTTTTTTTTTTTTTTTTTTTTTTTCTTTTCTAAGTTTTCTTATAATCTTATATATATAAATCAAGATAAATACATGGAACCAGTCTTAAAAGCCCTTTTTGAAAAAGTGAATTAATCATAAGCAAAAGTTCCTAGCAATTGCAAACAAGTTTGTGAATATTAATTAGTTACATATAAGGAGATGGTGTTTTTCTGCAGCAGTCTTACACACCACAAGTCAATTGTGAATCATATAACTGTGATCGAGGTTTGCAGATTAAAATATATATATACACAACCGACCTATTTGCTACACGAAGTGTTATAGGAAAGGTGGTGCAGAAGAATTAGCTACATCGATATATCATAATAAAATGAAATAAAAAAGGAGGAATATATATATATATATATATATATATATATAGTTAGGCTGGGTGCTATGGATAGCATAGTGACATCTATGCTACGGCTCAATATTTGAGTTTTCAAAATCCAAACGGTCGATCCGAACCGTTCATCTTATTCTCCATATTAATATCTGCTTGGAGACCAAATTTTATAATTTTCTGAATTTTTTTACTATTTATTAAGCCACTTTGAAAATCGCTAATCCAACGGTTTTACTGTTTTGTGCAGCCACCGTTGGATCAACAATTTTGTAAAATACTTAATAAATAGTAAAAGAAAAATGTAAAATTTGGTCTCCAAGCAGATATTAACATGGAGAATAAGATGAACGGTTCGGATCGACCGTTTGGATTTTGAAAACTCGAATATTGAGCCGTAGCATAGAGGCCACTATGCTATCCATAGCACCCAGCCTAACTCTATATATATATTGACTTTGAATACGTCATATAATTTTGTGACGTGAATTGCTTGGTAGCTAAGGTAGATGATGATTCTTAATTAATTAACCATTCGAATTTGCTTGTTGATTTCCTGGAACCCTAATTAATTAATTATAACACGTTTCAATATATATATACGATGAATTGATCCGTACGTAAGTGAAGCAATCATGTGAGTTGTGAGACGCGCGCATTCTTTTTGTTCCATCGTTGAGACGTTGTTTCCGTGTTGAAATTAAAACTGGAAGAAACGGCGGGACGGGGACACGGTAATACCGCGCCATTGGCAATTGGCATCACAGTTACTTTATTGTGTTCGCTAATGAATATATAGTTTCCATTAAAAAATGTGTCTATACATTACCAGCTGTAAATTAATTAGCATTTAGCAACAATTAATTGACTTCATCAGTGGAGGCCCATGGGCCTAATAACCCAAGTAAACATAAAAAAAAAAATAGGTACATTAATAAATTAAGATTCAATACATAATTTATTCTGTAGGTAATTAAGTTTAAGCAACGTCCACCGTTGCATCATGCATGACGTAATAAAAATTAAATCCAAATTAACCCCATTTTATTTTTACCACAATTATTTTTTTTATTTTTAAAGTATAACTAATTACTTTAATTTTTGGAGAGAAACTTGGGGTTAGCAACTTAATTAATTAGCTAGCATGCCCGTTGGACGTTGATTAATTGGAAGTTTGGAGGCATAATTATATATCCTATATATAATTCCTAACCTTTAATTAATAATTAGGGAAAATTTCCGGTATCCCCATCAAAACTTTTGAAATAGCCAATATCCCCATGAAATCACATTAATAGCTAATATCCCCATCAAAAATTCATTTCATTTCTTCTATACCCTTTTATTTATTTTCTCTTTTATTTAGTTATTTAAAATTTTAAATTGACCTATATACCCCTTATTTTTTAACAGAGGTGTCCAGTACTTCCTCTTCTAAATTTTTTCTTCTAATAAACTTCTTCATCCGTCGCTTCTCTCTAAATCGCCATAAACAATCCCCATGCGGCTGTGCCGCCCCTCCTTCGCCGTCCCTCTCATCTCGCACACTGAAGCCATCTCATCCTCCAACTCAACACCTCCTTCTTGTCGGCCGACCACCTCGTACTTCTAATATTGAGATATTCTAGTTATTTATCAAAGGTCAACTCCAGGCCGTTAGTTTGCTGCAAGGTAGATGGTTAATGGAAGCTGCCATGGAGAGATGGTCTAGGATTCATAGTGGAGGAAGAGGACGTGCTAAGGGATGACATTAACATTGACATCACTTAATTATATTGCCAACCTTAAACCTTAAAGACGGTGATTATTAATGGCGAAGTTAGAAAAAAGAAAGAGGTAATGAAATATATGTGAACAGTAACCTATTACTGAGTAGTTAGATTAGAGCGTTAGAAAAAAAAAAAAAAAAAAACGATCGGAAGAGAGTTGGGGCAAATAGCAGTAGAAGGAAAGAGGTGATGGACTGATGAAGTATTTGGCGCCAATAGGGTTTGAAGGAAGATGAAGTGTCTCAGAAAGTTCTTCTTCAATCTTGTTAAAAGTTCAATGGACCTCTCCTTTTGATTTTTAAGGGTACAATGGTCAATTCATTTTTTAAAATAATTAAATAAAAAGAATAACATATAAAAGGGCATAGAAGAAATGAAATGAATTTTTGATGGGGATATCAGCTATTAATGTGATTTTATGGGAAAATTGGCTATTTCAAAAATTTAGATGGGCATACAGGAAATTTTCCCTAATAATTAATTGTAGTGTACTGGTGTCATCTCTGAGATTGAGATCCAATAAAAACATAAAAATATTGATCATGCATAAATATACGATGAAAGACATATATATATCAACAAATTAATCAGCAGCCAACCTAGCTACGTATATATATATTATTAGCATATATAGACAACTGATCAGCTAATTTCCAACCAATTTTTTTGTAGATGCGCGCAAATACATATTTACTTGTATAAGTCGGTCACTTGACTTTATTCGTGTCGTTCTTAATTAATTTATATAGTTTTTTTTAGGAGAATGTTCTCTTCGAGCTACACAAATTAAACAGGACATCACACTGTTTGTTCGCTTTATATATTTTCTTAATTTTCAGAATATTATTTACTTGACAAATGTTGCAACCGTGTTGTTCGTGTATTGGTTGAATATCATACACCCCTACAATTAATGGTTATAATTAAGGGTACCCTTTTCGTTAATTGTATGCTTTGAAGTTAATAAATGCTAACAACACAATGGTTTATTAACAATCCAAAACATTGTACAAATATTAAAAATCAAAAGTCGACATAGCTAGAACTTGATTTTTATAATAATGTTGATATTAATTTAGATCATACTTAATTAATGGCTTACATTTATTTTTAAAGCCTCAAAACATTAAGAGGTAAAAACAATAGATATATACTATTTGGTGCTTAATTTGCAAACCACCACATCACAATTCCTGAATTTTCATCCAAATTGTTCTTCTCATCATGATGGCATATTAAGATCCATATTTTAGTTGCTTCGAATAATTTCAAAATGCTGCATATTGTTGGTTTAACAAAAATATGCCACAGATTTTAGTTAACTACAATAATATGTGAGTATCCGCGAGTGTAAAAGTGTTTAGTAGTGATGGTATTCTCATAGATACTCTCGTCTCGTTGTTAATGGTGGTACTGAGCATTGGGAATAACAATTAATTTATATTGGCTTAATTACTCTCATTAATAGGTATTTTTTACCCTCACAGATACTCACATATTATTGTAGCACGTTTTGAATAATTAAAAAAAAAAATACTCTTGATTTAATTTTTTACGCTACCAAATTAATTTAACAAACATCATACAAAATTTAACAATTATACAAGTTATTTTAATTATTCTTAGGTTTATGTTGTAGACTTAACAAACTTCTAATATATGTATATTATTCTGATAAATTTGTATATAAATTGTAATGGTTACAGACAATTTTGGTAAAGTTGAATTTGATTTAATTTAATCAAGTTGCAAACTAGTTCAGTGGTAAGTAGTAATATATATATAATGAAATTGAAGTAATAGACTAGTGACTATAGGACAAGGACATACTGAAGAAGAGAATTGTATTATAAATGATCTTGGCGGGAGTTGTTAACAAATCGAAAATGACTTTTATCAACCGTAGCCGTTGTTACGTCCAAAGGGTATGGTAAAAAGCTTTAGTACAACTAGATGTACCTTTTATCCCTAAATACACTTTTTGGTTCAGATTGCAAGTATACAATCCTACCGTGTAGTATATTGTCGGGTATCGATCCACAGGGAGTGTGTTTAATTACTATGCTTAAACTTTAGTAATAAATTTCAGAAAATAAAATAAAGTAAAGTGCAATAAAAGTAAATTGGGGGGGGGGTTGTATTCTAACGATTCCTAAGGTTGGGCTCAATACCCAAAATAAATGAGTTTTAAAACAATTAAAGTAAATAGAAGAAATAAAAATTGGTTTGCTTTCTAGTTTGAGAAGATTTAGGGGCATTCGGTCTACAATCCCTTGCTAACTCTATCTATTCGGTATTTGTTTAAGTTCATGTATAATTTGATGAGGTTTCTAACCTAATATGTTATTAAGGGTCACTTTCATGAATTAATAACGTGTCTAAGTAATTCGAACTTCACGATTAAGTCCTTCATCCTAGCTACCTAGACCATACACTCTTGTTAGTCTCTCATCTCCTCAAATATTGATATTTCATAATTAAGTCCATCATACCAATACCCGATTCGATTTGAGATGTCCTAATTAGGGTTTGGCTTCACGGTTAGGTCCTTCACCAAGTTCCTAACCTTAATTTCTGTAGTTTTGGCTTAGATTACAAATTGGTTAGATCCTAATCCAAACCTAGGGTATTTGCATTCATAATTTGGTACTCTCCTCTCATCCTAACTTCTTTGGATCCTTTACATAACAAAGAGATACCAAAGCGGGACTACTTCAATTTCAAGTACTAAACTATGTAATTAACACAAATGATAAATCATAGAAATTAACATCAAATCCCATAAAACAATCATAACAAAAACAAATAACCGAATAAGATACAATTAAACAAGTTTATGCATTGACCTAAACCTCTAGAGAGAGATCTACTCCCTCATGGAGAGATCCATTACAAAGTTTGGCATTAGTAAGAAGAAATGAAATAAAGAAATGATTATACCCTTTATTGAGTCAAGAACCTCTATCTTGCCGAATCTTGCTCAGGAAACCCTTCTTCTCCTCGCTTGAAAACTTTCCTTACTTCAGAATTTATAGCTAAGTATTGTGTGTGTGGAGGGAGAGAATGAGATTCGATGATAGTTTTGATCTTTGCGAAGAGATGCTTTGAATGGAGAATGAACCCCCTCTTTTATAACTAAAGACCATGTCCAATTTAGAGGCTAGAAAGTGGAGTTAGTGGATGCTATATTTGGATTGTTTTCCAAGATTTCATTGTCCATATTTGGCTGTCAAAACGCGTCATTGGTGCGCCAAAAATAGAAACCGTGTTGAAAACGTGTAATTTTGGCTTTCTGCGAGTTTAGTGCATCCGACTGACTCTCAATTTCCTTTTTTAGTTTCTCATGTTGTAGATTTTCTTCCTAGCTTTCCAAAAAGTGGTCGTATGCCCAAAACGGAGTTACGAGTCAAAAGTTATGGCTATTTTAAGTTCAGGCTGCAGTTATGCGTTCTGCTAGCGGATTTTTCCTGTGCGTTCAGATTTCATCCGCATCGATATCCGTTCGTCCGCACGGATTTTGACAAATAGCTTATTATACCTTTTTAAAATTGGTGCGCATCCAGAAATCCATCTAAGTGTTAGTTTGTAATAATCTAGAAGTCAATAATACGATAAATTATCATAAAGCTTTGTTCATGAATTGAATGTATATCATTTTGTTGCCTTGAGTATTATTGCATTTATGGATCATTTCGAGTTCATGACTGAAATTGTGAAACTCTATAATATAGATGATATATACTCTGAAAAGGTCACTGACCAAGGTAATTAGCAGGAACACTAATTACCGCTACAAGGTTAGTATGTGGATTAAAAGATGGTTAAGTTTTACAAACCACCTGACACGAGATGTCATTTTAATCACATAGATACATGTTCTAGGAACATGGTATTTGACAGACCCCGAATGAAACATTAAATAGAATTGTGTTCGTGTCATTAATGTTTTCATTCAGTGTCAAGTTCTACAGTATGAGGTATTTATCGTTCCCACTAAGAAATATGTATGTGTGAGTGTTATCTAACACTGTCCGTAAAAAACAGTCATAACGGTAGCATTTCCATATGTATAGCTTAGCTGAGGAAGTGATAGTCTGTCAAGAATACTATTTGTCCCTCGTATCTCTATACGAGCTATAGCATCACTGGGCCCCTTGGTAGAGTTAGATTATCTGCATGCGGTATAATTACAAGAGTAATTATATTTGATAATCTGCTCAAGATCAAGAAAAGATACAGTTAGCAAGATGACACACATCTACCTTGAAACTGATCTGATAGCTATGAGACAGAAGAACAGACACAAGTAAATTGTTTACTGGATCGTGATATTGTACAGTACAGCATCATCTGTGTAATTGGATGGTCATAGTGTATACTGCCAGATGCCTAATATGATTATAAAAGTTAAAACAGTTTTAATTCTATTAAACAACATAACACAGATCCTATTGGGTCACACCATATAGGAGCTATTCGGAGAATCTTACTGATTAATTATAAATTGATTATAATTAATATTAAGATGGTTATAATTAATTATACGTGTTATAATTAAATTATATTTGTCATGTTAAAAATGACAAAGCAAAAACTAATGGTTATAATTAGTTATACTTGGTATAATTAATTATAATTAATTGTACGTCATTTAGAATGACAAACAGAAACACTGGTTAGTTTATAAACGTGTTGGACATGTTGTATAAAAATTACCAAACAAAAACCGTAGACGAATATAATTGTACATGACAATTATACCTATTTGATTTGGATATTTACTATTCATAATGGGTTTGGGTTAATGGGTTTAGAATCCATTAAACTAATCTAACCAATATGAAGTTGCAAAATCAAATTTGAATGACAAAAGGGCATTTTGGTAATTTTGGCAACTTCGGGGGTATTTCGGTCTTTTGCGAACCTCCTCAAATGCCTATAAATAGAGGGGCATAGGTGAAAGAGAAAACTCACTAATTCACGTGTTAATCTGATTACTTCGTTAATTAGAATTCTCTCTTTCTCTGTTTACGGTTTTTCGGATTGGTGAATAGTGTTTTACCGAATTTAGCGGTATTTCAGATTTTGATAATCAGTGAATCTGATTGACAGAAAGTTTGGTGAATAGTGTTTTTGTAGAATTCCGCGGTTTATAGTATTTCTGGCAAAAGAAATAAACCGCTCTCTGGTTAGTCCTGGTGGATAACCAATAGAGGTATCACACGTATGATACTCCGAGTCGATTCCTTCCCTGGTGTAGCTCTACTCGCTCGGTCTGCATTCCAACTGTGATTTGGAAACAAGGTATAAACATGTTATATTAATCTATTTAATTGATAAATAGATTTAATGTTTTAGAAATCAATTATGGAGTAGATCTGTAAATAGGATTAAACGGATCTTCTTGATTCATTTAATCCGTAGCTTAAGGTAGATGTAAAAATTTTTGTTTTACTCTTTCCGCACCTTAAGCAAATAAATGGGTTTGAACCGTCAAAACCCCAACATACTTAATCAATGGGTTTGAACCATCAAAACCCAACACTAAGTATGCGGCCTTATCGTAAACCGTGCGTTCGCACTGGGCATTTTTCTTCGGTTTTTCTTCGTTTTTCTCCATTTTCTGCAAATTAAAACCAAACAAACGCAGTAACTTGATCATAGGTGTATTCTATTTACTTTATATTCAAAATACAAGATATTTGGTGTTATTTTGTGATAAAAATCATATCGAATATGTATATAATTTAGGTCTATCAGCAATTTACAAACCCAAGAAATATATAAATAATTAGTGAAAATATTTAATCATAAAAGACAGTTTTACTTAGAAGAATAATTCCTTAATTCCTTTACACAAATTAAGGAAACAAAAATCAATTTCAACAAACCAACGCCCTCCCAAAATTTAACTAATATCACCCCCAACCGCTAACCCCCAAATGGTACTAAGAAGAACAGCTACCCACATCACAACTTCTTTTTTGAAACAAATTAAACTGTAGAACACTAACTACTTACCATACCATACATACAGAAAAACTTAGCTATATATATATATATAAAGAGAGAGAGAGAGAGAGAGATGGGCTATGGTGAGTTGCGAAGTAAAATGTGTTTCTACTTCACTCCGTATTTTTATTTTGAAAGTCCAAACGACCGATCCGAACCGTTAGATATTTAATCCATATTGAAATGTGCTTGGAGACCAAATTTTACATTTTTTGGAATTTTTTTACTATTTATTAAGCATTTTTGAAAATTGCTGTTTTGCAGTGAACAGTAAAAACAGTAAAATTTTCTGGACCATCAGATCAGCGGCTTTCAAAATTGCTTAATAAATAGTAAAAAAATTCCAAAAAATATAAAATTTGGTCTCCAAGCACATTTTAATATGGAGAACAAGATGAACGGTTCGGATCGACATTTTGAATTTTAAAATCGCAAAATATGAGCGTGAAGTAAAATAGTCACTTTACTTCGCAACTCACCGTAGCCCACCTCTATATATATATATATATATATAGAGATGAGCTATCCTACATTGCAATGTACTGACCTCTTTGTGCATTAGATTATATATCGTTGGATTAGTTTTAAGATTCGTGCGATTCAGTGCGGATCAGTCGCTGATCAATTCAATTTTTCGGAAATTTTAATCCTCCAGTTACTGGAGGCATCCAGTCACTTTCATCTCTCTTCCAACATTTCCCCTCCCCGTCGTCCCCGATTCCCTCTCAGAACAAAAAGAAGAAGAAGAAGACCTCAATCTCCTCAGTCGATTCTGTATTGCCCCTCCTCCCTCGACCCCCTTCATCTCGCTCACAGAAGCGATCTATTCTCTCGCACCTCCTTCCCTTGTCCGTTCTCTCTCGCCATTGCCCTTCTCCTTTTCTCGCTCTTACTCTTGTGCTTGATGGTGCCCCCACAAACAAGCTGTTTGGTGAGTGATTCGGTTCCATCGAGATCTCAAATCAGTTGATTTTTGTTGCCTCCGTGTTTCACTCGCCCCCAATCGCTAACTCCTGATTCCCCTCTCAGTGGTCCTGCTTAAGCTCCATCTTTGATGGGGCATGGATTTTGTCAGATACGCAATATGAAAATCTCAATTTCACTCGCAATTGAGCCAATGAACAATTGCTTGAACGAGCGATCAAGATCTGAGCTTGAGCTCAGACAAATGGTAAAAAGAAGATAAGAGAAATTGATACAAAATTGGGATTATATTTCCCATGATAGTCTGTTACAAGCATTAGCATTACCTGATTGATGCTGTCATAAAAGAATGCATAGAAGATCTGCCCTCCTGGCAGGCGGCGACAAAGGTTGCGGAATGTTCAAGGCTGCCTCGGGTTTTGAGGAACAATGTCTTATTGTAAACAGGGGTCTGTTTTATTTCCTGTTTTTCTAGGTTTGTAGTTTTTGAATCTCAACTGGTACATCTCTCTTTGTTGTAGTTTCTAATAAGATTTTAGTTTTTAGATTCCAAACCAGTAGACTCTCTGTATTAGGGAGTATTCCCTCCTTAGTCTTTACAATGTAATGCTTATTTTTCAGTTGTAAATGATACCTACGGGTTTGAAAAAAAAATGATTGCGAAAAACAATTTCTACTCGACAGAATGCAATGTCCATCAAAATTTAAGTCTATATACCAGAGGCCATTAGTTTATGTCTTCACATTTTTTTAAGAAAGATTTTTGTTCACTTTTTTTTTCCTTTCAATTTTACAAATTGATCGGTCGGTATTGAGTGGTATGATAGCTATCAGGGTACATATGGAGATTGTTGTTCCAGTTACTTTCCAATTAAATTGATCTTTACAAGCATTTTGATTTCATACTTTTCTCTTGAAGGTTCTCTTCTAGATCGGCATAATACACACTTCAGTTATCTGACAGATGACGAGATTAAATTTCTCAAAAGTTAACAAATATATGAATAATTCCAAGCAAGAATAAGGATATGAGGTTAAAGAACCTCATAAAAAAAGTAAAACTAGTTGAATATGAGGTTAATAAAAACATAAAATTTAACTTACTCGAATAGGGACATTCTCATCTCAATATCCCATGAACAACTCACTGCTCTAATTGTATAACAACAAACAACATAAGCAAATACATAGCAGAACAATTATGAACAAAAATCAAAATCTTAAGCAAACAACTAACATCCTTCAATTACTGCATCTTTTGTGTAAAGAAAAAAAAGAAAAGAAAACTATATTGCCGACTGCACTAAACAAAAATGTCAAACATTGTTAACCAGAAAAAATAATTAATTTGCCCTTGCTATAGCTTGTTGTGCATTACAAATATGTACAACCCTAAGACAATGCAATTTATATTTGCATAACCATCTCAACAGTTCTCTTTTTTTTTCTTGCTACTTATGGCCGTACCATGCAGGTTGGTACAGAGGCTCCTCTTGCCAAAATGTGCTAGATGAGTTGTGCTTCATCTTGGCTCCAAGTTAATGACACTCAATGCCATAATGACAATGTCTTTCAACCTATTTGAGGAAGACCATGAAAGATTTTAAGATTGTACATAAATAGTAACCGTTTCAGGTGCAAGCCAGCCTGGAATGTCAAAATTCCTTTTGTACAAAGTATCAATTTGGTGAATTGAAAATACATAACAAGTATGCAAATTTACTGCCAGCATCTTTCGAAAACCAAATTCAGTAATCAGTATACATAACTATACTAATTACTTCACATAGGCTTATAACAGTAAATAGCAATCACACAATTTTTGAAATTAAATTGAACAAAATCTGACAAAACAATGTGTAATTTGAACAAATTAGTAGTTAAATTGCCTGCAAGTATCTGTGCGAGGTCCAGAAACCCTGTGCGATGAGACCGAGAAACCCAGTGCTAGAGAGGAGAGAGCGGTGGAAAGGGGTCACTGCGGTTTAGCGGAGCAGGAGAGGGCTCCGAAGGGAGAACGGGGATTTGAGGTTTTTCGGAGAGATTCGATTTTTTTTAGTCGGAGGAAGGGTCGAGAGAGGGTGAGCATTGAGCAGTGGTGCGATAGAGGACCAGCGGTGGTGCGAGAGAGGGTCTAGATTTTGCGCTGAGAGAGAGAGAGGGGGTTCCACAAGACACGAAGAGGAGGAAGAGGCTCTAACTGGAGGCCTCCATTGATGCCTAATGGATGCAAAAATTTTGAAATATTTTCGCTGATTAGCGACTTTGATAAATACAAATCTTTTAGCGGATCGTACGGTATAGATTACAATGCACAGATTGGCCTATACATTGCAATGTAGGATAGCTCATCTATATATATATATATATATATATATATTACAATAGAAAAGTTGATCAGGAAATGATGCAGCCACTATACTGTGGTTCTTCATGCCAGAGGACAGTGCCATACGGGGGCATATACGGTCCCCGGCTAGAGCTACACGAAGTGCAGCAAGGGACTATCTTCTTGGGTGAAGGCTTTTTTTCATCGGGTTTTTTGTCTGGCCCAACACTCTCGATCTGTGCAATTTTTTTCTTCTTCCTGAGAGCAGAGATGATACACACTGGATCCACATCACCCACCACTGTAAGAGTGCTCTTTTCGCCATCAATACTTAGTGACTGGATGCCTGTACGAGTTAGAAGGAACCATAAAATTAAGTAAAATGTGCATCAACATTAAGCATATATATATATATAGAGTTGGGCTACGGTGAGTTGCGAAGTAAAGCGACTATTTTACTTCACACTCATATTTTGTGATTTGAAAATCCAAACGACCGATCCGAACCGCTCAACATGATCTCCATATTAAAATGTGCTTGGAGACCAACTTTTACATTTTTTGGAATTTTTTTACTATTTATTAAGCAATTTTGAAAATTGCTGATCCGATGGTCCAGAAATTTTTACTGTTTTTTACTGTTCACAGCAAAACAGCAGTTTTCAAAATTGCTTAATAAATAGTAAAAAAATTCAAAAAAATGTAAAAGTTGGTCTCCAAGCACATTTTAATATGGAGATCATGTTGAGCGGTTCGGATCGGTCGTTTGGACTTTCAAAATGAAAATACAGCGGGAAGTAGAAACGCGTTTTACTTCGCAACTCACCATAGCCCAACTCTATATATATATATATATAGTAAGGCAAATTCCAAAAAATAGTAAACAAATTCCAAACATTGTCAGAGCTTTGCTGTTTTGAGCAATTTTCTGTACTTATTTGGATCTATAGTTAAATTTGGATTTCATGAAATTTCATGAAAGTTTCGATCTATAGTGCAATTTTGTGTTTCATGAAATCTCTGTACTTATTTTGGATCTATAGTGCAATTTTCTGTACTTATTTTGTACTTACAGAAAATTTCATGAAATTTGGGTTTTTTCTATGTTATATTATACCAATTACCACTTGTCAGTCTGATTATCATTAGACACCGGGAATCAATTGCATGTGAAACATTCTAGTGGTGTTTATATGGAAACAATAAAATTAAGATGCTCATTCTTTCTTTTATTTTTTTGTCTTTCTGTTGACTTCTTATTGTTTGGGATAATTGAGGGGATCAACTAGGACAAAGGTTGGTCAAATTGAAGCTCAGTTGTACATAAATCTGTACATTTGTATGTCAATTAAGACATTTAGTAGGGGTATCACTGCATATATTGAATTAATGTATGTAATGAATAAATGAAATAATATTGAAGGAGCACATGGCTGATTGGTGTAGCAGTATTTCTCTCTGTGCCACTTTACAGAAGAATTAAAAGGGTTGAAGTTAGGGGTGAGTAAATCGTTCATAACTCGTGAGCCGCTCATAACTCGCTCATTAAAAGCTCATCTAAACTCGCTCATTTATCCGCTCATTTAAACTCGCTCATTAACAACTCGCTCATTTATTTAATGAGCGAGCATGAGCATGACCCAACTCGCTCATAACTCGCTCATTAAGAATTTGCCACACCTAATCCCTGCCACATTTAATCTGCCACATTTAATCCGCCACATTTAATCCTATGTAATTCTGTATAACATCAACCTTGCCTCATTAAAATTGATAGATAGTGAGCATAGTTTCATATTTAATTATGTGTAATATAATGAGTACAATGTAACATTTAATCCTGTGTAATATACTAATATTCATAATTTCATATTCATTTTTTTTGTAAATCGGCAGAACTAAAACCTCCGCCAAAAGCCCAAAACAAGTAATAGTCATAACAACTCACTCATTTAAATGAATTATAACAATTTGTTGGATTTTATTACGATGATTTTTAACAAATTTTGTTATGCGTGGACACACTATATAATTTTGTTATGAGTCATAAGTCATAACTCGTGAGCCGCTCATAACTCGCTCGTTAAAAGCTCGCTCATTTACTTAATGAGCAAGCATGAGCATACCCTAACTCGCTCATGCTCGCTCATTAATCACCCCTAGTTGAAGGTAATGCTTCTTACCATCTCTCTTTCCTAACTGACACATTAGCATTTTTTGGTACAAGCTACATACCAGTACAATAGATGGCAGTAGAGCAGATCCAGAGTTCTACTGGTTATTTATTTATTTTTGTTATGATTTTCATTAAATTAGAGGTGGTAGAAAAGGCAGAGGAAGCAGCGGAGACAGCTCTAGAAGCAATAGATAAGACGGCCGAGGAAGTAGGACATTTAGCTGCTGACCTAGGAAAAATTGTGGTTCTTAATTGGTGTAGTTTTGTTAATTGTACTTTTGTGTAAGAACCTTGTGCTTATGGTGCATATATATTAACTCTAAGAAAATTAAAATATGGTCCTGTGCTAACTTTAATTAGGGTTCTTTTGTGATATGGTTTATTTTTTTTAATAAGAATTGATGGATTTTGTAAAGAGAATATGGTGTCTTGTAGATTAATATCTAACCCTTCTTAATTTTGTTTGTGTAGGCAAAATGAGTAGCCAAAATGGATTGTTTTGAGAAGAAGAAGAAGAAAAAGAAGAAGATTTTAGGGTCTAAATTGTAAAGGTCGCCGTTTTGGTGATATTTGAAAGCTGAAATTAGATTGATTGTATCTTCTAAACTAATTATAAAATCTTTGATAAGAATCAAAGTAATTTGTTGAGGGTATGTTGGGAATTGGTGCTTGTAATTTGTAAAAACTTTTGATGTTATAAAAGAATTTTTTTTATTTGCAGAATTAATAATTGTTTTGAAATGTATTCTTTTGATGTTGATAACATATATTACATTGTTTTGTTATTTGCTAGTTTTGGTTTTGATAGAATTATGATATAAGAACAAATACAACAAGTTGTTTTGATAAGTTTGGGCAAACAAGAACAACCTGCTGCACTCACGTATGAACTCTGTCAGTTTCATTAATAAAAAATAAAATTTTCTCAAACAAGTTGTATAATTCCACAAATTTCAATGATAAAAAAGAAATTAACATTTTAGTAATTTGGTCTCCAAAAAAATTAGTAAAAAAATTCCTAAAAATATAAAATTTGGTCTCCAAACATATTTTAGTATAGAGGTTAGGTTGAGCGGTTCGGATCGACTGTTTGAAATTTGAAAATGATAGAGAGAGATGAAGGCATGATGGAGGCACAAAAACATGGAGGCATTTGAACCCTCCTCATATATATATATATATATATATAGTAAAGCTACGCTACTTCATATATATATATAAACAGCTAGAAATTGTAAAGAGAAATTAAGGCAGATGGACCTTCAAGTTGGGCGACTGTTTTCATGATGCGAGTTTGGCATTTTTGGCATGCTATACTCACTTTCACCACAATCTTCTGTTTAATTAATCAATGTACACATGAGAGAAATTAGTAAATAAAACAAAGTTAGAGATTGATATATATCATCACAATAATACAACCTATAAATTAAATTACTGTAAATACGTACAATATATCGCAAAACTATATATCTAAAGAAGTACAATAAAATCATGAACACAAACTAATTGGAATCAATTTATGGAAAGGAATTGGCATGCATTAATTATGTATTTATGCATACAAAATTAACCAGAAACAGCATTTTATCTTGTGGTAGAGGGCACCTTCAATATCGGAATATGACAAAAATGCATCATTAAGTATATATACCTTCATATTTGGGATCAAGCAGAACAAATGAAATGATGATATGATATCAAGTCTAAAAGAGACGATGGTTGTTGTTAAAAGCTAGTACCACGATATGAGATTATATATAGATCTGTGTTACAATTTTTCAATATTTTATAAGGCTATTGACCAAGTCTAGCTAGCCAGCTCTTTATTGTTTTATATTTTGAGGTGCATGGCCCCATTTAATCCATTTTACCACTTGAAAATTAATAACCCAGTTTAGTTTTAAGTGACAGAATTAATGTACATCTAGCTAGCTAGGGAGCAATTAATTAATTACAAGCTTAATTCTCTTCTAACAAAACTAGGATTTAATTTGTCACCTAAAGCAAGATTTGATCGATACCTCACACACACACATGTACACTACACTACAAGGTTTAATTAAATTTATCAATGATTAATATGAAAAATGATAAGATCAAGGTTTGATTAAAATTTCTACAGAATTAATTAATTTTGCGGCACAAACTCCTGCAGGCTAGGATTACATAATTCCATTATATATATTGCAAAATTTATTTTGATTATTATATAGGCACATACATGTTTATTCAATATTCCATAACCTGTCCTTTTATCTCTGTGTGCTATTCATAATTAATGAAGAATTTGTATAAATCAACCGGCCAAAAGCAGATAATAACGAACTAATTAAAAAGTACATGCTTTAATTTAGAAGAATTAATTTTATATTCTTTAATTAGGTATACATATAAATATATAATGCCAACTAGTCTTGATTTTGACAAGAAATATTGACTAAAAATGCCAGAATTAATTACGTACTGTTCATCAGAGGTATTGGACTACGATTTGCATGTCTTAATTTCTATAGAAGAAATTGTGTGGAATATATTAATTGAATAATGGCTTTGTACAAGTTAGGCAAAAATTGTCAACTAAATGTAATTATTTTTTGAAAAAGTTGGTGAAAATATCAACCTATTGCAAATTAACATGAAGAAAATTTTCCAACGAAAAATGGGTTTCTCTTATTTCTGTTGCGTTGACAATCCGTTAAAATCAATATACTTCATCGATCATTGATGCGTTTACATAAAAAAATTATAAGTTTGTTAATTTCTTTAGTATAAACTCCACGGTAAAAAAAATAAAAAGTAAATGTATGAAAATTAACTTAAAAATCATCATTTTTAATTTTACCGCTTGACTTTATACTAAATGAATTCGAAAATTTATAAATTTTGCATGTAAACGGCTAAATGCTATCAATGACGAAGTAAATAGGTTTAAACGGATTAGATTCATCGTTTGAACTTAATATATATGATAGATTTTTGAGACAATAACACAGGAAATCTTATGTTATTCATATCACCTTAATTAATTAGCTAAACTCAATCATTGAGTTGTTGACTTAGTCTTTAATTTAATTTGATCCAACCTTTTTTCTCGGAGAAAACTTAATTAGCTGGGATGAACCTGTACTAATCATGTTCCTAAATTTGGTCGGGTTGACTGTTGATTGATTCAGTTGGATGCAGGCCAATAGTCATTGGTCAACCAGAGGACGTCCACATCGATCAAGTTTGAAAAGTTTGAAAATCCTAACAATCGATCCAAATCGTTCATCTTGTTCTCCATATTAATATGTGTTTGGAGATCAAATTTTACATTTTTTGAAATTTTCTTACTATTTTTTTTAGATATTTAGAAAATCACTTGATCTTAAAATTCTGAACCATCCAAAAAAGTAATTTTTAATAAATCTAAAAAAATAGTAAAAAAATTTCAAAACATATTAAAATTTGATCTCCAAACACATATTAAATATGGAGATCATATGAATTCCATATGTACCGGACCTTGTGCCTAGCTTGCTGTCAGAATTAAGCTTCTCATTTTTTTAATCTGAACACGCTGACATTATTAATTTTGTGCACATGAATTTGCAATGTACCAACCTTCGGCCATTTTTATTAATAACCCAAAAAAAAAGTTTTTTACAAAAGTAACTCCAAAATCTGAGTTTTTCCAAATATAACCAAACCGCCAGGCATGCTGGCGGTCCAGTTCCTTACCAGACCGCCAGAAACCTGGGCGGTCCAGTAGGGACCAGACCGCCAGCGTTTTGCGCGGTCCGTTTTTTTTTTTTTTTTTAGAGATCTGATTTTTTTTCTTAATATTTTAATTTGTGAAGTTTTAGTTTTTTTTGCTTAGGGTATTTGCCAAAAAATAAAACATTTGATATATTTATAAGTGATGTCGTAACTCTTTATAACTTTAAATTGATTTGTCAGTTGGATATCACGAGTCTAAAGATAACACTAATTAAGGACTTGGTCTTGATTCACAACTTTTTTTAAGAGAATAATTGGAGAGCGAGAGAGAGAATAATTGGATTATTCACTAGTGGAGAACTTGGAATTAGTGTCGGCTGTTTATGGGTATTAGTGTCGGACATTAGGCGACACTAATCGGGCTGATACTAATACTTTGTAAATAGCCGACACTAAAAGTAAGGCATTAGTGTCGGCTATTTATTAAAAAGCCGACACTAATGTTTTTTTTTTTAAAAAAAAAAATTCCAAAAATTCACTATAAATCATAGAAAATTCTAAAAATGAAAATTTTTGTTCTGGAATGCTCATATATTTTTGCTGAACTATATATAAAACAAAGATATCAAATAATTCATCATAATTTACAAATAACACTCACTAAATAAAATATCATCCAAATTGCTCATTTATTGTTATTCTTATAAATGGTTTGTGCAAACCCTAAAACAGAAAATACATAAAAGACATGGCGTCTGTTTAAATACAAACCCTAAAAACAGAAAATACATAAAAAAAAACATAAAAGACCCTAAAAACTCTAAAATTATAAAGAAAGGTCCAAAAGTCCATGAAGGAAGACTCGGATCGCGAATCTGAGCTCAAAAATGGGCAAAACGATCAAAAAGTCCATGAAGGAAGACTCGGTTTTGGGTTGTGGAGTTCCTGTCAAAATTTCAGCCCGATCCGACGGACGGATCAAAAGTTACGCCCCTTTTCGTGAAGCATGCGCAAGACCATATTGCATCACATCTTCTGGTATTTGCCTAGAAGAAGCGGCTAGGTTTGAGAAGATCATATTGGAGAGAAGCGTGAAGCGAAGTGAAGGCTATGTTTTAAACCCTAGGCGTGCGTTTGAAAGAGGTGCGCGGGACTTAAAATGAAATTTTTTTAGCTTTAGTGTCGGCTGTTTATAAATAGGCGACACTAATAACTGAGAATTTTTTTTAGCTTTAGTGTCGGCTGTTTATAGAGAATTCTTGAATAATCTCTTAGGCTTTTAACTAAAAAAAATACCGATCGTTGTACTAAAACTTAAACTGCATTTTTGAGGCACTAAACGATGTTTTTTTTTTAATTCTGATGCTTCGGATGCTCAGGGGTTCTCCCTAAATGACGTTATTTTTTGGCAAATACTCTAAGCAAAAAAAACTAAAACTTCACAAATGAAAATATTAAGAAAAAAAATCAGATCTCTAAAAAAAAAAAAAAAAGCGGACCGCCCAGAACGCTGGCGGTCTGGTCCCTACTGGACCGCCCAGGTTCCTGGTGGTCTGGTAAGGAACTGGACCGCCAGCATGCCTGGCGGTTTGGTTATATTTGGAAAAACTCAGATTTTGAAGTTACTTTTGTAAAAAATCTTTTTTTTTGGGTTATTAATAAAAATGGCCGAGAGTAATGCTACCCTACTTCACAAATTAAACCGTCTGTTTTAATTCACGTTTCTGACCCTCCGATCTACTTCAAAAATCGTGTAGATCTGAGATGATGAGATGTTAAAAATGCGGAATTGGACATCTCCAGTTAGCCCCCTTTAAAGTTCTGTTTCTAATTTTCGGAAATGGACATCTCCCATTAAAACAGCCCGACGCGACCCAACCCCTCTCCTTCTCTTTCTCCTGGCGAAAACCTAAAGCGTCAATCTTTCTCCCCGATCTCCTCTCCAACGACAGCGGAAGAGTCGACTGACCCTTCTCTCTCACAGCGTATTCTACCCATTACCCGCCCAGACCAAAACATATCGGCCCTCTCCTCTCCTCTCTCGGCACCACTCAGTCCGGTGGCTCTTCGGCAACATCGGCAACCTCTTTCTCTCTCTCGACGAAGCTCTCTACAGGTAGCCCTTTTTTGTAAATTTGATTTATATTTAAATCCAGCGACCATGGCTTCCATTTCTTTCCATTTCCTTTCCTCTTGTATAAACTCTGATGCTTTATTATACTCTTCATCACATTCTTGAGATAAGCAAACAAATTTATCTGATTGGCGCACTTGTAAAATGCACATAATACCAAACTAATTTACCATGTTATATGATTTTTCACTGACGTTGGTGACATTCATTTTCATTTGAATGCCCGCAGTTTGTTACATTTTGTTTTCTTAATTTCAACTTCAATTTCAATTTCGTATGGTGCTCACTGTTTTATGGAAAATCCCTTAAAATGTAATAAAAAAAACTTCAAGGGCTGATCTGTAACTTGCTATTATGATATATTAGAAGGGAATGATGTTTCAAATTACGAATTGCAAGCTCCTATTTTAGAGTAGAGTCATAGTCATGTCATAATAAGAAGGACAAAATGAATCTAATTTCATTAATCGAACCTTCTGAGAAAAACATCATGCTCTTGTCTAACTGGATTGAATTTAGGAATACTACTTCTTTCCAAGGGTTACTCTTTATAATAGAAGCTGAAATGAGTGTGGTTCCCATTACTCCTTTGATTTAATGTCGGTGAATATGACTATTACAAATGCCTAGAAAAATCTGAAGATAAGGGATATGATTAACAGATCTTCTTGTTGTAGCAGTACAGTACCAGTTATATGTATATAAGGGAAATGCACTGACAGCTATAATTCAACCCTTTCATATCAAAATTGAAGTAATTAGTTTGTTTTCTTTGCATCCAAATTAACAAGTATGATGATTCTTTTCTTTGCAGCATCTTTTGCAAGAAGGGTCAAACTCCATGCGATGAATT
The DNA here is from genome assembly GCF_964058835.1 of Carex rostrata. NCBI lineage: Eukaryota > Viridiplantae > Streptophyta > Magnoliopsida > Poales > Cyperaceae > Carex > Carex rostrata. The sequence goes on from NC_135937.1 coordinate 9,016,981, forward strand.
AAGCCAATCTATCTCAAACACCAATTGAAGATAGAATATTGAAGAAATAAGTAGAAGAAACAAGGCATATTTCTTCAATTTTAGTCTTCTGACTTTTTTTTTTTTTTTTTGTAAACAATTATTGGTTTGGTAATATGTCCATTGTATGAATTTAATGTAATTTTTGGCAGTAGAACGTCTTGCATGTAATGCAAATTGAATGTCTATATGTTGTGAACTTTCGTAAATACAAAGTGTTAATGATGCATGCATTTGTTCAGTTATTGTTTTAAGTAAGATTTTCAATTCTTATAAGATTGTTGCACACTTCTAGTTACTCTAATTTTTGTTTTTGCATTGGTACCAACTGGTACTACTGACTAAATCTTGCATTCTGTTCTTGAATTGGTGCCAATAAAAATTTAGGTAATGTTCTATATCAATTTTCAAATGTTGTATCTGCTCTTATTTGCTTATGAACCTTACATAAGTTAGTTTGATTTTATTTTATTATCTTATACATGTTATTTGAATCATATTTCTTACAGAACCTTACAAATAGCAACATATAAAAATATGCCGAAAACAATAAACTTAGTTTCTAAATCATATTTCATAAATACCATCTTAAACAGAAACAACAATATGAGGAAAAAAATAAAATTTAACATAGCATTGTTCTTCTTCTTTAATTTATTTACCGTCTTCACTGTGTAACCAAAAAAAAAATAGCAATGTTCTATTTCTTTCAGCCTCTTCTCTTCTTTCTTCTTGTTCTGATCAAGGCACTAGATCATTTCCTTCTTGCATTTCCTGACAAGTAAAAAACCAATTTCAAATTCAACAATGGACTAACCGTACCAGTTATATGTATCAATTGTAACATGATGCTGAAAATGAAAGAAAATCATGTAAAACAAAAAGAAAAAGAAAAAGAAAAAGAAAAAGAAAATTAAGTAATGACTAATATCCATGTGAACAAAAATTAAGGATGCATTGACTAATATCCATGTGAACAAAAATTAAGGAAGAATTGACTAATATTGTTGGTTTAACAAAAATATGCCGTTTTTTTAAGTACCACCCCAATAAATCGGAATTAAATAAATACCACCGGATTTCATAAATTTAAGATTCTACCACGTTCACAAAATGAATTTGCGCACCGACCCGTTTCCTGACCCGTTCACAAAACCATTATGCGAACCGACCCGTTCCAAGACCCGTTCACAAAATTATTTTGCGGACCGATCCGTTCACAAAACCATTTTGCGGACCGACCCGTGGACCCGTTTCCGACCTGACCCGTCCGCTGGTACCTGTTTCCGACTGACCCGTTCACAAAATCATTTTGCGGACGGATCCGTTCACAAAATGGTTTTGCGCACCGACCCGTTCGCACGATGGATCTGCGCACTCATACCTTTAGCATATATATACACATCATATCGATTATGTTTCCATTCTCCATTCATTCTTCACCAAAGGCAGCAGCAAAGGTGCATTTTTTCCATCCTTTTTAAAAAAAAAATATTTTTTTTAGTATTATTTAATTTAGTGCATTATTTTGTAATATTCGGTTCATTCAACCGATTATGATTGGAATTGCTTGTTATTTTGGTGGTGAAGTATTACAAGGACCAAATGGCGCTTATTATAGCCACCAAATACCGAGAATGTTCAATATCGGCTTAGGTTTGGATTTTAGGGGTATAAATAGGGAAGTGTACCAACAACTCGGTATTGACCACTGTAATTATGAACTGGTAATTTTCGCAAGAATCAATATTGGCCAAGGCAACCAAACATGGTTCCAACAGCTTCTGGTACAAGACGATAGCAGCTGGGGGTTATATGTCAATATGACAATGAATATGACCACTCCTTTCAAGTTCTTAGAGTTATATGTGGTAGCCAACCCCAGACAAAACCCTAGACAGAACTCCAGACAGAACAACAGACAATTGTTGCAGTTGACTCAGGGTTTGGGGCTCGAGCAATCTGTAGCGGGTCCTAGTCGAGCGCCATCTGTAGCTGGCCCTAGTAGGGTCCAATCTGACAGGGGTCGATCCCCGATTCCATCCTCGTCCTCTAGCCGAGTCCAACCTGAGAGGGACTGATCTGAAACTCCAGAACGACTTTATTATGGTGATAATACGGACGAGGATCCTGAAGAAAGGGAGGCAGAGGCTAATTAGGATGATAATGGGAACGGTGGAGTATCAGATCACAGTGATGAGGATACTGGTATTCCTGTGCTTAGTAGACGGAAGTGGCCTATAGTGGATCGTAGGGAAAGACATCCGTTTGAGCAATTTCATGACACATCAGGGTTTGAAGAGGTCGATAGCTCTTTTTTTGTGACTTGTGAGGTATGTTTGTTAATTTATATTTAATTTTAATTTAATTATTAAATTGTTGTTATTAAATTGATGTTGTTTAATTTTTGTTGTTTCTTTTGTAAATTAAAAGGGAGAAAGACATCAATTGTCTGAGGGGATGACATATGATAGCAAGGATAAGATGAAAGATACAATTAACCACTGACACAAAAATATGCCACAGATTTTAGTTAACTACAATAATATGTGAGTATCTGCGAGTGTAAAAGTGTTTAGTAGTGATGGTATTCTCATAGATACTCTCGTCTCGTTGTTAATAGCGGTACTGAGTATTGGAAATAACAATTAATTTATATTGGCTTACTTAGTCTCATTAATAGATATTTTTTACCCTCACGGATACTAACATATTATTGTAGCACGTTTTGAATAACTAAAAAAAATACTCTTGATTTAATTTTTTACGCTACCAAATTAATTTAACAGACATCATACAAAATTTAACAATTCTACAAGTTATTTTAATTATTCTTAGGTTTATGTTGTAGACTTAACAAACTTCTAATAGATGTATATTACTCTGATAAATTTGTATATAAATTGTAATGGTTACAGACAATTTTGGTAAAGTTGAATTTGATTTAATTTAATCAAGTTGCAAACTAGTTCAGTGGTAAGTAGTAATATATATAATGAAATTGAAGTAATAGACTAGTGACTATAGGACAAGGACATACCGAGGAAGAGAATTGTATTATAAATTATCTTGGTGGGAGTTGTTAACAAATCGAAAATGACTATTACCAACCGTAGCCGTTTACAAACCCAAGAAATATATAAATAATTAGTGAAAATATTAAACATAAAAGACAGTTTTACTTAGAAGAATAATTCCTTAATTCCTTTACACAAATTAAGGAAACAAAAATCAATTTCAACAAACCACCGCCCTCCCAAAATTTAACTAATATCACCCCCAATCGCTAACCCCCAAATGGTACTAAGAAGAACAGCTACGCACATCACAACTTCTTTTCTGAAACAAATTAAACTGTAGAACACTAACTACTTACCATACCATACATACAGAAAAACTTAGCTGTAGATATATATATTTTACAATAGAAAAAGTTGATCAGGAAATGATGCAGCCACTATACTGTGGTTCTTCATGCCAGACGACAGTGCCATACGGGGGCATATACGGTCCCCGGCTAGAGCTACATGAAGTGCAGCAAGAGACTATCTTCTTGGGTGAAGGTTTTTTTTCATCGGGTTTTTTGTCTGGCCCAACACTCTCGATCTGTGCAATTTTTTTCTTCTTCTTGAGAGCAAAGATGATACACACCGGATCCACATCACCCACCACTGTAAGAGTGCTCTTTTCGCCATCAATACTTAGTGACTGGATGCCTGTACGAGTTAGGAGGAACCATAAAATTAAGTAAAATGTGCATCAACATTAAGCATATATATATATATATAGGTTGGCTAAGATCAAAATAGTAGTTCCTGAGCTTTGGTGCTACCAATTCGTTTTTCAATTTTCAAAGTTCAAAACGTCGATCCGAACCGTTCAAGTTGTTCTTCATATTAAATTGTGCTTGGAGACCAAATTTTTTATTTTTCTGAATTTTTTTACTATTTATTAAGCCACTTTGAAAATCGTTAATCCAACGGTGGCTTAACAAAACAGTAAAATCAGAAGCCACCGTTAGATCAGCTGTCCTGCAGGATTACTTAATTCCATTATATATATAGAGTTAGGCTGGGGTGCTATGGATAGCATAGTGGCCTCCCGTGCTACGGCTCAATATTCAAGTTTTCAAAATTCAAACGGTCGATCCGAACCGTTCATCTTATTCTCCATATTAATATCTGCTTGGAGACCAAATTTTATATTTTTCTGAATTTTTTTACTATTTATTAAGCCACTTTGAAAATCGCTAATCCAACGGTTTTACTGTTTTGTGCAGCCACCGTTGGATCAACAATTTTGTAAAATACTTAATAAATAGTAAAAAAATTCAGAAAAATGTAAAATTTGGTCTCCTAGCAGATATTAATATGGAGAATAAGATGAACGGTTCGGATCGACCGTTTGGATTTTGAAAACTCGAATATTGAGCCGTAGCATAGAGGCCTCTATGCTATCCATAGCACCCCAGCCTAACTCATATATATATATTGCAAAATTTATTTTGATTATTATATAGGCACATACATGTTTATTCAATATTCCATAACCTGTCCTTTTATCTCTGTGTGCTATTCATAATTAATGAAGAATTTGTATAAATCAACCGGCCAAAAGCAGATAAGAACGAACTAATTAAAAAGTACATGCTTTAATTTAGAAGAATTAATTTTATATTCTTTAATTAGGTGTACATATAAATATATAATGCCAACTAGTCTTGTTTTTGACAAGAAATATTGACTAAAAATGTCAGAATTAATTACGTACTGTTCATCAGAGGTATTGGGCTACGATTTGCATGTCTTAATTTCTATAGAAGAAATTGTGTGGAATATATTAATTGAATAATGGCTTTGTACAAGTTAGGCAAAAATTGTCAACTAAATGTAATTATTTTTTTGAAAAAGTTGGTGAAAATATCAACCTATTGCAAATTAACATGAAGAAAATTTTCCAATGAAAAATGGGTTTCTCTTATTTCTGTTGTGTTGACAATCTGTTAAAATCAATATACTTCATCGATCATTGATGCGTTTACATAAAAAAATTATAAATTTGTTAATTTCTTTAGTATAAACTCCACGGTAAAAAAAATAAAAAGTAAATGTATGAAAATTAACTTAAAAATCATCATTTTTAATTTTACCGCTTGACTTTATACTAAATGAATTCGAAAATTTATAAATTTTGCATGTAAACGGTTAAATGCTATCAATGACGAAGTAAATAGGTTTAAACGGATTAGATTCATCGTTTGAACTTAATATATATGATAGATTTTTGAGACAATAACACAGGAAATCTTATGTTATTCATATCACCTTAATTAATTAGCTAAACTCAATCATTGAGTTGTTGACTTAGTCTTTAATTTAATTTGATCCAACCTTTTTTCTCGGAGAAAACTTAATTAGCTGGGATGAACCTGTACTAATCATGTTCCTAAATTTGGTCGGGTTGACTGTTGATTGATTCAGTTGGATGCAGGCCAATGGTCATTGGTCAACCAGAGGACGTCCACATCGATCAAGTTTGAAAAGTTTGAAAATCCTAACAATCGATCCAAATCGTTCATCTTGTTCTCCATATTAATATGTGTTTGGAGATCAAATTTTACATTTTTTGAAATTTTCTTACTATTTTTTTAGATATTTAGAAAATCACTTGATCTTAAAATTCTGGACCATCCAAAAACAGTGATTTTCAATAAATCTAAAAAATAGTAAAAAAATTTCAAAAAATGTAAAATTTGATATCCAAACACATATTAATATGAACATCATATTAATTTTGTGCACATGAATTTGCAATGTACCAACCTTAACTTTGACCTTTCTACGTTTATGCACATGACTCAATGATATATAGATGATCCTAATTAATTAAGAATCTTCTTTTTTTAAATTGTTGTTGGAAAATTGAAACGTAATTTGTAATGATTAATAATATCAGTAGTACGTAGCTAGTAATAATTAATAAAAGATGGTAATTAACACACACACACATAGATGGGCTATGGTGCATTGCAATGCATGGAGGAGTTTGTGCATTTAATCATAAATCTAAAATTCAAAATCTAAATGACCGATCCAAACCGTTCATCTTGTTCTCCATATTAATATGTGCTTGGAGACCAAATTTTACATTTTTCTGAATTTTTTTACTATTTATTAAGTATTTTACAAAAATATTGATCCAACGGTGGCTGCTGATTTTACTGTTTTGTTAAGCCACCGTTGGATCAATTTTAAACCAGAAAATTTTACTGTTTTTACTGTTCACATCAAAACAGCAATTTTCAAAAATGCTTAATAAATAGCAAAAAAAATCTAAAAAATATAAAATTTGGTCTCCAAGCACATTTCAATATGGATTAAACATCTAACGGTTCGGATTGGTCATTTGGACTTTCAAAATAAAAATACGGTGTGAAGTAGAAATGCGTTTTACTTCGCAACTCACCGTAGCCCACCTCTATATATATATATATGTATATGTGTGTATATATATATATATAGCTTAAGAGAATTTATCTGGGATTAATTGATCTTCTTGCTTGTGTTGCAATTGAAGATTTTTATTTGGTTTTTCTTTATTATATTCCCTTTTTTATTTTTATTTTAGTGTCCCGAAATTATATATACATGATCAGTTGTTTTCAAATAATTAAATTATAGTAAGGTTGTTTGCCTAGCTAGCTTCAACTAGAAAAAAATTATTTAATTAGTACGTACGTACAAGTGTACAACATGCATGTTTAGACCATGAGACAAGTTGCAGATATGTTATACTTTAAAATGAAAAATGAATCTCGAGTTGAATTAGAATCATTCGCAATGATTTTTAGTGAGCAAGAGGCGTGACGTGAGCGAACTCTAGCTAATCACAATCAACTCGATCAGTTAATTATTAATTAATAAGGAGAAATTAATTTTCTCTTTAATTTGTTTTGAATAATATATAAGATCGATATGTCTCAATTGCTGGTATATATCTTATGTATCTTACAAATTAAATTAAGGATGTTCTTTTGGATCGATCTTAATTGACTTGGTTAAGCTTTTTGTCCCCTCGATCCCCACTCGATCGTCGACGATTGAAATTAAGCTTCCAAGAAATCAACATGCGCTAGCTATATATATAATATAATATTTATGATCTGCACTATGAGTCTATGACTATCAATTATTTGGTGCGCTACTTGTCAATTCTATTATTATTATTTTTTTTTTCTTGTATTAGTCATATTTACTTGTTATTGTCAACTATCTACTTGTAATTGTCAACTACGTTATTTGTAAAGTTCAAATCAACGCGTAAGCCGACCTGCTCAATTTTTCTTATTAAGACAACGAAAAATCAGCGTACGATCATAGTTAAATAAATGAATAAATAAACGAGGGTTAATTTCTTGTGTACTCTTTAACTCTTTCTTATTTTCTTATTTTCTTATTTATCTTTCAAGACTTCAATATATTATATTTATCTCTCAATTTTTCTCATTCTTTCTTATTTATCATTTACATTTAGATAACACACTTTAATTTTAATATTTTTGATTATACCCCTCATCTATTTCATCTCCTTCAATTAAAGCAAATGAAACACTTGTGAGAAAGACAATGGTAATGCGAAGGATGAGAAGGATACCATTTTTGAGCTTCTCCTTTGCTATTCTCTAGCGAAGCTTTTTTATTCGCAACAATTCAGATCAGAGTGCGAGTTGTAGTGCGGGTTTGGGACTCTCGTTTACTTTTTGCACTTGGTCGAGAAAGTTTTAGACGAGTAGAGACCTTGAAGGGTAAAGGAGAGAAGAAATGCAAAGCAAACATTGCCAAAAAGAATATGCTTCAGTAACCCACTAATCCGATCACGAGTTTAGTCTTACACTCCTACTGGATTTAGAGTGGGGTGCTAAAATGCATAACCACTATTGTCTCTCTTCTCTCTCCCATGCCTTCATTTGCTTTAATGGAAGGAGATGAAATAAAAGAGGGGTATAATGGAAAATATTAAAATTAAAGTGTGTGAACTAATTGTAAGGAGTAAATAAGAAAGAATGAGAAGAGTTGAGAAGTAAATATACTATATTGAAGTCTTAGAGGGTAAATAAGAAAATAAGTAAGAGTGGAAGGGCATATAAGAAATTAAACCAATAAACTATCAAGTTTAAAAATGTGAAAACTTGCATTTAGGGGTGCACATGGATCGGAAATTATTCAAAATAAAAATAAAAACAAAAACGGTTATATATCACAATCCAATCCAATCCAATCCAATCCGTTTGGACCCCTAAGTGGCCTGGCCTACTTGCATTGGGAAGGCTAGACAAATGATGAAATAGATGAACGCGTGCACCAAAATCAGAGAAACGCTTATGATTTTCAATGGGCCAGGCCCAAAATATCTAAATCTTTTTCCTCTTTTTAAGGTCCAGAGAAAAGACAAATCTACTTCATTTACATGTTTTCCAAATGAAACAAGGTTACAACTTACAAGGGGAGGGGGAGAAAGAAAATGATGAAATTGAAAATTTAAAGAATGCTACCTAGACCTGACCTAGATGGTAGGATGCCCGGTTTTCATCCTGTAAAGTGTAAACAGGGAAGCAATTGCACGCTTTTATTTGAAGTAAAGAGAAAAGCAGCCTGTCAACTGTCAAGTGTCAATTTCATTTTTTTCATTTTTTTCATTTTTTTTTTTTTTTTGCTTTCTGTATGTATGACAGTATGAGCTAATTAATGAGTATTGTGAATTTTGTTTATTTTTTTATTTACTAAACATAAAAGGAAGCGTAGTTTGTAATTGTTTTCTTTTAATAGTTTTATAGTTGTTGGTACTTGGTAATTGTTAGCCCTCCCTTTTCATTTTGGTTGGAGGGGTTTGGTGCTAATATTTTCTTCAAAATTGCAAAATGGATGCCTAGAATATTACAAGCTTATGCCAAAGTGGTAGATTTTAATTATCAAGCGAATTAAGCCCAGTTAGTTGTTATCTTATTTCTTATATATAGATCATGCTACCTATATTACAAAAAAAAAAGATTAAAGTGATGGTGAATAAAGGTGCCTTCCAAGCTACCCACTTTTTAAAAAAAAAAAAAAATAGTACAAATGTCTCCATACCTGAACCAAAGCCCAACAACATAGTTTATTGTACCATACGAAACACTTAATTATCCAGCTGCCTCAATTATTTAATTGAGTAGGGTTAAAATATACTATTAGTTTTGTACTCCAATCATATTTTACATTTTTATTTTTATTTTTAAAGTCCGAATAGTCGATTTGAACTGCTCAATATGATCTTCATATTAAAATATACCAGGATTCCAAATTTTATATTTGTTTTTTTTTTTGGAAGTAACATATATTTGGTATTTTGGTAACTGATTTTCCATGTTCATCTCATGGTCTACAAAGCATATATATTGAAAATAAATAATTTTATGTTGGGACCAACTCCACTAGCTTCTCAAGTGACATTTGAATTTAGTTTCAATTAACATAATATGATGAATGATTTGGGAGAGCTTTCATCAGAATTTCAAAAAAAATATTTCTTTTTAGCCAATATTCTTTATGCCCTATTCTTCCAGGTTAGGTTTTAGTAATTAACTGATCGATTTATATTTATGTTCATAATCGGGGTCTAAAAAGCATACTCAAGATAAATAAATTTATGTTTTGATGAACTCTCAACTAGTAGCTAGCTCAGTGAATACATTATAATGTGGGATCCATGAACATATATTCTTGGGGAAATTAGATCCATGCCACTTCAAAATGGTGAATTTAGAAAAATGTCATCTCAAAATTTTCATTTTGCTAAATACCACTCCAAATCTCATATATTAAGAAAAATGCCACCCTATACAAATTATTATACATTTGTATTAAAAAATAAATAGAATATATTGTATTTTGAGTAGTATTTTCGTATATTCCAAAAATGCCCTCACAGTAACCCATTAAGTCTGACCCGATCCAAAAGAAATGGTGAGCCATCTCCTCTCTTCCGTCGAGCAAGCTCTCCCAGTCGAGTCTCTCCTCTTCTCTCTTCCATTGAGCTAATGGAGACTAATGGGATCAAGGTCACCGATGGAATCTAATGGAATCAAGGTCCTTGATTTGGAGGAGTTTGACGCAGCCATTGCAGTTGTGGCTGACATGAAGACTAATGGAATCAAGGTCACTCATGAAATCCTTGATAGAGTGCTTTCTACTAAACAAGACATCCAATCGACAGAAGGACCGGAAAAATGAGATTTTACTTTTTAAGTATTTCAACCTGACTGATTTTAAATAGTCTGGAGAAGTTTCCCTTCGCTGCTATTATAGGTTTGCAGTTTCAAGTTTCATGTGCATTAGTGTAAACATTAGCTGTATGCCTGTGTTGCTTCGATTTCCCATATGAGCAAAAGGTTTAGTTCCATCGAGCAAGCTCTCACAGCTTCATTTCTCTGGAAAGGTCGAGCTTGTAAGGAGAAAGATAAATTTGGATGAAGGTTATTTCAGTAACTTCAATATATTCTGTTTATTTTTTAATACAAATGTATAATAATTTATATAGGGTGGCATTTTTCTTAATATATGAGATTTGGAGTGGCATTTAGCAAAATAAAAACTTTGGGGTGACATTTTTCTAAATTCACCGTTTTGGAGTGGCATGGATCTAATTTCCCCTATATTCTTCATCACTTCATAAAAAAAATAAAAATAAAAATCTTTGGACAAATTATTTATGCTCTATATATGCTTCAAAGCTGGCGTTTCAGTACCAATTATTTGTTTCATGAACATTCTTCATCACTTCATTAAGGGGGGGGGGGTTTTCTTTGGACAAATTATTTATGCTCTATATATATATGCTTAGTACCAATTATTTGTTAAATTAATTTAATGAGAAAAGATTCTTGTCCACTGACTTTTGTCCACCATCTGTCCACAGCACCTTATTCACCGTCTTTTAACTAATTTTACTCATATGTTTTAGATAAGGTTTTAACTGCTTTTAACTGTCGGTCTTCAACTTTTGTTTATTTAAGAATCTCCTTTCGTATCTAATTTCATATCTCCTTCTCTCTAAAAACTTTTCTCTGCCAACGCCATATCTGTCTAGTCAGATCGTCATCGTCAGATCTCACATCTACGTTGAGATTGACCGCCTCCAGTTGGAAGGCGAGACCACCTCTGCCCCAGTCAGACCGCGCGCTTACTCCTCGATGGTTCGACAAAACAGATTTGTTTGTCTCTATGTCATCGTTCTCTCTTCTCTTGCTGTTCCTTCTATCTACTCTCTCCGATCTCTCCGATCAGGGTCACATAATTTCATTTGAAAGCATAGTCGAAGCCCTTGGCTCAATTAATCAAACCAGGTTAACAAAAGTAGTGAATAGATGAAAATATTTGCTTCAATCAAGTACTGGTTCGATTTCGGCTCGCTACTCCGAACAGTGAATGCATTGTTTCAAGCTTTGGTAAGAAATATTGTACATTTCTAATTCATTTTAGCTTTGCAATGTCGATTTTAATTGAGATTACTGACTCGATCTCATTTTTTATACATGATCGCAATGGAACCTTCAATCGTGGAGCACGATTGAATAGAAGTTGTTTTTGTTGAAGAGCACGGCAAAATTCAAATCTAGTAAGTTATTTCTGTTGAATTTGTTGTTTTTGTTGTATGCAGTAACAGATATAGCATTTCAAATGAAATCTGGAGGAAAGAGATGATAGAGAGGCGATATGGAGTATTGATATGTTAATTTTACTGTATTGCCCTGTTAATTTTGCAGTATTCATCTTGTCATTTTACAGTATTCATCTTGTGAAAATCTGGAGGAAAATAGATGATAGAGAGGCGATATGGAGTATTAATTTGTTGATTTTACAGTATTGCCTTGTTAATTTTACAGTATTCATTTTGTCATTTTACAGTATTCATCTTGTGGAAATCTGGAGGAAAGATATTTTACAGTATTTACCTTGTAATTTTATAGTATTCATCTTGTAAAAATCTGGAGGAAAGAGATGATAGAGAGGCTTCTTACTCATCTGAACAAGATTCAATTGAAAATTCTACTGTATACAATATTCAATTTTACAGTTCTGCTGATTCAATTTTATAGTATACAAGATTCAATTGTAAATTTTACTGCAGTATTGATTTGTTAATTTTACAGTTTTTATCTTGTAATTTTATAGTATTCGTCTTGTAATTTTACAGTATTCATCTTGTAAAAATCTAGAGGAAAGAGATGATAGGGAGGCTTCTTACTCATCCGAACAAGATTCAATTGAAAATTCTACTGTATACAAGATTCAATTTTACAGTTCTGCTGATTCAATTTTACAGTATACAAGATTCAATTGTAAATTTTACTGTGTAGAAGATTCAATTTTACAGTATACAAGATTCAATTGAAAATTTTACTATATACAAGATTCAATTTTACAGTATACAAGATTCAACCCAGTGCGGACGCTAATAATTAACTCTAACTGCCAATAACCGCTAATAACTAACTCTAACTGCCAATAACTTCCTATAACTGTAATTTCTGAAAGTACAGTTTGAAAGTACATTTATTTTGTCCTGTTGTGCAAGTTGCAATCTTTTTCTAACTATCATGGGACCACTTCAAATAGTTGTTGGATATTTTGTGATTAACTGATATATTTTATGTGATATATTGTATAATTATACAGCATGTAGAAGTAATTTTACAATATTCGCGCAAGTTAAAGCTGTGGACAAATGGTGGACAAAAGACTGTGGACAATTAGACGCTTCCTAATTTAATAATCTCCTCCTATGCATGATTCGTATTGAAAGAGGTTTCCTTTACTCACTTCTTAGCTTCAGTTGGTGGGAATATAATTATATCTAATTATGCTCCTAATCCTAGTAATTAATCATGATTATGTTCTCCAATTTCTCCGTATCAATATTATTCTTTCATGTACCTTTTTGGTCCTTTTCAAATCCATTTTCCATGCCACCAATCGCTTCACATTTCTTCACATGAAAGGGCTACTTTGCCTTTACTCCCAAATCATAGAAACAATATAAATTGAAGACAATATAACAGGTGGACTTGGATTACAAATAGATGCATGATCTTGATAAGAATTTGACCCATCCAAATTAGATATGTTAATTTTTACAGAGCAAGCTAGCAATTAATCAGTTCGAACTGGCTTTCTAGGCACTGTAAAAAGATTCGGTGAATTTTATCATTATTTATACATAAGAAAAAAAACAACATGATTAAAATGAAAAATATAAATTTGATTGTTGATGATTTACTAAATATTTGATTTCCGTATAATTAGGACTAATTATCTATTAAGTAACAATTTATGAATGGTTAGCAATTTTTTTTTAGTTTGGGTTATACATTTTACAAGAAAATTATAACCTTAAAACAATATTAATTCCTGATTGGTAATGATTTATAATGAAAGAAAATGACTATTACAGTACATAAACATTAATTTGTGTTATACATTTGAGTTAAGTAGCAATCTACAAATAACTATAGCGAGCATAATTAATCTGTATTATACATTTTGCAAAAAAAATAATCATCATACTAAAAGTTTGAATAATTCCTGACTGAATTATTAAATTAAAAAAAAATTATGAAATTATGATTGACAAAAAATGTTGTCTATGAATTTAATGCTAGACTAGTTATTATATCGACAAAATCACCAAAAAAAAAATGGGAATGTGCCATATAGCGACTCCCTGGGTGTAAAAGTATAAATACCAAAGCAATGAACCCAAGTTTCCCAAACACTGGCTTGGAAAGGAAAAGAAAAAAGAAAAAAGAAAAAAAAAAGACACAAACCCTTTTAATTTAATTAGCATCATGGATAAGCCTTGTTCTTCTTTTCCCTGTTTCTCTCTCTCACTCTTTCTCTCCCTCTTCACTACAACTGTTCTTGCAGCTGATCCTGATCTGCTGCAAGATGTATGCGTTGCTGACCTCAATTCCAGTAAGTACACTTTTGCTACATTTAGTATATATATATATATATGATAAATTAATAATATTCTCTTGCCTCTACTTTGTCTAGACTCTATAATTATATATGTTCAATTATAGTATGTTTCTATCAAACTTAATATATATCAACTTCTTAATTAAGAATTATTGGTATTGATATTAATTGTGATCATATATATAACCGCGCGCAGATCTGAAGGTGAATGGGTTCCCCTGCAAGGCAGATATAACAGCAGATGATTTCTTTTTCAAGGGCCTTGCAAATCCTGGTGCTACAAACACCAGCATGGGCTCCGTAGTTACTGGCGCTAATGTAGAAAAAATCCCCGGACTAAACACCCTCGGTGTGTCCCTAGCACGTATTGACTACGCACCCGACGGCCTAAACCCACCACACACACACCCGCGTGCAACCGAGGTAATATTTGTTTTGGAAGGGGAACTCAAAGTAGGATTCATCACCACAAGCAACAAGCTTTTCACCAAGAATATAACTAAAGGGGAGGTTTTTGTTTTCCCAAGAGGCTTGGTGCATTTTCAAAAGAACAATGGGGCCGAACCAGCCGCTGTCATAGCAGCTTTTAACAGTCAGTTACCAGGTACACAGTCGATTGGGACAACTCTTTTCGGGGCTTCACCAGAGGTGCCAGATAGTGTATTGACAAAGGCATTCCAAGTTGGAACCAAAGAAGTGGATAAGATTAAGTCCAGATTTGCCCCAAAGAAGATCTAAGTGAATGCATGTGTGTGATTAATTATTGTTGTAATTGTTAGAGGCTTCTGTGTTGAACGGGAACCATACGTTTGTTTGCTGTAACAGTAATTTGTTCTTTACTTTATGATCATGGAACTTGATCATTTCTCATTTCTCTTCATATATATATAGATTCTATTTATGAGATACAATTAATCACACACCAGCTCTATTTGTTTCAATCAAATACCTAATTATTATATAATAGAGTAATAGACTATATACCAACCAAAAAGAAGCATTCCCAATAGCATCCGATCATCAGGTGGCATATCATATATATAGAGTTAGGCTGGGGTGCTATGGATAGCATAGTGGCCTCTATGCTACGGCTCAATATTCGAGTTTTCAAAATCCAAACGGTCGATCCGAACCGTTCATCTTATTCTCCATATTAATATCTGCTTGGAGACCAAATTTTATAATTTTCTGAATTTTTTTACTATTTATTAAGCCACTTTGAAAATCGCTAATCCAACGGTTTTACTGTTTTGTGCAGCCACCGTTGGATCAACAATTTTGTAAAATAATTAATAAATAGTAAAAAAATTCAGAAAAATGTAAAATTTGGTCTCCAAGCAGATATTAATATGGAGAATAAGATGAACGGTTCGGATCGACCGTTTGGATTTTGAAAACTCGAATATTGAGCCGTAGCATAGAGGCCACTATGCTATCAATAGCACCCAAGCCTTACTCCATATATATATATATATATATATATATAGGTTGGTCTCTAAGCATCACAATCACAGATTCACAGGTCATATGCTATGAAACGTACCATAATTAATTAATTTTAAGTCATGCTCACTGTGTCGATTGGCAACAATCGCACTAGTGTTGGGCCGAGGCCTTGGGCTTAGTTAGCTGTTTCTTAATTTTGCCAATATTTTAATATTGAAACAATACTGGATAGTGGATACTAAAATAATTAAGTAATTTTTATTGGATTATGGATTACGTACCCATCAAATCAAATCCCTAGTCCCTAGATTAAGTATTAGATTTATTCCCTGGCCCCTGACCCTAGTCCCTAGCTAGTATTAATTTTTTGTATTATTCCTTGCCCCCACCTCTCCCCCCCTCTTTGCTATTGCATTGCTTTGCTTTGAATGTACATTTACCTTTGCTTCCTTGTGGTCATGTCTTGCTTTATCTCTTTCTTGACATAGAAGGCGGGCATTTTCTTAACTAGTTCCTTTTAAGTATGTCACCAATGTATTCTTGTATCTAGCTCTCTTGAAAAGGAGAAAGAATTTCCAAATTGTGCAGCCTGGTATGTCCAAATTAATTAATTAATCTGTATTTTTAATTCCATGGTATATATATCACCTGTGCATGCATCAGATTGTTTGTTTTTAATCCCCTTAACAAAGAATTAATAATTCATCTAATCATATAGTGACAGGAACTTAAATTAAGGAGACCGATAAATGGCAGGACCTGCATTTTTACTCCATGGAATGATCGAAGCCACTATTTCTGAGGCAATTTTCTCTGTACCGCCGGCAAGTCGTGATGCTTTTCAACAGCCTTTCCATAAGGTACTTTTAACGGCTACACGTGCACACACACACTCTTAACTTTGCATTTGCTTTTTAATTAAGGAATACAATTGACAAGTACTGCTAAATTTTATCGGTACAATATAGCACCGAGTCTGATTAAGACTGCTGGATACATTACAATTTATATATGTGTTTTCCTTGAAGCACGTCAAAATTAAAAGGCATAATTTATATATTTGCCTGATCCTGTTATATAGCAAAATTAGTGGACCTGAACAGTTTGAGCCTTCTAATTGCCTTTGTGAGCCCATACAAATTAAAATAAAATAAAATAAAATAAAAATGGTCCATGGACTTGGTGATCATTTGATGTCCATACTTTGTGATCCAACTTAGCATACGATCTGTTAAAACATACAAGACTTCATTAATAGAGAAAAACTTTTGGTCCATGTCTCTGTCTAACAGAGTTGATCAGTTGATTGAGTTTAATAAAACAACATTCTGGTTCTAGCTTAAATGTGCTGGCCACAAACATATAGACACCTAATTAAATAATTATATATGAAAAGTGATCCTCTTTAGCTGCTGGGCACTGGGGTCTTTAGTATTTAGTATTTACAGATCTCTCTCCCTGGCAGCTAGCAAAAACTGCTCCAGTGTTGTATCTGTGCACTGGTATTCTCTACCAGTATGCTGAAAATTCTTGTGTTTCTTTCTTGATCATTTATTGAGTTAATGAGGCTTATTGGCATCTAATTGTGAATCCAGTATACAGTGTATTTGTTCCTCACAATAACCTGTACCGTACCAGGCTGATGCTCTGACCAATTATAGCCCAAAATCAATTATTTGAGTTCATTTTATTTCTAATACAGTCTAACAAAGCATTCATTTTTAAGACAAGTTTTAGTGATACAATAAATGACATTCATTTTGAAATTGCAGACTATATCAAGAAAGTTTAAGAAAAGATTTTCATGGGTCAAGAGGTTGTCGTTTTGCCAACCAAAGGTGACTTATTTCATTATTTATATCCCAGATTATATATATCCTGATTACATGCCATGTATATCATGACTAAACTGCAATGACAGATTATTCAAGGAGTAGAAGTTAACATTGGCACAGGATCCGGAAAGCTTTATGCAACACTAGATGTGGAGAAGGCAAGACTTGCGCGGACTCGTGTAGTAACGAACGAATCCACAAATCCACGATGGGACGAGTCTTTCCATGTGTATTGTGCGCATCACACAACCCATATCATATTCACTGTCAAGTCCACCGAAGCCATAGGAGCAACCCTCATAGGAAGGGCTTACCTCCCTGTGCAAGAAGTTTTAGACAATGAGAACGTAGACCGATGGCTTGCAATTTACAACGGCGATAAAATAGTAGATGGTGGAGCCAAGATACATGTTCAGGTGCAATATGTTGCGGTGTCATCTGATCCTATTTTGAATTGGGGTAAAGGGATCGGAGGCCCGAATTTCCCCGGGGTCCCACACACTTTCTTCCCGCAGAGACGCGGGTGTAAGCTTACACTTTATCAAGACGCATATGTCGCAAGAAGCTTTAATCCACGCATCACTCTATCTGATGGCAAGTATTACGAGCGTCGTAAATGTTGGGAGGATGTCTTTGATGCAATTATCTATGCCCAACAATTTATTTACATAACCGGTTGGTCTGTTAATGCGAACATCACCCTAATAAGAGACCCACAATCACGGATGACTGATCGTGAAGGGGATGCTGTTCTTTCTCTAACTCTTGGTGAGCTGCTAAAGAGGAAGGCTAAAGAAGGTGTTAGAGTGCTTTTGTTGGTTTGGGATGATCGGACATCGCTAGGCCTTGGTCCAATCAAAAGGGATGGGTTGATGGCAACACATGATCAAGACACCGCTGGCTACTTCAAGGGCACCGGTGTACAATGTGTTTTGTGCCCCCGTAATCCCGACGAAGGAGGAAGCTACGTCCAGGATCTCGAGGTGGCATCCATGTTCACACACCATCAGAAAACAGTGATCGTCGATTGTGGTTCTAATAGAGATGCAAGGTGGTCGAGAGGAACAAAACAAAACGATGTAAAAATAGTGAGCTTTGTCGGAGGTATAGACCTTTGTGATGGACGATATGACACGCAAGACCACCCATTGTTCCAGACACTCAACACAACACACTATGATGATTTTCATCAACCTAACTTTGTTGGGTCATCAATAAAGAAAGGGGGACCGAGAGAACCATGGCACGACATACACTGTCGGCTGGAAGGGGCAGCTGCATGGGACGTGCTCCGCAATTTTGAAGATAGATGGAAGAAGCAGGGTTCCGGTGACGATCTATTGATACCTCTTGACTCTGCCGCTGCTATAGAGGACCTAGAGATGCTAATGGAAGATGAGGATCAAGACACATGGAATGTGCAAGTGTTTAGATCAATTGATGGCGGAGCAGTTGTCGGGTTTCCTGAGGCTCCGAAAGATGCATGTGCTCTTGGTCTCATCACGGGCAAGAACCAAGTGATCGAGCGAAGTATTCAAGATGCCTATATTCACGCCATACGAAGAGCGAAGAACTTCATATATATTGAGAACCAATACTTTCTTGGAAGTTGTTATGCATGGAGACCCAATGACGGGGTCAAAGTCGAGGATATAGGTGCACTCCATCTTATCCCAAGGGAGCTTTCCCTGAAAATAATCAGTAAAATTGAGGCCGGAGAGAGGTTTGCCGTGTATATAGTTATTCCAATGTGGCCAGAGGGTATCCCGGAGAGTGCATCTGTCCAAGCCATCCTGGATTGGCAGCGTAGGACGATCGAGATGATGTATAATGATATCACATTGGCTCTTCGTTCTAAGGGAATTTGGGCAAATCCTAAGGATTACTTGAGCTTTTATTGTCTAGGCAACCGAGAGATGTATAGAAATGGAGAGTATGAGCCTACTGAGAAACCAGACCCTGATACAGACTACAGCAGAGCACAACAAGCTAGAAGGTTCATGATTTATGTCCATGCCAAGATGATGATCGGTAACATAATTTGCTTCTTCTTAATTTTTTGCATAATCTCAAATCTTGTTAATTTCATGTAATTATATGCTTGATGATCCAATAATTAATTAATTGACAGTTGATGATGAGTATATTATCATCGGATCAGCAAACATTAATCAGAGGTCCATGGATGGAGGTAGAGATTCTGAGATTGCCATGGGAGCCTACCAACCAAATCACCTAACAACCTACAATCAGATGGCGAGAGGACAGATCCATGGTTTTCGCATGTCGCTATGGTTTGAGCACGTTAAGCTACTGGACAACGCATTCCTCCAACCAGAGAGCCTGGATTGCATCCAGAAGGTGAATCAGATAGCAGATGAATACTGGGATCAATATGCCAGTCCGACAGTACAACGTGACTTATCGGGACATTTACTAAGCTACCCTATTAGAATTAATTCGAATAATGGAGAGGTGACGGTACTGCCGGCCCCGGGCATGAAGTTCTTCCTGGACACCAAAGCTGCTGTCCTCGGCAATAAGTCTGAGTATTTGCCTCCCATCCTAACTACTTGATTGTATACATGATCGATGTACCGGTCTCGATATATCGTGTTCTAACAAACACTGACACCAACACCTGTGAATCTGTGATGTGATTTAATTGGGAGATTATATATATATTTATCATGATCGATGTTGTAAATTTATTGTATTCTTAGTTATATATATATGTACATCGATCAATTAAAGTTAAACGATCGATATATATAAATATAATGTACGTGTTGTGTATTAATTATATGTTTCTGTATAGTAAAATTGAAAGTTGGAATAGTAATTAACAAATGAATATGTATGTAAAATTTAAAACTAGTAACTTTTCTGACGTTAGCACAATTATTATAATTTTGACCTTTGTCCAATATATCTCCAGATTACTATCGATCCTAGTCCTAGACTCCTAGTGCATGCAAAAAGAACACACGCAACGGAATTACCCTGTAGGCCTGTACCTTGTTTTGTTTTGAGCAGCAACAAAACTTCCAACGGACCACGGACCACGG
Organism: Carex rostrata; assembly: GCF_964058835.1. Taxonomy (NCBI): domain Eukaryota; kingdom Viridiplantae; phylum Streptophyta; class Magnoliopsida; order Poales; family Cyperaceae; genus Carex; species Carex rostrata. Next base: position 9,037,363 of record NC_135937.1, read on the forward strand.
ACGAAGACTATACAAGGACAAATTAAAGGCCCAGTTATTTGTGGCCCCGCTTCACAGATCAGATCTGCATGAGCAGTCTCATCAAAAAAACACAAACATCTGCACTATTTCACTATTTTTTCCATATTCAACCTTCAAGATAGTCAGATAGAGATAATTTAACCTTCAACAACAATAGAGATAATTCATTATAGATCTCAATCATTAATTGGAAATAGATTTCTGTCGCAACTCTTAAGTGACATCGATCTGCATCTCAGATCTACAACTATTTGTACTCATTTGGCAAATATCAAGAATTAATGTTTCTTAAAAACGACAACACTTTATTTAATTAATGTATCTTAATTTCAATTTAGTTCGAATTAAGCAAATTTAATACTTTATATGTATGTATGTATGTATTATGCATGAATTTCATTTCTTCATTTTAGATCATGATCAACGATCCTAATATGTAGTTTGGGATTTGACTTGTTAAATTATTAACATGAAAAAATTGTGATAATTCAATTTAAAATAAATTACCATAATATCATCCTCTTTTAAAAAAACTAGTTAGTATAGATCGTGTTTAATGCTACTTAAAATTTAGAAAAAAAAATAAAAAAATTGTTTATTCCATCTTATTCCTCATATTTTACATCTTATTTAATAGCTTAAATTAATCTGATTGAAGGAGTAAGATACTGAAAAATAAATCTTCATCTATAACAGTGAATTGTATTGGTGATGTAAGTGTGGAGTAAATATTTGAAGGTGGAATAAGTTAATTCACCTAAAAAAAATGATGAAGTAACTTATTCTAAATTAACTAAGAGTTTATTTCATTTTTTTTATTGTATTTCTTAATTAACCGTTTAAATGTAAAATAAAATTATTAGTTACCTGGTCTGACCCTACAACCAAACATAATCATTAGAATTTGCAATCATATTATCATATGCATACAACAACCATCTGGCAAGTGACACCAAACTAGAGGTTTGCTAAACCCGTTAGGGATTGAACTCGTTTTGCCCGGCACGTACCCGTTACCCGTGGTACCCGTACCCGTTGCCCGGGTACAAACGGGTAGATGGGTACGGGTAATAAACGGACCGGACAACATAATTTAAAAAAAAACCCGTTGTACCCGTACCCGTCTACCAGCCTTTACCCGGTTGCCCGTACCCGTCCCCATAACCCGTACCCGACCCAGTTTTTGAAATTCAAATTCTTTTGAATTTTTCTGCCGGTTCAAGAGGGGCCCAGTCCAGGTCAAATCAAACCCGGCCGAACCCACCCGGGTCACATCAACCGGTTTTTTTTTTTATTTCAAATTTTATTCCCTCTCCAATTTTTTCTTTAAATACACCCCTCTAATCCTCTTCCTCTCCACATTCTAACTCAAATTCTCAATCTCTCAAACTCAATCTCAAATTCTCATTTTTCATTATTCTCAATTTTTAAATTTATTGTTTAAAAAACATATGGTTGTAATTTAATTCATTTTACAAATACGCAAACGGAATTAGAGGTTCGCTAAACCCGTTACGGAATTACGAAGGTATCAAAATTACAAAGTTCGGCACCTCCCGCAAGATTTTTCCGCGAAATTTAAAGGTTAGATTTATTTTATGTTAGATTAATTTATTTTTGTAGAGTAATTTAAAATTTGATATTAGATTTATTGTTGTAGATAAATGTATAATTTAAATTGAATGTTAGATTTAGTTTATGTTAGATTTGTTAGATTTATTTAATTTATGTTAGATTTGTTAGATTTATTGAATGTTAGATTTATTTAATTTATGTTAGATTTGTTAGATGTGATTATGTGAACTTGTGAAATAATTAGATTTATTTTGAATATGTTAGATTTTATTTTTGAAATTCGGATTTATTTTTAATAGGTTAAAAAAATATGTTAGATTCATTTTTGTGAATATGTGAAATATTTTGAATATGTTAGATTTATTTTTTAAAATGATAGATTTATTTTGAATAATTTATATTTATTTTGAATATGATAGATTTATTATTAAGATTTATTTTTTGAATATGTTAAGTAATTGTATTTATTTTTTAATATGTTAGATTTATTTTTAATGTTATGAATAAAATATTAATGTGGATGTCCATAACTCCCAACATTAATTCTCCACTATCCCCATTACTCCATGCACTACAATTGGAATTGATGGCCACCACTATTGAAATTTATTTCTCTATTTATTTAGATGGTTTTTCATTTACAATTTGTAGCCTATAAATAGAGGCTTTGTAATATTGTATTGTACACACATATGAGAAATGTATGAATAAAGAGATTGACATCTTTTCATCTCTATTTTGCTTATTCTTCTTTATGCTTGTTCATATTTATTTTATAACACGTTATCAGCACGAGAGCTCTACTAGTTGAAGATTCGAGGTAATTTTAGTAACTTTTATTTCAATTTTATTTATATAAATAATATTTCGTAGTAATTGCTAAATGAAATAAGTTATCAATTTATTTATATTTATTTTAAGATGTTTAGTATGATTCATAGAATTTTATATGAAGTGCATTTTTTAATTTAATCTTCCCGAAGAAGATTTAAAAGAAAAATTTTTTTGAAGAAGATTTATATGATGTACAAATATTGTATAGTGGTTCATATATTTTTCATATATTTGTTTTCTTCAATAATTGAATCTTCTTGAAGAGGATTTCAAGAGATATTACGAAAATTTTCAATTTTATAAAATGCACCGAGCAATTGGCCCGAAGCCATTGTAGCCATTTTATCAACTTGAAGAAGATTTCAAAAGATATTAAGAAGATTTTCCTGAAGAAGATATAAAGAAAAATTATATGATGCGCAAATTTATCATGATGTTTATATATATTTTTTTCCAATAATTTAATCTTCTTGAAGAAGTTAAGAGATATTCTAAGTTGATTTATCATCTCTTTATAGTTGAAGAGATTATAATGAGTTGTTGGACAAAATAATTCAATTTGTTATGCTTCATTTCTTGAAGTAAATGTAGTAATATATAATAATAAATTTGAAAAAAAAAAAACTTGTGGACATGGACGTACAAGAATGAGTTTATTATCATGGTGATTATTACAAAAACACATATTTTCACCTGAAGTGGAAAGATAATGAAAAAAAATTTAAATAATGTGCAAATATTAATGTGATGTTCATATTTTTTTTTAATAATTTAATCTTCCTGAAGAAGATTTATGTGGCTCACAAAAATTAATATGAGAATATTTCAATATATCTTCTTGAAGAAGATTTCAATAAGATTTATATGATGTGGAATTTTTTGATGTACTCTTCCCGAAGACGATTCAAGAAATATTTTGAGTTTATACATTATCTTTTACATTATATTATGTTAATGAAATGGCCCGAAGCCATATGAATATAAATTATATTAATGAAATTGGCCTGAAGCTATTTCATCAATTTTATCAATTGACCTGAAGTTCAATTATAATAAATTATTGAAGCCACATGTCTTGTTCTGGTTGAACAAAATAATAGTTACACATGAAGTGGAAAATAATATGATGGACAAACTATTAGATATGGACGTGATAATGAAGAAAAAGTGCATCATTCCACTAGAAGTGAAAAAATAAATGAACAAAAAGAATTACCACTAGAAGTGGAGAAATAATTAGAAAGTGAAGAGAATGACAAATAAGAAAATTCCTGCTATTATTAGTCATGTACCTGTCGTACGCCAATGTACCTGTAGTACGTCAAAACATTATATTGAACTATTATGGACAAACTCAATTTAGTCAAATGATTTGACATTATTTGAATGATGAAAAAGAGATATATAAAATAGGTGACATTTACGAAAAATTGAGCCCTCACTGTTTGAAAAAAAAATATAGTATATCAAACTTATACAAAATTATTTGAAAAGAGATGATTTACTTTCATAAATCATTTAATTTTCTATTAATACAATGCCCTAAAAGAAGTTTGTTCGTTTCTATTAATACAATGGCTTAAAGAAGCTTATCTATTTCATTAGAGGTATTACATTATAAGGTGGAATTTTAATTTTTATCTTTTATGTTGTTACGGAAAATTGTTAGATAAAAAAAAAATGAATAGTTGTTCATTCTTTATTTTGAAAAATAAATTAATACTTATTTATTATTTATATTGATTGTAGTGCATAAAAAAATGTAAATGTAAGATAAAATTTGCTTATTTATGTTTAATTTTTTTAGTACTACTTATTTATTCTTTTTATTATTGATTATTATTGAAATGGTGTTTATTTATTTTTATAAAAAAAAATGATTGAAAGCTCCAGAAGAGTTATTTTGTTGTTACATGGAGGAATACAAATTTATATTGATGATGATGTATTATATTCTTGTAAGTCTCAAATAAATTTATTAAGTTTTAAGAATATCCGCCGAAATGGATATCATATTGAGATAACTAATCAAAAAAAAATATTGAATATATGAAAAACAATGCATATTGAAAATAAATTGCATATGTTTTTTCTCTGACTTGTACTACACATATATTAGTACAATTGAAACACATGTTATTGTAAACCAGAAGTTTACATACAAGAATATGTTTATAGTTTGGCATGACCGGTTGGACCATTCCGGATCAATAGTGATGCGAAAAATAATAGATAATTATTATGAACATTCATCAAAGAACTAGAAGATTCTTTAATCTGATGAATTTTTTTTGTGTTGGTTTTATTTCTAGAACGTATACAATATGATATTTGTGGAACAATATATCCAACATGTGAACCATTTGAATATTTTATTATTTTAATTGATGCATCAATAAGATGGTCACGTGTATGTTTATTATCAAATCGCAACCTGGCGTTTGCGAAATTACTTGCTAAATAGATTTGATTAAAGAGCATAATCCAATTATGAAAATACATCTAGACAATATCGAAATTAATGTTAAACATCCTGTAGATGTTCGTATATAAAAAGAAGATATGATATTTTACATACAATAAAACTAATTTGCATCATGCCAACTTAAAACTTCCCCTTATAATTAGTTTTTGGTCACATACCTAATATTTCCCATATAAGAATTTTTGAATGCGCGGTATATGTTATAATTGCTCCACCACAACGCACTAAAATAGGATATCAAAGAAAGTTGGGAATTTATATTGAATTTGAATCTCCATATATAATATAGTATCTAGAACCATTGATGGGAGATTTATTCATGGCTAATTTTGTCGGTTGTGATTTAGATGAATAAAAAATTCCCAACCTTAGGGGGAGAAAACTATCAGCTGGAAAAAATATATTAGTATGAATTATTATTGTCTTATTTTGATCCTCGTACTAAAGAATGTGAACTAAATGTTCAAAAGATAATTCATTTGAAAAGGTTAGTGAATCAATTGCCAGACACATTCACAGACTCAAAGAAAGTGACCAAATCACATGTACCAGCTGCTAATGCTCCAATTAAAGTCGATGTCCCTGTTGGACAGACTAATTATAACACGCATGAAGCGTGGAAAAGCAATGGGTTCCAAAGATTAAAAATATAAAAATCCTCGAAAAAGAAAAGGAGCAAAGAATGAAAATGGTCAAGTCGAGGATATGATAATTTCAGATAAAACTCCAGAAGAGAATAAAATTATAAGTAATATTGGAGTTCCAGCAGAAACTCAGGTATCTGAAATTTATGAAAATAATGAGATCTCGATAAATTATATCATGAATGAAATAAGATGGAACCGAGATGAAATTGATATCAATAATATTTTTGTATATAATATAGCGCTAAACATAATAAATATTGAGGATCATGACTAGAAGTCTATTAAAGAATGTCGACAAAGAAATGATTGGCCAAAATAGAAAGGTGCAATTGAGGTAGAGTTAAACTCTCTTGAAAAATGAAAAGTTTTTGGACCTGTAGTACTTCTACCTCAAGGTATAAAACCAGTAGGATATAAATGAATATTTATGAGAAAATAAAATGAGAAAGGTGAAATTTTGAGATATACTCACCTGTGGTGAATGCTACAACTTTTTGATATATAATTAGTCTGACAGTCCATGAAGGACTTAATTTGCACCTAATGAATATTGTTACAGCCTATTTAAATGGCTTGCTTGATAATGATATTTATATGAAAATCTCTGAAGGATTTAAGATGCTTGAAGCATAATTTAGGTTCTCGAGAACATTATTCAGTTAAATTGAATAAATCTTTATATTCATTAAAGCAATATGGACGCATATGCTATAATCGTTTAAGTGAATATTTATTGAAACATGGATATAAGAATGATACGACCTATCCATGTATTTTCATGAAAAGATATAGAAATGATTTTGTTATAATTGCAGTTTATGTTGATGATCTAAGTATCATTAGAACTCCTGAAGAGCTTCCAAAAGAATAAATTATTTAAAGGAAGAATTTGAGATGAAAGATCTTGGAAGAACAAAATTTTGCATTGGATTGCAAATTGAACATTTAAAAATGATATTTTTATGCATCAAGAAAATTATATTGCAAGAGTGCTGAAATAATTTTATTTAGATAAATAACATTCATTAAGCACTCTGATGGTTGTAAGATCATTAGATGTGAATAAATATCATTTAGACCTCGAGAAAATGATGAATAACTATTTGGTCCTGAAGTACCATATCTTAGTGCAATATGAACACTTATCTTGATGGCATACAATACATGATATATCATTTATAGTAAATTTATTAGCAAGATAGAGTTCTTCTCTCACGCGAAGATATTGGCATATAATTAAACATATATTTCGCTACCTATGAGAAAATTTAGCAATACACAAAAGCAAGTCAAGTATGTATTTGGTTAAGATCTGTGATTCAACACATTCGTCAGACATGTAGATTGTCTTTTAGAGAAATGATCCCGAAGATCATATATGAATATAATATTGTATGTATTGCTCAATGAAAGGAATGATACATTCAAGGAGATAGAACAAAACATATTTCACTAAAATTCTTGTTTACATATAATCTCTAAAAGAATAATGTTATTAATGTTCAGCAAATTCATTCAAGTGAAAAAAATCCAGCAGATTTATTCACAAAGGCACTCCCTACTGTAATATTCGAAAAACTAGTTCGTAATATTGGAGTTCGCCGAATTAAAGATCTTGACTGATGCTGTCATGAGGAGGAGTTCATATGCACTATATTTTCCTTAACCATGGTTTTTCCCACTGGGTTTTCCTGGTAAGGCTGTAGTTGCGTATTTAGAAGAATATTGTACTATTTTTCCTTCACTAGGTTTTTATCCCATAGGGTTTTTCCTAGTAAGGTTTTAATGAGGCATATTCTTATGTAATGGACATCCAAGGGGGAGTGTTATGAATAAAATATTAATGTGGATGTCCATAACTCCGAACATTAATTCTCCACTATTCCCACTACTCCATGCACTACAATTGGAATTGATGGCCACCACTATTGAAATTTATTTCTCTATTTATTTAGATGGTTTTTCATTTACAATTTGTAGCCTATAAATAGAGGCTTTGTAATATTGTATTGTACACACATATGAGAAATGTATGAATAAAGAGATTGACATCTTTTCATCTCTATTTTGCTTATTCTTCTTTATGCTTGTTCATATTTATTTTATAACAAAATAGATTTTATTTTTGTTTTTTCAAATTTTTTTTTTCTGTTTTTTCCTGTTTTTTCTGTTTTTTTCGGATTTTTTTAATTTTTTTTTTTTCTGTTTTTTTTTTAAATATAGTTGTATTTGAAATTCATTATATAACTAGGTTAGATTTATTTGTTGAATATGTTAAGTAATTGTATTTATTTTTGAATATGTTAGATTTATTTTTAAATAGGTTAGATTTAAAACTCAAAATAATTTAATTTCTTTTCGTACCATACTGGAGTGGATGACCGGAATTCAAATAGAGTTTATTTATTTATTTGTTTAACAGTTGCAACACAAAATCCGGTGCTGTCTCGCCAGTTTTGTGTCTGACAAATCCAAATTTTAACAAACAAAAAAAGACACAGAAGGATTGCCGTACTGGTACTGGTAGGATTGCTTCTGTAAATGATATTGTCATTTTGGTAAATTGCCAATAGAGCGACCCCTTTGAAGTTTGACCCCACTTGTATATTATTTGGAGCCCCATGTGGCCATGTATAGAAGTATAGATAGAAGTATAGATAGAGAGAGAAGAGAAGGAAACTTCCGACCAGCTTCCTCCTGGCAACAGAATTAATGAGCGACAAGTACAGTACGTGTGCATTCCGCTGGTTTTAACAAAATCAACGGCAACCATCGGATAGAATGGGATTAGGCCTTTGGAATTTGGATACATTCAATTTTTGGATACAGATGACAGATCACAGATGAGATGAGCGACCAACCAACTTGGATTCTTAATTTGTTGTCCCCAACCCCAATCCCCATCCCCATCCCCATCCCCATCCGAAATTAATATATATGTAAAACTAGTTGCGGCTGAAATTAATTAACAGGGAAGAATAATAAGTGCGTAAAACTAGTTGCGACGTGTAAAGGCAAAGAATACAAATAAGATTGTTAGCTAGGAAGAATATATATTTCATATCGTCAGTGAAAATGACACAATCAAATCAATAAGACATGCATGTTTGTGGTTAACTTCGCATAGCAAGTAATGAAACGCACTCTAGCTAGAAATTTTTTTATAAACCATAAATAGAAAAACAATTTTTAGGAACCAGTATGATTTTTTTTTTTTTTTTGAAAAACCACAAAGACCGAGTGGAGCATTCGGTCTCCACTTTTTTTTTCTCCAGACCGAATGCTCCACTCGGTCTCACTCTTTTTTCAACTTTTTTCAACTTTTTCGTGCGGCAAACGGTGTGGCATATGTTTTATGTATATGTATAGAGTGACTTGAAATTTTAAAATCTAAAAAGTCGATCCGAACCGTTCATCTTGTTTTCCATATTAATATGTTTTTGGAGATCAAATTTTACATTTTTCTGAATTTTTTACTATTTATTAAGCCACTTTGAAAATTGTTGATCCAACGGTGCCTGCTAATTTTACTGTTTTGTTATGCCACCGTTGGATCAACAATTTTCGAAGTGACTTAATAAATAGTAAAAAAATTCAGAAAAATGTAAAATTTGGTCTCCAAGCACATATTAATATGGAAAACAAGATGAACGGTTCGGATCGACTTTTTGGATTTTAAAATTTCAAGTCACCCTCTATACATAAACATAAAAGGATTATTCGGATCTTATGTGGCCAAATCTGTGAAAAATTGAAAAAAATGGTGAGACCGAGTAGAGCATTCGGTCTGGAGAAAAAAAAAAGTGGAAACCGAATGCTCCACTCGGTCTTTGTGGTTTTTCAAAAAAAAAAAACAACTAGTTCCCTAAAAATTATTTTTCTATTTATGGTTTATAAAAAAATTCCCTCTAGCTAGCTAGTTAAAGTTTAGTTCTGACTTCTGACAGAGACCCAACCCCGGCCATCTCAGTCTCAGTCTCAGATCAGGCCTACGCCTAGGCCACATAAATATGACAGTCACGGACATACATATATCCTTCTCATTTTTTGTTTGCTGCTCCATAATTCAATCAATCATCCACACAAATACGAAGCTTCTTCGAACCTTCACTTCTGCCAGACCCATTTATTTCCCGATTTTTTTTAAAAATACTCCAAAAAAAATTATTTTATTAAAAATAACCAAGTTTTGAGTAGAATTTTAAAAATGTCCAGGTCGCAGATTTTTTTCGAGTTACAACAAGCATTTTCTACATTTTCAAAGTCCAAATCGTCGATCCAAACCGTTAGATGTGATTTCTACAATAAAATGTGCTTGGAGACCAAATTTTATATTTTTTTGGAATTTTTTTACTATTTATTAAGATGGGTACAAAATTCAATGGTCTGAATTTGACTAGTTTTTGTACCCATCTTAATAAATAGTAAAAAAATTCCCAAAAAATGTAAAATTTGGTCTCCAAGCACATTTTATTGTAGAGATCACATCTAACGGTTTGGATTGACGATTTGGACTTGAAAAATATAGATAATGCTTGTTGTAACTCATAAATTGTTGTAACTTGATCCCTCCTCATTATATATACATACACATATATTATACATATATTATTAAAAAAAATGAGTTTATAAAAAAAACTAAATCATGGATATTTTCTATCTCCAAATTCTAAAAAAAAAAAAATCCGGGCCGCGGAAAAAATCCGCGCTCTGAATAAAAAAATAAAAAAAATCGGAGCGCGAATTTTTTGCGCGCTCTGAATAAAAAAAAAAAAAAAAAAAATCAGAGCGCGGAAAAAATCTGGGACCTGGGTATTTTTAAAATTCCACTCAGAACCTGGTTATTTTTAATAAAATAATTTTTTTTTGGGTATTTTTAAAAAAATAAGATTTATTTCGGTGCTGGATTTGTTAGGTGTTTTTATTGTATTTTTTTTTCAATTCATTTTTCTTCAAGATTCCTTTTTTTTATCCTATTCTTGTTTTTTATACATATATCTTGTACTGTAGTTAATTTTTTTTAGTTATTAAAAAATACTACACTAGTCGACATTCGCTCACTACTTAAATTAAAAAAAAAAAAACGATTGCTATTTATAATATCACTACTTGTTTGAGATGTTAAAAATTAATACTTTTAGACTATATTTTAATCAAAATTATTGTCTACTTTTTTTTTGCTCTGTGATGAGCGTGAAAGCCTCAAAGCAATGTAATGTGAAGTCCTGAATTATGAACTAAAATATCATCTACTCTTTACAATAGTTGATTAAAAAGATTGATTTATTTTTCAATCCAAGATCAACCGTTGTTGTGTGGAAGGGTAAGAACTAACAAGAACAGCACTTTTAAGCAGCTTTATGATCCTTAATTAATTTCCTTTACTTGATCTATATATGTAACTTGAATATAAATGATAACATTGTTTAGACCTCGTTTATATATATATATATAGCAAGTGAAAAATAACACAAGCTTCTCAATTTCTTTTTTAATATTTAATTAGCCCTAGCTTGCTAGCTAGAGCCAAAATATTTGACCTGCCACAAAAAATTGTAATGACTTGAACAGTAGTAGAATCAATAACAGAAGCTGTGATGTACATCGATCCCATGCATGCATATTTAATTTATTGCGTTAAAAGTACGTAAATGATAGGTAAATGATAGATTAGAGTAATTGAAGAAACCTTATTTAAGTTGTCTTGGTATTATACGTACTAATTATGTATTTAATTAAGCTGCTGAAATTGGTGATAATATTAGTGAGTTGCTACTTGCTAACAAACAAATTAAAGGACCATGATATGATATCAGGTGCAAGCTGGACAATCAGCAATTGCGCGCTTTGCAAAATCAGCGGCAAGGTGCTAATTCTTCAAAGTTCAGAGTTTACTTTTTCTTTTTCTTTTTCCTCATGCGACAGTTCAATCCAAACCAAGGCAACTGAAAAAAATGCGCAGTCGCAGTCGCAGTCGCAGCCTATGAGATCGATATATATTTTGTGGAATGAGTAAATGTAAATGGGAGCTGATTGAAGACATATATATATATATATATATATATATATTAAATCTGGACTGTTCCATTAATTCATGATTAATTCACCCCCACATGGACATGTGGACTGATGGACTGATGGACACAGTCACTCAACGAACAAATTGGTCCAAATAGAAATACTGATCGAACATCCTCTCAGATATCTCAAACTTTGCGTCACTTTATGGAATATCTCAACTGTTTACTACACGAATCTCAAACCACACAAAAGTAGCAACAACAAAATATATATATCATAACATCTACAAAACATAAGGCAGAAAACTAAATATCAAAACATTATAATATACACAAAACTAAATACTACAAATCTAATAATTAAGTCTTTATTCTCTTTCTCTTCTCCAGACATTGGAGATGGAGGGTTATCATTGTCAGAATCCTGCAAATTCTCCAATATTGGTGTTTCCTAAGCGAGGGACAATAGAAGGTCCATCGCTTGAGTCGTATCAGAACTTCTTTCCTCTTCCAACATAATTAGATCTGAAAAATCCTTAACATCAAAAACATCTAAATTTGAGAGAGGGATATTTTCTCTTTTTAATATTTTTTCCAAGTAGATTAGTGTCGTTGTTTCGTTGTATTATGATCTGAAATTCGGTATTATTCATTAAATTTGATCCGTTTAGTTTTTTTTTTTCGTGATTATAATTTTTCTTACTTTGAAAGGTGAAACGTGTTATAAAATGAGGGAATAATAGTTACATTAGGAAATTTTCTTTTTGAGAAGTAACTTATGACAAATTAGACAAATTATGATATGATGTAACAATATTTTGTTAGTGAGAAGTTTAAAATTTGTGGTTAAATATTTGTAATAAATTTCAATTTGCATACGATTTAAGTATATTAAATATATATCAGACACCAACAGGACCATTTGCGAAAAATAGGCAATATTTATATATGCCTTGCTACTTGGTTTAAAAGTAAATATGAATTACACTATTTAAGTTGATGAAAACATCAACTAAAAATAGGAGCCAGCTCGTAAGCTCGTGAACCAAGTTGAATTAAGTGTTTACATGAGCCAAGCCGAGTTGAACTGAGCTGAGTTAAGAGCGGAATCATTTTACTTCTCTTATTTAGCCGAACTGAGTTTGAACCGAACCTTAATGAAATGATTAGCAGCCATATGTGTCATATGTAAAAAAAAATTCACATCTGTTCCTCCATTTTTTATTTGGGTTGCACTGCATGTGCAACTTATTATAATCTAATTTAAATAGTAACAAGAAACAAGTACGGGTAAATATATATGTACTGAATTCTCTCATCATCATCATGCAATATATACGCCTTAAAAATTACAAATTAAATGGCCTACCGTGGTCCGTGGACACCCATTCAATTATATTATATACATTTCGTTGCAACGTGTCATTAAATCTTGTCTTTGACAGGTGGCTTGGTTCGGACCCTGCTCGAGACACCCAACATGTTTTGTCATCTTTTGTCCTGTCATCGGCCACCGTTTAACCAACTTTTGACGGTCGAACAAATTTATTAATAAAGTGTATTTTATCTTCTATCTTTTTTTTGGTAATGAAAGTGTGTGTATATATATAGAGAGAGTAAGACTTGGGTGCTATGGATAGCATAGAGAGCTACGGTGCTACGATTCAATATTTGAGTTTTCAAAATCTTAACGGTCGATCCGAACCGTTCATCTTGTTCTCCATATTAATATGTGTTTGGAGACTAAATTTTACATTTTTTGGAAATGTTTTACTATTTTTTTAGATAGGTAGAAAATCAAATATCTGAATGGTGCAGAATTTTTTAGATCAAGTGATTTTCTACCTAGCTAAAAAAATAGTAAATTTTTTTCAAAAAATGTAAAATTTGGTTTCCAAACACATATTAATATGGAGAACAAGATGAACGGTTCGGATCGACCGTTAGGATTTTGAAAACTCGAATATTGAGCCGTAGCACCGTAGCCCTCTATGTTATCCATAGCACCCAAGCCTTACTCTATATATATATATATATATATATATATATATAGAGAGAGAGAGAGAGAGAGAGAGATGGGCTATGGTGCATTGCAATGCATGGAGGGGTTTGTGCATTGGACCATAAATTTAAAATTCAAAATTCAAATGGCCGATCCAAACCATTCATCTTGTTCTCCATATTAATATGTGCTTGGAGACCAAATTTTATATTTTTCTGAATTTTTTTACTATTTGTTAAGTATTTTACAAAATTATTGATCCAACGGTGGCTGCTGATTTTACTGTTTTGTTAAGCCACCGTTGGATCAACAATTTTGTAAAATACTTAATAAATAGTAAAAAAATTCAGAAAAAATATAAAATTTGGTCTCCAACCACATATTAATATGGAGAACAAGATGAACGGTTTCGATTGGTCATTTGAATTTTGAATTTTAGATTTATGGTTCAATGGGTCTGTCTAAATTGCTGCTAGCAGCATTTCAGCAGAGGTGCTGCCGGGGCTATATTTATGTTCGCACAGAATATATGCTACAAAGTTTCAGTATAGCAAGCTATACCTTTTAAACCTTTGTTATACTCTGTCAAATCAGATAGCAAGTGCACTATCCTATCGATGAGTATGCTCAGGTATCGATCCACAGGGACGGAAGAAAATGACCGGACTTATCCTAAAATCACTTGAGATTCTAGAAGTGAGAGAAATTGGTTTGGTTTAGTTTTAACAATTCTAATGATTTATGACAAGTTTAAAAGACAATAAAAGAAAATTAAAGTTATTTTTAATTGATAGAAAGGCGTTTCCAAGGTTCAGACTTCATTTCTGTTCAGCCCCGAGGCATACGGCCCGTACGGATTCCCGTACGGCCCGTAGGGGACCCCGAGTTAATGCTGCAGCTACTGTTTTCTGCGCTGATGCTAATGTTTAGGGTTTCTATCGACCAGATCTAGATACCTAACCTCAACTTTCGCATTTTGGCCTAGTACCCGATTACCGGACTCAAATACTTCCCTCTTAGATGCGTTAAACCTCAACTTTCGCATTTTGGCCTAATTTATCTAAGTTACTTGTTGGTTTACTAAAAGTATCCAAGGACTTTCGCCTCAAGGAAAGTTTCACCTTTCGGGTACTCCTTGGTTTCACCCTACTTCATATACTTTATTCGGTTGGATTAAATGTCATAGACTTGGCTCCTAACACTTAGATGTGCGCATTCATCTAACGGGATGACTAATCAATTCAAGCAAGCACAAATAAAGCAATCAAAATACTACTCAACAAGGTAAAAACAAAGCATTCAACACAAAATCCAAGTAGCATGCAAACAAAACCAAACTAGAAAATACATCTTAACCCTAGAAACAAAGTAAATTAGCTACTCATGTTCATAAGATAACACAAATAACAGAAAATAAAAGAGTTCATGACAAAAACAGTGGAGAAATCCGAAGATCCGTTGCAAACTCGCGTTTTTTACTTCTCTCCTCTTCTCCTCCTCTTGTCTTTTGCTCCAAGAAAGGTTGTCCAATTTTCAGTTGTGAATCCCCTTTTTTTGGTGAGGAAATATCTCATTTAATGCCCCAGATCGCGCCCCCAGAGGCTTCCTTTTCGGCCTCCTTAAATTATGCTCATTTCAGATTCCAGCTGGATTTTTCGAATTAGCGCCCTACGGGCCGTAGGGGACCCCGTACGGGCCGTATGCCTGTGCTTTGCCTTGGAGACTTTGTGCCTCTGTTGTGGAACCTTATGTGCAGTTGGGCAGATCCTGTACGGGCCGTACAAAATGTCATACGGGCCGTATGAAAAGTAGTCAGATCCAGTTTTTCGCCCTTTTTCCTGCAAAATACCAAACAAAGCACAGCAGTACCACATTTCATCAAAATATAAGTAAAAAGTCCACATTTATAGGCTTTAAAGCACATGTTTCAGTGTAAATCAGGGCTGTAATTTAGATATAATATGGAGATATCAAATTCCCCAAGCTTGAACTTTGCTTGTCCTCAAGCAAAAATCCCAACATGGGTATAGGGTTGGTCTTTGGATTACCTAAATGCAAATAAATTCCTAAATGTGAAAATTTACATGAACTGCTCTTATAAAAAACCATGAGAATCTTTTTGGATACAATTTGGATTTTCCTTGATGAATTTTGATTCACCCCACTAATCGATTAATCAAACTTCATATTTTGAGATGCTTTAATATTTGCAAAAAACTAATTACTTGAATTGATCAATTTTTCATTCTTACATTGAAATTATGCCCTCGTTTGTGGTGATTTTTCCTTTTTCGCCCCCCCAAGCTTGAAACAAGCTTAGGTTAGAAAGTCGCGGATTTCATGTGTTGATAACTGCAAATATTTTTGAAACTTTTCGAGCTCAAAGGCATCCCGTCGGATTGTGCCAGTACTCTTTTTTTTCTTTGGGAGACGAGCTCAAAGGCGCCCAGTAGGACTTATTGCCAGTACTCTTATTTTCTCCATCTTTTCATTTATTTCATTTGCATATATCATGAATACACACATCCAAGGTATTCTTTCATACCAATGGATATCCCAACCTTTCTATTATTTAAAATCCCCAATTCTCTATTTTAAAAGGCAGAGTTCAGTTTCAAAATGACTTTTCGATACAATTCAAGTTTTCATATTTTCAAGTTCTCAAAACATCCCTTCCTAATTAGTTCTTTGATCAATTGTGGGGTTAGTTGTAAATTCTCAAGGTCATCCCAAACACACCCAAAAATTTTCACAAAAGTCCCTAACTCAAGCAATAACGCAAATTTATCACCTAAAAATATAAATTTTTGAAAAATAAACATGACCTAAATGCAGATACAGTTTTCTTCTATTCCACCCCCCAAGCTTGAATGAAGCATTGTCCTCAATGCTTGAATTCACACAAGAAAAATAAAATAGAAGAAAATATGAAAACTAACCAGACATGGAGTGAGGGAAGAGGCAGGGGCGCCTCACCGATTGGTGGGAGGTGGGTCGGGTGGTTTTTGGTGGGGCGCCGTGTTGAATATGTCGAAGGGATACACCATTCTTTTCTTATACTGGTCGGGTGGTTTTTTCGTTTTAATGCACCAAGGGACAGAATGCATAGACCAGGTTGGTTGTGTACGGCCCGTATGCTGGTCTGTACGGTCCGTATGCCTATGATCATCCATTGGTAAGGTCCTGTGCATACACGTGGCTGGGTTTGTGCCCATCAGCTCCTCGATCAGGTTCCCGATCACAGTTCGCTGAGTTTTTAAATCCTCCAAGAGTCCAGCGGTGCGATTCGGGGGCGGATCTGAGCGAAGTGTCGTGTTCTCAAACACTTGCAAAAGAAAAATCCACCCCATATCTTTCAAGTCCTTGATTGAGCACCCATTCGCGCTTATGTGAGCTTTCAATTTCCCCAAGAGCGTGGCAGTCCGATCAGGGCTGAGATCTGCATTCAAGATCACAGGACAAGATTTATTTGGGTCTAGAAACTCATACCTGAAGTTAGCTGGGAGAGGCTTTAATTCGGGAGTGATCTGCTCTGTCTGGTTGGTTGTACGGTCCGTATGAATATTGTGCGGACCGTATGCCTCAGCTCCAGCCTGAGCTTTTGGTTCATTCTCAATCTCCAGCTTCTCTTTTTGAGATTCCTCTGGTGTACGATCCGTATGATCTGGGTACGATCCGTATGATCTGGGTACGATCCGTATGATCTGGGTACGGTCCGTATGGCAATTCTTCCAGACAGATAGGCGTCATGTCTGCCGTGCAGATCGTCTCAAACTTGCTTGTTTCATCCTGCAACTCAGATAAATAATCAGAGTAATTTTTAACTGAGCTCCCGTATCCCTCACGGAGTTGTCCCTTAGCCAATCGATCCTCCACGTTGACTGCACAGCATGTTTCTGGTTCAGCTAGCCTCTGAGGGAAAGGAACAGGTGGCTGGTAGGGTGGTGGTTTCTCGGCCACCTTCTTTTTCTGTCTGTCAGCTTCATTTTGTACGGGCCGTACGGGATTGGTACGGACCGTATGGTCTGTCTTCTCATTCACAACTTCAATCGGATCAGGTTCTGACTGCTCCGGAATCTCAGGGGAGGTCGATACGGGCCGTATGGGATTCGTACGGACCGTATGGTCAGTTTCTGGCTCGACAGGTATGGCTGGTCCTTGGTACTGTGTCCCACTGGGCGTGCCAAGTGGTTTCTTGGCCCCCATCCTTCTCTGATTCTCAGCCTCTTTTAAAAGGTCTAGCATAAGCAAAGTGTCCCCCTTCCTTCTCTGGTTCTCAGGCTCTCTCTGTACGGCCCGTGCTGGGTTGGTACGGCCCGCGTCGGAAGAATCTTCAACATTCACTACTAGCCGCGTTGGATCTGCACGGTCATGGATCTCTTCAGATGGCTTTGGCACGACCTGTGTTGGGTTAGTACGGTTTGTGCAAGGTGGTGTGGAGTCAGATGAGGTTACTGGTTGAGCTGGTTCTGCATGGTCAGGGTTTGGTACGACCCGTACAGATTTGGTACGGCCCGTACCAGGCATGGAGGGTCCTTCATAGTTTGTCCCACTCAGCAAGGTTATGGATTTTACCTCTCCTCTGGGGTTCATTTCTGGTTGACTGGGCAGTCTTCCAGGAGGTGGTTGTGCAGAGGCAGCTTGATGACTCATTTGTTCATTCCTTATGTTCTGAGCAACTGAACCGGCCAATTGGGCATTGAGAGCCTGCAATTGCTCGAAGATCATTTGGTTCATTTTTCCTTGCTCATGCATGAAATCACTCACAGCGGGAGCGATGTACGGTTCGGGTGGATCTGATTGGAATGTGCAGTTGTTTGAAGTGTCGAATGGTGCATTGTTGTAGAAATTGCAATTGTAGTTGCCGAGATAGTTGACCTGTTCGGGTTCCTCATCCCATTCCGCCAGTGGGCAATACTCGTAAGAGTGCCTCCTATCCCCACACATGTCACATGGCTGTGGTTGATGGTTTCTGACTGTCTTCACGCTCATTTTGGCTAAAGCCTCTTGCATAGCCTCCTCCAGCTTGGTAGCTTTAGCAAATAGAGTTGTGATCTGATCAACTTTGGATCGACCGCCTCCTCCAGCTCGAGAACTGTCGCAGCCAAACCACTGTCGGTTTGTCGCCATGTTATACATCAGATCCATGGCGTCTTCTTCTGGGTCTGTCTGGCCTCTGTTGTCGACTTGTACGGTCCGTATGAATCTTGTACGGGCCGTACGGAGAGGTGACAGATGTGGTGGTGCTGGAACGAATGTGTTGGAAGTTTGCCCCTTGCTTCTGAGATGGTAGTGGTTCTTGGGCCGTGGCTCTTCCAGTATGTACCTGCAAAGATGGAAAAAGAAATAATAATAATAAAAAAAATTAAAATTAAAATCTAGAATCAAGCAAAAATAAGAAAAAGTCTAGAATTTTCGTTGCCGTCCCCGGCAACGGCGCCAAAAACTTGTTCGCACAGAATATATGCTACAAAGTTTCAGTATAGCAAGCTATACCTTTTAAACCTTTGTTATACTCTGTCAAATCAGATAGCAAGTACACTATCCTATCGATGAGTATGCTCAGGTATCGATCCACAGTGACGGAAGAAAATGACCGGACTTATCCTAAAATCACTTGAGATTCTAGAAGTGAGAGAAATTGGTTTGGTTTAGTTTTAACAATTCTAATGATTTATGACAAGTTTAAAAGACAATAAAAGAAAATTAAAGTTGTTTTTAATTGATAGAAAGGCGTTTCCAGGGTTCAGACTTCATTTCTGTTCAGCCCCGAGGCATACGGCCCGTACGGATTCCCGTACGGCCCGTAGGGGACCCCGAGTTAATGCTGCAGCTACTGTTTTCTGCGCTGATGCTAATGTTTAGGGTTTCTATCGACCAGATCTAGATACCTAACCTCAACTTTCGCATTTTGGCCTAGTACCCGATTACCGGACTCAAATACTTCCCTCTTAGATGCGTTAAACCTCAACTTTCGCATTTTGGCCTAATTTATCTAAGTTACTTGTTGGTTTACTAAAAGTATCCAAGGACTTTCGCCTCAAGGAAAGTTTCACCTTTCGGGTACTCCTTGGTTTCACCCTACTTCATATACTTTATTCGGTTGGATTAAATGTCATAGACTTGGCTCCTAACACTTAGATGTGCGCATTCATCTAACGGGATGACTAATCAATTCAAGCAAGCACAAATAAAGCAATCAAAATACTACTCAACAAGGTAAAAACAAAGCATTCAACACAAAATCCAAGTAGCATGCAAACAAAACCAAACTAGAAAATACATCTTAACCCTAGAAACAAAGTAAATTAGCTACTAATGTTCATAAGATAACACAAATAACAGAAAATAAAAGAGTTCATGACAAAACAGTGGAGAAATCCGAAGATCCGTTGCAAACTCGCGTTTTTCACTTCTCTCTTCTCCTCCTCTTGTCTTTTGCTCCAAGAAAGGTTGTCCAATTTTCAGTTGTGAATCCCCTTTTTTTGGTGAGGAAATATCTCATTTAATGCCCCAGATCGCGCCCCCAGAGGCTTCCTTTTCGGCCTCCTTAAATTATGCTCATTTCAGATTCCAGCTGGATTTTCCGAATTAGCGCCCTACGGGCCGTAGGGGACCCCGTACGGGCCGTATGCCTGTGCTTTGCCTTGGAGACTTTGTGCCTCTGTTGTTGAACCTTATGTGCAGTTGGGCAGATCCTGTACGGGCCGTACAAAATGTCATACGGGCCGTATGAAAAGTAGTCAGATCCAGTTTTTCGCCCTTTTTCCTGCAAAATACCAAACAAAGCACAGCAGTACCACATTTCATCGAAATATAAGTAAAAAGTCCACATTTATAGGCTTTAAAGCACATGTTTCAGTGTAAATCAGGGCTGTAATTTAGATATAATATGGAGATATCAATTTAGCCATGTGATGTCCAAACAACAAATCCAAACCGTTAGATGTTTAATCTATATTATAATCTACTTGGAGACCAAATTTTACATTTTTTTGAATTTTTTTACTATATATTAAGCTGGTTTGAAAACCGCTGATTTCAGTAAATTTCTGCAGCATTGAAATCAGCGTTTTTCAAACCAGCTTAATATATAGTAAAAAAATTCCAAAAAATGTAAAATTTGGTCTCCAAGTAGATTATAATATAGATTAAACATCTAATGGTTTGAATTTGTTGTTTGGACATCACAAAACAGAAAAATGGACGGCAGCACCGCTGGCAGAAATGCTGCCGGTAGCAAATTAACCACAGCCTATATATATATATATATATATATATATATATATAAGCTTGGCTACGGTGAGTTGCGAAGTAAAGCGACTATTTTACTTCACGCTCATATTTTACGATTTTTAAGTTCAAAATGTCGATCCGAACCGTTCATCTTGTTCTCCTTATTTAAATGTGTTTAGATACCAAATTTTACATTTTTTGGAATTGTTTTACTATTTATTAAGCAATTTTGAAAGTCGCTGATCTGATGGTCCAGAAAATTTTACTGTTTTTTACTGTTTACAGCAAAACAACAATTTTCAAAAATGCTTAATAAATAGTAAAAAAATTCCAAAAAATGTAAAATTTGGTCTCCAAGCACATTTCAATATGGATTAAACATCTAACGGTTCGGATCGGTCGTTTGGACTTTCAAAATAAAAATACGGCGTGAAGTAGAAACACGTTTTACTTCACAACTCACCGTAGTCCACCTCTTTCTCTCTCTCTCTCTCTCTATATATATATATATGAGCTAGGCTACGGTGAGTTGCGAAGTAAAGCGACTATTTTACTTCACGCTCATATTTTGCAATTTTAAAGTTCAAAACGTCGATCCGAACCGTTGATCTTGTTCTTCATATTGAAATGTGTTTGGAGACCAAATTTTATATTTTTTGGAATTTTTTTACTATTTATTAAGCAATTTTGAAAGTCGCTGATCTGATGGTTCAGAAAATTTTACTGTTCACAGCAAAACAACAATTTTTAAAAATGCTTAATAAATAGTAAACAAATTCCAAAAAATGTAAAATTTGGTCTCCAAGCACATTTCAATATGGATTAAATATCTAACGGTTCGGATCGGTAATTTGGACTTTCAAAATAAAAATACAGCGTGAAGTAGAAACGCGTTTTACTTCGCAACTCACCGTAGACTACCTCTATATATATATATATATATATAGAGAGAGAGAGAGAGAGAGAGAGAGAGAGAGTTAGGCTGGGGTGCTATGGATAGCATAGTGGCCTCTATCCTACGGCTCAATATTCGAGTTTTCAAAATCCAAACGGTCGATCCGAACCGTTCATCTTATTCTCCATATTAATATCTGCTTGGAGACCAAATTTTACATTTTTCTGAATTTTTTTACTATTTATTAAGTATTTTACAAAATTGTTGATCCAACGGTGGCTGCACAAAACAGTAAAACCGTTGGATTAGCGATTTTCAAAGTGGCTTAATAAATAGTAAAAAAATTCAGAAAATTTTAAAATTTGGTCTTCAAGCAGATATTAATATGGAGAATAAGATGAACGGTTCGGATCGACCGTTTGGATTTTGAAAACTCGAATATTGAGCCATAGCATAGAGGCCACTATGCTATCCATAGGACCCAGCCTAACTCTATATATATATATATATATATATATATATATAAATTTAGGACTGCTTGGAACCAATTCACTAATCAAATTTGTAATGATAATAACTATTTATAACAGTTAATTTGGACTATGTTGCCTTCAAAAGTTTGATCAAGTGACCAAGTCGAAAATGTAGTATTTTTAATATATAATTACTGAGGCCATGTTACTATGCATAACCGCATATTGGTATGCGCTAGGCATTCAAATTATTAGTTTATAAGTTTTAATGATTGATTTGAACCGTTTAATTTAATTTTTTTTTATAAATATGTACTTCCAAACAAAATTTTATATGTTTTTATTATTTTTTACTGCTTTATAATGGATAGAATATCACTTAGATCAGAAAATTACATCAAAATTCTGGATCATTCAAAAACCGTGAATTTTCACCCATGCATCTAAACAAATTGTAAAAAGATTATAAAAAATGTAAAATTTAATTTATAAGTACAGAAGCCATATTGAACAATTTGAATGAACAATTAGAATTTTAAAAATAAAAATGTTGATCCGTAATACGAAACAATATGCACTGTACATAGTTTCATAGCCTCACTCTATATAATTTATTTTAGACATGATGACATTTTTTAGATTAATTTCCAGTTAAATTCTCCGAGACTTCTACTAGTGGCTAATAATTGAAACCACCCTTTAAAAAGTCACTACTATATCAAGTCAATATCAAACTTTATATCTAGCATATTAAGTCTTTATATCAAATTTTTGAAATATTCAAAATGCAAGTCTAAAATATCTCAGTTAACAATACAAAAAAGCAATGGTTTAAATAGCGTTTATCACGAAATAGCGTACGGGTTAAAAAAATCGCGCTATGCTCAAATAGCGGCGCTATAGCGCGGAATAGCGCGCTATAGCGGCGCTATTTGGGCATAGCGCCATAGCTTTTTTGGTCGGAAAACGCTATAGCGGCGCTATAGCGCCGCTATAGCGCGCTATTTAAAACACTGCAAAAAAGTATGTTCCGGTCTTTATACCTAGCATATCTAGTCTTTATGTCTAACATATAAATTATCTATACGTAGCTTATCAAGTCTTTAAAATGCTCATAGCGCAAGTTTTTATATCTCAATTAACAACACTAAAGAGTATTTGCAACAATTCTTTATGCATATTATATCTAGCATATTAAGTATTTAAAAAGTTCAAAATGCAAATTTTTTATATCTCTATTGAGTTCATGTAAATAAAAATTGCGTCGCAGAAGGAGAGGAGGAGGAGGAGAAGAGGCTGAGGAGGTTCAAAAAGAAAGGCAATAGTGACGGAGAAGATGTAGAGACAAAATCAGAAGAGGGGGAGAAGGCAGAAGAGGAGAGACAAAGAAAAAGGGAATTAAAAAAAAACTGTGCAACAAATTATATGCAAAAGTTCAAAAAAAAGTGTGAGAATAAACGAAATGTAGACAATTTTTGCTAAGAAATATAATTATAAAATTATGCCCTTCTTTCTAAATAATTATAAGCATGTCCTCTAGACCTCTACTCTGATTTTTTGCTCATCCTTATTTTTTTTATACCGGTTCCACCATATATAATTAACTCATTTCTCTTTGTTATTTTGTTTCTGCTTTTTTTTTAAAAAAAATTTGAATATGATTGTAATTATACTAAAAACAAAATCTATTCCAAATTTTGTTTATATATTCTATTATTTTTGTCAAACAAAGAAAATTTTATATGTGGGCAGGTGGCTTGTTATCATCCTGTGAAGGTGTGGAGTTGAGATTATATATGTGGGACAAATGTTAATCATCATCGCTTCTCCACTTGGTTTTTCCGTGTCTTGTTATGGCAACTTAAAAACAAAATTTCTGCTTTGTATTATAATCAATCCACCTATTATTATGATTTAGAATTAAAATTATGCAAATTAGGTTGTTGATTGAATTGTACATGTATAGTGAATGGCATGTTCCGAGGAAATAGCGATTAAGAAAGAGTAGGGTTAAAATATCTCATTGGTTTTGTGCCCCATTATGCTTCAACATCGTTATCTTTATTTTCAAAAAAAAAAAAAGAGTAGGATTAAAATATCTCATTGGTTTTGTGCCCCATTATACTCCAACATCATTATCTTTATTTTCAAAGTTTAAACAGTCGATCCGAACTGCTCAATATGATCTTCATATTAAAATATATTTGAACACAAAATCTTATATTTTTTTAAAATTTTTTTGCTATTTTTTTAAGATATGTACAAAATCACTGTTTTTAGAAGATTCTGGACCATTCCAAAATAGTGATTTTTTACCTTTCTAAACAATAGTAACAAAAATTCTAAAAATTGTTATCCAAGCACATTTTTTTTTTGATAAAAGACTTTGTAGCCCGTTTCATTAAAGAAACCATGCAGAGTCTGTTACAAAACAAAAAGGTACGAACTATGCTACGCTACTAGAGTCCATTGGTACCAAAATACTCCAGAACTATTGGAGATAACAACCAAAACATAGAAGCAGTATAAGCATATATTACAAACGTCCCTAGGAACTAAATAAACTAGGATAAGCTAAATAGCACTGGCTTCAGTAGACTCGTCTCCTCCAGGAGAAGGGGGCTGGTATATGACCATTTGGAGTCCTGGTTCCACCTCTTGCACACTAGTGGGGTCCCACACCTACAGGGGAATGAGATCAATGTCCTCCGGCATGCACTCAGCTTGCACAATGTCTCTAACCTGTTTTTTGAAATTTTCTGCCCAATAAGTGATAAGAGAAATTATTAACAATACTATTGTTCTAAAAGTTTTACGGGATGTTGGATTAAAGCAATATTCATTTCTCAATTTCCATATAGTCCAACAAAAAGCACTAAACATGATCAAAAATGTTGTTTTGGAAAGTCTTGAGAGAGAGTTGGCAAATTGCAATATATCAGTGATAGAAGACCAGTTGGAAAAATGATGTTGGCTTAAACCCATCCAAAACCATAATTGTTAAGCTAGGGGACATAAAATGAATAGGTGGTTGGTAGTTTCCTCTGCTTGACAGAATTGACAAGTAGTGGATCCATTCCACCCCCTTCTACTAAGATTTCTTTTTGTAAGGATTATGTTTCTAGCTACAAGCCACATGAAAGTTTTAATCTTGTAAGGAATAGATAATTTCCACCAAATCATTGCATTGGGAAATCTAATCCCTCTAAAATTTAAGATCCTATATAGAGATTGAACAGTAAATAACCTAGACGGATCCCATTTCCAAGACATGCTGTCATGAGCATGTGTAAAGGAGACTGTACTAATAA
Organism: Carex rostrata; assembly: GCF_964058835.1. Lineage (NCBI taxonomy): Eukaryota > Viridiplantae > Streptophyta > Magnoliopsida > Poales > Cyperaceae > Carex > Carex rostrata. The sequence goes on from NC_135937.1 coordinate 9,062,862, forward strand.
GATGTAAAACAGATAACCATTCCTCTAATGTTACTTGATCAAAATGTCTCATAAAACTAATTGCCCTGCCTTGTGATTGGACAACTGCATTGAGGGTAATGTTTTTATTAGAACAGATCTCATACAATGTAGGATACTGAACATGCAAAACTAGTTGATTATTCCATGTGTCAGTCCAAAATTTCAGAGTAGAATGTGAGCCAGGATGGTTAATAACACTAACCCTACCTAAATTGTCTAAGGCCATAATGGTTTTCCAAAAATGAGAGTAAGGAACAGCATGTCCTATGTAATATTGATAAGTCAAAACGATATATGTTGAAACCTAGGGTTTGTTGTGTAAATTAAGCCGAGTTTTGTTGAAATTAGAATTTAATTAGGTTAGAAATGTTTAAAAGTTCAAGTTACTGCCCTAGTTGTGTTTATTTTGTAGGCAATCAAGTGCTTGGAGCTTAATGGAGGAAGACGAATTATCTGGAGCAAGACAGCACGAAGTCTGGCGAATTTTCTCTTTTATTGTGGGCCGCAATTAATTTATTGCGGGCCGCAACCAACCCAGACAGAACAGCTTCCAGCCTGAATTTCCAACGCTTTTATTGCGACCCGCAACCAAGCTTATTGCGGCCCGCAAGGGATCACTCAGCCTCATTCCAGACGCGATTTTATAATTATTGCGGCCCGCAAGGAATTTATTGCGGCCCGCAAGGAATTTATTGCGGCCCGCAAGGAATTTATTGCGGCCCGCAATAAACAGTTCCAGAATGATATTTTTGCTATTATTAGTTGTTTTTATTTCTGGAAGGGGGATAACTGGTTTTTAAGGACGAATTTTAGACATTAGAAAGGGAGAAAAGCAGAGGAGAATAGAGAAAAAAAGGAGAGACAAAAAGAAGGAGAAGAAGATAGCGAATTCTTCGAGCGGTTATATTGATTTCTTTCTTTTAGAACTCTCTTACTTGTTTATTCTCTTTTGTGCTTTAGCCATGGTCAGCTAAGGTCATTTCTAGGGTTGATTAGGGTTATGCTTGAAACTTGTGTCATGAATTAGTTGATTTTATATTATATTTACTTGTTCCTTGGTATGATCTATTCTTTATATTGTTTGATTGTGATGACTTAATCGAAATTGCATGAAACCCTAGGATTTGATATTTGCAATCGAGAGATTGAATATTTAGTCCTGACCATAAAGAATAGGGTATTTGATAGGCTAAGTACCGAGAGGCGACGCTTGTCTTATACGGGCTTAACCCGATAGGTTAGAAAATTGTACCAAGTACCGAGAGGTGACGAATAACTTTCTACACCAATTGGGACAGTTAAGGACTTAATGACTTTGGATTAGTGTAACCAAGTACCGAGAGGCGACATTTATACTAATTTAAAGATGGTATTAATATAGAGATATCACTTTATACCTATAACACTCTACTGTGCCTTCATAATTATAAGAACAACTTTAGTAAATCAATTAATCGTGACATTAGTGGACAGGTACCCTAAGAAACCCTAATTTCTCATTCTCGCTTAAAAACCACATTTCGACCTTAGAATTTAGTTAATTCAGTTTGATCACCGACAAGCAAACTTCCTAAACAAACACAAACCTATTTAATTCACTTTTACTAAATTAAATAGCTAGGTTAGAATTAATATTCCAAATTGTCCCTGTGGAGACGATCCCTAAGTACTCCTCGATAAGGTTGTACACTTGCAACCAAATTGAGCGCATTTTAGGATTTATTACTTGTGTAGTAAAATTCACATCAAGTTTTTGGCGCCGTTGCCGGGAACAACGGTGAATATTATTTCAGACCTAAGTAATTTAGTTAGTAATTGTTTTTAATTTTCTTTTGTTTTCTTTCTCTCTCATTTTAGGTTGAAATCTGGCAGAGGAGCCTCCAACTCCGGACGCCACAGATTTGGTTGAGTGGTTTTCGAGGAGAGGATCAACTCATCTTTTCTACGAGAGAAGAAACAAGCACCCAACAAGGGGACCTTTCTTACCCTTGAATCCACGCCGGTTAGACATGTCGACCGGAAATGAGGATGCTAGGTTTCAAAACCTTCAAAGAGAAAGGGATCGGATGGCCAATGAACTTCAACGTTTGAGGGCAGCTAATGTAGAAAGAGAAAATCATGAAGCAGCCGATGCCAACCGCCCTTTGAGAGACTTTACGGCACCTAGGGCTGAGGAAATCCACCTTGGGTACACGACACCTACTATCAATGCGGAGGAATACCAAATTCCTCCTGCATGGGTTAGCATGGTGCAGCGCAATCTTTTCCATGGTCTGCCTCATGAAGATACCACACAACACTTAGCCAACTTTGAAGAAATCTGTAGTACAATCAAGGTACAAACTGTTTCTCCTGATGATCTTAAAGTGATGGCTTTCACTTTTTCCCTTGCAGACAAGGCTAAAGGTTGGATAAGGGGACAACGGCCTGAGAACATGAACACTTGGCCTAAGGTGGCGAATGCTTTCCTCAACAAGTTCTTTCCACCATCAAAAACAAACTCCTTGCGCCATCAAATCCACAATTTCCGACAAAAAGGAGATGAAACCATGAGCGAGGCGTGGGAAAGATTTCAAGAATTGCAGAGGTGCTGCCCTCATCATGGTATAGAAGGGTGGAATTTATTGCAAATTTTCTACAACAGCCTCATGCCACATGACAAAGGCATGCTAGATGCAGCCGCTGGAGGTAGCCTCATGAACAAGGGGGCTATTGATGGATACAAGTTGGTTGATGACATGGCTCTCAACCAAAGTCAATGGCACAACCCTAGGGAGACCCCGATCATCCTGCAACGGGGAATGAAGGAGGTGAATTCGAATTCAAACATGGTCGCAGAAATTGCCGCTTTAAATCGCAAAATTGATCAAATGAGCGTAAATTCGGTAAACTATCATTCTTCTCTTCCTTGTTCAATTTGTGGTGGAACCGACCATTTAGCAATCAATTGTGGTATAAGTAATGAGGTTAGTCATGAGGAAGTTAATGCCATAAACCAAGGAAATTTCAAACCGAATAACAATCCTTACTCCAATACCTACAATCCCAGTTGGAGAAACCACCCAAACTTTGCGTGGAGACAAAATGACCAAAATACCCAAGGTAACTCAAAATTTAATAGACCAAATCAAGGTTATGGTAACCAAGGGTATAATTCTAACGCACAACCAAAATCCAATCTTGAACTAATGATGGAGACTTTCATGACAAGTCAAAATCAAAAATTCGATGAATTGACCAAAAAGGTAGACATGTTGGCAACCCAAAACAAATTGCTTGAAAACCAAGTTGCACAACAAGCTACCCAATTCTCTCACCAACCGGGCTCCCTTCCACCAAAACCTGAGAGCAACCCCAGGGATGTCAAGGCGGTTAGGCACATGCTTCTCAGCGGTACGCAATATGAGGATCCACCTATGCCAAAGCATGACTTCATACAACCGCAAGGAGAAGAGGCACGAACCAATGATGAGCACATCTCCACACATGAGGATTTCGCCTCGAAGGAAACCACACCAATTGCACCAAGCGGCCATGCGGAACAAGCAAAGCCCTCTCAAGATGAGATGCCAAAGGTAAGTGCACAGCAGGTACCTCTCTATATCCCTCCTCACAAGTATGCACCCTTTCCTGGTAGATTTAAGAATGAGAAGACCGACAAACAATTTGCCAAATTCCTTGAATTGATGAAACAATTGCATGTGAACCTACCATTGACTGAGGTAATGACCCAAATGCCGGTTTACACCAAATTTTTCAAGGACATTCTTTCGAATAGGCGTAAGCTTGAGGAAGTACAAATGGTATCCTTAGATACAAACAGTAGTGCCATGGTAATGAATGAATTGCCCAAAAAGTTGGATGATCCGGGTAAATTTTCCATACCATGTTCAATAGGAAATGTCCAATTTAAACGTGCACTCTGTGATCTAGGAGCAAGTGTAAGCCTCATGCCAAAGTCGGTTTATGATAGGTTAGGTGTTGGGGAACTTAAGCCAACTAGAATTTCTCTCCAATTGGCAGACCAATCGGTTAAGTTACCCCTAGGAGTGGTAGAGGACTTGCCAATTCAAATTGGTAAATTCTTTGTTCCAATAGACTTTGTTGTGGTTGACATGGATGAGGACACTCACACTCCACTCTTGTTAGGTCGCCCATTTCTCAATACGACAAAAGCCGTGATTTATGTTCATGATGGAATTATAACAATGAACATTGGTGAAGAAAAATTAACATTTGACATCAAAAGATCCATGAGATATCCATCTAATGATCAAAGTGTTTTTAGTGTTGAGATTCTTGACAGGTTGATAGATGAGGAGTTGTTGAACAACTTGGAGAAGGGTTCATTTGAGTATTGGATGGATCAGGAGTGCGAAAAAGCCAACCAAACGGGTTCTGTAGATGTTATTGCGGCCCGCAATGAAAGTTATTGCGGTCCGCAGCCAATCCAGACAGAGAAGGAAGAGTTTCGCACAGTTATTGCGGCCCGCAACCAATTCAGACAGAGAATCTGCAGAAATCAGAATTTATTGCGGCCCGCAATAACCCTTCCCAGATTGACAAAGAGCCTATTCTGAGCCCAATTTTTCAGGTTTCAACCGCCGAGACCCTTCCAAACTTTGCCGAAACCTTGGAGGATGCACCCAAAGTAGAACTCAAGCCATTACCCTCGACCTTACGCTACGAATACCTTGGCCCGAACCAAACTTACCCTGTTATTGTTAATGCATCCCTGGACCAAGACCAAACCGACCAACTCTTGACAATTTTGAGGAAGCACAAAAAGGCCATTGGTTACACCATAGATGACCTCAAAGGAATCAACCCTTCCATCTGCATGCACCGCATTCTCATGGAGGAAGGACACAAGCCAACCATTGAAGGACAACGAAGATTGAACCAGAACCTTAGTGAGGTGGTGCGGAAGGAGATTCAGAAACTTCTTGATGCCGGCATCATCTATTCAATCTCCGACAGTAAATGGGTGAGCCCAATCCATGTGGTGCCAAAGAAGGGAGGGACAACAGTGATAGAAGGAGAGAATGGCGAACCGATTGCAACACGACTCGTGACGGGATGGCGCATGTGCATCGACTATCGAAAGCTCAATATCGGCACACGCAAGGATCACTTCCCTCTTCCGTTCATTGATCAATTGCTTGAACGGCTAGCTAAGCACTCTTTCTTTTGTTATCTTGATGGTTATAGTGGGTTCTTTCAAGTACCAATTCACCCTGATGACCAAGAAAAGACCACTTTTACATGTCCATACGGTACCTTTGCATATCGTAGGATGCCCTTTGGTTTGTGCAATGCACCTGCAACATTTCAAAGGGCTATGATGGGTATATTTTCTGACCTAATTGAGAAATCTATGGAAGTTTTCATGGATGACTTCTCGGTTTATGGTACCACTTTTGATGAATGTTTGTTAAACCTATCCAAAGTCCTACAAAGATGTGAAGAGGTAAATCTTGTCTTGAACTGGGAAAAATGCCATTTTATGGTACAAGAGGGTGTTGTTTTAGGTCATGTTATTTCCGCTAAGGGTTTAGAGGTTGACCGTGCAAAGATTGAGGTAATTGAAAAGTTACCTCCACCAACAAATGTTAAAGGGGTTAGAAGTATTCTGGGACACGCTGGGTTCTATAGAAGGTTCATTAAGGACTTTTCTAAAATTGCTAAACCCTTGACTAATCTTTTGCTAAAAGATGCTCCATTTGATTTTACCCAAGATTGTCTAGATGCTTTTAATAGGTTAAAGGAAGCATTGATCTCCGCTCCCATCCTGCAACCACCAAATTGGAGCGAATCTTTCGAGATTATGTGCGATGCGAGCGATTACGCCGTTGGAGCAGTGCTAGGGCAACGAATTGACAAAAAGCCGTGCGCCATCTACTATGCAAGCAAGGTTCTGGATGAGGCTCAAATCAACTACACCACTACCGAAAAGGAGCTACTTGCGGTGGTTTTCGCCATCAACAAGTTTAGACCTTACCTAGTTGGTTCCAAGGTGATAGTCTACACGGATCACGCCGCAGTTCGCTATCTTCTCACGAAAAAAGATGCCAAACCCCGTCTCATCCGTTGGATCCTTCTACTCCAAGAGTTCGACCTGGAGATTAGAGACAAGAAGGGTACCGAAAACCTTGTAGCTGACCACCTTTCGCGCATCAAACCTGAACCAAATGAAGACTTACCCATTGATGACTATTTTGCCGATGAGCAGCTCTACCAAGTGGGTAGGATCAAATACCCATGGTTCGCAGACATTGCCAATTTTCTTGCATGCGGGGCTCTACCACCAAACCTCACATACCAATCCCGAAAGAAGTTCTATGCGGATGCCAAGCATTACTATTGGGACGACCCATATCTCTTCAAGCTTGGTGTTGATGGGATTCATAGAAGATGCATTCCACATGATGAGGTTCAATCGATTCTCTACCACTGTCATTCATCACCCTATGGCGGACATGCTTCAACCAACAAAATGGCCGCCAAAGTCCTGCAAGCCGGTTTCTATTGGCCAACCCTTTTTAAGGACACAAGGTTGTTTGTTCTCTCTTGTGACAAATGTCAAAGGATGGGCAGCATAACCAAGCGACACGAGATGCCTCAACAAAGCATTCTGGAAGTCGAATTATTCGATGTATGGGGCATTGACTTCATGGGGCCATTTCCAAGTTCATGCAACAACAAGTACATCCTTGTAGCGGTGGACTATGTCTCCAAGTGGGTAGAAGCAATACCAAGTCCAAGAGCCGACTCAAAGACTGTCAAGCGCCTTTTCCAAAAGATAATTTTTCCAAGATTCGGTGTTCCAAGGGTAGTGATCAGTGATGGAGGTTCTCACTTCATCAACCGCTCCTTTCAAACCCTAATGGAGAAATATGGCGTAAGGCACAAAGTCGCGACTCCGTATCATCCGCAAACAAGTGGCCAAGTTGAAGTATCAAACCGAGAGATCAAGCACATCCTCCAAACCGCTGTAGACTTGACCCGAAAAGACTGGAGTTTGAGACTGGATGACGCACTTTGGGCGTACCGCACAGCCTACAAAACCCCAATTGGCATGACTCCTTTCAAGCTTGTCTATGGCAAGCCATGTCATTTGCCCGTTGAACTGGAGCACAAGGCATTTTGGGCTATCAAGTCTCTCAACTTTGACATGCTTCAAGCGGGTAACAAGCGCGTCCTCGACTTGCATGAACTTGAGGAGATCCGCCTCAGCGCATATGAGAATGCCAAAATTTACAAGGAGAAAACGAAACAATGGCATGACAAGCACATCATACGAAGGGAGTTTAATATTGGTGATTATGTTTTATTGTTCAATTCACGTTTTAAACTCTTTGCAGGAAAACTCAAGTCCAAATGGAGCGGCCCGTTTCAGGTGAAACGCGTTTTTGAACATGGGGCGATAGAAATCTGGAGCGAACGAACTGGCGCATTTAAAGTAAATGGCCAGAGGCTCAAGGTGTACAATCATGGAGAACCGGTTGAAGGGAAGATTAACATCTCCCTTACCGATGCACCAATGAACTAAAAGAGGAGAATGGTCAAGCTCGAGACCCTAAACGAGCGCTTCTTGGGAGGCAACCCAAGCAATTTACCTTTTTGCATGTTTAAATTTCGTACTTTAAAATTAATTTGCATTTAGATAGGTTAATTTAGGTTTTTCAGAAAATTTCAGCTTTTATTGCGGTCCGCAATAATATTATTGCGGGCCGAAATGAAGCAAACAGAGAATTTCTGAAGTTTAGTTAGAAATTTCAGCCTTTATTGCGGGCCGCAACCAAGGAGTCAGAGCGAAAAAAAAAAAATTTACATTGCAGCCCGTGATCAACTTATTGTGGACCGAAATGGAGGCCCAACAGACGCGAAAAATTGTGATAAAAGGGGGGGCTTTTCTGCAAAAATTTCATTGCTCCCTGACAACTCCTCTCCCTCTCCGCCTTTTCTTCTTCTTTCTCCCTCATCTCTCTCTCAATCCCTTTCCCTCATCTCTCTCTCAATCACTTTCTCCCAATCTCTCTCTAACTCATCTCATTCTCTCCATCTCTCTCTACAACCCTTTCTCTCTCTTTCTCTCTCTACAAAAGCCAACCCAATACTACACCGATCAGCCGCCGCCTCTCCACCGCGCGTATTGCGGCCCGCAACCAAGCTGTCAGGAAGCCTCCCTCTTCACCTTTCACGCAGACCCATTGCGACCCGCAATTCCATTTATTGCGGTCTGCAACGAAGAAGACAGAGCCAATTTCTGTAATCTCCACGGCCTTATTGCGGCCCGCAACCAGGTTTATTGCGGCCCGCAATTAAGCTCACAGAAGGCATTTCCTTGCTGATTTTTCTGGAATTTGGAGCATCGACTCGGCGTTTGGACTTCTCGGTTGCTCTACTCGACTCCATCACTTCACATTGGTTTGATTGCACGCATTCGGTTGTATCTCTAACTCTCTTTAATTTCAATTGAATCAATCAAGGTAAATCGAATTGCGAATTGTGCTTGAATTGTACCAAATTGTGAATTGTGCTTGAATTGAACCGTACGGTACCAAAAATGCCACCAAAAACAAGGGGAAAGGATAAAGTAACCACGGAAGAGGATTTCCTACAACGAAAACGGTCCAAACAATATAGAGGAGCCAGTACCACTAGTGGGTCTGGTGATATCGAAATGTCTGACCAGCCTGACTAGACCACTTTACCTCAAAATCAGTGGCCTGAAAACCGTGACCCTGACTATGGTCTTAGGTTTGTGCATCCAAAAGCACGTGAAAATTTCCAAATTCTTAAAACCAAAAAGGTTGTCCAGCCCAAGTATGTTCACATACCTACCCTTCAGCAGTTGGGCATTTTAGATGAGGTTCATTCCCTCATGTCTTCTCTTGGTATTTGGGACTACTGTACCAGACCATTTCCTGTGTACCGCACTTTGACTTATGAGTTTCTATCTTCTCTTCACATGGAGGATGATGTTTTATTGCAGTACTATTTGGACGGTGCAGAGTACCAGATTACAATTGAGGAACTCAGCAACCTCCTGGGGTTCCCTCACCAGCCTGAGGCAGTGACGGTGCCAAATTGGGAGCCGGATTCCAGTTTTTATGACTTCTCCTGCCAGCTGATCGGTGGTCCTCGGCGGACTTACAAGGCCAGTCAGATCAGCCACCCAGTGTTTCGCTACATCCAGCGTGCGCTCGCCTTCACTATCTTTGCACGCGGTGAGACGGTGGGTACCTTGGGCGAGTGCGAGACCGAGTGCGAGACATACTTCATCTATGCCATGATCCATGCTCTGACCAGTCCCGAGAAATTACCCCACATTGGTAGCTTCTTCATTGACAATCTCTTGAACGTGCGGACAAATGCCACTCCGGGCGGTATGATCTCTTGCGGTGGGTTTGTGACCCGTCTTGACATCTACCATGGGGTCATTCCTGCAGACGGGCCAGTTTACAAAGTCCCTACCCATCGCCTCCAAAAGCAAACCGAGTTCATTGACATGGCATATCTTCAGTCGGCTGGTATTTTCTCTAGAATTGGAAACTCTTTCTTTTTCATTTCCAACGGTCGGCAGATTCCTGTACCTCTGCCAATACCGATCGATAGGGCAGATCCTTCCACTTGGATTCTGCCCCTTAATGTGGCACAACCACACCAGCCTGCCGCACAAGCCGCTGTTGATCCATTTGGGATCCCTCCACCTGAGCAGCCTCAGCCTCCTCCTCCATTCTGGGCTCCCGGTCCTGACCAAGTGACCCCGCAGCAAATGTACGAGTTGATGCAGACTATGAAGACCAACATCACAAAATTGCGCGATTATGTGGATGAGCGGTTCAACTCTGTAGATCGACAGATTGCCGACCTCCGTACTCACATAGGAGGGCAGTTTACTGAGCATCGGGCCTACATGACGGGTCAGTTCGGCACTTCTCATTTCGACATGACTCAGCTCACCGCACAGATGGGGCGTATGCATGTCCAGTACACGGACCTTGCAGGGACGGTGGATGAGATAGCTGAGCAGCAGCATGGTACTTACCATCGGACGGATCGCATCTACGGGCATATGTCTGACTCCGGCTTTGTTTCTGCTAACCCGATACCGCAGCGCCGCCGACCTACGCGTCCATCACCACCAGCGACTGGTACATCTTCTCAGGGGACTACTCCACCACATCCACCAACCTGATTCTCATTGTGAGTTTCTTTCATCTTCTTTTTTTTTACCTTTCATCAGCTTGTTTATTGCACCGAGGCGGTGCCAATGTTTAGGCTTGGGGGGGTTAAAAATTGGAAATTGTATCTTAGGGTTAGGTTATTTATTTTGTTTGTTTATTCGCATAAAAATGATAAGTTTTGTGCTATTTAGGGGAAAAACAATTAAATTTGAAGCCTTGAGAGAATATAAAAATCTAAGTGGGGATTTCAATGGTATAACCACATGGCGCAAGTTGGCATAATAGTTTGGTAAGTTTATGTTTTATGACACCTTAGTACCTGTGGTCTTAAATTAGAACCTCTCTACATGTTGAAAATCAAGTCTCAGATGCGCAATGCCAAGAGTTTCCGAAAGGCTTGGTGCCCGTAGGAGACTTTGCGCGAGACTCAGAAATCCTTTTCAAATTGAACTTAATTGAACAAAGGTGTAGGCTGAAAAAAGTGAGCTATGTTGGATTGAAGTCCTTAGGACAGATACATCCGCATAAAAAAAAATAAATAAAAATAAAAATGAGTGGAAAAATGAGTGAGCCAAAAACAGACGGATGCACAAGTAAAAAAAAAAAAAAAGTCAAAGCATCAGGCACAGTCTACGCCCCTAACAAAAATTTAATTTTTCGAAGGATTTTCTGGAATTGGTTGTCACTTGTAGAACGGGGAGAAAAATTTAAGATTAACTAATTCTGAAGTGTCATATAGATATAAACTTGCTTAATTAAAATCAACACGTGCGTTTGTGAGGTGAAGAAGATCATTGAAAGAAACCCGCATAATTGTTTGACACACTCATGCTTTGAATTACATTGTTTGAACCCTAATTTGCCTTGACTGACCAATTTTATTTTTTTTAAGTCTTTGTTATTAGGATAGTTTAGATAACTTGGTTTAAAATACATTAACAAAACCCGGGGATTCCCGTGAGGGTTTAGACTTGCTTGGGACAAGCAAAGACTAGGCTTGGGGGAATTTGATAAGTCAAAATGATATATGTTGAAACCTAGGGTTTGTTGTGTAAATTAAGTCGAGTTTTGTTGAAATTAGAATTTAATTAGGTTAGAAATGTTTAAAAGTTCAAGTTACTGCCCTAGTTGTGTTTATTTTGTACGCAATCAAGTGCTTGGAGCTTAACGGAGGAAGACAAATTATCTGGAGCAAGACAGCACGAAGTCTGGCGAATTTTCTCTTTTATTGCGGGCCGCAATTAATTTATTGCGGGCCGCAACCAACCCAGACAGAACAGCTTCCAGCCTGAATTTCCAGCGCTTTTATTGCGACCCGCAACCAAGCTTATTGCGGCCCGCAAGGGATCACTCAGCCTCATTCCAGACGCGATTTTATAATTATTGCGGCCCGCAATAAACAGTTCCAGAACGATATTTTTGCTATTATTAGTTGTTTTTATTTCTGGAAGGGGGATAACTGGTTTTTAAGGACGAATTTTAGACATTAGAAAGGGAGAAAAGCAGAGGAGAATAGAGAAAAAAAGGAGAGACAAAAAGAAGGAGAAGAAGATAGCGAATTCTTCGAGCGGTTATATTGATTTCTTTCTTTTAGAACTCTCTTACTTGTTTATTCTCTTTTGTGCTTTAGCCATGGTCGGCTAAGGTCATTTCTAGGGTTGATTAGGGTTATGCTTGAAACTTGTGTCATGAATTAGTTGATTTTATATTATATTTACTTGTTCCTTGGTATGATCTATTCTTTATATTGTTTGATTGTGATGACTTAATCGAAATTGCATGAAACCCTAGGATTTGATATTTGCAATCGAGAGATTGAATATTTAGTCCTGACCATAAAGAATAGGGTATTTGATAGGCTAAGTACCGAGAGGCGACGCTTGTCTTATACGGGCTTAACCCGATAGGTTAGAAAATTGTACCAAGTACCGAGAGGTGACGAATAACTTTCTACACCAATTGGGACAGTTAAGGACTTAATGACTTTGGATTAGTGCAACCAAGTACCGAGAGGCGACATTTATACTAATTTAAAGATGGTATTAATATAGAGATATCACTTTATACCTATAACACTCTACTGTGCCTTCATAATTATAAGAACAACTTTAGTAAATCAATTAATCGTGACATTAGTGGACAGGTACCCTAAGAAACCCTAATTTCTCATTCTCGCTTAAAAACCACATTTCGACCTTAGAATTTAGTTAATTCAGTTTGATCACCGACAAGCAAACTTCCTAAACAAACACAAACCTATTTAATTCACTTTTACTAAATTAAATAGCTAGGTTAGAATTAATATTCCAAATTGTCCCTGTGGAGACGATCCCTAAGTACTCCTCGATAAGGTTGTACACTTGCAACCAAATTGAGCGCATTTTAGGATTTATTACTTGTGTAGTAAAATTCACATCAAATATTTAGCTATGAGTAAAGATTTTCATAAACTAGAGTATTCATGATTATGAAATTTCCACCACCATTTCATAAGAAGAGCAGTATTCATTTGTTGGAGATCTAGTATGCCTAGGCCTCCCACATCTTTAGCAAAACAAGCAACCTGCCAATTTACGAGAGCATATTTTTTCCTACTTCTATTTGTACCTTGCCAGAGGAATCTACATCTAATACTATCAATCTGTTTGATGATAGACAAGGGGATTTTAAATATGGATAATGTGTAGAGTGGTATAGAAGACAACACTGAATTTATAAGAGTAAGTCTACCACCTATAGAGAGCATTTGCCCTTTCTAGTTTTGTAATCTAGACTCAAATTTAGAGACCAGATAAACAACTCAGAGAGAGATGGTCCTAGATCTGTTTGTATAGAAAACATTTCAGTTTTTGAAGATTCATTTAGATGCCTGAAACGGCCTCAAAGGCTATCATGGCCCACCAAGCTGCCTCTACATTTTGGGAATTAGCTTCTAAAAATAATATAGTGTCATCTGCATAATGACAGTTGGTAATTGCTAATCCATTAAGACAAGGAGGGCCTAAACCTGTAAGTATGTGATGTTCCCTCCCCTTAGCAAAAATAAGACTGAGTGTATCTGCAGTCAGAATGAAAAGGAAAGGAGAGATGGGGTTTTCCTGCCTCACTCCTCTTTTGCAGTAAAAATCTGAAGTTAACTCTCCATTCACATTGATGCATGACTGGGAGCTAACTAACCAACTATGTATCCAGTGAATCCGAATAGATTTAAAACTTCTCTGTTGTAACACTTCTAAAATGTATGTCCAATGAATTTTATCATATGACTTCTCAAAATCAACCTTAATGATAACCCCAGGTTGTTTTTGAATATGTCTATGATGGATTATCTCTTGACTAATTAACACATTATCTAATATGTAACTACCTTTGAGGAAGGTAGATTGACTAGAATCAATGAGTCTAGACATAATATTCTCTAATCTACTGGTAAGAACTTTAGAAATGATCTTAAAACTACAATTAACTAGACTAATAGGTCTCAATTTGTTAATTAATTGGGCATCCTGTTCCTTAGGGATTAAACAGATTATGGATTTATTGATCTTATGCAAATCCAAGGTTTGTTGATGGAAGCCCTGATATAAGTGTTCAATATCTGTATGTACCAGATTCCAGAATTGTTGGTAAAACAGGAAAGTGAACCCATCAGGGCTAGGAGCCCAGAGGGTTCAGAGTCAAAGACAGTTATTTTAATCTCCTCTGCTAAAAGGGTGAGATCAACTGTGAATTCTCAATGTCAGCGACCTTGTCCAAAGATGACCAGAACTGGCTATCCATAGACCCAAATTTAATACCTGACTCTCCTAAGATTTCTTTGTAATATTGCCTAATATGATTCCTGATCTCTTTGGGATTAGAGGTATTTTGTCCATTGATAACTAAAGAATTAATCCTATTTGTTATCCAAGCACATTTTAATATGAAGATCATGTTGAATGGTTCGGATCAATATTGAGTCCGAATCTGCTGTAATCCCAGAAGGAATTACAGGGCCCTGAAATTCCAATATCAACCGTTAAAATATTTTCTGCACAGATCTAAAAAAAAGTAAGTTTTCATACACAAATCTCGAGAAAGACCAACGGTTCGGATTGGAATTACAGGGTCCTGTAATTTTCCAAGAATTACAGCAGATTTATTTTCTAGAATATTACCTGCGCATCTAACTGAACCAGAGACTCAATTTATTTAAAAATTGAGTGGGCAGAAAAATTATGGGCAGCATTATTGATAAATATGATTTATTTTTTAGAATTATGTAAATTCTTTCTATTTATTAATTTTTAAAAGAAAAGATGATACTGGAGAGTGGGGAGTTGGAAAAGTGCTTGTGAAGCTGTAGCCTGTATACTGGGAGTCCGAATCGTCTGTATTAACTCAAAATAGACCGTTTGATCGTAAACGAAGTCCATTCGGCCACCCCTACTACCCCCGTCCCCTGCCTATATATATATATGTGTTGTAATTTGTAAATCAATCCGTCAGTCTCCCTGTGGCTGTGGAAAAAGATAAAGAAAACAAAAAGAGAAAATCAAAACAGTATATAAAGAACAAATATATATATATATATATATATATATATTTCTATTTTATTAAAAAAAAATGGAAGGGATGAGAGAAGAGGAGGGTCCTGACGGCCTCGAAGCAGGAAGAAGTCTCCCCTCAAAACGATCCAATTCAAACGGTCACATCGGGATTGGGAACACCTCTGGGCCCCACCACCAGCACAAGGCCCTCTCCCGCCATGGTCGCACCGCTCACAGCCTTTCCGCCGCCTCTCTCCGAAAGAAATCCGACGTCACTCTCCTTACCAAGGTTCGTTATTGATAATTTAATTTCTTATTCAATTATATTTATATTTATATTTATATATTCTCTTCCGTTCCATCGAATCATCCATCACACTTCTTCATTTTATTTTTCTTTGTAAACAGGTACCTTGCTTTGGTCTACGCAATTTGTTGATTAATTTGCAAGAGATCTTCTTCAACACCAAGCTCTTTTTCCTTTTCCCCTTCGTCGTTGTCGCCTTCATCTTCTTTTTCCTTCATTTAAATCAGGTAATTCCATATTTCCATTCCATTCCATCCATATATTTCGCCACCACCTTTTGTTATTTCTATATTTTAGTTTTGCTATGTAACAATTAATCGTGACAAAAATTAAAGTAGGAAATGGATCTGACCAAACCCACTATCTGTTCCTTTGTTCTTTTGTTCAACAAGGAATGAAACCCACGTTTCCTCTGCTGCCTCATCCATCCATCCATCCATCCATCATTCCTTTTTGTGATTTCCGAAAGAGCACTCATAGTCATAGGAACCTTCCTTGAAGCTTCCTGTTTGATAACCGTCGTTTTCTTTTTACCTTTTTTTTAGTAACTAGCTAGTAGTAAGCAAGTAGTAGTAACCGTGCCTCTATAATCATTTTTTTTCTAGAATTAATTGCATAAGCTGGCTGGCTTCCTACGTTACTTTGAATTCTTATTTCTTCAAATTTCTTTGTTAAATTAAAAGGGATGGATATTTGCGGCGAGTTTAGTTGGGCTGGTGCCACTTGCGGAGCGACTGAGCTTTCTCACAGAGTATTTCTCTTTCTTTAATTCCATGGCCACCAAACGAATCAATGTTTGTTCTTTAATTCCACATTCCTTCAATAATTACACATGTTTTTACTAATGACTACTGTTTTTTAAATTGCTCTTGGTGGGGTGATCACTACAGGCAGCTTGCTCTGTACACGGGCCCTACAAGTATGCTACTTAATTCAATCATTATTATTTTATTTTTTCTAGTGACAACAGAATATATTAAAAATATCAGCTGATATACTTAATTACTGCATTAATTGCATTTATAAACAGTTGGTGGACTCTTGAACGCCACATGTGGCAATGCAACGGAGCTCATCATAGCGTTATTTGCACTGCACAATGGGCAAATCGAGGTGGTGAAGTGGTCGTTGCTTGGTTCTGTTCTGTCGAATCTCTTGCTCGTTCTTGGCACGTCCCTCTTTGCCGGCGGTATAAAACATTTACGCAGACCACAAATTTTTGACAAGAAACAGTCAGATATCGGCATAGGTCTCCTATTTGTTGCGGGGTTCTGCCATCTGCTTATTCTTGTGTACGGCTATGGTTATGCATCTACTGAGACCAATTTCTTTCCTTCCAACCAACTGGAGATGTCTAGGCTTTGCAGTATATTTATGTTAGTGGTCTATGGGATGCATCTCTTCTTTCAGCTAAAGACACACAGCCAACTTTTTGAATTGGAAGAGGTGGGGGCCCTCCTTTTCTTACACCAAAAGAAATTAATTGAAGCTAAAGAAATTAAATGTTAATTATAGTTCTTGTACTGGTTTAAAAGGGTGATGACGGCGATGATGCAGTTGACGAAGAAGAGCAGCCGGTTTTAACTTGGTGGAGTGCATTTGCATGGTTGGTGTTCATGACGGTTTTAGTTGCTGTGCTATCTGAATTCATAGTCAATACCATTGAGGTCTCTCCTTTCTTTTCCAATTCCTACACAAATTAATTGTTTATCTGTTTTTCATAGCAGCATTTTAGTTGAATGACTGATTGTAATATTGTTTGTTAGGAAGCTTCACAATATTGGGGTTTATCCGTGAGTTTTACTTGTATCATTCTACTACCAATAGTGGGAAATGCAGCAGAACATGCTGGGGCTGTTATGTTTGCTGTCAAGAGTAAGCTGGTAAGTAAATCGTGACTCCAGCTAATTGAAATCTCCTCTATAAATCACTCCTACATGACTCGTGCTAATTAATATTCAAGTTTTATTTTTTTCTATAGGATATTACTCTGGGAGTGGCTTTAGGATCAGCAACCCAGATCGCCGTGTTTGTGGTGAGCTTAATTAATATATATATATATATATATATATATCAGCAGCTTTACAAATAACATTGAAAATCACTCGGAAGATTATTAATAAATAACTTTGCTCTTGTCGGAATGCTGTACGTGTAGGTTCCTTTAAGCGTGATTGTCGCATGGATAATGGGTGTTGACATGGATCTAGATTTTAAGCTCATGGAGACTGGTTCTCTTCTGATGACTATTCTGGTAACTGCCTTGGTGCTTCAGGTAATTAAGAATCAATTGGACGTGCAATTGTTATTGTTATAAATTTTTAATGACACTTCCTAATAAATTCAATCATGCAATTCACTTCAGGATGGAACTTCGAATTACATGAAAGGAGCAATTCTTTTGTTCTGTTATGCCGTTATTGCCGTATGCTTCTTGGCTGTGAGGTCCTCAAGTAAGTGTTCCTCACTGCGTAATTTTTAATTTCTCTTGCCAATAATTGATACTGTATGCTGAAATTATTTTCCTTTTAAGCACTAGGTATGATACCTGATGGCAATTTACGAACTTCTCTAAGCACTTCGCGGTCTATCAGTGCATAAGCAGCAACCAAGACATTATGTTTAGTGAGGTATAAGTTGGCTTTCATACATGAGATATATAGTAAATGTATCATTGATTTTGAGCATTGTAAGAATAATATAGTAAATTTGAAAACTATGTCAGAAAAAACGTACACATGCATATGATTTATTGAAGCTACCCGGTTTCATGATGGAGAAGGCTTTTGCAGTGCCATGTATTGCACCAAAATATACTCGGAAGCTGTAAGATGGACATTTTCAGCTGAGATAACAAGAGCAACAAAATTTGATGAAATTGGAAGCATTTTTGTATTTCATATCTTTTGTTCTTTATTGTGTAAGCTTATCTGCAATAATGGAGGGTCTCTTTGCCTCTACTTCTACTATGATGATTTATTTACTGTTGCGTTTGTGTACTTTTCTTTGATCTGGTTGTGAATTTGATTATATTTTGATGGAACATGTCAAATTGGTATTCTTGGCATGTATATATAGTAGCCCTTATATATATTTTAATTGATTTAAAGCAAGATCAACACTAAATCATTATGGTATACATATGACATATATATATTTATGTCTCGTCAAATTGTATTGGGAATTAATCATGCATGTCCAATAAAAGTTATTCTTTACAATATTTCACCCAGCACTTGAGAGATATAACTTAATTGAATTGTATGAATATGGTCATTGTTAATTCCTAATGTTTCGATCAATTAGAATTTTTAAATCCTTCTCTTCTTTTCTTTTTCTTTTTTTTGTGAATTTTTTACTTTATTACATTCAACGTTATTACACTTGTACTATATTTGGTACTTATCAACAATATATTTACCCGTCTAAGAAACTACATAAGACTTGGTCGCACGAAACCGTATTTAAACACAGAAAGTCATGATTACCGAAAACCGTAGAAAATCATAGTTTCAAAATCCATAAAATGTTTTGTTGAAATATCACAAATTGCTGTGTTAAGTGTTAACTTATTGAAATAAAAAAAATTGCTGTGTCTTTTTTTATGATTCAGAATCTTCTAAAGGTATCACGGGTACACAAGCATATATTGAGATATTATGTTGTAAAATTGAGTCCAAGAATCTTTGTGAAATAATGATCTTGTCCCTTTGGAGTTTGGATGTCTAAAATGACTTGGAAAAAAAGCAGTTCGGAAACGAATGTCTTTGTAATTGTAATGTACACGTAGTTTATAAATTATAATAGACCGGCCTACTTGAAGTGAAGTGGACGAAATAATTTGAATTTCTTGGGCTATTAAATAAAGGGCTGAGATATATAGAGGCCCATTTGTAAAAGTACAAGCCCAAGAAAATTATATCGGGCTGGTCCAATTTGTGGAATGAACAAGCACCTGCACCTGCACCTGCACTAGGGGTGTCAATGGGTACGGTACGGATCGGGTGGAGACATTTTCATATCCATACCCATTAAAATTGACCTTACCTATACCCTACTCTTACCCATTAAAAATTGGTCGTACCCTACCCTACCCTTACCCGTTAATATTATCGGGTAACGAAACGGTAGCGGGTAAATAATGGATAATACAATTGTATGGGTGAACTTATTGAATGCAAACTACAAAAATGATAAAGATGTGTGGCCTAGTAATCATAATGTGTTGTACCTTTTTGTGATTTTTTTTTGTAAACAGTAAAAGAAACGCAATGGAAAACAGATGTAATTTGCATATTAATTTAATCAATAGTATGTACCAGTAGCAATTGCTCTTAGCCAATATATGGAGTAAAAAGGAAAGACAACAAGAATAGCAGGAAAATATACAGTGAATTATCAAAGATACAAAACGAGCAGTTTTAGAATTATCAAAGATACAAAACGAGCAGTTTAGGGGCACTAAAATGGAATTATGGAAGAGTAAATCTGTATTGAATTCGATATATATATATATATATATAGAGTTAGGCTGAGGTGCTATGGATAGCATAGTGGCCTCCCGTGCTACGGCTCAATATTTAAGTTTTCAAAATCCAAACGGTCGATCCGAACCGTTCATCTTATTCTCCATATTAATATATGCTTGGAGACCAAATTTTATAATTTTCTGAATTTTTTTACTATTTATTAATTCACTTTGAAAATCGCTAATCCAACGGTTTTACTGTTTTGTGCAGCCACCGTTGGATCAACAATTTTGTAAAATACTTAATAAATAGTAAAAAAATTCAGAAAAATGTAAAATTTGGTCTCCAAGCAGATATTAATATGGAGAATAAGATGAACGGTTCGGATCGACCGTTTGGATTTTGAAAACTCGAATATTGAGCCGTAGCATAGAGGCCTCTATGCTATCCATAGCACCCCAGCCTAACTCTATATATATATATATATATATAGGTTTTGGCTAATATGCTACGGGTAGCTAAGAGGCCTCCGTGCTACGGCTCGGATTTTGAGTTTTCAAAATCCTAACGGTCGATCCGAACCGTTCATCTTGTTCTCCATATTAATATGTGCTTGGAGACCAAATTTTACATTTTTCTGAATTTTTTTACTATTTATTAAGCCACTTTGAAAACCGCTGATCCAACGGTAGTTTCTGGTTTTACTGTTGGGTTAAGCCACCGTTGGATCAGGGGTTTTCAAAGTGGCTTAATAAATAGTAAAAAAATTCAGAAAAATGTAAAATTTGGTCTCCAAGCACATATTAATATGGAGAACAAGATGAACGGTTCGGATCGACCGTTAGGATTTTGAAAACTCGAAATCCGAGCCGTAGCACGGAGGCCTCTTAGCTACCCGTAGCACCGTAGCCACGTCCTATATATATATATATATATATATTTTTAGATTTTATAATTACCCTATAGGGTAACGGGTACGAAATGGTCATTACCCATACTCGTATCCATTTGATTAACGAAAAAAAATTCTTAACCATACTCATATCCAATAAGCTAACGAAAAAAAAATCATACCCATACCCGCTTTATCGGATACTATACGGGTCGGGTAAACGGCTAAAAAGGTACCATTGACACCCCTAACCTGCACCGGCTCGTCGATCGTGGTCCCACTGCCACAGATGAACGGCGTATGAAACAGTTGATCGGATCGGATCGGAGCCGACTAAAGCAAATCTTTACTTTGTACCCCGTTCGTTGCGACTGCGAGGTTTTTGAAAGAGAGAATTTCCCCGAAAGAAAGAAACCCTAGACTAGAGGTAGCGAGCGACAGAGAGCGAAATGGGGAAGAGGCGTTTCGCGCAAGTGGCAACGAGTGACGAAGAGGAGGAGCAGGAGCAGGAGGAGGAGGAACCGAGGAGGAGTAAGGCATCTGCATCTGCATCTGCATCGAGAGAGAAGAGGAGGGATAAGAAGAAGAAGAAGAAGAAGATAAAAGGGGGGGATGATGATGATGACGACGACGGAGGAGCAGTTGTTGAAGAAGAGGAGGAGGAGTTCTCTTCGGAGCCAGAAGAACCTGAGAGAGAAAATGTGCAAGAGGATGCCAAGGTCATTGGCGATGTAATTAAGGTTACTGGCAAGGGAAAGCGCAAGAAGAATCACTATTCTTCCTTTGAGTTTGATGGAAATGTCTTTGAGCTCGTAATTTTTTTTTTATTTCCTTCTTTTCATAATTCCAATCATTTTAACAAACTTTCTACTTGGCAAACAAATGATTACTGAAGTTTCTATATCAATAGAATGATAGTAAACGAATGATACATTGTTACCCTACCCAGGAAGATCCAGTACTGCTGACACCTGAAGGAAAGGGGCAAAAGCCATATGTTGCAATAATAAAGGACATCACAGTAGATATGGATGGAAATGTGATGGTGAACGGGCAATGGTTCTACCGGCCTGAGGAAGCAGAGAAGAAAGGAGGGGGAAAGTGGGAGGTCCGAGATACAAGGGAGCTGTTCTACAGCTGGCACCGTGATGAGGTCCCCGCAGAGTCGGTGATGCACCGGTGCGTGGTCCACTTCATCCCCCCCTCCAAGCAGCTTCCACCCCGCTCCCTCCATCCTGGCTTTGTCGTTCAAAAGGTCTATGACACTGACAACCGCAAGCTCTTCAAGCTTACTGACCGAGACTATGAAGACCACTTCCAACAGGAGATCCAACACCTCATTAAAGTGACCCGCAACCGCCTTGGTGAACTCCCTGACCGTCCTGATCCTATCACTGATGATACAACTGGGGTGCTGAAGCGCAATACCAGCCTTAGGAGGCGCCCAAGTATTGATATCCCTAAGACAGAGATGGACAAGGGTGATAAGAGGGATAAGGGGCCCGAGACTCCTGCTTCAACGAATGACGCTCTTAAGTGCCTTGCTGTATTAACTAAGTTTGAGGCCCTCACCGGGGACGGCATTCGAGACAAGTGGCTTGACAAGCTTGTCCATGGGCTCACTTCCAGGGATGCTACTGGAGTGAGTTTCTCTATAGTATACTAATCTAAATATGAATGTTTCTACTGGTGTGCTGGTTCCTGTATGATATAACATGTTAGTTCTTTTTCTTTGTCATAGGAGAAGGAGAGGTATACAGCTGAGGTAGTGGTGCCATCAATTATGGAGCTAGAGAAACGGGCATTTGAAGCTCATACAGATTTCCAAAAGTACAACCAGAAAATGAGGCAGTTAGACTTCAATCTCAAGGTCTCTTTATATCCCTGATCGTGCCATTTGTATTATCAGAGCATTGATATATGTGCTCAGTGAATTACAAATTTGTTTTTTACCCGTGATAATTCTTTTATGCAGAATAATCAAATATTAGCTAAACGATTGCTCAATAAAGAGCTGGACCCACAGATCATCTTAACTATGACTCCAAACGAACTTAAGGTATGAACTCATTCCAACTATGTCCTTTTACTATAGCCACCTTGTTGTAGAGGTTTGCTGCTCATAGGCACTTTCAAAAAAAAAAAAATTTGGTCATACAAAACATTTCTAATAGTGTAAAACCTTCTGTATTTTACCAGGCAGGTTGGACTGATGATGAGAAATCAGGAAAAGAATCTGACGAGTCCAAGCCCCTTCAGGTGCCCACTAATCGAGCTTGTCTCTTTACCTATTTTAGTTATTTCCTTCTCTATATTATTTTCTTTTGAGCTTTTGTTTCATTTTTTATTTTAAGTTGGTAGTACTAAACTGTCTGAATTCAAGAACTTATCGGATTGCTTATTTGTCATTTTCTGTGAGCAGATGACAGATGCCAGATGCAAACTGTGTGCAGAGAAAAATGTTGGAATTTCTGAGATCATTTCTGGTGGACATGGTGATCGGTACCAGGTAAATGCTCTTTTGCTACATCTGCACACTGAGTGTGCACACATAAGCACAAACATGCATTCACACACCCAATAACCCTTTAAATATATCAATATAGTTGTATTTGAAGCAGCTACCATAATGAGTGTTTTTGGAATGAAATGGTGATGATGGTTTATTTTGGCACCTCAATACATATAATTTTCTCAAATTTTAGGTATTTATTGCACCAGCTAGAGAATGGGTGTTCAGTTTGCAAATAAATACAAATGTTTCTCATATTTAGGGCATTATGTCAGAAAACATTTTTGCTTTGGGTTGAGTTTAAATTGGACCATCTGTTTTTGAAATAGAAAAATTGCTTTTGATTTTGTAACTATCCTTGTGGACATCCTTATGAGTTGCATTTTGTTCTGTGAATTCACACAGCTGGAGTGTGGTGCCTGTGGGCACAGTTGGTATGCGGCAAGAGACAAGATCACATCTCTAACTATTGATGTTCCAAATGTTATTGGGAATGTCGGAGCAGCACCATGGGCCACAACAAAATTTGAGGAGGTTGAAAAGCAGCTTGCCAGCCCCCGTGAGGCTCCTGACAAGACCTCCACGAATGAGCCTTTACAAAAATCTACTGCCCCATATACGCCCGTCCTTGATAAATAGAAATTCAAACGACTAAAGCGAGAGGATGCTGTTGAATCTGATTCTCTGTTGTTCTGTAGGTTTTGTTGCCTAGTTTTTGTACAGATATCCGTCACTAGCTGTAATCCGATTTCTTATATTGCGATGTTTGGAAATAGTACTTTTTCTTGTATATTAAACTGGATCTGATGTAGCATGCACTTAGTGAGAATCTAACGTACCTCTGGGATTCAACTTATGCTATGGCGCTCTTTCGATGTATGTGTTTGTGGGGATGTGGAAAACTAAAGGCAGTAGAAGGTATATTTGCAAGTTTTCTGAGCTTTTTCTTCATATTTACCTAAGGTAACATTCCACAGATAGTAAGTGCATTGTTGACCCAAGTCAAATAAATTAGAAGTATTTCAAAATTAAATTATAATTGTACAAACTTGTCGGATATATATAAAAATGGTCTTGTGAAGCTAATATAGAAGATTCATGCCTATGAAAGACTCTCTGTGGGGGTATAAAGTAGTTTGAAAGAGCCAGAAGATGTTAGTTATGAGGCCCACTGCGTCCGTGTTAGAATGTTTAAAATGCTGAACAATATTTAATCCTAGTTATTAGTTTTTCTATTATGTGCATTGGTTTATTATTTGGGCATGCATGAGGTTTTGTGCACTTTAATGGTAGTTAAGACTTGGTACAAGTACAAGGGTTGATACGAGTGCTAAATTCAGTGTCCATATGTTTCCTGTGGCGCTAGTACTTCAGATAGGTTTGTATGAAATAGTGCTGTTATTTTCATTTGAATGAAATATGCTTCCAAGTGTGTTAGTTTTATTTTGTTAACTCAGTATTTTCTTGAAAAACTGTATCGAACTAATAATTATTTCAATTTCTGCTATCTCAATAATTAATTCAATTTTATAGCCCAAACAACATTTGCACTTTTTGTCAAACTATTTGAATTAGCACTCCTCTCACATTATTTCCTCTTCTGTACAACTTCCTCGTTTTTTTATGATAAATAGAAATTGGTAGTTATTGCCAACTTTGCAAAAAATAAAAAGAAATAATGATAAATGGATGGTTTTTCTACCAAAAATTTAATGCAATAAGAATTGTTAACAAGTTTCATTATATGTTTATGTAAAATAACTCAATAGTTAACCAAATTGGGAAAGTTGAGATTTAATTATGATAATATAAAAAAAATCATCCTGACTTGAAACCAACTTTTTGTGGTTCAGCACTGCATTCTCAGGCTTTGTTGTGAACGGTGCAAAACAACACAAAAACTAAAGATATTACATTGCTGAAAAAAAAATGTATAGCAACATACTCAAGACAAACATTTGTTAATAATATTCTTTGAAATATTATATTGTTGTCATCATTTAAACTAGAAGTTCTACAATTGATTAAGATGCAGGTTTCACTTAATTATCTGTACAAGTTAAACCAATGTTTCCACAAAAAAGCAGGGTAAAGAAAAAAGTATGGCAGAGTGGTCTTGTTGCCATGTAGAGACCAGATGGTGGTCGTCTACAGCCTTTCAGCAAGATAAGCCGCAAGTGCATCAATTGGTTTCATCTTATCATAATTTTTCCTATTACTGTGCTTCACCTTAATACGTACAAGATAGTCAGCAGCAATCCATGCAAAGCTTAACCGTGCAGACCCCACCTTCCCTTCTGGCTCCTCTTCCATTTCTCTAGCCTCCTCGACCCATTCTGGATGGTACGTCACCTGGTACCAAGCAGAAGCCTTCCTCTCATATTCTACACCCTTCTCTTCATCTGAAAGGTCACTAAAACCGGGATCCATGCTCTCAAAGATTCCTCTGAACTCTTTCCTCAGCGCAAAATAAGCAGTCTTAAGCTTCTCCTTCAGCTCACCTTGCTTCCTGCTGTTATACCTGGGTAGAGACCAAATGTGGCCGGTCACTATCTCCCCTTCAGATCCCACCTGGTACTGATACAATAAAGCACCCAGCTGGGTATCATAGGAGCACTTGCTACACCACGCTTGGTGGAGATACTCTTTGGCTCCAGGCACCTCAAGATCTATGTCGTATAGGACGTTGTCCAGGGTGCATGGCTGCTCTGCAGGGCCCAATTCATCAAAGGCAGTGGCATCCTTGATTTTGCGGTACATCTTACCTAAAATCTTGTTGGACTTGTAGGATAGATGCTCATCCTTGCCCATGAAATCGGGGTATACCTTGGGGCGCAGATAGGGGGGCATGGTAACCAGCAGACCGGTCTTGGGGAAGTCAACTGCCGTAGCTGCCAGCTTAGCCAGCTCGCAACAATTCTCATCCAATGCTCCATATTCGCTGCGATCTGCATGTACCACATGTGCATTGCATATCACCCCCAGGTTCTCGATGATCATGTTCTTCAGAAAGAATTTTATGATGTCCTCGTGAGAAACACGTGGCACCGTCTTGGCCTTGGCTGGTGTGTAATCCATTGCCACCGAACTTTTCTTACCTGGCGGAATCAAATTGTCATCCCATGCCACAAAATATAGGTCTCCATCAAGGTCGCTACCAGAAGCCTCGTTTGCATGGGGCCTCTCCCCCTTCTTTGGAAACACCAAGCAATCCACTAGATGCCTCAAATCTGGCACGTCAACAGCCTCTAGAATCCTCACGTCACCTGGGTGTAAACATGGGTTCTTTGCTATAGCCACTGTACCAACAACTACCCTCCTATTGTTTCCCTTCTTGTCCAAAAATTGCTTCCCATGCTTCACAAAGCACCTCTCTAGAGATGGGTGAGATACCTGAATAAAGCATTGGCCCTGCTCTAACACGCCTAGTTCATCTAGGCAACCCATGAGCCACCTCCCATCTGGCACAAAGATCCTTGTCTTATACAGGAGATCATGTAGTTGTGCGGATTTGATACATGACAACATAGCACGTAGATGGGGTTCAGTTTGAGGTCGAAAGCCAGCACTTAACATTAATGCAGCAGTATTACCGTGCTCGGCACATGAAGAGGTGAGCACATCAAATGCAGCATCCGGATCGACAAGAATCTGGTCAAGTTTTCTTACCATAGAGTCTTGCATGCGGTCAAAGACTTGATCAGGCACACCAAGGGCAGAAAGGAGAGTAACAATTTGGCGATTCAAGAATCCAGGCTGATAACGGGTCCAAGAAACAACCTCGAGAGTGGTGTGATCAGAATGAAACTTGTCCATGCTGGGCCTCAGGAAAAGGAGTTTATTATGAGTCTGAGGCCATACAGCTACAACTCCCTTGAAACCGGCATACCGGATCTGGTA
This sequence comes from Carex rostrata, assembly GCF_964058835.1. Lineage (NCBI taxonomy): Eukaryota > Viridiplantae > Streptophyta > Magnoliopsida > Poales > Cyperaceae > Carex > Carex rostrata. Next base: position 9,089,685 of record NC_135937.1, read on the forward strand.
CGCAGAAGGGGGATTGTCCGTCAGCTGGAGCTGCTGAGCAACCTCTATTGCCAGCTCGGGAGTTATCATGCCGATGCCATCAGAAAACACGTACCGGTCATTCTTGACATCAGGATGTGATGACTCAACCTGGTCAGATGGTACATCGACTGTGGCATAGGTCGAGGAGAAGCACTGTCCCATGCGCGCTGCACACTTGGCCACATTCCGTTGTGTAAAATGACCCATCCAGGAGAGAATTTTTATAACCGTAGTGTCCTTGTCTTCAGCAAAAAACCAGGCTGACCGATCACGCAACTGATTTGCAGAGAAAGCAAGGAATGAGTACCTGTTTCCATGTATCAAGGAATTGATTAACTTCAGTTCATTTGTATATAGGCTTCATCCACAGATAAAAAAAGAAGAAGAGTAAAGCCTAACTTTTTTTGCTAAAATATCTTCCGATGTTAAATAGATATTCTCGACCAGTATAGTCTTTATACCAATAGCTACCATCCAAACTTGGTACCGATACCACCACACAAGTGCACACTCAACTTAAATATATTTACTAGAATTATGTAAGAGAGAATAAGGTCACTGAATATTGGTCATAAAAGGTACTTTGTACACTGCAGTATAAGAATCTTTACTGTACCTGCGCCCACAAAGGTGGAAGCCATCAGTTAAGATACTCCTGACACGTTTAAATATAGTGGTCTTCTGCGGATAAGACTGAGAAGTGATATTTCTGACAATGGAAGCCACTGAGAAATTCAAAGCAAAACTGTTCAATTGTTGCACCCCCTCGTCCGTGAAGGTCACCCTGAGAAATCTGTCAGAGATTGCCTTGTATTCACGCAATACACGATTTGAAAGTTCCGTCTCAGGTGGGAGGCAATATGCTTTTGTAGGGGTTATCAGAAGCCTTCTTACCTCTACCATGTCATTTCGGCTGCTTATTGGTTCAGATTTGGCCTCTGGCTGCCTTGAACCACGAGTGCGAAGAAGCCAATCATGAACCAGTTTCAGGCGCTTGGTAGGGTCAAAGAGAGGTGTCTTGTATGACCATATGTGCCGCAGGGCCACCATGTTGATCATGTCATCCTGCTCAAAAGTTATAGTATTTCAGTATCACACAAAGGAATGTCATATGCTGTGTCAGCTCCCTATTTAACCCAACTTTGACTGATACAGGAGTAATTCATTTGACAGAAAGATAGTTTCTGCTAAATGTTCACAATTTAGCCCCTAGTAATAAATCATATTTTTTCTAAACCCAAATTAAATTAAAATTAAAAAGAGGAAGATTTACTTGTTGGGTTTCTTAGTCTGTATGCAGTGGTAAGGACTAAGAAAGCAATTTTCCTAAAGTGAAGATGAAATATTGCAGGGCAATTTAGTACTCATTAACTGTTGTTTTGATTGCTTTGTGTTATTTTCTATGATAAATTGTGGCACATGAGTTTAAAAAAGAATCCTTAATATCATTGCTTGCTTACACAGTGTATAATTTAATCTCTTCTCTAAGTTAATGGAACTTTAGCATAGAAGTACTACCTGATACAAGTCAGAAAGAACATATGATATGGAGATCCTTTATGCAAAATTAACAACACAAACATATATAAGCAAAGTGGTGTAGCCAGTGGGATTGAGGTCATTGTAACACAGCATAAAGTGTACATTTTATTTCTTAGGAAGACTTAAATAACAGCAAAAAATGAGCTATAGTTGAACCGCATACCTGGCTCCTGAGTAAGGAGAAGAAATCCTCTGACAGTTGGTGCCGATTGACAATCCCTTTGTGCAAGACAGCATTGACCAAGAAGAGCACAGGGAAATGGATGCCAGGCACATAATGGATGCAGAAAAAAGGTTCTTGGGGGCACAATCCAAAATCCGGTTCCTTCAGCACTTCAAGGGAGTCTGTGGACCACAAGCAATGAACTCTATGCTCCTTCAGATAAACCACAGCTCGGTCTAATTTGCCTCTTAAACGGGGGGAGAGCGATATCCGGTAACAATTACACCTGTTTCACAGTCACACATAAAAATCCATCATGATTATTCTACTGATTTGCCCAGAATAAATTAGTTCTTTCTTTTGTGTTTAGGAGAGGGAGGGGTGATAGCAGAACATTCAGTTCTATCCCTTTTTTCTTCCAAAAACCTACATTTCATGGTATTTTCAGAAAACAGCTGATTTTTAAATGTAGAACAAATAGCTGAACTTGTTTTTCCAGAATTATTCTTATCTCTGAATCCAAGCATTATTATATTTTGCGAGGACTTGAGTGAAAAAAAAAACTTTGGATTTTTGTTAGGAATTGTTGTCACGGAATGAGGTCAAAATATTTTTGAAGCTATGTTGAGATAGTAAACCAAGGGCAGAGCCAGAGGGACATTTAATTATTTATTTCTAATACCCAGTGATATCTCATTTCGCTTGTGAGGTTTTGCTGGGCAGAGGTTTTTTTTTGGACTATGAAGGTCAATATATAAAAAATTTAAGATTATTCTTTCTTGAAAAGGATTGGGGTTTGTTTAGTCCTCAAAAACTTGTTAGAATGTAAGAGGGTCACATAAGTGTGTTTCTATATTTATCTGAAAAACAGTGCATAATTATATAATTTTTGACAAAGTTTGGGGCTCAATTGACCCTCATTCCTTCTCACTATATCCGCCTGTGGTTTACATTCTACAAACCAGGGTGCTGTTTGCAAATACTACCATTTTGAGTTTTTGTGTGAGTATGTCTCTGTATTTATGCACGCACAGAAAGCAGAAATTGTACCTCCCTATGGTGCCTCCATGTGTAAAATCGGTGGTCCGTATCCAAGGGTCCTCATCATCTAACAAATTACGAGGCATGGAATCATAGATATCATCATCTGCTGTACGATAGTAAATGTACGGTGCAGTTGCTAACTTTAGCAGCATCACATAAGAAGCCTGCTCTTTGGATACCCAAACTTCCATAATGTCACGCACAGAGAACTCAACTTTAAAGTCACACTTGATTATGGCAATTTTGTTTGAGTTTTGGAATGAGAAAGGGGTCTCTCTAGTAAAAACAAGTCGGCAATTCCCATCAAACGGGTCTATTATGAAATCCATGCCCATTTGGGGTCCTTGCCATGCGGTGTAGAATGAGTGGCGGCTGACGAGAGAGCCTATCTCCACAAATGCATCACAGAAGCTGTCATGTAACAAGAATTGATTTGATTTTGATTTATAAGCCCTAATTCCCTAAAGGAAAGGATTATATTATATATGAAGATTTGTATAATATATATAGTACATACAATAGAATAGAATCCATGGAAAAACAAACAAACAAACAAACAAACAAACAAACCAACCAACCTGAAAGGATCAATTGTGCATCGGCGTCGTTCCCTGTAAGTGGAGTTCTGTAAACCGCAGGTGGCACGAAGGACGCTACGATCCAAGACGAATTCAGAGCGACCCGCTAACTCCAGTGCCCGCTTGGCTCCATCGGGGTCCGCAAACTGCACGAAGGCATGAGGGACAACCTTTGCGTAGTCATCGGAGATAACGGCGGATGGCGGTACAGGTCCGAATAAGGGGTAGGAATCGGGCGGGGTCCATGATGACTTGACCCGACAGCGCCAGATCAAAAAACCCGATTCCAATTCCAGATACTCGGAAAGGATTTTAGCGGTGATATGTGGTTCGAATCCCCCAAAGCTGATTTGAGTCACTACTAGCTCCCTTTTACCATTCTCCTCCTCCTCCAAATTTTGCGAGGCATTGCCTAAGGAACCCATAATAATAACAATATTTTAGGGTTAACTTTGGTTTTGGAGAAATGGATCGATCGATCGATCGTACTCTTGTCTCTGTCTCTGTCTCTGTCTCTGTCTCTGTGTGTGAGTGTGAGAGAGAGATCTAGACTGTGTCTGTGAGACTGTGAGTGATGGCCTGATGGCCTGATGGCTGATGCTGTTTCTTTTAAAATAACTTTTAAGTGGAAATTAAGAAGACAACTACTGAAAAAGAAAGACGCAACAGACAATGCATGATAGCCGGGTCCTTCTCCTGTGATACTTCTGTTTCACTGACCGGTGGGACCCTCTGTTTTGTGGCAGCCAGCCAGGTTATCTCCTTCCTTTCCAAGAATCACCTCATGCTTTTTTGTTCAAAAATGTTCCAAGATTCACAAAACAAACTACTTGTCTTCTTTGGATCGTCCATGCACCAATCAGATGATGAAGCAATGAAGCTCAAATTTTATTTTTCGATAAGCATTGTTCAATTAATTTAAGATTTGCACACAATTTTCTAACAAATAATTATTCTAACGTCTAATGTGTATATATTGAAGAACCTCATGGGTCGATCGTCCAGCGAAATTGAGAAGATTTCATATTTTCACGGAAGATTTCTTTTCTGTTAATCACCGATTTGTTAGATTGAATCGTGCAGTTACAAAAAGCTTCCGACCAGATTTTTAGTCTCAACTCTCAAGAGAGAAAACAGATTAATACAAATCGGATAGTGGTAAAACTATATTTGTCTCCGTTTTTATTTTACAAATAATGATACAGATATGAATTGGATTGAATATTTATTAAAAAAAAATATAAATAATATTAAAAAATATTGAAATTACATATTTTTTTCATAGTATATATTATACTATATGGTGTATATATATATATTATTTACATACAAATAATTAAAATTTAAAATTATATTCATACGTATATTCAAACAATTTTTTTTCTTAATATCCTAATATAAAATTACAAAATTGTCCAGGACCATTTTTATTTTAAAAAATATCCAGACCATCAAGATTCCTACCGGTTTATTTATTTTCAGGACAGTCAAGAATTTTGGCGGTCCTTTTTTTTTGGATAATTGGGCATAGGCATGGCAAAAAAGCTCCTAACTTGTGGCTCGATTGTGACTCGCACCTGACTCGCTCGCTAACAGCTCGTTCATTACTGGACCGAGTTGTTAACGAGCCAACTCACCACTAGCTCTGTCCATAATTAACGAGTTCAAGCTAGAGCTTAGCTTGCTCGCGAGCTAGCTCACCTAGGCATCAATTTGTGAATTTGTGTGTATTTTATACTGTCCAAAGAAGTGGCGACTGACCAATGACAGAGTCGACTGACCCAATCTCCTCTCCAACGACAGCGGCAGAGTCGACTGACCAGCGGCACCATCCCCTTACTCTCTCGGCGCCACTTCAAATCGGAAGAGAAACCCTAGATTCGAACAGGAAATCAACGAGGCTTCTGTTTTTTTTGGTAAAATGAACTTTTCATGTACTTGAATTAGTTCTTGTGAAAACAATTCATTATTGAAGCAGTATAAATCCTTCATTTGACTCAAAATAAAAATTTATATGCTGTCATGTTGAATTAGTTCAAAATTTGGATGCTATTGTTGTATTTGGTAATCATTTGTTTTTATTCTTATTTAAATTAATTCTAATTTTAATTTTGGAGTCATAGTTAACTTTATAAAATTTCAATTTGCATTAGCAAGGTAAAATCAGATGTATGACTTTATTTATTTGCTTTAAACTGCAATGTTGATTTATTGAGATCAGCAAGAGCTAAAATTGATATACAATAGTGAAGGATTTCGTTTTCATCAATATTTGTATTTCTTTTTCTATTGCTTTTGAATCTGGACCAATAAGATTGCAGCAAGAGCAGTACTGAAGTATGCTAGGATATATGATATGAAGTTACTTGTGTTTTTCCAAATGCTCTCAATATAGCAGGTTTTGAAAACTTGTACAGTTGGTCATTGGAGGGGACCCAGTTACAGTGATATGAAGTTACTTGTGTTTTGAATACTTGTGTTATTCCTGACATTCATGATAGAAGTAAAAATTGTAAATTTAGTTGGTCCATCATGTTGCCATCAATTACAAGTTTGGCATGAGGGTACCACATTTTGTTTTCCGGAGTGGTACAGTTTGGTCTATTCAAGGCATTGCTGGACTTAATTTCTCCAACAGATTCTGATATTTAACTGACTCAATCTCTATAAACTTTGGAAATTGGCAATATGCTCCTATCAGTTGAATAAGGATTTTAAGAAATAACAAAAAAAAATACAAGACATGAGCTTTAGAAAACTGGTCAATTTGGTACCTAAATAAGTACTATGAACAACAGGTGGTGCCTGGCTACATGCTTAGAACTGGCATAATGCTGAAATATATATAGCATATTTTCTATGCAAATATGTGTTTTTTGTTGAGGCATAATTCACTGAAATACATGAAATTGATATACTGATACAAAATTCGATTTATTATTTTAGTGTCTTTACAAGATCATATGTGGCTTATAAATGTATAAATTTATTATCTTGAGAAATATAAATGTATAAATGTTGAAAAGATCATCTGTGGCTTATAGCAAAGATAGATTTTATTTGTTTGTTTAGTGTTCCTATATTTCTCCTATTTGGCATTGGATTGTTTCTTTCAACAATTTCTCTTTTACTATCAGCAACCTATAGTTGATAGATGCATTGATGCCTCTGAAAAGATAAACTATTAGTTGCATTACTCAGAGCTGCTGTTATATAAATTATATGGCTAGAAAGGAATAATTTTTTTAAAAGCTAGATCTTTAAAAGCTGTCGGTTCTAGAATTATTTCTATTGCATCTTTTTGGTGTAAATATTTTAGTACCGATGCCCTCTTCAAACCATTTTTGATACTTCCTTTTGATGTGGATGAGCTGCCTGATCAGGCAGAGGTAGACTAAGAGAAAGAGGAACATGGGAGGGATATGACAATGCTTGGCCTAGGCCAAGTGGACAACCCCTGGTGTGGAGGAAGCCTAACAACTTGCCTTGATGAATAGTGACAGCTTCAATCTTTCTGCAAGAAGGATGTGTTTTTTTTTATACTCTCTAGTCTGTTTTGGTTGTGAACTTGTGTTGTTAAGTAATGAATTTAGTTTGATTCTATGTTTTGTTTTCATGTAGGGTAGGTTAGTTCTATTATCGGATACTTGGGTATTTTTTTCTAGCACTGTATTGGACCTGGTACCAGTCATTTGGTACCTCTATCCATGGAACCTTTTTTTTTATCTCAAGTCATGTATGTGTTTGTAAAATTACAAGTCATGTATGTGTTTGTTATCAAATGGTATTTGATGGAATCATTCGAACTTGAAATAGCTTATGTTGATTGTCTTTTCATTGGCAGGCAAAAACTGGAATTTTTTTTCCAAGATGTAAAGATCATCCCATAAATGTTGGATTGTTGATAAATAAATTTTAGAGTTTACATATTTTTTATCATTTATAATTTAATATCACAATTAAATTTGCAAACTTTGTTATTTTGCTAGAAAACAACGATTTATTGCAATGGTTAGTTCAATCTGTTATGTTTCATTTAAATAAACTACATTTCATCTAAACAATACACATTTGTTGTTAATAATGTCATAGTTAACATGAATAGAAATATCACTCGATCGAGTTAGAACTCCATTTGTTGTTTCAATTTTTTTTAGAAAGACAATTGATATTATGGCACAAATTCCACTTGTATCATTTTTACCAATTGATTTTGGCACAGCTAATGAATATAACTTGTAGCAGTAAAATATTAACACTAGCCTGACTAACAATTAACCTTGCTCATAACACAACTCAACAAATAAAATTATATGTTCATTAATTTAGCCTAATTTTACTAAGAGGAGAGTTCAAATGCACCCAAATTTTTGTGCACCCAAATGCACCCTATCTTTCAAATCATTTTTCTCTGTTTTCAAAGTCATAATAGTCAATCCGAACCGTTAGATGCGATCTATATATTAAGATGTGCTTGGAGACCAAATTTTACATATTTTGGAATTTTTTACTATTTATTAAGCCACTTTGAAAATCGCTGATCCAGAAAATGTAAAATCAGTGATTTTCAAAGTAGCTTAATAAATAGTAAAAAAATTCCAAAAAATGTAAAATTTGGTCTCCAAGCAAATCTTAATATATAGATCGCATCTAACGGTTCAGATTTACTATTCAGACTTTGAAAACAGAGAAAAAAGATAGGGTGCATTTGGGTGCATTTGAACCCTCCTCTTTTACTAATACAAATCCAGTAACACCAATCAAATCCAAACATTTACTCCAAATCAATTACTGCTCTACCTCACCCGGACTATTGGACTGAGTGTCTGATCCACAATAAGGAAATTAGATGGTAATGAAAAGAGCGGACCATCAGATGTGATCTTTTGAAGGGCTTAACCTAAGCCAAACCCCAGTGCACGGCCAACTGGCACCACCACTGCATTCCCAACGTGCATATACCTAAAGAATACATCAACAATATTAGATAATACATTTCACATTTCAAAATTTATATACTAAATATAAATTAAAATAGGTTGCAATTACCGTTGTTTCAAAGGCCCGTTAAACTTATAATAGTCTAGAAAACCCTGCAACCTTGCATTTTTCCGAATAGTAAGAACCTTATCTTGGATGGGATGGAGTACAATCTGAAAACAATATTAATGAATTTAAAGTCAGATAACAAAGTGAAAAATGAAATAGAGGATTATATTTAACTAGATGAAAAGAAAAGGTGAATATTTAACTTGTCTGGTTGTGGGGTTCAGCCCGCGTGACCACCGTTGGGATAGTTTCATCCCACCAGAGTCACCCAAAACACCAAAAAAAATGCATATAAATGGGCAATTAGCGAACTCAGAATAAAATTTTGGAAAATTATAATATCATCTTCATAACATAAAATTCTGATAATCTAGTTCGATGACTACCTTAACAGTTTATAAAAAAGAAAAATAAAAAACAAATTGCACATATGAAACCTCAGTTTTTCAACAAATCCTCCATCATATAAAATTATTCTCCACTAAAAGCAACCCCGAACCCTAATTAAGCTATTTTGAACACAAATCAAATGCCACGTTGCTACTATCCTGATTCCATTTTAACTATCAAAATATGAGGTGAAAAAATAAAGAAAAAAAACTTACTTCAATGATTTCCCATTTAAATGCAAAACAACATAATAAGGGGCCTAAAATAGTAAAGCAATAAAAGTGTTAGCTCACTTGTATGAAATTAGTACAAGGGGAAAAAGGGACATAATACAAATGCAAGTGTAACTTACCAAAGGCTTGCCAAATGGCAACAAGGGACGCTTAATATCTTTATCCAAATAACATACATTATCAGGTCCCACCTTCACCCCTTCCAAGTCTCTAAAATTTGCACCCTGATAGTACAATAAAAATAATTATTAAATGAAGAAACTTTCATTGACAAATAAGTCAGTATATAGAACCTCAACACAACACTAAAACATGTACCTTTCTCTTTGGAATTTTGCATGCTCTAGCATAGTCATCGTCATTTAATTTTAACGACCTGTGGTCTAACAACTTTGACTCTTGGTCCACATCTCCGAATGAGTGATCTAACATCTTTGGAGTGTTTACCACATTTTAATAAAGAGAGATGTATATTAGGAATTACTTACCACCAAACTATATTCTACTTTTAAAGAAAGATGAAGAAAATAATATAATTACCTTTGCGAGACAAGCGTATGTACCGCTGAAATTCAGTCTGGGGTGTTATTCCATATGACATCTTTTCCATTGGCTCATTATTTGTGACCTAATGATAATTTAAAAAAATTACAGAAATGCATTGAAAGAACTATGGTTATAGAAATGAATATAGAAATTTGTACTAACAACTGGCAAATCAGAGATGGCATCACCGAGAAATAACTCTGGCTTCAAAACATATCGATTGGCATTTTCATCCAATGCAATAAAGAGGTAACAGTGAAGCCTCTGCCGTGTTTAAGGCTGGGAGTGTGGTCGGATCCGTGAGAGATGAAGAAGGTGATCGATAGAGTGAAAGAAAGGAGGAGGGTCAAGGCTGGGTGTCTCTATCGTGATTTGCACAAGTGAGCCACGCCTCAGTCGTGTTTAGGGCATGGCTGGGTTCATGAGAGAGAAAGAAAGGTCGGGAAGAGATGAAGAGTTGGGGCTAGGTCCATGAGAGAGAAGGAAAGGTCGGGAAGAGAGGAGTTGGGGCTGGGTCCGTGGGAGTTGGGGTCAGGGAAGTCTGTGGTGAAAATTGGAGATGTCCATTTCCAAAATTTACAAACATAAATGTAAAGGATTCTGATCCGTATGAGAGTAATAAGAATTTTATAACTTTCACAAAAATCACTATATTTGAATATTTCTTTTCTCTCTCCAAAAATAGGAGGCAAGATTGTATTATTTTTATTGTTTTCTCCTCTCCTTTCTTTTACATTTTCACTCCTTTATATAGGAGGCTTACAATTTCTTTTGTCCATACATTTTCACTGGACTTAAAACAAACTATTTTAAATTAGTAAAACATAAATCTAAAATTAGTACAGACAGTTATTAATTGTTTTATCATCATATCGTCCCGGATCAATACTCCCCCTTTCATAGGATTCAGCTCCTGATGAAGCTAAAATTGAAGATGAGAAAATTCAGCTTCCCCTTTTTCTCTTGAGTACCACTTAGACACTGATGGTTTGTGGTCTTTTTTACCCATACGGTATGCAACTCGAACTCCTCTACGTGTTTCAGTGATCTTCTTTTCAAGAATGGTGTCCTTCAATAATTTTGTTTCTGGACTTATCACCAGATCTTCTACTGAAGGCAAATTTTCTTCTGACTCGTCATCTAACATTGGTGGCTCAAAAGACTTCAGATTCTCAACATTGACCACCGAATACATTTCCATGTATTGTGGTAGATCAAGTTGACAAGCATTATCACCAATCTTACATTCCCCTTTTAATCTTTTCCCCAAGTGCAACCATACGAGATCACCAACTTGAAAATCAGTCTTTGTACGATGTCGATCATGTCGAGCTTTGTACTTTTGTTGTGTCTTCTGTAATTGCTTTTCAACTTCATTATGTACTCGTCGTATGCTTTCAAGATACTTTTGAGCCTTCAACTCGTCATTTTCACGAGTCGTCTCCGAATTCGACTTGAGAGTAAATTCAATGTCAAAAGGACTTTGCGGCAAGTATCCCAAACTCACTTCAAATGGTGATCGATTAGTAGAGCTATGGATTGCTCTATTGAAAGCAAATTGTAAGTATGGTAAACTTTCGTCCCAATTAGTGGGGTGTCGAGCATTGTAACCTTATAGTAAATGCACAACAGTTCGATTGACAACTTCTGTTTGTCCATCTGTCTGGGGGTGAAAAGCAGTGCTTCTTTGCAATTTTGTGTCCATCATAGACCAGAGTGATCGTCAAAATTTGCTGAGAAAACGACTATCCCAGTCAGACACAATGGAACTTGGTAGTCCAAGTGTATCCAAACATGTCGAAAGAAGAGTTTCACAGCTTCTTTGCCAGTTATTGTTTTCTTACATGGAATCAAACATATCATTTTGGAGAAACGATCAATTACCACAAATATGTAGTCATGTCCTCGTCTTGTTTTCGGTAGACCTCCTAAGAAGTCCATCGAAATGCTTTCCCATGGTCGACTTGGAACAGGCAATGGTGTGTAGAGTCCAAGCTTTCGGTTGGATGGTTTTGAAGTACTACATAGCACACATCCCCTTATGAAATGAGCAACATCATTTTGCATTTGTGGCCAATAGACATAACGTTGTAGGTTTTGTAGTCTTGTTGATCCCAAAGTGTCCTGCCACTTTTGAAGTATGAGCTTCACGTAACCATCTGAGTCGATCTGCATCTTTAGGAACACATAATTGTGAATCTTTGTACAGTAATTCACCTCGAAAGTAAACTCTGAAAGTTTGTCGGTTTTTACAATTTTAATGACTTCACTAAAATCAGGATCTTCAACATACAATTGCTTGTAGTCATCATGCATGCTTGGTTGAATCTCCATTACTATAGATAGGCAAATAGATGCAACTGGTGGACGTGAAAGCATATCAGCCAGTTTATTTTGTGCACATTTTTTATACCTTATGACCAAATTGAATTGTTGTAGATATGTCACCCACTTCATATGACGGGCTTGTTGTAACTTCGATTGAGTTTGGAGATATTGGAGAGGATGATGATCAGTATAGACCACCGTTTCTTTGCCCAACAAATAAACACGCCAATGTTTGATAGCTTGATGTAGAGCATACATTTCTTTATCATAAGTCGGGTAGTTCTTCTGTAATTCTTGAAACATTTCATAGTAGTAAGCAACAAGACGTATTTCCTGCATTAAAACTGCTCCCATTGCATATCCCGATGCATCAGCCTCCAATTCAAAAGGCTTTTGCAAATTTGGTAAAGCTAAAACTGGTGCTTTACATATCTTCTCCTTTAGAAGGCAAAATGTATCATCATGTTGTTGTGTCCACTCGAACTGTCGATTTGCCTTTGTTAAGCCATGTAAAGGAGCAGCAATGACCGAAAAATTTCGTATGAATTTTCAGACATATTGACAAGCTCCCATAAAGCTTCTGACCTCTGTCACATTTGAAGGTCTAGGCTGGTTTTATATCGCCTTCACCTTATTTGGGTCAATCTTCAATTCTTCATTCCCAACAATTAATCCGAGGTACATCAATGATTGTTGCCCAAACTCACACATTTTCTCATTCAAACAAAGTTAATGACTTTGTAGCAGCTCGAACACCTTTTGAATATGTTCAAGATGCTTCTCCCAAGTAGGACTGTAAATAAGAATATCGTCAACATAAACAATGACGAAGTTATCAATGTAAGGTCTCAATATGTCATTCATAAGCCTCATAAAGGTGGCAGGGGCATTGCAAAGTCCAAACGGCATGACTAGCCATTCAAATAGACCTTGTCTTGTCTTGAATGCTGTTTTCCATGTGTCGTCTTCTCGAATTCGAACTTGGTGGTAGCCGGACTTCAAATCCAGCTTAGTGAAGCAGCGTGCACGTTTTAATTGGTTGAGTAGATCATCAATTCGAGGAAGTGGGTATCGATTCTTCACCGTAATTTTATTGAGTGCACGATAATCGATGCACATCCTCCAACTTCCATCTTTCTTTGAAACTAGAACCACAGGTGAGCCACATGGAGAATTGCTTAGCTTGAGTACTCCATTCTCAAGTAACTCGGACACCTGCTTTTTAATCTCATCATTTTCAATTACTGAATACCGATACATACCAAGATTTGGCAGAGTTGAGTCGGCGATGAGATTGATCTCGTGTTCCACTTCTTTTTTGGGTGGAAGACCTTGCAAACCATTAAAAAGGCTTGAAAATTTCCCACACAACATTTGTAAGTCCCGCTTCATTGGAACTTCGGCTTTAGATTCGTTTTCAAAGAGCCAAATTAAAAGTAATATGAACATTTGCGAGGCATTAACTATCCTCTTTGCTTGACAAGCTGTGATCAAATCAGCTCCTTGGTTTATTTTTTCACGAGAGAATATGTAATTTTTACCATCTTTCGTGAACTGGTATTGTTGTCGTCTTCTATAGAATATAGCATCTCGATCCCACAAATACGGGCTCCCAAGTATGACCTGGCATATGTCGAGAGGTACCACTTCACATGTCACCTCATCAATGTACTGGCTTGTAACAGCGAACTTAAATGTACATTGTCGCCTGATTTGTAATTCATTCTCCTTGTGTATTCAGACCAATGGGTAAGACTTTGGATGTGGTGTTGTTGCTAATCCCAACTTTTGGACTAGTTGTTCGGAGATGAGATTTTTTTGGCTTCCAGTGTCAATAATGGCACTGATCACCTCTTGTTTCACCTGAATTTTCAAAATAAAGAGCTTTTCCCTTTTGTCAATCTCGTATGACGATTCCGAGTCTATCTTCTTCGGCATTGCCATCAAAGATAGGCTAGGATCTGCATGTTGGACTTGATCAACAATGATTGGCTCATTGTTTTGAACAATTGTAGCAGTAGCTTACCTTTCTGCCACTTCTTTGGAAACAATTCATGATGCACCTTCCAGCATTTTTCTTTAGTATGGTCTTTGATTTTACAGTAATCACAATACTGTTCATGTTTTGTTGTTGAAGACGAGGCAACCACATTCTTCATTTTTTGCTTTGATGAGCCAATTTTTGTGTTACCAAAGGCTCGATCTCCACGACTATTCTTCTTCTCGAGAGTCATGGCAATTGAACTTGCACTTGACACATTTTTAACGGGAAATAGACGTAACTCTGTGCCTATTTGTTGTTGTAGGCCGGAGATGTATTTCATCAATGCTGATGATTCATTTAATGAGACACCTAGCGATGTGGCCAGATCCCTAAATTATGTGGTGTAGTCTTGCACGGATTGATCTCGTCTTTGTCGAAGGCTATGCCAACGACTCCAACGGTCTTCTTCAAAACCCATCGGATAAAATTCTTTACGGATGAGTTGAGTGAAGTTTTCCCATGACACCTCCTCATCAGAATGAGAAGCGAGAAAAGAGTTCCACCATGTCAAGGCATGATTCATCACTTTTAGCCTTGCAAATGAGACTTTGGCTTCACTACTATAACCATAGAGGTCAAAGTAAGTCTCAAGTTGACTTAACCAAGAGTCAAGTTTTTCAGCATCTATCGACCCATCATAGGTCAGAATATCAATTCTAGCCTCCACCTTGAAAGGTCTTAGCTGTGTAGACTCATCTTCATTTCGTCGATGAGGCTACTTATTTTTGTGTTTTGGACCCGTTTCAGGGATCTTTATCGTTTCTGTGGAATCCGCATCATCTTCTTCCTCTTCATCTTGCTGGGCAATCCAGTCAAGAACAGTTTTCATCTGTTCTGACAATGCAACTACAGCTTTAGCTAAATCTGCTATTGTAGTTTCTTCTGACATTGTAACAGATGGAGATGTTGTTTTTCGAGGTCGTCGGTGAATTTTTAATTCTTTGAAAGATTCGCCAGTCGCCTTGTAATCACTTCTTGTGAATACCATACACAGGTAAGAACCTGCTATGATACCAAATTTGATCCGTATGAGAGTAATAAGAATTTAATAACTTTCACACAAATCACTATATTTGAATATTTCTTTTCTCTCTCCAAAAATAGGAGGCATGATTGTATTCTTTTTATTGTTTTCTCCTCTCCTTTCTTTTACATTTTCACTCCTTTATATAGGAGGCTTACAATTTCTTTTGTCCATACATTTTCACTGGACTTAAAACAAACTATCTTAAATTAGTAAAACATAAATCTAAAATTAGTACAGACAGTTATTAATTGTTTTATCGTCATATCGTCCTAGATCAGATTCTCAACTAGAGATGTCAAGTTCCGCAATTTAGAGATCTGATCATCTCTGATTTACATGATTTTTGAAGGAGATCGGACGGTCACATACGCGAATTAAAACAGCCCCATTAATTTGCAAAGTAGCGTAGCTTTACTCTCTCTCTCTTTATATATATATGTATATGTAGAGTAAAGCTAAGGTGTGATGCGCTCTCGAAAGGGTTTGGTGAGCACAACTCCAAAAGTATATCGGATCAACTTCAAACATCAAATCCAAACTGTTGAAATCCATGTACTTCATGAGTGATGCATGCAAATGCAAAATTTTGAAAGTTTCGAGTTTATTTGCTACAAGATCAAGCGGTTAAAGAAATAAACTTTTTATAAGTTAATTTATAAGTTGTTTTATATATTCAATTTAATTTTATCATTCCTTTGTCCGCTTGACCTTGCAGGGTCGTACCTGAAGATTTTGAGGCCCGGGGCAAAAAAAAAATTTGGGCTCTTGTATGTACACACATTTTTTTTTTATTAATATACCAATAGATTATTAAATTTGTAAACTAGTTAGGCAAGTTCTAAATTAATCAATAGAAAGTTAACATTCAGAAAATAAAAAATAAAAACACTTTTTCAATGATATTGCGTCATCATACTAAAACATGCAAATTGCAACATATATTTTTTCATAATTCAGATACAATTTTTTAATATATAGAAATTATTAAATTCAGTAGTATGAAAATATAAAAAGTGTCTCGTTTTCCACAAATATAGAAAGATCGGATTCATTGAGTCCGATTCAATGTTATGGATGTGTCTCAATGAATCCTCTTCAATTTTAACACGATCAAATGTGGCAGCCACTTTGAGTCGAATCCAAAAAAAAAGAAGTAGAAAAACATTTTTATTTCCACATTCAATCGTATTAAAATTGGATAAGAACCATTGAGTCTTATCCATAATATTGGATTGGACTCAATAAATTCAATCTTACTATATTTATTGAAAACGAAACACTACATAAATTCTATAGATAAAAAATTCTCGAATAGAAAAGAATAATTTGTCTGTCTTATTTTGGCTTGATAAGCCTTGCTACCTTGATATTGTCCAGCGTCATTAACTGACCCCCACATTAAATATATATATAAGATGTAGTTGTGTAGCCATAGCCTCTATGTATATATTTGCTCGGTATAACATCTATTGGAAGATAGCAACGTGATTCACACAATCTAAGACCATTCTTGCTATACTAGCTATTTGATTGAATGAATTGGGCCAAAAGGAAATAAGGGATATTAGTTAAGAAAGGAGGTTGGGACTCAGATCCTATAAAAAAGTCTCTTTATTCTATACTCTAGTATCATCTTAATATTCCAATAGATGTTATACTATTTTGGGCTACATAACTAATTTTCATTTTTTGGGCCCTCTTGAAATTTGGGGCCCGAGGCCATTGCCCTGGGTCAGGGTCAAGCCTGTGACCTTGTAGCAAATAAACTCGAAACTTTCAAAATTTTGCATCACTTATGAAATACATGAATTTCAACGGTTTGAATTCGACATTTGAAGTTGATCCGATATATTTTTGGAGCTGTGCTCACCAAACTTCCTTGGTGAGCACATCACACCCAAGCTTTGCTCGTATATGTATATGTATATGTATATGCATATGTATTTTAAAATGATTCAATTTAAGTGTGCCCATTATTTTAAGCTTTGAATAAGAAAAATGATTCATTGCATCTCGTGAAGTGTGCTCATAGCACAGAGCCACAGACTGAGTCACTGAGTCGAAAGTCCAAACTAATTAAATGATTCAATTCAATTACAGCACATAGCACAGAGCACACCAATAATGTTTTAAAATAGAATTATGGAACTTAAAACTATCGAAATCTGTTTTATTACACTATCGTTTCAAAACAAAACAGGAAATTTTAAAATGTGAAAACAAAAATAAAATAAAAAAACTCATGTGAATGTGATGTGATCTTATCCTGAAAATGAACCAATCAACCAAATACAAACAGGATATATATATGAGGTGATCGAATACTAGATCTTAAGCCCCTCGCTATGGATTCTCTAGATAACAAAATCCAAATATATACATATATATATATATATAACGGTCGATTCGAACCGTTCATCTTGTTCTCCATATTAATATGTGTTTGGGACCAAATTTTATATTTTTTGGATTTTTTTTTACTATTTCTTTAGATTTATTGAAAATCGTTGTTTTCAGCAAATCTGGACTATAAAAAAACAGTGATTTTCAATAAATCTAAAGAAATAGTAAAAAAATTTCAAAAAATGTAAAATTTGGTCTCCAAATATATATTAATATGGAGAACAAGATGAACGGTTCGGATCGACCGTTAGGATTTTAAAAAGTAGAAATTCAAGGCGTTGCATGGAGAGGTTCTATGCTATGCATAGCATGCTAGCATATTCCTATATATATATAGAGGAGGGATCAAGTTACAACAATTTTTGAATTACAACAAGTTACAACAAGCATTTTTTTATATTTTCAAAGTCCAAATCGTCGATCCAAACCGTTAGATGTGATCTCTACAATAAAATGTGCTTGAAGACCAAATTTTACATTTTTTGAAATTTTTTTACTATTTATTAAGATGGGTACAAAATTTAATGGTTTGAATTTGACTAGTTTTTGTACCCATCTTAATAAATAGTACAAAAATTTTAAAAAATGTAAAATTTGGTCTCCAAGCACATTTTATTGTAGAGATCACATCTAACGGTTTGGATCGACGATTTGAATTTTAAAAATGTAGAAAATACTTGTTGTAACTTGATCCCTCCTCGTGTGTATATATATATATATATATGCAGTATGGAGGGAGCTGTTGAAAGTGAACAAAAGTTTCTTTGTCGACTATTTCCAAGGTGTTCCTCCACTACTGGCATCCCTATTTTAAGCTTAGAGTTGTTAATTATTAATAAATGTGGGTACATCTTATTAATTATTGACTTTGCAACCAATAATACAAACAAAAACCACAACATATATACTGAATATGAAGCAATGCTCTAATAAATTAATATTATCAATTATCTTGAAATTCAAGACTTATTTTTCAAATCCCTCAAATAAACATCTGCTGCATTGGACTTCCACACAAATTGATTGCTCAAAATGTACACATAATTAGTGCATAATACACTTTGACTATTGCAGAATACACAATTGACTATTTATATTTTTCAAGTAGACAAAAACAAACAGAGCATATTTCAAGGGTGAGAACTGAAAATAATATTCCGTTAAAGACATTTTTACTGTTTTAAACTTTCATACTAATTGTTCGAAATGTATATTGTATGCTTGATTATTGCAAAATGCACAATTAATTATTTATGTTTCTGAAGAGTTAGTGAAAAACAATTGAGCATATCTGAGGGGTGAAAACTGAAAATAATTAGCACCTTTCCTTGAAGATTGTTGGTGGTGTAAAGTATTACATGAGTAGGGTTAAAATATTTCATTGGTTTTATATCTCAATTACATATATATGTTCCACATCTTTATTTTTATTTTCGAAATTCAAACAGTCGATTCGAACTACTTAATATAATCTCCATATTAAAATGTGTTTCGGAGATTAAAATTTTATATTTTTCAAGAACTTTTCACTAATTTTTTAAATAAGTACAAAATCATCATATGAAAACAGTAATTTTGTAGTTATCTTAAAAAATAGTAAAATAAATCTTGAAAAATATAAATTTAGTCTTCAAGAACATTTGAATATATAAATATCATGTTGAAAGGTTCGGATTGACTGTTTGAACTTTGAAAACGAAAATAAAAATGTAAAGAATGATTGCAACGCAAACCTAAGAGACATTTTAACCCTCTCACAGACCATTTCTTGACAGTGAGTAAATAAACAGAGATCAGTGATGAGAAATGGGCCATACGACCCATTCCATAAATTGGTACCCATATAATATATAGGTCAGGAAGTGATGTATCGGATATGTTGAGAAATGAGAATTAGTTAGAACTTCTATGTTTTAGAAAGCAACCAGATGATTTATTTTCTGTTATATTAATACTTTTACTAATTATCTTTCAAAAAATATTAACATTTTAATTTTATACTGTGACTCATTCCAAATCAATTTTTGAGATTTATTTACTATATATTTTATTACATTATTTTGAATACTAATGTGACAATTTTTATCAGATAATAGTCATGTTTGGTTGAGGTCCAAACTACGAATAAGCCACAGTTAAAGCCACCAAACGAGATTTAATTGAGATGGACTAAAATGACATAAGTCAATTTTTAAGTCAGTCTAAAATGTAAAAAGTTATGCCACCTATCAAGGTGGTTTAACGTTTAGGCCACACTTGTGGCTTAACCTAAGATTGGTCCAAATGGAATTATGTGAAAATTACTAAATTATCTCAAATTATCTAATTAAGAGAATTTAATTCATTAAATATGTCTCTATAGTATACTCATGTACATAAAATTATTTTAAAAATATACTTAATTTACAAAATAATTGCAAAATTATATTCTATCTTAAATTAATATTGTTTTTTTTTTCAATTTCTATCACTGGTATGTAACATTGATTAGAGAAAAAAGAACATGTAGAAAATATAAAAAAAATTAACTTCATATCTTTTATATACATTGAATTGCTTCTTATTTCTTTCGTTTACAATTGTTTATAAATTTTTACTTCTAAAAACAGAACAATGATTAGTTCTACCTCTTAAATTAAATGATCATTGTATTACAAACAAAAACAAAAACAAAACTATAATTAAATTATAAATCATGACACAACTAAATCAACCCAATTGGATGTGCATCATGGTATTAATTCAAGAATATGCTGACAGACCCAACCAATATTTAGTTGTCCGATTTTATTGATTCTATTTTAATTTTGATTAAAACTGAAACAATTATCTGAATGTAAAATTTACAATTATCTTTATTGATTTTTTTATTCCAAATAGACAGTAAATTTTTGATATACTTATATAGGTAATTTAGTCATAATTTGTCGGTAAGGATTTATATATATATATATTTTTTTTCCATATGTAGTTTAAGTGTTTAACACCTCTACATAGAAGAGTATTTGCATTATCAGAATACATACCTGAATATTATAAACAAATAAGAAATATATTAAATTATAATTTAAGTTTTGACCTCAACTAAACATAAATAACTTAGATCGTTCAAAGTTAAAATAATTAATTTAGATCTTAAAATTTGTAGGCCTCGATTGCTAATTAAACAGATTGATAGAAGGATCAAAATATGTTGGACTTTGTTTTTGTAATTAAAAGAATGTGAAAAGGGGTTCTAATGAGTAAATACGGGAATCTGAGGGAGCAGTTATATATATTTCCAGTTTCCACAAAACAAACAAAAACCCTCAAAACCTTGGAATCACATCCTTCACCAAAAACCCTCGCCTCCCTCCTCCTCCTATTCCTCCTCCCTCGTTTTCTGGAAGAGAAGAAAAGAGAAGAGAAGAGAAGAGAAGAGAAGAAAAGAGAAGAGAAGAGAAGACCAACGATGGGGAAAGAGGCTTTGGATCGCCTCCGTAAAACTGAGCCGGCGGAGTACCTCTCTCCATCCTCCGAGCTCTCCCGCCTGGCACGTGCCGCCTCCAGCCACCTCTACTCTTCCCTCGTCCCTTTCTGCCCCACCAAGCCGCCGCTTCATCAGCTTCTCTCTGAAGAATCCTTTGACGCTGAGCAGATTTGGTCTCAGATTGACCTCCTCTCCAAGCCCCTTCTGCCTTTTCTTCGACGCCACCTCGCACGCCTGGAGAAACAATCCAACTTGCACTCATTCCTCCCCAGGCCAACTCTCAAATCGACTGCTACTGGTAATCCATTTTTATGTCATTTCTAATGCTTATTTCATGTTTGAGATGTTCATGATAATATTCTTCAATCTGTGAACTTGGGGTGCATGCAGGCAAAGCAAAAGAGGACGGGGACGAAGAAAAAGAAGAAGAACTTTATAGTGAAGAATTAGAATTAGAATTAGATGATGAAGAAGAAGAAGAAAAAGGGGATGAGGATGAAGAAAATGAGGAAGAGAAAGATGAAGATGAGGAAGAGGGAGAAGCAAAAGGGGTGGAGGATAAATTTTTGAAGATAAAGGAATTAGAGAAATTTCTTGAAGACGGGGAAGCCAAGGAGTATGGCCTCTCCGTTCAGAACAATAAGATTGACCTGGATGATAAAGACAATGAATCCAATGATGATGAGGAAGATGCTTTTGATGTAAGCACTCCCCACCACCGATATTGTATTATTGCTTCTTTTTTGTTCAATCATCTGGTCTCTGCCCTCTCACATTCTAATTTTTGTATATTGGTTTAATCCAAAGCTCGAAGATCTTGATGGTGACAGTGAAGAGGAAGTTGCAAATGAGATGGAAAATGCCAGGTACTTGTGGTTCTTTTTTTCTTCCACATTAACCAAAGGGTTTATATTAAATAACATTCTGACAGCCCTCTGTGTTTGGTTAATTTGAATGAAAACAGTTATTTGATTGAATTTGTCTGCCTCAGGGTTACCAGAATAAGGTACAGAATGCCATATTGCATTTTGGCACAGGCAATCTGAAAGACTGAAACATGGAGCAGTATTGGAACGACATATTAGTGATATGTACTATAATTAGCATTAATAACTCATGAGGTTAATTGTTAATATATGTTTCTCATTTATGTTGACTATCCTACTTCAATGTTATATATTTTGTATGAGAAATGTTTTGAATGCCCTTCATTTTTCATGGCTTCATCCTGTGTTCCCTTTGAAATCTTAATATAGAAAAATTTAGAACTCTACTAGTAAAATAAAAAACTTTTAGATTTGATCGATATACTTCTCTACAAACACATAAAAAATTATGGTATTTTGACTCTGTTTTCATGGGTATCAAGGGATTGGAAAAACAACTTGCACAAATTGTTCATATTGGTATATTTTGTACATACTCTTGATGCCTTTCAAAATAAAATCAAGATGTCAGAATTTTTCGTCCATGTGCATGAAGTGATAGGCCACATCTAAAACTTCTGTTTTCATATTTGATTTTTATAGCTTTATATATATTGAAAATTGCATAAGACATCTGTTGGTTTCCACTAGATACACTGTTGTCATCTCAATATCATAGCAAGTCCATTTATGATCCAAGAAGTTAGTTTGAAAAATATTACTTCTTTCTAACTGAATTGCTCCTAAAGAAAAAAAAAAGAATTTGGGAGCTGGGGGCGGTATAAGAAATCAAACTTGTGCCTGTCCTGAAGTTCAACTTTTTACGATTTAAGTTCTTATTTTCTACTGTTTGCAATAATTGAACTATACTTGTGGCCATTTTTTCTCCTCCAGATATGAAGATTTTTTTGGACGCCAATCAAACAAAGGAGCTCAGAAAAAGTCTTCCTCAAAAAAAGTTAAATTTGATGATAGACCACAAGTTAAGGAAATAGAATATCAAGAAAGTGATGATGAAAATGAAAATGAAAATGTTGGTACAGTTACTACTGTTTTAATTGAAGTGTATTCTTATGGGATATGGAATTATTTATAATATTAGTATCTTGATATTGTAGGATGAAAATAATTTGTCGACTCATGAAAAGGAATCGGCAAAATTGAGGTCCACAATAGAGGAGATGGAGAGAGCTAATTTGGAACCCAAGTCCTGGACCATGATAGGAGAGGTTTGTTTTTATGCATGTATTACTAGTTACTGTGAACTCTGAATTCACTTCTCAACTGCTATACCAAGTACAATCTGCTATCGACCCATAGATATTGGTATACTACTGATACCTGTACAGTAAAGGATGCCATGTTGGTACAATATTCCCACTTCCCAGTAGTTGTTTAAATTGAAGATTTAACATTTACTTCCCTTTGGTTAATATTTATTTGTATTTTATTATGAAATATAGGTGACCGCAGGTAAAAGACCTGTAAATAGTGCTCTTGAAGTAGACCTCGATTTTGAGCATAATGTTAAACCAGCTCCAGTTATTACGGAAGAAGTGACTGCTTCTCTTGAAGAACTAATTAAAAAGAGAATTATTGATGTAAGTTTATCTTGCCTTTCCCTATATGGCTCTTTTTTTACTTCCATCTTCTATTATTTTGTGTTTTTATTTTTTTTTTCACATTTTTTATTTTATGCTTTCTTCTTTTGTAGGGACAATTTGATGATGTGCAAAGAGCCCTGACTTTACCGACTAAAGCGCCAAGGGAGTCGAAGGAGCTGGTATTGTTTCTTTTCCACAAATTACTTCGATTTCAAAATATCAAAATATCGAAGTTGCACATCATGTACCTGCAAGTACAAACATAAATGATTCTATATTCTCCCTGATTCTCATTTACTTTAAAAATGCCAAAGTACTCTTCCTTGTTGCTTCTCTCCACACAAAATAAGGAAGAGAAATGAGGATGCATAACATTTCTCACAAAATAGGAGAAGAAGAGGGATATATGTGATATTTACTTATGTTACTGTATAGGAGATATCTCTATTTTGAAATGTTATGCATGATGATGGAAAAGACTGTAGTCCTGAAGTGTGTTATATCTTTTTGTGTGGATTTATAAGCTTAATATTTGGTTTTTTTTTGTCATTTTTTTTTTTTTTTCGTAACAGGATGAAAGCAAGAGCAAAAAGGGTCTTGCTGAAATTTATGAGGTTTGTGACAACATCTTACGATATATATTAGCTTTCATCGAAAGAAAAAAAGGGTTCACATTTCATTTATTTGGTTTCTCTGTATTTTCAGGAAGAATATGCACAAACAGCTATGCATGCTACAGCTCCTATATCTGTCTCAGATGAACTCAAAAAGGAGGTGCTTTATAAAATTTTGATTTACTGTTTACAAATCTATTTATTAAGTGGCTACTTTAGTGTCAAATGCTGATCTCTGGTTTCCTTTTTAAAGGCTGAAATGTTATTCAAAAAGATATGCTCGAAACTTGATGCTTTGTCGCATTTCCACTTTGCCCCTAAACCGGTATGCTTGCTTGAAATAGTTTTGCTCAGTTGCTATATCTCTCAAGAAAGTTCTTAGTGATATGTTATGTCATTTACAGGTAATAGAGGATATGTCGATACAAGCCAATGTCCCGGCTCTTGCAATGGAAGAGGTACTTCATTTTTTTAAGCAATTTTCAATCTCAGATATCATCACATA
Organism: Carex rostrata; assembly: GCF_964058835.1. Taxonomy (NCBI): domain Eukaryota; kingdom Viridiplantae; phylum Streptophyta; class Magnoliopsida; order Poales; family Cyperaceae; genus Carex; species Carex rostrata. The sequence goes on from NC_135937.1 coordinate 9,114,171, forward strand.
TCCTTTAAAATCTGAAATGTCATCTATACTCAGTATAAAACGGAGGAAAGATATATGCCCTGTAAAGTTTGAGATGTATGGTTTTCATTTTACCTTCTCATTTCAAAAGATGTTAAATGTACTCTCCTCTTTGTGTTCATCTCTACACAAACAAGGTTGAAATGATGAATCTCTTTGTAAAAAAGATAAGTGAGCAGTGTTTTCAATGTTTTCGAATCTTTGGTATGCATATGTGATGAATCTCTTTTTTCAGAGTTACACATTCTGATCTTTTCTATGTTGATAGTATTTTCTCTAGTTAAAAGAGAAGACAAGTGGATCTCCTGTTATTCCTTTTTTATCTGATCTCTGAGGAAGTTCTTTTTCTAAGTAATATGCTTGGCATATTGGTTTTGGTGTAGATTGCTCCAATTGCAGTTTCAGATGCGGCAATGCTAGCACCAGAGGAGATTTTTCAAGGCAAAGGTGATATCAAAGAAGAAAGAGAGCTGAGCCGCTCTGACAGGAAACGCAGACGTGCTAATAAGAAGCGGCGATTTAAAAGTAATCACCCCCTTTCCTGCTCCAATATACTTTTTTTTTTTAAAAAAAAGAACCTAACCTTTCCGTTTGGTTATAATCAGGTTTTCAACAATTAGGAATTTGTTTATGAGAATATTTGTGCTTGTCTATTGAGCACTTTGTACTTTTAATAGAAGCAGCTAAATTTGGGGCTAGTCAGATTCTGGTTTGATTGGGTGACAGGTTGATTTTACCGGTTTGCTTATGGTTGATTTAGCTTGGGTTTTTTAGGTATGGTTGCATGTCAAAACCGTTTAAGTGTGGTTTGAATTTTCTTTTTATAAGGTCTGGTCTGTGCTAAACCTAATTGAAAGTCCAGTTGCTTTGCAGTTCGATTTTGTTTTGGGTTGGGTTGGGTAACTTGGGTTGAGTTGGATTGTGATTAGATTGTATGCAAGGTTGGTTATGGGTACCATATAGTTGAGTCACGTTTGGATGGTTAACTCTTCAATATTTTAGTATCAAAACAATTTTTATTACGTTGCAGCTGATACTGTTAAAAGAGCAGCTAAAAAGCCTCGCCCAACAACAGATGCAAATGGTAAATCTTAAATTTTCCACCTTTTTTCTCTTCTAGTTGGAACAAATTTTTAATCCAAATACAAATGATTTAATTGCTTAATGATCTTGAAAAGTAGAATTATCTGGCATATATGTTTCTTCCTACTTTTTATAAAATTGCCAAAATTCTTATTGAGGAGAGTATGGGTAGATTTGGCCCCTCAACAATTGCATTTGGTTCAGTCAAGACCCTAAAATTTCTTTTGGTTCAATTAAGCACCTCAACTATTGCCCATGGTTTAATCAAGCTTCAAAACTTTTTCTTGGTTCAGTTAGCCCCCTAAACTTTTTGTGTTGATTTAACTAGATACTTTCATCAGTTAATATGTGCTAGTTAATAGTCATAAATTTATCAATTATGGTCTAACAAATCAATAAACATTATATTACTTGCAAAAGTCATCAATTATAATATAGAGCTAACAATTTAACTAACTAATTTGATTACTGAATTTAACTAATTTTAGAAATTTAAAGGGGTAGTTTTTATCATAAGTGGTACAAAATGGTACCAACTGTTTCTGATTACAGAAACACCTTCATTGACAACTATATTCTTTACAAGAAAATGCTCATAAAAGTATACCACCACCCTTAATCTCCAACAGATCACAAGAACCAACCTCCCTTCAAAAAGCATAGCTACACAAACACCCCACTGAAAGTGCTTAACCATCACTATATCCAACCCAGGTGAAGGTGCTTCATTGGTCTCTACACACTACACGGAACATGTGTAGAATATCATACATCACATAGCATTTCACAAGGCATCATTGATAAATCTCTTTCATCACATACCTTAGCAATCATCCCTGTACGATTTCAATCCCACTGTCCTGTCAATGTGGAAGACATCTCAAAAAGACAGTTCACTGTAACCCATTATCTGCCACCAGAAGTGCTTCATTGGTCTCAAGAGTACTTAATGACCAAAGTGCAACCCTCAAAGCACATCATATAATTTTAGGGGGTAATTGAACCAATAAAAATTTCAGGTGCTCGTTGATCCAAATACAATAGTTGAGGGGCTAACATTAGACTTTCCTCTAAAATAAGACGATAAAAAATAGTATAAGCACACAAGGTTATTCTAGTGTATTGTAGGTTTTATGTATAATTTTAACATATATGTATCTTTGAAAAAAAAAATTGCAGGCCAATGATATGTTGGGGGGGGGGGGGGGGGGGGGGGGGGTTTACTAGTGCTAGATGCTGAAGCACATGGGGATTTCTGAAGCAAGTTTGGATGCCCTGTTCACAATTCTCAGATTAAATCTCCGCCATCAGATTTCTCCTTCAACGGTTGTGCAATGATAGAGTGGCTTTTCATATCTGTTGTGCATCTACAGGGATTTAAAAGTTTTGCTGTAGATAGAAGTTACACTTACAGCAGAAAAAGGCCCATGTATGTGCATTTTTGTGTAAACCCATAGAATATTGTTTTGTTTTATCCTATTTTTTTCAATTTCGCGTAGAGAACATAAGCTTTTTGAGAAGTAATGATAAGAAGCGTCAAAACCTAACTCAGGACTGGGTTAGCCTATTTTTGGACTTGATTTTACGTTGAGCAGTTACTTTTCATTCACCAGGCCCCTTGAGTGTTATCCTTGTTATTGGGATTTATAATAAAAGGATACCATTCAAGGATAACACTTTTGGTTATTTTAGTGTTATCCTTGAGGTTCTTGATAGTAAACATGGAATTATAATATAAAGGGTACATGAGGTATCTTGGGTAATATTTTTCAGAAACAAAAAGGGAATTCTATGGAGTTGCTCAACATTTTATTGGTGGGAAGGTGGACTTGGAGCTAAGAAGAGGTTAATGAAGATCTATTTAGTAGTAGCAACCTAACATTTGTTATTTCAGGAGACAAATAATGATAAGAATAAATGTTGGTGGTGGGAGGTTTTGAGTACAATTGTACAAAGACGAGCCTTTCCATTTTGAAGGATTAGAGAAGACTAGAAGAGAACGTTGCGAAAGTGGAATATCTGGAGACAAACCATTAACTTCCACCATTAAATGGAGGACAGACAGATAAAAGGAGTTTGTCTAGTGTAGTGTATTGAAAACGGGCTGGATTGGGCGGGTACGGGTCAAACCCGAGTGGGCGGGGTTGGCACGGGCATAGGTTACTCGGGTCTACGGGTAGTTCGGGTAGGGTAGCACGGGTTTATTTTTAAAAATCTTACTCCGGCCCGGCTCAACTCCCGGGTAGCATGGGTTTGCGGGTTGCTCGGTCCAGGTCCGCAGGTTGGTTCGGACGGGTATGGGATTGGTCTGGACTGGTTTTTTTTTCCATTTTTTGTTTTTTTTTTCTATTTTTTTTCTTTTTAAACCAATAAAATATAAATCAAAATTCATTTAAGCTAAAATTCATTTGACATGATTGCATATTTGAACTCAATAATTTTTGTTATAATAAAATGTAAATTAAAATTATGAATTATTTTAAAACAATGTTGCTTAAATTAATTAGTTAAATCAATTATTTTAAAACAATAAAATATAAAAAAATAATTTCTTAAATCAATTATTTTAAAAAAATTATAAATTATTTTAAAACAATAGATTTGAATTGGGGAAATAAAATTTGAATTTTTTTAAAAAAATGAATTTTTTGGGGTTCCGGGCGGATTCGGTCTGGGCGGGTTTGAGTGGGCAGGTAGGCGGTCCGATCCAGGTAGGTACGGATTTGGCACGGTCCGGATTATCACGGGTTTTTTTCTCCAAAAAATCGATCTCTGTCCGTTTTAACCCTTGGGTTATCCACCTACTCGTTCCAAGCCCGGTCACAAGTATGGTCTAGTCCAGTACGGACCACGAGCGGTCCGGTCCGGTCCGGTCCAGATCCGATCCGGGTGAGTATTTTCAATACACTAGTCTAGTGCACACAACCCATCGAACAATATTGTTTTCTAGATTCGTGCAAGTTGTTAATATATTTAAAAAAAAAAAAAGTTCTCCTCCCCTTCCAAAAAGCAAAAACATCAAACGATTGCAAATTTGCAATACTGCGCTGGAGAGGATTTGGGAGTTTTGGAGCAAGAAAAGGTGGATCCGTATCGAAGCGCCAGTCCCGTCATCTCGTGTTGTATACAATGTAAGATAAATCAGACGACTGACTTTGCTGTGAGATTCGTGTTCTTCTCTAAGATTCAGATTCCAAGGACTGAAAAACAAACATCCCTTGGCCCCATCCCCCCACTTGCCTCCACATCCAGCTTGACATATAGATATAGCCTAACAATATACAAATATACAATACAATACAAGCGACAACTCAACTATACAGACAAATTGCAGGGATAATTTATTGACAACAAAACACTAGTATGTGTATGTGTATGTACTATGTCCGATCATCAAAGGCCCAATTACATTTGAATCTAATTACTATGACCAAGATTGAAAATATAAGAAAAAGAATTAATGTAATGTATGTCTGTTCTCTGTTGTGTAGTTTTTTTTTTGTGTGTGTGAAATAGCTGTACCTGAACAGTTGAATTAACTATTTCTGCCATCTTACTTGTTTTATGTGACATGTGTACCTACGGCGCCAGTACAAAGAGACATGGCCAAGATCTATTCCGATTAGTTATAATATTTAGTGTGGACCTGACATGACGTGGGGTTGAGATTTTGAATTAATTCTGACTGCAATGGACTTTTTAGTAAATATACATAGTAATTAATTATTGAATTGCATCACCAAATTTAAGCTATTATATTAATATAATAATGATGTAGGAATGAATTATCGAATTCAGCCTTTAATTTGATGATGCAATTCGATAATTAATTTGGACTAAACTGAAGTGCCTAGGCCCTAGGCTACCGGCTTCAATAAAAATAAAAATAAAAATAAAAATAAAAATAAAAATAAATGAAGATTGAAATTGTGGCCTCTTAATTAATGGCGTGCATAAATAGGTGAGGCCCACAGACAGTCAGACAGTAACTAGGTAGCAACATGAATGGGAATTGGGAAGAGATATTGAATTGAATTCGAGTAATAACTGTAACGGTCGTTTATGGCATTCAAGCATTTACCTCCTTTTCCAATTTCCAGGAATAATTAATACCAAATAAATTATTTATTTACAGAAATAGAAAAAGGCATAAATGTTAACCTTCCTTAATTCTTAATTAAGACTTAAGAGGTCAGATGTAGGATAGGCTACATATCTGTTGTCATTTTTAGACTTTAAAAAATAAAAAATAAAAAATAAAAAATAATAATAATGGTCAAAGCTAGTCCTTATCGGCTTATCCGCTATATTTATTGTGATGAGAAAAATTATCATTATTTAATTCCAATTTAGTGATCACATTTGGACGGTTTAAATTGACTTGTTAAAATTACGGAGTGGTTCCTTATATGATATGATATATATAGAACATTTAGAGTAAGACTACCATACTTTGCAAATTAAAATGAGTGTTTTAATTTGCGTTCATATCTCTAGTTTCAAAGTTCATAACGTCGATTCAAACCGTTCAAGTTGATATCCATATTAAATTGTGCTTGGAGACCAAATTTTATATTTTTTGAAAATTTTTTACTATTTTTTTATAATTTTTCAAAATCACTGTTTTTTTCAGAAAATTCTGGACCATCAAAAACAGTAATTTTGAAAAATTCTAAAAAAAAATAGTAAAAAATTTGGTCTCCAAGCACAATTTAATATGGATATCAAGTTGAAAGGTTCAGATCGACGTTTTGAACTTTAAAACTAGAAATATGAGCGCAAATTAAAATACTCACTTTAATTTGCAAAGCATTCACTAAAACAAAATAATTTAATTTACTCAAATTTTTTTGCAAAACATGGTAGCTTTACTCAACATTTAATTATAGTTATAGTGCCTTGCAAGATAAATTCATATATGCATGTTTTCACACTTGTACATATATATTGAAATTAATATTAGTCAGTCTAATAACAGCGAGTTAATTTTGGCAAATAGTTTGATGACACATTAATTTTGGTGTAGCGGATTGGAAGCTGGCAAAATGATGATTTTTCTGTCCTTGAGCTATTAAAATTGTTAAAATTTTGTTTGATTTTTTTTTTTTTTTTTTTAAGGTTTATAACTTCAAGTGCCAACTAACAATTTCATTAATAAGAAAAATTAAGTTACAACGAGTCAAATAACTCTTCAATACAAAATTTAATATTTTATTCTCACAAAATTACTCAAAATAACTATAATATTCTAATCTCACTTGTATATACTCATAATTACTCTATTTCTTTAAACTCTATCGTTCTCTACGACCGGATCCGCTCTTTCGACCGCTATCGCGCTCCGACATCTGGATCTACTCACCCGCACTCTGATCGAGAGGACGTAGAGATTTAATATTCCGAACTCCGACAATACCGTATTTTCGGCTCCGTTCAGCTCTACTCGACTCCGGTCCCTCCCCTCTCTCTCATTCTTCTCTCCACTCAAGAAAGTAGAGTCGAGATCGAGAGAGGGGAGAAGCTACGTGAGAGATGAGATCTAGAAGAGTGAGAAGAACAAATTAGAGAAGAAAAAGTAGGGAGAAAAAATGACAACGGCGGCGGCGGCTAGAGTTTGTTTGTTTGGGTTTTTATTGGAAATTAATATAGTGTGGTTATATTTCTAGTTTCCCTTAATTTCCTTTTGTAAACTGGTATATATTTGATTAATGTAACTTGATAGGCAAAGCTAACTGGTAGAGAAAAACACTCCTACTCTTGTGAATTACTTAATTAGGCTGAATTTATTGTATTTGTACAGCTATCTAAAAGACTTTTTGGTGTGGTTTGGGTTGGTGAAGCAGTGGGGGACCAAATGGGAGTGAGCTAATGTTGCCATGCAATATTCTATCTAATCTAATACGCTGAGAGAGAGAGAGAGAGAGAGAGAGAAGGGGACAAAACTCCCAAAGAAGAGTCCAATGTGTGTGTGTGAGAGAGAGAGAGAGAGAGAGAGATTCAGTCACTCAGCTCAGCTGCAGTCTCATGTGCGCTCTCTAAGTCTCTATCTATCTGTATTCTGTAAGCAAACCTTCCTAGCCAACCACCCCTGTACCTCTCTCCATTCTCTAATCTAATCTCACTTGGATTCTCTGCCACTCAATGCTCTCCATTTCTACCAAACAAGGCCTTCACATCGCTCCTCCATTTTGTATTTTGTATTTTGTATTTTTTTTTATTGTTAATTCTCTCACCTCACTGCATCCATATCTAATATATAAATCAAAATTACTTATAAAATATATTTTCATTAAATAAAAAAACTGTCCAGGGGCCAGGGCCTCCAGGCAAAGGCAAGCTTTAAAGACCCTTCTTAAATTAAATAATAATAATAAATACAGATGGAGAAGAAAAGAACTGTGTCGCTGGGATCTCTACCTTGCAAGCACTTTTTTAAAAAGATTATTACTTTTTACTGCATCTTATTATACATTACTTGCTACCACTACTGCATGTCCGTTACTCCGTTTAATTACTTGTGCTAGCTTGTTGCTACTTTCTCTCACTACCAGAGAAGAGAAGCATCAAGCATGCCAGAGAGAAGAAGAGAGAGGTTTGCGATTTGCATGCACCAGGCTCTCTACAGTTTTTCTTTCTGACAGTAATATATTAATTCGAAATGGGTTTCAAAATATACCATTTTGGTTATTCTCCATTTCTCTGCCTTTTCGTGTATATACCGCTTGTGTTGCAATTTTATAATGCTGCTGCCAACTTCACCATAGATTTCTTGAAAACCCCTAAAACATTCTCCAATTCACCAACGGCAACTTTTGCTTTTGAGGTCAAGGATTCAAACAGTGGGCTTTTTTGCTCCAATTGTGATATTAAATGTCAGGTTCGTTTCTTTAATTTGTGTTTACTTTCCTTCATGAATGTTTTAATCAAGTTAGTTCGAGGTTAATTTTTTTTATTTTTTTATTAGTTTCTTGGTAATGGTGTCAATATTATATACAATTAAGTTGATTTGGGGGATAAATGTGTACTTCTGACGCCACTAAATTCAAAGACCAATTCTCACTAGTTTATAAAATTAAACTACATTTTAAGCACCATAAATTTAACATTTAAATTAAGAAAATTGCAATGGTACTTGCATTCAACTTTCCGTACTGTCCCAAAATTTAGCATAAATGCATGTTAGAATTTTGTATTTATGTATACAGCATCAATATCATGGTTCTGGTAATTCAAGTTTGGCACTTCATCTTTTGAGGCAACAATTATGTTTGATGAATGCATTTTGCATATGCAACCCAAATCTATCCACTATACCATGAATGGCCGCTTAATTTCTCGCAGTCAAATTAATTTTCCATCCACTTTCAAGTGAAAACTTCTATATGTGATTAAAATTCATAATTGTACTGTTGCATAATTAATTGGTGCAGCTAGACAACTCCAGCTCTACAGACTGTAGATCTACTCAAGTTACATACAATGGATTGAATGACGGAAATCACACACTAACTGTTTGTGCCAATGCATCGAAAGGCGCCATTTGTTCAATATACAATTGGACTATTGGTACAACTAAACTTTAAGATCTTGACTTCCTTTTCCTTTTTCTTTTTCTTTTTCTTTTCAGAATTCCTGCGAACTGTTGCTTATTTAGTAAAAATAGATTTATTTTTCATCTTGAAAAGGACTCCACAGGATTCTTAGTGTATAGCTTGTCAGTGAAAGCAGCCCCTTTCTTTCTTTCCTTTTTTAAAAAATAAAATAAAAAATAATTGGGAGTCTGTTTTAACAAAGCAAAAGCAGAATCATCAAATTGAAACTTCTACAAATTCTATTTCTAGAAATTTTCCCAATGAAAAACAAGTTAATTTTAGCTATCTAATTTAATTACTCAAATGTATGCAGATACAATACCTCCCACAGCATATGTCACAAGCAGGTCTCCCTTTACAAATGCTTCCGATGTATCAGTTCGTATTTTATTTAGTGAACCTTGCTCCGGTGGAGGTGGATTTGTTTGCAATGACAGTGATTGCAACGTGAGTAGAATTATGAAACAATTTAAATTATTCCAGTTATTACTTAATAGCATTTGGCAAGTTCATTCAATTATGTTTCTCCCAGAAAAGTGTTAAATTTCAAATGGTCTTGCTGAAATAATGTTCTTTTAACTCCCTTATAATATAAAGTGTAACAGTATAATCACCAAGTAAAAAATTATCCAACATATAATTGGAACATCGTTTAGCGAAAAATGGGCAATTAAAACTATCTAATGTGTCATATATATGTTTGATTGAATTTGAATTTCCTCAGCAGTTGATAAAATTAAGAACTAAATGAAAAATGAGAATAATCTAGGTTGTTGAGATTCTGCTCCATTGTAACAAAGAAGTCAAAGGCACTTCACAGTAACAAAAGATCTGTTCAAAGTGTCTATTTCTCACAACAAAACAAGGTTTAATCATGTGGAAAAATCAATAAATTAAGGATTATGTAAAATTAATCCGGAAAGGTTTATCAAACATTTCTTTAATTTTAAAAGAAAGTAGTTGGTTCTTGAAAGAATTAAAGTTGATTTCAATTAATTTCTTCTATTTACTTTCCAAGTAGCTTCTTGTATATGGAATGGGTCGCGTGATACCATCTACACTTAAGATTCTTCAACCAGCATTGGAATATTCCCTTGTGGTAGTGGTATCAGCGGATGAAGAATATGGCCGGCTAGTATTGGTAATGAATAAGAAGACTTTTTGTATGGATGCTGCTGGAAATGGCTTTACAAGATCGTTCAACTCTAGCTATAAATTGCACTATGGTATGCATGGTTTCTTTTTAATATTTTTTAAAAAATTACATAAATGGCCTTCCTCTAGATTTAATTTCACTTAGTTTGGTTTGTGAAGTAAGACGTTCTCATGCTGGTCATCAAACAAGCCAATGTGTATGATATTAGTCCTACCATTATCTTTCAGTCATTATATTCGGCACTTGTATAATATTACGATTCTTCGCGCAGGATATCTTTTTAGTTAAAAAAAAGATTAATTTACATCTGCACTGTATAAGATTTATGGCCATTTCTTTAATATAATTTGAACTTTTTATGAATATTTTTCAGGACCAAATTAAATTTTGAACTAGGGGTCAAAATTCACCCTGTCATTTTCATTGGCTGTCTGTATTTGTTTATTTACTAATAAAGGTCTTTAAGATAGATTCTAACTTGTATCTCAAATTTCAGATAGAAGAGCTGTTACAATGAACATCACAACCCGAGTACCAGAGAAACCATTTGAATTAAACGGAGTGGTGCGAACAGTCATAGCAACAAATGATGACAACTATCTAAAGATCTATGTGGAATTCTCTGAACCTGTTTTGAATTCATCTCAAGAGATATTGCCGCTTCTTCATACCAGCAGTGGTACACTTGTGCCAACTTACAGGAATCAAACCCTAGGAAACAGACGCTTTGGTTACTTAGTAAGTCTCTTTTAAAATTCATGCATATCCCATTCCAAAGTTGAGTAAATTTTCCAATCTGTGTTTGTCAAAGACTGAATTGCTTACTATGTACTATGTGAAAAGTAAAAATCTTGGAGGATACCTTATTAATAATAGAGTTATACCTTGGTAATGACTCTGGCATCACAAATGTAAGGTCTAAGTTCTCTATCCATATTCTTTGAAGGTTAATAGCACATCAAGCGCAGCAATTGTCACGGTTTCTTGTGAAGCAAGTTCCATTACAAGCCGACAAGAGACGCCCGTTTCTTCATCAGACCCTCTCACTTTTCTTTATGGTAATTACATGTTTTGTTCTTCACATTTTTCAAATACTTTGTCAATGGAAAACTAGGTTATGTAAGTATATTAAGTGTTGATCTGTAACTGTATCAAATGGATCACATAAACTTTCTTAGGTATTATAATTTCAATGATTATTTATTGATTAATTGTTGATTCAATATGGATTGGACTTTACATGTTTTGGACTGCATTCATAAAAAATATAAGTTACGTAACTAGGGAAAGTATTGCTTCTATACAGCAAGAAACATCAATAAATATATTGTTTGTTGAGTGAGTCTATGGTACTATGCATATTACGATTTGTTACCGTGCTACGGCTCTATATTCGAGTTTTCAAATCCTAACGGTCGATCCGAACCGTTCATCTTGTTCTCCATATTAATATGTGTTTGGAGACCAAATTTTACATTTTTTGAAATTTTTTTACTATTTTTTTAGATTTATTGAAAATCACTGTTTTTGGATGGTCCAGAATTTTCAGATCAAGTGATTTTCTAAATATCTAAAAAAATAGTAAAAAATTTTCAAAAAATGTAAAATTTGGTCTCCAAACACATATTAATATGGAGAACAAGATGAACGGTTCGGATCGACCGTTAGGATTTGAAAACTCGAATATAGAGCCGTAGCACGATAACAACCCGTGATATGCATAGTACCATAGACTCACTCTTGTTTGTTTGTCCTTTTAGAATGAAGTATCTTGTATATTGGCAATTCAGTTTAATAGAACCAACAATTGCAAAAAAGTAGTTTTGTTTCATCTGCTTCTTTATAAATAAGTATTTTCTCATATCAACTGTAGATGTAGAGAGACCTTCTGTGAAGTTAACGACTTACCAAACAAGAACTACAGAGCACAATATACCAGTACTAATAAAGTTTGTCAAACCAGTTTTTGACTTCAATTCTTCTGCAATTATGGTATGGGGTGGACAGCTTCTAAGGCAAGGCATTCAGTTTCCTCAAATAATTAATTTGACGAATAGTTTTATGCTTTTTACCTTTATGTACATGTTACTGTATAACAGAAGTCCCATTTCACAATTTGGTTACCTTGTTTTTTGTTTTGGAACAAAAAACGGTCTAGTCACCCATTTCATTGCACATGAAACAGAATATTTGACAGTTCTTTTTCTGATAAAAAATAATGATAGATAACATTAAAGGTGTAGCTCTGCAAAATTAACTAAACTTGGCCTTTTTTGTCTTTTATCAGCTTTCATGAAACAAACAGAAGGGTCTATGCTATCCAAGTAAAAGCACTTGATAAACTTGTCACCATAGAGGTCTCTGAAAACTCTACGCAAGATATTGCTGGGAACAGGAACTTCGCATCCAACCTTCTTGAAGTGAGGCATTGTATGGGCCCTTTTCTCCATTTTATTTGTTTGTTCTGATTTGGGGGGAGGAAGGAGGGTACTTTCGGTTTTTTTTTTCCCCCTTTGATTGCCATTCCTTGTTTTTACCATGATTCGTGCAGTATTGTAACTCATTTCCTCCATATATGCAGATTCTATACCAGTGGTATCAACAGTGATCTCCTTCACAACTACAATATTGTTTCTGACAACTGCAGCAACATCAGGGCTTCTGACAGTATCCACATCATCTCTTATATCATCAGGTGCTCTTTCAAGACCGACTTCTATTGTTATATCTGAACCAACTCGGAGTCTGCTGGTATGTTAAATAGAAATGAAAATATATTTTATATCCTAAACTTCTTGTTATTCCCAAAACCAAGTCCAAGTTTCAGCCAAAAGTTCCAATGCTTATATTTAAATCTCTTTTTTCCCAGAGAATTGCATGTCATGTACAGCTGTTTGCATTAACAAGATGGTTAACAATCAACTTGCCTATAGAATACTACGAATTTACTAGGGGAATAGAATGGATGATTCCACACCACAAACTCCCATGGGAATCTAGTACCGGCGATTCCTTAAAGGGTTATTCGGCATTTCCTGCCTCAGCGTACTCACAACTAGTTGAAAGTAGCAAGATGACCTCTTTGCCCCCAATATATGAATCTTCTCTAGAGGGGAAGCCATTAACTCCAATGGAATATAGATCCACTTTTGAGGTAAAAAGCAATTTCATCTATTTGGTAAATTTGTTATTCATAACATTATGTATTATCATCTGTTCTAGTGTTGACTTTTTTTAAATATCAATTGCAGAGTCAGGACCTTAAACCGGAGGCACAGCTTCCAATGATTTCACAAAAATCTGATGGGTATCTATGTTTGGCTCACTTCTGCATTTGTGCATTTTTTTCTCTCTTTTGCTCATGACTTGTGCAAACCAGAAGGCAATATATCATATCAGAAAGTTTACTGTACAAAATTAGTAGTTAAAATGAAATAAGGAGAGGAACTCAACAGACATCATAGCATGTCTGTGTAACATTTGGACTTATGATGTACCAGTACATGCAGTTTTAGACTGTTTAGTTCACAATTTCAAATATTTAAGCATTTATTTCTGGATGCAGGTGGACTTTTTTTGGCAGAAACATGTTCTGGTTGGCAGTGATTGGTGGTGGTTTTGTTTTTCTTCACATGACATTTCTTTTGATTTTTACAATACGAAAGAAGGAATCTCAAAAACAGAAGAATTTTGGTGCCCTTATATTCCCGAGATTCGAAATATTTCTTATTGTTCTCTCTTTACCTTGCATCTGCCAAGCATCCACAGCCATAATCAAAGGTAGTGATCATTACAAATACCCAAAATAGTTTAAAAATTAGATCAAACACTTGCAATACTAATGCTACAAATATAGTGCGCATTATCACCACTTCTACCAAATTTGTAATTTGGAATTTTTCTATTCTGTCCAATTTATGCTGTCTTCCTTTTAAATTGTAGGAGGAACAACTGTTGGTCTAGTAGTCGGGATTGTGCTAATTGGCATCATCACCTCATTTTTGATAGCATTAGTGTTTTTCTTATCAATTGGGATAACCATGGGAAAAGTTCTTCAATACAAGGAGGTACATCAAGAAGGACTGAAATTCCATTGGTATCAAGAAATTATCAGAAGAACACTTGGCCCTGGAAAAAGGGGACAGTGGACTTGGAAAAGTGAACAAAATGCTGTCTGCCTAACAAAACTAGGCCCACTTTTTGAAGATCTGCGGGGCCCTCCTAAGTATATGTTATCTCAAATTGCGAGTGGCACCACCAGACGCAATATTGGTAATTTTGTCATTACAAAAGCTTTGCCAATTTTAATGCCTTCAGAACCAGCCTTATAAAGAACCAACTAATATTTTCAGGTAAAAGAGCAGATCAAATAATCGCCTCTGATGATGAAAATGAAGATGCAGAGGCACCTTTCATACAAAAGCTCTTTGGCATCCTGAGGACCTACTATACCCTTCTCGACACAGTCAAACGTGTGGCAATCGGCATAGCAGCGGGTGCCCATTCACCAGGCAATACACCCTCAAGGGCTCCAACCATACTAGTACTATCGATCACCTCGTTTCAGCTCTTCTTTATCATGCTAAAGAAGCCCTTCATAAAGAAAAAGGTGCAACTAGTAGAGATCATAGCCATAGCTAGTGAGGTATGCATCTTTGCATTTTGCCTTGTGCTTTTGGAGAGAGACTTCACGGAAACCAGAGAGAGAATAATTGGTGTTGCCATGCTCGCAGTATTTGTTTTCATGTTTGCTGCAGAGATGATGAATGAGTGGTATGCATTGTACCGTCAAGTTAAAAGGTTAAGCCAGGACAAGAAGTCATTTTATATAGGCTTAAAGACCGCCTTGACTGGGCTTGTACTAATAGTGCTTCCCTTGAGGCTATTGGATGAAATGAATTGTAAGATTACATCTTCCTCAAACCATGATGATCAAAGTGATAATGCAACAGGCTTCCCAACAAATTACCCAGAGAGATCACATGAGAGGTCTTGGTTGAAGCAATTGAGAGAGATGGCAAAGGCTAGTTTTAGTAGAGAAAGTGTGAGTGCTGCAACAGCAGCACCAAATGACCCATCAAGTAGTAATAACCCGTTTTGGGGTGGTAAGAGAAGTGGGAGTTCTTCAATTACTTCATCTATGGATTCCAAGGCAAAAGGAGATATAAAGGCAAAATCACAAGGGTTGTATAAAGATCTGGAGAACATTTTCTCATCCAGATGAAAATAAGGTAGACTCAACGGGTATATAGCTTGCTTGCTTGCTTGTATTAGTTTAATTTTCAGGTGCAATTGTTTTGTTTTTTTTTTCTTCTTCTTAAGTTGGCTTTACATTTCCAAACCCAATAGTTATATTCTTTCTCATTTTCCAAAAATACATGTAGCACTTGTACATCCTTCTCATTATCCGGACTCGTAATTTTTGCCCTCAGATATTGCCTCGTGTTAATTGAAAGCTCATATATATCTGGTAAACTAAACTGTATTTGAGGTGATATCATTAAATGGAAAGATAAAAAATAACGACAAAATGAAGAACTATCTGATTCATCAGATGTGTCTTGCATGGCTGCATATATATCACTTTACCGACAAAGCATTAAAAAACTTTATTACAAGGTTAGCTTGCTCATGCATAGAATACACATGTATATATATAACTGAAACATGAAACACACTAGCAAGAAATACGAGCACAAAATTAAAGCTAGCAATTTGAAACCATCCACATACAAATCTAGCACAGCACAGCACAGCACAGGAAAATAAATTAGTTTGAAGTTTAGAAACCCATAGTACGTACATATTTATGTAAGCACATATAATATAATAATATAACAGTTTAAAAGAAAGTGCCTTCTGGTGGCTGGACCAACTTGCGATTTTGCGCAGAGGCCATTTCCTTCCTCAATTGTGTCAATATATCCTCCATTGAGTACTCTCTCTGCCAATTTGCTAGCAACCCAAATTTCTTTGGGTCCACCTGCACGTCACAAGTGATCACAAGTCCAATTGTATGAACAGAGAATTAGAGAGGTAAGAGAAAGAGAGAGAGAGAGAGAGAGAGACAATACCATGCCGTTGTCGTGACCGACGCAATTGATGTTGATGCGAGAATGGAAACGGACAGTTGGGGGCTTGTCTGGGTAGTCCTTATCACAGAAGAGCTTGAGCTGATATATCCTGCCCTCATGCACAGTCTGTTTATATGAATGAAATAATAATAATAATAATAAGAAGAAGAAGAAGAAGAAGAAGAAAGGGAAATGAATCAATGATACATTTCCATTACATTGTGGGGGCCGATTATCGTGCCGGTCCATGAGCGCATGAAGATGTCGTCAGCATCATCCATTCCATAGCTCACACTGCCATCTCCTATCCCCTTCTCTCCTCTCTCTAATTCTTCTAGTAGCTTGAAGTTCCTAGGCACTGCCATCAATCAATCAATCAATCAATCAATCAATCAATCAAATTTCTATTTCTATTTCTCTTACTTTTACTTTCAATTTCCACTTTCTTCTTTGTCAAATTCAATACACCTAACAAAAACCCAGATTAATTTGTTCAAACGAATAATGGAAAACTAACCAACGACGCTAGATCCACCCGAACTTCCCAGCGTCATCAGCTCTTTCAACTTATTCTTCCTTCCAAATTCCAATTCCAATTCCAATAGATAGATCCAATTTATCGCCGCTCTCTTCTTTTCTCTCTTATTTCTCTCTCTCGAATCTCGATATCTAATTTCCGGATCGATTTTATGATTTTATCAATCCACTCCAATATAATAATAATAAATAATAATATTAAGAAAAGGAATGAATCTTCTGTGGCAGTGGGTCTAATGCGTGCTCATAACGCTGTGTCGATTTTCCACGTGGCAATGCATCACTGGATTATATCGTGTGGGTACCAAGTCTAACCCGAGTTTTTTAAAAATACCCAAATTTAAAAATATTTTATTATAAATAACCACATTTTTGTCAAAATTTTATTTTTGTCCAAACCGTACAAATTATTTACAGTTTGAATTAAAAATTCAAACCGTAAATATTCCTTATAATTTTTTTTTTGATTTAAAAATTTGGACTGTATATATTCCTTACGGTTTGAGTTTTTTTTTTTTTTAGCCCAACTTTGCACATTTGGTTAACATATCAAAACACCTTCAAAAATTATGAAAATTTACCGACATGCATTCTTGACTTCATAGAACAAGACTGTGAAGTTTCATACAAAATCACAAAACAGATCGTGAGATATCGGCTCTCAAAAATTTCCCGAACTGCTGAAGGAGTGTTTTTGAGCCCAAATTTGCACCTCTGATTAACATATCAAAACACCTTCAAAAATCATGAAAATTTACTAACATGCATTATTGACTTTATAGAACAAGACTGTGAAGTTTCATACAAAATCACAAAACAGATCGTGAGATATTGGCTCTCAAAAATTGCCTGAACTGCCGAATGAGTGCTTTTGAGCCCAAATTTGCACCTCTGATTAACATATCAAAACACCTTCAAAAATCATGAAAATTTACCGACATGCATTCTTGACTTCATAGAATAAGACTGTGAAGCTTCATACAAAATCACAAAACATATCGTGAGATATCGGTAAATTTGTATGAAACTTCATACAAATTTATCGACATGCATTCTTGAGATTGGTAGAAAAAATCACTACTTATTTCACTCCTATCACCTTCATTCGAAAATCAGAGCCTGAAACAAGCGGGAGAAATTAAAGAGGGTTCGTGATCTCATGATTCTCATAGAGCATCTCCATCCCAACAATTAAAATTGATTTTTAAACTGCTAATGAAAAAGTTCAGAAATTAAACAATGGTTTGCTTCTAATTCCCTACATCGGTACAATTAATCAAAAATCTTTACACATCTCCCGCGGGAAGAGAGATAGAGAGAGAGAGAGAAAGAGCGCAGAAGATTTTAACCAATAAGAAATAAACACTTCACCAACTCATCTTAGAAAATGATTTCTATTTTTTGATGGTTAGCTGACAATTGCCAATAGAAAATGATTTCTTATTAAGCAATTTTTTCCAACAATTACTAAATAAACAATCGTCGTACAACCCATAAATTAAATTAGAAAGTACCACATAGGATTTAGCAATCGGAAAAAGGCATCGATTAAAGTCCTGATAGGGGTGAAATAAGTAGTTATTTTTCTATTACTTAGCCTAAATTATTGTCATTTATCGGGTTACAATTGCTTATTTTATAGAGAATCATATTTCTTTTTGTTATTTCACTTGATTTTAGATAATTGCATATTTTCAATGATATTGGAGCTAAAACAACCATAAAACGATGTAATTCTGACATTCAGCCTCATCCGCACGGATACCTTCATCTGCATGCGACCTAGAAGTGCTACCGCAGATGGTTATGCCATCCGTGTGGTTTACATCGAAACCACATACGACTCAGGCATCCACATGTAGAAAATGCCAGAACAACGGTTACAGATCTAACTTCCCAATCAAGGCCTATATAAGCATATGGACGCTAGGGAAAGATCTCTCTCTCGAATCTTTGAACATCATAAACATTAGAGAGCACTTAGAACTAGGGTTTCACTCTTGTGGAGGCTATGCAAAGGAGAAATCAATAGAATAACAATGTCTCCATTAGAAGAGGAGGAAGAGACAAGACTTGAAGACGGCGTGCATGAGAGAAGAGACAGCATAGGTGCTCTCCTTCCATCTTGTTGGGGTTTCGGGGTAACCAAAACCCGTTTAGATTTAAGCTGCGGAAAGAACGTAAAACAAAAATTTTACTTCTAACTTAAGCCAAGGATTAAACAGGGTATGTCAGGAAACTTTCCAAGGCGGTCCACCTTCAGTATTCCTTTGGCATCAAAACCCAATTTAATCCTTTTACAGATCTACTCCATGATTGATTTCTAAAACTTTAATCTACTTACCAATTAAATAGATTAATATAACATATTTATACCTTGTTTCCAAATCACAGTTGGAATGCAGACCGAGTGAGTAGAGCTACATCACGGGAATGATTCTACTTGGAGCACCAAACGTACGGTGCCTCTATAGGTTATCCACCAGGACTAACCAGAGAGCGGTTTATTTATTTTGCCAGGAATACTATAAACCGCAATATTCTACAAAAACACTATTCATAAGGAAAAGATGAAAACCCGTAAACACGAATTTTCAGCTACTCAGTTTCACAAATAAGCAAAACTGACATACCGCAAAATTTGGGAAAACACTATTCATCGATCCCGTAAATATACTTCACAACAACCCGCAAGATTATACGTCAACTATGTATAACTTTCTTTTCTCAACCGAAACACTATTTGAGAGAGAAACCGAGAAAGAGAGAAAATACCGATTCGTTTCGACACAAAACGATACGAGTGAATTAGTGATTTTTCTCTCTACATGCACCCCTCTATTTATAGGCTTTTGAGGAGGTTCGCAAAAGACCGAAATACCCCTCAACATATGCCTATTTACAAGATATGTCATTGAATGGATAAGGATGATGACATGTCATGTGGATAAGATCGATGACGTGTCATGTGGATAAGGATGATGTGTCATGTGGATAAGGATGACATGTGAAAAGACCAAAATGCCCTCGGCCCGAATACAAATAATATTCGTATAATTATTCTGAACAATTATATTTCTTGCGGTTGTTGTTTCGATAATTTATACAACGTGTCCTGCACATTTATAAATTAACCGGTTAACTTTTATACAACGTGTCACACACGTTTATAAATTAACCAATATTTTTGCTTGTTATTTTTACATAACATTTATAATTTAATTATAACACGTATAATTAATTATAACCATCTTACTATTGATCATAACCAATTTATAATCAATCACAATAAGATTCTCCGATTAACTCCTATATGGTGTGACCCGATAGGATCTGTGTTATGTTGGTAAATAGAATTAAAACTGTTTTAACTTCTATAATCATGAGAGGCATCTGGCAGTATACATCATGACCATCCAATTACACATATGATGCTGTACAGTACAATATCATGATCCAGTAAACAATTTACTTGTGTCTGTTCTTCTGTCTCATAGCTATCAGATTAGTTTCAAGGTAGGTGTGTGTCATCCTTGTAAACTTAATCTTTTCTTGATCTTGAGCAGATTATCAAATATGATTACTCTTGTAATCATACCGCGCGCTGATAATCTTACTCTATCAAGGGGCTCAGTGATGTTATAGCTCGTATAGAGATACGAGGGACAATAGTACTTTTGGTAAACCATCACTACCTCAGCTAAGCCATGTATACCGAAGAGCTACCGTTATAACTGCATTTTACCGACAGCGTTTGATAACAATCACATATATACATTTCTTAGTAGGAAAGATGAATACCTCATACTTTAGAACTTAACACTGAATGAAAACATTAATGACACGAACACAATTCCGTATAATGTTTCATTCGGGGTCTGTTAGATTTCATGTTCCTGGAACATATATCTATGTGATTAAAATGACAACTCCTTGTCTATGGTCTGTAAAACTTGACCATCATTTAATCCATATACTAACCTTACAGCGGTAATTAGTGTTCCTGCTAATTACCTTGGTCAGTGACCTTTTAAGAGTATATATCATCTATATTATGGAGTTTCACAATTCCAGTCATGAACTCGAAATGATTCATAAATACAATAATACTCAAGGCAACAAAATGATATTAATCATCCAATTCATGAACAAAGCTTTATATATAGTCAATTATCGTATTATTGACTTCTAGATTATTACACTAACACATCTCTCTCTACTGCTCTCTTTCTTTATGTCTTTTATCTCTTTTGTTGTTGAACCCGCCATGAGCAGCTAAACAACCATTTTCTATGGTGAAGACATGTAATCTTGAATTCTTATAAGTTTAATATAGTTGTTTATTTATAATTATCATTGCACTATGATCTGGAGATTTTATGCTTTATGTTCTTGCTTATTGTGTGCTTAAAGTGACTTCGTATGCATGGAGACGTACGCTCCATCCATATCATTGTGGGGTTTGATAGACATAAATTATATACACATTCGATCTAGTTTTTATCACGAAACAACGCCAAATATCTTGTATTTTGAACATAAAGAGAATAAAATACACCTAGAATCAAGTTACTGCGTTTGCTCGGCTTTATATTGCAGGAAATGAAGAAAAGACCCCTAGTGCGGACGCACTCAATACTTAGCCGATTTTTGCAAGTTTCAGAATCTTCAGGGAAAGAGAAAAGTCCGAGGCTAGTGCGAATGCACTAGGATCCAGTGTGGACGCACTCAGAGAATCATGCAGATATTTAGAAATTAAAAAAGAAAATTATAAGCCAGTGCGGCCAGGCCACCCGCACCGACCACCCAGTGCAGACATACTGGACCCGCAGACAACCAAACAATGCATTTTCGATAGTTTTTCTATTTATGACGCATCCAGAACGTGTTTGAAGGGTCCAAAATTAGACATGTCAGTCTGGAAAACATGTAAAGATAGCACTATTATGTGAAAAAATAAGTAAAAATGAAGGGAAGAATAATATTGAGAAAAGTGAGTTATAATTGATTTAATTTTGTGGGAGAAAATAAATAAAAGTGAAAAGAAGGCGAGCGTAATATTATTTTGGCGGTTAGAAAAGGAAAAGATAGGATAAGATCAATCCGTATCACCGTCGGTACCTGAGGTGCAAGCGAAAGAGCTAGACCGTTCTTTTAGATTAGCACAAATCTCAAAGCAGACCCCTACAGTCAAAATAGGAACCGGATTGAGTTAGTTTTGGATGGAATTAATCTGGAGCGTTAGTTTATTTAAATTGTACCTCAGGTACCTGGGGGGACATGGAGTCGGATAAGAGTTGGTTAGTTATTATATACTTAAAGAGGCGAGGCGGTTTGATCTTCTATTCTTTCTTCTTGTCTGTTATTTTTATTTAAGCAAGCTCGCAGCTCGCTCTTTGGGCTCGTATCGATCTATCGTATCGTATTCGTATCGTATCCCTCCCTTAAAATTTGGGCTTTGGAATTAAAACCCGCATACTTGTCTTGTCTAGTCTGTTCTCCCTCCGTGGTCCGTGTCCGTGTCCGTGTTCGTACTCGACTTCAAATCAACTGGAGCCTGGAGGAGGGAGTCAGGGAGAAAGAAAGCTTCAATTGAACTTTTCGCCGCAAATCATTTCTGATTTGATTTCACTTCCAATCAAGAAAGACAAAGACTGCTACTAACAGGTTAGTAGGAAGAAATAGGGCAGTCAATCAATCTCTCTTGTGTTGTGTGGAGCTTTCTCAAGAAATAGGAGTCCATCGCTCTTGCTCTTGTGTTGTGTTGTGTTGTGTTGTTTGGGTTCCTTTAGCGGGCGGACCTCCTAATTTTCTAGTTTTCTGTTTTTTTTTTTTCTCCATGCAAAAGCAAAAGCAAAAGCAAAAGCAAAACCCTTCTATTCTACTTTAAGAGTTGGAGTTGCTCTTTCAATTTTTATTTTCTGCATGCAAATGTCGTTTTAGCCATAACAAACTCTCCTTAATTCACTACTCACCCAATTTTACCCTTTATTATATTTATAGCCACTCAAAACTAATCAATTTTACCCTTAGTTATGCAAATGCAAATGCAAATGCAAATGTAAATGTACAGCCTTCATTTCCCTTTATCTTTCTTCTTTTATAATTTAACCACAAATTTCCCCCCCTTTCTCTCCTCTCCTCTCCTCTCCTCTCCTCTCCTCTCCTCTCCTCTCCTCTCCTTAATAAGGTTACAATAAAGCACCTTTCCTCTCTCATGACATGGGCTCTACACATGTCATTGAACTATCCAGTGACGATGAAGAAGAACAGCCTACCCAAACCAACCACCTCATTGATTTTCAGGATTTTAAATTTCTCGTACCGCTAGCCACAGTTAGGGGTGACCTTGAAGGCCCTCCTGGCATATTTAATACAAATGGTACTGCTACTGGTACTGCCCTTTTTGTGAAGAAAGAACTAGAAGAACTGAGCACTTCTTTCAATGGTGGGTCCAATCTGTTACGACAGGCTGTCAGCCCATCAGCACAAAATTTAAGCCCATTACAGCCGATTTGTCGCCAGTTTTGGAAATCAGGCGATTATGAGGTTAAGAAATCAGCAGCTGCTGCTTCTCAGAGTATGTTACGCTTCTTCTTTATAGCTTTATTCAATTATTTTTCATACCCGTATCTACATTATTAGTAGTTCAAATGAATAATTGCCAACGAGAAAGGAAAAGATTGGATGTCTACTAGCAGGCTATTGAAACACTCTGGTACGTACTGGTACAAGTTCTGAACGTTATGGAAACCTTAACGGTCACATAAATCTTTCTTGATATCTCATGTCAATTTCTTTCTAGTTAACATAACACAACATATTGAGGATTGAAACAAAAAAAGAAGGCTCACTCCTGGTTCTGATCTTTCTTATTCTGCATTTTACTTGAACAGATGGAAGAAACAGGCTGCGTATTAACCCTAGATTTCTGCACTCGAATGCAACCTCCCATAAATGGGCTTTTGGAGGTGAGCTTCAAAACATTTAATGGAGAACAACAACAAACCAGGAGATACCAGACACTTACCTAAAAGCATAAAATAATTTTCTTTTCTTTGTGTTTGCTGCAGCAATTGCGGAGCTTCTTGACAATGCCATTGATGAGGTTTGTATGGGCATCTGTTTCTATTTATATTTATATAAGGAAAGAAATGGAGTCTACACTTCAGACACCAGCACATGCTAGTTAATATACTTGAACATGAATTGCCATCATGTTTGGTTGGTAAATGTACTGATCTTATACAGTACTCTAGCAGTAAATATTCACTGCTCATGTTTTAAAAAGAATTTTTATTTTATTTTATTTGGGGAGTGCTGCCAAAATTTATTCTCAATGTTATATTTAGTTTCATATTTGGGGGCCTCCTGGGAACAAGTGTACCATATTGTGGAAGTGTTGTTATACTTATCTGGTGTGCTAATCCTGAATTCAACCTAAACATATATCTCTTTTAGTAATTTTCTTTCTTAAATCATGTTAGGTTAATAATGGAGCAACCTTTGTCACAGTAGATAAGTTTATTAGTCCTCGTGACTGCAATCCTGCTTTATTAGTCCAAGGTACATTTTTCCCCAAAATATTAAGCTTCTCCAATCATTTAGAAAGAGTTTGGGTGTTTTTCAGAAGTACTAAAACCATTGATTTGTGGAGGATATTCTCAAGATTTATATACAGATTAAGGGTTATTTTTCTCTTTAGGATAAATAAACTTGTGCCCTTATAGTTATGATTTTTTCTCCTCCAATTGGATTTTAATTAATTTAGTTTGACTCTGTGCAAAAAAAAAAAAGATGATGGAGGAGGTATGGACCCAGAATCACTCCGGCGCTGCATGAGTTTTGGTTTTTCAGATAAAAAAACTGAATCTTTCATTGGACAGTGTAAGTCTCTTTCGGTTGAACCCCTTACAAATTTGTGTATTTGTAATTGGCTCTTTGCTGACAACTATGTTGGAATAAATTTTGGTGCATAGATGGGAATGGTTTCAAAACAAGTACGATGAGGCTTGGAGCTGATGTCATTGTTTTCACACGTCACAAAAAGAACACAAAGTACGAATACCACACTTATACTTTTTTATTTTTTTGCAGTTATTTAATGACCTCAACATTCTTATATATTTTGGCTTCTCCCCTTTATTTATATAGGGAAGCAACATTAAGTGTTGGTCTTCTTTCCTATACCTTCTTGACCCGAACTGGCTGTGATGATATTGTTGTACCAACAGTGAGTTCTATTCTTAAATTATGAAATTCCTCTGTTGTCAGTTAACATTTTTTCCCCCTTATTAGTTCTGATTTTGTTGGTTTGTTTTATTTTAGGTAGATTATGAGTTTGATACCACAAGTGGTTCTTTAAAGAGACTAATTCGAATAAACGAGAAACAATTCTCTTCAAATTTGTCAATGCTCTTGAAATGGTCCCCTTTTGCCTCTGAAGATGAATTGTGCAGACAAGTGATATTCTCTCTCTCTCTCTCTATCTTCCTCATGCACACACAGAAAGACACATACTTGAACCCACGTGACTCATTTTCAGTAGTTTCTGGCAATATTTATTTAAGGGTGATATCATGTGTACCCATTAAACTGTTGAATTTATTTTCTAACTAATTATGAGTCATCATTATTACATGATAAAATATATAAACTATCAATGCACACTGCAAAACATGAAACTATAGTGGGTATTGTATACTTCACTTTAATAAAAAACCACTGCAATTAACTCTTTATTTCTCACCATTGTCCTTGCAGAAAAAGAGGGACAATTTGGGGGGTTTTGAAATATATATATATATATATATATATATATATAGGGGGGGGGGGGGGGTCATACTATATGTTCTTTTGAAGTGCATACTCGGTATTATACTTTATGTTCATATGATATTTTTTGGGTGTTTTGTAAGGGCCTGGATGTACTTGGTTTCAGTTTTTGAAATGAAATTTCTATTAATTTCAATGTTTGTACAGTTTGATGGAATAGGAGATCATGGTACTAAAATAATAGTTTACAACCTTTGGCACAATGATGATGGCAATATGGAGCTTGACTTCAACTCTGATTCCAAGGTTTCTTTTGTTTTCATATATATATATATATATATTTTTTTTTATGTTCTTTTGAATATTGAGGACTGAAATATAGTTCTTGTAACTTTTCATTTTCTCTGTGCTATGAAGGATATAGTGATAAGTGGGGCCCGCAAGCCACTCCATCATGGGCTTATGAACAAAGACAGGGCAGGGAACAAAGAAAATCTCACACAAAAAAATGTTGCTACCCGCCTCCGCTACTCCCTTAGAGTATGCATGTTTTAGCATTTTTGTTTTTGTTTGCTTTAATTTTTTGAACAGTTCCATATGTGGCTCTGCAAAATATTAAGAAAATCATATATACCCCCCTTAAAAAATGAGAAAGATTGAACAAGACCCTCTAAAGCATGACAAACACTTGTACTTGCACCATCACCACCAACCCCAACAGTAACAATACTTAACCGAGGTTACCGACCTGTTGGTGACAAACTTGAAGGAGGATCTTTTAGGCAATCTTTTCCAGTAAACTGGGAAGTGAAGGCTATATCATATGTTTTGGGGGTATCTATAATTATTATTATTATTTGTGAAGGAGCATATGTGTTTCTGCAAAAGGGACACGTGAAAATTACCAGTGTATTTACTTGATTGAAACGATTCTTTTTAAATTTCTGATCATATCAATAGGCGTATGCTTCAATATTATATCTTCGCATGCCTGGAAATTTTAAGATAACATTAAGAGGAGAAGCTGTGGAGCCACACCTTATTGCTAACGGTTTGATGTACCGGGAGTGCATTTTGTACCGTCCCAATGTTGGCGGCATTACTGGGGTTGCTCTCTTTCCCATCCATTTTACTTTCATATTTTTTTTTTTATAAGAGGTCTTGAGATTCGCCCACTAACCTTCGATCTAATAGTGATTCGCTGCCTTTGCAAATTACACATGAATATAATATTTGCAACTAGCACCCAACGTTCTTCAAATATTTGCAAGTAACTTCATTTATGAGCTTAGCATATGTAAGGCTAAATTACAAAATGAGCTTAACATCAGGAAGGCTAGAATACAACAGGTTGTATAGGATCTCTTGGTGCAACAGGTATATGTGTGTGTGGGCGTCTATAACTATCTTGCCCCTGCTAGCACAAACTTATTCCTTTGTTGAACTGAAATTATAGTGGAGTCGAGCAAAGCAATTTTTTTACTCATTGGGTTGTTAAATTCTATGTTGACATGAAGATGTATGAACAGATTTTTGGTTGACTTGAAATGAGGAAGGTTGTATACAATGTATTCATACTTTTTTTTTTGACTTATTATGGTTTTGCAAAAGTGGGCTGCTTGTGTGCAATAAGAAGATGGTAGAGTTGAGTTCCAAATTTTAAAAATGGCTGTATGTTGTTTTTATGCAGGCGGCAGTGGTGACTACAATAGGATATGTGATAGGTGCACCTAATGTTGATGTCGAGGGTTTCAATATATATCACAAGAACCGTTTAATTTCTGTGAGTAAAAGAATCTCTCAGTTCTGCTACATATTTCGAATTGGGTAACTGTGTACAACTCCTACCAAAATCTCAAAAATATTAGACAAATCCCTTCAAATCAAGATACATCTTTGACCCTACATATAGAAAATATTACATATATTCCTGTCAAAATATAGCATATAGCGCCTTCCTGCTCTCCTCTATGACTTTTTAAACATGTAGTAGTTTAGATAATTTGGTAAATAAATTGGAAAAGAAGAATATTTGGTCCTGTAGCATGCTTAGAGGGGTATGTGCAGCAAGTATTGTTATGAGCAGCGGTATGCTTAATATTATTAGGGACACAGATGAGATTTTGGTCATACTTGAATTTAGCTTTGCTCATGGATATTTTTTTAATCCTAATATATATCTCTATTGACTCATTTGAAACTGGCATGCAGCCCTTCTTGAAAGTTGCAAGCAACTCTTATGGCAAGGGACGAGGTGTCGTTGGTAAGATTTGCAAAAAATTAATAAACAAATAAATAAATAATGAGTTTTAGAGGAAAAATTAATTATTTTTGTCAAATTGCATAGCATTTGATTTGATATTGTGAACAGGGGTCCTTGAAGCGAACTTCGTAAAGCCGACACATGACAAACAAGATTTCGAGAAGTCAGTTCTCTTTCAGAGGCTCGAGACCCGCCTTAAAGAAATGACCTATGAATATTGGTACTTGTTATTAAATTGAGTTAAACCAATAGATGGTATTGAACTTTTGAACTCTTAAACTTTTTAGGTTACTTTTTTAGGGATCTTCACTGTCACCGTGTTGGGTATGACAACAAGAAGTTACCAAAAAATGTAAGGGAAAGTTACCGTTTGCAGGCTGCCGAAGCCTCGCCTCCATTAGATATAGTCACCACAGGGACATCCACCCCGTTAAATCACACAAGCAGTCCCAAATCATCTTCTCAAGCCAGTATGTCTTTACCTTGCTTCCTTTGAGTCATTTTTCAAATTTGTTTGCTGCAGATAAGACCAAGATTGCCTTTTATTATATTTGCAATAGCAGTCAAAATTTCTAATAATTGCAAGCATAGTTTTGTTATGCTAAAGGATATGGTATTATGTAGATATTAGCAATCTTGCCCTATTGCTCTCTAATTTTCGAAGTTCAGGATAAATCCAAAATCATGCTAGGTAGTGTTTCATCTGCAAGTACAATTTTGTCAATCTAGTGTGCAGATCTTTTCATCGAATTACCTCAAAAGTGCCTGGTGCAATTTGGTTACTTGTTGCATCGCTTGACCTCAGTTTACCTGTCCAGTATTGTTTTACAAGATGAGGATTATGGCACCACAAGTTTTTTGTGCTACCAAATGCTACCTCTTTACATTTATATTCCAAAATTGAAAAACCAAATGTCAAACTCAAACCATTGATCTTGTTCTTTTTAATGAGGGAAGTTCCCTGCAAAATTTTATAAATTTTAGAGTTCAATTTATACTAAATATTTCTTGTGCCAAATTTAGAGTTCATTTTATATTAAATTTTATAAATCCTTGTGCCAAAAAATTAGCGCACTGAAATTTATCTATCACAGTTAACTAGATTAATTTATTGTATAAATTCTTGAACCTGTTCGAAGTGAACTAAAAAAATTATAAAATTTTACGTGGATGCATCCAAAATGTATTATAACTGTATGGCATTATATAAAAATGAAAACCTTTACTGTTATTGCAAATGCTATAACTGTTTGGCATTTTATAAAAATACAGCAATCAGGTACAATTTGCAGGTGCTACTAAAAAGTTCCAATAAGAAAAAAATAAAAATAAAAAATTGATTAAGTCTTGTTATCATTTTGGTGACTGTACTGACTCTGTATGCTGTTTTGTTAATTGTGATGATAATAACAGAAATGCAGGTGAAGAGGAAGCATGGTGCCGAGAGTTTCAATCAATTGCCAAAAACATACGACGATGACAGCAATGGTGATGTCATTATGGCCAACCTTCCAAAAAAGGTATTTCTCTCAGTAGGGTTTTATATTTTATTCATCTTTATTTTCTCTTTTTTTTTGTTCCATTTTAGTATTTTGAATGTATATGTAATAATATGTCTTCTATTTGATTTTATTTGCAAACTGAAGCAGAAGAGCAAGGGAGTTGAACAGTTCCATGAAACGAATTTTGTCATGTTAGAAAACAAGAAGCTACATGAGCAGTAAGTAATTGTTCTACAATTATGACGTTTTATTAGTCTTTATCTGTTTCAATGTAATTATAATTATAATTGTCCTCAAAGTAGAAAAAATTGTCTTGTGCTTGCTTCACTTGTTGAATTTTGAATCAGTCATATTCTTTTACTTGCGGGCTCTTAGATTTCTAAGGATTTATTTGCAAAAGGTAAACTTTTTTCTTTTCTAAATATAGCAAGCACTTTTTTTTTTGTATATTTTTGTCAGGTGCGCAGAGTATGAGAGAGAACACAGGAAGCTTCTTGTCAAGGTACTGCTCCCATTT
This sequence comes from Carex rostrata, assembly GCF_964058835.1. NCBI lineage: Eukaryota > Viridiplantae > Streptophyta > Magnoliopsida > Poales > Cyperaceae > Carex > Carex rostrata. Next base: position 9,143,688 of record NC_135937.1, read on the forward strand.
CTTCTTGTTATTACTTTCCCGGATAGAAATCAGCTGCTAACTTTATTTTTTACTACACGGTAAAACATTCTGTGCATATATTGATTTTTTTTTTTTTTTTTTTTTTCATGTTATTTGTTTAGGAACAAATGCTAAGGAGTCAACTTGAAGTTGCCAAAAGAGAATTTAAGGAAGTATTGGATAACCTGCAAGCCTTGGCTGTTAAAAAGGAGTAGCACCATTGAGAGTGATCCTTGATAGATCCTGAGATGTGACAGAATTGGAGAAAAGAGGAGCTGACCTTTTAACCTTGATCCTGCACAAAAACTGTTTTCTCCACTTAGTTGGGGGTTGTTTATGGTGTGACATGGCATCAACCATATTTGCCATCAAATGGTCAGGTGCGTTCATTCCAGTTAGTTAGCTTAGGTGCCGTTACGGCTGTTGTATTTACCATAATCTTTAGATGTGTAGTTGAGGTAGCAATTGTCTTTGAAAATGGTAGTAGGTTAATGACGTACGAGTTCTACCCCAAAATTAATGTTATGAAATGTGGGATCTTTATTTGTTTATTTAATTATTTCAGGCCAGATAACCACCTCTTGTGAATTTATTTTCTAAACACCCTTGTGAACTTTTCATGCACTTTGAAATACACACTTGAGCTACTACCAAGATTTCAAAAATTTAAAAAAAAAAAAAATACACACTTGCCTATCGTGGATATGTGCACCTATTTATTTCATCTCATGCACACTTGCTTATAGTTTCATTCACATTTTCTATTTGTTAATCTGTGATTGCGACTAAATTAATTATTTCAGGTCAGATAACCACTTTTCGTGAATTTATTTCCTAAAAACCCTCATGAACTTTTCACGCACTTTGAAATGCAAACCTGCCTATTGTGGCAATGTTCTACTGTTTGTGCCAATGCACACTTGCTTATAGTGATGCCCCTTTTTCTATTTGTTCATTTGTGATTGCGATTAATTAATTATTTCATGGTTATCTTATAGTATTGATGCACAATTTTCTATTTGTTAATTTGTGGTTGCAATTAAATTATTTTTTTCATGCTAGATAACCGCCTTTTGTGAATTTATTTTCTAAACACCCTCATGAACTTTTCACACACTTCAAAATGCACATCTTTTTATTGTGTTGACGCACACTTGCTTATTTTATCGATGCACATTTTTCTATTATGATTGCAATTAAATTAATTATTCACCAACATAACCGCTTTTTGTGAATTTATTTCCTAAACACCCTCCATGAACTTTTGAACGCACATCAAAATGCACACCTACCTATTGTGGCAATTTTCTCGAAATTTTTATTAATAGAAAATTAATTAAATAAATATCGATAATGGAGAACAAGTTTTGAGTTTTTTTTGAAATACAGAGAAAACGTAATAGTTTATAACTTTTCTTGATGTTATAGACTAACACAACTTAATTAGTAACAAACTAATTACCTTTTCTTCTAACTGAACTGCACAAAAAAAAAAAAACTCGGGACGTTACCCTCTACCACGGCCAGAGATGTGAAAAAAAAAAAAAATTGGGGCTTTAATTACCACGTCCATTTTACAACTAGTTGGGGATCTCATGTGGCTCTCTCTATGGATAATTAAAAACCACTTGTCTTTGCAATGCAATATATTTTTTATAATTCAATTAGTTTTTATGTAATGTGATGTTTAATATTTCAAAATTACTATTTGATAATATTGACACACATTTAATATTTAATTATAGGACTGTTACGTTACGAAATTTTTACAATTAAATTCAAATGATTTAAAAGAAAGAATCGATAAATCATGTTAACAAAATGGAAGTTTAAACCTTAATTAAGGTCCTAGAAACAAGTAAATTAAGTATGAATCGAAACCCCGTTAAAATTTCGAGATTTTTGAGATTTTATAGGCTGAGTGCGGATGGGTTGACCCGCACTGCGGGTGGGTGCGTCCGCACTCATGCAAACATGTGTTGAGTTGAAATTCTGAAAAATTGACTAAGTGCTGAGTGCGGGTGAGTGACCCGCACTCATGAATTCCTGTATTGAACTGAATTTCCTGAAAACGGCTAAGTACTGAGTGCGGATGAGGTTGACCCGCACTGCGGGTGGAATTCATCCGCACTACGCTCGGACTTTTCCTGAACTCTTGCCTAAGTCCCGAGTGCGGGTGAGTGACCCGCACTGCGGATGAGTGCGTCCGCACTGTGTTAAATATCATGTTCTGAAAACCGACTAAGTCCCGAGTGTGGATGGGTTGACCCGCACTGTGGGTGAAGCCACCCGCAATGCGTATGATTTCTGTGTTAAATTCCACTTCTGAAAACGACCAAGTTCTGAGTGCGGGTCAAGCCACCCGCAGTGCGGATGGGTGCATCCGCATTCAGGGTAATTTTAACCCTAAAACCCAAATCAAAGCTTCTCTCTCTCTCTCACTTCACCATTTCCCCATTTTCTTGTGATTTTCGCCCAAATAGAAGAAAAAGAGTGTGAGAACTTTTCGTTTCTTTCAGACTCCCGATTGTTGCGAGAAATCGAGTTTGGAACCGAGAAAGCAGCCGAGGATCTCTCCGAACTCTCCTATTTGGTATTTCTTTCTCTCCTTTCTTTCGAAACCTCGAATTTTCTCAATTTCTCAGATTCTCATTTTAAACTTGAGATTTGTGTTCGAATTGCTCGAGGACTAGTTCCTCTACAATCCTTACTAGTTTGTTTGTCAATCTTTTTCCCGATTTCTTCCGATTTGTGAAATCTGATTTCTAGGGTTTCGTGCCAAAAATGAAAGTTGGCATAATCGTGATTTGATTTGTTTAACCCGACCAATTAGACTTGTAATCGGTAGGGTTGCCTCCTGATCGTGAATTTTTAGAACGTTTAAGGGTTAATTTGAGGTTTTGACCAAATTAAGGTTTAACCAATCGGTAAATTGAATTGATCCGAGAACCAAAGTAGTGAAACGGTGATTGATGGTTACCAAAGTGAAATGGTATATGGCTAGAGGGCCTAGATGCAATTGTGCACCGTTTTATGAAATTTTTAATAAGAAAGGAGGAACCGAAAGGGATCGATACCATCACATAAGAATTGATTTAAGACTGTGTAAACCATAAGAAAACGTATGGACCACTGAACCCGAATTAAACCAAGTATACGTATAATATAGGTGTAGGCTCGGTCGAGCAAAACTTAGCGAGGCAATTCGAGACGCCCGATCCGTAACTAAGCGGTACGCTTGTCAAAATAAGGTGCGGGATTCTTGGACTTGTTTGATACTTTATTTTCAGGAATTAAACTGTTTATTCGTTTGTCATGTTGAATGATTAATTGTTGCATATTTTGGAATTCATGCTGCATATTGATTCTTGCATAAATGAGAATGATTGAATTGTTAGGTTAAGATTTATTTGGCATGTTGGTATGGTTATTATTTGTTTAGTTCTATTAATTGTTCTTGTTGTGAATGAATCTTCCAGGCCGACCTGTTTAGGTGGCTGGATAAGGTAACGGTGACCTATCCGTTGACCTGTGTTTATGAATTTGCCAGGCCGACCTGTTTAGGTGGCTGGATAGGGTGACGCTGCTGACTTATGCGTTTGACCTGTTAGAATTTGCCAGACCGACCTGTTTAGGTGGCTGGATAGGGTGACGCTGCTGACTTATGCGTTTGACCTGTTATGGATTTGCCAGACCGACCTGTTGAGGTGGCTGGATACGGTGACGGTGACCTACCCGTTGACCTGTTTAATGAATTGGGCAAGGCTGATAGTTGTTTGTGATTCTATTTGAATGAAATTGCAAGGTTGAGCGGTATGGCTGACTTTGATTCCGTGTGTTTGCATTTGTGTCAAGTTGACCTGTATAGGTGACTTGTAACCAGACCTTAGGATATGGTTAAGCCAAACAGCTACAGATGGGTGTCAGATAAATGGTCCAGCTTGGTTGGCCATCTGTAGGCGCCTGTAACCCTACAGATGTGGGTTTGATAACGGTCCAGCTCGAAAGAACATCTGTAGTTGCTACAAGCCCTAATGAATTAAGTTAAGCCAAATATATGTTGTGTTTTGAAATTCATCTTGGAAATTCCGTGAACTGTGTTTCAGGTTGATTAATTGTTGTCGAGCATTGGCATTCTGTTATTTATGATTATATATATCTGTTTGCATTGTTATTGTTTGGGTTTCATTTTTGAATATAGAGTTTGATTGCAAGTCCAATAATCTAAACTGTGGCAAATTTCGCACTGAGAATTTATTCTCACCCCCACCCTCCCGGTTATTTTACAGGTACTGGTGCGACTGATTCCGGAGAGGCACGAGAGTAGTAGGCCTTAGTAGCTTACCAGTATATGACCCTAGATATGTTTTGTTGTATAGATTTAGGGTAGGCCTCGTGGTTGGTATCCGGATGAGATACTTTTGTTGTATTATTTACTGTCCAGACTGAGTACTCTGATTTTATATTAGAAACTTGTTTTTATTGCTTGTGTTTGGTTTGAATTGTTAATTGCCTTGTAAGCATACACGGCGTTGTATGCTTACGGCGGGGGACTGTTACGACCCGTGGCCGCGGGGTGTGACAAGGACTGAGATTTTTTATTGAATTTTTTACCTATAATATATATCATATCAGCTATAAATTGATAGTGCCCGCTAAATATATGTTATAGAAAATATCCACCAATCTGAACCTACTATATGATATTTAAACCTTTGATTTAGACTCTACATTAAAATGTATTCTTGAGCAAAAGTTGAATGTCATTCATAATTTTGTGCATATGGGATGGATTTTGTTCAAGTTTAATTAATCTTAAAAAGTTCGTAATCAAAACGAATAATATTTAACGATCATTAATTATGTTTAAAAATTATATAATACGAGTACATAATTGTAATCAATAATGGAGAAATTAGAAAATTAACAAACAAAACATTTAATTTTGATAAATATTTATATCCATAAAATAAAATTAATACGCTAATTAATATATTACCTAAAATTAATATGCTATTAATATATTGTCACAGAAGATCTGAGAAAAAATGAGAAAGAAGGCTAGGGTGGGGCCATGGGGGTTGATTCACATGTCTCTCTTAGTGACAAATATTATATTCTTTTTAATCAATGCTCCAACTTTTTTTTCTTCTTTTAATTACGTGTCGAAATATAGGAAGGACGTGATAGTTTATTATGTTCGCTTGATGTAATAAACTATCACGTTCAGGATTAATTGTAACTCTTTGCACTTGCACTTAATAATTAACTAAAAAAAAAGTTATTGGACGTGATTAATCACGTCCAACAAATGCATTGTTTTCCCTTCAATTTGAATTGCATGCATGGTGGCTGGATGTGATACTCTATCACGTCCAGTAATTTTTTATTTTTAGTTAATTAACAAGTGCGGTGTTTATGGTTTAAATTGGCTGGACGTGATAAATCATCACGTTTTTCTTATATTTCGAGATTTCACGACATCCGACCTCTATTTTGATATTTATTTATTTTTTTATTAATAAAAAAATCGGCAAAATATACACCTACCTATTGTGGCAATGTTCACACTAGCTTACAGTATCAACGCTCACCTACCTATTGTGGCAATGTCGCACTAGCTTACATTATCGATGCACATTTTTCTATTTGTTAATTTGTGATTGTGATTAAATTAATTATTTCGGGCCAGAGAACCACCTCTTGTTAATATATTTCCTAGGGTAATTATAATTTCCCCCACCTATCCATCCCCCATTTCATCCCCCAACTAACTTTCTATTTTAACTATAACTATAACTACTATTTCTAACAACTTTTATTTCTTTCCTCTTTCTCCCTTTCTCTTCCACCTCTATTTTCTTTTTTCACCTCCATCTTCTTCTCCCACCTCCACCTCCGCCTCCCTCTCCCTCCTCCGCCTCCCACCTCCCACCTCCCTCTCTCACCTTCACCTCCCACACCTCACCTCACCTCCGCCTCTACCCCCCTCTCCCACCTCTGCATCCCACCTCCTCCTCCACCTCCGTTTTTCCATCGATAAGCTCCCCTCCCTCTCCCACCTCCCATCCTCTCCCATCTCGAAATGATAAATACAATAAGCTCCCTCCCTCTTACACTTTCGCCTCGATTTTTTCCCTCTATGCCTGCTGCTCCCGCTCCAGCGAACGTTCTGCCGGAGATCATCCGTCACTCCATCCCAATCAAGCATGCGTGCCAGGAATGAATACTTCAACGTGTATGAATGAATACTTCAATGTGTATGAATGAATACTAGAGCACGTCTATACCGGGTCAGATCCGTCACTGTCAATCGTATCAAAATAATTTTGTATATGTATATGCAATTAATCATTTTCATGTTTATGTTCCCCTTCCTCATGAAGTAGCGAGTTTTGCAAAGAACAAAGCTTTATTAATGGTGAATTAGGCCACTGCTTATTAAATAAATGACATAAAAATAAATTTTGAAAAAAAATAGAGATATATGAATGAATACTTGATTTCTTAGATATGAATACTTCAATGTGTATAAATGAATACTTAATATCTTAGGGTGAATACTTGCGTGACAAGATATTAATATTTGTACAACAGACAACTCGAAAGTATGTCATCATGGATCTCATTTGAAAGATAAAATTGTGTAGAAAACGTTCGTGATTTTAGATTTGTAAAATTCTTCACAGATCGTCAGAAATATTGGTTAGATTGAATGAAGAAAAAAAAACCCACTTCTAAAAACGTGTAAAAAATAGATGAGTGATGTGTCCAGTTTTTATATTTACACTTACACGATGAGGATTAATACTTTCTCGATAAGAGATGAATACTTGTGCAACGGACAACTCGAAAGTATGTCATCATGGATCTCATTTGAAAGATAAAATTGTGTAGAAAACGTTTGTGGTTTTAGATTTGCAAAATTTCTCATATATCATCACAAATATTGGTTAGATTGAACGGAGAAAAAAACTCACCTCTAAAAACGTGTAAAAGATGGATAAGTGATGTGTCTAGTTTTTATATTTGCACTTGCACGACGAGGATGAATACTTGTACAACGAACAACTCGAAAGTATATCATCATGGATCTCATTTTAAAGATAAAATTATGTAAAAAATATTCGTAGTTTTAGATTTGCAAAATTCATCACCGATCGTCAGACATATTGATTAGATTGAACGAAGAAAAAAAATCCCACCTCTAAAAACGTGTCCAGTTTAAAAAAAAAAATACTTGATATGTTAGGTATGAATACTTGATGTGTTATATATGAATACTTGATGCATTACATATGAATACTTGCGCGTGCCAGTTGTAAAATCTTTCAAATATTATGTGGTCCCCAAATAGCAAGTGGTCCTCCTAGGTAGTTAGTAGTTATTGAAGTAGTTAATGACTGGGGGATGAAATGGGGGATTGTTACAGGGGGATAGCTAGATGCTCCCTATTTCCTAAACACCCTCATGAATTTTCATGATATTTGAAATGCACACCTGCCTATTGTGACAATGTGCATGTTTTCTAATTTTATTGTGTCGATGCACACTTCTTTATAGTATTTGACGCACATTCTTCTATTTGTTAATTTGTAATTGCTATTAAATTAAGTATTTCAGATCAGATAACCACCTTATGTGAATTTATTTCCTAAACATCCTCATGAACTTTTCATGCACAACTGCCTATTATGGCAATGTACACCAATTTATTGTGTTGATGTACACTTTCTTATAGTATCGATACACATTTTTCATCTATTAATTTGTGATTGCAATTAAATTAGAGTAATGATTTTGTCCCCTGCCTTCTAGTCCCCTAATCGTCCCCCGCTAACTGTCAATGTCTTTCATCCCAACTAAAACTATTCAAAACAAATGCAACTCTTTTTCGTTTGTCGTTTTCTTTCATCTCTTTGACTTTTGTCTTCCTCTCTCCCCTTATCTGACTTTCCTTGCTTCCCCATCTCTCTTCTTTTCTCTATATCTAAAATAAGGACATGGTCGTCACCGCTGCCACCCCGGCCAACACCACCGGTGGACGTTCTTCATGGAGAACACTTCATATCTCCGCTAGTGGGGCCCACTTCGCGACTCCCTTCAGCAGCCTCCGTCACCCCCACCACCACCCCCTATCGGAGTGCTGCCTTGCGGAGGAGAGCGACGAGGTGACGTAGCAGTGGCGATTGCAAGGAAGAGGACTTCTCGGATCTGGAACAACTCCAGTTAACGGATCTGGAACAATGGTAGCGACGAGGTGACGTGGCAGTGAATATTGTTTCATAACAATACACATCTTCACGCTTAAATATGAATACTAAGTGTTTTAAGCTTTTAGAGATGTGAATCTTTGTACTAGTACTGATTGATGTACCAGTTATTGTTTAGGTTAAGAGAGCTTGAATTCCTGTTCATAATGTATAGTGCTTTCATGATTTTGGTTCTTAATTTGAATAATGTAGAGTGCTTTCAAGATTATTTAGATGGTATGAACACTTTATATTTTATGTATGTATATTCTTATTTATGAATATGTGTATGAACGCTTGAATACCTGCAAAATTGATGCATCTACAAATTTGTTGATAAATATTGAAGATGGTTGAGGTTTATTAATTTTTTTTAACATTAATATTCATACATAAATTCATAGGTATGAATACAAATGTTAATATGGTTACTATTATCTATAAATATCAAAATAATTAAAGTCAAATATTATTTCATAACAATACACACTTTCACGCTTAAGTATGAATACTAAGTGTTTTAGATATCAATAAATCAGATGATGTTTGGATGAAAAAAATAATAACACAAATGAGTAGATATGAATACTTCATGTCTTAACTATTGGTAAAATATATGCATCACAGTAACACTAAAATTTGACCAAGTAGATATGAATACTTCATGTCTTAAAAATTAGTAAAACATACGCATCACAGTAACAACAAAATTTGACCGAGTAGATATGAATACTTCATTTGTTAGATATGCATACTTCATGTTAGATATGAATACTTCTTAGAAGAGGTGGGGGTGAGAAAGATGAATCTGACAATGAATTTTGAATTGTATAAATTATTTCGAACATGTATGAATACTTCGTAATCATCAGTATGAATACTTCTTGGAAGAGGTGGGGGTGAGAGACGTGAATCTGACTTTGAATTTTGAATTGTATAAATTATTTCAAATATGTATGAATACTTCGTAATCGTCAGTATTAATACTTCATTTGTTTAGATATGAATACTTCTTTATTTAGATATGAATAATATATAGATTCGCTATAGTGGTCCCCAATCTTGACAAATGTCGCTTTCAGACGGTTGCGGTCCCCAATCCAGGCTGTCACAAGACATCAGCGATCCCCATGGTCGTTACTGGTCCCCTCCAGCTTGTGTTTACATATGACGAATGGTTCTGATAATAAGTATGAATACTATAAATTCGTAGGTATGAATACTATACGTTTTGACTATTAATAAAATAGCATTAATCTTGCTCTTTGGTGGTAGTTAGCACGTTTTAACTATTTTTTTGTCTTTTAATACGGAGGACAGATAGGGGACTGAAGTAGGGGGACTGTTAGTCGATCCCATTAAATTAATTATTTCATAACCACCTTTTGTGAATTTATTTCCTAAACACCCTTATGAAATTTTGATGCTCGCAAAAGCGTATGCACAAAGTTTCAGTACAATTAGATGTACCTTTTATCCCTAAATACACTTTTTGGTTCAGATTGCAAGTATACAATCCTACCGTGTAGTATATTGTCGGGTATCGATCCACAGGGAGTGCGTTTAATTACTATGCTAAAACTTTAGTAATAAATTTCAGAAAAATATAATAAAGTAAAGTGCAATAAAAGTAAATTGGGGGATTTGTTCTAACAATTCCTAAGGATGGGTTCAATACCCAGAAGAAATGAGTTTGAAACAATAATTGTAAATAAAAGAAATAAAGATTGGTTTGCTTTCTAGTTTGAGAAGATCTAGGGGCATTCGGTCTACAATCCCTTGCTAACTCTATCTATTCGGTATTTGTTTAAGTTCATGTATGATTTGATGAGGTTTCTAACCTAATATGTTATTAATGGTCACTTTCATGAATTAATAACGTGTCTAAGTAATTCGAACTTCACGATTAAGTCCTTCATCCTAGCTACCTAGACCATATGCTCTTGTTAGTCTCTCCTCTCCTCAAATATTGATATTTCACGATTAAATCCTTCATACCAATACCCGATTCAATTTGAGATGTCCTAATTAGGGTTTGCCTTCACGGTTAGGTCCTTCACCAAATTCCTAACCTTAATTTCTGTAGTTCTGGCTTAGATTACAAATTGGTTAGATCCTAATCCAAACCTAGGGTATTTGCATTCATAATTTGGTACTCTCCTCTCATCCTAGCAATATTGGTTCTTTTGAATCCAACACGGGACTACTGCGATTTCAAGTACTAACTATGTAATTAACACAAATGATAAATCACAGAAATTAACATCAAATCCCATAAAACAATCATAACAAAAACAAATAGCCGAATAAGATACAATTAAGCAAGTTCATGCATTGAACTAAACCCCTAGAGAGAGAACTACTCCCTCATGAAGAGATCCATTACAAAAAAGTTGGCAAAATAAGAAGAAATGAAATAAAGAAATGATTACACCCTTTATTGGATCAAAATCTTCAATCTTGCCGAACTCTTGCTCAGGAAACCCTTCTTCTCCTTGCTTGAAAGCTTTCCTTACTTCAGAATTTATCGCTAAGTATTGTGTGTGTGGAGAGAGATGAGATAATGATTGATTTTGATATTTGCGAAGAGATGCCTTGAATGGATAATGAACCATCTCTTTTATAACTAAAGACCATGTCCAATTTAGAGGCTAAGAAGTGGAGTTAGTGGGTGCTATATTTGGATTGTTTCTCAGGATAGCTTGTCCAAGTTTAGCTGTAAAAACGTGTCCATGATGCGCCAAAAATAGAAACCGTGTTGAAAACGTGTAATTTTGGCTTTCTGCGAGTTTAGTGCATCCAACTGACTCCAAATTTCCTTTTTTAGTTTCTCATGTTGTAGATCTTCTTCCTAGCTTTCCAAAAAGTGGTCGCAAGTCTAAATCGGAGTTACGAGTCAAAAATTATGGTTATTTTAAGATCAGGCTCCAGTTATGCGTTCTGCTACAGTGCGGCCAGGCCACCCGCACTTAGGGGTGTCAATGACACCCGTTTACCCGTTTACCTTACCCGTATCGTATTCGATAAGACGGGTATGGATAAGGTTTTTTTTTCGTTAGTTTATTGGGTATGGGTATGAGTATGGGTAAAGATTTTTTTTCGTTAGATAAACGGGTATGGGTACGGGTAAAGGTTATTTCGTATCCGTTGGGTAATGGGTAATTATATAAAATATATTATATATAAATATATCAATATTATATCCAATTTATTTATTTTTCTTCTTTTCATATTGTTGTATGCCTCTATCAACGCTAGAGACATATATATCAACGAATTTATTTTCTTGTTTTCTTCCTTATTCATCGTTATTGTCTTTTTTCTCAATTCTACAAATGAAAATATTTCATGTTTCAAAGAAAATATATCCTCACCTTATTTTATGGAAATAATGTATTGTTTGGTCTAAATAAGTAATCCATTAATGTCAGCGTCTGAATTTTGCATTACATGTCAGCTTTCTCAAGGTTATACTATGAATATATATATTTAATAAATGAATGAGATGGAATGAAATGTTAGAAGAAAGAATGTAACAAATGACAAAATTGACCATATGCTGTCCGAACCATTATATTGGTATTTTCGTTATTCGCCCACTACCGTTTCGTTACCCGTTAATCATAACGGGTATGGGTAGGGTAGGGTAAGACAAATTCTTAACAGGTATGGATATGGTATGGGTAAAGTCAATTCTTAGTGGGTATGGGTATGAAAATGGTTCCACCCTCCCTGTATCGTACCCATTGACACCCCTACCCGCACTGGGCTCGGATTTTTCCTGTGCGTCCAGATTTCATTCGCATCGATATCCGTGCATCCGCACGGATTTTGACGAATAGCTTATTATACCTTTTTAAAATTGGCGCGCGTCCAGAAATCCATCTAAGTACTTAGTGCGGTCTTATCGTAAACCGTGCATCCGCACTGGGCATTTTTCTTTGGTTTTTCTTCATTTTCTGCAAATTAAAATCAAACAAAAGCAGTAACTTGATCCTAGGTGTATTCTATTCACTTTATATTCAAAATACAAGATATTTGATGTTATTTCGTGATAAAAATCAGATCGAATATGTATATAATTTAGGCCTATCAAATTTTCACGCACATACCTATACCTATTGTGGCAATAATTTGCATCTGTTTATTGTGTTGATGTACACTTGTTTATATAGTATCAATCAGTGTTCTAAATAGCGCCGCTATAGCGTTTTTGGAGACCAAACGCTATGCTATGGCATTAAAACACGCTATTTGCGCTACAGACGCTATAGCGGTAATAGCGGACCGCTATAGCGTATAGCGTGTAGTGCAAATAGCGCGCGCTATGCAACATTTGCTGTTTTTTTTTTCAATTTATATGAGCTTTAAAATAAATAAATGGTGAAGATGTTGTTTAATTTTGATGAATATTACATTATATCAAATTCAAGTCCGCTATAATAATTTTTTCATTTTTCTCTTGATTTTTTTTAACTGATGATAAATCAAATAAATAATTGCTAAATTATGAAAATTTTAGGGACTAACAAGAATTTCTTCAAGGATCATCTGTTTATTTTACTAGAAGTATGATTTTTTTTTCTTTTCAATTTCTAGGTTATTTTGAAATTTAAATAGAAAAAAGATAAATTATGTTATGATGTTGAAGATATTTTAAATAGAAAAAGATCGATAGTTTATGATATTAGTATTACTATAGATATTTTGAGTCGCAATTTGGACTTTGTATTCGTTCAATATGAATATTATAATTTTTTAATCAATTTGATATTATTTATTGTTCTATGAGACTAAATAATATTGATATTTAGTACAAATATATAATATAATTTTTATAAAAATAAAAAACGCTATTTGGAATAGCTTTCACTATAGCGTCGCTATTCGCTATAGCTTTTTTTGGAGGTTCCCCGCTATGACGCGATAAACGCTATTTAAAACCTTGGTATCAATGCATATATTTTTTTATTTCGTTAAAATATAATTATTGAGGGTTATGTGTGTTTTTGATCAAGTTAAAATACGTTTTGCTAGCAATCAACACGCGTCTTGGTTTTTAAATTTTTTTGTTTTTCAAACTCTTTAAAATGCAAACTTAATCACTTTTGAGGATTATATTAGAACACATTTGATTGTTGTGCTTATTCACAATTGCTTAGCTTGTTTTTAGAAGTTGATAAAAAATAGTCAAAAGTTATTTATGGAGTCAGAAATTGGAAGTTACATAATATTTAATATTTAATTGTTAATATACGTTTAAAAGTGAGGCTATGGTAATATATATGCTACACATCAATCCGTGCAATGGATACATATTTCCATTTTAAAATTGAAATAGTCGATTCAAATCATTAAACATGATCTCCATATAAAAAAAAAAAGACATGAGTATTTTTGCATATTTTACAATATTTTTACAATTTTTTTATATAGGTAGAAAATAGTTATTTTCAATTTATCTAAGAAATAGTAAAAGAATGGTAAAAAAAAAAATGGTTATTTTAATACATTTTCATATGGAGTTGATGTTCATGGGTTTGGATAATGTTTGTCATAAATTTAACATCTCAAAGGTTTTTTACCCAAAGTGCACGCCCTTCTCATACAAAAATACTACGTACGAGGGCAATCAAATGCAAATATAACTTGCTACAGAACAGAGAAAGCTCAGAATGTATGGGACAATAGAATTAAATCCAGAATTAATTAATTCATTAGCAAGTGTAGTTATGTGGTTTTGTTAGGATCTTGATTAATCTATTGTTACTCCTTTCTAAGCACCTGGCACTTAACGGTTCAACTGCGCCCCATGCCTCACCGTACGACTTCCAACAAAAAGCATTTCTCTTGTACTGCCACCAATTCACTGGAAGCAAGCGAACATTTAGGAGGTTTAAGCCGGTACATGGTACACTGTCACTGCAGGCAAACCGGATTGGTTGGTACGAGTAGGTACCTGTTATGCCTCGGTATGTTATGCCGGAGATTGATACTGCATCCGTTTTATTATGACATGATGATTGGTCACAGTAGAATTGGTCAATCATAATAGGTGTCTTTACATTTGAGACCTTTATGTTGGTGAATGTTATGTTTTTCACAGTGCCTATGCCGCCCTGTATATCGAAAAGAAAACAAAAAGATCTAAATGTTATGTTCATTTGCTTCAAATTAATATGGAGATCTAATAAAGGAATACATACAAAAAAATACTTGAAAAAATTGTTCCATCTTCTTGCCTGCCAGGTTTTGATTCTGACCCCATATAAAGCATTTTGCACATTGACACTCTCAACTAGTACATTTGAAACACATGCCAAGCTATTCCCTCTTCCAAGCCCCCCTATGCTGTCAAGCAAATTATAACAAAATTTCAATTATATCCATCCATCCATCCATCCATCATTGTTTTGTTTTTCTTTTTTCTATTCAGAAACATATATAGTATGTTTACCTGATACCATGGCCAGGATTGCAGTTGATGTTTTTAATGTGAATATTTGAGCATCCTGTCTGGATTGATACACAATCATCTCCTGGAAAAACAGTATGGATTTTCAATGAGCCCAATGTAATAAAATTATAGAAAAATTGCATTCAACTTTTGTGTAATTGCATGATCTATAAATTAAGTGCATGTGATTTATATTTGTATGTACATATCAAAGCACTCCAAATAGGAATTTAAATTTACCACATCCTATATTAGACTTTCTAATTTCAACATCTCTGGTGTTCTGAAGGTGGATTCCATCAGTGTTTGGGGTGTCTTGTGGAGAAGAAATGGTGACATTTTTCACTCTGATCCACCGAGAACTGTCAAATTTTAGGTGGCACTGTGGGCTGTCTACAATTCGGATATCACGAACTAGAATATTATAGCTCTTGTAAAACCTCACAACCTAAATAATAAATAAATGTAATAATCATTAATTTATTATAATATAATTAATGGACTGATTTTGTACTCCTTTTCTTTCCAACTGCAAGACAAAAAAGTTTTACCGTAGGTCTTAGTGCTGCTGGAGGAATAGTCGAGTTCTACATAAAAAAACAAATGTAGCATCAAAGAACTACTATTTGGTTATCTCATTTATACAGCAAAAGAAATATACAGTATCAAGTCTGACCTGAAACTCATTTATAAGAGAGAGATTCTGAAACTGAGACCATTGACCATTGACTGTACCACTTCCTCTGATTGTAAAACCAGTAAGCCATTTGAAATTTAGCCATTGGAAAATATTTGGCTTGATGTTGGTTTTCATGTTTAAAGCAGCTAAAATCGTCCCATCTATCTGAAAAAAAAAATAAAAAAAAATCCACAACATAATTAAAGTAAGAAGTGTACCTCTTTCATATTATCAAGTTTCAACTATGCAGTTTACAAATATTACCCAGAGAACTAGCCTCGAATTGCAGGGACCTTGTAGTGTAACTGGACTTACAAGAAATCGGAATTCAGATGGTATCACTAGAGTAGCTTTTGGAACAGCACATGCTGCTCTCCATGCTGACAAAAGTGCCTATAAAATAAAATCCATCATATAATCTTAAATTGAATTCATAATTTCTATTAAAGTTCATACCAAATTAGTGCCTCGGTTCAGTCATTACTGGCTAATGCCTTAATTATTAACTCAAATAAACAAAAAAACTGATACTATATAAGTAGAAACCTTAGAGGCTATGACAGAATTGAAATTATATTGCTTTATACAGAGTACCTGTGAATCATCTGTAATTCCATTTCCTGCAGCTCCAAATGACATGATGTTAATAATCCTTGAACTATTCGAATTCAAACCATGGGGAAGACCTATGTGTTTGCATATCCAAAGAATTGAGTATCAGCAATTCTTTGAAGTACAAAAAGTGTACTCGAAACAGAAAACCAATCATTTACTTTCTAATATAGATGTTTGGTACAGTATGTACCACTAAGGGTTTGAAATGCTTCATATTGGCCTAAGTTGGGTAGAATTTTCTAGAGAAAATTGAACTCTAATCTTGTTCTACCAACCTCTTTATGCTGTACCACACAGGTACCATGCACCTGAATGATATGTTACTCTCTCTCTTTCATATATACCTGTTGCTTTCATTGAGTCACCCAAGGCTACTAACAGAGCTAATGTGTAAATAGCGCAAAATGAAAGTGTTAGCTTTCTCATACTTGCTATGAGTTGTAATTTTGCTCCGACAGTGAACTCTTTGTACTTCAAAAGAACTCTATAGTACGCATGGTAAGCAGCTTATATAAGAACAAGTTACAAACTTGCCCCTGATTTTTCAAAAAAAATCACAAGTTAGTTTCTATTTATCTTATTATATGGTAAGAACCATACTGAGCATGTGTGGAGCATGAAAAAGTGAAAGAGATGCATCTTAGAGTGTAGTACCATTGGTTACATCAGGAAAAGATGCAAAAAGTGCCACAGTTACAGCTTAAAATAGTCTTTTGTCTTAAATTGCACAATTAATTCTACCTAATAGCATGCACCAAAAGATGGTTAGTTAAGGCTGTTATACTGTTACCTTGGGAATATGCTATTAATTAAACACACTTCAATTGAGCCAGATCAGCATACTAAACAAACTAAAAGTGAAATAAGAGTACAATATATATAATTAATAGACATTTTGTGCCATAACTTGAGGGGTCCATTTGGCTTTTCCCAGAAAAAAAAGAGACTATAGAAAGAACCTATATATTTGACTCTTGTTTTCTGCTGTCCCTTGAAGGAAAAAAAAAATGTATAGAATCAAATCATGATTGATTAATTATGGTTTTGAATCAAAAGCCAATGCTAAACTCTTGGCTATTATTAGTGCTATGCTACTGATATGATAATTACCAAACCCAATAAAAACTTGACTGGAAAGACAAAATGGCTTTTAAATGATATCTTTCTAGCTTAAAGATGAAATGCCAGAAATTAAACTTGAAATATGACAATTAGTTTAAAGAACCGACTGACAACACTTAATGCATTCCAAATATGTTTATATTTTTTTTTTGAAAAAAAAAAATTATACCTTGTATTACAAGGCTAAAAACAATGAAATTTGTGCTTTTACTTATTCAACAAAGTATTTAACTTCAACTTTCTTATAACAATTAGAAAAAAAAAAAAAAAAACGGTGATAAACACTTTGCATAATTGGCATAAACACTTATACATTTGAATACGAACAATTTACATATGACCTATAAATACTTGTAGTGCAAATAAAAGTGTGCAAGATCATAGGGAGTGCAAGAATATATAATTTGTCTAGCTCTAGCTAGCTAGCTAGCTAGTTCACCATTTTTTTATTGGTTGTCTATATACGAAACATAGCAATCGAGTTACTAATTAAACCACGGGATTGGGACCCACATACATACATGCTTTGTGTGCGGTATATATTATATATTATATATATATATATATTATGGGGAAGATGATCCGGCCAGGCGGGCCTCCATCAGATATATGATAGATCATAGATGGATGGAATAGATCATACATAATCTGGATTCCACTTAAACTTGTTCTTTTATCCATCCGGGCACAACCTCCAAGAACAATAGATATATATTTCATTTCTGATCTTTTGCATTGCTCATTATGCATGCATATGTTATATATAATATATATGGTGAATGCAATATATGAAGATCAAGGCAGCTAGCTAGCTTCATTAATTATTAGCAAGATGGCAAGATCCAAGACTCTAGATAGATTGCAAGAATATATATATGGTAGTGCCACTGCCATATAAGATCTGTGTTGTTATCCTGCATGTCGGAGAAAAGGGAAGAATAAAAAGGACCAAACAAAAGCAAAGGCAGTAAAATGACTTTAAGCATGCCTCATCTCATTGCCTTTTTAGAGTTTTTGTTAGTTAGCGCTGCTGCTGCCTGTGCCTCAGTGCCTGAGTGCCTGAGTGCCTGCCGGTGGGAATGTGGGATGCATCATCCATCATGCATCATCCATCATCCATCATCCATAACTACAAAGATGATTGATTCCATACAAATTAAACCATCAGAATTCTCTCTCTCCGGTCCAAGGGCCCATAATTAAACAGGCCGAAGTCAATTAATTAACAAATCACAACCAATTGGGCTTAACAAATTAAACCTTCCAACAAAGCCCACAAACTAAGTAATAGTAATATCCTTTCTTTCGTCTCCTCCTTTTCTTCTCCGACGAAACTGCACTGCCGACTGCCGAGTGAATGAGAATGAGAATGAGAATGAGAATGGGAGCTCTGATCAAACCCAACTTTGTTATACCCCTTGGAAGCCTTCTCCCTCCTTCCCTTGATCCTTCCCTCTCTCTCGTCTCTCTCATCACTTCCCGCCTCTCCTCCCACCAATCACCTCCTTCCCCGCCCCTCCACCCAATCAACGAACGCCACCTCATCCCTTTCTTGGGCCCCTCCCAGATCACCCGTATCCTTCTCCTCTCCCTTTCCCACCCCCTCTCTTCCCTCTCCTTCCTCCACTGGACCCTCTCCCCTCCCCTCTCTCTCACCCCTACTCCTCTCCATTTCTCCCTCCTCTCTCTCTCCCTCTCCTTCTCCCGACACTTCTCCCACTCTCTCTCCCTCCTTTCCCTTTTCATCACCACCCACCCCACCGCCAATCACCTCCGTTCTCTCCTCTCTACTTCCCGATTCTGCAACTGCAACTGGGACCCGTCTGTCTTCTGCCTCCTAATCAAAGCACTGCTCAAGCAAAACCGTTTGAATGACGCACTCGACACGTGTCAACAAGTTATTGCTCTTGGATTTTCTCCTGATGTTAACACATTTAATTCTCTCCTTAACCCGCTTGTAAAGCTCCGTTCTTTGGAGGAATGCTGGGATTTGTATTACCAAATGAAACGAGTCAAGGTCTTTCCAAATACATACACATACAATATGTTGATTTGTGCCCTCTGTAAAGGTCAGGATGTGATCAAGGCAAACAAGTTTTTAGAAGAAATAGAAAATGAAGATGGGTTCTCCCCTGATATTGTAACTTATAATACTATTCTAAATGGACATTGCAAGAGGAGGAGGCTGAATGCCGCTTTTCATCTGTTTGATGTAATGCCACTGCGAGGCATTCAGCCAAATTTGGTCTCTTATACTACTATGATTGGTGGACTGTGTAGAGATGAGAGGTTAAGGGACGCTCGCAAGCTGTTTGATAAAATGTGTAACCAAGGTATAGACCCAGACAGTTTTGTTTATAAGGTTCTTATACAAGGGTATAGCAAAGCTGGTAGAACGAGAGAAGCTAGGCTATTATTACAAGAGATGGTTGCAAGTGGTTTTGTATTAGATGACTTTACATGCGAGTTGGTGGTCGAATCACATGTTAATTTGGGGAAGTTGCTTTCTTGCCTTAACTTGGTGGCATTGTTACGCAAGCAAGGTATTCGTATTTCTGTTGGCAGTTACACGTGCTTGATCCAGGCGCTGTGTGTAGAAAAGAGGCCTCATGCTACCAAGGATTTGTTGAAATGGATGGCAGATGATGGTCTTCAGCTTAATATTAAAGTGTATAATATGATTATCAATTGTTTCTGTGAATGTGATTATGTCAAAGAGGCATTTGAAATGAAGGGAGAGATGGAGACAGGAAGTGTTGCACCAAATCGAGACACATGCTGCTCTCTCATTGGCTGCTTGTGCAGGCTTGGTAGAACTAAAGAAGGAGAAGTTTTAATGGAAGAAGAAATAGGGAAGCATGGGGTAAAGCCAGATGGTGATATATGCAGTATGTTGGTTAATGGATATTGTAGAGAGGGAAATTTGAGCAGGGCGGAATCAATCCTCAGGCAATTCGTCGAACGGTTTGGAGTGCATGATAGGCGGGGTTACAATTATTTGGTGAGAGCATATTGTGAGGAAAGTGATGATAATGATATAGGTGAGGCCTTGAAATTGCAAGAGAGGATGGCAAAATTGGGGTTTATTGCAAATGCAGAGACTTGTAAATCTATCATTTATGGGCTGTCAAAATGACATTCAACTTAAGTAATGTACACATGCAGATCCCTTCCTTCCTATATTTTCTGAATCCATATTGTTTGAATTTTTTTTTTATCAAAAAGAATTAGGGATTGTTGGGTTTTATCTCCCATTTTTTTTTTACATTGTCTTCTTCTCTTGTCCATGCATCAAGGGCCTATATGGCAAATAAATATCCTGAGAGGGATGTGAAGTGTGTAGTATTTATTATCGCAACTCCTCGAAATGATAAAAGTGAATGGTGTACATGTCAAGACAGATATGCATCATGCTATTAATTCATGCTTTATGAGACCAAATTCAACAAGGAACAATTAATGCAAATTGATGGAGCTGGCAAATTAAATGAGAAGAACTAAAAAAAAAAAGCGCTATCTTATCAATAATTGACTTTGAAACTCCACCCTCAATCACAATCCAGACAAGGACAAGAAGAATGGACATCATCACATCAGCCATTATTTCAAAAGGGTTATCGCAAAGCAAACAATTCACACTCGGAGCCGTGAATACTTTATCCTCTGTAAACAAATTTAAATTCTCGCATGTCACATCATCAATATTCTCAATCATTCCATTTTTATTTTTGTTTTCTTATTTATTAAAATAGAGATGTTCACATTTTCTGATGCTCGATCTGTCAGACTGTCATGTTTTAATGAATTGTTAAATTTTTGGAGAGCAATTTTGATATAAAAGGGATACAATGGAGTGCACAAAGAAGATAATAGAGGGCAGAAAGAGTTTAAGGATCAATTCATTTCATTTTTCATATTGATTACAACGATTACATGGGTATTTATAGCTAATTTATTGGGTAAATTTTATCGGAGGTCACTAAACTTTGCTATTTGTTACGAATTGGTCACTCAACTTTAATTATATATTTATTCTAGTTAGATCACTTCGTCACTTTTCCATCCAAAAAATTAACATAATCTGACGTGTTAATCCAACTCATCTTATGTGATAACTTAAGATACATCTTTTTAGATGCATGAAATAGCTCCATGTACCAATCCTTCTCTCTCTTGCTTTTTCCTCTCCAGCATCTTAACATTTTATTTCTACTTCCTTTCATTTTTTTTTTTCTTTTCTTCCAAAAAAACCCAGTACTCAACTCTTTCTTTTAGCACATGACAGCTCTAGCATTGCTTCATTTTCGCTTACCTCCTTAATTTCGCTCCAGCTCCATCTCAATCTCAGTTTCTTCTTTGTTGATTATTGCATAATTTTAAATGGTTCGAATTAACTTAAGTTGATTACTTTCTATATTGGAAAAATTATCCTTGCTTCTCATATGATTATTAATACTAAATGTATGGGAAAACAACTAAATGACATTGCACTGGCATTGGGAAAGCAACTAAATGTTGTTATGAGCACTAGTACCAGTCGGTACCATTCTCCTATTTGTAATTGCATTAAAAAAAAAAAAAAAAAGCAACTTCCAGAAAAAGAGAAAAAAATTGGGCTGCAATTATGGAAAACCAATTTAGTATCGAATAACCCAGATCGTGTAGAGGTACTCGTCAAACACTTAATTTAAACATCAGAGAAATAAAAGTTAACAAGACATCTAATTCACATCTACAGGTAATTTTGAAACTAATTCCGATATAGAGATTAATTTTGGGAGCAAAATGTAAAGGTAAGTTTTTTGTATTTGTTTGTGTGAGTGGTACAGGTACAGGTACAGGTACAGGTACAGGTACTGCAGCAGCAGCAGCGGAATTAAATTTTGAGTGTTGGAGTAATTAAGAATAACTTTTAGGATTACTAATTTGAATGCATTCATTCAAAGTTGATGACGGACGCCGACCCCTTCCACTTTGAATGGACATGGACATGGCATATAATTAAAATTAGCATCATTCAATTCAACTAAGGTCTACATAAAACAAACGATGGAGAGGAATGGACTTGCCAGCTACCACTGGGGGTATATGGACTCGCCACAGAGAATCTAAAAGTTAGGAACTGAAGTACACCTGTTGGCTGTGAAAAGTCAAAAAAGTAGTGATTGAATTCTTAGGAACCCAACGCCAGTCAAACCCCAAACTGACCTGCTTCTCTTCTCTTCTCTTCTCTTCTCTTTAATTCTTCCATTTTTCAACATAAGCAGGCTGCCATGTTCATATTGATATCTTTCGTATGGTTTTCTCTCTCTCCTACTCCTCTTCTTTCTTCATTTTCGAGCCATAATATAATATATAAGAGGCTTTCTTCATCAATTCATGTTGCTCTGTCTGTATCTGTATCTGTATCTGTATCTGTATCTGTATCCGTATGCATGCTATCTTTTCATTCTTTTTAGAGTTTGTTTTGCACTGTCTAAAAGCGTCACTCAAAATCTAAACTTATTGCTCATCAATTGATTAAACATTTTTTCTTCTTCTTCTAATTCTTAATTTCTCGTTTTACAGATTCATTTCTCAAGCACCATGCATGTTCCGATGATTTGACCTGTGCAATTAATTTTCAATCAATTTTAAAATTTTGGGGGTGTCTCTGTAATAGAAATTAGAATATACCACAAAAAATGACGTCTATGGCAATTATATTGCCAATTATCCTATTTTTTACACATTTATTTCTTCATAAGAATGTCATGGGTGACCCACGCACTACTTTAGTGGGTCAATTTTGTAACAATCAGGATCCCCAATCCAGTTCAATTTTGGCTGATTACTTCGTACCAGCAATGGATAACTTGTATACTAATGTTAGCTCAAATGGCTATGGTACTGCTGGTGTAGGATCTGGCCCCAATGCTGTTTTCGGGCTGGGTCAGTGCTTAGAGGATCTTACCTCTGTCGACTGTCAGTTATGCTTCTCTCAGGTACCAACTTTATTTCAATTTAGGATATGTGCGTTAATCTCTACCTAAAATATGTCTTTCAAACTATAAGGAGGTTATATGCAATGCAACAATTGTAAAGCTGAGAGGGGTATTGTGCAAAAAATAATTTCTTCCTATCAATTTAGGAAATGAGGTTTTTGTTTATATTCAGCTTTTAGGCTATATGGCAGGAAACCTGAGATTTCAAATGTGCCTTCAACTTTTGTAGGTGAGGTCTCTTTTGCCAAAATGCTATCCTAACACAGGTGGTCGAATATACCTCGACGGGTGTTACGGACGATATGGAAATTACTCTTTTTTCGGCGATGTCTTGGATTCCTATGACACAAATGTGTGTAACTCCACTTCCGGCAACTCGACTGGTCGTAATTTTTATGAAACAGTCAAGAAAACCGTTAACAACGTAACTCTAGCTGCTAAAAGCAAAAACGGGTTTGCAGTTGGATCCACTAAAGGATCTAATACATCTGTTTACGCATTGGTGCAATGCTGGCAGGTGCTGAACCAATCGGCATGTGGCACCTGTCTAGATGCTGCCACTTCTTCAGTGCTCGAGTGTGTGCCTGCTCTCGAAGGCCACGCTTTATTTGCTGGTTGTTATATTAAATACTCAAACAGGATTTTCTGGAATTTGAATGATACTGGTTCTAGTTCTTCAGGTATTATAAATAATTGTCCTGTATTATAATGATCTTATTCGTATATACTTGTATTAAATCACAATTTTTGTAATCTTAATTCACAGGTAACCACAATCTTGTTTGGATAATACTGGGACCTTGTCTTGGAGCAATTTTCATAATAGTTGGTATTTTGTTATGGAAGAAAAAAATATTCAGGCACAAATCAAGTGCAGAATCTTTAATGCGTAAGTACCCAATAATTATTTTCTCACACATGCAAATAACACAAAGTATTTGTCATATATTGCATTTGGCACTAAACATTATTGTTCTTTTTTATATTTTGTGACTAACACACTAACATGATGAGTGTGGTGTAAAAGATACATTATGTTAGTTCTGGAATTTGTTTGATTTAGTATAGAAAGAAGATAGGGGAACTTTTATCACTGCAATGAGAATTTTGATGGTTAGGTGTTGTTTGCAAATTACGCAGAATATATATAGGGTTTCGGTTGCAAATTCAAGAATTGTCAGCTGTTGATTTAATAGGTCATGGGCACTATCGAAATCTGATAGTAACACCTTATTCATTATTACTGTGACAGAATTATACGGTGCTGATCTTCCTCCTGGCATATTGCAATCCAGCCTTAATTTCAAATATGCGGAGTTGAAAAAGGCTACTGACAACTTCAATTTATCTAACAAGCTTGGTCAAGGAAGCTATGGAGCTGTGTTTAAGGTAATATTATGCTTAAACAGTACGGTTTTATACAGTGCTTATTATTAGTACTGACGATTAACCCACTGGTAGGGAATCCAATTACCTAAAACCACCACTGGTATGGAATCTGAGCCCAGTTTAAGGTTTACATTTACATTACCATCTTCGTCTTATATGGCTGATACCAACCTGACAGTACAGCATGTTATTTAGTTGGCATAAACATTTATAAAAAGATTAGTTAAATTTAATTTGTAGGCAATTCTTCCTGATGGAAAAGAAGTGGCAGTAAAAAGGTTGTTTCTTAACACGAGACAGTGGATCCAGCAATTTTTTAATGAGGTAGATTTGATAAGTCAAGTGCGGCATAGAAATCTGGTAAAATTATTGGGTTGTAGTTTGGATGGTCCCGAGAGTTTGCTTGTCTATGAATTCTACCCGAATAGAAGCCTCGACCTTTTCTTATTCAGTACGCCTTTCTCTCTCTTTTTCTCCCAGGGATCTTTTGTAATCTTGATCTTAATTTATTGGCATATTAGCAAAAATTTTATTCTTTGGTACTTAGGTTACATAGTCCTCTGACCCTCTGGATGAGAAAAAAAGTTTGTGTGTTAGGAACCCAGAATGCAATATGAAACAAAGTTTGACTTGCAGAAGAAAATTATCTGCAAGTCCCTAACAAAAGTTTGAATTTGTTTCATATTACCTTTTGAGCATTTGTTAGGGACTTGCAGAAAAGTTTGACTTGTTATTTGGGGTTGTTTGCTTTTACAGATTCAAGTAAAGAAAATTATCTGGACTGGAGCCAAAGACTAAATATAATACAAGGTGTGGCTGAAGGTCTATCATACCTCCACGAGGAGTCGGAGGCACGAATCATTCACCGTGACATAAAGGCTAGCAATATTTTATTGGATGATAAATTCAAGGCTAAGATAACAGATTTTGGCCTGGCAAGGGCATTTTCAGAAGATCAAACTCACATCACCACTGGAGTTGCAGGCACATTGTAAGATTCTCTCTCTCTCTCTCTCTCTCTCTCTCTCTCTCTCTCTCTCTCTCTCTCTCTTCATCCTCTCTCTTCTGGCTATGCTGAAAATTTAACATTTTATCAATTTTGAAGGAATATGTAATAACATATGCAAAGAATATCCCTTTGGTCTGACATCTTGGTTTATTCAGGGGATATATGGCACCAGAATACCTGGTTCATGGGCACCTGACCGAGAAGGCTGATGTTTACAGCTTCGGTGTGCTTGTACTTGAGATCATCACTGGTAAAAGATGTAGTGGGTCAGTCGGGTCACATGCTGGTCACTTATTATTATCCCAGGCATTTTTCAACCCCGTTTCTAGTTCACTGTTATATCACACAATACCAAACCATTGTCCCATTTGTTCTGTTTTAATTATTTGCTTGCTTGTTTTTTTATTTTTCAGGTATGGAACCATTACAGGTCCAAAACTATAGAAAAAATAGCTGATAAAGGAATTTATCAGGATTCCCTTAAAGAGGAGATATTTTCTGTTCTGCAAATAGGAGTACAGTGCACCCAGTCTAGTCCGGCTGATAGACCGATCATGTCAAAAGTGGTCGAATTGATCAGAAGACGGTCACCTGATACAGAGATCGTGATAAACGACCCTCCTTTCTTGAAAGTAGTCGATATGTTTGATCATAATATAGAGGAGGGGGAGAATTCACGCTTAATTTCTATCAATTCGGGTTCTGGGTTTTCAAGTTCAGGTTGGTCTCGTTTAACTGGTAGATAGGCAATTTTATTTGATATAGTCTATGTTGCTTGCCGTGATAGTTTTTGTAGTTGTAAAGAATAATAATATATATTACAACTTTCAGTGCCTCGTTTGATGACAAATTGTGGTGTTAATGGCAGTCATATTTATTTCATATCCAATTAGCACTTTTAACAGAGATAATAATTTAAGGTGGGAGCCTAGGAGCTAAAGAAGTACCAGAGATTTGATCAGATTGTCAAGTCTACAGCAAAGTTAAATAGAGGATCAGTATCCAGTGGCAGTGCTATTCTTTTGTGTTTGACATAAACAAAACAAAGATTTTGGATAAACAAGAGATAAATTGGGCCGATTTTAGAGCCCATTTTGTTGGTTGCGAGAAAAGCCCATGCCCTATTTAACATTTATTATTTGCGTTAATGGACCCGGCCAAGCACTTTCCGGTTTGTATATTTAAAAATTAATTAAAACTTGAAACTTTATTAAATATTAATTTTCAAGTTCAAAATTCCATATCATCATTTTATTTGAAAATTTAATCTTGTTTTGGGCATCTTAATTTTCTGGATATTTTTTTTCCGATCTAATTCTTATTTATTTATACATTCATAAGCGATTTTTTCTTGATTTTAAAAAAGCATAAAAAGAAAACATGATTTTGAGATCATTGTGATATCTTTACAATAAGTGTTGTATTTTTCATTAATTTTTTGTAACTTTTGACACAGTAGTAGTACGACCAAAGTTTCAGCTCAAATGGACAGCTTCAAAACAAATTAAGGTGATGCGCCTCTAGCTAGTTTGAAACCTGGACAAATTAAATTTAATAGTTAATTAATACGAGACTTGCATGTATTCCTATAAATTAGTCAAAATCAAAGGACCACTAGTTTAACAATCATTAAAGGTAAAATTCACAAGTTACGCCACTGCCAAATATATATATATATAGAGTGAGTCTATGGTACTATGCATATCACGGGTTGTTACTGTGCTACAGCTCTATATTCGAGTTTTCAAATCCTAACGGTCGATCCGAACCGTTCATCTTGTTCTCCATATTAATATGTGTTTGGAGACCAAATTTTACATTTTTTGAAAAAAAATTACTATTTTTTTAAATATTTAGAAAATCACTTGATCTGAAAATTCTGGACCATCCAAAAACAGTGATTTTCAATAAATCTAAAAAAATAGTAAAAACATTTCAAAAAATGTAAAATTTGGTCTCCAAACACATATTAATATGGAGAACAAGATGAACAGTTCGGATCGACCGTTAGGATTTGAAAACTCGAATATAGAGCTGTAGCACGATAACAAATCGTAATATGCATAGTACCATAGACTCGCTATATATATATATAGTATCGTGCCCGTGCGTTGCAACGGGACATATTATAATATTTAAAATTAAAATTGAACAGAGAGACAAATAATAAATAACAATAAAATAAACAACATGACTTTTTTAATTCAACAACATTCTTTCCATGTCAATGCATACACAAACTTTTTACATAATTATTTACAACACAAATAAAAAATATATACTAAATTTAAAGTTGAATAGGAACTTAGTTGTTTTATTTCTTCATTCAACACAAATAATGAAAAAGACATTCTTATTTATTCATTTGATGATATCATAGGAATGTAATTTTCTTTACTATTTACACCAAGAAACACAAAGACAAAATTGTTTGAGATCTACAACAAACAAATCAAATATAACATGAAAATAAATCTTGGAAGTATTATTACCAGCAAATCCTCTTCGATGTAGTCCAATATTTCTAAAAATGAACAAATAAAATATGAAAAGTAGATTTTGTATTTAAATAAAAATCTCAGATCATTTAATGATTCAATATAGTTTGATAATCCCAATTAGAGTGAAAAAATTGAGGGACCTAATAGGAATTTATATGATTCTGTATTTATACATACATACATACATCATACATACATATATATATATATGAGTTAGGCTGGGGTGCTATGGATAGCATAGTGGCCTCTATGCTACGGCTCAATATTCGAGTTTTCAAAATTCAAACGGTCGATCCGAACCGTTCATCTTATTATCCATATTAATATCTGCTTGGAGACCAAATTTTATAATTTTATGAATTTTTTTACTATTTATTAAGCCACTTTGAAAATCGCTAATCCAACGGTTTTACTGTTTTGTGCAGCCACCGTTGGATCAACAATTTTGTAAAATACTTAATAAATAGTAAAAAAATTCAGAAAAATGTAAAATTTGGTCTCCAAGCAGATATTAATATGGAGAATAAGATAAACGGTTCGGATCGACCGTTTGGATTTTGAAAACTCGAATATTGAGCCGTAGCATAGAGGCCACTATGCTATCCATAGCACCCAGCCCAACTCATATATATATATATATATATATACATACATACATACATATACATATATTATATTATATATACCTATACATATACATATATTATATTATATTAATTTTTCTTACGGCCATAAAAAATCCGGCATGAAAAATGTTGATCCGGATTATTGTAGCAGTCTTTCGAATAAATCAAATTATATAGTATTCCATCTATTTTTAAAAAATATATTAAATATTTGTAATACTTCAATACAAAAAATAAATAAATTATAAATAAAAACTGAAAAATGAAAAAAAAAATCTGAAAAAAAAAATTCCTAAAAAAAAAATTTTCGGAAAAAAAAATCCTAAATCTGGAAAAAAATTATTCCGGATTTAGGAAAAAAAAAGAAATCTTAAATCCGGAAAAAATTATTCCGGATTTAGGATCCAATTTCCGGAAAAAAAATTTCCGGTTTGGGTA
Source organism: Carex rostrata (assembly GCF_964058835.1). Lineage (NCBI taxonomy): Eukaryota > Viridiplantae > Streptophyta > Magnoliopsida > Poales > Cyperaceae > Carex > Carex rostrata. Next base: position 9,172,760 of record NC_135937.1, read on the forward strand.
GTTTTCGAAAAAAACAAGTGGTTTGATTAGTTTTTTAAATTTATATATTTTTTTGAATATAAATAAAAAAATCGTCCTCATTCCGATATATCCTTATATCCTCAGGCTTGGCTGGAATTAACCAAAATAGAAAAATATCCTCCTCAATCTTTGCATTATAATTCAATTAAATTAAATGTGAAAAGTTGCTAGAGAATAAATCAATAATTTGTCTTTTTTTTGTTTTCTTCCAAAAATGAATAAGAAGTAGACAATTCGAAAATGAGATATGCTATCTGCAAAAATCGGAAAATAATCTCTTTATGTGCCAATTAAAGCTGGAGAAAGATATGGTAACAAAAATTTAATGCTATTTTCATTTGCTTAATTTTTGACATTATTTGTGGTAATATGTGTGTCGAGTACATCTATAACTAAATTTAGATTTGTACACGTAAAAAAGATGCATTTAATCAAAAGAAGACAAATAATTTGATTAAAGGGCTGATATTCAATCCAAGAATTAATCTTTTAATCATAGCCGTTGGCAGATCAGGACATCTATGTGCATAATATAAGAATGGAGATATTAAAAAAAAAAAAAAAACCCGAAGACTCTTTTTTTCAACATTTGTAACAAATAATTTTCTTCATCTTCTATATGTTCCTTTGTTTTTAAAACAAAAGTTAGTTGATTTTTAATTATTTATGCAAACTGTGTTCGAATAGAATTAACTGTTTTCAATTATATATATTTTGTTTTACAAATTAGCTACAACAGGAAGTTGTATTATCATTATCTGTATCTGTCATTCGATTCTGATCACACGTACGGGCATGGCTCATAGAATTAATAAGGACGCATCGCATCGCTGTCATTATTTTAATTATCAGACGTGCAGCAAATGTAAAGTTTAATTTATTGCGGGGACTTAGTACAATTTTCATTAGTTAAAAATACGAATTGAAATTAGTAACAATCAACTTTTTTTTTCATCTGTTATATCGATCCTTTGGCCCTTTAACTTAACTACGAATTAATTGCTATTAATTAAATGCAGACAGCTAGATAGCTAGCTAGCTGCCAGCGTCTCATTAATTAATAAAATCGATCGAGCTGTTATATATATATATATATATAGAGTACGGCTAACGCGCTTCCTCTAGCATATGGGCCGAAATGTTTCCGGTGGAAATTTGAAATTTCAAAATCCAAAAAGTCGATCTGAACTGTTCATCTCCTTCTCCATATTAATATGTGCTTGGAGACCAAATTTTACATTTTTCTGCAATTTTTTACTATTTATTAAGCCATTTTGAAAATCGCTGATCCAACGGTGGCTTACCAAACAGTAAAAATCAGAAGCTACCGTTGGATCAGCGATTTTCAAAATGGCTTAATAAATAGTAAAAAAATTCAGAAAAATGTAAAATTTGGTCTCCAAGCAGATATTAATATGGAGAAGAAGATGAACGGTTCAAATCGACTTTTTGGATTTTGAAATTTCAAATTTCCACCGGAAGCATTTCGGCCCATATGCTAGAGAAAGCGCGTTAGCCGTACTCATATATATATATATATATATATATATATATATATATATATATATATATATCGTACAATAAGTACGTGTGTAAATTAAGATCTAATTAATTAATTTGTTCCCGACGTTACGAGCACGTAAACAGCTAGCGAGCGAGATTTAATTCAGACTTCAGACACCATCATTAATAACATGCTTGCACGCACATGCACTAGCTACACACCTCAGCAATCAGCATGCATGAGATATATATATATGTTTTACGACAAATGTTACAATAATTAATAAACGCTCGTTTGCCAACACAAATTAATATATATATATATATATATATATATATATATATATATACACACACACACTAGCTAGCTAACTGTTTCTTTCAAATGCGACCATTGAGTTTCAAATTTATAATCTCTTACACACAACTTTGTATTCTTCTAATTATTGTATTGGTCCATTTTTTTCTACATTTTATTAATATTAATATGATTGTAGTAATCTAAGTTATGATATTTTCAATCTGCAAAAAATCATTATATTTTAAAATCTGTTGAATATATACATTTTTTAGGCGCTAGAGCTTTATGGATTTGACGAATTTTTTTTTTAAATCTTAATCGTGCATGTCAAATATAATTTTCATGAATTAAAACACAAAATTACATTCATCGATCGATCTACATCCAGAACATTATCCACATCAACCTACATCAATATCTAAAAACATCCACATCTAATAACTCAACATCTAATAACATAACCATGTAAAACAACAAACTAAACAAACCATCTCTTTTAGTGGTAGACACCGACGACCTTTAACATTGACTGGTCAGTGACCATAGGAAATGAGGCATCTCCTTAATAGAGGATGAAAGGAAGACGGGATGGAGGCGTTAGGAGATGAAAGGGTCGGCGACTAGGGCTATTGTCGTCAGCTCTTTCTAGTTCTTTTGATGATGGTGGAGAAGGACAAGAAGGTGCTGGTAAACGAGAGAGATGACGACTAGGGCTATTGTTACCAAATCTCCCTTCTCTGACAGTAATGGAGGATGTGGGTAGGTGGAAAGAAGATCGGATTTGCTGATTGCTGGAGTTTCTTAGCGAGAAGGAAAGATGAACAAGGGTGGTAGAAGAGAACGGAGAGGAGGGGACAGAGAAGGCAGGGAGAAGGGTGGTCTCCTCTTCGCGAGATCTTCCTTTCTTTGAACGAGGGCAATTTATTGGAGGCGAAGGGAGATAGTGGGTGGGGAGAGGCGGGTAGAGACGGCTAGAGTTTTTTTTATTAATGTGTTTGATTTGACAAATTTCATCAATAATTTTTATAATATATTTAGAATAACTAATTAATGTTGATACTTAAAAAATAAAAATAACACAAAAATTTAAAAAGTAACTTAAATGATATTATGAATAAGAAATTAAAAAGGACAATATTGATGCAATACCATTCTTGACATAACATATGTTATTCTTAAATGCACCGCTAATTGCTCTAAAAACTGAAAATAAATACGATTAAAAGTAAATAAATATATGAGTTTAGAGAAATTTGACACGCGGGATGATAACGGAGTTCGACAAAACAAAAACCTACGTCTCCGGGGTGTCGCAACCTCTTATAGGTGCGCCTTTCTATACCCAACAAGAAAGGTTTACAACTTATGAACCGATAAGCCCTTACAACCAAGGAAAGTCACACGACCAACTAGCGATGAGAGCCGGCGAGCCCTTACAACCAAGGAAAGTCACACAGACAACTCAAGAAAAGAACGAAGTCTCTAAATCAATGTTCGCAAGAGAAACACTCAAAAGCTCACTCTAACCTAATCTAACTCAAGATTAGTGAAGTGGTGGATTTGAGGTTGTTTAAGGAATATTGAAGTTTTAAGCTCTCACAATAATGGAGGAACTCAAGCTCACAGAGATCTGGCTTTTTGAAATTTAGGGCGGCTAATTAAGTTCAAGTGGGGAAGAGACCCCACAGCTCTATTTATATAGACAGCTCCAGAAAAAGCAATTTGACTTAAAACGTTACAACGTTTTAGTTCAAAATACGATTTAGGGTTTTCAATTTTCTATGAGCTCAGTAAAACATTACCAACAATTGTAAAACGTTATGTAACATTTTGCACTGTAAAAACTTGATCAAAATCAGAAATTTCTGAAGTTTGAAAATTAATTAAAACGTTACCAACGTTTTAAAACATTACAGCTTTTTTCACAAACGTTATAACTTTTTAAAACGTTACAGCTATAACTTTTTTGATTTCTTTGACTTTGATCGAGTTGTTTCACAGCGTTTTCTTAAGGTATAATCGTTATAACGTTTTACAAATATTACCAACATTTCTATCCCGTTGAAACAACATCAAAAACACTTTACCAAGTTTAAAATATTACAAATTAAATTCTTGATAAATATCTTTAAAATTAATCAGTTCAAGCATTCTACATTGCAATTCCAATTCGGCTTGAACTTACATAATTCTAAAATAGAAGAAATCGTAAAATTCAATAATTGTATATTTTGCAAATTAGTCAAATAGACGGAAAAAATTATTGCTAGAAAAACAACATATTTAAGCTATTATTAAGCGCATCATTCATTAAACAATACTATAAATATAACAACAACAAAAAACACAAATTCAAGCATAATAAAAGATACACAAATTCAACATATATGCATAAGCATAATTCCTTTTTGAAATTGTGTTGATTTGAAATATAATTCAGAGCTACTTTAAAAATGATGAGAAATAATGCGATGGAATTAATGAATTTTAACTGTATAATGTTTATGTTATACAATAAAATAAAGAATAATAAACAAGATAGAAATAACACATAAAAAATGACAATCTCTTTATTTATATATTTTTCATGTGTATAATGCAAAATTACAAAGTCATTATTTATATGCTACAAATTGTAAACGAAAAACTATGTAATATTAATTCCAATAGCAGTGGGAAAATAAAATTCAATATAATAGTAGTGAGAGATAGGATGATTAATATTGAGATCTAGTTATAAAATAATTGAACATCCACATTTATATTTAATTATAAACAATTTACAATTTATAGCCAATATTTATGTAGCGGAATCATTAAAACTCAATCCGTACATGCATTTGATCAATTAGCATTTAATAAATATATGTCGGAAGCGAGTTGATCGGATTAAGAAGGTTGCTTCCTGCTTGTATACCCCAATTCTTGTGGAATTACGGAAGAAATTAAATCAGGTTTGTAGAAGAATTCATAAATTGTGGTTAGAATTTTGTTTTCCTACTGGCATAATTTATGAATTCGTATCCTCTGCGCGCGTTAACTCAAAATTTTAATTAAGATCTGGACCATTCAATTTAAATCAGCATTAATATTAACAGAATGCAGAGGATGTGGATTATTCATAATTTTAAATTTAAAATTTAAAATTTAAAATTTTTGGTGCTGGGTGACTTTACTATTAGTATTTGACAACATCTTAATTAATTTGTGTTTGTAAAGAGAAAAGATAAATACAAACAAAAGAGAGTGAGTGTGGGGCTGGGCTTCACTTGTGGAAAGCATCATTGCATTGCATTGCATTGCACTGAGAAAAGACTTTAATTAATTCCCTCACTAGCTAGTACCTACTACCTAGCTAGCTAGCTTCTCATTTAAATATTGTATTTATTGTATTTTCAAATCCATAGAATTAATTAGAATCCCCAACTCTTTAATTGAACAAATTAATAATATATATTTAATTACAGATGAGTGTTAGTTCAAAATTAACTTTGACATAAGAAAAAAAGTATTGGAAGATATATAATTAATATTAATATTAATATTAATATTAATATTAATAGCTAGCTCTACCAATCTTTTTCAAAGCCGCGCGTAAAATCTGAAAACCAGCTGCTTCTTTTTCTTTTCTAATCATCTTATAAAGTAACTTGTGAAGCAATGGCCGCTTTAGTACAGACTGAGACAGCAGTGTGCCATAATAACCGGAATGGAGAGTTTCTAGGGAACATCGCCAAATTCATTAATTGTGGCAATCACGATATAGCTATCTATCAATCTAGGCATATATATATATATATATATGCTCATCGACATCACCAATTCACCACAGCGCCGGATGCGTGGAGGTATCTATCTGCCTTACAAAACAAGCAATTGGTATTTGGTAATGGTAAGATACTAAGATGGGATATTGGGATGGGACCAGGAATGAAGAATAAAAAATAACCCCATATAATATAATATAATATAATTATTAGATTTAGAGGCACACTTGAGCACCAACTAGCACGCATTCCTTGTAAGTTGTAATTCAATTCATGTCAAACCCCAAATCCAATGGACGCGAGAAAAAGCAATGAAAAGAAGAGAGAATAAACACCCAAAGCTGCTTGCCACTGTAATCATTTCAATTCCCTCTCTGGCTCTCTTCTATTATATTTTATATTCTATTCTATTCTATTCTATTCTATCTTTGCTAATACCCTACCCTCGATCTCTGGTCGTGATAGAATTGGACATCTCCAGCACTTTATTATCTATAAAAGTATAAATTAAATTATGCAACTCTTGTCTTGTCACCCAGATTAGTAATTATTATATTTAATTTCATTGTGTCTCGTAACGTTGTTGCTTACAAGCATAGCATCTGCATCTCGCCATCTCCCCACTTGATGATGCATGATTTGATTTATGCGGTAGATCACGCTGTACTGTCGGTTGACTTATCTTGATTTTATTTTTAGCCCAGCAAAAACAATGAATGGCCAATGGCCAATGGCCATGGCCTAGAAAAGTAGAAAAGTAGAAAAGTAGAAAGAGGTCGGAGAGAATGGTCGATGAGGAATCAGGATTTGAGTAAAAGCAGAGAGAGAGTCAAATTATAGCGGCACTTAATTACCTCATGCTTTCAAGTCATGCTTTGTCGGAACCCTAGTTATACGGCTATACGGCTATATATAGTGCTATACCCTACCTACCTACCTTGTCTCAATAGTACAATTGTAATTGGACGGCCCAAATTAATTAAATCACTCTTTTTAACTTGACACGAATCTCAAAGCACAAATAATACTGCCCTCCTGCACCATCCTGAGTAAGCAGCACTAAGCATGCACTGCCTGAGAGGCTGAGACTGAGAGTAAGTAAATCTGGACAGTCCGTTTCAATTGTGTTGAGTCAGCAGGTACCTGGGAGAATACGGATCCACCTTGTCTCACCAAAGTCACCAGCTTTAGCTACCTAGCTCTCTCTCTCCCTCTCTCTCTCTCTAAAAAGAGAGAGAGAGAGATATAATGAATTTTCAGTTATTTTTCTTGGAAATGGTGAGAGAATTAATAAAGAATTAAAGGATTGGTGTACCGTACGTCTTGAGTTAGAGTTCCATAAATACTTGGGAAGTCTGTTGGAAGTGGAGCTGCTTTGCTTTAGGGAGGGTTTTGTGTCCGTCCCTTACCAATTAAACCCACAACAGAACAGAACAGAAGAGAAGAGAAGAGAATAAAAGAGAATAAAAGAGAATAAAAGAGAAGAGAAGAGAAGGTAAAAAAAGAGAGAGATGTATTCTACAGTCACAAGCTACTGCACTCGGAGAAGCAATTATTCATCAAGCAGTGCAACTGCAACTGCAACTGAAACTGATCTATCTCATGCAAATGGCTTCTTCTACTAGCAATATTACAATAATTTTCTCGCTCCGACTCCTTTTCCTTCTCTCTCTCTTCTCAACCTTTTGCGCAACAGTCTCTCTTTCAGAGACCAAAAATAATACTCTCAGAGTAGGAGAAGAATTAAGAAAGTATAAGAGAGCAAGAGGTTTGCTCAAGAGACTAAATAAGCCTTCCCTCAAGATAATTCAGGCATGCATGCATGTCTTCTTAATTAATTAATTAATTAATTTGCCTAGCTAGCTACATTTTTTTTTTTTTTTTTTTTTTTTGTATGAGATCATATATATATAAGTTTTATTTTTGTCTAGCTATTAACAAGCTGATCGAGTGTTTGATTTGGTGTAACAGAGCCCAGATGGTGATATCATAGACTGTGTACCAATTCATAAGCAGCCAGCATTTGATCATCCAAGGTTAAGAAGAGAGAAGCCATTAATATTGGTAGTGCTGATCGATCATGACACTCTTAAATTAATTACCTCTATTTTAATTAATTGATTGGCTTAAAATTAAATTAAATTAAATTAAATTAAATGTTGATCAAATGCAGGAGGCGCCAAAAAGGCCAAGAGGCCATGTAGATGCAAGAAACAACATTAGTATGGATTCAAAAGAGGGTGATATAATTAGAGATATAGAGCAATTATGGGCGGTTTCGGGTGAGGCATGCCCGGACGGAACCATACCAATAAGACGCACAAAAGAAGAGGAAATTTTGCGGGCCAGTTCCGTTAAGAGATTTGGGAGAAAACCCGTGGCGGCGGGGATACGCCGCGACTCCAGCAGCACCGGCCATGAGGTAATTAATATAATTAATTCATCTCAATTTGAGCATCGAATTTAATTACAAGTCTTAATTAAATTCAACGGTTAGGAATTAATTAGGATCTCTCAGCCAGAGCACAACTTAACTGTACGTTCTTATTTCACAAAAATTTGTAATGGCAATAGCGCGCAGTAGCACTACTATTGTATTGTATTGTATTGTATTGTATTGTATTGTATGGATCAGTGCATGACGCTTGCATTTGACTGCTTATGTAATATAGTCAAGCTAGCGTATAACAGAAAATTAAAAAACAGGCGGTCCCTACGTACCAAGTAAATGACGACAAACAAAGGAAAGTTCGTTCGATATATATATACTACATCTACATGCAGTATCCCGTATCGATCGTATCCGTGAAATTAATTTTGTTGGAATTGACAGCATGCGGTTGGGTTTTTGATGGGAGAGGAATACTACGGTGCAAAGGCGAGCATGAACGTATGGGCCCCACAAGTAGCGAGCCAATCAGAGTTCAGCTTGTCTCAGATATGGGTCATTGCCGGTTCCTTCGGTAATGATCTCAACACCATTGAAGCTGGATGGCAGGTTAGTTAATTCATTCATTCATTCCTGTTTACACCAGCGCGCGCAGGAATCAATCCTAGCTAGCTGTTTATGATGACTTTTCTTTTCTTTACTTTCTCTTTTTCTTTTCTTTTCTTTTCTTTTCTTTTTTCTTCTTCTTTTCTTTTTGCGATGAAAAGCTGAAGTTTTAATTATATATATATATGTGCCTGCCAAGTCTCAAGATACGTTCATAACATATATAACTTTATAAAAAGACACGACGCTCATAACACTTGATGCATGTTTTGCATTGTTCGAGAAAATGTCCCAAGTATCGATCTCTAGCTACTTCCTTGGAATTCATCCGCGCACGATATAAAGGAAGGATTCTTCAATTGTACTGGCAACTATATATATATATATAAATGTTTCCCCAGCAGATAGAGCTTCGATCATTAAATAGTTACAAAATAATCAAATATTATTATTCGGAAAATGCATTTAATTTAATTTGGCAATTATATATATAATCAATATATGTGTGTGTACGTGCAGGTTAGTCCGCAATTATACGGAGATAATTTGCCAAGATTTTTCACCTACTGGACAGTAAGATGGAACTTCAAATTAATCTTATATAAATTCTTAATTAAATATTTCATTTGGCAATGGCAAATTAATTAATTAATTGGTGGCAGACTGATGCATATCAAGCGACAGGATGCTATAACTTACTATGCTCAGGATTTGTTCAGACGAACAACCGTATAGCCATGGGTGCGGCCATAAGCCCTACATCTTCCTACAGGGGTGCACAGTTTGATATAAGCCTGCTTATTTGGAAGGTATATATATATATATATATCATATATGCTTGCACTTGCACTTGCACTTGCACTTTGTATCTTATTTAATTAATTTTGTACGTTGCATGCATTAATTAATATATATCTATTGCAGGATCCAAACCACGGTAACTGGTGGCTGGAATTCGGGTCGGGTGTACTAGTTGGGTACTGGCCATCTGTATTGTTTAGCCATTTGGCGGATCATGCGAGCATGGTTCAGTTCGGAGGAGAAATAGTAAACACCGGACAATCGGGTTTTCACACGGCGACTCAGATGGGCAGCGGCCATTTTGCGCAGGAAGGTTTCGGCAAAACTGCCTATTTTCGGAATTTGGAAATAGTGGATTGGGACAATAGCTTGATTCCCTTGACCAACCTTCGCGTTTTAGCCGATCATCCCAATTGCTACGATATACAAGGAGGCATTAATGCTGTCTGGGGCAATTATTTTTATTTTGGAGGGCCAGGAAGAAATATCAAATGTCCTTGAATGAAGTCATAATATATTAATTAATTGCCTTCGATCGCTTCTTCTTTCTTTCTTTCTTTCTTTCTTTCTTTCTTCTGATGTTTTCAGGTTTTGGACAGGCTAAGCTAGCTAGTTGACCAAGAGATCTTAAATTAAGGGTTTATTTTTTACCATATTTGGGTTATCATTATCATTATATACAGTTTTATTTTATTTTAGTGGGCTCTTTTTGTAAAGTTTGAGAAGAAAAAGGAATTAATTAGTAATTACCATAACATACACTGTTTGACTTCCTCTTCTTTTCTTTTTTAACGTTCTATGAATTTCAATTCTCCATCTCTCTCTCTCCCCCTCTTAATCTCATGCAACAAAGCCTTCTCTCACCTGACAAGGTCAGATTGATGTCAATTAGCGTAGAAAGAAAAGCAAAAGAAGAAAGAAAAAGAAAAAATGAAAATGAAAAAGGTTAATAGAGTACAGTGCCTCTCCAGCTGTTTGTCTCTTCCTTTCCTTCCAAGCTACAAGAAAAAACCAACAAAGATAACGTCTCCTTTATTCCTTGCAAGTTTGCAACATACCTGTGTAGCTTCCCCTAATTAATTGGTTTAACAATTGTTTCAACAAAGCAACCCTTTTTGGTGGAATCTTAAATCCAATTAATTGGATGGTAATGATTTAATTCTGATTTATTAGGGTGGTAAGAAGAAAAAAATTCGGCTACAGAGGACCATTTTAGTAGGTCACAAAGTCATATATAGTTTAAACGTTAAACTTTAAAAGTAATTAATCCCCTTCTCTACATCTCTCCAACCACCCATATTTCCTGGCAAAGCATTTTGTTTCTGATAATTCTTCCCGTAGTCTGTTAAATTATTATTCTCGATATGAAAGATTACAGATTCAAAACTCACAACATAATAACGAATAATTGATTGAGGCCTGAGGCTTTGATGATGTAACTGTAACCTATTCATGTTTATCATACTATTCCTGCTTTTGTTGGAGTAATTTCATTGCATTGGTTACATCTTATTCCTGCTTTATTTTATCTCAGCTGTACATTTTTTTAAAATTGACGGCGCTTGTGAGCCACCAAGTAAAATAGCTTCCAGAAAAATAAGAATAGCTGTTTGTTTCTCACGCAAATATATATAGCACACGTATTATAAAGTCACAAATTAAGGTAGTATAATAAATAAGCAAAAGAATTAGAGTGGTCTCTAATCTCTATCCTTTATCGACTCCATAACACGACCCATTAAATCGACCAAATCTTGAGGCCCACTGATCTTACTGACAAGCCCCTTAACAAGTCCAGGAACATCACAATCGTCCTTTGAGCAATTAATTGAAAAGCAACCCCCCTTTTTAATCCCATTTCTCATTTCAAACTTAATACCATCCTCTTCCTCTTCCTCTTCCTCTTCCTCTTCCTCTTCATCACTCTCTACACTCTTATATGTCTTAATCACCGCCTCGCATAATTCATGGAATTTCTTTTCTTCAAAAGCTTTTCCAATATCTGAAAACGCATCATAATTCTCCCACGAAATGCTTCTTACATTTTCTGCACTAAATGCCTCTTCTGATGTCATTTTCGATGCTACATCTTGAATCGATGTCAGATTATGCACAAGATGGATGGCAATTTTGGAGTTTGGCACATGATATAATTCAATTATATTTGCAAGGGCATATCTTGTGATGAAAATGAACAAGTCGTAGAAATTCATTCCTGCATATTAAATGCCTATATCATTTTAGTTACATGAACAAAAAATTAAAAAAATTAAAAACAGTCACCTGGCTGAATGTTGGGTGATGTATTGACTGGTTCTTGCTTTCTGGACAAGTGCTGAATCTTAACAGTAAACCTAAAGAAACATAAACCAGTAAACCAGAAGGAATTTCTACTGGTAATTATTAAAATAGAGTGCTCTTTGATGGTGTCAATTCATGCTTGGGATAGTACCAGTTACATTGGAACTTTGTCACTTTACTTGGAAAGAGAAAATTGTACCGGTGTTAGCTGCCAGGTTACGTTGGCACAAACTTTCAAAATCATCTGAAATGTCTCTTATATCTTCTATGTATTCCTTTGCTATTTTGTAATCTTCAACTAGCAAATTCCACTACAATACACACAAACACAGAGGGGACAAAAGATAAGATTGCTAAAAAGTAATAGTGATTTAGACACTTGCTTGTATTCTTTGGTAAACACTCCCGACTATGAGGTTTAATAAACATAGACTACCTTCCCCACAAGTGTTATTCCTCTTTCTCAATATTCTATTCATTGCTTAAATAAAGTTTCATCAGCCATAATAGTTAACTTCCACTGAAAATATAAAAAAGGGAAAATTGCTAGTGTCCCCATCTAAAATTTCAAAATAGCCAATTTCCCCATGAATACATGATAATATCCAATATCCCCATATAAATTTAACTTTCTTTTTTCTATCCCCTTTCATTTATTTTATCTTTTATTTAATTATTTTAAATATTATATTGACTAATATACCCTTCTACTAAAATGGAGGTGTCCATTAAATTTCTACAGAGAAACATTTTCATCCTCCTTGGTCGCTTCAACTTCTTTTTTTCCGTCTCTTTTCTCCTCTCTTCTCTTCTCTCATCATGGGATCAATAAAATCATGGCAAAGAGAAGCAGATGAGTCATCACAATTCAGATTCTGATTGATTTCAATCACAATTTATCTATTGAGTGTGTTATAAACGCGTTCAAATATAAGATTAAGTAGAGACTTTCTGATTTGAGTTCTTGGGACCAAGAATTGATTAAGTTCCATCGTAATATCAGATCAGAAGTATTGAGTCGTAGATACACAAAAGACATGGTTTTTAGTTACCTAAATCAAAATTGAATTTAGATTGTTGTTATTAGGGAATGAAGCATGAAAATTATTGTGAATAACAGAACAACATAATTTGTAGTTCTAGCAAGAACTGATGGTGAAAATTTATCTTATAGTATTGTTTTTCTCAAACTATGCTATGATTATCTCCTTTATATTATAGATTATTAAGAACTTCCATTTAACTAAGTGTGCTGTATATACTCGAATAAGTTTATGATTAATGGGAAAAATGAAACGCCTCTGCTTCTCTTCTTTCTTTCGTAGTTACTAGTTTTGTTGGGTATTTTGCTTGGTCCTGACATGGCTAATTGCAGCGTTCATTCCAAATTTCAAAGAGAACAAAAAGAGTTTTAAATTCCAGTAGAACTTGTGGATAAGAGACAAGGGCAAGGCACATGAGAAGAGAGGAGAGAGTTTAGATAGGTACAATTTTATTGAGACCATGAGAAAGAGGAGAAGAGAGACATTAAAGAAAGAAGGTGAAGGGACGATGGAAGATGGAAGATGAAAGTGTTTCCTGATTAGTAATTTAATGAACACTTTCATTTTAATAGAAGGGCATATTGGTGAATACAATTTTATAAAATAATTAAATAAAAATAAAATAAATGATAGGGGATAGAAGAAAGAAAGTTAAATTTATATATTGGATACTATGATGTATTCATGGAGATATTGGCTATTTTGAAAGTTTAGATGGGTACACCAGAAATTTTCCCAAAAAAAAACTAGATGATCCTATCATTGCTAGTCGATATCATTCTGGAACCATACTTTCTGAGTGAGGTCAATTTATAGTGATAATAAGGAAATCTCCTTTAATTCAATTCAATAAAATAAAATCTTAAATTCAAAATAAGACTTTCACAGAGTGAAAGGACTGAATTTAGAGACCTAAATTTAGGTTATAAACAAACTCCATGAGCTCACAAAGGAAATAACTAGAAGAAAAAGGATTTTCATGTAATCGTTGACAGTTACTCACCACCCATGAAAGGTTATATCCATTGAACCAATTGTGGTTTATTGATATTGTGTCTTCCTGTGAAGTGTTGAATAATATTCAATTAGAGAATATTTCCGGAGAAAAAAATATTATCCATACTAAAGAAACAAAACAAAATATAAAATAATACATACTAAATTATGAACTTGATGGTACCAACCGCTTGGTACAAAAATCATATCTCCACTTTCTTGAGTGCACTTTAACCATACAGTCTGCAAAATTGTATGTACTGGTTAGAGTTTGGCATGAGAAACACAATAAGAAACAATACAAAAAATGAAAAAAAAAAAAAAGCATAATTTACAATAATACCTTTTTAAAGCCAGGAAATTGCATTTCTGAAATATCATCATAAATACTATAAATTAATGATTTACCATTCCTGCATTAAAAAAAATGATTTAGGGAGTAACAAAAAAAAAAAAGAAGACAAATCACTTTGTTTGTCAACCAGAAAAAGGCAAACGAACTCACTAAATGACTGGCTATAAGTTGCAAGACCAACAATTATCTTTTTCCAGAAAATGCACAATTGTAATATTTGTAAAAATATCCAGGTAAGACAAAAGGCCATTTTAAACAAACAGGACAAATATTGTATTCTGAATTTCCTTTTTCTTGACCTCTTGATGCCCCCCTAATAGCCCATGGTACATTTTACCAAATACAAAAAATCATGGGCTTTATTTGCAAAAAATGGCAGGCAATTAATCGAGTGTGTTCCTTCACTATTCTAAAGTTAGAATTAAACAAAAGCAAAATTGAAGTTTACCTATCAAAGAGAAGGTGAGATTGGGAAGGAGGTAAGAGGAGCCAATATTTTTTACCACACACATTTGCCGACCAGCTATATGACCTGAACACATCAGCATGTAGAGGTGTCCATGTACCTATTTAATACAAAGAAACAATAAAGATGATTTAGAACAAGGCAAATGAAACAGTACCAAAAACATGTGAGTTCTTGCAATGACAATCAATTACTTGCATTTTTATAAGATATAACAAAATATTTATCACATTTGCAACAAAGGCCAACTTTTTTAATGTTTGCAAACAACACCGAACCATTAGATTGATATGAAGAAGGCACGTTGCATTAAATGCTGACATTTCACAACCTTGCCCCGGCTAACAATCGTTTGTTTTATCCAAGTTCCAAATAACTATAATCAAACAAAGGCTGTTTTGAAATTGTGGTTGTATGTGTATTAACAATTTAACAGACAAACTCTGCCTGTGTACTTTCCACATAGCCTATCCTAAGCCAGGAAAAAGGAAGAGGGTTGTGATAAGGCGTGGCGAGCCAATGTAAAAAATACAGCCCCTTTATGGAAATGAAACCCTACCGTATGACTCCGGTTGGGTTTCATTTCTAGCCTACCCAACTTGTTTGGGACTAAAGGCTTGGTTGGTTGATGTGTATTAACAGACAAAACCGTAAGAAGCAATTTGAAAGAGTTGAGATCTTGGAGATTTGAAACAGGAAAAACGGGTACAATTTGCCCAATAAAGAACATTAGATTGAAGTCTAAGTCTCTGAGAAAACTTACTATCAGTCAATTGAGCTCCAAATAAACAAAACCAGATGCACAAGTGATAGTCAGACAGTCAGTAATCGGTAATGCTACTGTAACAGTCACAGGAAAAAAAAAAAGAAAAAGGAAAAAAAAGTCTTTACATGAGATTGACCTTTTGGGCCCATGTAGACAAAACGGTAGTCTGCACAATTTGCTTCATTTTGGTGGGGACAGATATCAGAGTCTCTATGCAGAGTATGGCTGTCTAGATATATATTTAACCAATCATCCTTAAAAAAGGTTGGTGTTGTATATGCACAATAATTTGGATATTCCTGCCAATTCATAGAAAAAATTGTCCTATATTTAATTTCGTAATACAAAAGAGTCACACTGGCAACATTCATACAGAAAGTATGATTTTCAAAGTATATTCCTGAACATTTACCCCGTCATCAAGGATGAAAACAGTTATATTTGAAGGGATATATATGCAGCTTTCACATTTTGAGGTGGCACAGGGGAAATTCATTAAACCTTACCATTTTGGAACATCCTAAAACAAAACTAGCCTCTATTTTTTGAACATGCATAGTTTCTGCCCAGCAAATACAATTACCAATAAGCAATAACATATACATATTATGTATTTATCACAATATATTATTAGAATTGTGTAAAAATATAGTTTCGTTGTCAGTTATACTAAGGATGTAGGTTAATTTCATTAAATTTTAGCAAGAAGAATAAAAAAAAATGCAACAGTATAGAAAGTGAACCTTGACAAAGTGCCAATCTTTAAGATATAGGAATGATTGAGGTTCATTGGTAGGTTTGGAGCCATCATGTGAATGTTGAGTCCAGCTGTGAATAAGATCTGGCAGTGTCATCTCTAGCCTCTTTTGATCAGAGTATTGTTTTTTATTACAATCTGCAACCTATTGCATAATGAGTTACAGAGAAGAGGATACTTGTGAGATTTGATTTGATTTGATGATGACCAATTATATATAAATTTCGATTAAAGATTGTAATAAAAGAAATGGTACCTGAACAGTAGAAGTAGAGCAGAGAGAAGAGAAGAAGGAGAGATTGGGGTTAGAGTTTTGAACCCAATCGGTGAGGGACTGCCACGTGTGAGTTAGACCGGTGAGGACGACGGGGAGATTAGGTTTCATGTATCTGTCGATGAAGTGGTCGTAGGTCAAGGACCGCCCATCCACCCTCTCTATTTCGCCACCAATTTTCACCATAGCCATTCTCCCTTTTTTCTTTTTTCTTTTTCTTTTTCTTTTTCTTTTTCTTTTTCTTTTTAAGTCGATGAAAGAGAGAGGAGGTCAGTTAACGGAATAGGAATAACGATTGACGACCCCGGCCCTCTCTCTCTCTCTCTCTCTCTCTCTGACTAGTTAGTGGGCTTAATGAATGGGCTACTCAGGCAGGCCATAAGGCCATAAGGCCATAAGGCCATAATTGACTAGACTCAAATCGGACCCATAATTGAGGCAGGCCACTCAACCCATGAGATTATTAGGGCCCGGGCCCTTATTATCGTGGTAAATTTGAATGAAGCTTGCATTGGCAATTTGGCATGGCATGAATCATGATCAACAGTCAGCTGTACTCACCAATTGATTTATGAAATCTACAATTCAAAGACCATTTATTTATTATGAAAATTAACAAGGATATTTGTCCTAGCTATTTCAATAATCCAAAATTCAGTATGAATAACAAATTAATTTGCTCTTAAGTTTGCACTATTCCGAATTATACAATTAAAACAACATATGCACTCGATCTTCCAAATAGCACAAAATCAGTGATCATTCCACTTCTCACACACTGCTCCAAATTCATGCAATACCAAACACACTCTAAATCTGTTATTAAACAACATCTAGTATATATAAACCTATTTATAATTGTAAGCGATCTTATTTATATTAATTAAATTCACGGTTCTAAATAGCGCACTATATATAGCGCCGTTATAGTGTTTTCGGACCATAAAAGGTATGGCGCTATAAAGTCATATATATATACAGGACTTGGCTACGGTGCTATGGGTTGCATAGAGGGCTACGGTGCTACGGCTCAATATTTGAGTTTTCAAAATCCTAACGATCGATCCGAACTGTTCATTTTGTTCTCCATATTAATATGTGTTTGGAGACCAAATTTTACATTTTTTTGGAAAATTTTTACTATTTTTTTAGATTTATTAAATATCGCTGTTTTTCAGACAAATCTGGACCATAAAAAACAGTGATATTCAATAAATCTAAAAAAAATAGTAAATAATTTTCAAAAAATGTAAAATTTGGTCTCCAAACACATATTAATATGGAGAACAAGATGAATAGTTCGGACCAACCGTTAGAATTTTGAAAACTCGAATATTGAGCCGCAGCACCGTAGCCCTCTATGCAACCCATAGCATATTAACCAAATCCTATATATATATATATACAAGGACTTTAAAGGCATAAGTTGAAGAATGAATTAACTCTGAAAAGCATCCATTTTAAGGACTAATAAAGTAACTCCGTGGAGATATTAGGGTGCGTTTGAATGAAGCAAGGAATAGCTCGGAATAGAAACTATTCATGGGTTCGGAATAGCTGCTAACCCAACATTTCATAGAAATAGCAGAATAGCAGCTAACCCGAGCTATTCCTTTGTTGAGAATAGTGTTTTTTTTATTTTCATCCAAACGTGCTGTGTTGAGAATAGCTCGACAGGAATAACAGCTATTCTTATGTCATCCAAACATACCCCATGGAATTAGATGATTCTAACAAGGACAGAAACGAGTACGTTTCATATTGAAAATTGCAAATTAAGCTCATTCCATGATAATGATTTTTAATTATGAGAGTGTTAGACAAGATCTTAATTGTCTAACCAAGAAATAACTTGGAATGTAAATTAAGGCCAGAAATAAGGCTACGACATACAAGATACAGCAATATAATTTTTAGCAGCAAGCAAGGCTGATCGATAGCGCCTCTTTGATTTTCATGTTATGTTTTTAATTTTAACTTTTAAATTTGATTTGTTGTCCAGCTCACTTTGAATTTCGTATATTTTTTTTCTTTAATTTGAGTTGAAATATGTTTTAAGAACTAAAAATTAGAGCGATATTGCGATAGTGGAAATACATTGGTACTGAAATACAAAATTAAAAACAACTTCAAATAACATTTCAACAGTACAAAATAATCAATCAAACAAAAAACTAATTATACAAAATAGAATTTAAGAAATTTCAATTGAACAAAACAAAATACTAATTTTGTGTGATCAATTCACTCATTTATCACTTGTATAAGAGTACATGAATTAAGAGTACATGAAAAAAGTACATGAAAAAAGTATAAGAGTACATGAAAAAAGTACCTTTATTAAGTTTGAATTAAGATAATATCTAGATGAGATCCATAATGAATTAATTATATATGTAGGTCCGATCACAACACTTTAATTAATTACCATCCCTAAATAAAATATGGTGGGGACCGGACCGTTAATTGAAATGTAGTTGACCAATCAAGTAATGTGTTTAGACACGTGAGAAATTAAGAGGCTAGATAACTAACTGCTTTATGCAAACTTTAATAGCAAGTAAAGGAGACGTGAAATGGAAATAAAATAACACATGCAATGCAATGCAAATATGCAATCAATGCTGCACCGATCGATCGATCGATCGATCAAACGGACCTAACATGCCCTGCCCTCTTTATCTTTTAGAGGCTGTACAGTACACTACTACAGTGTACGGTGTACCTGTACCAGACGGTCCACACCTACAAATCTACAATTGATTCATTTGAAAAAGCATGCAACGCATGCGCTTTTGTGCCAGATTTTTACCTGTCAAAGTCTAACCTGATGGCTGATAATAATTATGATTTGATGCTTCGTGGGTCGTGGCCTGCTGCCTAGCTACCATTTGAAATTCGACAACTGTCATTGGTGATTGGTTACAAGTTGCAATTAACCAGCTTAACTAATTAACTAATTAACTAATTAACTAATGGCCGGTGAGTAGTTCAGATTTTCTATTACGTACAACCTATATATCTGGTGCAGTGCAGTGCAGTGCAGTGCAGACTGTGTTCTCATCCACGCCACGCGCGCGGCAGGCAGTGAGCGACTGTACGTAGGTAGGTAGGTAGGTAAAAAAGGTTCAACATATATACATGCATCATGCATGCATTATATGAGTCGTTGAATTGATACATCGATCGATCGCATTACATATAGCGACCTAGCTAGATTCACTAAATAAGTTGTAACCGAGCATCTGTACTGTACTGTACTGTACCCCGTGACCGTGAGGCTGGCTGTTTTGGCAAACCAAGGGAAGGGAGGGAAGAATTCGTATCCTCTGAGATATCTCAAACTTTGCGTGACTTTTTGGAATTTATCAACCGTTTAAATACTTTTACACGAATCTCAAAACAAAAACAATACTGGCCCCCTGCGCTAGGCACCGGACACATCGGTCACGCAAAAATTGAGATATATACGCACTCCACCGACAGTTGCTGTTGTGGGGCTGTGGGCTGGGCCTGGGCCTGGGCATACGATGAGATGAGATGAGATGAGATGAGATGAGATGGGCTTCCCATTATCCTTGAATCTAACGGACCATATTTTTTTCTCTTGTAAAATTCTGTTATCAGCGGCTGTGATGCAACCGACGCGGTCTTCTAGGCTTCTAGTTCTACTCACGTGGGTTGGGTACTTGGGTATCATTATCATATGCTTTACGCATAACCCAAGTCCTAAGGAGGGTACACTTGGTTCATTTTTCTGATTCCTCATCACAAAAATGACATACAAATAAAAATATTCCAATGACCTACGTCTACGTGTGTTTCACCATGAATATATATATATTACTAATATCCCTGTTTCAATGATGTCAACAATTACTTAATAAATAAAAATTGCTTGATTTTATTTTTAGTGCGTCGGCTTTACTGTAATAGGTGTGTTTTGTACAGTGACTTTCAGAATATAAAATGCATGCCTATTAGAATAGACTAGTATCGTGCCCGTGCGTTACAACGAAAATATATTATAAGATTGAATAAAAATATAAAAAGACTTTTTTATTTGACATTTACACAAAATTAAAAATATATATATTTAAATGAAAATAAAAGACACAATGAGAAAAAAATAGATATCTAAATAATAAATAACAATAAAAGAAACAACAACAAATGAAAAAAAAAATCAAATATAATAGGGTTAATTTTCTATATACCCATCAACTCTAGTTGATTTTCTTATTTCTCCCTTGACACTTCAATTTTTACTATATGCCTCTCAACTCTTGAAAGCTTTTCTTATTAACCCTCCTATTAAAACATTCAAGTTAACCCTTATATAATGACTGAAAAGCCCTCATTCCTCTTCTCTTTGTTCTCATACAGAAAAGAGTAGTTCGGTGTAAATATCACAGGTTTGATTGGGCACTCATCTCTGATGATTACATACACACATGTTCTTGTTTAGAATCTCTCTTCGTCTCTCTTACTTTCTAATTTAACAATAAGTAATATCTAACTGTGTTTCATGGACATTATAAATGAAGCTTATTTAGTCTGAATCAGAAGCTCTCCCTCCGTCATCTAACCTGAATCACAACTTCACAAGCTTTCCCTCCATGTGAATCCCTTCAACCAGGATAGTACAACTAAAATTTTATTTTCTGAAATGATACAGTACTTGAAATCTAGTATTTTTTTTTTAAGGTTAGTATTTGAAATCTAGTAATGAACCAAAAATAATTAGGATAAATCTGGCACAGAGGACACCACAACCAAGAGAAGATTTTGCTAGTAATTTTAGTGCGATGATTGTTATACTAATTAGTCGATAGGTCAATTATAACTATTTTTTTTCCTTTTCTCTTGATTTTTCTTCACATTATCCTAAATCAGAGTGATGAAAAAACTTCTTATTTTTCCGTCTGACCTTAAAAAATAAAATCTTAAAAAAAAAGTATCAACCGATACTTTATGCACAAGTAAACTCCAATCTAATCACAATTTGCATCGGAAATTGTTGATTATTTGATTTGTATCCATATTTCATACACAATGAGCTTCAGTGATATAAAATACAAATTAATTTTTCTTGGGTAAAAATCAATTAATAAGTTCGTACAAGTAGGATGGACAAAAATGATGGAAGAGAAACTTATCCACAGCAAGGCTCACCGAAGGAATGGAGCTTGTGCAAATGAAGTGGTAAAAAGAGTTCAAAACACATGCCTTTGAAGTCAAAATCAATGTTTGATCTGACGACGACAAAATAAAATAGAATCATAAGAGACAAGAGCGGAGATGAAATTCAAATAACAAGGAGAAGAGATGGGTATAATGGGGATTTTAAATTTACTTGGCTTGTAGTTAATAAAATGGATAAATAAGAAAGAATTTTAAGAGTTAAAGGGTAAATATGATAAATTAAAGTGTTGAGGGAGAAATAGGAAAATCAATTGCAGTTTAAGGGCATATAAGAAATTAAGCAATATAATATTAAAAAAATTCTTAAAGTATCATTGCGATTTAATATCTAATTTTCTCCACAAGTAAGATAGGTTATTAAATGACTTAGATAAGAAATAATATGTAAATAAACAAAATTGGAAACGATATGATTAAATGATTCAAATAAGGATTTTCTCTACATATATATTCAGATTGAAAATATATGATTGTTTTCATTAGTACAACATCTATTATTCATCTATTCACAGAGATACAACAGTCATAAATAAAATCCAAAAAGATATGATAGTTTTCATTTTCATTGTCGAAACAATGGAGGAAAAGGAGAAATGAAATGGAGAAAATAGAGAAATAATGAAATAATTTAATTGTAGGAATTGGAGATAGTTGTAAAGAGATATAAGGAAACGGATCGCTAGAAATTCATTCAATTTTAATTGTGACAAACAATGTAGCAGTTCTTGTGGCGAGTTTATTTTTAACTAAATTTAGACTTCTACACATAAAATAGATGTATTTAATCAAAAAAAGATAGATTATGTGATTGGAGGGCTAATATTCAATTTTAAAGTTCATCTTTCAATCTCAGCCGTTGGCGGATCAGGACAACTACGTGGATAATATAAGAATTGAGATAAGTCTATTAGAATAAATATATGTAAATTAGTACTTGTATCCGGTACATTGAAAGTTTAATTAAGAGACTAATTTTATTGTTTAGTTCTTTCTTTATTATATTTTTGCGCCACGTCCCTCCCTCCCTCCATCTCATTTTTTATATAAATAATTAAGATATCTCTTATGTCTCGAAGAATTTTAAGTACATTCTTACTTGAGCCATGATTTTATAGGTTTTAAATAAGTACAGACAAAATCATGATGAAAATATATAGTTATTTCTTCAATTAGAATTTTATAGAGAGCTCGATTTGAATCTCTTCACACTCACTTTGTAATTGAAGAATTATGGGTTAATTGGTAATAGAAATAATGAAGACATGACCAATCAATTATTAATTAATCTAAAAATTGTTAAATAATATTTAAAAAAATAGAAAGAAATGATGACTAATAATAACGATGATGCAATTTACATATAACAAGTACATGTTTAAATAAATTTAGGCTTTTATACGTTAAAAAAAACATAATAAAAATGTATAGAATTAAAAGATAGCAGACTATTTGATTGAAAGGCTGATAGTCAATCTGAAATTTTATTTTTTATTATAAACATTGACGGATTTATTTATTTAAGTTCATAATATAAGAGATGGAGATATAAAATTTTGGTGGTGGAATGTTTAAATAGTAAAAATATGATGGATATACAGCGAAGTTTGCCATTAAATAAGCATTAAGCAAGCATGAAATAGCACGCAGCCCATCTTGTATTATTGTTGCCTCCCCTCCCCTCCCCAATCCCAATTAACAAAACCTACTTGGAAGACTTCCCGCTGCACCCCCAAATCATAAATCAATCCCAATTCTCATCAAATTAACCCTTTCAATAATCAATCAATCAATCCCAATTCGCATCTTCCAAGGCTATCACTCAATAATCGGATCCTCAGCTGCCGATTGATTGATTCATTCATTTCAAGTAACAATGAACTATTGCTTGCTGTGGTAGAGACTTCTAATTTCAACTAAGCCAAGGTACTTCACAAACTAACTTTTGGGAAAGCTCCTAATTATAGCTCCATTTGGTTTGAATTATTTGTTTCCAATACAAAACACTCAATTCAATTTCCATTTCTTCACTCATAGATTTAGGAAAAGTTGGGCTTCTACTCTCAATCATCACCCATTGTTCTTTAATTTCAACGGGGTTTGAATGCAAGAAGTGATCTTTAGTTACACACACTTCAACTACAATAAGAGGATTGACTATTTCACTACATATATAGCATTTCTTTGCACAAGTTTACAATATTGCCTTTTCTAATTATAGAAAATTTATTTATTTTGATCCCACTTCTAACTGTAAGTTAAGTTAAGTTAAGTTAAGTACCCACCTAATTAAGCTGATGCTGCTTTATCCCATGATGACTCCAACCCAAAGCCACATTTTCTCTTCTTATCTCTCAGATTTAAAATAAAAAAAAACCTCGCTAAAAGCCATAGCAATCTGACGCGTTCGATTCAAATTGTGTGGATGAGATCGCATGTCATAGTTACGGTGCCATATATTTAATTCAACTTTACTTGTCCAAACCACCATTGAGCAGGAAAAGACATGGCGATGATGGTGGATCCGCCAAATGGCATGGGGAACCATGGAAAACACTATTTTACAATGTGGCAGACACTGTTTGAGATTGACACTAAGTATGTTCCGATTAAACCGATCGGCCGAGGGGCCTATGGCATCGTCTGCTCATCAATCAACCGAGAAACAAATGAGAAAGTGGCTATAAAGAAGATCAACAGTGTCTTTGATAACCGTGTTGATGCTCTCAGGACGTTGCGCGAGCTCAAGCTTCTTAGGTAAACTATTTGGACTTTTTTTTTTATTATTTGTACAGTTTGCATAGGTAAGGATATATTGTGATGAACTAAAATTTCAATTTATCAGTGGAGGAAATTCTTTCGAAGTACTGAAGGACAGCTTTTTTTGCTATTTGGCAAATTATCTTCTTTGTTGTTGCAAAGTACAATTTTTTTTGTTAACTTTGGTTTGTTTCTTCAGTCAATTTCAGAATGCTGTGGTTTTAATCTCAAAGATTTCTTCTGTAAAAAATAAAAATCCACGTTTTCTCTGTCTTTTGCTAATTTGCTAAAATAACTCCAGATCTATGGTACTTTCCTGAGGGATGTAAAAATACCCGGCTCTTTAAATTTTTGTCATTTGACAAGAACTGAGGAGTTTAGACAATGAAAATAATGGATATAGAGGGCTGGAATTGGAAAATGTGTAGTGTGATTATAATTACTTTTTTTTTGGTCTAGAGTGCAATCAAAACAGATTAAATTTATATGGGATGTTATGTAATCAAGTGAAAGGACTCAATACTTTTAGCACTGAGTTAGTGCTCATGGTAGTTTGGTGATCCTGTCTGCAAATAAATTACATTGGCATTTTCTGAAATTGGGTTAATACTAGGTGGTTTCTGTAATTAAGAAAAAATAAAATAGAAAACCAATATGAAATATTAATCATGAGCTAAAATCAAATTGATTTTTGATGATCAGACATCTGAGGCATGAGAATGTAATTGCGCTCAAGGACATTATGATGCCTCCTTACAGGAGGAGCTTTAAGGATGTTTATCTGGTGTATGAACTGATGGATACTGATATGCACCAGATCATTAAATCGCCGCAGCCACTTTCTGATGACCATTGCCAGTATTTCCTTTTCCAGGTAAAGATTTGTTTAATCAATGTTGAATTGGATTGACAATTGTATCTATTAAGGATTTTAGTAAAGCATTTGATGTTATTGGCTGGTGGTATAATTTATGAAAATTTTTGCAATATATTTCGTTTTGCAAATGAATATAACCATATTAAAGAATTTACTTTGACCACACCAAAATTGGTTGGTTGAAAACTGGAATTACAAAATTTAGAAATCTCCATTATGTCTATATGGTATCCACTACTAAGGTGGCAGAATAGTGCAGCATTGAAGTGAGCTCTGACGAGATAAAATAGAAAAAAATATATTTCAACTTATCATGAGAAGATATTTTTTTAGCCTAAACCAATCTCTCTGAATCTCAGTTACTGCGAGGTCTGAAGTACCTCCACTCGGCGAATATTCTTCATCGAGATCTCAAACCTGGCAACCTCCTTGTGAATGCAAACTGTGATTTGAAAATCTGTGATTTTGGTCTTGCAAGGACTAACTCCACAAAAACTGGCCAATTTATGACAGAGTATGTTGTCACTCGCTGGTAGGTTCTTTTTCCTTTATTTGAGTGTTTGATTTGTTTTTAATGCCGTCTTGATTTGCTTTAGTTTGTTCATGTGAGGTGTTTTAAATTTAACGTAAATGTAGGTTTCCGAATGAATGAATATTCTTGTTTTAAATGAAAATACAAGTTAGCATGGATTCACAGAAGGGTTGAAAACATGAAACATTATATTCGAGCCAAACAAAATTACGCCATATTAAAAGCTGGGTTAACTATGTAACTACTTGGCATTGAGAAGAAGTGACATATTTTTTTCTAGATTTACATTGAAGTAAGTGAATAATGAGTCAAATTTTATAATAACAGGTATCGTGCCCCAGAGCTCCTTTTGTGTTGTGATGAGTACGGCACGTCTATTGATGTTTGGTCGGTGGGGTGCATATTTGCTGAGCTACTTGGTCGCAAACCTATCTTTCCTGGTACGGAATGCCTTAACCAACTTAAACTGATAATTAACGTGCTGGGCACGGTGTCTGAGTCAGACATGGGGTTTATTGATAACCCCAAGGCACGCAAGTACATTAAATCCCTACCATACACACCTGGCATGCCGCTACGCAGTCTCTACTCAAAAGCAAATCCTCTTGCAATTGATTTGCTGCAGAGAATGCTAGTTTTTGACCCGTCGAAGAGGATAACTGTGGATGATGCTCTAGTGCATCCATATATGTCCCCATTGTATGACCCTGCCATGAATCCTCCTGCTGAGGTGCCCATCGATTTGGAGATTGATGATGAGATGCCAGTGGATTTAATTCGGGAGAAGATGTGGCAGGAGATGCTGTACTATCATCCTGAAGCATCTGTCATCAACCCATGAGTTATTTTAAATTATGTACTATTTATTTATTTTGTACAAGTAAGTACATTGACCAGGTAGGTGGTCACATTTCTTTTCACCCTTTTTGTATAAAGCTTATTAAATTTTCACGTAGAACGGGACACCTTTGCTGTTGGGACTCAACATGCTGTAAATATGTGTGGTGACTGGTGAGAATTCAATCAGACGTAAATTTATCTAATGTATGATTATGTAAGAGTTAACTATCATATATTCTTATTATTATTATTATTATTTTTTATTTTTATTTTTAGCATCAACGTTTATTATCCTCTGATTTGAAAGTTGTAGGTTTTAGGTTTTAGGTACAACACATACTGGTAGGTCTGGTCGGCGACTTTCAATTTCAATTTCAATTGGATTTTTCGTGGTGTTTTGGTACATGGAGTGATTTTTTTGGTAATTGGGATTATCGGTGCATTTGATATTTTGGAGATTTGTTAATTGGGTGCATTTGATATGAAATTTGTAACTACAAATTCTGTGATGTTTTATTCTTTGGAGATGATATATATATATAGAATAGAAGGTACATTTTTTTAGTGACATGGATAGAATTGATATTAATTAAGGTACGTGGACGATGAGGCGCGCCTGATTTACATCAGCTCCAATCTACTAAAATGAACACGTGTCATGTTATTCAGCTAGCTAGCTTAAGACCAACTTAATTATAATTCTTTTAATGAATAATGATAAATATATAGACATTTCACTTGTAAATGAGGTCCAAATTTTCATATTTTTACAATTACAGCAAGAATATATAATTATATATATATAGTTATTTCACTTATAATTAATTAAACCATGCTACCTCCATACTCTATATTGAGATCCGTATCATCAGATACGGATACGGATACGGATACGTGTTTGACATGATCATATCTTAATTAACCTGCATCCATACAATTAATATAGCTTATTAATTAATGGGGTCCAAAAGTTTTGCTCTGTGCAGCTACTGCCCTATATATATATATGTGGGATCCCCGTACATATATTGTGTTGTCTCTAACAACACCTGAACGGGTGAATACGGTGATTTAAACAACTTTAGACCGTTTTTTGTGATGGCAGGTAAAATAAACAAACAACCGCAATCAATCAACAATGTAAAGTAAATAGATAGAGTAAGAGAGATTGACACGCGGAATCTTAACGGAGTTCGACTTAAAATACCTACGTCTCCGGGACAACGCAACCTCGTCGGTGCGCCTTTCCTATTATCCAATAAAGAAAATGGTACAACTTGTGACACATGAGCCCAACACAAAGGTCGAAAGTCACAGCGGAACGTTGATCATAGAAGCTCGAGTTGGAGAGTCCTATGCAGATGATTGTCACACAACTATGTGTTCTATGTGAGTGGAAACGCTCGAGCCGATGAGCCCTTGATGCCTTACAAGCAGGAAGTCACTCGGCTATAGAAATGGAGCACTAAGTAGATCTCCATACTATCGAACAACGAACCAACACTCTAACTAAATTTAGGAGTAGATTAATTAAGTAAATTTGAGATTATCAAATAAGTATTGAAGTTTTAGCTCTCTCAAAAAGGAAGATCTCAAGAACACAAAGAGGGAGCTCCATATCTAGGTATTTGAACTAATTCGTTTAGTACAGTAAACTTTCGTTCGAATGGATAGTTCAAATGTATTGCAGTTTAGGGTTTTCGCATTTTTTAAATTTATACTAATCGTTCAGTACGTTTATGTCCATACTGAACGGATAGTATATTTTATTCCAATTCTGTGTAAACTTTAGTAGCGTACAATACATACAATATCCGTTCAGAATGGAGTGAAACTGGGAGTCCCTAAATGCTACAGGACTATTCCGTTTCGAATGATTGTCAAACGGAATAAATCTTTCGTACGACAATGCTTCATTATATGAAATGTTCCGTACTGCAATGCTTCATTACACGAAATGTTCCGTACTGCAATGCTTCATTATCCGTTCGGTACCATTCAGTACACTATGTACTGAAAGGCTTGCTTCCGTACCGAACAGATAATATCTGAAATCAACAATCTCAAATATACTTTATTTTTCTATTTGATATTACAATTTATGATCTTAATTTTCATAAAGTCTTATTGATTACTTTGGTTGTTCAAACTTTAATCTTGCAATTATAATGTTTTTGAACCTGCAAACTCACTCATACAATGAAATCGTTAAATACAATCATTGTATGTTTTGCAAATTAGTCAAACAAAATAATTAGAAGCAACACATTATAGAAATAAATAAATTAATTAATTAAGATGACTTATTGAATTTGTAACATGAGCGAGGTTATTTTTCTTTAATCTATCATTGAACAAAAAAGTTATCTAAAACCAACGTTGGTTTTAGTTTATGAATGGATATTAATTTGGTGTCAATTTTATGAATTTGTAGATTGTTATGGGCACAATGAAATTAACCTCCCTTTGTCTCTCTTTGTATTACATTACAGCTGGTAGGAACCCTTTTCCACTCTCTTACATGCGGACCCCAAGTGGCCAAGTCCCACTCCCAACCGACAACCGTGTTTGGTCTCTCTCTATTAATTTCTGTGAGTTGCAAAACCCTGAACGCTGAACCCCAAATTATATAAGGAGATTTCTCGTTGGGGAGCCGCGGCTTCATATCGCCTCTCTGCTCCTGCTCCTGCTCCTGCTCCTGCTCCTATCTCTCCTATCTCTCGACTCGACGACTCTGCCCAAACCCTAAACAAGCAAGCAAACAAACAAGGGTATATTCCTCTCTCTCAATTCAACCAAATTACATCTAATTCCCCGCATCTTCAAAATTAAGTAATCAATTCCATTTCTAAATTCAAATTCTAGCTTTCAAAATCCTCACTTTAAGTTTCCATTACTATTCATTTTTAACTGATTTAAATAAGAAATGGGTATATTACTAAAATATATAATTTATCAAAACTAATTTTAAAGTTTTGATTGGGAAGGGAAATTATCTAAATCAATAAGTTATCATCGCCATATATCTAAAGTTCTTTCTATCTTTCTCTGTAGCACTCCAAGAAGGCTGATGGCGAGGCCAGGTCTTGTCCCGCTTTTTGTTGATACCTCTCTCCACACTCATCTGGCCATAGCTGTCTCTCCCAATGACACCGTTGCCTCTGTTAAAAGTGCCCACTTCTTCTTCTCACAATCTCTCTACTCATTACAAACAAACAATTTCACTCTCTGAATCTCTAACAAGAAAGTTGTGTTGTGTTGTGTTGTGTTGTGTTGTTTTCATCAGGAAAGTTTGCAAGTGAGCATGGATTATGCTTCCCTGAAGTTGGAAGAATCGATATAGAGGCTCTTATTGTGGGTCATATTTCTGTTATTTTATTTTACCTTTTAAGCTCTGCTGTAGATTTCTTTTGGTTTAATTTATATACATATGGCCTGGCCTTGCCTTGCAGACACGCTGGCAAGGAAAAGAGTACCGCTTGTCGGAAACCATGTCCATCCCTGTTGTCCTTCAGATGGAGGGGGGCTGTTTTCTCAAAGCTTTGGTGGCAACTCAACTGCAGCCTCATACTGAAATAACTACTTTGAAGAAGAAGCGCAAGAGAAATATTGCATCTTTTGAAGATACTACTACTATTACTACTACCCTAAGACCAACAGAATCGAGTAGAGGAGGAGGAGAAGAGTTTCAAGGTAGACACATTCAAGAGGAATTAGATGGTCATAAATTGATTTAATCGCTCTTATAGACTTATCTTAACTTTCCTTGACAAATCAAATTAAGTGTACAACTTAATACTTGTTCATATATGCTCATTTAAATTTTGTAATCAGATCATAATCTCTAAGGTGAATTGAATACATTTCCTTTCCTACTATAGATTACATGCCACCTTTAAAACATAAAACTGAGAATAGAAATTCAGCTAAATCGATTTAGTGACAGGTCATGGTGAAAATCGACCATCAAATGATAGCTATTGTGATGCCAAGAAGGGAGAATCTAGAAAAGCAGAGAGGAATGATGCTAGTATAGCAGTTTGTGAAGCTGAATATATTAAAGAAGCACCTCTCTGCTTGGAGAAAGCGAAAGACATATTTCGAAAGAAGTCCAGGCATGATTCTGAGTCCCCAGAAATTCCAGGTA
This sequence comes from Carex rostrata, assembly GCF_964058835.1. Classification (NCBI taxonomy): domain Eukaryota; kingdom Viridiplantae; phylum Streptophyta; class Magnoliopsida; order Poales; family Cyperaceae; genus Carex; species Carex rostrata. The sequence goes on from NC_135937.1 coordinate 9,203,464, forward strand.
AAAAATTGTTATGAACTACAATTGCTCTAAAAATCACAGGTTTTTTTTTTTGAACCGGATACAACCAAAAGCCTAAAACAGCATTTTGAATTGCCTGTCTGTGGTTGTTATGCAAATTCTAAGCACTGACCGGTAATGAAATTTTACATCAAAAGTTAGGTATTGGTTTTTACCAATTTGACTTTTGCCCAGATCCCATTTAAAGCCTAATTAAGCTTTAGACACAATACCTTTTGATTTCTGCAATCCTAGTACAATTAATACACCCAAATTCAACCAAATTGATGAGTAAAACCAAATTGCTGATCAAGGAAGGGATGAAGATGAGTAATGAGATGCGATTAAAGATGCTAATTAACCAAAGTGTGTGTGTGTGTGTGTGTGTGTGGTGTAGAAGGACCAGCAAAGAAGAAAGCTAAAAATGATGATGCAAACAAGAAAGTAGTTAGAAAAGATGGCGACATAATTAAGAAGGATGGATCTTTGTTAGAGGTGACTCAAACAATTGATACAGTAGTTTTGACAGAGAAGAAAAAAAAGCAAAGGGATAGGACAAAGACAAAGGGCCCCTGTTCTGACCTTCCATCCGAGGTTAAGCATAAACCTCAAGTAGAAGACAGAAATCAAGTGCATCCTGACATTGATACTGATAACTAACCAGTTGTTTGCTTTGCTGGCCCAACTGAAGTTGTAAATACTTCTTTAAAAAAGAAGAGGTGCAAGAGAAATGCATCTTCTGAAGATCCTACTACTCTAAGACTAACACCAACACAATCGAGGAAAGGAGGAGAAGAAGAGTTCCAAGGTACGTACACTCCATTCAAGAGGAATTAGATTAGATGGTAAACAAATTATTTAGTCATTCTTATAAAGTTAAGAACCTTAATTTCCTTATGTACAACTTAATACTTGTTCATATATATGTGCTCATTTAAATTTTGTTACCAGATCAAAATCTCTCAAGTGAATTGAATACCTTTTCTGTCCTACTATAGGTATTACATAACTTTAAAATAGAAGACTGAGAATTGGAATTCTGCTAAATCAATTTAGTGACAGGCCATGGTGAAAATAAACAATTAAATGATAGCTATTGTGATGCCAAGAAGGGAAAATCTAGAAAAGCAGAAACTAATGAAGCTGAATATATTAAAGAAGCACCTCTCTTCTTGGCGAAAGATAAGGACATATCTGGAAACAACTCCAGGCATGATTCTGAGTCCCCAGAAATTATTAAGCATAAACCTCAAGTAGAAGAAGATAGAAATCAAGTTTCACTTCCACACAAGGAGAAAACAGAGAAACCAGGTAGGTGATTACAAGGTCTTTCTTACCATACCAATCATCCCATTATATCTATATGGCTAACTGTGAGCAAACAGATGATACTTGTGTCTTGAATTAACATTTATATACCTTTTTACAAACAGGTGAAAAAGATACATGGAGTGGCAGTCATGAGGGAGGGAACACCAAAAAGAAAAGGGAAGGTGATAAAAAAGATATTATGTCATCATGCCATGAGTATAATCCAAAGGAAGCTGCCATTACTGAGATGGCCGCAGAGGTACAACTAGAAGCTGCTTCATCTACCTATAGTAATAATGTCGTTCTGTGCAAAGAATTGCTGCCACCATGCAAGAAAAATCTTCTAGTTCTTGATATTAATGGGATATTAGTTGATATTACTTCAGATTATAACTATCAACAATATCCAGATTTCAAGCTCAGCGGGAAATTAGGTAACTAAACAATTGTTACTCTTTAATTCTTATACTACATATTAATGTATTTACTTGGTGTTAATTTTCTTTTCTTCTATGTTTGTCAGGTTTCAAGAGGCCCTTCTGTGTTGATTTTCTCAAGTTTTGTTTCGCAAACTTTGAAGTTGGAGTTTGGTCATCAAGAAAGCAGTAAGTTCGATCTTTGAATTATATAAATATGATATAGAAGCAGGTATGCGTTTTCTTGAAGCACCAGATCTATTGTGTTTCGGCTAGTCTCGATTTTCAACATAAGTTTGATCTTCCTACTGATATGTATATTTTTTATTATTATTCTGATTCTGCAGGTATAATCTAGTGGAAGCTGTCCACCATCTTTTTGGAGAAATGAAAAACAAGCTATTATTTTGTTGGGTACGCAACATTTATATATGGTCTTCAGTTATATACGTTTTACATTCTCTTCCTTATATCACGTTTATTTGCCTTGATTACTCACAGGACCAATCAAAATGCACAGATACAAAGTTCGAAACCGTGGAAAAAAAGCCCTTGTTTTTTAAAGAATTAAACAAACTCTGGGAAAAGGTTGAAGCTAATTTGCCATGGGAAAAGGGGCGATTTACACCATCTAATACTCTTCTTGTCGATGATTCTCCTTGCAAGGCCTTGCGTAACCCTGTATGTTGCTTAACCTACAGCCCTTTATTTATTTATTTTATTTTTGGCATTTTTTTTTACTTGCAGCAGCAGCTGAGAATCCCAAGAGCTTCATTTGATTTGCAATTTATCTCAACATCTTACTGAGTTATAAGTTTATATAACCATTAGCATTAGCATGTGTTGGTTATTTACAAGATGTGAAAGTCAAGGATTAGTAAAGCAAAAATGATCACGCTTGTGCATATATGTTCATGATTTCCAAACCTAGTATGAAGGATCAATTTGTCAATGTTTAGTAGTCTCTAATTATTACTTGTTAAATTTCTATTGCAGCCTTACACAGCGATTTTTCCATATCCATACACATTCTACAACAAAGAGGACAATTCCTTGGGTTAGTTTGTTACTTGTTTCATTTGCAAAATAATAAATGTTAATACATGCATGATCTTACTGGTTAATTCTTATAATTGATAATTTGTTATGAGCAGGTAGAGGAGGAGAAATGAGGATGTATTTAGAAAAAGTAGCTGCGGTTGAGAACATTCCAGAATTTGTGAAGGAAAACCCATTTGGGCAATCCGCTATTACACCACATCAGCACCCACAGTGGAATTATTACTACGGCATTCTTGAGGCTTTGAAAAGACTCGCTCCCGCTTTCTAACTGATACATGTTTTAACAGTTTTTGGTTGTGATTGGTTGATTGATTACAACTTAATAGGGGTTCTTTAAGTTAAGTGTTTGTAAGGTCATTTGGGAATTGCAGTGGAATTATGGTTGGAAATGTGATAATCACAAGTGTAATGTTAACAGATGTATTTGATGTAAACAGTCAGATTGAATAGGAAGCCCATATTTGTGGCTTCCATACACAAAAATGCAGAGATGACAAATTAAAAGTCTCTCAAATTGCTTTCATGCGAAGTAATTACACCTTTTTCTACTGGAATTAAGTTTTTTGAGAATACAGTGCTAGCTTGCTCTAAACACCAAGATAACATTTTTTTTTTTACCAAGCAGCAAGTAATAGGTAGTATTGAAGAGATCTAAATCTAATCGAATTGATAATTCACAGCCAATGTTTGTACTTTTTTAATAATGTATGAAGAAAATTGCTCCACGCCCAATACAAAAGCCACCCAAACCTATGTCACCACTGAGGCTTTCTTATATCATAGATATATATATGCTAACTTTTCCCTATCTAGGAGAACGCAGAATGATACAAAGCTACAAACCTTGACTTTTCTTTCGCGGTTAATATATAGTTAGTCACACAAGTCGCACGTCTTTCTTTCTACTGTGATTGAAACATTTCCAGTTATGTTCCGTTTATGTATGAGTTTATGGGAAAGTAGACAAAGAAAGCACATAAACGATCAAAAAAGAACAAAAGATATAAAACATTGTTAGTCACTAGAGATTTTCAAAATTCCTCAATTGATTTCCTTGAAGCTTACTTTATTTTCAACATGCAAATTAGTTTTGTTCATTCATTTGAATATAACAAAGTAAAAAACCTTAATTTGTCAATTTGGGGGATGAAGGGGGTGGGAGCAAAGACTCAAAAAGAACCAAAAACAAAATATGGTAAATTAAAATCAACACATTTATACCATAGCAAAATAGCAACAAAACTTTTGGCTGCAAGTCTGATGAAAATTCCGAAAACTATCAATACCTCAAACAAAAACACTAGATTAAACATTACTTTGTTCCACAGAAAAAGGAATTACAAAATCTAAACAGGGACGCTTCAGCGCTTGCCACCGCCACCACCAAGCTTGGGACCTTTGGTGGGCTTTGGGGCAGCACCTTTGGCAGCACCTTTTGAGGACTTGGCCAAGATTTCTTGCTTCTTTGCCTTCTTCTCATCCTTCGTCTTCTTGATACGCTCCTTGATCTCACTATAATGGATACAGACAGAAATTCAAATCTTTAAACGTCTTGCAAAAGAAGCTTAATGAAAAAATTCACATATCCCCTTCTATATTATACCCAGCTTTTAATCAAATCCCAAAATGGTACAACAATTTGAAGTACACCCTAATTTAAACAGAAATGACAAGTTCTGACATACCGAAGAGCAGCCTCTCTGGCAGCATCCCTGACCTCAGGCTTCTCAGCCCTCTTCTTCTGGATGACCTCAAGAGTAGCCCCCACAATAGACCTTTAGTAGGGCTTCTTGGCAGCTCTGCGCCTCTTCTTCACTCCCTCAGCTTGGATATCCTGCAATTGCCAATTTTTAACCATTCATTTCTAGAAAGCAGCATTTAATTTAATTTACAATGGATACATCAAAATAAAGCAATAGCATTAGCATATTGATTTATAATTTAAACAGACAAACTTGCAGAGCATTTATTACTTGATGAATTAATTATATAAGAAAATTGACAAAATAGCAGCTACACCCAATGTTACACAACATTAGCTCTTAACCCTGGTAAACCAATGCAACTATTGCAGTGCTGTAACACCATACAGCAAAAGGCAATACAAAAGACCGTCGACGAGTTTACTCGTTATACACAATTTTAACCAGCATGTCCATACAGCAACACAGTAACCAACAACACAATATGAGCCAATATGAATAATTTACAATAAATAATAAGAGTTTTACCTTCTTGTGCTGCTTACGGTACATAGCAGTCCACGCGAGCTTGGCTGGCTTGAGCCTGTTGTGGAAGTACCGCTTGCATTTTGAGTTGGCGAACAAGAATACCTATCACCAAGTAAACTTAATTTCAGTACCAAAAAAAAACAAAAAAAAAAAACTAGCATTTTACATCCTACTAAACACATTGAAAAAATTACCTGGGAGTCAGCACGAACAAAACGAATACCCTTTCCAGGATAGATCTTCTGTCCACTGAAACGGCAAAGCTCTGTCCTGTAAACAAGTAACAGATACATAGAAAATACATTAGAAAACAAAATCAAGCCTCTAATTATGATACAAATCCTAGCTCGGGATGAAAATGAAATCTACAAAAAAAAGAAGAAGAACAAGATCGAACAACTTACTTTAACACCATTTTATCAGCCTTACGTTGCCTTCACGTTTCTCCTGAAACTACAATGAATGAAAATAAATTTAAGCATGAGCGAACGGGATCTACGGATCATTGATAACAGACCAAACATCTCTACAGTAAGGTCGGAACGAGTGAAGAGGATGACATTTTTGATCGGAACGGAACGAGTGAAAAAACGAAGAAATCTAACCTTGCAAGGACGAGGAGGAGTTGCGGTTGCGTGCGGCGCCTCTAGGTTTTTGGAGCAAGCACTGCCTATACTATATAGTATTAGTATATATACGCCTCTGGGTTTTTGGAGTGCTTATTATGGGCCCATAATAACACAACGGGCCATAATTCTCTTTGTTAATGGGCCTTCTCCAAAAATAATAGACATTAATTAAGAACAGCTAGCTAGCGCTAGCTCATTATTATTGTCCAAATTAAACCTGCTTAGCATAGAAATTAACACTCAAACAGTAAATTAAGTAAATGAAGTTCATCTCATCTCATCTCATTTTATCATGTCATGCGTCATGCAAGATTGGCCATCTATTTTAAATTCAGCAGAAAATCTTATGCTCCATCAGTTTGGAGGCCGACCATCTTCAAAACAGACTTGTTAGAAGGGCTATAATCTGTATTTCAAATATTAGTTACAATTATAGTGTATTAGTTTGCTCAATATCTTGTATTTATTATCATCATTGTATAATTTAATAAGGCTTATCAAATAGTAATTTAAAATAATTTTAGTAATAAAGAAATAAGTGCAAAATATAATATAATATTAGACTAAATAAAATAGCAGGTAATGAAAATTCTATTTTATTTTGGATTGATAGATGGCCAAGAGATTGGTGTTTTAAATTTTATATATATATGTCTCATATTTTTGTTAAAATTCAATATTGTAAACACATTCACGTTTTATCATTTATAAGTGATATAAAAATTTTAATTGTAAATTGATGAATATTTTGGAGTTATGGAATTGTGCTTGGATTATACTCTTTATGTCTTTAAATTTATTACATTTAATACCCAAAGAGAGATTTATTGCAAGCGTATAACCGATCAATGTAGAACTTAGGGTGTCGAACGAGTATAGTAGATACTTAGCTTAAACTTTATCAATTAATTTCAGAAAAATAAGAGAAAGTAAAGTAAATGGGGGGTTTTGTTCTAACAATCCTAAGTTTGGGTTCAATATCCCTTGTTAATTTTATCTATTTGTTTGTTTAAATTCATGTTTGATTATGACAAGGTTTCTAACTTATGTCGTCCTTGAAATAAATATTGATGCCATTATCTTGGGTGGGTGGTTTAATGTTCCTCAAATTTTAGGAGTTTTATCTTGCCTAGCGGGATATTTAATACACATGCTCCAAAACAAACATCAATATTTATTCTAAGAAAGCTTAAAAAATGGTTTATAACTTGTGTTAGCCTTTGAAATAAATATTGATACAAATACTTTGGGTGGATGGATTAATGTTCCTCGAATTCTAGGACTGTCACTAACCTAGAAGGATATTTAATACACACGCTTGAAAGTATATATCAATATTTGTTCTAAGATGTCCTAATTAGGTTTTGACTTCAATTTAATACTTCACCAAACCCTAACCTTAATTTCTGAAAATCCGGTTTAGATATCAAATTGGTCCTAAGATAAACTAAATCCTAAGACATGTTTATGATTTCAATTAGTACTCTCCTTACCTTGACCAATGCTATAATTTAATAAACTAAAGCGGAAAGACATGATATAACATGATTTCAAGCTACTTCAATTCACTAAACCTAACTAGGTGAACTACAATTCAAGTACTAATGAAATTCATAAAGAATAGATCACAGAAATTAACATCAAATCAAACAATCATCATAAAAACTAAAATCAGAATAAAATAGAATTAAACATGTTCATGCATTGACCTAAATCCCTAGAGAGAAAACTAGCCAAAGACTATGTCCAATTTAGAGGCTAGAATGTGGGGTTAGTGGGTGCTATCTTTGCATTGTTTCCCAAACTGTCATGTCTAAATTTGGCTCTTAAAATGCGTTCTTGGTGCGCCAGAAATAGAAAAACTATCAAAATATGTAATTCTGACTGTTTGCGGGTCCAGTGCGTCCGCACTGGTGATAAATGCGGGTGGTCTGATCAGCACTGGCTCCAACTTTCCTTATTTAACTTTCTGAAAATTTTTGCGTATCTCACTGAGTGCATCCGCACTGTTTTGGTGGTTGATGCTGAAGCCCAAAAATTATTGCCTTATTTTGAGCTGTTCATAAACTGAACAAAGCTTAGACGCATTAAAACACTTTTTTTTTTTTGTTAAGAAAATATGCTCTCATCCATACTATTCGGAAATAACTTGTCCCATTAAATAAAAGCATGACTATTCGGAAACAACCTTGCAATTTGTTTTAATTTTTAATTACCGTTTCAATCACTCCAAATCTAAAAAAAAAAAAATATTCTTCAATTTGTATATTTTGACAAATGAAAGGCACAAATACTACAAAACCTCCAAAAATTATTCGGAGATTTATAATGATAAATAATGAGCATGCTATTTAAATTTAAATTTATAAAAGAAAGAAATGTCTATTTTTCTCTTCTGATTAGAAAAGGAAATAAAAGAAGAGAAGAGAAGAGAAAGATAAGATAAGATGTTTGGGTTGGGCCCAAATCGTATCAACAGATAGAGAATCTCTGTGGGTGTCGGTGAGTAGAGAGCGAAGGCGAAGGCGAAGGAGAGACGATCGATCATTGATCGGTGTCGGTGAGTAGTAGTATAGCAGTGAGTAGAGAGCAAAGGCGAAGGAGAAGGAGAGACGATCGATCATTGATCGGTGTCGGTGAGTAGTAGTATAGCAGTGAGTAGAGAGCGAAGGCGAAGGGGAAGGAGAAGGAGAGACGATCGATCATTGATCGGTGTCGGTGAGTAGAGAGCAAAGGCGAAGGAGAAGGAGAAGGAGAAGGAGAAGGAGAGACGATCGATCATTGATCGGTGTCGGTGAGTAGTAGTATAGCAGTGAGTAGAGAGCGAAGGCGAAGGGGAAGGAGAAGGAGAGACGATCGATCATTGATCGGTGTCGGTGAGTAGTAATATAGCAGTGAGTAGAGAGCGAAGGCGAAGGAGAAGGAGAGACGATCGATCATTGATCCATGTCTGCCTCGTTGTCCGTGCCCGACTCTCCGTCGCCGCCGACCTCCCCTGAGGCTGATTCAACTCATCACCAGCCCCCCCCTAATTCACCTTCCCTCTCGTCTTCGTCTCTGGCATGGTACTACATCATTCAAACCCTAGCCGACTGCAAAGCCGACCTTCCTCTCCTCAAAGGTTTTCTTTTCCTTTTACTCATTGTTTACTTCCTCAAGATAGATATCTAACTCTCTTCTCTTCTCTTTCAGAGTTGATCAATAGACTTCCCAATTTTTACACCCATGCTCCTCAATCGGTACTAGAGAGACTTGCGTTAAGATATTTGGAGGAATACACCAGCAGATGTATAGGTAGAGACAAAGGTATTGTAGATACCAAGGATGACACAGCCGGTGCTACTGCTATAGACATCTCTCAACCCACTCTCGACTCTCTTTCTCACACCTTCAAAAGGGTACATCAATTTAATATTACTCTTCAGTTCTTGTGTCCACTATCTGTCCCAACTGCACTCTTCAGTTCCAATTAAAACCTAAGTTCCTAAATTATGTATCTCAAGTTCAGCATTGCATTTGTATCATTCAAAATTGTAACTATTGCTTCATTCATTTCTTTCCTTTTTATTTTAGTTGAAAGAATCTGTTTTGGGACCTAATGCTAAACTGCATTCTACAAGGGAAAATGGTTCTTCTTCAAGTCATAGGCAAAAAGATAATGTTGTAGATGATGAACATGAGATGATTACCAGCCCTAGATCGGGTGGTACATTAGGGCCTATGCACAATGATGCCTCACAAAACTTATCTTCTCAGAATGCCCTTGATGCTGATAAGACAACCAGCGAACCTTTGCAAGAAAATAATCCCACAACAGTGGTACTATTTTTCTTTTCTTCTTTCTTTTACTTTTCAAGTTGAACACCTCAAAATTACCGAATAAGTGTCTTGGCGGACTTATTTCAGGATCACTTGAGCTTATTTGGTAGATTGATGTAAAAGAAACTTCATACATTTTGAAGAGGAGAGCTGCATATATATATTTTTTTATTTCTATTTATGCATTAATTATTGTGCCAGATAGGAAATGTATCTAATTTAGAAGCAGCGAGGAGTGAGCCTTTAAGTGATGACATGAACAAGTTTATTCTGAAGAGGAGAGATGCTGAGCCAAAGACATCAGTCGAAGAGGTACTTCACATGCTACTCGGATGTTATTTTTAAAGGGAAATTGTGCATTTTGTAGCACTTGTTTAATTTCAATATCAGTATGTCCTGTACCCCTGCTTGCTGAGTTTCTCCATTTTATGCAAAGGGTGCTTATTATCATCATCAACGGGTTAAGGTTAATTAGGGTATTTTAGAGAATTTATGAGAGAGGAGAGGTTCTGATCATATTTTCCAAAGGTGTTTAGGTGATTTGATCTTTTATGTCATCCGTTATCTCTGTTTTTTTTTTTTCGGGGGGGGGGGGGGGGGGGAGGATCTCTAGGAGCTTATATGAAGTGTTTTCTTCGTTATATAGATGATATAATCAATTATTTGCTACTTATTTCTGTAATTATACTTTTGTTCTATTATTACAGCCTAAAGAACCTATCCCAGAGACAAGCATTCCAATTGAACCCTCCAGAAATGAAAATGATAATAATTTGAGGTCCAATGCCGATTTTCGAGATGATGCGAGTGATTGCGAGAGGATATACTTGGTGGACAAAAATGGTAAGAGGAAGGAGAAACATGTCAAATCTAATGACAGAAATGTGTCAAAGGATAGGGATATACTTGGTGGGAGAGGTGAGGAGGCTAAGAAGCGTGAGGCTGACTCGGCATTTGCACGGCTAGATAAGTATATACATGTTAAGTCGGGTCCCGGAGCCACGTCTGGGAACCATGAAGCAGTGCCGATGAATGAAGAGATGGGGAATGAGAGAAGAAGAGAATATAGAATTAATGCAGATGCAAAAAATAGAAAAAAGCGCAGACCGACGCCTCGTTAGTAAGGCTCCTGTTTTGCTTTTATTTTTTCATCATATTAACGGTTGTAGTTTGTTGAATTAATGAAGAGAGTTGGACATATTTGTTGATACCTTTGATTACTTGTAATATCTATAAGCCAACCCTACAACTGGCCACATATCTTTGCAATTATTGGACCTAACCAAAGAAACTCATAATTTATGTAACTGAAATTGATATGTTTTGGTTGTTCCATCTCTCAGTTCCAATAAGGTTGCAGGTCCTCGTAGACGCAATATGCTTCCCTGGTCGGCTGAAGAGGAAAATGCTCTTAGAGTACGTATTTTTCTTAGATTAACCATTTTTCTTGTTTGTTTGATATTTATGTGCTTCAATTTTCACCCCAAATTTATGTAACAGGAAGGGATGAAAAAAATTGGGGTCACAGTTGATGGGAGAATTCCTTGGAGTTCAATTTTAGAATTGTATCCAAATGTATTTCATAAAACCAGAATTCCGATTGATCTCAAGGACAAATGGCGCAATATAATGAAGAAAGAAGAGAGGGTTGATAGCTGATTGACCTGACACGCGTGTTGTGAATATGTAGTTAATTTCTAACTTGGTTAATCATTGTTTTTTTTTTAATGAACTTGGTTAGTCATTGTTAGGGAGAGCTTATTTTGTTTGTGATGGCAATGACTGCATGAACAATTTTGTTTGTGCAGTGCATTTGGTTAAACAAAAGGACAAAGTTCTTTCCTAAGATAGTTTTGTTGTGTAAATTTCTGTGATACTTGATTTCACCCCTTTAGTCATAGTGCTTTGTTGTGTAAATTTCTGTGATACTTGATTTCACCCCTTTAGTCATAGTCATAGTGCTGGTTCAGCTTAATTTGTGCTCTTTTTTGCTTCTTAATTTGTACCTTTAGTCATAATGCCTTAAATTAAAACTAATGTTTCACCTTGATATCACTTGATATGCATGTTTAGATTAAACTAAATCTTGGAAATATTAATTATTTGTAAATCCGTAGAAAAATAGAGGCACAATGGAGGCCATTAGAACCCTTTTCCTTCAAAAATATGGAAAAATCTATAATAAAAAAACACAATTTATCTATGAAAATTCATACAAAAGAAATACAAATATATATATTTAAATAAGAAGATACTCTTTTAACAATTATACTTAGTTACAAAATCATATTCATAAACAGCAAATGGACAATCATCAGGTAATAAAATTATTGTAAACAACAAATCAACAATCATTAATAGATAATGTAGCTCTGGCACATTCGCCCCTTCTCTACAATTATCTTATTTTCCTTATCATCAATTCGAACAATCACATACCGGTACATCTTTTTTCGTTTCAAGTCTAAAAAGATATTCTTTGTTTTCTATGTAACTCTTATGTCATCATATCTAAATTCTTATTTTGGTATTTTTTTTTTAAATTACTAATAAATATGTTTTGTGTTAAAAATAATTTAAATCTAGTAACTAATATAATATATTTTGTGTAAAAATAGAATGTTTGAATTTTAAATAGAAGATCACTTGTGAATTTTTAAAATCAGATGACTTTACCTCATTTTTATTATATAGAAAAAGCCGTTCTCCATCTCAAAAAAGAAAAAGAAAAAGAAAATGTTGAGCAAATTATTATGTGTCTTCTCCAAACTTAAAGACCCGTTGCATTGATCAAAGGTTCATTTAATTTTCTTTCGTAAGGCAAGCACCAGCCTTTATTTATTGCATTTTTGGGATGCAACACGGTGCTATTGTTTTTAGTTTCAACAATCTAATCTAATATATGTGTATGTCTTCCTTTTATTTTCAAGACATTGATATGTTGGGTTGTCAATAAACACTCAATCTATAAACCCCTAATTAAGCAATAATTGTTTACAATGTACATGCCAACCAAACCCCATTAAAAAAAAATAAAGGACTAGGTTTTGTGTTTAAATTTGAAAAATTGTATCTATCTGTGATGAAATTATATATATGTATCTGTTCTTTAACTATTTAATTCATTATTATTATGTTAATTATTTTAAAATTAGTGTTGTATTATTTTAATTATTATATTATGTTATATTACATACCTTGGGTATTTTATATTCTTAATTAATTAAAATATTAATCAATTACAAAATTTATAATAGGTATCCAAATATATATATATATATATATATATATATTAAGGATGATACAGATACCTCATGATTTGATAATTAAGGATCTTGAAATGTTGGACACACGTACTCTAACAAGATTAATTTAAGCTTCAATTAAAATAAAACAATCCAATTAATTGATTAGTTAAAACTTAAAAATAAAGCCAATAAGAATAAATTAATTAATTGCTCCATGAGGTCATGACTTAATTAATACATTATACATCATCAGTGCAGTGGAGATTTGATAGAAAAAAAAAAGAAAAAAAAGAAAAGAAAATTTTGGACTAGTACTAATTTTTTTCTTATTTATATAATCTAAAGACTTGATGATGAGCTTGTTATGTAATTAATTTCAGATGTATTAATTGGTGGACTAGCTAGAGAAAATTAATCAATAGCATTGATATATGTACCTGCAATCCTGCAATGCATGCATGTGTTTAAAATTGAAAAAGTAACTTAAAAGGGGAAGCACTAGTAAAATGTAAGGTTTAAATTAGAAATGTAACTTTTTACGTACATATATTATATTATGATAATCTTTTGGTCAAAAAATTGAAAAATACAGTACATAAAACCTGACACGTGAAAACAACCCTTCAATTTAATTTAATATGCATGTAGAGAAGTTGTAATAGTAATAACAACCTATCAATCAATTAATAGTTTAATACACGCGCGCGCGGCTATATCCTAAATTCCTAATTAATTAAATAAATCCTTCTTTTAATTTATTGGAAGCCCTCATTAGTCATTTCACTCTCCCTTTTTCAGTTTCTGCCTCTTATCTATTCGATCTCATGATTTAATTAATTTCAAATTATAATTATTTTTGTTTATGTACTATATATATATATATATTTTTTTTTTTTTCTAAATATCTTTTAGATGAATTGCTATGATGCATTACATTACAACAAACTTTGCATGTCAGACTTTAGAGATACTACGTACGGGATCAATGAGATTATATCTATATATATATATGTACCAAATCTCTCTCAAACAGTTTATCAGTGTCTTAATTAAGTAGTACAAATTAAATCTGACTAATTAAAAAAAATTATAGAATGTTTAAAAAAGTTATATGATGCTAGTTTTCAATTATCTAATTTACATGATTTGAATTATTAATTAATCATGTAGCTAGGCACTTATATATTTTTAGAGGCTTTTTACAAAAATTTCGTATGAAATCAATTCTTTGTAAATGTACATGTTGTTTGAACAAATTTGTTATGTTTTTCAGAGATGCGGTAACTTGTTTAAATAAGACACAAGCAAGGAATAAACACACAAGACATGCATAATATATATATATATATATATATATATATATATATATATATATATATATTTAGGTGGATATTACGGCTTTTAATTATATATTCTTTAATGGTAGCTGTATTCGTCACTTTTGATAATATTATTTTGTTGGTTTTCTCCAATAGCTTCATTAAAATTTAAAGAATTTATTTCTCAATTTATTACATATATATGTTTATAGCAACAAGAAGCTAGTTAATTATCTGTCAAAACAATGTGAAAACAGTAATTAGATATATACAATTAATACTCATGAAACTCAAACACATTTGAAACAACTAATTAATTAATTCAAGGCTCATGAGACCTCATCATACAATTTCAATGACTTTGAAAATTAATATATATATTCTTATTTTTTGGTATTCCCAAAAATGTTGTGTCACCTCTCAATAATATTTTTATTTTAAAATGTGCTACGAGTAACAGCATCAGATCAACACATTATGGAATTAAAACATGTACCTTTTTCATTTTATTTTCAAAATATTAATTGAATCTATCTATATCTATATTTTACTTCTTCTTCTTTTTTATTTTATGAAACAGCTTCATATTCCTAAATCTAACAATGCCAAATGGTGAAAATAAGTAATTAAACAATTTTTTTTTATATGCTAATTTGAACAAAATGGAAAAGATTGATCATGTGAGTCTCCAGTGAGAATAATAAATTAATAATAGTAACCATAACATGATATGTTAAAAAAAAATAAAAAAAATAATGAGCTTCATTATCGTATTCTTTTCAATCATTTTTTAGCTTCAAATTCTACAAACGAAAATAAAAAGAAAAAAGGATTCAATTATTTTTTTATTAGAGAAAATCTATAAGCATAGCATTGAATTAGTAAACATCTTGTTGTAAATTGTACTTAATGTCATAACCCTAACAAAATTTAATTTCTCTTACAATATTTCTTCCTACCTTAAGCAAAAGAATCTAAATTAAAGTGCTTCTGTACTTAACATATGCTAAATAAGTCGCATCCTAAATTAAATTTCTTAACCACAACTATTAATTGGTATTCTTAATTTTGTGCTCCAATTAAAAGCACTACTCTAAAATCTAAACAACATATCTCATTTTAAATTAGCAGTTTAGATCGCCTCCGCCTCTGCCTCCAACATTTCGTTACAAGAATGGGAGAGTATTCGCGACGATAAAAGTGACTATCTGCGAGAGTATGCCGTCATAAAAGTGTTTTTTTTATTAGTGACGATAGTATTCGCGACGGTATACCGACAGCATCGGTCGCGAATACTCTTCCCGTTCTTGTTGTGATTTATGAAAGAAAAAGTGTGCCTGGAGCTGTGTAATACTTGTACCGATTAATGGCTGTAATATAATCTTGACTAAATCAGTCAAGTTCTAAAAACAAGTGAATAAAATTTGCCTTCTCTCCAATGTTCCTCCAAATATTGTTTCCATAGCAAATCGTAGGTCGCTTTTCTCCTAATTAAATTAAATAGCTGAAATCCCTTTCAATTTTTCAGAGAGCACTATATATATATCCAACTTGAATTGATTTAATTAAGATCCTATTAATATTAATATTAATATTCTTGGATGAATATATATATCCAACTTGAATTGATTTAAGCTCTATTAATATTCATATTCTTGGATGAATATATATATCCAACTTGAATTGATTTAAGCTCCTATTAATATTAATATTCAGGCTAAAGAATAGAAAATGTTTGGGTTTCTTCGCCATTAATTATATTGGGGGGCTTGGGATAGTGAATGTAAATCAGGGATTTGTTTATATTAATTAATTAATTGTTGGTTTGTGGCCATAAATTGTTTATGTTTTACCCTCTTAACAACAATTAAATTCAATTTAAATATTGTTTAATTCTAGGTCGATCCGGGCAGCGAGAGGATCCGGAGGATGTTTCAAAAGCAAGTTCTTTTGGCACAAGTTAATTTCCAAAGCATGCATTTTCAATTCTAATGTTAATTAATTAATTAAAAAGATTGACAAATTAATAATTTTCAAGTCCACTAAATACCTGCAATTATATTGACTTCTTTTTGCTACTTCTAAAAAGATCGATGTATCCACTCTTATGCAAACAATGTCGTTCCAAAGAATTTCAAAATTCATATACAAATCAAATTAATTATTTGATAAAAAAAAAAAAACGTTTGCACCAACCCTCCCGTGCAACCAAGTCAGTTTCTGATTTTTAAAGTCCAAATGATAAATCTAAACCGTTAGATGTGTTCTACATATTAAAATCTGCTTGGAGACCAAATTTTACATTTTTTGGAATTTTTTACTATTTATTAAGCCACTTTGAAAATTGCTGATCCAACGGTGGCTTCTGATTTTACTGTTCCAAACAGCCACCGTTGGATCAGCGATTTTCAAAGTGGCTTAATAAATAGTAAAAAAATTCCAAAAAATGTAAATTTGGTCTCCAAGCAGATTTTAATATGTAGAACACATCTAACGGTTTAGATTTATCATTTGGACTTTAAAAATTGAAAACTGACTTGGTTGCACGGGAGGGTTGGTGCAAACGTTTTGATATTATCCACTCTCTCTCTCTATATATATATAGAGCTAGGCTACGGTGAGTTGTGAAGTAAAGCAACTATTTTACTTCACGCTCATATTTTGCGATTTTAAAGTTTAAAACGTCGATCCGAACCGTTCATCTTGTTCTTCATATTGAAATCTGCTTGGAGACCAAATTTTACATTTTTTGGAATTTTTTTACTATTTATTAAGCAATTTTGAAAGTCGCTGATCTGATGGTCCAGAAAATTTTACTGTTTTTTTACTGTTCACAGCAAAACAGCAATTTTAAAAAATGCTTAATAAATAGTAAAAAAATTCAAAAAAAATGTAAAATTTGGTCTCCAAGCGCATTTCAATATGGATTAAACATCTAATGGTTCGAATCGGTCGTTTGGACTTTCAAAATAAAAATACAGTGTGAAGTAGAAACGCGTTTTACTTCGCAACTCACCGTAGCCCACCTCTCTCTCTCTCTCTCTCTCTCTATATATATATATATATATATATAGGGTCTGTTAAATTGCTGCTGGCAGCATTTCAGCAGAGATGCTGCTGGGGCTATATTTAGCCGTGTGATGTCCAAACAACAAATCCAAACTGTTAGATGTTTAATCTATATTATAATCTACTTGGAGACCAAATTTTACATTTTTTGGATTTTTTTTACTATATATTAAGCTGGTTTGAAAACCGCTGATTTCAGTAAATTTCTGGAGCATTGAAATCAGCGGTTTTCAAACCAGCTTAATATATAGTAAAAAAATTCCAAAAAATGTAAAATTTGGTCTCCAAGTAGATTATAATATAGATTAAACATCTAATGGTTTGGATTTATTGTTTGGACATCAAAAAATTAAAAAAAACAGCAGCAGCACTGCCGGCAGAAATGTTGCCGGCAGCGAATTAGCCACAACCTATATATATATATATATATATATATATATATATATATTCAAAATATTAGTAAAATAAAATAATATTTTAATTAGTAGATCTTATGAAATATAATAAAAATGGGTGTATTTGTTTTCAATAAAATAATTTCAACTTCAACTAATAATAGTTTATACTTTTATTGCCTAACTATTTACATGCTGCATTTTTTAAGAATAATCTAGATGAATATCAAATTATTTGTAATACTCAAGATTTCTGACTTATTTTCTAATCTGTGAGAAGGTCCCTGACAACAAGAGTGAGGAGCAAGATGCTTTATGTAACACGATTAATAGAATTTGTATCCTTCTAATATATCAAAGTGTTTTTTTTTGGAATATCTCAATCATTCAAATACTATTGACCCCTATATATGTTATTCTCGAATAGGCACTATACACATCGGTCACACAAAAGTCGAGATATCTATACGCACTCGGTTTAATAGAGAGATAGATGGCATCCAATTAAGTTGAGTTGCAAGCAACCGATCCTACTGAGATGGACCTTGATGTAATCCGATCGAACCCGCACCAATTATACTGAGATGGACCTTGATATAATGCTGTGATCAGTTTGTTGTTATTGGAAATTTAAGAATAACTTAATTTCTACTTTAAGACTTACTTTATTTTGGATAGCATAATCGTATCATTAGAGCGGCTTTGTTGGCAAAGTTGCAAAAGGACTAGACTACTACTTGATTTGTGAGATGTGGTTAAGAACTTAAGATGCATTAATGTTAAAATTAGCACTCTGACACGTCATAGAATCAGAATGGATCTAATCAAAGAAGGAATGATAAAACAAAGAAGGTAACTCGTGGAGGTGAATCTGGCCAGCTCATGACCCATGAAGGATTCGGTCATGACTCATGGAGGGGGCGATACTTCTTGATTACCTTACTTAGATGGTGTCATGACTCATGGAGGAGGCTCATGGAGGGGGCGATACTTCTTGATTTCTTTACTTAGATGGCTGAAGTTATTTCTTATTTTGTATAGATATAGTATATGTTAAATATAGAAAATATAAAAAAATAAAAAGATATATTTGTAATTCTATAAGAGAGGTTGGATTGTAACAGCAGAGATATAGAACAGAAAAAAAAATGATTGTAATGCTTAATTCATTTGATAAATAAATCAGGGTAGGAAGGGAGTTCTTGGGAGTGTGTTGTTCTCTGTGTGCATGATTTTTTTGTCATGGTATCAGAGCAAGGTTCCGAACTTGGCTTCTGACTGCTCTATATAAAGTTTTTTTTTTGGTGGTATTGTTTTTTGAAAAAATGTCAGGTTCTGAGAATGGATCCAAACCAGAAGACCAAACCAACACCGCAATCTTAATTGAGCAAATGGCGAAGATGATGACTCAAATGGCAGCTATGCAAGCTGCTGCCATGAGTAACCCTCAACCGGTGACACATAGTGTTGCCATGACAGAGGGAGGTATGCATTCGAAGCCGATTGACGTGAAAATGGATGGCACAAGCTACACCTACTGATGTCAGGCCATAGAGATGTATGTCAAAGGTCGTGAGAGGATGAGTCACCTGACGGGCATCCCGGCACCGCCGGGTATGAATGATCCGGGGTTTCGCAAATGGGAGGTCGATGATGTGATTGTCAAGGGATGGCTCATAAACTCTCTAGAACCAAGGTTACAAAGCAAGTACATCTGTCATCCTACAGCAAGAGATGTTTGGAAGGCGCTAGAAACCACCTACTATGATGGAAGTGATGAGGTACAGGTTTTTTTCACTCAATAGAAGGGTCACACGCCTTAAGCAAGAAGGGAAGAATATTGAAGAATTTTATGATGAGCTTCAAGAATTATGGCAAGAGATTTATTTTAGATGCCCAAACCCCATGGATACCCCAGGTGATATTGAGAAGTTCAATCTCTTTATTCAAAAGGCGCGAGTATATACTTTCCTCGATGGTCTTGAGGATCGTTTCGATGCAATTCAGGTTCAAGTTCTTCAACTAAAACCATTCCCAACAATAGAACAAGCCTTCGGTCATGTGAGACATGAAGCAACTCGACAAACTGTGATGATGAAAGAATACAAGGATGCCACAACAAACTCACTCGCCATGGCAACAAAGGGGTACAAATCATATGAGGTAAATCCAAACTCAACTAAAAAATATGGGTTTACTAACAAGTCTAAGTTGAAATGCTCAAATTGTGGTGGTGATAGGCCTAAATTATATACATATTTAATCTGATTTTTATCATGAAATAACATCAAATATCTTATATCTTGAATATAAAGTGAATATAATACATCTAGGATCAAGTTACTGCGTTTGTTTGATTTTAATTTATAGGAAATGAAGAAAAATGAAGAAAACCGAAGAAAACTGCTCATTGCAGACACACGGTTTGTGATATGGCCAAAATAAGTACTTAGATGGATTTCTGGACGCGCGCCAATTTTAAAAAGATATAATAAGCTATATATCAAAAATCCGTGCGGACGCACGGATCGCGATGCAGCCGCACTCTGGTTGCACAGGAAAAGTCGGATCCTAGTGCGGATGACTGTAGCAGTGCGGACGCACTGTAGCAGATTTTGAAGACGCAGTGCGGATTCCAGTGCGGATGGTACTGTAGCAATGCGGGTGGCCTGGCCGCACTGTAGCAGAACGCATAACTGGAGCCTGATCCTAAACCTGATCTTAAAATAGCCATAACTTTTGACTCGTAACTCCGATTTAGGATTGCGACCACTTTTTGGAAAGATAGAAAGAAGATCTACAACATGAGAAACTAAAAAAGGAAATTTGGAGTCAGTTGGACGCACAAAACTCGCAGACAGCCAAAATTACACATTTTCAACACGGTTTCTATTTTTGGCGCACCAATGACACGTTTTTACAGCCAAATGTGAACAATACAATCCTGGAAAACAATTTAAATATAACACCCACTAACTCCACTTCCTAGGCTCTTAATTGGGCATAATCATTGGCTATAAAAGAGGGGGTTTATTCTCCATTCAAGGCATCACACACAACATCTCACACATCATCCCTTCCTCTTTCATTCTCTCTCTATACACAATACTTAGCGATAAATTCTGGAGAAAAGGAAAGCTTTCAAGTAAGGAGAAGAAGGGTTTCCTGAGCAAGAAGTCGGCAAGATAGAGGTTTTTGATTTGTCAAAGGGTGTAATTACTTCCTTTATTTCATTTCTTCTTACTTTGCCAATTTTTGTAATGGATCTCTCCATGAGGGAGTAGTTCTCTCTCTAGTGGTTTAGGTTAATGCATGAACTTGTTTAATTGTATCTTATTCGGTTATTTGTTTCTATTATGATTGTTTTATGGGATTTGATTGTTAATTTCTGTGATTTATTCTTTATGAATTTCATTAGTACTTGAATTATAGTTCACCTGGTTAGGTTTATTGAATCAAAGTAGCTTGAAATCATGTTATATCATGTCTTTCCGCTTTAGTTTATTAAAATTCTAGCATTGGTCTAGGTAAGGAAAGTACTAATTGAAACCATAAACATACATCTTAGGATTTGGATTAGAAGCGACCGTACTTTGATATCCATAACCGGAACTATAGAAATTAAGGGTTAGGGTTTGGTGAAGAACGACCGTGAAGTCAAACCCCTACTTGGGACACCTTAGAACAAATATTGTGAATTGCTTTGAATTATGTGTATTAAAAATCCCTCTAGGTAGTGACAGCCCTAGAAATCGAGGAACATTAATCCGTTCACCCAAAGTATTTGTATCAATATTTGTTCCAAAGGCTAACACAACCTAGGTTAGAAACCCCATCAAATCATACATGAATTCAAACAAATACCGAATAAATAGAGTTAGCAAGGGATTGTAGACCAAAGACCCCTAGATCTCTAAATCTTGAAAGCAAATCAATTCCTTTCTTTTACTTTTATTTACAATTATTGTTTCAAACTCCTTTCTTTTGGGTATTGAACCCAACCTTAGGAATTGTTAGAACAAAACCCCCCCAATTTACTTTTATTGCATTTTACTTTATTTTATTTTCTGAAATTTATTACTAAAGTTTAAACTAAGTTTTTATCGTACTCCCTGCGGTTCGACACCTCAAATACTACTTTGATAGAATTGTGCACTTGCAATTCAACTCAAACGTGTGTTAAAGGTTTAAAAAGTACATCATTGTACTGAAACTTTGCACCATACCCTTTGGACGCATCAGGTGGCACGGGACATACGATAGAAGGTTGTTTTGAGCTGATCGGTTATCCAGATTGGTGGAAAGACCCAAGAAAGAAGAAACAAGGAGATAACAGTTGAGGTCGAGCAAGCTTAGCAGTTTCCAGGGAACCTCAGCAAACAGGTGCCAAAGAGACAGACAATCTCTCTCTTGTTGACAGTAGGTGTGTAGCAGCCACTACTCAAGTCCAAAAGGACCAAACTGACCATGCTCAAGCTCCTGACTCGGCACAAACATACTGTGCAACAGGTACTGATCAAAGAGAGCAAGGCCTTTTCTTGTACAAAGTATATGATTAAAAACAGTAGTAAAAATACGAATTGGGTAATTGACTCTGGGGCAACTGACCATATGACATATGAGGATGGTGAATTTAGAGAAATAAGGAAACCTCATAAAACCGGTATTATTAATGCTAATGGAGAGATGTACCCAGCAACAGGGTCAGGTGATATTCATATCTCCCCAAGGTTCACTCTCAATAATGTACTCTTAGTCCCATCTCTGTCTACAAAGTTGATGTCAATTAGTCAATTAACAGAGGACTTAAATTGTGTTGCCATTATGTATCCTAATCATTGCGAGTTTCAGGATATACTCTCGGGAGAGACGATTGGCCGTGGTACTAAAAGGAATGGACTGTATTATCTGGAAGAGTTGAAGACTGTGAGAGTTTTTCTTACCTCAGAAATTGGAAATGTTCAAAGAAGTAAAGTGCTTTTGTGGCATAAAAGGCTAGGTCACCCGTCTTTTGGGTATATGAAAAAGATCTCTCCACATCTTTTTCTAGGTTTGAATAATGAAGATTTTATTTGCGAAACTTGTATTAAGGCCAAGAGCCATAGAACCAGTTTTGGTAATAGTTTGAATAAATGTGTTGAACCTTTTGAGCTTATTCATACTGATGTTTGGGGACCCTCCTCGGTTATTTCTAAATCTGGTGGAAAATGGTACGTTATTTTTGTTGATGATTGCACACGAATGACTTGGTTATACATACTAAAAACAAAGGATGAGGTTTCTAGAACCTTTCAAAGCTTTCATAAAATGATCACAACACAGTTTGGAAAAAAGATTAAAATGGTAAGAAGTGATAATGACACGGAATATATAAATAGAGATCTACAAATTTTTTTTTTCAGAAAATGGAATCCTCCAAGAGACCTCATGTGTAGGAACTCCACAACAGAATGGTGTGGCAGAGAGGAAGAACAGACATCTACTGGAAATAACTAGATCGCTATTATTTGAGAATAATGTACCTGCTAGTTTTTGGGATATGCTGTTTCTTTTGCTATTTACCTCATGAATAGAATGCCCACTACAGCAAACAATTTCCAAACTCCCTTACAAAGTTTGTCATCACACGTTCGTATACCCTCTATCCTAAATTTACCTCCTAAAGTATTTGGTTGTAGTGTGTATGTACACATCCAGAAACATAGCCGCAACAAACTTGAATCTCGTGCAGAAAAATGTGTATTTCTAGGGTGTGGACAATTTCAGAAAGGGTATAAATGTTATCATCCTTCTACTAGAAAGTTTTATGTGACTATGGATGCGACATTTTTAGAAAATGAGGCATACTTCAGACAAAACCAGGATCTTGCTCAGGGGGAGAGTGAGAATGACCAAGATCTCGGTTTTCTGCAACTCAGCCAGTTGATTCAAGCAACAAATGAAAACTTAGGTTGTGACCTTTCTCAGCCCGAAATTACAGAGCCAAATCAGGACCAGACTCGGCCTACATCAGGTCCACAGGAGTTTGATTCAGATGAGGGAGCCGGTCCTAATTTGGTCCAGAATACCCCTGCCCAACTCCGAGTTTATACTCGGCGCAATACACAAACTAACCTGGAACGAGAGGAGAATGAAACAAACCAATGGGAAGAACGCGAGGAGAATGAAGAAGAAATAATACAGTCTATTCCTACACCGCCAGTCTCTCCCCATAATGAACCTCATGTACGTATCTCTGAACAAAGGTACACTCTTCCCCCCCGAATAAATCGTGGAATACCTCCAGCTCAATATGTGCCAGAAAATGGTACTTATCGCAAGGTGAATTACCCAATTTCGAATTACACTTGCACTACATTGCTACCAGATCCTTTAAAGGCCTTTGTAAACCAACTCTCTTCTATTACTATACCTGAAAAAGTTGAAGATGCTATGAAAGAAAAAAAATGGATCCAGGCAATGAAAACTGAGATGAATGCACTTGAAAAAAATTCAACTTGGGAATTAGTTGAGTTACCTGAAGACAAGCATGTTGTAGGGTGTAAATGGGTCTACTCAATTAAGTACAATGAAAAAGGGGAAGTAGAAAGATACAAAGC
Organism: Carex rostrata; assembly: GCF_964058835.1. Lineage (NCBI taxonomy): Eukaryota > Viridiplantae > Streptophyta > Magnoliopsida > Poales > Cyperaceae > Carex > Carex rostrata. The sequence continues at coordinate 9,227,559 of NC_135937.1, forward strand.
ACGTCTTGTAGCTAAGGGTTATACTCAAACGTATGGAATTGATTTCCAAGAAACTTTTTCACCTGTGGCCAAACTAAACACGATTCGAGTTATTTTGTCTCTTGCAGCTAACTTTGATTGGCCTTTGCATCAATTTGACGTAAAAAACGCATTTCTGCATGGCGACTTGGAGGAAGAAATTTACATGGAGATTCCACCAGGGTACCTCATGCCTGAAACAAGAAACAAAGTGTGCAAACTAAAGAAGGCTCTTTATGGGCTCAAGCAGTCACCCAGAGCATGGTTTGGGAGATTTTGTAATGCTATGAGAAGCTACGGATATATACAAGGAGACTCAGATCATACCCTCTTCTTTAAAAGAGTTGAAGGTAAAATAACTATCCTTATTATTTATGTGGATGACATGATCATCACGGGAGATACTTTAGAGGAAATCAAGAGACTTGAACAAAAGTTGTCTGGAGACTTTGAAATGAAAAATTTGGGGGGCTTAAAATATTTCCTTGGGATAGAAGTGTCCCGGAACAAAAATGGTATATTCTTGTCCCAAAGAAAATATGTACTGGATCTCTTGACTGAAGTGGGTATGCTTGAATGTAAACCTGCTGATACACCAAGCGTGAAAAATGTCAAACTCGATGTGAACAGATCAAATAAGTCTGTTAACAAAGAAAGGTACCAACGGCTGGTAGGAAAGTTAATATATTTGTCAGACACTCGCCCTGATATAGCTTATGCAGTTAGCATAGTTAGCCAATTCATGCATAACCCAGCAGAAGAACACATGGAGGCAGTTATGAGAATCATTAGATACCTCAAGGGGACTCCTGGACGAGGTATCAAATTCATAAAACATGGACACACTGAAATTATAGGGTATACTGATGCAGATTGGGCAGGTAATATCATAGATCGAAAATCAACCGCTGGGTATTTTACATTTGTTGGGGGAAATCTTGTAACCTGGAGAAGTAAAAAACAAAATGTTGTGGCTCTTTCAAGTGCAGAAGCCGAATTCAGAGGAATGGTCAAAGGCGTGTGTGAGTTACTCTGGTTAAAGAAATTAGTTATTGAGCTGGGGTTTAAATCAGAAAAGGAGATGCAATTATTTTGTGACAATAAAGCTGCGATTGATATCTCACACAACCCGGTGCAACACAATAGAACTAAACACATTGAGGTAGATCGACATTTTATTAAAGAAAAATTAGATTCAAGAATTATTTCCCTGCCATTTGCAAGGTCCCAGGAACAAGTGGCAGACATTCTCACCAAGGCTGTAGGAGGCAAGGAATTTGATGATGCTCTAATAAAGATCGGGATGAAAGATATTTACGTGTCCAAGTGAGGGGGAGTGTTAAAATTAGCACTCTGACACGTCATAGAATCAGAATGGATCTAATCAAAGAAGGAATGATAAAACAAAGAAGGTAACTCGTGGAGGTGAATCTGGCCAGCTCATGACCCATGAAGGATTCGGTCATGACTCATGGAGGGGGCGATACTTCTTGATTACCTTACTTAGATGGTGTCATGACTCATGGAGGAGGCTCATGGAGGGGGCGATACTTCTTGATTTCTTTACTTAGATGGCTGAAGTTATTTCTTATTTTGTATAGATATAGTATATGTTAAATATAGAAAATATAAAAAAAATAAAAAAGATATATTTGTAATTCTATAAGAGAGGTTGGATTGTAACAGCAGAGATATAGAACAGAAAAAAAATGATTGTAATGCTTAATTCATTTGATAAATAAATCAGGGTGGGAAGGGAGTTCTTGGGAGTGTGTTGTTCTCTGTGTGCATGATTTTTTGTCAATTAATTTAATTTAATTTAATTTATGAGATGAAAAATAATTAAGATCCATTTCTATGATTAGCCATACTCCTACTATACAATACATAGCATTCGACTTGGGCACTTGGCACAGCGAGATCATTTTAATTTATTCTTCAACCCATGTGCTCCATTGCATGCATGCTTCAGGTCTCAGGTCTGTATAAAATTAATTTTGACTTTAGCTTCACATCGAGAATTAATTAATGTAGTCATTCTAGCTAGCCACCATTAATATTCGTGCACAATTAAATCACTACTCAAAAATAAAAATTCAAGTTAACTCAACTCATAGGATACAAATTCCCTTCACTTAATTTCTTGCATATTTCGTCCCAGAAACAAAATTTCTATTTTATAATTTAGGTAATTAATTTCAAGGACGAATAATTCTTTTCGGAGAGAAAACACAAAATGAATAATTTTTTTCAGAGAGAAAACACAAACCATGATACTGGTACTGATTTTATTTTGTGGGTTTTGTTAAATTACGATTAGGTTTACACTGGTATTGATTTTATTTTGTGGGTCTCGTGTTTTTCACCTCAATTCTCCACATTTTGATTGTGAGATGATGGTCAAATTACATAGGAATATTCCTGGAATGTATGTGTATCCATTTGTGATTTTTACATGATATTTTTACATTATTATATCATTCAACTTAGGCACATAACTTAGCAAGTTTGAAACAGTTTTTACATAGTTTTTACATGCCCATGAAACAGTTTTGGTAAATTTGACTTAGAGCCAATGTTTTTATTTATTTTCAATTAAAGAATATTTTGTATGGTTTTGATAATCACAGTACCAGCATGCTTCTTCTTTGCTTTTGCTTTTGGTTGCTGTGTTTATTAATTTATTTTTAAGCAATGGGTGCCTCTGTAAGTATCAGTTAATTACACAAGTAAGAAGAGAACTAGATAATAGAGAATCAGGAAAAAAAAGGCTTAAAGAGTTTTAAACTTCTCTTTCATGGCCTGAGGGTGGTACCAGTGTTAGAGAACTAATACTAGAGTCCATGTGATAATTACAAATACTTAATTGTAAATATGAAAATGATACACTAAATTCAGGTTGCAATATTGGTTGTTATTATTGCAGAGAAGGCGCAGCTTAGAAGAGTGGACGGGAAGGGTTCTTTCTGACATTGACGTGTCGAGAAGTGCACTTATTGCAGCCTTTCTTGAACTTGAAGCAGCCGTCAGATCATGTAAAAACTTATATAAATATCAAAAACATTTTGTGCATACCTGAATTTAATGCTAATCAGGTTACTGTCAATTCAGTAACTGTTGTTGTCATTTTGAGATCCAGAGTTTTTATTTGTTTTTTTTTTTTACAAATCTGAAATATCCAAATTGATTTTTTGTTTTTGTATGGTTAGTGATTACTATCCAAATTGTTAGTGCTGAGTAAAATTTTCAATCTTTTGCACTTATACGAAACATCACATATCAAACAATCAAAGCTGATGTTATCTAATCTTTGCTTTCAGTTTTCAAGGAAGGAATCTTGAACTGAATTAGAATCAGAACGAGCTGAGAAATAAAGGAAGTTTGAACAAAGTGATGACTCCTGACTTGCTTTATCAGTAACTTGAAGATGAAAACAGGTTACCTTAAACTCAATTGAATGTTTAATTGTAGTCTTCATTGGCTTTTTAGTTTGGATATAATAGATGTATTAGTTTGGCTTTATGTGATATAATAAAATGTGTCGATTTATCTGTATTGATTAGTTTGTTGTATGCTTGTAGGCGACTGATCTGCTACTGGTAGAGCTTCTACAGAGACGAATCACCATTTCAGAAGAGCTTGGACAGCCCTGCCCTAACTATTCTGGTGTACATATATATATATGAATTTTTTTTTTTAGCATAATTAGAGGCATGCCAAAGAATCTTGCAATAGCTCTATGTGCTTTTATCAAAAATGGGTTTATATTTGAGTTTATATTTGAGCTCATGAGCTTGGTGCTCAATTTAACCAAGATCAGGTTTCCATTATTTTGATTTCGGGGCTGTTTTGGGTATTTCCTTGTACCAGTTCATGACTCCTTTGGTTTTATTTATTTTGAGCACTGGTACAGTGCTTGGTACCAACTGCTATGCCTATACAGCTTTAGTTTTTTTATGCTTTTGTGATTTACTTGCAAAAGTTCATGTTATTTAGATTGGCACAATGTATGATTCGGTACTTGCAATTATTAAACGTTTTAAATGTTTGATTCTAGTTGATTGGTTGATCGTATGTTGTTTGTATTTTTTTTTTCTAATGCTTGGTATTAATTTGAATATTTTTAAATGATATGTTGAGGAAGTAATTTATTTATTTATATGTTTTGCATTTCTTGCATAGTTTCCATGTTGATAATATTTATTTTTTAAAATTTATTTGTGATTCAAAAATATGGTATTAATTTGAGTGATATGATTGATGAACATGGAAATTGTTCCTCTTTTATAACGATAAGAAATAAAAAAAAAAAGGATAAACAGGAATATTCAGCTATTCGGCTCTACTTTATTTGTCATTGAACAACAGCATGCTTAACACGTATCACTAAAAAAAATTACTAAATTTTTTGAACAACAGCATGCTCGACACGTATCACTAAATTTTTTGAGAATAGTTCTAAACTTCGCCATGTATCACTAAACAAAAAACGAAATGCAGTAACGCTTGCGAGTTCGAGCCCGAGTCGAAGGCTCAAACTCATTAAAGTGAGTCGGGCTTTTTTTCTTTAAATTTGGGTTGAGTCCGAGCTGAGCTTGTTTTGTTACATGACCGAGTCGGGCTGAATTGAGCCCATTAGCAGGCCTAGTCAGCTTGTATAATAGCATCGGGCAGCATTTTTTTTTATTTTAATAATATAAAACATCATATCCGGTGGATTAGATGGACAGTCCAGATATCTGCCCATTCTACAAGTACAAGTTAGGGTAATAGAGAGAATACGGATTCCGATTCCGATAACCCCTTCCTAACGCAAGAAAGAAAAAGAAAGCCGCCGTGCTCCTAACTCTAGCATCGAGCCTGATCGTGCTCCTTCTCTCAACTCTAGCACCTCCTTCAATCAAAAAAAAAAAAAAAATAGAGAAGAAATGGGGAAGAGGAAGGAGAAGAGCGTGAATGTATCGGGCAAGCCGAAGCACTCCTTGGACGTGAACCGCAGCAATGGGAAGGGGATGGGGAAAGGCGACAAGAACATGCGCTCCGCCGCCACCGTGCGGCGCCTCAAGATGACTAATCAGAGGCCCAAGAGAAATAGCAAGGGGCATATTCTATGGCATGATCTCCAGTCCAAGGACCTGCCTAACACTCGCATCGAGCCTGATCGTCGCTGGTTCGGTTCGTACGCGCTCTCTCTCTCTCTCTCTCTCCAGTCCAACTAAGTATTGATTATATATATATTCTGAATGACAAAGAAGCAAATCAAAATGTTACAATCAGTGTAACATAACATAATTATTATTGTCTGTGAATCTTTGACTTTGTTTTCAGTTGTACTCAAGTTGAATGAGTTCGTTACCAGTTAGTTCATTGTGAAATATTAGGAAATACAAGGGTTGTCAACCAGAAGGAGCTAGAGTTCTTCAGAGAGGAGCTTCAGAGCCGCATGTCCAATCAGTACAATGTTATATTGAAGGAGAGGAAGTTGCCTCTATCGCTTCTTCAAGATCACCAAAAGGTATATTTTCAAAAGTAGTATATTTGTATAGGACCTTTCGAAATCCTTCCTTGCATCAAAGCAATGAAATAAACCAATGTCTGACTAATTTGTTGAATTGTCCACTTTGGCTAAGTATTTAACAAATTTAACTGCACAGGGTATTAGTAATAGTTGCAAAATCCAGCTTCCGATGGAAATTCAAGATTTTTTTTCACCTATATCTGTTGTACCACTTAGTATAGACAAAACAATCAGGATAATATAATATGATGTGTGTGTGTGTGTAATAACACATTTCTGAGCCATGTGTAATCAGTTAACTTGAATCCTTAATTTAGAGTTTGTGTGTGATTCTTTTAAAACAGCAAGCGAAGGCACATCTTCTTGACACACAGCCTTTTGAGCATGCTTTTGGTCCAAAGGGAAGAAGGAAACGGCCTAAGCTTGCAGTATCTGACTATGAGTCTCTCCTTTCACAAGCTAGCACTTCTCAAGGTATACTGACTACGAGCTAGATTTTAACATTTGATTGTTCTTTTCATTATTATTATTATTATTATTATTATTATTTTATTTTATTTGGTTGCTGGTGATAATTTCAAGATGTGTTTGAACAAAAGTATGCATCGGCAAACCTACCAAAGGAAGAAGAGGAGGATGGACTGAGAGACTTAGTTAGACACACCATGTTTGAAAAGGGACAGAGTAAGAGAATTTGGGGTGAACTATACAAGGTTGTTGATTCTTCTGATGTCGTTGTCCAGGTAGTTACCCTCTCTTGCTATTTTCATCAAGCCTGTTTGCTTTCCAGAATTATTTTTTCTGTTCTTCTTTTTTCTTACAAATCTAAAGGTGCCAAATAAAATTCTTGTTATGGTGATGTCCTGTCAGGTACTTTGGTTTGAGTTCTATTTGGGCAGGTATCTCTGTTCTGTTTGATCATGCATATCTCCCTTAATCATAGCCCGGTTGATCCCTTAATTGTGCAAATAAGTTTCAAATAGCCCCTAGTTTAACTCAATAGCTGCAGTTATGTTGTTAAGCTTGAATGAGTTACTGTTGTACTCAACTGAAGCCAAACCAATTTTAGCTATGGTCAATTATGTGGTGAAGAGACTGTTAATTAAATTTAATGTACGGGTTTTTTTTTTCATGTGCAGGTACTTGATGCGAGGGACCCACAGGGAACAAGATGCTTCCATTTGGAAAAGCACCTAAAGGAAAAATGCATGCACAAACACATGGTTCTTTTACTTAATAAGGTTGGTGTCGCATATAAAATTTCACCATTGCTACATTACAGTGCTTATTCCTTTTCTAACTGCTATTATTGTAGTGTGATCTGGTACCAGCATGGGCATCGAAAGGTTGGCTTCGCACTTTGTCGAAAGAGTATCCTACTTTGGCCTTTCATGCTAGTGTCACCAAATCTTTTGGCAAGGTTGGTCTCTATCTCTATCTCTCAAGATAGCTGGGGACTTCTCAGTTGTACCCATTGCATTAAAATAACACATATATTGTATGCCTCTAAAATCCTATAAGCAAACCACTTACATGTAGAATCAACTAGAAAGAGGATGTTATTTGTTTATTGTTTTAACAGTAGCTTTCGACTGTGATAGAAATCTGAGATATCTGTCATGCTTTTGGGTTATAGACCTATTTCATGAAATTTTGTGATTTGACAAGTAATAGCATCATTGAGCAGGCAAATAATTGTTCTATATTGTTACAGGGATCTCTTCTATCAGTACTGAGGCAATTCGCGCGCTTGAAGAGTGACAAACAGGCCATATCTGTTGGGTTCGTTGGTTATCCTAATGTTGGAAAGTCATCTGTTATTAACACCTTACGCTCTAAAAATGTATTCTCTCTTGTTATTTGTATGATTTTTTTTAATGACCTAATCTTTGTTCATATTCTTCTTTGCTGGTCTTTTGGTCAAGGATTGCAATTGAAACCACCTTACCCTCAGTTTTTCAAGATGAATTATCCTGTTATTTATGTTTTCTCATTCTTTGAAGATTCTAATTTTATCCTTAAACTATGTATATGAAGGTTTGCAAGGTGGCACCAATCCCAGGAGAGACCAAGGTTTGGCAGTATATCACCTTGACCAAAAGAATTTTCCTAATTGACTGTCCTGGTGTAGTGTATCACAACAATGATTCAGAGACTGACATAGTTCTCAAGGGTGTGGTATGTTGTTTTTATCTCTTATAAGTGCCCACTTGATATGACATCTGCTTAGTTCGCAAATTGTAAATGAAATACTACTTGAATTTTTAGGTACGCGTTACAAATTTGCGAGATGCAACAGAGCATATAGGCGAGGTATTAAAACGGGTTAAAAAGGAGCATTTACAAAGGGCTTATAAGATTGACGATTGGTATTACTCTTTCCTTATTCTCATCAGACTAAACATTCGTAGTTTTTTTTTCGTTTTGTTTAAATCTGATTTTATTTCAGGGCCGATGAGAATGACTTTCTTACCCAGATGTGTGAGTCCTCTGGAAAACTTCTTAAGGTATTGTTCTACTTGATTATGTTCTTTCTTTCGCCTTTTCTTTTTTTTGCATGTATATATGTTTTCTTTGCTTGGGGTTGGGGGAGGAATGTGATTTTCTACAGAGGCACACTCCACAGCAGAAAGCTTGTGATTAAAATGAGATTTATTGCTTTGTTTCAGGGTGGGGAGCCTGATTTAATGACAGTAGCCAAGATGGTGCTGCATGACTGGCAACGGGGTAAAATTCCCTTTTTCGTACCGCCACCTCAAGAAACTGGTACCAATCCACCGGAAAACACACTTGAAGCTGACTCAAACAAAGAACACGATGAGGCCAAACTACAATCCACAAATTCTGAAATTGTCGAGACAGATCAGGATGCAGCTGAAATGAATGAGTCTGGGGAAGATCAGAGAAAAACGACAGATAAGATGGCCGATGCAATGAAAGCCATTGCTGAGATCATCAACTCGCAGCAGAAGATGAACATCCCTGCTAGAAAATAGTGGAGGAACTTGTTTTATTGTTATCCTGCAAATTTTGATTAGTTTGTTCTTGTCTTAAGGTTGCTTTTTCTTTTTGTTATGTAATGTTTACGTTTTGGAAATCAGCAATAGCGGTATGTATTAAGGATTTTGCTAGAATATAATTTAAAAGTTGTTTCGGTGCCTGATTAATATATCCTTGAGTCACTGCAAATTTCTCTCTGACAAGATGGGCCACATGATGTTCACTTAAATTTTAATAATGAGAAATGAAGAGAGAATAAAACTTTCTTTGCCAAAATTTTATTAGTGTCATCGTAGGTAAATTGTTACCTAATTTTGGTTGAGCATACTGTGCTTTTCTGGAAATCAAGAATGTTAATGTTTGTTGGGATTTGCTATAATACTGACAAGTAACATTTATTATGAACTGATTTGTGCGGTTGCCTATCTAGTGCAGCATCTGCTCTTCTTCCTCTCTAGTTTGTATCCAAGTGAGGTTGAATAATAAAGGGGAATAAGTGAGGCGTCAGACATGGGAGAGTTGCATGTCGGGCAGGTGGTTCCAGTTGCGGGGTGGTGACGATTGAGCCAAACATAGTATAGATGCACGACCCGCAGTACAGGTGGCCGCACATGGTGACGACCGGTTCTGATACGGAGTCTAGACATATATATATATTGCAATTGAAGGAGGAGGAGGAGGTTTGGATACAAATCCTCTGCTAGAAGGGAGATGAAGAAGGAAATTAAGCCAAAGGGACTGACTGGGGGATTCATGAGGGGTATGGAGTAATTTTAACAATTTTTACGTTTGGAAGTATGCCCTCTGAAAAGTGAAAATGTAGATATTTATCTTTATTTTTTATAGGTAGAGGAGGGTTCTCCATTATGTTTTTATTTTTCATTTTTCTAATAACAAAAATTCTAAAATTTATATGTCAAAATAAAACCGTTAGTCCATATCTCGAAATGTGATCCACTGATTCACTGAGTGAGTCTTTCTTTTATTTAGTCTCAATATCTATGTTATTTTCTCTAGCTACATACACATACAAATTTTTATTTTTTTATTTTAGTTTTATATGAATCAATTAAGTAGAAAAATCAATGTCCAGAATTTATCCACATTAGTGTCTTGTTTTGCAAGCTCTTGATATCAATTAAAACAAAATCGAAATATCATGATCTTTTACATGTCGTTGAGGCAATGATATAGTTCATATAACCGTCTTTTGACATTTAAATTTTAAATTATTGTAATTCTAACAATAAATATATGACGGAAACACAATAAAGACATTTGAAAATCTTTTTGGTATTATAGTTGTTTCTATTAATGGTGGCAGATTACAGTTGTTTCAATTAATGGATGACAACAATGAGATGAATTGCAATTTCTTAGACATTGAAAGAGAATGATTTTCTAAGCACGTGCTGATTTGTCATATTTTTTAAATACAATTTTTTAAGAAAAATAGGTAAAAGTTACGAAGAACTTAACATTAGATTTTTTTTTTTTTTTTTTTTTGTTTGGCTAAGGGTTCATAAGCAAAACCAAAAGCTCGCAAATTTGTTGAAACTTTTGTTGGACGATTAGGTTTTAGTCATTTTTGGTAATTTTGGCTATTTTCATATGTTTCTAAGAAGCTGATCAGGTGTAAGATAGTTTATTTGAAATATTGCAAATAAAAACACAAGTAGTGTTCAAATTCTTCGTGTCTTTCACACTTCAATCGTGTGTCATATTCATATTTTTGTTTTTAAGTCTAGGCAATCAATCTGAATTGCTCAACATATTCTTCATATTAAATGTGCTTGAATATCAAATTTTATATTTTTAAAATTTTTTTACTACTTTTTTAGACAAGTATGAAATCACTATTTTTGAATTTCAAAACCTTGTGAAAATAATGATTTAGAGAATTTCAAAACCTTATAAAAGTAGTAGAAAATTTGATCTCTAACCACATTTTAATATGGAGATCATATTAAACGGTTCGAATCGACTATTTAGATTTTATTATTTACTTAAAGAATTGAATTTGTTATAAGAGATATTTGTGATTTTGATTTTTTTTGCTTAATAAAAAACTATTACTTAGAATTAATTGCATAGTTATATTTTAATTTTATATTAGTAATTGTGATTGCACATGTATGACATGATAAGTTTTGATGGTTTATTTGTAAAAATAATAAAACTATTATATTTGTATTATTCGTTATTCGTCTACTACCGTTTCGTTACCCGCTAATCTTAACGGGTATGGATAGGGTAGGGTAAGGCAAATTCTTAACGGGTATGAGTAGGGTATGAATAAGGTTAATTCTTAGTGGGTGTGAATATGAAAATGGTTCCACCCTACCCATATCGTACCCATTGACACCCCTATCCCTATCTCAATATCAATTCAATCTTGACCATTTGGCAAAAAAAAAAAAAAAAAAAAAATCTTGACTCTTCAAATCATAGTACTTCCGTTAAAAAGAGCTATTTCGTACCATAGGATAATTAATTTTTTTATTTATACATATAACTATATAATTTTATTATTATTACTAGATTAATTTATATTACATTTCAGATTTTTTTATTTAATAATTTATTATAAAATAAATTTATCCAAAGTTTTATATAGTTTTTACTTTAGTAATTTATGACAAAATTGATTTGTAAAATATATTATCATTTCATTAATAAATCATATCTTTTTAAATAATGAAATAAAAAATTATATATGGGATAAAAAAGTTTATATTTAGTGATATTAAGTATATGATGTATTTAATATAATATATGTATTTGTTATATTTTTGAATTAAATTATATATGCTAATAATTTATTGGCTAATCGTCGTTATTTGTTTTGTTATGTGTTATCTTAATAGGTAAGAATAGAGTATGAGTAAGTCTAATTTTAAGTTGGTATGGATTTAATAATGCCTCCACCTGATTAATTTTATTTATGATATAAAATTGCATCAGCTTGAAGCAAGTACCGAAACTTATTTTCAATTACTATCCAACTTTTAGTCTAACAACAACCAACGGTAAGTTACATATATAATCCATTCCACAGAACAAATTAACAAATATTGAACAACATGGTCATTAAATTAACCGGAATAAACTTGTCGATAATATAATGGTTCTTCTCCCCATTTTTGAAGATTATAATTAATTGTCGGGATGCTTCTTATTCCGTAACGATTAGCGACTTGTTGGTTAATTTGAAGCACTTGAGTTGAGCTTTCCCTTTCCCTTTCCCTCATAGAATTCGGATTGATTGATTCAGTGCACGGATTCCTTTAATATTCATACCAGAGCAGAGCAGAGCAGAGCAGAGCAGAGCAGATCATATCATATCATATCAGATCGGACGGTCTGTATCCAAACACAAAATTCGACTTATCTTAGGCCGGGGTTCCCAATTCTATTTCATCCTCAAATGCTTTTGCAAAATTATGTCTTACATTTTATAATTATTTGCTAAGTTTCACTGCCTACAACCGCCATTTGCCCATCAATCACACTCTATTATAAAGTCTCAACCACGAATTATGTCTTTACTTTCTTTAAACATTTTTTTGTCTTCATTATTTCTACTTTCATTTTCAAAACATTAATAACTCAAAATTTAAATCATAAATATCAAAATAAAATCGTTAGATGTAATATATATTATTTTCTCATGTGCTCATAAGAAATTATCAAATTAGTACGTTTTTATAAATTAATAAGTTCAAAATCAATGTTTATAAATTATTCACATTAGTACGTTTTTACACTTACATAGATAAAATAATGTAGATCATATCCAACAATTTTATTTTCATTTTAAGTTTTAAATTTTGAGTTATTAAAGTTCTTGGAAAGAGAGGCACAAGGGAGACACAAAAAATTAAGGCATTTGAATCCACCTCTTATTTAATTTATAATATTATATTTATTTTTAAATTTTAAAAACTTTTATATTATCTACTTTACTATCTCTTTTAATTAAATTTATTTTATATTTATAAAGTTTTTTTTATTCTATAAAGTTATTATTCTATTCTCTATTAAAAAATAAAAATTATGTAGGGCGAGTAAGTGAAAGGTTTGATCTTCTATTTGTCAAATTTACGAGGACATGTGATTTACATCTCTACTAGTGATGTACAAATAGTGTGTGATGAGAAAAAAAAAGAAGTAATTATTCATCTTCACAAATTGATCAATTATAAAACTAAACATATTTTAATAAAAACAAACTTATAAATATAAAGCGAGTTCTTGAAAATTATATATATATATATATATATATATATAGAGTACGGCTAACGCGCTTCCTCTAGCATATGGGCCGAAATGCTTCCGGTGGAAAGTTGAAATTTCAAAATCCAAAAAGTCGATCTGAACCGTTCATCTTCTTCTCCATATTAATATCTGTTTGGAGACCAAATTTTACATTTTTCTGAAATTTTTTACTATTTATTAAGCCACTTTGAAAATTGCTGATCCAACGGTGGCTTACCAAACAGTAAAAATCAGAATCTACCGTTGGATCAGCGATTTTCAAAATGGCTTAATAAATAGTAAAAAATTTCAGAAAAATGTAAAATTTGGTCTCCAAGCAGATATTAATATGGAGAAGAAGATGAACGGTTCAGATCGACTTTTTGGATTTTGAAATTTTAACTTTCCACCGGAAGCATTTCGGTCCATATGCTAGAGGAAGCGCGTTAGCCGTACTCTATATATATATATATATATATATATATATATATATATATATATATATATATATGTGATATTATGAATTTTAGAAGAAAAATTTACGCAGTTTATTTTTTAAAAATATACACGAAAATTGTCCGAATTTTAAACACGTACATACTAGGGATGTAAACGGATCGGATATTATTCGAATTTATCCGGATTTGAATTTGAAAAATAATAAATTCGGATATTATCGAATGCGGTTCCAAATTCGGGTAGTTTTTTGGTGGGTTCGGTTTTGGCTTTGATATTGGATACAGATTCGGATCTGAATAATTATCCGCATCTGACAATTCACTCAAACCAGATTATCCGAATTAGGGGTGTTCAAACGGTTCGGTTTGTTCGATTTAACCGAAACAAAAATCTTTGGTTTAAATGGATCAGTTCGGTTGAAATTTTGAATAATTTCGGTTTAGTCTTCTAAAAACCGACTAAACTGAACCAATCAGTTTTTATTAGTTCGACTCTAATTTTATTAGTATTATAATAATTTCATTAACCAAACCGGACTGAATCAAATCGAACTTCAATTGTTGTGCACAACAATGTTTTCATTTCGTTAATAATAGTACCAATAGGTTTACTTCGGTTTGAACTGAATAAACTGAAATTTACTTTGATTTATTCAGTTCGGTTCTATTATTAAAAATAGGATCTAATGTATTATCAGGAATGAATCCCGAACTTGCTCATTTGATTCGGTTCTATTTTGTAAAACCGAAAAAAAAGTTTAGTTTAATCAAAGTAAAATATGAAACGAACCGACCGTTTGCTGTTGGGCCGGCTGAAGACAACTATAATTTGTGATTCCCTCGTGGGACTATCTGAAATACGGAGATATTTTTTTTCTTTATTATTGGTTTGCTGTTGACAACCATTATTAGATTTATAATTCTAATTCTTCCATCACCGTCCAATTAATTTGAAGTTGCGTAACTAAGGAGACAAAAGGACGCGCTGCACACTGTCACTCTGGAAATTAACGTATAAGAAGAAGAAGAAGAAGAAGAAGAAGAAGAAGAAGAAACAAGCAACTTGATTGATAATTTTGTGGTTGGGATTACAATAGTTTATTTTCTCTAATAAAAAGTACATTGGACCCAAATCCACTTCTAATTAGCAAATTTTCTCAGCCCAGCCCAGCCCAGCCCAGCCCACAAGAGAACTAACTGCCTGGCCCCTCTCTCCTTATATTCCTCGTCTTCTTTCTTCGTCAGCCATAACATAAGCCAATTCCAAGGAAACGAGCATTCACCTTCAAATGCTAGTTGGGATACTACCAACATACCAAACAATTTTAACCAGTTTTGAATAGTCTCTTTTTAATCTCAATGCCTATTACTATTACTGCCAATATTCAACTGTTTGAGATGATTAGAGAAAACGAAACAAAGATAAATCATCAAATTAAGATGGTAAATAACAAGCTTTCTCCAAGAATTTCTCAGGCACACTCAAATTCGGTACTCTTTTCAGGTGATTAATTGCTGCTGCTTTATTGCCCTGTTAACAGACAACCACTTGAGAAATAAAGCCCAGTAAAATTATATAAATGATAAGAGACTATTTACACAACTGATAAAACAAGGAGTGCATAATAATGTAGCAGAACATTAATATGCCTAATCTCAATTCAATGTCGGTCAATATAAACACTCATACATGAGAAAAAAGTAGATAGCAGAACAAAACCACCTCAAGTAAGCTATCAGTAAGATCATATGCTGCATGGATACTTCATAGCATTTGATACTACTATTATAACATGCATTAAAAAAGTAGGCATAGTGTTTTCAAACAAGGATATTGTTGTCAAAATTATAATAATAATAAAATAAAATAAAAAGTTCCACCAGGTGGTGTGCAGAATATTTTATTATTTTTTATCTTATCAATTTGATCAAGATTCGCCTGGACACAGGATTGGACACGCTGCAACAGCCAGAAAGAATCCAAGGAGCAGGTTCTGTCACAAGTCTAGACAAGTGCCAATGTTAGGGAACCAATGGGGCAAAGAAATTTGAGGCACTGTCATGGGACAACTTGAAATCTAAACTTTATTTGTGATGCTGTCAAATTTGAGGCACTGTCAAGTGATCCCTAACCCCCATAGAGATGAATCAATCATATACAAGTGTAAGAAATGTTCCAATACCAGGGATTTATAAGAAAGACCAGCAATATAGAGAGCAAGCACATGAAATGGATCATCCTCCTGAATCTATCAACAAGCAAGATTAAGATATACTCACAAGTCAGAAATCAGAACAAAAGGCAAATAGTAAATATTTCTTTCTTGAAGTTTGCAATAATATACCTTAGAAAGTGCACACTCCGCATATTCAATTGCCTCCTGTTTGGTAAACATAATCTGACTCATAGCAACCAAGGCTTTCACTGAATCTGGATCTTTCTCTAATGTTACTCTGCAAGTGCAATCAATGTTATCTCTCTACAAAAAAGAAACATATGTGTTGAAATGCTAGAGCTGATTGACCCTAGAACACGGTTTACTACCCTTTATTAAGCTAAGCTTCTGTAGGGGTAAAGCTAATGCCACCCCACCCGAATACATAAACAGACAACAACATGAAAAATAAATAAGTAAAAGTTTAGGCACATGGATACGTATATTAAACATTGCCTAAATAACCCCCCTGTCCCGTCTTCCGGTCAACGGTACCATAAATAAAATAAACAAACACATAATAATCAACATGACAAAATAAAAATAAATAATGACAGCCACATCAACAATTTAGGAAAAACAAGACAAAAGGCAGGAGGAAAGAAAAAACCTACTCAAGGAACCGAAGAGAACTGTCAATCTTTCCTACAGTCATTTCATCAAGGGAAATCTATATGATAGATGTTCAGAGAAGCTTTTAGAAAACATTAGAACAAATTTATATGGAAAATGTAAAATTGACTATGTTTCTGTCCATACATCAAGAAGCTGGTCATGGGAAAGAGACTCCATTACTTCTCGATCCATGGCTATCAAGCTATGAGCTGCATTCTCTGAAGAGCTAGTAAACTTTGCCCTTTGAGATTTAATATTTGGTATGCCTAACTTCATTCTCACATGCTCATTTCTCAGTGCTAAGTTCTGTGGGGAGAAAAAGAAAAAGAAAAGTATAATAAGATGTAAACCTGATGATTGTAATAACACTCAAATATATTTGTGTGGCATCCAATATTTCAACACTCCAATATTCTTCGAGGTGGCAAATCTGGTCTGACTTGAACTCGAACCAGGCTAAAATATTTTGAAAGGTTCAAAGGGTTGACCCAAACCTCAGCGGACCTACAAAATGGATCTGACCAACCAAAACCATATGCAGTGCAAATCTACAATAAGCTAATGTCATGATGGGACTAAAAAAGGAATAACAACATCAGTATTGCCTGAGAACAAAAATAACTGACACGACACTCTAAACTGAACCTGACTCGACCAAATTAAAACCTGAAATCATATATAACCAGGCTCCCTTAACAAGCAAGATTGCCAAAAAATAAGTATCACAACCAGCAAATAACCGGAAAAGCCCAAACCACACAATCACAGACATTACCGTTCAAGATAACGTACCTGAAATAAAGTAAACAAGCCATTTGTGGTCCAGTAGACTAGGCTACCCTGTAAAACAAGAACAATATAAGTCACTTGTACCATGTAAAATTAACCCCCTGAGCTATCGAATGTAACTAAGAGGAGGCCGTAATTACAAAAATATACTGACCTGAGGAATTAAAAGACCCACTACAAAGAAAGGGATGGATAATATATCGAGATATCGCTTGTAATACTGAAATAGGAGAAACAATAACTTCAATAAAATCAGGATTAAAGCAAAATAATTACTAAATCAAAGGATAATACTATCAATTCTCATAAAAAATGATCAGTATAAGAGGCTGAAATCTCCTCTCCCTCATTTTCTTGATTCTGCGTGCTTGTGTGTGTGAGAGTGTGTGGGCTGGTGGGGGGGTCCGGATTGGTTGTTTTATCCACGTATAGTTTCTATAATTACCAGAGAGAGGATTTCATATAAAAATGTACTTCCTGAAAAGGGAACATAAACGATTGACATATCAATTAATGTCCAAGTAGCTGTTTGGGAACGTACCTTAAGCATTAATCCATAAATACCACGTAGTTTATCAAGCTGAACTGGCTCGAAGGATAACTGAGGGAAAGAGCCAAGATTAGTCCCAGTGCTTAGTCATGCATGCAAGTACCATCAGACAGAGACCATTTTTCTTTTAGTTATAAATGTTACCATCTTTTTTGGTCATTCATGGGTCGGGTCACATAACATTTGGACAGACTTGTCCAAAACTGTTACTAAAAAAATGGTACTAGCATAAATTAGGCAGCATTCTTTATCTTTAATTTTGAACTTAACCTGCAAAACACGGAACTGTAAGAAAGAAAACTTGCACCGTGATAATAAAAATTTAGAATCTAAGGGAAAAAGGTTCTGCTATTCTTTTGTCCTATTTTTCACCGATTAATAGAGTATAACACATCTTCCTCCAAGGAGTCCTATCACATTAGATTCACTTGACCAATTGAGTTCAGTTTAACTAGTCAAGGTTGAAACTTGTTTGTCTAGGTTGATATGTCAGGTATATTAGGTTGACAGTTTAATTTTCAAGTAAACAGTCAATTATCACAATATTTGACTATAGAAAGAGGCCACATGATGTAACACCAGAGGCACCATTGGCAGGTCACAGTGAGCCTTGGGAATTATTATCATTACCTCTGTCATTAAGGAGAAAAACTATGCACCTGAATATTTGTATAATGTAGGCCAGCTATCATAAAAGGAAAAATACAGCCCATGACGCCATGTGGTGTACTGGTCAAATTCTGAAACCATAGCGCTCCTCCCTGTGTATGTCAATTTACAGAAGAACATATTTCAATTTGGTATTGCATGGGTAATTGAACCAGGATGTGTTTACCAGTACATGTAGGCTTTTATTATTATTACCAATGGCTTACCGCTTACCATTGAAGTAACAGCTCTGCACACAAAGAGGATATAAGTATAATCCATAATAAAATTCAAGAGAAGACCTTTTTCTATAGGTACCGAGATCAAGAGGTGAGTTTCTATGACACAATTAACAGCAGTGGCACCTCGGTAAAGTTTAGAAGACAATAAAGTACAAGATCCTTACAGTTTCAAGACCAGAGTGATGGTTCAAGCACATCGTCCGAATGCTACTCATGCATAATAAAAAGGTAGGTAACTGTAAAGGAGTTAAAAAGGATATATTAAAATTATTTTTTTTATACACTTTGTAAAATTGATTGCTATAATTATATAAATGATTTGAGATAAATCATAAAAACAATAAGAATATAATTGTACAAATTAAAATAGAAAAAACAATGGATAACAAAAGGACATCCAACTGGTATGGTCAGTATTTAATTTTAGTTTTCGAGGGCCATACCTAGCCAGGATGACATCAACAACCACAAAAATGTTTACAGAAATCAACAAGTTACTACTTAGTTTGATTGGAAGTGAACAAAAATATAACCCCAGACTCAGGCCAATTATTTCAGTATATTACCCTTTTTTTTATATATATTAACAAAATTGAACTGATTCGTACCTGAACTGTCAAATATGAAAAATTCCAAAAAAAAGAAGGACATCCGAGCTTTTTCCTTTTCTTTTCAAAGAATAAATATTGCTTGGTCCAGCTCCTTCCAGAAAAAGGTGGTGGGAATGGAGGAGGCACTTGTACAAGTAAAAGAAACATGAATAGGAAGAAAAGAGAAAGAGTAAGAAAAAGAGCTTGTTGTGCAAAAAACTTAAAAGAAAAGAGTAAGAAAAACATGCATACAGAGAGGAAAGAGTTGTGCAAGTCTAGAGACCTTGTTCATTGGCAACCAAAGAATAGGAAGTAGAGAAAACCTCATTGCCACGGTAGATGAGGAGATAATAAACCACCTATAATCAATCAATCAATCAATCAATCATAGTTCAAAGTAAGTAAGAAGTGGGTAGAAAAGAATTGCAAAGACTTGCTAATCGCTTGCAGTGGAAATTTGGTTACCAGGGAAAACCAGTCAATTGATGATAGCCGTCAAGAAATCCAGTAACCAATTCAACTGGATAATCCGAAATGGTGGTGGAAGTCTCCATTTGAGTTGTTTCCATGGTGGTCCAAGTATCCGGTTTAGGGTTTAGGGTTTCGGAGTTATCGGCTGAATTGGTGGAAAAAGAGCTGCTGGAGAAGAAGAAATGAAGATGGTCGGGAAGAAGGGAAGTAGAACTTGTCAAGATGAAGATGGGATTGAGGTTTAGAATTAGAAATGGAGGCAAAATTAATTAAGGCATGCATAGTAGCTTTGAGTCGAAATCAAGGCCGGTAAAACCTCCATTTTTCAAAGGTTGGTGGTGGGTGTCAATTCAATCCTTGCGAACCCTCTATCTCCTAGATACTCGGACGCCATTCTTGCACTTCAGTGTGCTGATGATACGGCAATCATTGCCAATGGTCATCAACAGACTCTCATCTCATCTCACTGAAATTGATTCTGATCGAGGATCTTTGCAAAATGCTCGGGTCTTCAAATTAATTTTACTGGTTTGACTCTTGGAATGGGGCACCACTGCTACAGCATCACATAGCAAAACTATCGCTATGTGATGCATATCCAATAAGGCATAATCTACATGATGGCTTTATGGGGTCAGCCGACCTCTCCTTCACCCAGACAAGTGACAGGATCGATAGAATGGAAATGGAGTAACACACGGGCATATTTGGCAAGTTCAATTTATAAAATCATGATGGGGATGGGAATGATCAAGCAGGGACATGAGTGTATTTGGAGCATGGCAATACCTCCGACAGTTCGGATCTTTCTTTATCTAATGCTCAGACAGAAAATTAATTCTGACAAAGGATGTCATGGGAATCAAATCTCTTGCTTCTAGAGTTACTGCGGGGTGGATCCAGTTACTGTTAAAGAGACTGATTTAGGGTTTAGAATTAAACTGGAGGCCCACTCCGCAGTGACTCTGAGGGCAGACGATTCGGTTCTGATGTCATGCAGAGGAGGATGGGGGTAGATTCAGGATGTGAGGTGTGTGGTGAGTGGTGACTGTCCCTCTGAGTCAGCATTACACCTTCTATTTTTATGTCCTAAGGCAGTTGAGGTATGGTATGAGATGTCAGCCAAGTATGACCGCATGCATTTCACAATTCTGATTTAATATATATATATATATATATCTTTTTCAAGTATGACATATATGAGATCGAAACAGGTTCAAACACATTTATCTCAAAAAAATGGAAACATATGAATTCGCTATGAATTTTTTAATGTGTAATACAATGCTTTAAAATTTATCTTGAATTCATCCGGTACTTGACAATTTTTTTCTAGTCTATGTTTAATCGCATGATGTTGACCACATCGATGTTAAGTTTTAGACATATATACTATTATTAAATGTATAAAATATAAATATTAATGTTTTACAATAATGCGGGATAGAAACATGAAACATTATTCTTCTCTTAATGCGAGATTGATTTACATTTAAATTTTCCATACTATAAGATGGTATATATCTCGTAAGAAGTGCAAATGTCATGGAATATATTTACCAGGTTAATTAGTTATAATTAATATATCAAGTTATCTTTGTGCAACCAATTAATTCATTTATTTTTTTCTCTTCGATCCCCACCCTCTAAAGAAAAACCCATTTCGTTGTATATATTTATTTTTAGCTCCTTTTTATTTACGAAAAGCACGATATTGTCATCTCAGACATGATAGTGGTCGATCTCTAATTTGGGAAAAAAAATATTTAGTGTGAAACACACGTCACACACATAATTGACATGCATGCAACCTTAATTTATGTGAATATTGAGATATTTGTAAGATAAATATAACTCGAATTTTCCAATAAAAAGATACATATCATATGATGCCATGCTAATTTCGAAGAGAATTCACATCCTCTCCATTACCATACAAGGAATTATTTTACAATTAGTGGATTTGGACTGATATTTTTAACTCAACATGAATTTCAAAGCCCAATAATACTTCCTCTGCGCTAGACCGAACCCAAAGCGATGAGATTTAATCTCAAACCGTAAAGTGAGGCCCATCCTCTACGGTATTGGAGATGAATTTCATCCTTTCCGAGGACAATAATTGCATATCAAACACAGTGTTTCCTCAAAAAAAAAAAAAAAAAAAAAAAACAGTGACATTGACTCTGCATACGGGTGTCAATGGTGTTTTTTTAATCATTTACTCTACCCGTATTGTATTCGATAGAGTGGATATAAGTAAGAATTTATTTTCATTAACTTATTGAGTATAGATATGGGTAAGAATATTTGCTCGTTAACTAAATAAGTGTATGGATAATAATTATTTCGTAACCATTACTTGTAATTATAACATATAAAATTATATATATTCAATTCAATTTTCAGTGCACTTATATTTACTCTTCCATTTCAATACCCTAAACTGCGTTTTTGATATATTCTTTCGTCCCTCTTCGGTTTCTTGCCTTTTTACTCAATTGTAAGAATGGAATGTAAATTCTGTAAGAATCTGGCTCATGTAGTCACATTTTTTACTTCAATTTTCACAGTGACTGTGGCTCAATTTTGTTTTTAAATTTCAATTTTTGCAATAAAATATTATAATGAGTGAAAAAATAAATTTTAATGGTTATCTTATATAATGAGTAAAATATAATTTGTATAACATAATGAGTTTTAAATATTTTATTTGTAAAATATAATAAAACTAATAATTATATTGATATTATCCATTATTCACCCGCTACTGTTTCGTTATCCGATAACATTAACATGTAAAGACAGAGTAGAGTAAGATTAATTATTAATGAGTGTGGGATATGAGTAAGATCAATTTTAATGAATATAGATCTGAAAATACCTCCACCAGATACGCACCGTACCCATTTGACATCCTTAATGTCTCTACACCAAAAAGGTACGGGAGAATATTATATATCCAACATGCAATTTTAGAACTATTTTTTCTCTATTTTCTATCTTCAATTACCTAACTTAAAAAATATTTACATAAACATAGTTCTGACCTGTTTATCTGTGTTGGTCAAATATAAATATAATTCAGTCGATTCTGACCTTTATTCATAAATCATAAAAATAAAATATTACCAATAAAAATTTCAATCTAGTTAAATGAGGCACTTGTACTTTTACTGCCGGATCATAGTACCATTGTGACAAGATTCGTGTATTATACCCGAATTATACTTGAATAATTCATTTTTTGATGATGCCGAACCGAACGCCGAATTATTCGGTTGACTGAACTTTGACCGAACTAAACCCGAATAATTAGCGAATTTTATGAACTTTTCTCAAATTTTATGAATTTTTTCCAGAATATATTTTTCTCTCTTGCAGGACTGAAATCTCTAATCCGGATAATTCCGAATTATTCTCTAATTATACCCAAATTATACCCGAATTATTCCCGAATTACGAATTTTTGACCTTGCCGAACTGAACCCGAATAATTCATTTGTCACCATGCATAGTACATGTGAGTGCTTATCCTCTGAAATATATGTTTAAATACTTGTACCTCCAAGAGTTTGAAATATATGTTTAAATACTTGTAAAATTAACATGCTTACTTTTTGAAATCAGTTCGCTCTTTAAATTAAAGATTGTATTTATTTATAATTTGTTAAATTACTATTCATTATAACTTTTAGATAAAGTTAGCATGTTAAATTTAAAAAAGGTTTATTTTACTTTTATGCAAGATTGTTAAGTATGTTATTTTTCTATTTGCGGTCTATTAAATTAATGAATTATGTCAAGAATGATTTGTTTATGGAATGGTGAATGGGATGATTTATTTCTTTATATGTAATCTGCACATAGGTAAAATTAAGTCTAAGAAAAAGATAATAAATTTAAGGTGCAGGAAAACAACTTCAAACTCTTAAACTTTAAAGCAAATTAAAAATTCTCATAATCAGATTTTTAAATCAATTCTGCATATGATGAATATTAATCAAGAGTAACTTTCACAGTGTTATCTTAAATCATTCATACTTGAATGACCTTATCAATTTCACATAGATGAATATTAATTAATTTATTAAGTAGAAGAGAGATTAAATATGGACAAGATTACAATTGTTCAATGTCACGAATGGGGTTGGGGTTGGGGTTAGGTCAGTCTGATTGATTATTTTTCCTCTCAACTCGTAAAAATTTGAATTAATTTGTTTAAATGAGGTCATGCTGTGTCTACAAAATTAATTTTTCGATGTCTAACTCGGGTGTCTGATTTTGAGACTCCAGTATCTCCACTAGGCCTTCTATCTCTAATTTCTTTACAGATTTAAAACCATATTTCATAACTCTAGCAATATCACAGTCACACGCAACGAAAAACAATAATTGCTAAAGTTCCATTAAACAAGGACAGAGAGTAATTTGTGTACAATGCAGGGTATTTTCTTTTTTTTATCACAGTTTGAAAACCAAGCAGAAAATAATCACAGTTTCTTCATGTTTTAATGACATTTATTTAAGACGCGAGTTAGACATCAAAGCATTAAGACATGCAAGTTAGCTACATTTGCTCACTGTTATAAATTGTTCAATTAACCTTGTAAACTCAGTAAATTGGACAATTTTGGCTTTCAATTTAAACTCAGTAATTGTGCAAATTGAGAGACTACCTCCGGTGCTTGGGTCGTGTGATTTCTGTACTTTCTGTTATTGTTATCTTCAAGCACTGTCCCTTGGATGCAACATGAGATGCATGATGGTATTAGAATACTTTTTTGCTTCAGTTTTATTTCTTTATTTTTAACAAGTTTGCCTAAATTGCCTTATTGAATAAGGAAAACCTGCCTTGCCGGTAACTGATTGCATCGATCCCTTAATCTTAGGATGGTGATTCGAGGGTTGTATTGTACTGTTGTACACCAACTTTCAAAGAAGAATTCTGACAAGCCATTTAATTAGGAAATTGACAGGAATTGCAATTTGTTCAGGTTTATGACCTGTCGAAAGGCCAAAGAATTAAGAAACTTGAGACTGGTGTTGAAGAAATCTCTTCCATTTCTTTTCATCCTAATTAAGCATCAAGTGTAATGTTGTTGTTGTTGAATACAGGGCTCACTCACCGGGTCACATTTCACGGAAGCTATATATTTTCTTTTTGCATCAGCTTCTGACATCAAGTGTAATGTCTGTTGTTTATTGATTCTGATCTTAATCAGAATTCATAAACCCCCTCCCTCCACTCTTATTGGTGGGAGATTCTCTGTGGCCATAAATAAACCTGAGCATGGTAGAGGTATATAAATATAATGTTGTTATCTTATTTTCTTAGGACCAAAAACCAAATATTCCTTATACAAGTTGTTCACGGTTTTTATAATGAACCATCAGAATTGGAATTGGAATTGGAATGTAACACCAAAATTACATACTTTGTTAATTTACCGAGTTTTAAGGATATTTCAGGAGAGTTTTAATTAGACTGGTGCAAGTACCAGCGAAGACAGCCTTGGTTATTCACTTGAATGAAGGAAGAATTTGATATATAAAGAAAATTGTGAGCTTAATTAATTAGAGTTGGTTAATTGGGTGGCCTGGTTAATTAGAATGGGCAGCCTGCCTGATGCCAGTCAGTCATGCTGGTAAGGTAAGGGGCAGTTTCCTGTTTCCTGTTTCCTTTTGATTGTCATCGTCTCCAGTGCTCACAGTAAATGGAAGTGTCCATTGATTGAATTTATGAGTGAGTGACGTCAGGAGAGAATGTGGAATGGAATGAATGAATGGTCTTATAATCTTATTTATTTATTAATTAATTAATTAATTTATTTATTTATGGTCTGTCACTTGACTCATTTGACTCACATAATAATATTATTATTACTATTTATTAATAAAGTAAGGGATTAGGGATGACTGAATCTGAAACAATGAATGAATGAATTAATTAATTAATAAATTAATTCTGATAGATAGAAAAGGAAAGGAAGCCGAATTTTTTATTAATATCCAAATTTTATATTAAATTTAAAAAAATATCCGAATCGGTTGGTTTTTTCGAAATCTATCCATTCCGGAAATTTTTTTTCCGGAATTAAACTCTAAATCCGGAAAAAAATTTTCCGGAAACTCGGTTCTAACTCCGGAAATTTTTTTTCTGGATTTAGGATTTTTTTTTTTTTTTTTGCTAAATCCGGAATAATTTTTTCCGGATTTAGGATTTTTTTTTTTTTTTTGCTAAATCCGGAATAATTTTTTCCGGATTTAGGATTTTTTTTAGGAATTTTTTTTTCATTTTTTATTTATAATTTATTTATTTTTCTGGATTTAGGATTTTTTTTAGGAATTTTTTTTTCATTTTTTATTTATAATTTATTTATTTTTTGTATTGAAGTATTACAAATATTTAATATATTTTTAAAAAAATAGATGGAATACTATATAATTTGATTTATTCGAAAGACTGCTACAAATAATCCGGATCAACATTTTTCATGTCGGATTTTTTATGACCGTAAGAAAAATTAATATTATATAATATATGTATATGTATATGTATATGTATAGGTATATATAATATTTCATATGTATATGTATATATAATATAATATATGCATATGTATATATAATATGAGGAGGGATCAAGTTACAACATTTTTTGAGTTACAACAAGTTACAACAAGCATTATTTACATTTTCAAAGTCCAAATCGTCGATCCAAACCGTTAGATGTGATCTCTACAATAAAATGTGCTTGGAGACCAAATTTTACATTTTTTGGAATTTTTTTACTATTTATTAAGATGGGTACAAAATTCAATGGTATGAATTTGACTAGTTTTTGTACCCACCTTAATAAATAGTAAAAAAATTCCAAAAAATATAAAATTTGGTCTCCAAGCACATTTTATTATAGAGATCACATCTAATGGTTTGGATCGACGATTTGCACTTTGAAAATATAAATAATGCTTGTTGTAACTTGTTGTAACTCAAAAAATGTTGTAACTTGATCCCTCCTCATATAATATAATATATATGAAAATGAAGATATAAAATATGAGGTATGATGAGGTATAAAAAATATGAGGTATTGGAACCCTCGTTTAGTGCCTCAAAAATTCAGTTTAAGTTTTCGTTCAACGGTAGGCATTCAACGATCGGTATTTTCAAAGTTTTCAAAGTCCAAACAAATCGTTGAATACCCTTGTTGATTATGTTTAATTTTATAAAATTTATATATTTTTAAGTTTTCGTTCAACGGTAGGCATTCAACGATCTGTTTGGACTTTGAAAACTTTGAAAATACCGATCGTTGAATGCTTACCGTTGAACGAAAACTTAAACTGAATTTTTGAGGTGGGCTACGGTGAGTTGCGAAGTAAAACGCGTTTCTACTTCACGCCGTATTTTTATTTTGAAAGTCCAAACGACCGATCCGAACCGCTAGATGTTTAATCCATATTGAAATGTGCTTGGAGACCAAATTTTATATTTTTTTGGAATTTTTTTACTATTTATTAAGCATTTTTGAAAATTGCTGTTTTGCTGTGAACAGTAAAATTTTCTGGACCATCAGATCAGCGACTTTCAAAATTACTTAATAAATAGTAAAAAGATTCCAAAAAATATAAAATTTGGTCTCCAAGCACATTTTAATATGGAGAACAAGATGAACGGTTCGGATCGACATTTTGAACTTTAAAATCGCAAAATATGAGCGTAAAGTAAAATAGTCACTTTACTTCGCAACTCACCGTAACCCACCTCTATATTATATTATATATACATATATATACATATATTATATTATATATACATATACATATACATATATTATATTACATATACATATACATATATTATATTATATTATTTTTTTTTACGGCCGTAAAAAATCCGGTATGAAAAATGTTGATCCGGATTATTTGTAGCAGTCTTTCGAATAAATCAAATTATATAGTATTCCATATATTTTTAAAAAAATATATTAAATATTTGTAATACTTCAATACAAAAAATAAATAAATTATAAATAAAAACTGAAAAAAAAAAAATCCTAAATTCGGAATTTTTTTTTCCGGAGTTAGAACCGAGTTTCCGGAATTTTTTTTTCCGGATTTAGAGTTTAGTTCGGAAATTTTTTTTTCCGGAATGAGTAGATTTCGAAAAAACCAACTTATTCGGATATTTTTAAAAATTTAATATAAAATTTGGATATTAATAAAAAATTCGGGAAAGGAAGCCTAACGGAAGCGCTAGCTGCTGCGAGCTGCGAGCTTCCTTCCCAAATCTCTCTTTCTATTCGAACTTAACCAAAACCACCGTCAAACTGTGAGAAAGAGAAAGAGAAAGAGAAAGAGAAAGAGAGCTCTCATCTCATCTCAGAGTTGGTTGGTTGGTTGTGTTGTTCTTCCCCTTCCCCAACCAGACGCGGAGACGCCTGCCTGCCTGCCTGCCTTCCTTCTCTCCTTCAAATTGAAACTAATTGCAGGTTTTTAATTTTGATTAAATTGGGATCTCTCTTTCTCTTTTCTCAACCCTCTACCCCAGCAGTTCTTCTTCTTCGCTTCCCAAGCGGAGAGGTCAGGGGACAAGGGGAGAAGGGTCCCTTCCCTTCCCTTCATATCTTCTTCTCTTCTCTTTTTATACTAGTTCCAATTCCAATTGATTCAGAGAAAGCAAATCAATCCAATCCAATCCAATTTAAAATGGGTCTCAGCCTCCTTCTCTTCCTCCTTCCCTTCCTCTTCCTCTTTCTCTTTCTCTTCCTCTTCCTCTTCCTCCAGCCAAAGCCAATTAAGCCAATTCAGACCAGGTCCAGTCGTCAGAAGCTGCCCCCTGGTACTGTGGGTCTACCCTTCATCGGGGAGACTCTCAAGCTGATTGCAGCCTACAAGACGGAGAATCCTGAGCCATTCATTGCAGAGCGTGTGCGCCGCTATGGCCGTCTCTTCACCACACACGTCTTCGGTGAGCGCACTGTCTTCTCAGCTGACCCAGACTTCAACCGCCTGGTGCTATGTGGGGAGGGTCGCTCTGTGGTCGAGTGTAGCTACCCGGCATCTATATGCACTCTGCTGGGCCAACATTCATTGCTGCTCATGCCCCTTGGATCCCTCCACAAACGCCTTCACTCCCTTACCCTCACCCTCACACGCCACTACCTGCTGCTACCCCACATAGACCACCTCGTCACCCGAACTATGGCTGCTTGGGGGGATTATTCTGATTCTGATTCTGATTCTGATTCTGATTCTGATTCTGAGGGGGATTGCTCTACTGGTACCAATGGCAATGGCAATAGAAAAAGAAGAAGAAGGAGAAGAATCCTCCTCCTTGACCAGGCCAAGCAACTCACCTTTGACCTCACTGTCAAGCAGCTCCTCAGCATCGACCCTGGCCCCTGGACCGAAGCCCTCCGCCGTGAGTACGTCCTCCTCATCGACGCCTTCTTCTCTGTCCCCCTCCCCTCCTTCCTTGCCTTCTCCTTCACTGCATACGGCCGTGCCATCAAGGCTAGGAAGAAGGTGGCGGAAGCATTGAGGCAAGTGATAAGAGAGAAGATGGAAGAGAGATCAGTTAGGATAAGGGAGAAGGAAATGGGAAGGGAAAGGGAAAGGGAAAGGGAAAGGGACATGGTTGATACTCTGCTTGATCTCGATGGGGAAGGGGAATCTAGTGTTCTCTCTGAGGAGGAGATGGTTGACTTCCTTCTTGCGCTGCTCATCGCCGGTTATGAGACCACCTCCACCAGCATCACCCTTGCTGTCAAATTCTTGACTGACAACCCTTCTGCTTTAGCCCTTCTCAGAGATGAGCATGACAATATCAGGGCAATCAAAGGACATGATTCCAAGGCCCTGGATTGGACTGACCACAAGTCCATGCCTTTCACCCAATGTGTAATATAATTAATTAAGTCTTTTCTTTCTTTAAGCCTTTCACCCAATGTTCACTGTTCACTGTTCACTGTCACCACCACAAGATGGATCAATCAATCAATCAATCAATCAATCAATCAATCAATCTGTTGTGAATTACATATTTGCAGGTGATCAGTGAGACGCTACGTGTGGCAAATATAGTAAGTGGGGTTTTCAGGCGAGCAGTGACAGATATTGACTACAAAGGTGAGTGGGGGCATTCATTCATTAATTCATTCATTCTTGCTATCTATCTATGAGTCCATACATACATACATACATTCCAATATATATATATATATATATATATAACAATACCAATATTCCATACCAGGGTACACAATTCCAAAAGGTTGCAAGATATTTGCATCATTCAGAGCAGTTCACATGGATGAAGAGTACTTCAAGAGTGCAGCAGTGTTTGATCCTTGGAGGTGGCAAAGCACTGACACTTTCCATCAGCAAGTCATATCAGCTGGGGTCTTCACTCCCTTTGGAGGAGGTGCCCGACTCTGCCCAGGTTTTGAGCTTGCCCGGGTTGTCATCTCTGTTTTCCTGCACCACCTCGTCACCCGCTTCAGCTGGGAAGCAGCAGAAGAGGATAGATTGGTATTTTTCCCCACCACCAGAACCTCCAAGGGCTACCCCATCTTCGTCCGTGCTCGCACTCCCACTCCCACTAATTAAGCTCTCTCTTCTAAATAAGATTTCAATGTATCCTTATATGGGCAAAGTTGTATAATTTATGTGATTTGTGTTATAGATATATCCTTATATTATTTCTTCCTAGTTCCAACAAAAAAGATTAATTTTTTTTATTTTTATTTTTATTTTTATTTTTTTTATCTAGCAGTAAGTAAGTCATTAGTCATTGCATTATGTTCTGAATAGATGTGCATGTTGCAAATGAAAATGAATCAGTGAAAGATTGATTGCTCCATCTATTTTACGTAGCAGTAGCAGTACTCAATTATCATTTCTGATTCTTATCTCAATTAATTCCTTGAACAATTTGCCTACGGGCCTCAATTGAGAATATATTGGGCCTCAATTAATCTCTTACCAATACTACGTATTGGGCCTTACTCTCTGGGTTGAAAATGAAAATGAAGGACTCCCTTCTTTTGCATTAGCTAGCTTTATTGTTATTGTTATTGTTATTTTACTCTCCTAGTCCTATATATGCACCAAGAACAACTACGTACCAAAGAGTTTTAATTTTAACCTCAGCCACAATTCTCTCAATAATTAATTAAAGATAGGCATGCAATTGACCATGGCTAACATGATCTCCTGGCTCATCCTCCCAAACTCCAACCTCTACCAAAAATAGAGAACCCACACCACCTATATAACAGTCACCTGTCTTTGATATCAACAGAAACCAAATAGGCCCTCCAGAAGTGTAAGAAGGTAGCATATTACAACAACAGGGGCTAATTAAATGGAGGGCCTAAACAGTTCCAAAGCCGCTACATTCTTCTTCCTCTTAGCCATCTTTGCAGCATCGACTATATTCGTAACAACAGACAATGCTGAAGTCGACCCCTACTGGAGCAATCAGGCTCTTATGGCCGAAGCTACGGCCAAGGCTGCGTCCAATCCAAACCCTGTAGCTACCACTAACAGCTTCAACAAAGCAGTCCACAGGCAAGCCCTCTTTTTCCTTGCGAGTAATAAATTTTCCAAGACAAACTAATTATTTACAGTTAAATATCAAAATAAATTAAGCTGACCAACCAGTTTGAAATTCAATGTTGTGCAAAACAAATCAATGTTAGTGACAGATAGATTGATGCAAAGCTTATATATATATTGTTCTATGAAATTGTGTATATTGGATTAATAACTACCGTTGACCATCGGCAACTATACATTGACAAGTAATTGAGAAGGTAATCTCCTGTATGTGTGCTACTAATGCAAAAGTACACAACACGTAGGATACTAAAAGAAGATAAAGAGGAGATGTTCTTAGAGTCAAACAACACTAGGAGGACCCTACGACAAAAGAACAACCGTCGGGGAGTCATCCAGAAGGAGCCTCTTTGGATCTCATTTGCCAATGATATGATCATCATGCATGCTCTCTCAAGAGCTCATGATTTCCAGCAACAAGACCCTAGACGGCCGTGGTGCAAATATCCACATTGCCTTTGGTGCTCAGGTCATTCACAATCTTCATATACATGATATATATATATATATCAAGCCAGCTGCGGGGGGTATGGTAAGGGACTCGACAGATCACTATGGGCTGAGGACTGAAAGCGATGGGGATGGGATCTCAATCTATGGATCAAACAATGTATGGATAGACCATGTGTCCATGTCTAACTGTTCTGATCAACACTCAACTGCCATCACCATCTTCAACGGTCAGTACACCCGTCATAATTAATGATGTGAGTCCTAAAAAATTGTAATAAAGTATAACAGTACTAGATCTACATAAATTTATTATAATATAAATATATATTATGGTTTTTATATCTTACCATTTTGAAAGTACAAGTACATTGATCAAATGTTAATCAATTGTCCAGGTTATGCTCTTTGGAAACAGTGATTCCTACTCGGATGACCCCAGTACATGCAGGTCACACTAGCCTTCAACCACTTTGGAAGAGGCCTTGTACAAAGAATATTGCCCAGGTACGTACTGCAGCTCATCTTGTACTTGAACCTTCACTTCTCATGTGCTCATATCAAATGTTAAGTGCCCAAACTGTCCGGCCAGCTACCATCCACTCAAATTGTGCACCTGCTTATTATTAACAACAATTAACTAACCATCCACAAATATTACATATTTCACTTTAAACATATATATTGTTGGATACTTGGCTGTATGTTGAAGCCTTTGCTGGCATGAAATCAGAACTAGACCCTCTGTATTGCAATAATAGAAGAGAGAAACAGAATTTCTGGAAACAAATGCTGGTAAACACAAACATATTTCTGAAAACTGCTCAGTTATCTTTTCTTACTCCTTGCATCAAATAACATAAATTTATACATATATAAAGGACTACTTGTCACACCCCAGATTTTTACAATCTGGAGCGTGATTATATAAGCATCATCACACTTTTCCTTGGCCCGTCAACCTACGTCACCAACAAAAAGGAAAACAAAATAGCAAAACGGAGTCAGCTACAAAGCTCAGTAACCGGTTATTTAACGACGCGCTTCTCTACAATTGGCTTAATTTAACAATCAATCAAATAGGCCGGATTAATCCACACAAATACACATCTAATTATGCACGCATATTTAACCAACAATAGCACGTCGGTCTAGGTTATCCATAAAACCAGTCACATCATATTCACACATGTGTAATCCCTGTCACAGGCGATTCCCACATTCTCATAACACAATTCCTTTAATCCGCAAATCCAATGGGAAATCCATCCAACATTGGAAGGCCGCCAACTCACTGGAAAATCCATCCAACAGTGAGAGACTACAATTACATATCAAATTCCAATCTCAGACCCGCTATCCCGTTAAATATGCTATCATAATTCAATATGTAATACCAATATTCAAATCAACCATATAAAATGAAAACACAGTTATAGAGAAGTCCGATTACCTGATAGCAAGATGTTTCCAAAACTGAAGTTTGATAGAAATCAATTATACAAGAATCAACCGCGACGTAGGATCAAAATTCCAATCGGAGATATTACAAAATTTCTCTTTTATTTAATATTCTGTTTTCCTTTCTCTTTTTTTTGCTAACTTTTCTTTTATATAATTCTGTTTGTTTTCCTCTCTACGGAGATGGATTTTGCCTTTTTAATAGGATATAGGTCTGTTAGGGTCGTGCCCTTTCAATAGGATTAGGTTAGTTATAGATGGACTAGTTAAGTGCTCACGCGTTGCCGTGGAGATTGAAAGTTTGTTTTAATCATTTTATTTAAATATGATTAATAAGAATTGTTTGCATAATTATGTATTAGTCAATACTGGATTCTTATACAAGTTTCATTGAACTTAAAGAAGTTAATAAAAACATTAAATTTGTACTAATGGTACTGATAAAAAAAGAAATATATCAATGTACATCCCAATACTATCTAAGGTTGGTGAGCAGATGGCTCACTAACTGTTATATTAAAAAATCCGGAATAGGCAAAAAGAGTTCTCACAGAATTAGCTAGAACAGTGCAATTACGAGAGAGTTCAACTGTTTTATTTGTTGGCACTTATCTTAAGGTTCTAATGCTCAAAATGAAAAAAACAACAAAACGATAGAAGGCCAATACATGATTGAGCATAGTACAACTTCATTAGAATGGAGCCTAGAACCAGAAGCCATCCAGTACTACAATGAATTAAGAAGAAAACACACACCTAAAGAGTAATGCGTACAACAGGTTAGCAAAGTCTTGAAATAGTGGATCTTAAATCTAAACGCAATAATGAACGGTCAATTTAAGTTAACAAAATCAATTTAAATTGCTAACAAAAAAGAAGTACATCCTGGAATTATGAAGTTCCCGTAGTGAACAAATTTAGAAGCAATATAAAATTGTACTGCCCATAGGATAAATCTATGTCACCTCATCTCTTTCTGACAAGGAGGCGTTGTTATCTTTATGATTTGAACAGGAATTCCTAATAAGCAAGTTCTTGACAAGTACACAAGTATTGCTAAATTTATCAGATTAAAAATTTACATAGTTTTATACAACACATTTGATTTGAAAGAATTTTTCACGCAGTCCTCTACTAAATCAAGCTACTTTCTTTATAGCTGAATATTGAGATTTGCAGTTCATGCAAAAAAAGAGAGCTATACATGAAACTGTATTTATGGAAAGTATCAAGTGAAACAAATACACAAGACGTTGGGACTAAACTCACATGCTTGAGATATATCAGATAGATGACTAACATTCAAGCCAACAAGATCAGCAGATCCCTCCCTTTCAGGTTTTAGATGTGTTATTTCCTATCACAGACTCTTCAAGCAAAGTCCAGTTATGCAAAATTGAATTTGCTCGAATGGATTCAGGCAGACTGTAGTTGCTTGCTCTTTACTTTCTCAAACTTGGCACAAGCTTCTGGTGTATCTTTTTCACTTGGTGGCACTAACTGCCAGAATAGTATGCCTCCCACTCTTGCAAGATTGCAGCACCCTTCTAACTTCCAGTTTTTTCCTTCAAGAAGAAACATATAAGAATAACATATATAATAGAATTGAGATATAGAATCCATGAATGAATGAGGAGCTATATTATGCTTACAACATAAGACTCTATCAAACCCTTTAGCTGCATCTGTCCAGCAGGAGCATTCATTCTCAGGATCTTCACTATCTCCTTGTTAACCTGCTTCCAATAATTAGTTAGGACAAAAAAAAAATGATGCCTTCCGCAAACATGCATCATTAGACCCCCATGCAATCATGTGAAGTTGTACTTCTGACGAAAAGTAGTCCTTGCATATTTTAAGTTGGTTTGGGCATACTTGGGCATGTTCTATCTGAGAAAACTTTTATATTGCATAAAACCAAGTAAGAATTGCATGTATTGCTACTTTTTCTAGATTGTTAAATTCCATTCTAACTCGGTATATGTACGATTTACATTCCAATTACACAACCGAGAAAATAATCTCTGTCATGTTACTACAGGATCACTGGGCCAAAAAGATTATAATTAACTTATTCCAGCAAACAAATCCATAGTACATACCTTAGGAATGAGTGTCATCTTCATCAAGAATATAATCTCTGCGTATGGATATACAAAAGTAACATGACAGAGATTAAAAGAAGGGATTACAGTATTGGAATGTAAATCGTACAATCAAATTAAAAATATACATGAAAATTACATTACCACAAAGAAGAAAATTACAGTATTCTCTAGCAAACAAACCCACATAAAAGAAGGGATTACATAAACGTACAATCAGATTAAAAATATACATGAAAATTACATTACCACAAAGAAGAAAATTACAGTATTCTCTAGCAAGATATTACACACTGTACCAGTACAACACTAGCCAAAATTGGTACAGATATGCATAACCTACAGAGGTGATAATTTACTACCCTTGCAGCACAAGCAAATGTGGTCAATAGTTGCCCCTAGCCATGACTGATTCAATTTCAGTTCTACAAGAAAATTACAATTTAGTTATATGGAGAATGTTAATCCCAAAATGCTACACAACCACACTAGAAGGGAAACAATATTACGCATCTGATGAGGTGCTTTTACAACAAGAAAATGGAGATATACCCCCATAAAATATCATATATAACGAGTTTTGAGGAGCAGCAATCTATACCTATTTTATAATTACTTCTTTGTGGGCTTTAAATGACAGTATCACATTCCAAGCAAGTGCAACAAAGTTAGCTGCAAGTACCTGGCAATAAATGTAAGCGTATAGTTTCAAGATATAATGGTAAATGTTCTCATACTGCTTTTATCAACCCAAAGATACTAAAGAATCTGAAGAATAACCCAAGTATTCTTAATTTGGCTATATAAAACAATAAAACAATAAAATAAATGAAATGTATATCCTGCGAAAATAATTAACTGCACCAACTGTTACCAACTGGCATTTTCTACACAGCATTATCGGACTTGACCTATGCAGTATAGCAGCACAACCCATTTCATTTTAATCATATAGTTATTGGTATACAGTACAGTATTGATTTGTAGTCACATTGTTTTTCTCATTGAACAATTGAATAAATGGTACCTGAAATTTCTGTGGGACAAAGTAAAAGTTAAGAAACTGAAAGGGAACCCACAGCTGCCAATTCGCAATAACTGATGGAAACCATTCCTGGAATAGTATGACAGATAATTCAATAAATTAAAAGCATAAAAACAATTCCTTTTCACAAAAAAGAAAAGAAAAGGGAGAAGATGGGCATCACCTGTTTAAGCTTTGGCATGACAAGAGAAGGCTTCCCTTCTAAGGTAACGAGTAAACCCATGAAAACTCCTATGAATACAGGGGAGAATAAGAACTGCACCCAATAAAATTGAGTTAAATTGCATGCACACAGCATACCAAACACATTTAAAAAATAGGGAAAATTTCCAGTGTGCCCATCTAAATTTTTGAAATAGCCAATTTCCCCATCAAAATACCATAATATCCCATATCCCCATACAAATTTAACATTATTTCTTCTACCCCCTTTTAACTATTTAATATTTTATTTTATTATTTTATAACTTAAATTGACCATTATACCCTGACTTTAAACCATTTCCTCTTTCTCCTTCCTGCCTAGAATCCATCTATCTCCTTCTCACCATCTCTGTACTGATTTTCATAGCGACACTCAGTTGTAACTTGTACGGTTCAGTTGGATAAAAGACACAATGTTCTCTCAGCTAAAATGATACTTCAATTCGACATTATACCCAATAATGAAAAAAAAGTAAAATTAAGACTTACAATTTCAGTATACGAAGTTTATAGCCATTATTGGAGATTTATAAATACAATAGAGTGCATATTTTTCAAGGACAAAAAAGTTAATAGAAGTCCTAAAGAAGGATCTGAGAACCAATTACATAAATAAGCCCCAAATTGAGAAAATACAGCAAAAGGCCATCTCCTCTTGTACGATTGATCTGACAAATTAAGTGTAATTGAATTGTGATAAATTGTAACAGACGTCAAAGACCGCCTCATTATTTTTTTTTTGAAGATATCTCATCTGATTCAACTGCACGCGTCCTCATCATTGTTTTGAATTTCAACTCCGTCAATGGAAGCAGATTCAAGCTCTTGGCATCTTTCGTAATTCTTTTCTAATTTGAACTTATATGAATTAGGAAATACTTCTTCCATGGAATCAAAATCATGTTGCTGGGCTTGTTTGTAAGTTTTATCGTTTTTGTTTGAAAAAGAACGTCTCTTTTAACAGCAAGGTAGTTCATCCATTGCACAAATATTAAATTCATTTGGTTCGGTAATTGATTGATGTAATCTTTGTTTTCAATTCACTACATATAGAAACTACGCTGTAAAAAAAATTTTACAAGTGAGACAGAGTATGAGATGGCGAGGATGAGAGATGGATTTCAAGGAGGAAGGAGAAGAGGACTAGTTAAAATTAGAGGGTATATTGGTCAATAATATTTTTAAAATAATCAAATAAAATGTTAAGTAGTTAAATGGGTATAAAGGAAAGAATGTCTAATTTGAATGGGGATATTGGATATTTTGATGCTTTGATGGGGAAATTGGCTATTTCAAAAATTTGAATGGGCACACTAGAAATTTTCCCAAAAAAATAACAGATATTTCAAATTTGATACCTGATCAAGACAAAGGCGAACAACAGCACCAGATGCACCTTGCATTGTAACTAGCTTACTCAAAAACAAGTACCTAAATATAAAGTATTACATTAGATAAAATACAACATATAACAAAAACAAAGGCTGCAGGCAAAATCTGGCATTGTCATCCTTAGTTATCAATCCTTAATGAAATGAATATTTTGTTTTATACAATCAAATTCACAGGATAGAATGGTTGTGTGTGCGCATGTAAAAAAGAAGAAAAATGTATAGTAATTACCAAACATGTAGCGTTGGGCCAACAAGTGCAAGTCCCAAGAAAGTAAACACAAAAGTACGCTTCAAATCTAGCTTTGTCACCTTGTCGATCACAAACTGCCCAAATCACAAACAACATTCAATTAATTAATTATCTTCTGATCAACTAGTTAAATGCATAGCTAAAATATTAACTGAGTAAGTTTATCTTTGTATTATTTAAAAAATAAAAAAATAATAAAAAAACTACTCTTCTAAGATTTGTGCTTATCTAGCATAATGTAAAGAGTACACTAAATTCGAACACTACTCATCTCATATAACACGTGTGCCAAGAAAGAAGCATTGATATAAATTTGTGATACTATTTGACTATAAGAATTGCAATTACAGTCACTGAACTAACTATCAGACATCCAACTTCCCATCAGCATATGGCAAAATCTACCAATTTCAGGCATGCGTCGGGATAATAAAGTGTCAAATAGATAGTGAAAAAAAAATGCACCTGGCATATTAGGTCTCCAATAAGAGTTAGAATGGCAGATGTTATGGCTTTTGTGATTATTGGATATTTATCCAGAGCCGACAGATACCTGTACAAATATACATTATCAATCTGTTATACCTGTACAAAATATACATTATCAATCTGTTAGTACTTGTTCTAAATTGACAGTAAAATGAAAGTATCGACTAACAACTATGCATCCAAGTGGAAATATTAAAATGTAAAAGAGGTAAAAGAAAAATGGAAAGAAATAAACTTTTCCTACATTTGTTGACATCATTTTTAAAAGTTTACTGATTTCAATTCGAATTTCTGGAAAAGTGAAAGGCATAAATTGGGAGTCGTGTAAGGACTGACAGAAAGAGAGAAAAAAAAATAATAGGGAAAAATGATTACCAGGAGAAAACTGATTCATCGTTCCCACTCTCTTCACCTCCACTTCCACTTCCACTTCCACCTCCACCACCGTTGCCGCCACTGCCTCCTCCACCAGTGCCGCTTCCACCTCCTCCAGAAGCACCATCAGATAGAGCTCCAAACTGAAAGTGATTCAAATTTCTCGGACCCCAGTTATCGGATCCAGAGCTCAAAGAGGTGTTGGAGAAGTTGTAGCGTGAAGAAGCTGGAAGTTGCATTTGAGGAAGGCATTTTCGCATGAGAGCGGGTCGGAGTCGGAAGGAACTTGTGCGGAATTGGGTTGTCTTTGGAGGAAATCGGAGGGACTCCATGGCTGTCACAGGAAGCGGAAGCTTGCTGAGGATTGACGCCATGACAGCGATGCCCCTATCCAATGCGTTGATAGGGTTTTTCTGAGGGTTTAGGCCTTCCCAAAAAGAGATGGGATGGTTCAGTTTGTTTTTACCCGAATCAAACTTTTTTTTATAGAACGGTTTAGATGTCTCGTTTATTTAATTCGATTCAAATATTAGCTTATAAATTTGTTTTTATCGTCTAACTTAATATTAAACAAGTATTGAATATCACTCAGAATGAAACACAACCAAAAACTAAGAAGATAAATATTGAAACTGATAGAAGAACCGATAAAAGCTTCTTATCAGAATGTAACTCAATTGTCATGCATTGGAGGAAATATTGAAACTGCAAAACAACAACACAACCAAAAATGGAGATATGCCAATGCATGTAGAGCTACTGGTACTAAGTTAGGTAAGATCTATTAATATAAAGCAGTGTTCTAAATAGCACGCTATAGTTTTTTTGGACCCTATACGCTAAGCTATGGTATCAAATGCGCTATTTGAACTACGGACGCTGTAGCGGTAATAGCTGTCCGTTATAGCGCCTAGCGTGTAGTGCAAATAGCGTGCGCTATGCAACATGAGCTATTTTTTTTTTTCTTTTTTTTCAATTTATATGGACTTTACATAAAGGCTCAGATTGGATTTTAACCGTAATTTTTTTTTTGCAATTGACGTACTAAGTTTTATATTTAACTATTAATCATTAAATGAGAGATCTATTAAACGAAATCAAATAAGGAAGCTACAACGCGCTATGCAACATGAGCTTTTTTTTTTTTTCTTTTCAATTTATATGGGTTTTATATAAAGGCTCAGATTGAATATATTAAGATATTTTTTGAAGTAACAAAATGATACTTACTATATAGTAGTTTTAATATTTTGGATAGATTATAAGATAGTTAATTATGTCATGATGTCTAAACTATTTTGAAATTTAAATAGAAAAAAGATAGATTACGTCATGATGGTGAATATATTTTGAATAGAAAAAGATCAATAGTTTATGATATTAGTATTACTATGGATATTTTGAGTCTCAATTTGGACTTTGTATTGATTCAATATGAATATTATATTTTTTTAATCAATTTGATGTTATTTATTGTTCTATGAGACTTAGATAATATTGATATTTAGTACAAATATATGATATAATTTTTATAAAAATAAAAAAACGCTATTTAGCATAGCTTTCGCTATAGCTTTTTTTGCAAGCTTCCCGCTATAACGCGATAAACGCTATTTAGAACCTTGATATAAAGTAATAAGGGAATTTTTATAGAGCATGAAATCAACATACCAATTAACATTGTAGCCTATGGCAGCTAACAAAAAAGAGTTCACATTCACAGTTTGTAACACTGTTGAGAAGAGAATCTTAAAAAAGACACTATTGAGAAGAGAGGAAAGAGAAGAATAATATCTCAATTTCTGCTAATGATCAAGAAAATGTTCAAGTTCCTTTTCTGAATGTCATCCTTATGTGCATTTACAAAGCAATATCAATTTTGAAACTACAAAGAACAAAAAAAAAAAACGAACATGAAAGTATCAGTATGTAAACAATTACTGGTACCGACTTAATTAGTGCTACAGATTGATTTACAATATAGTGTAAGAAGAAAAATTGTTCAAATAATAACAAAACACAGTTTAATTAGAACATGTGTGGCAATTACCAGTAAAGGTTAACACAAATAAGAGAAAACCATATGATGTGTAGGCAAGAAAGTAAGTGGCAATTACCATAAGTGACAATATTCTCTGATCACTTACTTTCTTTCATGCAATTGTGCCTAATTTATTGATGAATCAGGTGTGGTAATATACCAGTTTGCAATTTTCCATTTCTATTCGAACCCAACAACAGTTGAGAAAACGATGACCCAATTTTGTCACAAACCTAGAAATTCATTTTCTGAACAAACCTAGAAATCGAATTTACTGTTAACTATTGAAAATATACACAAACAACTCAATCACTCTTTAATGTTAACTATTACTCAAAATTTTGCTATTTGGCATAGAGCCTCTGCCTTTGCTGGTAGATTTATCAGTGGCAATTTTTTTGTCTTAAAAGATTTAACTAATTACCCTTGTAAATCAATTGAAACAAAGTCTTAAACTTCTGAATTATTAAAATCATATGAAGAAAATTGTGTTTTACATTTCGTTAAAATAAAAAAATAAATATGGGGTTCAAATGCAATAACGGAGACAGAGACATAAATTAATGAATTGAATCTCTCAATTATCATCTACCTATTAAGCAAGCTTAAAGTTCGAATCAACAATCAGACAAAACATCAAGTTGCCTAAAGCTCCAATTTTGCAAAACCCTAAACCTTAAAATCGAAAATTGGCTCTCTCTTGTCAAAATCGTACAGCTAAAAACTTGAAACAACTTGAAACCCTAAATCCCAAAATCTACCCAATGTGAAATCAACTATTGTTTTAGAAACATTGCCAGAGAAGAAATCCAGAGCAGCGAAAAACGTAAATAAAATCATTTTTAAATGTTACCTTGGCCTGGCTGTGGTTGAAAAATCTTATTGCCGGAGGAGAGAAGGTTGGGCGATAGAAGAGAACAGGAAGAGACGGAGAAGAGGATGAAGCCGGAGGTTTAAGAAAGGCGAAGGGTTTGCGGAGAGAAGACAATGACAAGCAGATGAGACATTGACGGGAGAGAAGAGGAAGAGACAGAGGAGAGGTTAGTTGAAGGCGGAGGCCAAGGGTTTAGGTCAGGTGAAGGTGGAGGCGTGGGGTTGAAGGCAAAATGATTGAAGAGAGAAGAAGAGGCAATGGCGGAGGGCAGAGGTGCTATCGAGTCGGGTCGGTCGGATACTATTATATTATATTTGGACTCATATCATCCTAAAAGTGCACTTATTTGTTTCAGATCTGATTCAGATCCGGATACCTATCTACTCATAGATATTTCGGGTACAGTCTTTGAATAATGTGTATTTTGAACGTTATCTTTTAATAATAATTTATGTGTTGTTCATAATTTTATTACGAACATTATTATTTTTGTTTCTTGAAATTTATATGTTATATCTTTGAAAGTATTCAAGAAAATGCTTTTGGTATTGAATCATAGAACTCCAAAGATGAGAAACATTTAATCACTAAATAAGTTCACAATCGTGGTAATTAAGGAGGAACATTAATTACCGAGAAAGATTGTCATGTAGATTAAAGTACATTGAAGTTCTATAAATGTTGATAAAAAATTATCATTTAATTACATGAATATATAAAATGTGTATTTTATATATTGAACATGACCTAAATGAATGAAACATTATATGGATTGTGTTTTGTGTCATTAATGTTTCCATTGTGTCTTTAGAATCTTAGATATGAGATGTGTAGGTTTTTCACATGAGAAACATATAATGTGATTGCTATTTAAATATTATCTTATGATAGGAATAAAATAGCAGTTCGTTGTGTACAACTTGTGCGGGAGAAATCTATGCGTTAATATCATTGTCCCTCAATTTGAGTTATGATATTACTAAGCCCCTTGGTAAAGTAGAATTATATCGCATGCAATATAACTAATGTAGTTATAATTATAATTCACTTGAGAGACCAAGAAAATAAATATAATGCAAAAATGACACGATCATATTTTGCATATTATTCATAATATCATGTGACAAAGATAGACACAAAATTAGTGGATTGAGTAAATGATTACTATGTCGTTTGGATAACTATTGTTTTATTAAGGTAAGCAAAAATGACAAAACGGGTACAGCGCTGGATTTTTCTGTCTCCAGTTTTTTGTTTTTGTTAAGATTCAAACTAACATATCTGGAATTTGGCTGAATAGATTTTTGTAAACCACCTATCATTAGAAAGATAATGAAGCCTAGTTTCTTAAAAACTATATTTTGCAATACAAAAATATCACGGATTTGATGTGAAATTAAAAATTACAGAGACAACTACAATCTATTTTTCAGAATTAGAATCCGATATTGAAATGTAATTTTCTCATAAACTAATAAATAATTTTTTGTGTTCTTTATATTTGTAGAAAGGTGCTTAAGTCTAGTTTTCAAAAATGTATGGCTTGAATTTTAGTTCGAAACACACAATCTTGGGTATAGAAAATATTGACTGGTGCGCAGCAGACCGAAACTGAAAATTTTATAATTTTCGGTCTTACCATCTTGAAATATTAATTTTTCACAAGGATTACTTTGCAAAATTTGTAAGATTAGATCTTATTCATTGATTTTTAGATACGGAAGATTTTGTTATGTAATTGAAATTATAGCAGATGCATTATTTTAATGGATCAAATATTTTCTTGAATATACTTAATCAATGGTCCATATGTATTTAGAGGACCAGCAACAAGAAAGACAATAAATAAGAAAGATTAGAACAATAATCAGTAAATCACCCCAATCAAACCAATATTACATATTATTATTATACAGGTAATCCTTCTATATTATGAAGTATCTAACATTCACTGGACAAAATATAGATTGTCTCCATATTGACTAAAAATATTTTAATTTCAAGAGATCAAGGACAATAGCCTTGGCAAAGAATCAAAGATAACAGATTGCAACAAAGTTGAAGTATTATGAGCAACCTTTGCAATGGTAACTGCAATATCACAACTGCATTGTTCATGCCAGCACAAAACTCAGAATCTCCGTTGTGACCGGCTTAAACACCCTCTCTACATCCTGCTCTATCACCTCTACCAACCTCGGACACAGCAGCGCACTAACAAATCATGAACCATTGTTTTTTGGGTCGTCA
The DNA here is from genome assembly GCF_964058835.1 of Carex rostrata. Taxonomy (NCBI): domain Eukaryota; kingdom Viridiplantae; phylum Streptophyta; class Magnoliopsida; order Poales; family Cyperaceae; genus Carex; species Carex rostrata. Next base: position 9,271,496 of record NC_135937.1, read on the forward strand.
TAATGGTGAAGGAACCATACCCAAGCCAGGCCAGCCTCACCCAAGGCAATGCCATGATAGGGGAACCAAACCCAAAATCCAATTCTACCTGAAATGGCAAAAATGAATTAATCACAACAGTCAAGGCTCCTAATCTGACCTCTAATGTTTCGATCCATTTACCAGCAGCTTTATGTTCTTCCATCCAATCCACCAGCTGCTCGAACTGTTCTTCACGTGTTCTTCTATCACCTCCCTTGTCAAACTCATCCCATATACCAACGATTGTTTCTTAATCTCATCTACACGTGCTTCTCTCGAAGTGTAGGATATGACATTACCGAGTTAACCTTGTATGGCTTGTCATATTTGAAGTTGGGATTAAAATCCCTATATGACAGATGACAGATGACAGGCTGGTGATTGCCATGACCATGCAGATCATTCAATGCACTGGCTACACCTAGCGCAACCTTCTATCTCTCATTCCAACCAAATGTATCTTTATGTTCTTTTATGCCTGACAAATAATAAGTACAACAAGTAAATAAAAATCACTCTTCCAGAAAGGCTGAAATGTTAATTAAAGGGAGCTGCCAACATAAAGATAATTTCTTCCCATAAAAAGATAGCTACATGTTTCAAGACATGTGTTATAATAAATTGAAAGCTATCAATCAAAATTTAAGACTCACTATGCAGAATTTCTTCCAGACTACCTCTTGGCAAGTACTCATAGACCAAAATTAGACTGTCATTTTCAAAACAGAAACCCACCAAAATTAGACTGTTATTTTGTAATTCTCCTAATGAAGAAATTAAAGGAGAATCCAAAAAATTAACTAAGTCATATTTGTCATGTATTACTTCATTTTTATAGAAAAAAAAACACCTTGTCAGGCATTTGTTGTTAATTTGGCAGGGCCCCATCTCTGGTCGAGTTTGTAGCTGTCGACTGTTATGGTTTCAAACTGACAGATGCATTGTTTGACTTGGTCGTAGAATGAGCTTCTATAAAATTCAAAGACAAAAGAAGAAAGAAAATAGAAAAAATTAAGTACACTACAAGCAGGTGTTATGAAAAGAACTAACTCTTTGACTGTACCGTATGGTTCAAGCAATTTTTTGAGCTCCTTCCTGCATCCAAACAAAGAAAATTTTCTCACAATTAGATATCAAAGAAAAGGGGGTAACAGAAACTGTAAATATGTTCTATCAAATTGAAATAGTCATTGATTATTATATTTGTCTTCAATTTTCTGTCTAGAATCCAATCAAGTCAATTTTTGTACCAGTTTTACTGGTACAACCGGTTTTGCAGTCCCCTACTAGGGCCGGTCCTGAAGTTTTTGGGGACCGGGGCGGGAGAAAATTTTGAACCCTTTATATATACAATTTTTTTATGAAACTATATGTCTATTAAGTTATTTTTGTATTTTTAAAGTCCAAACAGTCGATCCGAACCGTTCAATATGATATTCATATTAGAACGTGATTGGAGACCAAATTTTATATTTTTTTTAGATTTTTTTTACTATTTTTTTAAGATAGGTAGAAAATCCATTGATTCAGAAGATTCTGAACCATAAAAAACAATGATTTTCTACCTACCTTAAAAATAGTAAAAAAAATGTAAAATTTGGTCTCCGAGCACGTTTTAATATGGATATCATGTTGAACGGTTTGAATCGACTATTTAGACTTTTAAAATGCAAAAACGACTTAGAAGCATATGGTGTTAAAGTATTTATGGAAGCGATTAGCCGGTCTAATTTTTATAAAAAAATCATACTTATTTATAGAAAAATTTGAGCCATTTATACATACAAACTTTGGGACTTAATATTTTATTTATTTTTAATATATATAATTTTTTTTATATATACACAAACATTTTTATTTTTTGGGGCCCCTTGAATCTTGAGACCCGGGGCGGTCGCCCTGGCTGCCCAGCACCAGGGCCGGCCATGTCCCCTACAGTAGATTCTCTTATCCATTACCTCGAGTGAATCTCTTATGATAGAGTCACTATCTGTTACCTTCCACCTGATTATCAAAATTAATTAAAATAATGAACATAATTAAAAGAAAGCTAATCAATACTAATGCGAACTTAATATATGAGCTTTAGATATGGTGTGTTCCTTTATTAATTAAAAATATAGAATATCAGAACAAAATAAAAGATTAATCTCCTCAAATACAAGAAAGACAAATTAAATTGTGCATAAGATTTTGTTTTCCTTAAAAAAGAAATCTAACACTAAAAACTGAAACAATGCTTCCTGAGTGATTAAAATCAACTTCTAATGAATCATAATTTATCAGTTCTAAGCAAGATATTAAAAGAGAGATAACCTGAGAAATGAATATTTTGTATAAGGGCTTATTTTAAAATCTTCAACGAATCCTTTATTTTGTCTTTCCATTGGCTTCAAGAAACAGAGAAATAAAATTCGAATTGCCAATCAACAATACTCATTAAATCTTCCCATTTCAAACCATGTAAAACACTAATTCCAACTTCCTTCTCTATAGTCCTTCATGACACCTACGCCAAAATCGATCCCAAATCCAAACCAAACGTACAATACCCCTTCTAGGACTCCTCATCCTAGACAGTGCCTCCAATTTCCCACACCAAAAACCGGAAGTGGGGCCCACAACATCTCCTCTGTGCTAACTGAGAAGGAATCCCTACTTCCTAAACGGGCGAGAGAAGGAATCCCTCGTGCGTGACCTTAAACTGTATCCTGCTGGCATGGTGGCGCTCTAGGGTTATGCGCGAGTAGTAGCGCTCGATTGAAGAAGGAGAAAGTGTCAAAGATAATAATAGAACTGTCAAAAAATAATAAAACAATTCAAGAACACAAGACTCCCATGAATCTCCCTTTCCTCCCTTATTTTTTATTTCTTTTCTTTCTTGATTGAATTACACGGCTCTTACATGCCTATTTATCAATTCAAAAATATTTTGTATATCATGCTAAATATGGAAACCAATCCTTAGAATTAATGACAAATAATCAAATACTATTTATTGCCTATTTCACTAGATATGATTGATATCATTCAATTTATTCTTTCCTTCTTTTGAGTAGATATAGATCTTCTAGAGGATTCCGCTTGATCCCCAAGTTATGCTAGAACCGAGTGTAATCTTAACAGAAAGGAAGAAATATATCGCACTCTCTCGCAATCTCTCACACAGAGAAAGGAGTCAATTTTGATTTTGTATTTCCTGCGGTGATGTAGAAAAAAAGGAAAAGACGGGGCTCGGGAAGGAGAGGTGGTGTATCTTTGTAGATTTATAGAGAAACAACGAGTGGTCTTTTAGGTGGCAGGTATAGTTTTAACTTAATTTAGGCTTCTACATCTAAAACAGATACATTAAATCAAAAGAAGGCAGATTATTTGACTGGAGGGTTCAGATTCAATCCGAATTTAGATCAATAAATCCCAGCCGTTGCAGTTTCAGGACAGCCAATTTAATTTAAGATGCATAATATAAAAGAGATATACTAGTCAAGATTACTATCACATTCCTTGAATTTATCTCCCCCTCAATAATTTTGAAATTGGAATTTAGTGAGGAGACAATTTGACCATCTAATTATTCTTTTCTATATTTAGGCATCCAAAAAAAATTCGATATATTGTTCTTCTTCCTAAACCTACGCTCTAATGAAGTATGTCCAATCTTACAATAATAATTGCAAAATGTAAGAGAGGGTTTGAGAGGTGTTGAGGGATGAGGTAAGTTCAAGGTTGGACCTTGCTTGAAGTGATGTTGAAAGTGACACTTTAATTATTGAGTTTGTTTCCAGAGTTCATTTTGACTCCAATTCACTATTTTAGGTGAAACATTTTTATTTTGGTAGGATTTAAATTTATTATGATGTTGAAAAATATTCCTAGTTCAATTCTTAGTTTGAACTATATTCTGCGAGATATCTTTATCTTTTAAATCATGAAACCATTGATTTGATCCTTTAGAATAATCTTTGTTTGATCCTTTGTAAATTGTTGTGTATCCTATTATCCTTACAACTTTTATTATTATATCTATACTTAAATGCATAGTTATATGATTTTTGATTATTATTAACCTTTGAGTTTAGTGTATATTTCTCTCCTTCTTTAGTGCTCTTGGTATTTTTTCAATTCATGATTATATTACCTACCTTATATTGCTCAAGATTAATTAAATTTTTAAACTTGTTACATGATCTTAAAGACTTATTTTCGGTTTCTAATTTTTTTATTCTAAATTTTAAAATCTCTATTTCACTTAAGTGTGATTGACAATTGTTACTTTTACTAGTCATTTCCAACTTTCCAATTTTGGATTCATAACTTTTAAGCTTACTTTCTAACGTTTTATTTATAACATTAGTTGCTTTTAAGGTTCTATTCTCATCTTGTAATTGATTTGCTCTTATTCTCACTGATTCTAATTGTCTAAGTGTAATCTACAATTGTGTGATTCAAGGGCCATTGACTCAAATTAATTTAATTTAGATTCTAGATCAACAATCTTAGACCTCAAATTTTGTATAATTTCTTCTTTCCCAAGTAAGGTCTTATATGATTTATCAAGAAGAAATCTCAATTTAATTTCATTCCTATGTGTTTGATCCTTATCCAAAGAGCTACTTGTATCATCAATTTCTACACATCTATTTATCAATTCAATTTTCGACTCATGATTATAATTTTCAAATGCTAGAGTTACCTCATTGGTGGAGCTTGTTGATGCTTCACTTGAATCATCCGAGTTCATCTTCTTGTTCTTGCTTGTGGCAATCGAGTTGACATCCACCATCATTAATCTTTCATTGACCTTTGCCATCAACGCAAGGTTGAGATCTTGACCATTCGTCTTTGTCTCACTCCTTATAATCTGAGTATTTATTTCATATCGATTTATTAGATCATCCCATAATTCATGGGCACTATCCACATCTTTAAGTAATGAAAAGACATGACCACTAACCGAATTAATTATATAATTTATTGCATAAAGGTTATCTTTCCTTTCAAGTTTGAATTCGGTGGTCAATTCATTATTTTCATCAAATTTCGGTACATAACCATTTTCTACAATATCCCAAACCTCATTGTTTTTGAAAAAATAAATCATATGCTTTTTCCAATGGCTAAACTTATTTGTTTCTTGACCAAAGATTAAAGGTTCCTTAATCTCTCTTGGATTCCGATCATCGATCACAGCATCCCTCACAGATTTGAGGTCTGAAACCGACGGGGAGTCGAAGGAAGGAATCAGGCAGTCGATTTTTCGCTCAGTAATGGGATCGAATCTTGGTTTGCCGTTCGAATGTTAAGACAATGTTACCAGATGCAGATGCTGCTTTCCATGATAGAAGATCCTAATTCTAATTCTAATTTTAAGGTAAGGTGCCGTCGCTCCATATTGCTATCAACTATTCTATTCTGTTATATTTTGAATTATGGTTTCTATTTCTATCTGACAACTGACAATGATGATGGTTCCTACAAAATCCAAAGGTTGATCCTGTCCTGATGATAGTTATTACAACTGAATTGCATGTTCTTCTTAAATTCATGTCATTTTCAATGGATCCAATATACTTCTTCTAAAATTCAAAGTACCACTTGACTGTCATTTGCCTTTACCATGAACACGCTCTTTTATCTCTGTTATATTATTTACCAGTATTTCATTGTACCATTGCTCATCTTGTAAATAAATTACTAAATCTAATATTTTTATTACACCAGAGCTTTTGACCAGTAGCATGGCTGTCGACAAAAGTGAAGATTTAACTCCACTGATAAAAAAACAAAATTTTGTTTTCTATCCGGGTTGGCTATAAGCATATCCATCTATACCCCTATCCCTTCTGTGTGTCCATTTTTCTTTTTATGCTGTACAAAATATTCCCTTCTCTCTTCTTTTTCATCCTCCATTTTTCTCCAGTTATTGCTATTACATCTCTTCTCCTTGCTGCTCTCCTCACATATGGCGAAAGAGAAACTAAATCCCTTGAAAGCTGTTCCAGGGATAACAATTCCCAAATAAATACTGATTTCAACTGTTGCCAGTCTCCATCCTATTCTGAGTATGATGATAAATTAGAAAATCAGCATGATGAGAAGAGAAACCCTGAAAAAGAGAGGTTTCGTAGGTTAGCGAGCTTAATTGAAAGGAGAAGAGCTAGAATGAGCATAAGGCATGAAATAAAGAGGAACTTAATAGACCCAGATGAGGAAACTTGGATGTATGATGCATCAGACTTTGGGGATAAGGTCTCACTAGTTAATATACCGAGATGGGATCCATTTTCAGATCAAATTGAGGATTCCAGGCATGTACCCGGCTCGGCTCCTATGATTCTTTATCGGAGAAAGACCCCTTTTGATGAGTCCTTACCAGGCACGACACGATTCTCGAGGCTGGACCCATTTCTTGTTACTGAGATGGATCTGGTTGAGAGAGATGCTACTGCTTTGAGGAGTAATCATAATTATACTAATATCGGACATTTGCGTGGTGTTGAGTTAAAGGATGATCCAAAGGAGCTCAATTTGAAAAATGGATTGACTATTTGTGGTGGGTGTGATATTGGCACTGTGGCTGGAAATGTTAATCTGCCAGAGATTCATAGATATTGCTCAGGTAAGAATTTGTTGTGGAGCTTAAGTTGTACAATATTAACCTTTTTGTATTTAGGCAAAACATGTTAATTATTTAATATTTTATGAAATGTGGTACAATATTGTATTACAGCCTAGCAAGAAGATTATAGTGTTGAGATAGTTGGTGAATCCTTTTTTTTTGGGTTGGGGGTTGGGGTTGGACCAGCTTAATGCCGGATTACTTATCACAAATAGCTCAATGAAAGAACTGACAATGAAAATAACATGATCAATAAAGATGTAGTGGTATTTGGTAGGTTACCATGCAAAACTACTGAGGCTAGTCTGGTCGGTACCAAATCCCGAGTCTACTGGTTCACTTTTATATTCATTAATTTATTCTGTATGATACAAGTTTTTGACTTGGATCTTTTATTTCTATTTAGGCAAAAACCTCCTCAATGCTGACAATTCACAATTGGAATCTAAAGAAGAAATACTTATCCCAAAAGAGATGGCGAAAGATTTGGTTAGTGGGGAAGAGAATGACACAAGTTCATATTCTGATACTATATTGCTATCTGAATATTTGAATTTGTGCTCATTGGGAATTTTACCACCAAGAAAAGAACATACTCCATCTGACAGTTTCCGGTCAGTTAAACTTGAAGAAAATGAAATTGAACCCAAAGAGAAAAAGTTCAAGAACGCCCCTGATGACACAAGTAATGGAGCTCTTGATGTGAGTGCACTTGACCTAGAAATTGTCAAAGTTGAAGCGAATGGTGAACATGATGAAAATTTAGAACATGAGGAGCAAAAGGTTAATAATGGCCCTGATGACTCTTGTAATGGGCTTTCTGATACAAGAGCATTGTTTCAAGAAGCCGTCAAATTTGAAGAAAATGGTGAAAAAGACAAGAACTTAGAATTCGAAGAGGAAACAAGCTCAGTTAAAGAAGTAAAATCAATTCTGAAACAGCTCCGTGAAGAAATTGTGAAGGCTGAACCTAATTCGGGCGTGGTTCCTAAGCCAGTTGTCCAGGAAGGAGAAAGTGAGGGTGCAGAAAACGGATCGGTCACATGTGAAACGGGTGTAAAACCAGACAGTCTTTTGGAAAGGTTGCCTCTGTCAGATTCCATCTCTTCCAATTTGAAAATATTGAGAAAACAAAACAAGCATGGTGAGAGCTCCAGTTCTAGCTCGAACGATTTTGACTAAAGATGAATTCCAGGAATGCGTGTGGGTATATTTGTGTGTTCCCTTGCTCACATGAAGGTCATTTAGTTAGGACCATGCAAGGAATAGTATGTTTTGAGGAAAGTGAAATGTGTATAATTTGGGCTGGTGTTTGTAAAATTGAAGAGTGGGAAGAGTGTCCCGTTTCAGTACTTGGATTTGTAATTCAGTTGGGTAAGACAGATCTTGAGTACATATGTTTTTGCTTTCAGTAATTCAAATTTTGTATACCTGAATTTTGAATATATATTGCTGCCGTTGAGTATTTATTTGATTTTGTAATGTTATGCATGATGGTAATGAAATAAAATTATTTGTTGATTTTGTAATGTTAGGCATGTGTTAAAGTTTCTATCATACAATCTTCCAATTAAATTAAAGAGAAAATGCATGCATGATGGTAATGAAATAAGGTTTGTACAAGCCGTTAATGGTAACACTAGTGGAGAACGTACAATTAGTGTCGCTCCAAAAAGCCGACACTAATACTTTAGTATCGGTTGATTACAAAAAGCTGACACTAATACAATTAGTGTCGGCTGTTTATAAATAGCAGACACTAATAATTAATAATTAGTGTCGGCTTTTTAGAAATAGCCAACATTAATACTTTAGTGTCGGTTTTTTATAATTAGCTGACACTAATAATAAACAATTAGTGTCGGTCTTTTATAAAAAACCAACACTAATACTTAGTGTCGGCTATTTATAATCGACTGATACAGCTGAAAATAGCCGACACTAATTTATAATCAACAATTAGTGCTCGGCTAATATTAGTGTCGGACTTTTAAAAATAGCCGACACTAATTTTTTTACATCTGCAAATTTTCGCGGATAAACCGAGCACCATTTTTATTTTCAGTCCCGCCGATCTCTCTCTCTCCCGCGCACATCAAAACGCCTCTCTAGGGTTTTTCAAAACACGCCTATCTCTCATCGCTCTCTATCATCGCCTCCGCCGTGTCTCTCCTGCGCGAAGGAAAAGAAGGAAAGAATCCGTCATTCGCACGGTGCGCGTCTCTCGCGCCTCAGCAGCTCTCTCTCGCACCTCAGCCGCTCTCTCCTGCACCTCAGTACTGATCTCTCCTGCATCTCAGTCGCTCAGCTCCTCAGCCGCTCTCTCCTGTGACTTTTTACCTCCTCTCAAATTTAATATTCTTTATTCTTTACTTTCGCTGGCAAGGAGGTCATCCATATTCACCTTTGTCTTTGGGTTCATTTGTTTTAAAAATTTGTACCTCTATGTAATCTTTGTCTTTGATTGTAGTTGGACGTGTTGATTTTAAGTGAAATTCCCCAAGGAGGTGACAGTAGTTGCTCCAAATCCTTGATTCTTCTCGGAACAGGTAATAAGCTTTCTGAGACTAGCACACAGTGTAGAACCTTGATTACAATTAGAATTTTGGCTCAGATGGTTTCAGATTTGGGTAGTAACCTTGATTACAAAGAGAATTTCAGGTTTTATAAACATGCAAGCTCAATTCTGCTCAATTCTACAACATTTGCGCTTAATTTCAGGTTTGGGTAACATTATAATATTAGTGTATTACATTTTTCCTTTCCTTTTGCTCTATGAAATTTGCTTCTAGGATCCCACGGTGAAGGTGGTATCCTCAGAAACAGTGAAGGAGAGCGTTTTATGGAGTGGTATTCACCAACTGGCGAGCCATCTTGCTTCTCGTGAAGTTGCTTCTCATTCCCAACAAGGCAGTAATTAATTGCTAAATTCGGGTAACCCTACAATTTTGACCTTTTTGAGTTATTTTGAAATTGAACTGTCAATATCTAGGGTGTTTTCTTTTGCATTTGTTGGCCGCAAAGACAAGGTCACACGCACCAATAGTCATGTAATTTTTTGTTTATGTTGTTTTCCACTGTAATTTGAAAAATACCAGAGGAAGAGACCAATCTTGGTTCTCAGTTGGCTGATTCATGTTAACTATTTCATGAAAGATCCAAATCAGAACTAGGTACATAGCCTTGCCGGGTTGTTGTTTTTCCCGGGGGCAACTCGATTGAGATGTTTCTTTACTGCCTTATCGGTGCTAGTTGTGCATTTTTGTTTGTTGTGATGCTAGCTGTACCAGTGCTGGTACAGCACTTGTTGTGCTCTCTTTTTCTCCATCCTTGTCTCTGCCTCTGTCTAGTTTGTAAACAAGGTAATCTCTTATTTATATTAGTAATAAACATATGCTCCTTTATGGCATTTGCAGTTTTTAACTGTAGATATGTTGATTTTCAGGGATCAAGCATGGGACAGTTCTTCCAGCAGTACCTGCAGCCAATTAGGCTAAATAATGTTCAAGTAAGTATACTTCATACTGACTTAAGAAATATAATTTCTAGAATTGTTATATCTATCTCTAGCTTAATTTTCTTTTGCTTTAAAGGTTAACTGGAAATCAGCAGACTTGAGCTACCTCGAGGAGGTAAGGACTTATTTCCTGAAATTGCACCTACACTTATTCAGAATCATTTCATGAATATATGGTTTACTCAATTATAGTGATCTTACTACTGACGAGGAGAAGAGTTCGCTGCGATTTGATTAAGTCCGAGATAAGTGTTTTTGAGTAAAATTATAAGTGAATTGTACCCACTGTGATTTGATTTTAGTAAATTATAGTTTTTTTTTTTTACTGATTCTAGATTTATGAAATTGTGTCTTGAATAATGATAAACTTTGATTTTGTAAATGTGATATTTTATCTAGTGAGTGTTATTTGTAAATTAGGATGTGTTATTTGATATCTTTATTTCAGACTACTTGTTTTATATATAGGCCAGCAAAAATATACGGTAGCTGGTCAAATAATAAAATTTATTTAAAAAAAAAAAAAGTATTAGTGTGGGCTTTTTATTAAAGAGCCGACACTAATAAGTATTAGTGTCGGACTTTTAATTAATAGCCGACACTAATAAGTATTAGTGTCGGCTATTTAATAAAAAACTCACACTAAAAGTAATACATTAGTGTCGGCTAATTAATAAATAGCCGACACTAATACTTATTAGTATCGGCTATTAATTAAAAGTCCGACACTAATACTTATTAGTGTCGGTTCTTTAATAAAAAACCCACACTAAAAGTAATACATTAGTGTCGGCTAATTAATAAATAGCCGACACTAATACTTATTAGTGTCGGCTACTTATTAAAGAGCCGACACTAATGCATTACTTTTAGTGTCGGTCAATTATAAGTATTAGTATCAGCCCCATTAGTGTCGCCCAATATCCGACACTAATACCTATAAACAGTCGACACTAATTTCAAGTACTCCACTAGTGTAAGGTTGGTGCTGCTGGCTCCGATGAATAGGTAGTATTTCTCCCCATAAAAGGGGCTGTACCTTTATTCGTATTTATCAAGAAAAAACGAAATGTGATTGCTGGAAATGTCAATATCAATAAGAACACATACAAGGATATAAATATTGATCATGTTTTATTGTGATCAATATTTGATTGTGGAATAAGAGACGTGATAAATATCTTATTTTGCACTTTTAGTTGTCAAATGATGAATATATAGGAGTGGAGTAAATAGAGTGAGAGTTGTGAATTAATTTAGAGTAAGTTCATTTAATTTTTCAACATCTTACTTCTCTTTTAGACAATTAATTATGTTACTTAAATTATTTGATAAAGTGTACAATATGAGAAATAATTTAATTAGAATTAACTTTACCCTACAACTAAATACGAGTAGCATATTCACATAATCAAAGTAAGCAAGTAGTAAATACCAATTGTTTAGTTAGTTCCATACTTGAATGAGGAAAAAAACTTGAGAAAAACTAAACAAGCCGATGCCGGTCCAGAGTCCAGACCGGCCCGAGCCGCTAGAAAAATTGTCTATACACCCTCAACAAATACTCTATATTGGATTTGACCCCATCCATTGGCTTGGCTTCCCGAGCACCGAAAGTGTCGCTTCTGCGCTTCGTTCATTCCATCCAGAGAAGAGAAGGCAACTCACACCCAGAGAAGTCTCTCTTGCTTCTTGTTCTTGCTAGCTATATTTTTGACGCTGCTACTTCCCTCTCTCTCTCGCCCCCTCCTCTCCGCCATGTGGCGTTGGTGAGGAGCGGTCAGAATGTGCTGCACGAGATGGAAGGGGGCGAATCAGAACCCGATCGATCAGCTGGAGTGGAAACGACGGGGGCCGATGTGGACTGGCAAGTGGTGAGCCCCGATGACGTGGCGGGCGTCGAGGCGCCCAGGCTGGTGGAATGGGAGGACATGGAGCAGGAGATCGCGCGCTTGTGGAGCCTCTCTGCGGCTCTCAGGACGGCCAAGGAGAGGAAACAAGTCCTTTCTCAGAGACTCGATTCGATTATAAAGGTTTTTATTTTTTTTTTAATTATTATTTTCTTAATTTTTGGAGAGTGAAATCCCTTTTGCAGATTATTGGTTTGCTAGAATAATTGGGGGTAGAATTGGAAAGATTCGGGCCTGTAATGACACAAGATTCTTTATTAATTAGAGCATCTACATTCCTAAAACTCAACGAAAAACTCAACGGCATTTGGCATTTCTAAATAACTGTTAACTACTTTTTAGAAATTATGATCTTTAAAGTTTCTAACTCTCACATCCCTGAAACTCATTTTAGAGTTTCTATTAAGCCACGTCAGCAACAAATTAAAAAGGAGAAACAATTTGAGCCAATCATTTGGCCAACATAAAGTTTATAAGAAACTTTCCTGCATAGTTTATAAATAAGAAATTCTCCCACATCCCTGAAACTGGATTAGAAACTGTCACGTCAAATTAGAAACTCTAATAGTTTCAGGGATGTATATGCTCTTAGTCAATAGCTACATCCTACATAACCGTTATAATAATTCACTCTACTAATAAATTGTTCAAACCAATTCTATCAAAATACTCGACATTGGTTTCTTTAATGAACTAAACTGACATACACAAGTATTTAAATTAGTGATTAATTAAACACAGGTAAGGAGCGGATCTCTCCAGAGGACAAACGAACTGGAGGATATGAAGAAAAAACTGGAGGCAAGAAAGGCTGTGCAAAGGAACCAGTTGATTTTCTGTAAGAATTCTTCAGAGGATGTGGAGACCAGAATAGAGCAGCTGAGTCTTAGAATCAGAACTCTGCTGGTAGCCAGCAAGACTCTCTCTGTGGCACACAATCAGTTGCAGGTGATGATAATCTGAGAAGCTTCAGTTGTCAAATTTATTTTGCACATGTCTTAGCCCAGTACCTGTATTTAAGTACATAGTGATGATGTTTGTTTCTGTTATGCATTAGGTATAATTTGCAAGAATCTGTGAAAAGAATTTCCAAACCAATATATTTGTCATATCTATAGTCTACCCATAGGTAAAGAATAACAATAAACAGCTAAACTAATATGACTAGTGCTGGTGAACAACCTTGCATGACAGGAAGCTAAAAACCTGTTGTCTGGAGAGAATGGTCATTGCCGGCTTAAGAAAATACAAGAGAAGCTGCGAATGAGGCAACAGCACATGGTGGCTCAAGTCGCTAGCATATATCCCGTCAGAACTTTGGATGAACATATATTTATGAAGATTCTTGATTCTCATTCTAGCAGCAGTAAATCAACTGGTCTCTCTCTCTCTCTCTCTCTCTCTCTCTCTCTCTCTCTTAGATTCTTGATTCTCATTGGTAATGAGCAATGAAAATTGGCTATTTTGCAATGGACCTGTTGGGTTGACCTAACCTGTGTATATCTATACTCCAATACAAGTTATGTGTGGTGCTATCTATGTATAGTAGGATCTGATACTTTGATCTTGTTGTATATTAATTATTATTTATTAGATGAAGCCAGTAGAATTAGCTTCCACTGTTTGTCAAAAAGCTTCCTTAGCTTGGTTCTTGTTAACTGATCATTGATTCCGTTTGTTAGTTTAATCAACTTCTGATCAAATCTTTATTTTACATTCCCGCTGGTCTATCATTTATTAGATAGGATCATCGGTCCATATTCTGCCACTTTGCTGTTATTCTCGCAGTTTGAAATAATATTCAAGACTTCAAGTCACAATGCTTTGTATATTTCTTGGGATAACATAGTTAATCTTATAGGAGATGTTGTACCACCCTCTAAAAGTATTTCTAGAGGCTCTTCGCAGTCATCTCTTACTATTCTGGGTATGCAATTGAAGGCTTTGCCAGTAAAGAAGACAGGCTATTTCTCTGACAAGAAGGAGGTCCAGCAGTCAGCAACTGCTCTTGGCTATGCTGCCCATGTTAGTTGACTTTAAATCGTACCTGTCCAATGTGTTCTTGCATGGTACTGGTATGAGTTAGTTTATTAATACTTTCTTTTTACTGGGATTCATTCCGGTAACTAACTGGCTTGGTTAAATACGATTTTATGATTAATCAGTATTGCATTGTATATGCAAATAGAACCCGGCATTTCTCATTTCGCCGCCAGTTGTAGATTTCTCTTGGATATTCAAACTAAAAGTAACCAGCAAAATCAAGGTTAAGTGAAGGAAAGATGACATTATTGCCCCTGAATTTTGAAATGACCAGACCCATCCCTTGATAACAAGATAAGGAGACAATGACCTAACATCCTGTCTAGCTTTGCTTGGCTTCAGTGTTCTTTGGGTTTGGAGATGTATTTTCCATCACATAGTTTTACTGTTACTGTGCTTATGGTTTAAATCTCTTACTGCAGTGAAAATTCTGTGTGTACATTGCTAAGTTCAAATTTTGGTCTTTTTCTTATTTTTGTTTTTTCATTAGGCACTCCAGCTTATTGCTTCTTACCTGGAGGTACCGCTTCGGTACCCCTTAACGTTAGGAGGTTCACGGTCATATATTCACGACTATGCCCCCTCAGTTGAGTCTTTTTTGTCAAGTGCTGATTCAGCAGCAACAAGCCCAGCACTTTCTCTGACTAGTTCAATTCCTACTGAATTCCCACTCTTTTTTGATGGTCAAGATACAATAACAAGGGCATCCTACGCAATTTTCCTGTTGAATAAGGTATAGTTGTTTTTTTAGTTGCTATTCTTTAGCTCTTTATCTGAGGCTCTTAGCATTATAATGGACATTTCTTTGAATACATTATCTTTTCTGTGATTTTGCAAAACAAGAAAAAATTAAAGAACCTACATCATGGCATGTTTTGTGTATTAAAAAGTGGGGTTCTTTGTGCAAATATTATAAAGTTGGGGGCTCTTTTGCAATCTATTATAATCTTGGAAATGTCCGAAAATTTTCTTCTTCTTACGTGCATCCTGTCCCAGAATTTTTCTGTCTCTCCCAAGTCATGCTTGTAATTCTAAGTACACGCATTTGTAAAAGTACACACATTTGAGGATATTCTTATTGAAGGTTGTTGGTGAAGCATTTGCAGATAGCACTTGAACTCGATACCTGTGGTATTGGTCGAGCAATCTTTCATGTTTTTGTTACATTTTGTGCTTTGGTTTTTGTTTGAGGTTTATCGGAGTTCTGAATGCATGCATTTTTTGTGTATCCACGACCCACCTACTGTATTTCATGCATCCGCTATGCATCAGATCCCCTGTTTACTTACCTTAAAAAGTTAAGTTAATTTCTTTGTAGGATTTGGAACAGGTATTGAATTACATTGGTGCAGAAAGCTTGGGCCCGAGACATATATTGGCTAACTTGAAGGAACTCATGAGAGTTATCTTGTCAGACAAATTTTTAGATAGGTAATTCGATATAGCCTCTATCATAGAGATGCACAACATTGACCAACCATACTGTTTTGTTTTGGTGTTTTACCCTTTTTTTTGGGGGGGGTTGGGGGGGGGTGTGGGGGCTGGTGCAGTTTTAATTGTGCACCCCTCACAGAGTTCACTGTTCTTTTCTACTTTTCCGCTTTCGGGTTATGTACATGCTACAATGTTTGCTCTTTAGAGCTCTTGATTTTTAAATGATAAAAAGATGGATTGTAAATAAGTATGTTGCATAGATACGGGTACGGGTACTGTATCGGATACGGTGATATGGTAATTTTCAAAAATTGGAGGATACGATACGGCTATTATTTATACTATTTTTATTAATTTAATTATATTATTAATTCAACACTTGTATTACAAGTAAAAAGAAATTGATAATTTTGCCATGGTACACATTCACATGACCCAAATTTATAATTTATCTAAAAAACTAGTTTAAGTTTAACAATTGCAACTCCAAACATAAAATTGATAGTGAAAATTATAATACCAAACAACATAAAATTAAATCCATAACATCCATTACAAATTCAAATCAAACCAAGTATTGGTCGTGTTCAATAGATTCACAGTATGATCTAGAAATATCTGTGCTCTATAGATTCTAAACTATGGAAAAGACCTGAACTACAACATCAATTAACTTGCTGTGCTTGAAATGAAGAGGAATTGGAAATATGAAATATGTAATTTACAACGACATAATATAGCAAAAAGGAGAAATACTTTATTCCAGCCCCACTAATTTCAATTCTGTAATATGAGGCCTCAATTACTGTCAGTTAGTTCTTTTGAATGTGAAATCGAGTATTGACTTCAGCCCTTAAATCCCTTTTGCTTTTCTGTGCTTAAGGGTCGATTTTCCCTGAACCAAAACAATAACCTATTTTTGAATTATAGTTAGGGCTGCTAATAATTAAGGTTCGGCTCAAACTCGGCTCGGCTCAATGAGAGAAGCAAAATGATTCGGCTCTAACTCGGCTCACTTTTAATAGAAAAAAAGGTCCGCTTGGCTCGGCTCATGTAAGTACTTGGCTCAATTCGGCTCGGCTCATATAAGCACTTGGCTCGACTCGGCTCGTGAGCTCGCGAGCCGGCTCATATTACATGTTGAAAAAATGATAATTTAACTATTTAAAAAAAATGATCAAAGTGGAATAGTGATATAATTGTGGCTTTAAATTACATGTTGAAAAACTTTAATTATTTTTTAAAGAAATGATCTAAAGAAATTTGAAAAAACGATAATTTCTTTAAAATAATTTCAAAATGCCAGCTTATATTACATGTTGAAAAACATTAAAATTTGAAAAAGAAAAAATTTGAAATCTGAAAAATTTTGAAATCTGAAAATTTTTGAAATCTGAAAAAATTTGAAATTTCAAAAATATTGAAATTTGGAAAATTTTGAAATTTGAAATTTCAAAAATATTGAAATTTCAAAAATATTGAAATTTGAAATTTCAAAAATATTGAAATTTGAAATTTCAAAAATATTGAAATTTGAAATTTCAAAAATATTGAAATTTCAAAAATATTGAAATTTGAAATTTCAAAAATATTGAAATTTCAAAAATATTTAAATTTCAAAAATATTGAAATTTGAAAATATTGAAATTTGGAAAATTTTGAAATTTCCAAAATATTGAAATTTGTTAAAATTTCAAATTTTTCAGATTTCAAATTTTTTTCAGATTTCAAATTTTTCAGATTTTAAATTTTTTCAGATTTCAAATTTGTCATATTTCAAAATTTTCAGATTTCATAATTTTTCAAATTTCAAATTTTTTTCAGATTTCAAATTTTTTCAGATGTCAAATTTTTTCAGATTTCAAATTTTTTCAGTTGTCAAATTTTTCAGATTTCAAATTTTTTCAGATTTCAATTTTTTTCAGATTTGAAAAATTTTCAGATTTCAAATTTTTCAGATTTCAAATTTTTCATATTTCAAATTTTTTTCAGATTTCAAATTTTTTCAGATTTCAAAATTTTCAGATTTCAAAATTTTTCAGATTTTAAATTTCAAAATTTTCCTTTTTTAAAGTTTTCAACATGTAATATGAGCCGGCATTTGAAATTATTTAAAAAAAATAATATTTTTTTCAAATTTCTTTAGATTATTTCTTTAAAAAATAATCAAAGTTTTTCAACATGTAATTTAAAGTCACAAGAATATCTCTATTCCAATTCAATAATTTCTTTAAAATAATTAAATGATCATTTTTTTAACATGTAATATGAGCCGGCTCACGAGCTGACACGCGAGCTCGCGAGTCGAGCCAAGTGTTTACATGAGTCGAGTCGAGCCGAGCCGAGCTTTTAAAAAAAAAAAAAAAAAAAAAAGTGAGCCGAGTTGAGTTAGGGCATTTTTTAGTTTAGAGTCCGATTCGTTATGAAATATTGAGACGCTCAACTCATTGATTCGCGAGCCGGCTCGACTCATTAGCAGCCCTAATTATAGTACCATGTACCAGGTACAGACCAATACTTGGTTTCAGGTTTCAGCATACCCAACAAAAAAGTATTTTAATTTTATAACTCACCAACTATTTGTTATTTTATACTGGCATAAATAATTGAAAGAAAATACGGTGGAGAGAAATAACTTACCCGGAGAGGGGAGACAGAGAGTGAAGGATATACGACAGAGATAGACAGCGGAGAGCGCTGAGCGCCGAGCGGAGAAACGAGTGTCGTATCACGTTGAGAGAGATCGAGCGGAGGTTCTTTTTTTATTTTTGACTGCGTGTCTAGAGGAGAAAAATAAAAACCTAAAAATTTGAAACGTATCCCATCAATATCCCTGCCGTATCCTGCCCTTATAAGCTCTATCCTATAATGTATCGAAGGGGAAGGGATACGCCATGTATCCTTATAAGCCCTTATTAACCTATACTGTATCGAAGGGGAAGGGATACGCCACGTACCCTGATATGCCAATTGGCATTCAGAGACGTATCAGGTCCATATCAAGTGCATATTCGTATCCAATACACACCCGATACGGGTACGGGAATTTAGGTGGAGTATTGGGGTAACATAGGTAAATAAGATGAGCTGCAGAATGGAGAAGGTTTTCAAGTGGTGCGGATTCCTGCAATCTTGTTGGTTTGCAGTCGCTGTTCTTTGCTCGAATGTTTATCAATTTAAGATAAAAGGTAAATTTAATCTAATATTTCAAACTTTTTTAATTGATAAAAATTAAATTTGAAGTCGTTTGATGTAATTTGAGAAACTGGTCTAGCTCCTGAATTATTACAACGTTATGACCCCAGTTGGTTAGATGATGGGTTAAATTTCTTTTTCTTCTTCTTCAAAGCCTTTATTCTCAAACAAATTGGGGGTAGGCTAGAAAATAACCCAAATGACCCCAGCCTGGTATTGTTAGAAAATACCGAGCCAAAGAATTATGTAAAAATTATTATCAATTGTTAAAAATAAAATATTCAAAAAAAGAATAGAAACTTCATTAAAAAAAAGATAGATAATAACTAACCAGTACTTCAATCTATACAACAATTAAGAAATAAGGAACCTAAAATGATAGTTCTATTACAGCCATTTCCCAATTGTCTCCTTGCATAAAGAAAATACACTATTTACTTCAACCAATGCATCATAAGTTCAACTAACCATATTGTTGACCAACATAGTTACATAGGGTCGAGGATATTCATCACATCACTAAAATTGCCATCAGTTGCATAGCAAGGAAGCAAACTTGTATATGGAACAATACTTTCGAAACCTCTCTCAATCATCAAATCAAGCAACTTATGAGCTTCCTTGCTTTGACCTTGTTTGCAAAGTGAACCCAAAAGTGCTCCATAACTATAATCATCGGGCAAAATCCCTTGCTCAACCAACTCCCTGAAAACATTAACTGCCTCTTTCCAGCAGCCTAGCTTGTATACTCCGTGTATAAGACTATTGTAGGTAACAAGATTTGGTGTCACACCTTTCCTTAGCATTGTCTGAAGAAAATCCACAGCTTTCTCAGTTTCACCGTTCTTGCATAGCCCATCTATGAGAGTGTTATAGGTCACAACATCAGGCTCACACCCTTTAGACATCATATCATGCAGAAAATCCACGGCTTTCTCAGTATCACCCTTCTTACATAGTCCATCTATAAGAGTGCTATAGGTCATGACATCTGGCTCATGCCCTTTAGACGTTATGTCATGCAGAAAATCCATGGCTTTCTCGATTTCACCTTTCTTGCATAGTCCATCGATAAGAGTATTATATGTTATGATGTCCGGCTCGTGCCCTTTAGACATGATGTCAGATAGAAAACCCACAGCTTTCTCAATTTCACCATTCTTGCATAATCCGTCTATAAGAATGTTATAGGTCATGACGTTAGGCTCTTGCCCTTTAGACATCATGTCATGTAGATAACCCACAGCTTTCTCAATTTCACCATTCTTGCATAACCCTTTTATAAGAGTGCTATAGGTTACAACGTTAGGCTCAAACCCTTTAGAAATCATGTCATGTAGACAATCCACGGCTTTGTCAATTAGACCATTCTCACATAGTCCATTTATAAGAGTGCTATAGGTCACAACATTTGGCTTGTGCCCTTTAGATATCATGTCATGTAGAAAATCCACGGCTTTCTCCATTTCACCGTTCTTGCATAGTCCATCTATAAGAGTGTTATAGGTCACAACGTCAGGCTCGTACCTTTTAGACATCATGTCATGTAGAAAACCCACACCTTGCTCAATTTTACCGTTCTTGCATAATCCACCTATAAGAGTGTTATAGGTTACGACGTTAGGCTCAAACCCTTTAAAAATCATGTCATGTAAACAATCCATGGCTTTATCAATTTGACCATTCTTACAAAGTCCATTTATAAGAGTGCTATAGGTCACGACATCAGGCTTGTGCCGTTTAGACATCATGTCATTTAGAAATTCCATGGCCTTATCAATTTCACCTTTCTTGCACAACCCATCTATAACAATGTTAAACGAGACTACATTGGGTACGCATCCCATTTTAGGCATTTTATCGAGCACTGTAACTACAGCCTCATCAATTCTATCCTCCCAACATAGGCTTTTGAGTATCGGACTGAAGACCCTGGCATGAGTTTTGCAACCCCCTTTGAGAAACCGTCCCAAAAAACCAAACAACAGTCTAACCTGATTCGTTCTGGCACAGTAATCCATCAAGATGGCATATGTACAGTTATTGGGACAGATTCCTTCAGCTTGGGTGAAGCGGTTGAAGAGGGAAAAGATGGGGTTGTTTGAGGTTCTTGTGCGAACCAAGGCGGCAAAGAGTTGATTGAATTGATGGATGGAGGATGGAGGGTTGTGAGCAGCCAACAGCTGGTTGAAGCGGTTAAGCGCCTCTTGGGTAGAAATGACATCTGGCACTGGCTTGGAGTGCTGCCTTTTCCCCTTCCCAAAATAATTAGTACTAGGTCTAGGTGGTGAATTTGGTTTGTTAGTGATGCTGTGTTTGGATGGGGGTAAGGCGAAGCACACAAGACGGAGGCCTCGGCGAGAAGCTAATGGGGATAAATGGGGATTGGCAAGAGACGACACACACACCAGCACCATCTTATCTAATATGTTTTCTACTACTGCTTTGCTTTCAGAAATCTATATTATAGATATCGGAGAAATTTTCAGTTTACCCATCTAAATTTTTAAAATAATCAATATTTTCATAAAAAACATAATAATATTCAATATTTTCATAAAAAATTTAGCATTTTTATTTTTATTTCCTTTTAATTATTTATAAATTGAACTGGCTAATATACCCTTGAATTTCAATTTGAAGTGTCTTCTAATTGTTTCTTCCTCTAACCTGTTCAGAAGAGAAATTTCTCCCTTATCGCTCAGCACCAGTTCTACCGGTCCGTATCCTCTAATTCACTCATATTTTGAAGTTAACCAATCAACACCGCTCATATAATCTAATAGCTAATAAAATACAGAGCAGATCAGACTCGAAATTTTCGTTCATAAGAAATAAAAATAAGAAACACGGTGGAATTTTAAAAATAAAAAGGCAACCTTATGATTTAGAGTCATGTCAAATAATCAAGCAGCTCATATTAATATATATGTATAGAGTTAGCCTGGGGTGCTATGGATAGCATAGTGGCCTCCTGTGCTACGGCTCAATATTCAAGTTTTTAAAATCCAAAAGGTCGATCCGAACCGTTCATCTTATTTTCCATATTAATATCTGCTTGGAGACCAAATTTTATAATTTTATGAATTTTTTTACTATTTATTAAGCCACTTTGAAAATCGCTAATCCAACGGTTTTACTGTTTTGTGCAGCCACCGTTGGATCAACAATTTTGTAAAATACTTAATAAATAGTAAAAAAATTCATAAAAATGTAAAATTTGGTTTCCAAGCAGATATTAATATGGAGAATAAGATGAACGGTTCGGATCGACCGTTTGGATTTTGAAAACTCGAATATTGAGCCGTAGCATAGAGGCCTCTATGCTATCCATAGCACCCCAGCCTAACTCTATATGTATATATATGTATACATATACGTATACGTATATATGTACATATACTATACGTATATATGTACATATACGTATACGTATATGTATATATACTTAAAAAGATTACAAGATTGCCAAAGGATCTACCATCAATTAGCAAAAATTTATCGGAAGCATAAAGAAGCTGAAGCAACACCCCGACTTATGGAAAATCAGAAGTATATCCGAATGGGTGAATCAACATTATGTGTAGAGGTGCTACTTTTATCCGATTATCCGGATCCGATCCAGAACAGAATCGGATCCGATCTGGAACTGACCCGGATCCGATTAATTTGGATAGGGTATGGTTTAAAAAATATAACCGGTTAAATTATGGGTATGGTTATAAATTTAATAATTTAATATTCGACCCAGATCCGAACTGGAACCGATACTGTAATGGGTAGGATATGAGTTTCATTTAATTATCCGACCCATAACTGAACCTGACCAGATACCTATATAAATACCCGATAAAACATATATTAATAACTATTAATATATAAAAATACAACTTTGCATATTAATTTTTGCATAAGCTGTGGTGAGCCCAGTACTTTTTTGAATTTGAGAAAATAGAATGCAGTGACATATTCGCTATGTTTATACACATAGATGGATGTCAAATTTGTTCCTTCCATAACAGCCGCATTAATTTTTTAAATAAAATTTATTACTATGGATACATCCTTTAATATTTGCCTTGATATTCTCTGCATAATAATGAAAATTTATTGCTCTCATTGATATGCCATTTATACAAATTATTAGTATTCCATTAATAGATTTTTGGAACCATAGAAAAAGAAATCGTCATATCTAATATTTTACTTTTTAAAAATTATATCTCTTCTTCAATATTTTTTTTTTCAAAAGTTATTTTCTCTCCATCCTCCTGATTTTTTTTGTGACATATACCCGCTCCGGATCCGGAACCGTCCCGTATCCGAACCAGACCCGATAATCTACAAACAAGTTATGGGTATATATCTACCTGGAACCGAAAGACTGGACCCGAAATATCTACGGCTAGATAGGTATCCGAATCCGGACCCGACCCGAATTAAAACATATAAGTGTATGGATCGAAATTTGGATCCGAACTGTTACGTTACGGAACTTTAACAATTAAATTCTGAATGTTTTAAAGGCAAGAATCAAAAATTGTGCTAACGAAATAGACATTTAAACCTTAATTAATGATTCCCAAGATAAGTAGGTTAAGGGTGAATCAAAACCGCGTCGAAAATACGAAGTTCTGAACCTTTATAGGTCCAGTGCGTCCGCACTGGTAGTGAGTGCGGATGGTTCATCCGCACTGGCTCCAGTTTCCATGTTAATTATGTTCTGAATTATGCCAGTGCGTCCGCACTGAAGTTGAGTGCGTCCGCACTGAGGTTGAGTGCGTCCGCACTGAGAAATCCGGTATTGGCTGAATTTTCCAAAATCTGACCAAGTAATGAGTGCGGATGGGTTGACCCGCACTGGATATCAGTGCGTCTGCACTCATGAATTTTCTGTGTTGATTGAGTTACTGAAATTCTACTTAAGTATTGAGTGCGGGTGGCTGACCCGCACTGAAATTGAGTGCGGCCGCATTACGCTCAGACTTTTCCTTATTCAGTGTCGTTTTCATGAAAAATTTGACTAAGTACTGAGTGCGTCCGCACTGGGGTATTCTTTTATGTGTTTTCCAAGGTGCCAAAATTTTGCCAAGTGTTGAGTGCGGGTGATCGACCCGCACTGAAAATGAGTGCGACCGCACTCGTGTATATTTCTGTGTATTTTCAACTGCTAAAAATCTGTCCAAGTGCTGTGTGCGGGTGGCCGACTCACACTGAATTGAGTGCGTCCGCACTGAATGTGTCTTTTTAACCAACACCAGATTTTCTTTCCTTTCTCTCTCTTCCCCTCCGCCCCTTTCCTCATTTTTGGTGATTTTCACCCAAGAGAGAAGAAAAAGAGTGAGAGAGTTTCCTTTCCCTCTCAAACCCCCGATTATTGCGAGAAATTGAAGTTGGAACTGAGCAAGCTGTTGTTCGTACAATAATCTTTTACGTCTATTTGACTAATTTGCAAAAACATACAATTATTGAATTTTACGATTTCTTCTATTTTGAGAATATGTAGGTCCAAGAAGAGTAAGAACTGTAGTATAATATGCTTGGACTGAAGAAATCACGAAGACTTTTATCAAGAATACAAATTGTAAAATCAGAAACTTGGTAAAGTATGTGTGAGGTTGATTAAAATGGGATAAAACGTTGGTAACGTTTTCAAAACGTTGTAACGTTTTAGCAACAAACTGATCAAAAGAAGAATCAAGTTATAACGTTATAACGTTATACAACCGTTGTGACGTTTTACAAACGTCATAACATTTGACAAACGTTTTAACGTTTAATAGCTTTAACTGCTGAAGCACAGCTGAACTGTACCAACATGAAACGTTGTAACGTTTATAAAACGTTGTAACGTTTGAGGAATATTTAAGCTTCAAATAACTTCTGTTTTAATCAAGTTTTTACAGGTTAAAACGTTGTAACGTTTTACTAAGCTGTTAGAGAATTAAAACCCTAAAATCGCATTTGAATAAAACGTTGTAACGTTTTATAAAACGTTGGTAACGTTTTATGTCAAACAGCTCATTTTTGAGCTGACACTATAAATAGAGTGATGGGATCTCTTTCTCATTATCTCAGCCGACCCTAATTAATTCAAAAGTGATTTTCTGAGAGCTTAGCCTACTCCATTGTTGTGAGAGCTTAAAACTTCAAAATCCCTCAAGCAACCTCAAACCTACTTCACTAATCTTGATATAGATTAGGTTAGAGTGATCTATTGAGTGTTTCTCTTGTGTTTCTAAGACAATCGAGACCTTGTTCTCATCTCTTTGAGTTGGCCGTTTGACTTCCCGCTTGGTGTGTAAGGGCTCAACGGTTCACAAGTTGTAATCCTTTTGTATTGGGTAATAGAAAGGCGCACCTCACAAGGTTGCGAAGCCCCGGAGACGTAGGCCTTTGTTTTGCCGAACTCCGTTATCACCCCGCGTGTCAAATTTCTCTAAACTCATCTCTTTACTTTCAATTGCAATTTAATTTCGGTTTTTGAGAAATTAGAGGTGCCCCTAAGTTCAACAAAGTGGTATCAGAGCAAGTTACTCGAATTAAGACACACTTAATTGGAGATTAGATCAACTTGACAAATGGCACCCTATAGATCCGTGAAAGAACCCCTAATTTTTGGTACTACCACCAAAAATTTCATGCATTGGAAGAAAACCATGATTAATTACTTGAATATCCTTGAGGTGTGGTATGTGGTTGAAAAATGGTATACACCAACATACACAAGTGTATCTACCGAGGGTTCAACCGATGCCAAAATTGAGACCGTCGATTCCAAACAAACCAAGAAAGACAATGACCTAGCAACCAATGCCATATTTAATTTGGTTAGTGAATCGGTAGCCTCACTCTTTGGTAGTGCATCAAGTGCGAAAGAAATGTGGGATGCTCTTGTAAACCGGTATGAAGGCAATACCCAAATCAAACGAACCAAAATAACCGGTTTAGAAGCAAAATTTGAAACCTTTAAGGTTGAAGATGGTGAAAGCATTGAGGATATGTATAATAGACTTATGCATATCCAAAATGAGTTTACCGAATTGGGAGAACCACTTTCTAATAATAAACTTGTAGGAAAGCTATTGAGGGTGATGCTCATGAGGGATAGATGGTCCGGGTTGGTGAGTGCTCTAGAGGCAATCCAAGGCACACACGACACATTCACACCGGATGACCTCTATGCTCATTTTAGGAGTTTTGAAGAAAAACTTCGACAATCCGGTGATTTGAAGCAAAGTTCAAAATCCAAAACCGTAGCTTTTCCGGCACAAAACCGTAACTTTCCAAGCTCCTCAAACACCCGTCTTTCAAATGATCAATTTATCAACAAAATTGATCATGAAACATCCAAGGATGCCATTCTCTTATCCAAGATGTTTCAAGGAATGCTTGACTTTGAAAGAAAATACAACAAGGAACGAGAAGAGAAGAACAAAAGGGTAATGTGTTTCGCTTGCCATAGAGAGGGGCATTCCATTCAAACATGCTTCAAGCTATTTCCACAATTGAAGAACACGGATGGTGAAGAACAACAAGATCGAAAACCAAGACAAAAGTATGATGGGTACAAGAAGAAGAAAGCCAAAGCTATGCAAGCTTTGTTCTCGGATAGTGAGACGGAACAATCCGATACGGAATCGGAGAATGAAGAGGAGATCAACATTGCATTGATGGCAAGTGTAGATGAAGATCCCTTGAAAATTGACATAGATTCAATTATAGCTAGCAAGAACATCACCGATGAAACAACCATCAACTTTCTCATGGAGCTTGTTAAATCAAGGAATGCAAAGGAGGGAGATGATGGAGTCAACACCTCAACAAACTTCGCTAGTGAGGTACACTCAACACTTAGTCTTGATGGTTATGAGACCGAACTTGAATGTATAAATGAAAGTGGTGAAGAATATAGTGGTGAAATTGATATTGAAAATTGCATAATCACAAATGAGACCAACAATGACTTGTGTACCAATAGGTTAGACACCAATGATGCAAGCACTTTCAAAAATGAAATTCTAATGCACGATGATCATTAATCTAGGTTGAAATCACCCCTTGATGAGTCCAATAGAACCTTGGTTGAGAAGGAAGGTATTATTCAAAAATTAATTGCTAAAAATGACATGTTAGAACTTGAAAATAAAAAGTTAAAAGCATCACACTTAGGTGAAATAGGCATTTTAAAAGTTAAAGTTCAAACCCTAGAAACCGAAATCCGGGCATTGAGATCTCCTAGTGAATTATCAAAAGTCACTAGTCTAGATCCCTATTATGTGAGCAAGTTGATACATGATCAATCATATTATAAAAATGATAGAGTTGGTCTTGGATTTGAGAAGGGTAAATCCTCACTTAAATCTAATCACATGCAAGGCCCTAAAGAAAAATGGGAACATTCTCAAACTTCAAGTATTCCGAATGCCAAACTAAAGTTTAATTGTTAATAATATTCAACTTATCAATTTTTCACTAAAAAGGGTTTAACTCCTTTGAACAAGGAGTCATCAAAATTGAAGTCTTCTCATGCCTTAAATGCTAAACAAGATCAAAAGTCACCAAATTATGCATTTAGGTACAAGTACAATAAAAGAAATTCTAAGAACAAAAATGTTTTTAAAAATAATGATAGGAACACTTTTAATCCAAAAGAGTCAAACAAAACCTATTTTAAAGGACCCGATGGATGGTTTTATGAATTCAAAAATAAAATTGCTTTACAAAACCAAACTCAAAGAAATGGTTTAGCTAGAGATGTTCCCCAATATCACAATAGATTTGATTCTAACAAAACCAAGAGCATTGCATCTAAAGTTGCAAATAGGTCACATGGTAGTCACAAGAGTAATATGCATGAAGTGAAGTACCTATCCATTCTCAAACAAGGTTCTACTACTCAAAAGCAATCAACTACAATGTGCAACTATTGTTGCAAATTTGGCCACACTTCCTTAGAATGTAGATTTAGGAATGTAAACAACAAATACAACAAATTTGGGTTCCTAAAGCTATGCTAGCTTAGGTTCACACTTAATCTCCCCTAAAAGTATTATAGTTGCCAAACATAAAGGGGGAGATTAAAGACAAGGTATATGTTAGTTACTAACTCAATAATAACTAATATATACTTTGTAGGTGTGTTTGATTTCATCTCAAAAGGAAAGTGCTTGGATCATTGATAGTGGATGCTCACACCATATGACCGGTGACAAATCTAATTTTAAATTCTTAGAACCATATGATGGAGGTACGGTTACCTTTGGGAATAATCAAAGAAAGAGCTCTATTATTGGTATAGGCTCAATTGGTAACCAACACTTGACCATATCCAATGTATATCTTGTTGATGGATTAGATTATAACTTACTTAGTGTAAGTAAGCTATGTGACTCGGGATATTATACCAAATTTGATGCTAATGCTTGTCACATAGTTAGGTCTTCGGATGATGCTCTAATTTATTCGGGTAAAAGAAAGAAAAATGTTTACTATTTGTATTTTACTCACTTTGATTCCGGTGAAACATGTCTAAGCACCATATCTAATGGATCATGGTTATGGCATCGTAGATTAGGTCATGTTTCAATTGATACCATTAGGAAATTAGTGAAATTAGATCTTGTGCGTGGTTTACCAACACATAAACTAGAACTTGAAGGATTATGTGAGGCATGTGTTCAAGGTAAACAAACCAAAAGTAGCTTTAAATCCAAGGATATGGTTTCAACCGATCAACCTTTGCAATTATTACATATGGACCTATTTGGACCAATAAGTGTACCAAGTTTAGCAAAGAAAAAGTATGCATATGTAATTGTAGATGACTATAGTCGCTTTACTTGGGTTTTGTTCTTACAACACAAGGATGAAGCAATTAGCAACTTCATTGAATTTTGCAAACGTGTTGAAAATGAAAAGGGGTAAAAAATCATTAGGATTAGAAGCGATCATGGGGGGGAATTTGAAAATGCAAAATTTGATCAACTTTGCTCTAAAAGGGGATATAAACATGAGTATTCGGCTCCTCGCACACCTCAACAAAATGGGGTAGTTGAGAGGAAGAACCGAACCTTAGTTGAGCTTGCCCGAACCATGCTAAATGAATACTCCTTACCCAAACACTTGTGGGCCGAGGCGGTAAATACGGCATGCTACGTGGTAAATCGCGTAAGCATAAGGACCATATTGAATAAAACACCATATGAGCTATGGAAAGGGTACAAGCCTAAGATATCTCATTTTAGAGTATTTGGTTCAAAATGCTTTGTTCTTGATGAATCTCCCAAAGTAACCAAATTTGATTCTAAATCAATTGAGGGAATGTTTGTAGGATACTCAAATTCAAGTAAAGCCTATAGAATTTACATTCCATCTCAAAGAATCGTAATTGAATCCGTGCATGTTAAATTTGATGAAAATGCTAATCAAAAGGTCGAGAAAGGTATTGAAATTGTAGGTGTTGAAGTGCCAATTCTTGATCAAGATGATGTTGAGACAAGAACCGACACAATTGAGAATCAACCCGAGCAAACTCAACCCGAAATGGATACAACCAACAATATTGAGACGGATCAAATAATTGAAGATGCAACCAATAAGGAGATGGATCCAATAGTTGAAGGAATGCAAACCGAAGAGATACAACCTCCAAGAATTGAGTATCAAATCCCTCAAGACCTAAGGGAAGTACCATCTCATCCTCTTTCTAATGTTATTGGTGATCCTAGGGAAAAAGTTAAAACAAGATCCAAATTAAATCAAATGGCAGGTCATTGTGCATTTGTATCTCATATCGAACCTAAAAATTTCAAAGATGCAAATGTAGACCCTAGTTGGATTTGTGCCATGCAAGAAGAACTTGCTCAATTTGAAAGGAACAAAGTTTGGGAACTTGTACCTAAGCCAAATGATAGAATGATTATTGGAACCAAATGGGTCTTTAGAAATAAAAAGGATGAAGATCGAAATGTAATTCGCAACAAAGCTAGGTTGGTAGCTCAAGGGTACAAACAACAAGAGGGTATTGACTTTGAAGAAACCTTTGCACCCGTAGCTCGTCTTGAATCCATTAGAATGCTTTTAGCATATGCCTCAAACAAGAATTTCAAATTATTTCAAATGGATGTTAAAAGTGCATTCTTGAATGGATTCATAGATGAGGAGGTATATGTTAATCAACCTCAAGGCTTTGTTGATTCGACATTTCCTAATCATGTGTATAGACTCACCAAAGCACTCTATGGACTCAAACAAGCCCCTAGGGCATGGTATGGTAGATTAAGTTCCTTTCTAATTGACAATGAATTCATTAGAGGCAATAATGATACAACTCTCTTCACTAAGAAAAGAGATGGATCACTCTTGGTGGTGCAAATTTATGTAGATGACATAATTTTTGGTTCACCTAATGCGGCACTTGCCGAGGATTTTTCTTCTCTTATGAGTAGTGAATTCGAGATGAGCATGATGGGTGAGTTGAATTTCTTCTTGGGACTTCAAATCAAGCAACTCATGGACGACACTTTTGTGAGCCAAACCAAGTATGCGAAGGAGTTGATCAAGAAATTTGGGATGACCGAAAGCAATACAAGCAAAACTCCAATGGCTACGAATGCAAATCTTGACTCGGATCCGAATGGCACATCGGTGGACATCACTCAATACCGAGCTATGATAGGTAGTCTACTTTATTTAACTGCTAGTAGACCCGATATAATGTTTGCGGTATGTCTATGTGCTAGGTATCAAGCAAATCCCAAAGAATTGCACTTGAAAGCCGTTAAAAGAATTCTCAAATATGTCAAGGGTAGTTTAAATTTGGGATTATGGTATGACAAACAATCGGATTTAGACTTGATAGGATATGCCGATGCTGACTTTGCCGGGGATCGTATGGATAGAAAAAGCACAAGTGGTACATGTCAATTTCTTGGTGGTTCACTTGTATCTTGGTCGAGTCGCAAACAAACCTCGGTTGCCCTTTCCACAACGGAAGCCGAGTATGTAGTGGCCGGTAGTTGTTGCACACAAATTCTTTGGATGATTCAATCCCTAAATGATTATGAAATTCGCTTCCGCAACGTACCAATTATGTGTGACAATACTAGTGCCATTATGATATCCAAAAATCCGGTCCTTCATTCTAGAACCAAGCACATAGAAATAAGGCATCATTTTATTAGGGATCACATAAAAAAGGTGAAATTGAACTAATACATATCGACACCAAAGAACAAATTGCCGATATATTCACAAAACCCCTAAATACTCAACAACACAATGAATTAAGATTTAAATTAGGCATGCTTGAACTTAGAGAATAGACATGTTCATAACTTATTTCAAAATAATCCATTGCAATCAAAATAGTTCATTAAATACTGCCTTACAGGGACAAAACGTTGGTAACGTTTTGTGAAATTCCAAAAGTCCGAGAGAACCATAAAAACGTTATGTAATGATTTGAAATCGTTATAACGTTTTGCATCCAATACTTAGCCAAAATTCTGAGATTAATTATATTATATAAACGTTGTAACGTTTTGTGAAACGTTGGTAACGTTTTATGAAACTTCAAAAGTCCGAGAGCTGCACCAAAACGTTACACAAACGTTTGAAAAACGTTGCAATGTTTGTCTGACAATGGGCTAACATTGTAAAAGTTTCATTCAAAACGTTGGTAACGTTTGTAAAGCGTTACAACGGTTATCTGACAAGGGACCAAAATTGCAAAAATTACAAATGAAAACGTTGTAACGGTTTCCAAACGTTGGTAACGTTTTGTAAGACTTCAAAAGTCCGAGAGCTTCACAAAAACGTTACACAAACGTTACAAAAACGTCATAACGTTTTATGTAAAAACAAAGTATTTTTAACAAACGTTGGTAACGATTTATAAACGTTGGTAACATTTTATAGCGAAAAGGGGTTATATTGTCTCCAGACCCGTCCCTTCCTCTTATTTCTCTCCTTCTTCCTCCATTCTCTCTTCTCCCTCCACAAAGCCGCTCTCTCTCTCTCTACCTATTCCGGTCATCTTACTCCACCAAATCAAGAAATTTTTCTGGATTTCTCTTCTCCTCTCTTCTCTCTACTCTATTCTATTCTCCAAATCTCATTTCTCTCTCTCTATCTCTCTCTCTCCAAAACCCTAGCCAAAACCCTAGGCGCAAATCCGGCGATCCGACCATTGGATTGACGATCCGGCTTCACCACTGCACTTCTTGGGTTCGTCTCTTCTCGGTTTCACGCTTCTCTTCTTAATCGGTAAACTCTCACTTTAAACTCAATCCAATGGCTCCAAAACCCCGTGCTATTCCTAAGGGTGGTAAGAAAAGACCCCGTGTGGATTCGGAGGGTGGTCAAAATAGTGGGGGGAACCTAGAACCGAACTGGACAATTCACCGGTCAAATAGATACTTGTTTCGGGATATCGTTGCCTATGAGAACTATGTGGGGTCCTTCATGAATAGGAAAATAACCGATTGCTACCGGTTTGACAAATCAATAGTTACCTTCTCCCAACCCGAAGATGACAAGATAATTGAATATGTGAATCATTGGGGTTGGGAACCTATTGTGACTTGTAATGAACCTTACACTCAACTTCTTACCCGCACGTTCTATGCAAACATTAAAATCGAAAATGAACCCTTCATTGTCACTTCTTGGGTTGGCGGGCAAGAAATTGTACTTTCTCTGGGTAATGTTGCTCAATGGCTTGGGGTTCAAAATGACGGGGAGGAAACCTATCCCTTGAGGAGTTGGTCTCTCTATGCCGATGGTACCTCAAGTGACTATAAGAAATGGTTTAACCGAAACAACATAGCCGGAGCACCAATCTATGTTTCTCACCTTCCTTCTCTACATCGGTTACTTTTTCTCTTCATCAACAACATCCTCATGCCCAAAGCCACAATCAAAACCAATCTTGAGTGGGGACCCATGTACTTTCTTCGTCACCTCATTCAATTGGATGGAAAAAGCATCAACATGCCCTACTTCATTCTTCGTCACATAAATGGTGCATTTTCAACCACGGTCCACTCTCTGTCCTATGCCCATCTCATTCACAAAATCATCCGCCTCAACGGTATCCAATTACCTGAAGAAGCAGAAGTATCATTCCCGACTAATTTGGTTCATCACCTAACAAGAATCGGGTGGGTTTATGGTCATTCAGATTCAGGTCTGAGGCGCTACGAACCCGATGCAAGAGTCATCAACCAATGGATAAATCATCCGGAAGCCCTACCCAATCAATATTGGGACCCAGAAGAAGAAGAGGTGGCCCCGGCTCAACCTCAACCTCAACCACATTACATGCCACAAGCGGGTGCGTTTGTTCCTCCTCAAGGCCAAGAAGCGCAAATGTTGTAGTTATGCCAACAAATGAATGCTCAGAGCCTTCAGATCCAACAAAGTTATCAAGAAACGCAAAGGAGGTTCGATAATCTGGAAAAGGGGCAAATGAAGATAAGGAAACAACTGCGAGCACATGCTCGAGCTCTTAATGTGCTTGATGAAGCACAATCCAGTCTCTCGAATCGCTTTATCAAGCAATATGGTCCCTCGGGAAGCCCGGCACGAGCACGTGAGAATCTAGTTGAGGAAGAGGATCTAGATGATGAGGAAGAGGAGCTTGAAGGTGATGGAGAAGAAGAAGTTCCCGACGCACCAAACGACCCCATGAATGACGAGTAGATCGCATAATTTCAAAAACTAAAAACTTGTTAATTTAATTGGTTGTTAATTGCATGAATTGTTTGATTGATTGCATGTTTAATTTGAATTGTTGAATTGCTTTAATTTAGTTGTGTTAGTTAAATTGTTGCTTTGAAAGAATTTAAATTTGGCTTAAATTGTTGAATTGATGAAGTATTGCTTTGAACCAGTTTAATTTAGTTTAATTGCATGACTTGATTGAATTGTGTTATTGGAAATTTGGTGTGGATATGTATGAGATGTATATGTTTTAAATGTGGTGTATGAATTGCTAACTTGTTAAGGGCTATATTGCACAATTGCAAAATTGGATATCTTGGAGCCTTGACAAGTCTTATTAAATTGCTTGGATTTCATGAATCGAAATGTTTTATATGCATGATTTATGCATATTGATATATATAAGTTGATGTGGTAAATTGAAATTGAATGGTCTTGCATGTTAAAGTTATGCCCTCAACCTTATTTTTGTTTGTAAGTTATCATTGTTATATTGCTAAATTGAGGGGGAGTGCATAATTTGAGGGGGAGCACTTTAAGTAAGTGCTAATTTTTCACCCTTTCGTCGATTTCCAAAAGGGGGAGAAATTGGTACAATTGGCTTGACATGCAAAATCAAAATTGGATAAACTAATTTCTGAAAATTTTTGATTTATGCACTTACTCACATTGTATGTTTTTGCAAATCGCCAAAAGGGGGAGATTGTTGTTCGTACAATAATCTTTTACGTCTATCTGACTAATTTGCAAAAACATACAATTATTGAATTTTACGATTTCTTCTATTTTGAGAATATGTAGGTCCAAGAAGAGTAAGAACTGCAGTATAATATGCTTGGACTGAAGAAATGACGAAGACTTTTATCAAGAATACAAATTGTAAAATCAGAAACTTGGTGAAGTATGTGTGAGGTTGATTAAAATGGGATAAAACGTTGGTAACATTTTCAAAACGTTGTAACGTTTTAGCAACAAACTGATCAAAAGAAGAATCAAGTTATAACGTTATAACGTTATACAACCGTTGTGACATTTTACAAACGTCATAACGTTTGACAAACGTTTTAACGTTTAATAGCTTTAGAACTGCTGAAGCACAGCTGAACTGTACCAACATGAAACGCTGTAACGTTTGAGGAATATTTAAGCTTCAAATAACTTCTGTTTTGATCAAGTTTTTACAGGTTAAAACGTTGTAACGTTTTATAAAACGTTTGTAACGTTTTACTAAGCTGTCAGAGAATTAAAACCCTAAAATCGCATTTGAATAAAACGTTGTAACGTTTTATAAAACGTTGGTAACGTTTTATGTCAAATAGCTTATTTTTGAGCTGACACTATAAATAGAGTGATGAGATCTCTTTCTCATTGTCTCAGCCGACCCTAATTAATTCAAAAGTGATTTTCTGAGAGCTTAGCCTACTCCATTGTTGTGAGAGCTTAAAACTTCAAAATCCCTCAAGCAACCTCAAACCTACTTCACTAATCTTGATATAGATTAGGTTAGAGTGATCTATTGAGTGTTTCTCTTGTGTTTCTAAGACAATTGAGACCTTGTTCTCATCTCTTTGAGTTGGCCGTTTGACTTCCCGCTTGGTGTGTAAGGGCTCAACGGTTCACAAGTTGTAATCATTTCGTATTGGGTAATAGAAAGGCGCACCTCACAAGGTTGCGAAGCCCCGGAGACGTATGCCTTTCTTTTACCGAACTCCGTTATCACCCCGCATGTCAAATTTCTCTAAACTCATCTCTTTACTTTCAATTGCAATTTAATTTCGGTTTTTGAGAAATTAGAGGTGCCCCTAAGTTCAACACAAGCGGCCGTAGATCTCTCCTAGCTCTCCTATTCGGTATTCCTTTCTCTTCCTGTTTCTCTCTAAAATCTCGGATTTCTTGATTTCTCGAGTTTTCATTTTAAACCTGAGATTTGTGTTTGAATTGATTGTAGACTAGCTCCTTGAGCTTCTTTGATTGTTTATTTGCTGATTCTTTCCCCGATTTCACATCGATTGTGGATTTTGATTTCTAGGGTTTTGTGCCAAAATAGAAATTGGGCATAATCGTGAATTGATTAGTTTAATCCAACTGATTAGACTTTTAATTGGTAGGGTTACCTCTTGATCTTGAATTTCTAGAACGTTTAACGGCTAATTTGAGGTTTTGACCAAATTAGGGTTAACCAATCGGTAAATTGAATTATTACGGGAACCGAATTTGTGAACCAAGTTTATGTGTAATATAGGCGTAGGCTTGGTCGAGCAAGACTTCGTGAGACATTTCGAGACGTCTGATCCTTAAGTACGCGATATGCTCGTCGTAATCAGGTGCAGGATTTTTGGACTTGTTTGATATTTCATTTTCAGGAATTAAATTGTTTTTTCGTTTGTCATGTTGAATGTCTGATTGTTGAATTATTGAATTGCATAAATCATTTGCATAGCCCAATCAAATTAAACTCGAATTATTGTGAATGAAATGATTTGCATGCTTCTATGGTTGTTATTTGTGTCGATCTATTATGATCTGATTTTGATTGAAAGTCACCACAGACTATGTATGTGAGATGATTTACGAAGTTGAGTAGTATAGATGACTTGGATCCGACGAATTGTGTGTGTGAGCGGATTTACGAAGTTGAGCTGTATAGCTGACTTGGCTTCGACGAATTTGCAAGGTTGAGCTGTATAGCTGACCTTGAGCCCTGAATTATTCTAGCGCTTTAGGTGAACGACCCTCAGTTTTCCCAGTACCGGTTGGGACGAGGGGTGAGTAATTGTATTGATGTGTGATTTGGAGTCGTGGGTGACATGTGTAACGTTGTGGCTCGGTGGCATTCTCCTATGTGTTAATGCATTTGGACGGTCAATTTAATGTTACGAACATTGGAATGATTCAAAAGAGGATTTTCTTTATATGACTTTGTAACGCCATGTAAATCAAAATATTAAATTAAGGTACAACATAAATAGTGTATATAGTTATTTATTCTTCTATGTCATTTTTCTTTTTTCAATTATTTAATTTAATAATTTAACAAATCATCCAAGTTAAACTATCATGACAAGAAACAAATAATTTTGATATAAATCTATGAAATTATATAGCCCATGTGAATATCATTGTTAAAAATTATAAAAAGCCCAGTATAACCCAATTATATATATCGGCCAAGAGTTGCATTCTGTCAAAAGTTACGACTCTAATTTAAAGTAGATAACTTCCCCGAAGTAGCACCTCTCCCATTATAAAATAATTGTCGGCAGAATTAAAACCTATTTAGCAGGTCTCTCTCTCCGTAAGAAAAAGAAAAGATATCTCTATCTAATTTATTCCCTTTTTCCTTCATAACTCCCATAGGAAACCAAGCCGGCTTGTTCAAAGTAAGGTATTTCAATTTTTATATTCAATTAGGGCTTAGTAAGTAGATTAGATAAATTTTTGTATATAGTTAGTAGATAATGATTTCTGAAGATTTGATAGTTTCTGAAAGGTTATTTGTTAATAAGATTTCTTATATTTATTTAATTATGCAATCGGTAGAAATTAGGAATGGTTTTGATTTTCAGAAATATATAGAATTTTATATTATTAAAACGAAAATAAAATTTATATATTTCGTATAGTTGTGTTTTATTTATTTTTAATTCCTTCGGAATAAGCCAAAGAAAGAATACTTTTCTTTAGAAGTTTCAATCTTTCTGGTTATTTAGGTGACTGTATAATGACGAATAGATTGATTGATCAATTGATCTCCTGTAACAATACTATTTTCGTACTATCTCCCTATATATATAGATCTTCTTCATGCAAATATTGAATTGATTATTTAATTGGATTCATAATGTAAAGTTTGATAAGGAATATTATTATTCAATTACTTTGATTAAATTACATTTACAACATCGGGGTTTGATAATGGATATGACTTACTGATTATAATTATGCTATTAACATCAGTTGGTTTGAGTTCCCAAAAGTCTATAAGTACGTCCGTGACTTTATTAAATAGTAAATGTTCACCTGTTTAGATGAGAAGCATATATAAATAATAATCAGAAATCATGTTTCGTGATCTAGATTCAAGTGTCAAAGTAGGAAGAGACGTAGAGACAACAGTGAACTGCCACACGACAACAGGTGCGGGTTCCTGGTCTTTTTACAAATAATACAAAAAATGCATGGATTGAGGTAAGTAGTCCTTTTTCTTAATCTGGTGGATAAACTGCATGTTGTGAATGTCGAACAATCGTTTGAATTTGTGTAGAATTGCATGATAGGAACTCTTGATGCATGAAATTGAATTGATAGGAATTGAATTGTGAATTTGAGAATGGGGAACTTGAATGAATCGTTTTAAATTGGGGCCGTCCGTGTGAGGCGGCTCTGCATGTGTTTTTGAAAAGCAGGCTGTCCATGTGTGGCAGCCCAGTGTGTGAACAGGACAGAACAGAACAGAACAGAACGGGTCGCCAAATTCGCGGCGGTTCGCCGGATGGGTCCCCGAAATGGCCCATCTAGAGTGTGATGATCGGGTCGTCCTTGCGTGGCGATTTGCCGGGTTTTCATGTACGGGCATGGATTCCCAGAGTGTGGAATTTTAAAACCTTTTGAAATGAGTTAAAAAGGGGCGGGAATAAAAACTGGTTATTTTAAAGTGATTTGCATATCCGAATTGATAGGGACATGGGGAAAAATTCAAAAACCTTCTTTTTATGTTATTTGGGGAATTAAATGCATTGATTTGTAAAAGCACCGGGCTGGAACTAAATCCCGCACTGAGAGTTAGTTCGATCTCTCACCGTACCACCTGTTATGTGGGTTCCAGGAAACGAAGAAGAAAGCATGGAGGAAGGCCGCGGGTGAGGAAATTAGCGGAAGTTGTTAAGATAGCCACTCTTTGTTTATTTTATATTTGTATGAACAATATATTGTGTGGACATGGCAGTGACTGTTTGACTAGCCATGTCTGACATATTGTCCCTTTTCTGTTTGTTTGTGAACTCCATTTATTTTTAAATAAAGTGGCTTGTTGAATGTTTTTATTGATGATGTATGTGATGTGCTTAACGCCTAGTGCATAAATGCGCGGCGGATTGTCCGGGGGTGTGACAGACTTGAACCAGACCTTAGTAAACAGTTAATCCAAGCAATTACAGATGGGTGTTAGATAAAGGGTCCAGCTCGGTGGAACGTCTGTAGGTGTCAGTAACCCTACAGACGAGGGTTTGATAAATGGTACAGCTCGAAAGAACATCTGTAGTTGTTACAAGCCCTAATGAGTCGAGTTAAGCCAAATTTGTGTTGTGTTTGAAATTCATCTTGAAAATTCCGTTAATTGTGATTCATCTGGTTGAATTGTTGTCGAGCATATGTGTAGGGCGCAGAAAGTTGCATGGCGTCAGGTTAGCTAACGGTGTGGGTTTTGCTCCCAGCTGGGTTCAGTGCTCTGGTTCATGAGCAGGTCACCGAACTCAGGGAAGGCATCCACGGGAGATTTCTTTCTGCATTCCTTCTGGTTCACCTCTTGTGACAACCTACGTTCATGATCAGTTTGTTGGGTTTCGGGGTAACCAAAACCCGTTTAGGCTTAAGTTGCGGAATCACCGTAGAACAAAAATTTCTACGGCCAACTTAAGCTCAGGATTAAACGAGGTATGTCAGGAAACTTTCCAAGGCGGTCCACCTTCAGTATTCCTTTGGCATCAAAACCCAATTTAATCCTTTTACAGATCTACTCCGTGATTGATTTCTAAAACTTTAATCTACTTACCAATTAAATAGATTAATATAACATATTTATACCTTGTTTCCAAATCACAGTTGGAATGCAGACCGAGCGAGTAGAGCTACATCACGGGAATGATTCTCCTCGGAGCATCAGACGTCTGATGCCTCTATCGGTTATCCACCAGGACTAACCAGAGAGAGGTTTATTTTTTTTGCCAGAAATACCGTAAATCGCGGAATTATGCAAAAACACTATTCACAGAGAAAAGACGAAAACTCGTAAACACGAATTTTCAGCTACTCAGTTTCACAAATAAGCAAAACTGACATACCGCAAAATTCGGGAAAACACTATTCATCAATCCCGTAAATATACTTCACAACAACCTGCAAGATTATACGTCAACTACGTATAACTTTCTTTTCTCAACCGAAACACTATTTGGGGGAGAAATCGAGAAAGAGAGAAAATACCAATTCATTTCGACACGAAACGATACGAGTGAATTAGTATTTTAATCCTTTCATGCACCCCTCTATTTATAGCCTCTAAAATGGTGTGAAAAGACCAAAATACCCCTATGACAAGGCATGCCACCTAGGAGATGATGTGTCATGTGGATATGATTGATGACGTGTCATCTGGATAGGATCGATGACATGTCATGCGGATAAGAACGAATCTGAAAAGACCCGAACGCCCTCGGCCTGAATACAAATAATATTCGTATAATTATTCTGAACAATTATATTTCTTGCGGTTGTTGTTTCGGTAATTTATACAACATGTCCTGCACATTTATAAATTAACCGGTTAACTTTTATACAACGTGTCACACACGTTTATAAATTAACCAATGTTTTTGCTTGTTATTTTTACATAACATTTATAATTTAATTATAACACGTATAATTAATTATAACCATCTTACTATTGATCATAACCAATTTATAATCAATCACAATAAGATTCTCCGATTAACTCCTATATGGTGTGACCCAATAGGATCTGTGTTATGTTGGTAAATAGAGTTAAAATTGTTTTAGCTTCTATAATCATGAGCGGCATCTGGCAACACATCATGACCATCCAATTACACAGATGATGCTGTACAGTACAATATCACGATCCAGTAAACAATTTACTTGTGTCTGTTCTTCTGTCTCATAGCAATCAGATTAGTTTCAAGGTAGATGTGTGTCATCCTTGCTAACTTAATCTTTTCTTGATCTTGAGCAGATTATCAAATATAATTACTCTTGTAATTATACTGCTAGCAGATAATCTTACTCTATCAAGGGGCCCAGTGATGCTATAGCTCGTATAAAATACGAGGGACAAATAATACTTTTGGTAGACTATCACTTCCTCAGCTAAGCTATACATATGGGAATGCTACCGTTATGACTGCTTTTTACGGACAGTGTTAGATAATAATCACACATACATATTTCTCAGTGGGAACGATAAATACCTCATACTGTAGAACGTGACACTGAATGAAAACATAAATGACACGAACACAATTTTATTTAATGTTTCATTTGGGGTCTGTCAAATACCATGTTCCTAGAACATGTATCTATGTGATTAAAATGACATCTCGTGTCTGGTGGTTTGTAAAACTTAACCATCTTTTAATCCACATACTAATCTTATCGCGGTAATTAGTGTTCCTGCTAATTACCTTGGTCAATAACTTTTTAAGAGTATATATCATTTATATTATGGAGTTTCACAATTTCAGTCATGAACTCGAAATGATCCATAAATTCAATAATACTCAAGGCAACAAAATGATATATAAATAAACATTCAATTCATGAACAAAGCTTTATGATAAATTATCGTATTATTGACTTCTAGATTATTACAAACTAACACAGTTGTCGGAGGTTTTATTATTTTCGATTGTGAGGACGTTTTAACTCCCGACGGGCGCAAGCCCCCGCCGTTAATTACATCAGAAAGACCTTTCGAGTTAGACTGAACACCTCATGCATTCCAGGATTTCTCCTATTTGGGCTGAACTGAATAATGAGACTAAAAGGGGCTCATGTATGATTTACTTTGGTCATGTGGTTGGTTCTAATTTGACTTTGGATTTCCTTTTTGGTCAATTGCCATGATATGTGCATGAAATATGGATTTCATATTTAAAATATGAGAATATCCTAGGGGAATATCATTTATATGTTTTTA
Source organism: Carex rostrata (assembly GCF_964058835.1). NCBI lineage: Eukaryota > Viridiplantae > Streptophyta > Magnoliopsida > Poales > Cyperaceae > Carex > Carex rostrata. The sequence continues at coordinate 9,312,892 of NC_135937.1, forward strand.
ATTTAAAAGGAGCATCTAAATATCATTTTTTATATTTTTCATTTTTGAAAATATGTCAAGAGAGGGGCATTTTGGTCATTTCAGATTATGACTGGGACATGGATATGTTCAAATATTATTTAGAATTATAGAGAATTGAATTTGGGTTCATTTGGAATTGACTTGAGTTGATTTGGACTTAGTATGAGAAAGTTATGGTCAAAAAGGACTTGAAAGGACTTGTTTATGAAGATTTTATATTTTCGGGGACTTGTTTGTAAATGTCCAGGGACCTGAGGGTATGATTTGGGCTTTTGACAGGGTCTAGAATGAAAATTGGGCCTTTAAGGGCTTGTTTGAAAAAGTTTTATGCTGTCAGGGACTTATTTGTAAATTTACAGGGACTTCTCTGCATATTTTGGAGGTAAGTAGTCATGAGGTATGCTGCCTCTTTTCTCAAAGTATTACTATATTTCTCAAAGTATTATTGTGGGTCTTTTCTGTCATTGGTCATTATTTAAATTAAGGGAAAATTTTCCCTTAAATTAAAATGTCTTGTTACTTCTATGCAGGACATGATTGTAGATGAAGAAATTGGCCATCCATCCTCTACAAAACTTATGAAGCCCTTGAATGAATGAAGTTGATATAAATAATAGCAAGGAAAATATTACAAATTATTTCTGTATTTTTTGATAGATAGAGCTCTCTTTTAATTTGTATAGAACTTAGATTGCTCTTTTTTGGTACATATGCTAATGTGCTCTTTTGGTATGTGCTTGGATTTGATACAGGCATCCAATTATATTCACTTAGATTGACCTAATGAAGATATATGTCAGATTAATTAATCTTTTTGTTTTATTCTGCTTTTTTGCATAAAGTTGATAAAACGATAGATGTCTTGCATGCATGGTTAAGCTAATAAGTGTCATTTGCTAGTTCTGTTAAAAGAAAACTTTAGAAGGGCTTATTTGCAACTTTTACATAATGCACTGGTGACCACCTTATTCTCCAGCTTGTCCAGTTTGATGGATAATATTCAATTTGTTTTGTTCCATGATAACAATATTTACAATTTGTTAATTACTATTTGTAAGAACTGGTACTTGTTTGGTACTAGTACATGGATGGTCATAGATAGTATGGTTGCTTTGGATATTTGATTTGAAATACATAAAACTTTTAAGTATAATCCATAATTGTGGTATGCATTAGTATAGTTGCAATAATCTTTACTATGTTTATTTCAATCTTTTCATGATGTGGCCGGTTATATACCTACCTCAACATTACCTCAACAATGCCTAAAGAAAACAACCACATATTGATAACATCAGCTAACAAACGAAGGCTTCCAAATTTAATTAATTATCCGAAATAAAAACAATAAATAATCATGGAGCAACCCCAGTTTACATTGATAAAGCATACATCTGATATCACAACTCTATTATCACAACCACATGCATATATTCACTTTTACTGCCCCAGTTGATACAAGCATCCAACTATATTTGAACTTAATAAAAAAATTCTGTAGCTTCAAATCAAGAATATTCTCCAAACATGCCATTGATTGTCGAATTTTCCTGAAAAGAAAGAACAAAAAATAATACACATAAAATAGTTGCAGGAGAATATCCATAAAAACCAACTTAAAATGGTTTACTCAAAAGATGCATAACTTAATTGAAAAAAAAAATACAAAATATAAATGAACTCAGTTTAGTTCAGTTCTTCGAATTAACCTAACAGCTACAAAATAAACAACAAAAAATTAACAAAGATTAAAATGCTGGTAGCTATAGATTTTTTTTTTTAAAGTGAATAACACATGTAACAGTCAGGAATTCTGATCACAACAAATAAGCCACTCCTTAGCAAATTATATGGAGCAATGGATTGGTATAGTAAACTAACTATTGAGAATGGGATATTATCGCAATTTGACGCATCTCATCTATACACTGGCACATTCGTTGCTGCTGAACACAAACTGCAACCCTCTATGACATTACCATACCACTATTACGGTAACTGGTACGACAATCTCTGACGATTAAGCCCCAAATTGACGCTTCCCTGAGCTTTCATGCCCCAAAACGATGCTAGATAAACAATTAATTGAAGGAAATCGCATCAAAGTAAAAGGAAATCGAATTCAAACCTGACCGGCAAGGATAACCGCTTGCTCGGCCGAGAACCACCTTGCTGGCAACTTCTGACCGTTGAAAATTGGTGTAAGATACTCATGAGATCAAGGCGATGCAGACAGAAGTGGCCGAGTAGGAGAAGCACGGTTGAGGCGAAGTGGCTAGGGTTCGTGCCTTGAGAGACAAAAGAACGGTTCATAAGTTTTTCAGAGAAGGGTATTTTAGTCCAAAATTATTTTCAGTTAATTTTTAATAAAAAAAAGTATAAGAATACAGCATTAATGACATTCTCACAAATTCAACAAGTTTGGAATGACAATTTCTCAATTTCAAAGTTTAGAGTGACATTCTCACATTTTCAAGGTTTTAGAGTGGCATTCTCACAATTTTCCCTTTGAATAAATAGAGGGATCTATGTATAAAAGGGGTCTGCTTAGTCATATCTGGACTTTAAGATTGGTGCTGGGACATCAAGATTTGTACTTAGGCCTTTGAATTATGTGCAAGCCATTGGATTTGAGATCTTGGGCTTTAGGATTGATACAGAAGAAGTTTTAATCAGATGAGCTTTGAGATTGGGCTTTTGGGCCTTTAATAAGCGTACTAGGTCATTAATTATTGTGCAGAACATGGATATCATTCATTTGGGCTTTGAGATTGGTTCCATGTTATTTAAATTCATTTGAATCACTGACAGAGGGGTCCCATGTTGTCAGGAGCCGTTTTAATGCATGATTTAAATATGGGCCTTCAGATCAAAGGGTCCTTCAAGATCCGTGTTCTAGCTTCAATATCTGTGCAAAGGGGTTTTCTAGATAGGGTTCTTCCCCGATGAAATGAGTCTGGCTGATCCCGACCACGGCGGCTCTGGCCAAGGGCATGGCTGTGATCGTCTTGATGTTAGGAGTTGATTAGCACCGTTGTCGGCCGCTGGCGACCATCAGAGGCGGCGGAAGGGGATCCTTTGGTGTCAGTCGGTACCGATTGGATTCCAGATTGATTTCAATCAATTTCTTTGGGTTTTTTCTCTGATTGATTGGTTGTTTAAAGTCGTGTGAGACTATAAAAGATATTTGAAGCATCAATTTCACATTTGGAGAAACCTAGGACGTGATTTGAATTTACTGGTCTCGGTTTCAGTATTGATTTGGTACCAATGGCTGGTACAAAGGGTTCAAAGCTCAATTGAGCATTTAGAGAGATCATTTAGACCATTTCAAGGTTATTTGAGCATGGCAGAGGCATTGGATTGGACTGAGATGGGTCCTGGCTATGAAGAACACATTTGAACTTGTCATTTCAGTTTCTTTTGATCCATTTTCTCATGATTTATGCACATAAGATGCAAGTTTTATTTCACAGATTCAAAGATGTATATATCAAGGATTTTTGTTCCAAATTTGAGATTTTTTCTGAGCTCGTTTGCTCAGTCAAATGGTTTGAACAAGGTCCAGGGGTATTGAAGGTAATTTTGTCAATTTAATTACAGAATTTTCATTTTTTAAAAGTTGAACTTTGGAGATCCATAACTTTCTGTAGGAAAGTCCAAATGATACAAACTTTATATCAATTTTGTGTGTTTTAATGTCCTTTATTTGGCTGTGAAGTCCATTTTTCAATTTGATCAATAGACTGATCTGTATTGTCAGATTTACCAGCAGGGGTCATGTATACACATTTCAATGAATTCCACTGTACCAGTGATGCTTTCAATGCCTTATATTACCGAGTCTGGACTTGGCATGATGTCCGAGGGTGCCAGAGAGTATCAAGTGACATGGTGAAGGTCTGGTTTGGTTCAGAACAGGTTTTCAAAGGCTCAAAGCCACTGTTTTTATACCAGTAAACATAAAGAAGAGATCAAAGGGTTCAAAATTCATAAGATCATTGTTTTAATACATTTTTAACATGTCAGAACTTAGAAATATGCAGGGAGATCCCTGATCTTTCTGAAAATCATATTTTGAGCATATCCACTTGATTTTAAAGAGCAATATCATTAAAACTTCATTGGAAAAAGAGTGTAAATGGCATGTGGCAATATAATTGCTGCATATTTACATCTTAGTCCTCAGTTTCTCACTATTTGCAATTAAATCCTTCAAAGTAATGAAATTAACCATTTAAAGGGCATAATATCACTATTTTCTGGATTCAGTTGCAATTAGGCTCTCTCAAGTGAACTTAGGGTTGAGAACTATAAAGGATGCCATGCTGGCTCACTTTGAATAGCCCTTGTGTGTTTATCTTTTATTTAAAGTCACTTTATTCCCTATTTTGATCATTTTTATAAAGAGATCATGAGGATCTGATGAGCAAGGATGCCATCTGGCTCACTACACTCATCTTAGCCCCTAATCAAGTTATAAAGATGATCAAGGGAAATAGAAAAGAAGAAGATGCATAAATAAACAATAAAAGTATGCTAAAATTGATAGACCTAAATTATATACATATTTGATCTGATTTTTATCACTAAATAATACCAAATATCTTGTATTTTGAATATAAAGTGAATAGAATACACATAGAATCAAGTTACTGTGTTTGCTTGGTTTTAACTTGCAGGAAATGAAGAAAAATGCTTAGTGCGGACACAAAGTTTGCGATATCGCTGCAATAAGTACTTAGATGGATTTCTGGATGCGCGCCAATTTTAAAAAGATATAATAAGCTATACATGAAAATTCGTGCGGATGCACGGATATCGATGCGGACGCACGGATATCAATACAGCCGCACTCTGGTCGCACAGGAAAAATCCGAGCCTAGTGCGGACGCAGTTCCACCCGCAATGCGGGTGAGACCATACGCAGTGCGGACGCACTGTAGCAGTCAGCCAAAAATGGAGTTTGAACTTAAAACGGCCATAACTTTTGACTCGTAACTCCGATTAAGGCTTGTGACCACTTTTTGGAAAGCTAGCGAGAAGATCTACAACATGAGAAACTAAAAATTAAAATTTTTCCCAACTTATGAATGCAAATATTCTAGGTTTAGATTAAGATTGTAACCAATTTAATCTAAGCCGGAACTATAGAAATTAAGGTTATGGACTTGGTGAAGAACCTAACCGTGAAGTCAAACCCTAATTAGGACATCTCAAATTGAATTGAATAATGGTATCATGGACTTAATTGAGAAGTACCAATATTTGAGGAGAGGAGAGACTAACAAGAGCTTATGGTCTAGGTAGCTAGGGTGAGGGACCTAATTGAGAAGTCCGAATTACCTAGACACGTTATTAATTTACGAAAGTAACCCTTAATAACATATTAGGTTAGAAACCTCGTCAAATCATACATGAATTCAAACAAATACCGAATAAATAGAGTTAGCAAGGGATTGTAGACCAAAACCCCTAGATCTCTAAATCTTGAAAGCAAAGCAATTCCTTTCTTTTACTTTTATTTACAATTATTGTTTCAAACTCCTTTCTTTTGGGTATTGAACCCAACCTTAGGAATCGATAGAATAAGCACCCCATTTACTTTTATTGCACTTTACTTTATTTTATTTTCTGAAATTTATTACTAAAGTTTAAGCATAGTAATTAAACATACTCTCTGTGGATCGATACCCGACAATATACTACACGGTAGGATTGTATACTTGCAATCTGAACCAAAAGTGTATTTAGGGATAAAAGGTACATCTTGATTGTACTGAAACTTTGGACTATACCTTTTTGGTGTAACAAAAATGTGATTTTTATAAAAGTTTTGTATTAAAACAGTGAAGCTCTGGATTTTGAGTATTTATATACATTTTTATAGACATTCAAATGATTTTAAAGCAAAGGATCAGATCAGAACCAGAGAGAATCAAGAAAATGCAAATGAAAAGATCAAAAGAACAAGGTTTAGGAAGAAACAAGCTTTATTCATCAAATCAAGGTACATGAACTGGCCTCCAAGGCCTTACATTGTATCTATAACTTTTATACAACGTAACGTGTACGTTTATAAATTAACCTTTTGTTTTTGTTTTGCCATTTTTACATGACATTTATAATTTAATTATATCATGTATAATTAATTATAACCATCTTAATATTAATCATAATCAATTTATAATTAATCAATAAGATTATCTGATTAGCTCCTATACAGTGTGACCCAATAGGATCTGTGTTATGTTGGTAAATAGAATTAAAACTGTTTTAACTTCTATAATCATAGGAGGCATCTGACATATGCACTATGACCATCCAATTACACAGATGATGATGTACTGTACAATATCACGATCCAGTAAACTATTTTACTTGTGTTAATTCTTCGTCTCATAGCTATCAGATCAGTTTCAAGGTAGGTGTGTGTCATCCTTGCAAACTTAATCTTTTCTTGATCTTGAGCAGATTATCAAATATAATTACTCTTGTAATTATACCAATAGTAGATAATCTTACTCTACCAAGGGGTCTAGTGATGCTATAACTCGTATAGAGATATGATGGACAATAGTACTTTTGGTAAACCATTACTTCCTCAGCTAAGCTATGTATACGGAAGAGCTACCGTTATAACTGCTTTTTACGGACAGCGTTAGATAACACTCACACATACACATATTTTAGTAGGAATGATGAATACCTTATACTATAGAACTTAACATTGAATGAAAACATTAATGACACGAACACAATTCTATTTAATGTTTCATTCGGGGTCTATCAAATACCATGTTCCTGGAACATGTATCTATGTGATTAAAATGACATCTCTTGTCAAATGATTTGTAAAACTTAACCATCTTTTAATCCACATACTAACCTTGTAACGGTTAATTAGTGTTCCTGCTAATTACCTCGGTTAAAGACTTTTTAAGAATATATATCATCTATATTATGGAGTTTTACAATTCCAGTCATGAACTCGAAATGATTCATAAATGCAATAATAATCAAGGCAACAAAATGATTAATCATTCAATTCATGAACAAAATATATGTGATAAAATTATCTTATTATTGACTTCTAGATTATTACAAACTAACAATAATCTACCTCTCCAACCTTTATCGGGACCAGCTTGTCCCAAGCAACCGAAATCGAAGGAAATATGACCAACACTGATGATGATCTCACTGTATTCCCTAACCAACATGAAGCCTTCCTATGCAGGGCCTGTGGTTTCGTAGAGAGAGCCCCAAGAAGGCTAATATGTCCAAATCATGATCCAGAGTAAGCCCCTCAACAGTGCGAACAATTTAGCCTAAGGGGAGAAGTTTGTCTCAAGGACAAGAAGAGATCAAATGTAGATTGCAATGCTTATGACACTTATGTTGTCAAATGTGTGTTGGCACATGATTCTTACTGTTGATTATTCCATTTGGTTTAAAGATTGCAGTTCATCCTGATGCTTGCCACTTATCCAGCGAGTCAAGCACCTCTCCCGATAATAGTGAGGATGAGGTCTCAGATGACATGACAAATGAAAATAGTGACAACTTCAATGACGCCTCTCGTGGAGTATGCCGTATGGTGTTTGTTGAAACTGAAGAAAGTGATTATGAAATCACCACAAAAGAAGCCCCAAATACCATAGATGAACTGGTCGAAGTAAATTTGGGAAATGAAGTAAAATATAGACCCACCTTTGTAAGCGCATCTCTGTTAAGTGAAATGAGAGAAAGGCTAGTGGAACTTCTAAAAGAGTATGCTGATTTCTTTGCATAGAGCTACCATTGATATCTCGCAAACTTATCTATATTCTGACCTGTATTTTGTACCAAAAGTTGCATTTAAAACTATTAAATCAGTCGTATTTCATTGAAATATCTATAGAATGTGGTACTGCTGCAAGTTTGTTCTTATTTTGCAGGAATCAGGCGAAATCAAGGAAGAATATGGAATTTAGAAGTTTTTGCACGGTTCGTACCATCTCATGCGAATTGTATCAACCTCGACTCAACCACAGACACGACTGCTGACTCGACCACAGAAGAAACACAGGCACACAACCCGTATAACATTTCACATGGGCTAATTGAAGGAAGGTCGGCCAGAAAAGCATATAAGCGAGATTTCTTGCACCAGAGACATCATTCTGGAGCAGGGAAGCATTCTTGGGTTTGGAGATTGGCAGCTAAAGCTTAGAGACGAAGTTGAGAAGCAACAGACGCGAGTTTTGTTGTGGATCTTCTTCTTTCTTGGGTTTTATCATGATTTCTTATTATCTTGTTTTATTTGTTTCAGAACTTTGTTTGAGTAGATTCCTTAGTTTTTAGGGTTGTGATTGTTGGGGTTTCCTCGGTGCTAATCCAAAACCCCTTTTAGGCTTAAGGTGCGGAATGACCGTAGAACAAAAATTTCTACAGCCAACTTAAGCTCAGGATTAAACGGGGTATGTCAGGAAACTTTCCAAGGCGGTCCACCTTCAGTATTCCTTTGGCATCAAAACCCAATTTAATCCTTTTACAGATCTACTCCATGATTGATTTCTAAAACTTTAATCTACTTACCAATTAAATAGATTAATATCAATTAAATAGATTAATATAACATATTTATACCTTGTTTCCAAATCATAGTTGGAATGCAGACCGAGCGAGTAGAGCCTCACCAGGGAAGGAATCGACTCGGAGTATCACACGTGTGATACCTCTATCGGTTATCCACCAGGACTAACCGGAGAGCGGTTTATTTCTTCTGTCAGAAATACCATAAACCGCGGAATTCTGCAAAAACTCTATTCACGGGAATAAGATGAAAACCCGTAAACACGAATTTTCGGTTGCTCAGTTTCATCAATATGCAAAACTGACATACCGCTAAATTCGGTAAAACACTATTCATCGATCCCGTAAATATACTCCACAACAACCCGCAAGATTATACGTCAACTATGTATAACTTTCTTTTCTCAACCGAAACACTATTTGGGAGAGAAACCGAGAAAGAGAGAAAATACCGATTCGTTTCTGCACGAAAAGATACATGTGAATGTGCATATATATATATTTTTCTCTCTACCCCTCCACCCCTATTTATAGTGTTTAGATTTGGTTGCAAAAGACCAAAATGCCCTCCAAGTTCGGCCTATTTACAAGATATGCCATTGACACCTCATCCTTTTATATGTGAAATGACCAAAATACCCCTTCCACACCCGTCCACATTCTTCTCCATGCTTCTACACATGCAAGGTGGCATAGGTGTGAAATGACCATTTTGCCCTTGTGGATAGGATTGATGACATGTCATCTGGATAGGATCAATGACGTGTCATGCGGATAAGGTCGAATCTGAAAAGACCCGAATGCCCTCGGCCCGAACACAAATAATATTCGTATAATTATTCTGAACAATTATATATATATTTTTCTTTCGGTTATTTGTTTCGGTGTCGATGACGTGTCATCTGGATAGGATCGATGACATGTCATGCGGATAAGGACGAATCTGAAAAGATCCGAATGCCCTCGGCCCGAACACAAATAATATTCGTATAATTATTATGAATAATTATATATATTTTTCTTGCGGTTGTTGTTTCGGTAATTTATACAATGTGTCCTGCACATTTATAAATTAACCGGTTAACTTTTATACAACGTGTCATACACGTTTATAAATTAACCAATGTTTTTGCTTGTTATTTTTACATAACATTTATAATTTAATTATAACATGTATAATTAATTATAACCATCTTATCATTGATCATAACCAATTTATAATCAATCAAAATAAGATTCTCCGATTAACTCCTATATGGTGTGACCCAATAGGATCTGTGTTATGTTGGTAAATAGAGTTAAAACCGTTTTAACTTCTATAATCATGGGTGGCGTCTGGCAACACATCATGACCATCCAATTACACAGATGATGCTGTACTGTACAATATCACGATCCAGTAAACAATTTACTTGTGTCTGTTCTTCTGTCTCATAGCTATCAGATTAGTTTCAAGGTAGATGTGTGTCATCCTTGCTAACTTAATCTTTTCTTGATCTTGAGCAGATTATCAAATATAATTACTCTTGTAATTATACCGCTAGCAGATAATCTTACTCTATCAAGGGGCCCAGTGATGCTATAGCTCGTATAGAGATACGAGGGACAAATAGTATTCTTGGTAAACTATCACTTCCTCAGCTAAGCTATACATATGGAAAAGCTACCGTTATGACTGCTTTTTACGGACAGCGGTGGATAACAATCACACATACATATTTCTCAGTGGGAACGATAAATACCTCATACTGTAGAACGTGACACTGAATGAAAACATAAATGACACGAACACAATTCTATTTAATGTTTCATTCGGGGTCTGTCAAATACCATGTTTCTAGAACATGTATCTATGTGATTAAAATGACATCTCGTGTCAGGTGGTTTGTAAAACTTAACCATCTTTTAATCCACATACTAACCTTATCGCGGTAATTAGTGTTCCTGCTAATTACCTTGGTCAGTGACCTTTTAAGAGTATATATTATCTATATTATGGAGTTTCACAATTTCAGTCATGAACTCGAAATGATCCATAAATTCAATAATACTCAAGGCAACAAAATGATATTAATCATCCAATTCATGAACAAAGCTTTATGATAAATTATCGTATTATTGACTTCTAGATTATTACACTAACAATCTCCCACTTAAGCTAGGAGCCAATCATCATAGGCCCTACTTATATACAAAACTCTATATTCTCTAAGATCTCGTAGATCCTGAGAAAATCTGACAGCCAATCTTCTATGTGTTCCAGACCCATAGAAGCATTAAGCATCTCGTGCTTGGCTTGAGGAAGAGATTTTGTGAGTGGATCAGCTGTGTTGCTGATTGTGTCAACTCTACTTATCTTTACATGACCTTTATATTGATTATATCTTTTATAATTAATTATAAGCATCTTATGATGTTTACGATCTTTCGTATTAGGTGATAACGTTGTAGACGAGAAACATATCCTTAGTTCTCCTCAAGAACTTAATGATATTCTTTACAGCATTCCAGTGCTTTATGCCTGGATTAGCCTGATATCTACTCGTCATACTCAAAGCATACGAGACATCAGGGCGAGTGCACAACATGGTGTTTATGATAGAGCCAATAGCCGAAGCGTATGGTACTCTTCTCATAGTGCTTTGCTCATCAGTTGTCGAAGGACACTGAGTCTTGCTAAGCAGTGCACCATGATTCATTGGCAGGAATTCTCTCTTAGAATCCTGCATGCTGAACCTATTCAGCACTTTGTCAATGTACGTGCTTTGACTTAATCCTATAAGTCTCTTTGATCTACCTCAGTAGATCTTTATGCCTAGTATATAGACATCCTCGCCCAAGTCCTTCATCGAGAAAACTTTTCTTTAATGAAGACTTGGCTAATTGCAATAGAGGAATATCGTTTCCTATTAAGAGTATGTTATCTACATATAAGATCAAAGAAAGGCGATGGCACTCCCACTAGTTTTTCTGTACACATAAGATTCTTCTTTGCATCTGACGAAGTCAAGCTTTTTGACTTCTTCGCCAAATCAAAGATTCCAACTCCGTGATGCATGCTTCAATCCATAAATGGATTCAAGAAGCTTGCATACCTTCCCAGCTTTCTCTGGATCTTCAAAACCCGTAGGCTGTGTCATGTACACATCCTCTTCTTAAATTTTCATTTAAGAATGCGGTTTTGACATCCATTTGCCATATTTCATCATCATGAAATGCGGCAATTGCTAGGAGTATCCGAATTGACTTAAACATAGCCACGGGTGAAAAAGTTTCATCAATTCCCAGAATTTGTTTGAAACATTTTCGCTACTAGCCGTGCTTTGTAAATAGTCATATTGTCATCCATGTCTGTTTTCCTTTGAAAACCCACTTGTTAGCTATGGGCTTCACCCCATCAAGTGGTACAACTAGGTTCCAAACCGTGTTGTCATACATGGACTGTATTTCGGATCTCATGGCCTCCAGCCATTTATCAGAGTTAGGCCTATCCATTGCTTCCGCATAGGTCAGAGGATCTTCAGTGTCAAAAACTGAGATTTCGTGCAGTCCCAAGTACCTCTCGGGTGCATGGACTGTTCTTATTGACCTACGTAGCACTTGTTCTTTAGGCTGTCGAACTTGATCCACAACAGTGTGCAGATTTAGTTCTTCTTCAACTTGCGTTGAAGCACTTGAGCTCGGGACTAGAACCTCATCCACAGCTACTTGTGGACTTGGTACTTCCAGATGCTCATCAGCCCAAAAATCAAGAGGTGGATTAATCTGATCTAGTTCAGATATTGTATTGTGTGATGTATCTTGAATTTCTTCAAGTATTACATTACTCCCACTACTTCCTTTTGCAAGAAACTCGTTCTCCAAAAGTATACCATGACGAGCAACAACTAATTTGTTCTCGGACTGGTAATAGAAGTAATATCCTTTCGTTTCCTTAGGATACCCTACGAAGAAGCACTTGTCAGATTTGGGACCAAGTTTGTCAGACGTCAGGCGTGTGACAAATACTTCGCAACCCCATTTTTAAGATAAGACATATTTGGGATTTCCCAAACCATAACTCGTATGGAGTCTTTTCAACTGACTTGGATGGAACCATATTTATCGTTAGTGCGGCAGTATCTAGTGCGTGTCCCCAAAATGATTTTGGAAAGGGTGGCGCTACTCATCATGGAACGAATCATGTCCAGCATGGTTTGTTTCATTTTTTTTGGCAACACCGTAACATTGCGGTGTCCCTAGAGGTGTGAGTTGTGAGACTATCTCACATTCCTTTAAGTACGTTTTGAAAACCATAACTCAAGTATTTGCCTCCACGGTCCTACCATAATGCCTTAATACTTTTGTTCAATTGATTTTCTACTTTAGTCTTAAATTCCTTGAACTCATCAAAGAATTCAAACTTATGTCTCATGTAAGTCAATACTTTCATGAAACGTTTTGAGTCTTTTGTTATTGATGTTAAACACGGGGTTTTCCATTTCTAGCATATAAAGACCATTTAACAAGTAAGATGATCCATAATATGTCTCATTTTTATAAATAGAACATCTATTGTCCTTTATAACAAACGAGAAACCATTCATCTCTTAACACGAGATTGATATGATATTTCTAGAAATGGTAGGAACAAAATAGACATTTTCTAGTTCCAGAATAAACCCGCTAGGCAAGTACAATTCTATCCTACCGACTGTAACGGCTGCAACTTGTGGTCCGTTTCCAACTCGGAGTTGTACTTCCTTATTGCATAACTTTCTCTTAGTGCTTGCATATTTGTGCAAATATGAGCACATGATCCGGTATCCAGTACCCAATCATTAAGAGAGGTCGCAACATTAATTTCAATAACATTGATACTTGAGACTGAGACTTTTGAGACATTCTCAAACTTCATATCTCCAAGATACTCCGGGCAGTTTCTCTTCCAGTGACCTTTGCTATTGCTAAAATAGCAGTCAGAGTTAGCAGAAACCTTTATCTTGGGAGAGTTCGTTCCTGGAACCAACTTCCCTTTGCCTTTGTACTTAATAACCGTTTTTCCCTTTTGCTTTCTTGATCTTCTTCCCACCTTCTTGGATCATGAGGACATGAGAGCTATTCTCGATGTCTTTATCAGTGATCCTCAGCATCCCTTGGGGCTCCTGCAAGCTCTTATCCAACTCTTGCTTATGGGAGTTCACAATGAACTCCGAATAGCTGAGAGGAAATGAGTTCAGGATAACTTCCGTGGCCAACACGTGGCTCCACGGACAATTAAGCTTCTCCAGTTTCTCATCATTGCTTGTCATACGAAGCGTGTGAGTACTGACAGAGCTGCTCTCTACTATTTCAGCAGGGACCGGTGTATTTATGATACATTCCCTTTTTCTCACGTATGTCTACCTTTCAAATAGAGAGCGTAAAGAGAGACGTTTATTTAGCCATATTTCTACAACGTTTAAAGTAAAGATTTTAGCTTTGTTCATGTAATGTTTTATTCCAATAATAAAACTCCCACTGCAAATTTGTTCTATTCCCGTTTGCAGTAGAACCAAGATCCATATTTTCACCAATAACCAAGGCAGTGTATGCATATCATGGCTATCAGTTATCTTAGGTAAGGAAACTTGCTAATCACAACTCTTTGTGATTCTTGGTTTCGTTAAAACATCACGTGTATTTAACGAAGACTTTGCCCCGAGCCCAAAACTGTTTTGGAAATCATCGGTAAGTAACCTCACTCTATTTGGTTTGATATGTCGGACATAACCCTCGACCACCAAAGGTAAAAGGCGATGTCTACTGAGTAGTTTAATCATCAACCAATGAACAATGGTTTGAGGAGGATAGAGTGGGAAGGGCATACTACTTAATATTTAATGGGTTGGTGTTTATGCTTAACAGTGCCAGCAATCTCCAAAGGGGTATGTGAGAAAGAACGACTAATGTGATTCTATTCGTATCTTTATAGCGACTTCTTTCATATGCTTCATTAAGCAATTATGGAAAAGAAGTCTTGAATACTGAATGTGATCTCCATTTCTTTTCTTATCTTATGTCAGAAAGAACGATTAATGTGATTCTATTCGTATCTTTATAGCGACCTCTTTCATATGCTTCATTAAGCAGTCATGGAAAGGAAGTCTAAAATATCGAATGTGATCCCCATTACTTTCTTTTCTTAGCATATGTAAGAATGACTAAATGTGATTCTATTCGTATCTTTATAACGACCTCTTTCATATGCTTCATTAAGCAGTCGTGGAAAGGAAGTCTTGAATACGAAATGTGATCTCCATTAGTTTATGTTCTTATCAGTACCTCTTTGATACGCTTAGCTTTGTTAAGCAGTCAGTTCTTGTAACTGACTTTAGCTACCGTCTATCTTGTAGAGGTAGTTTATATGGATTCTTATAAAAACGGTAAATCTAATCTATACGTTTTTATATGATAGCAGTAAATATGATTTACCTATATATGTGACCGAGTCACGTATATTTCTTTCAGTTCGTAATGTTGACCTTGGTCAGCGTTACGGACACGTGAAAGTTGCTTGTCAGAAAAATATCGATTGTGATCCAATTCCTATCTTCCTCAAAGACCTCTTTCATATGCTTCACTAAGCAGTCGTGGAAAGGAAGTCAGACAGAAAGAATAGTGAATATGATCCCATTTACATTTTCCTAAAAGACCTCTTTCATATGCTTCAGCAAGCAGTCGTGGAAAGGAAGTCAGAAAGAAACAATGTCAAATGTGATCCCACATTCGTATTTTTCTTCAAAGAAAATTTTCTTTCACGGTTCCTTGGAAAGACGGTAAATCTAGTTTTACCCATTTTCATTTTAAAGCAGTAAATCTAATTTACTATAAGCTGTAAATCTAATTTACTTATATACAGGACCAAGTCGGGTATATAATTTATCAGTTACCAATTCTTTATTTTGCAGCTATGCTCAGTTCTTATTTATACCATTTAAAGCACATAACAATTTATATGTTTTAAAGTCAGATATTCTTTTCGGTCCATAAAGCAATTTGGTAACGTGACAAAGTTCCTTTTGGGCCAGCCATTAGGACACGTGAAAGGGGCTCCCAGGAAAGATTGGGGTCACGAGGACCGCTTAGACTCAATCTTTCCTAGACAGAACCATCTCTTTCTTGTGTGGAAATGACAGCTCTTACTCAGGTACTTTATTGCTTCATCACATTCTTCGATGAACTTTACTTATCCGAAGGTTTTCGAAAAGGCAAAAACTTACACTAAATTTTGCCATTTCAAAAGCGTTAAAGCAATTTGGTAACGTGACAAAGTCCCCTTTGGGCCAGCTATCAGGACACGTAAAAGAGGGTTAGACGAAAAGCCGAGACTTTTCTTGTCATTAACCTTGTCTTCTACGGGTGGAGATTAACAGCTCTTACTCAGGTACTTTATTGCTTCATCACATTCTTAGATGAACTTTAACGCAATCAAAAGTTTTGAAAACAAAAACATAAAGAAAGCATAAAATCCTATTTTATCATTCTCGGTCGGAAAACCGATCCAAGAAATGTAAAAGTTTACATTTCATAAGAAAGCATAAAGAAAGCTTAAATCTAATTTAACTTTCTTAGTCGGTAGAACCGATCCAAGAAAATCTCATTTCTAATCGGTTTTGGACTTAAGCTGCAAATGTAAGAATTAAACTAATATGCGGTATATGCACCTAATTTGCATAAGTTATAACTTTTAGAAAATCAATCAGCGGGAGAGCCTTGTGCTCTGATACCACTGTTGGGGTTTCCTCGGTGCTAATCCAAAACCCCTTTTAGGCTTAAGGTGCGGAATGACCGTAGAACAAAAATTTCTACAGCCAACTTAAGCTCAGGATTAAACGGGGTATGTAATATTCCGTTACATCGAGTATTATTTTTATACCGATAAATTTAGGAACAAATAATAATTATATACACGTCTTGAGTTAGGATCACACGTGTGATTGTCCATATAGAAAATATTGTAGGAACTCTCACAAAAATTCAAATAATATCCCATTTAATTTTTAAAATAAATATATTCTTTAGCGGGTCTCAGCAATTATGAAATAAATACAAATCAAATCCTTATTTAAAACCTCGATTTGAGTTACTTCTTTTCGATAACCTCTCGAATTTAGCTTCAGTTGTAATTTTCAGATGGACAACTGTTAGTATTTCAATCACAGATCACTCATATCAATTCGGATTGGAATGAAATTTAATACCTGAAAATATAACTTCATGATCTACAACTTTCGTGTAGAAGACTATCCTAAATTCCAAAAGTAGGATTCTCCATAAAATTGTAAAGTCAGTAAATATTTCAGTTCGGAGACTGCAGACCTTTATCGATCATTTTTATCTTTTTCTCCTCACTGGAAATTAGGATTAAGGTGAAACTAATTGCGTTAGAACCGTAACAGAAAAACTTACAACTCTTACATTTTAACTTTCTTCAAATTTCGAACTTATAATTCCAGTTATTTCAATCTTAGAAGACAAACATTAAAACGAAATTCTGTCATGGGCTCAAATCCGAATTTACAATATGTTGGTCCACTAAACTCAAGCCCAAAAATCACAAATCATCTTCTAAACCTAACCCTACCTTATATAAAGCCTCTCCACAGCCACCCCCCTTCTTTTCCCTAACCCTAGCCGCAGCACCTTTTCCCTCATTTCAGATCTAAACCCCTGCTGGACCCAAACCGGCCAGCCAACTTCCGAAGAGAACCACCGCCTATACGTCCGGATTTTGGAGAAGAGATCAACATGAGAGTTGTAGTGCTCGACGATACGGAACCGTGAGCGCTGGATTCATCCCAATCGGAGTCTCGACTGCTGAGAACCGTCCAAAACAGTGACTGCTGCGCCTACCTTTCCTAAACTGCAAATTTCAAGTAATAGAGTTTCAATCATAAATCTCATTTTTCTTAATGATAAAATCTTGACTATTAAGTTGTATTCTTTCTATAATAAACTAAAAATATATTTATTTTGATTATAGATACTCATTATTATATTAATAAATATTATATTAATAAAACTTGTTCACTTTGATTTGGTTGCTGGATGTATCATCTCAAATTAATAGTTTGACTTGGTTTAAATAGATGTAGTTAAATTATCCTATATGTTTAACATCTTTTCATAGTTTATAATTATTATTTCATTAAACTACATCTAAAAATAGTTGTGGAATGAAGTTTGAAAACAATATATATATTTCCTTGATCAAAGATTTTGGATTCCTAACTTAACAGGTTCTGGATTCTTATATAGCTTATTTAATTTGAATTATAAAAGAGTTATAAAGTGTGAATCAAAATAATCAGTGACCAAAGTTTAAAAATTAGAACTAATAATCTAGGGTTATAATGATAAATATAAAATTTTAGAAAATAAGAATATGTGAACTCAAATCTTATTAATTAGAGATATGTTTATTTCTTAGGTTCGACTTTCGAGGAACTGAGAGACGTAGATATCGGTCAAGAATTTACTACGCAAACAGGTGCGGGTTCCTGGTCTTTTTACAAATAATACAAAAAATGCATGGATTGAGGTAAGTAGTCCTTTTTCTTAATCTGGTGGATAAACTGCATGTTGTGAATGTCGAACAATCGTTTGAATTTGTGTAGAATTGCATGATAGGAACTCTTGATGCATGAAATTGAATTGATAGGAATTGAATTGTGAATTTGAGAATGGGGAACTTGAATGAATCGTTTTAAATTGGGGCCGTCCGTGTGAGGCGGCTCTGCATGTGTTTTTGAAAAGCGGGCTGTCCATGTGTGGCAGCCCAGTGTGTGAACAGGACAGGACAGAACAGAACAGAACAGAACAGAACAGAACAGAACGGGTCGCCAAATTCGCGGCGGTTCGCCGGATGGGTCCCCGAAATGGCCCATCTAGAGTGTGATAATCGGGTCGTCCTTGCGTGGCGATTCGCCGGGTTTTCATGTACAGGCATGGATTCCCAGAGTGTGGAATTTTAAAACCTTTTGAAATGATTTAAAAAGGGGCGGGAATAAAAACTGGTTATTTTAAAGTGATTTGCATATCCGAATTGATAGGGACATGGGGAAAAATTCAAAAACCTTCTTTTTATGTTATTTGGGGAAATTAAATGCATTGATTTGTAAAAGCACCGGGCTGGAACTAAATCCCGCGCTGAGAGTTAGTTCGATCTCTCACCGTACCACCTGTTATGTGGGTTCCAGGAAACGAAGAAGAAAGCATGGAGGAAGGCCGCGGGTGAGGAAACTAGCGGAAGTTGTTAAGATAGCCACTCTCTGTTTATTTTATATTTGTATGAACAATATATTGTGTGGACATGGCAGTGACTGTTTGACTAGCCATGTCTGACATATTGTCCCTTTTTCTGTTTGTTTGTGAACTCCATTTATTTTTAAATAAAGTGGCTTGTTGAATGTTTTTATTGATGATGTATGTGATGTGCTTAACGCCTAGCGCATAAATGCGCGGCGGGTTGTCCGGGGGTGTGACAACTTAGTTGGTATCAGAGCATTCGTTCCTCGGACTGTGCTTGGGTCCTTGTTTCATTTGTTATCATTTTCCTTTCGAATTTTGATATGTCTAAAATCAATATTGACAAGTATTCTGACTGATTTGAACATGTCTTAAATTGATTTGTTAGTCGAAAATAAATAATTGAATTCTGACATATTTGTTTCTTAAATTTTGATGTCTGAATATTGAACGGATTATTGGTTTTGAAAAATCTGTGCATCTCCTTCAATTCATTTTTGTTATCATCTAAATAAATTTCTAATATGAACTTACAGAATTATAGAATTTAAATGGAATTATATAATACAATTTTATTTAAGCTTATCTCCTCCAATTGATCTGTATACCTCAAATCTGATTTTTCTTTCAGTTCGTTTCATTTCAAGTTCTTATTGTTCGTTTGTAATCATTGACCTATCTGAATTTGACAAGTATAACTTTAGTCGATTCCAATTTGAAATTTGATATTCTGAATGATTTATTCTTAAAGTTATAATTGTCTGATATATAATCTATGTACCAATTTTGAATTTCATATGAAAAATCTGTCTGATTTAGTATCGTCATCTATATATAGTATCATTCAGTTTATTTATGTGATATGATTTTATATAATTATTGTATTAAAAAAAAACTGAATTTGCAAGTAAATTAATTTTGGTTCAAGTTGATTACCTCCTCTTAAGTGATTCGTATTTGATAAATTTGTTTTTATTATTATCTATTTTTTTTCTCATTTAATTTTAGTATCATCTATTTGAATTTTGAGGACAAAATTCTTTTTGAAGAACGGAAGAATGTAACAACCCGAAAAATTTAGTTATTTTATTTATATTGAAAATATTTTTATTATTATAATATAGTTACTGTTAAAAAAATGAAAGGTAAATTAAGTGATGAAATAAATAATAATATATTATATTTCGGTTATTTATTTTAAATTCACAAAGGGATAACTGCTGGGAATATATAATAACCGGATTTATATTTTATTTTTTATATCTATAATCATTTACAAAATAAATACTTAAAATAAAGGAAAAGACACCTTTAGGCGGTTATCCTTGAAATTGAACCCTCTGTATATAAATCTCCCTATTTGAATCGCACCCCTCTATTTCTTTTTATTACGTACTGTTGCATCTCTTTGTCTTAACCGTTCTCCATTTTAATCTCTCTTATAAATACCCATATCTAAATTAGACTCAAATATACTCTGGCTACCTTTTTCTTTTTCTCCGCAGCCACAAAAAGAGAGATATTAAAATAAAAGAAGTGTTTTACAAATAAATTGGTGATATCAATGATTATTCCGTTGTATGTCCGATTGAATTTCGCCTATGTCGCAGTGATTTTGATCTATTGTTGCAATTCGATTGGAAATTCTGAATATCTCGCTATCAGGTAACCGGACTTCTCTATAACTGTGTTTTCGTTTTGTATGGTTGATTTGAATATTGGTATTGCATATTGAATTATGATGACATATTTAATGGGATAGCGGGTCTGAGGTTGGAATTTGATATGTGATTGTAGCCTCTCACTGTTGGATGGATTTCCCAGTGGGTTGGCGGCCTTCCAATGTTGGATGGATTTTCCATTGGATTGGCGGATTAAAGGAATTGTGTTATGAGAATGTGGGAATCGCCTGTGACAGGGATTACACATGTGTGAATATGATGTGACTGGTTTTATGGATAACCTAGACCGACGTGCTATTGCTAGTTAAATATGCGTGCATAATTTGATGTGTATTTGTGTGGATTAATCCGATCTAATTGAATAGTCGTTAAATTAAGCCAATTGTAGAGAAGCGCGTCGTTAAATAACCGGTTACTGAGCTTTGTAGCTGACTCCGTTTTGTTATTTTGTTTTCTTTTCTGTTGGCGACGTAGGTTGACGGGCCAAGGAAAGGTGTGAAGATGCTTATATAATCACGCTCCGGATGGTAAAAATCTGGGGTGTGACATATGGTAAAAATCTGTGAAGATGCACATACAATATCAATAATTAACCGCTGAGTGAGTGCGCATTAAGGTCTCGTCTTTAGAAATCCATAATTGATTTAACATCTGACCATATATATTAAGCGTACTATTTAGCGACTAAAGTTAATAAGAAATTCTGAATTGAATAGGTCTAAATTTATTAAAGTATTCCACTAAATATCGGGTTAATGATTTGATTTGACTTGTCATTAATATACTAATATTAGTGTAAATATACTTGACTTTTTAGATCAAATTTTCAGGTTAAAATTAGACTTTAATTTAGTGATCATGTAAGAAATTTAATTAATTTGATTAATTATGGCCCAAGATATTTTTCTTTTACTTTCATCACCGTATATAATATGGGAAATAAATAATTCCCAATCTAATTGTTAACTAGTTACTATATATGTTCTTTTGTTCTCATCATTTTTTTTTCGTGAGGCGCATTAAATTCTTAATTCTTGAGCTACTTGATCATTAAAGAAAGAAAACAAAACATATTAAGTTTATTACCGAACAAATGGAATTTCGGACATTGGTGGGTCAAATCTTTTTAATAAAATTCCCCCGTTTTGCATTAATATTTAATACACACTTTGAATGTAGTGTAGATTATGATAAACACTATGGTACCTGTACAGTCCAAAAAAATAAAAAAATAAAAAAAAAAAATAAAAATGCAATATCAACTTTTGGCATGCAAAAGACTATAAATTTTAAAGTTAAAGCTTCTATAAAAAAATATTTACAATTTAATTTTTAACTCATTGCTTTAGAATATTACTGAGATAAACTTGCTTTTAAGCTAATATTACTCGGTCATTGTGCAATTTACAATTTTAATCAATAATAGATGGAATAATTGGAATAAATTCTTGATTGATCATAAACGTACTGAGATATCTTATTTTTATTATTTTGTTATATATTCAAAAAAAAAATAAAAATTAGCGTGACATATAGAAAATTTTGTAATTTGTATGTATATGCTATTTTCCTATATGATCCATTTTTATTTTTTTTTATTTTCTACATACAATATTGACATCTTTGGATATTAAGTTCTTTTGTTAATTTATTTTTATAAAACAATTATAAATAATCAATCTTATCTTATAAAACTATAGAAATGGTGAGAGGACGCCTCAGAACCAGAATCAATGCTAACAATAGAGAAACCGTCCCACCCACTATCGATGCCCAAGCTGAAGCCAATCACTTGCAGACCCTCTTACAAGGTCTTGAGAGAGTCGCTCGAATTGCCATGGAATCAGAACAGAGAAGACATCGAGAAGTAGACCCATTCTTTCATCTCTACCGCTCATTCAATTCTCTTCATCCCCCAACGTTCGATGGGACAGGGGATTTTGCAGTGGCCGAAAATTGGATCGCCAATATCAAGGACAAATTCCAAATTCTTCGGGCCCCAGAGGAAAATAGAGTGGAACTAGCCACCCAACTTTTTGAAGGACCCGCTCGATTCTGGTGGCAAGAAGCGAAGCGTCGGACCATAGGACCCGTGAATTGGGTAGAGTTTGAGAGACTATTTGAAGGAAGGTATATGGATATAAGGTCACGAGAACTACTTCGCCAGAAGTTCACTAGTCTTAAGCAGGGAATCGATCGTGTGACGGAATACAATTCCAAATTCGAAAACCTAATGAGGTACGCTCCTGACATTGTCCAAGATGAATTCCGCTTGAGGCAACAATACCTTGGTGGTCTAAACCCTCGCCTTGCCCAATTGATCGACATACCAGGAATAGACAAGTTGCCTGATCTCATGCTGCGGGCTACTACAGCAGATTCCTATGAGACACACTTTAGTCAACTGAACGGTGTTAGAAATATTAGACTAAGGACGGAGGATACTCCAAGGTCAACTCCAATTCGGTGTAATAACATCGGCTTGAGAACCAACTTCTACCCCAACGAGAAACCTTGGTGCAACCATTGCCATAAACCTCACTTAAAAGAGCAATGCAACTACGCCAATGGATTGTGTCACATATGTCTCAAATCAGGACATTTCGCTAGAGAATGTCCATACAAGCCTCCTCAAAGCAACATAATTCCGAATCAAGGAAACATGAGGCTAAGGACCACTAACAGGAGTAACCACACCAGAGTAACAACATCAGAATTTCACCAACATGAGTTTAATTAGAGTGGCGCAGCAAAAGCGTAGTGAAAATATTTATGATGTTATATTTGAATTTTGAGGACAAAATTCATTTCTAAAGAGGGGAGGAATGTAGCATTTAGTCACAGTCAATAAAAGTAATTACGATTAGTGTTTGAATTTTGAGGACAAAATTCTTTTTAAGGGGGAAAGGATGTAATATTCCGTTACATCGAGTATTATTTTTATACCGATAAATTTAGGAACAAATAATAATTATATACACGTCTTGAGTTAGGATCACACGTGTGATTGTCCATATAGAAAATATTGTAGGAACTCTCACAAAAATTCAAATAATATCCCATTTAATTTTTAAAATAAATATATTCTTTAGCGGGTCTCAGCAATTATGAAATAAATACAAATCAAATCCTTATTTAAAACCTCGATTTGAGTTACTTCTTTTCGATAACCTCTCGAATTTAGCTTCAGTTGTAATTTTCAGATGGACAACTGTTAGTATTTCAATCACAGATCACTCATATCAATTCGGATTGGAATGAAATTTAATACCTGAAAATATAACTTCATGATCTACAACTTTCGTGTAGAATACTATCCTAAATTCCAAAAGTAGGATTCTCCATAAAATTGTAAAGTCAGTAAATATTTCAGTTCGGAGACTGCAGACCTTTATCGATCATTTTTATCTTTTCTCCTCACTGGAAATTAGGATTAAGGTGAAACTAATTGCGTTAGAACCGTAACAGAAAAACTTACAACTCTTACATTTTAACTTTCTTCAAATTTCGAACTTATAATTCCAGTTATTTCAATCTTAGAAGACAAACATTAAAACGAAATTCTGTCATGGGCTCAAATCCGAATTTACAATATGTTGGTCCACTAAACTCAAGCCCAAAAATCACAAATCATCTTCTAAACCTAACCCTACCTTATATAAAGCCTCTCCACAGCCACCCCCCTTCTTTTCCCTAACCCTAGCCGCAGCACCTTTTCCCTCATTTCAGATCTAAACCCCTGCTGGACCCAAACCGGCCAGCCAACTTCCGAAGAGAACCACCGCCTATACGTCCGGATTTTGGAGAAGAGATCAACATGAGAGTTGTAGTGCTCGACGATACGGAACCGTGAGCGCTGGATTCATCCCAATCGGAGTCTCGACTGCTGAGAACCGTCCAAAACAGTGACTGCTGCGCCTACCTTTCCTAAACTGCAAATTTCAAGTAATAGAGTTTCAATCATAAATCTCATTTTTCTTAATGATAAAATCTTGACTATTAAGTTGTATTCTTTCTATAATAAACTAAAAATATATTTATTTTGATTATAGATACTCATTATTATATTAATAAATATTATATTAATAAAACTTGTTCACTTTGATTTGGTTGCTAGATGTATCATCTCAAATTAATAGTTTGACTTGGTTTAAATAGATGTAGTTAAATTATCCTATATGTTTAACATCTTTTCATAGTTTATAATTATTATTTCATTAAACTACATCTAAAAATAGTTGTGGAATGAAGTTTGAAAACAATATATATATTTCCTTGATCAAAGATTTTGGATTCCTAACTTAACAGGTTCTGGATTCTTATATAGCTTATTTAATTTGAATTATAAAAGAGTTATAAAGTGTGAATCAAAATAATCAGTGACCAAAGTTTAAAAATTAGAACTAATAATCTAGGGTTATAATGATAAATATAAAATTTTAGAAAATAAGAATATGTGAACTCAAATCTTATTAATTAGAGATATGTTTATTTCTTAGGTTCGACTTTCGAGGAACTGAGAGACGTAGATATCGGTCAAGAATTTACTACGCAAACAGGTGCGGGTTCCTGGTCTTTTTACAAATAATACAAAAAATGCATGGATTGAGGTAAGTAGTCCTTTTTCTTAATCTGGTGGATAAACTGCATGTTGTGAATGTCGAACAATCGTTTGAATTTGTGTAGAATTGCATGATAGGAACTCTTGATGCATGAAATTGAATTGATAGGAATTGAATTGTGAATTTGAGAATGGGGAACTTGAATGAATCGTTTTAAATTGGGGCCGTCCGTGTGAGGCGGCTCTGCATGTGTTTTTGAAAAGCGGGCTGTCCATGTGTGGCAGCCCAGTGTGTGAACAGGACAGGACAGAACAGAACAGAACAGAACAGAACAGAACAGAACGGGTCGCCAAATTCGCGGCGGTTCGCCGGATGGGTCCCCGAAATGGCCCATCTAGAGTGTGATAATCGGGTCGTCCTTGCGTGGCGATTCGCCGGGTTTTCATGTACGGGCATGGATTCCCAGAGTGTGGAATTTTAAAACCTTTTGAAATGAGTTAAAAAGGGGCGGGAATAAAAACTGGTTATTTTAAAGTGATTTGCATATCCGAATTGATAGGGACATGGGGAAAAATTCAAAAACCTTCTTTTTATGTTATTTGGGGAAATTAAATGCATTGATTTGTAAAAGCACCGGGCTGGAACTAAATCCCGCGCTGAGAGTTAGTTCGATCTCTCACCGTACCACCTGTTATGTGGGTTCCAGGAAACGAAGAAGAAAGCATGGAGGAAGGCCGCGGGTGAGGAAACTAGCGGAAGTTGTTAAGATAGCCACTCTCTGTTTATTTTATATTTGTATGAACAATATATTGTGTGGACATGGCAGTGACTGTTTGACTAGCCATGTCTGACATATTGTCCCTTTTTCTGTTTGTTTGTGAACTCCATTTATTTTTAAATAAAGTGGCTTGTTGAATGTTTTTATTGATGATGTATGTGATGTGCTTAACGCCTAGCGCATAAATGCGCGGCGGGTTGTCCGGGGGTGTGACAACTTAGTTGGTATCAGAGCATTCGTTCCTCGGACTGTGCTTGGGTCCTTGTTTCATTTGTTATCATTTTCCTTTCGAATTTTGATATGTCTAAAATCAATATTGACAAGTATTCTGACTGATTTGAACATGTCTTAAATTGATTTGTTAGTCGAAAATAAATAATTGAATTCTGACATATTTGTTTCTTAAATTTTGATGTCTGAATATTGAACGGATTATTGGTTTTGAAAAATCTGTGCATCTCCTTCAATTCATTTTTGTTATCATCTAAATAAATTTCTAATATGAACTTACAGAATTATAGAATTTAAATGGAATTATATAATACAATTTTATTTAAGCTTATCTCCTCCAATTGATCTGTATACCTCAAATCTGATTTTTCTTTCAGTTCGTTTCATTTCAAGTTCTTATTGTTCGTTTGTAATCATTGACCTATCTGAATTTGACAAGTATAACTTTAGTCGATTCCAATTTGAAATTTGATATTCTGAATGATTTATTCTTAAAGTTATAATTGTCTGATATATAATCTATGTACCAATTTTGAATTTCATATGAAAAATCTGTCTGATTTAGTATCGTCATCTATATATAGTATCATTCAGTTTATTTATGTGATATGATTTTATATAATTATTGTATTAAAAAAAAACTGAATTTGCAAGTAAATTAATTTTGGTTCAAGTTGATTACCTCCTCTTAAGTGATTCGTATTTGATAAATTTGTTTTTATTATTATCTATTTTTTTTCTCATTTAATTTTAGTATCATCTATTTGAATTTTGAGGACAAAATTCTTTTTGAAGAACGGAAGAATGTAACAACCCGAAAAATTTAGTTATTTTATTTATATTGAAAATATTTTTATTATTATAATATAGTTACTGTTAAAAAAATGAAAGGTAAATTAAGTGATGAAATAAATAATAATATATTATATTTCGGTTATTTATTTTAAATTCACAAAGGGATAACTGCTGGGAATATATAATAACCGGATTTATATTTTATTTTTTATATCTATAATCATTTACAAAATAAATACTTAAAATAAAGGAAAAGACACCTTTAGGCGGTTATCCTTGAAATTGAACCCTCTGTATATAAATCTCCCTATTTGAATCGCACCCCTCTATTTCTTTTTATTACGTACTGTTGCATCTCTTTGTCTTAACCGTTCTCCATTTTAATCTCTCTTATAAATACCCATATCTAAATTAGACTCAAATATACTCTGGCTACCTTTTTCTTTTTCTCCGCAGCCACAAAAAGAGAGATATTAAAATAAAAGAAGTGTTTTACAAATAAATTGGTGATATCAATGATTATTCCGTTGTATGTCCGATTGAATTTCGCCTATGTCGCAGTGATTTTGATCTATTGTTGCAATTCGATTGGAAATTCTGAATATCTCGCTATCAGGTAACCGGACTTCTCTATAACTGTGTTTTCGTTTTGTATGGTTGATTTGAATATTGGTATTGCATATTGAATTATGATGACATATTTAATGGGATAGCGGGTCTGAGGTTGGAATTTGATATGTGATTGTAGCCTCTCACTGTTGGATGGATTTCCCAGTGGGTTGGCGGCCTTCCAATGTTGGATGGATTTTCCATTGGATTGGCGGATTAAAGGAATTGTGTTATGAGAATGTGGGAATCGCCTGTGACAGGGATTACACATGTGTGAATATGATGTGACTGGTTTTATGGATAACCTAGACCGACGTGCTATTGCTAGTTAAATATGCGTGCATAATTTGATGTGTATTTGTGTGGATTAATCCGATCTAATTGAATAGTCGTTAAATTAAGCCAATTGTAGAGAAGCGCGTCGTTAAATAACCGGTTACTGAGCTTTGTAGCTGACTCCGTTTTGTTATTTTGTTTTCTTTTCTGTTGGCGACGTAGGTTGACGGGCCAAGGAAAGGTGTGAAGATGCTTATATAATCACGCTCCGGATGGTAAAAATCTGGGGTGTGACATATGGTAAAAATCTGTGAAGATGCACATACAATATCAATAATTAACCGCTGAGTGAGTGCGCATTAAGGTCTCGTCTTTAGAAATCCATAATTGATTTAACATCTGACCATATATATTAAGCGTACTATTTAGCGACTAAAGTTAATAAGAAATTCTGAATTGAATAGGTCTAAATTTATTAAAGTATTCCACTAAATATCGGGTTAATGATTTGATTTGACTTGTCATTAATATACTAATATTAGTGTAAATATACTTGACTTTTTAGATCAAATTTTCAGGTTAAAATTAGACTTTAATTTAGTGATCATGTAAGAAATTTAATTAATTTGATTAATTATGGCCCAAGATATTTTTCTTTTACTTTCATCACCGTATATAATATGGGAAATAAATAATTCCCAATCTAATTGTTAACTAGTTACTATATATGTTCTTTTGTTCTCATCATTTTTTTTTCGTGAGGCGCATTAAATTCTTAATTCTTGAGCTACTTGATCATTAAAGAAAGAAAACAAAACATATTAAGTTTATTACCGAACAAATGGAATTTCGGACATTGGTGGGTCAAATCTTTTTAATAAAATTCCCCCGTTTTGCATTAATATTTAATACACACTTTGAATGTAGTGTAGATTATGATAAACACTATGGTACCTGTACAGTCCAAAAAAATAAAAAAATAAAAAAAAAAAATAAAAATGCAATATCAACTTTTGGCATGCAAAAGACTATAAATTTTAAAGTTAAAGCTTCTATAAAAAAATATTTACAATTTAATTTTTAACTCATTGCTTTAGAATATTACTGAGATAAACTTGCTTTTAAGCTAATATTACTCGGTCATTGTGCAATTTACAATTTTAATCAATAATAGATGGAATAATTGGAATAAATTCTTGATTGATCATAAACGTACTGAGATATC
This sequence comes from Carex rostrata, assembly GCF_964058835.1. NCBI lineage: Eukaryota > Viridiplantae > Streptophyta > Magnoliopsida > Poales > Cyperaceae > Carex > Carex rostrata. Next base: position 9,341,917 of record NC_135937.1, read on the forward strand.
TTATTTTTATTATTTTGTTATATATTCAAAAAAAAAATAAAAATTAGCGTGACATATAGAAAATTTTGTAATTTGTATGTATATGCTATTTTCCTATATGATCCATTTTTATTTTTTTTTATTTTCTACATACAATATTGACATCTTTGGATATTAAGTTCTTTTGTTAATTTATTTTTATAAAACAATTATAAATAATCAATCTTATCTTATAAAACTATAGAAATGGTGAGAGGACGCCTCAGAACCAGAATCAATGCTAACAATAGAGAAACCGTCCCACCCACTATCGATGCCCAAGCTGAAGCCAATCACTTGCAGACCCTCTTACAAGGTCTTGAGAGAGTCGCTCGAATTGCCATGGAATCAGAACAGAGAAGACATCGAGAAGTAGACCCATTCTTTCATCTCTACCGCTCATTCAATTCTCTTCATCCCCCAACGTTCGATGGGACAGGGGATTTTGCAGTGGCCGAAAATTGGATCGCCAATATCAAGGACAAATTCCAAATTCTTCGGGCCCCAGAGGAAAATAGAGTGGAACTAGCCACCCAACTTTTTGAAGGACCCGCTCGATTCTGGTGGCAAGAAGCGAAGCGTCGGACCATAGGACCCGTGAATTGGGTAGAGTTTGAGAGACTATTTGAAGGAAGGTATATGGATATAAGGTCACGAGAACTACTTCGCCAGAAGTTCACTAGTCTTAAGCAGGGAATCGATCGTGTGACGGAATACAATTCCAAATTCGAAAACCTAATGAGGTACGCTCCTGACATTGTCCAAGATGAATTCCGCTTGAGGCAACAATACCTTGGTGGTCTAAACCCTCGCCTTGCCCAATTGATCGACATACCAGGAATAGACAAGTTGCCTGATCTCATGCTGCGGGCTACTACAGCAGATTCCTATGAGACACACTTTAGTCAACTGAACGGTGTTAGAAATATTAGACTAAGGACGGAGGATACTCCAAGGTCAACTCCAATTCGGTGTAATAACATCGGCTTGAGAACCAACTTCTACCCCAACGAGAAACCTTGGTGCAACCATTGCCATAAACCTCACTTAAAAGAGCAATGCAACTACGCCAATGGATTGTGTCACATATGTCTCAAATCAGGACATTTCGCTAGAGAATGTCCATACAAGCCTCCTCAAAGCAACATAATTCCGAATCAAGGAAACATGAGGCTAAGGACCACTAACAGGAGTAACCACACCAGAGTAACAACATCAGAATTTCACCAACATGAGTTTAATTAGAGTGGCGCAGCAAAAGCGTAGTGAAAATATTTATGATGTTATATTTGAATTTTGAGGACAAAATTCATTTCTAAAGAGGGGAGGAATGTAGCATTTAGTCACAGTCAATAAAAGTAATTACGATTAGTGTTTGAATTTTGAGGACAAAATTCTTTTTAAGGGGGAAAGGATGTAATATTCCGTTACATCGAGTATTATTTTTATACCGATAAATTTAGGAACAAATAATAATTATATACACGTCTTGAGTTAGGATCACACGTGTGATTGTCCATATAGAAAATATTGTAGGAACTCTCACAAAAATTCAAATAATATCCCATTTAATTTTTAAAATAAATATATTCTTTAGCGGGTCTCAGCAATTATGAAATAAATACAAATCAAATCCTTATTTAAAACCTCGATTTGAGTTACTTCTTTTCGATAACCTCTCGAATTTAGCTTCAGTTGTAATTTTCAGATGGACAACTGTTAGTATTTCAATCACAGATCACTCATATCAATTCGGATTGGAATGAAATTTAATACCTGAAAATATAACTTCATGATCTACAACTTTCGTGTAGAATACTATCCTAAATTCCAAAAGTAGGATTCTCCATAAAATTGTAAAGTCAGTAAATATTTCAGTTCGGAGACTGCAGACCTTTATCGATCATTTTTATCTTTTCTCCTCACTGGAAATTAGGATTAAGGTGAAACTAATTGCGTTAGAACCGTAACAGAAAAACTTACAACTCTTACATTTTAACTTTCTTCAAATTTCGAACTTATAATTCCAGTTATTTCAATCTTAGAAGACAAACATTAAAACGAAATTCTGTCATGGGCTCAAATCCGAATTTACAATATGTTGGTCCACTAAACTCAAGCCCAAAAATCACAAATCATCTTCTAAACCTAACCCTACCTTATATAAAGCCTCTCCACAGCCACCCCCCTTCTTTTCCCTAACCCTAGCCGCAGCACCTTTTCCCTCATTTCAGATCTAAACCCCTGCTGGACCCAAACCGGCCAGCCAACTTCCGAAGAGAACCACCGCCTATACGTCCGGATTTTGGAGAAGAGATCAACATGAGAGTTGTAGTGCTCGACGATACGGAACCGTGAGCGCTGGATTCATCCCAATCGGAGTCTCGAATGCTGAGAACCGTCCAAAACAGTGACTGCTGCGCCTACCTTTCCTAAACTGCAAATTTCAAGTAATAGAGTTTCAATCATAAATCTCATTTTTCTTAATGATAAAATCTTGACTATTAAGTTGTATTCTTTCTATAATAAACTAAAAATATATTTATTTTGATTATAGATACTCATTATTATATTAATAAATATTATATTAATAAAACTTGTTCACTTTGATTTGGTTGCTGGATGTATCATCTCAAATTAATAGTTTGACTTGGTTTAAATAGATGTAGTTAAATTATCCTATATGTTTAACATCTTTTCATAGTTTATAATTATTATTTCATTAAACTACATCTAAAAATAGTTGTGGAATGAAGTTTGAAAACAATATATATATTTCCTTGATCAAAGATTTTGGATTCCTAACTTAACAGGTTCTGGATTCTTATATAGCTTATTTAATTTGAATTATAAAAGAGTTATAAAGTGTGAATCAAAATAATCAGTGACCAAAGTTTAAAAATTAGAACTAATAATCTAGGGTTATAATGATAAATATAAAATTTTAGAAAATAAGAATATGTGAACTCAAATCTTATTAATTAGAGATATGTTTATTTCTTAGGTTCGACTTTCGAGGAACTGAGAGACGTAGATATCGGTCAAGAATTTACTACGCAAACAGGTGCGGGTTCCTGGTCTTTTTACAAATAATACAAAAAATGCATGGATTGAGGTAAGTAGTCCTTTTTCTTAATCTGGTGGATAAACTGCATGTTGTGAATGTCGAACAATCGTTTGAATTTGTGTAGAATTGCATGATAGGAACTCTTGATGCATGAAATTGAATTGATAGGAATTGAATTGTGAATTTGAGAATGGGGAACTTGAATGAATCGTTTTAAATTGGGGCCGTCCGTGTGAGGCGGCTCTGCATGTGTTTTTGAAAAGCGGGCTGTCCATGTGTGGCAGCCCAGTGTGTGAACAGGACAGGACAGAACAGAACAGAACAGAACAGAACAGAACAGAACGGGTCGCCAAATTCGCGGCGGTTCGCCGGATGGGTCCCCGAAATGGCCCATCTAGAGTGTGATAATCGGGTCGTCCTTGCGTGGCGATTCGCCGGGTTTTCATGTACGGGCATGGATTCCCAGAGTGTGGAATTTTAAAACCTTTTGAAATGAGTTAAAAAGGGGCGGGAATAAAAACTGGTTATTTTAAAGTGATTTGCATATCCGAATTGATAGGGACATGGGGAAAAATTCAAAAACCTTCTTTTTATGTTATTTGGGGAAATTAAATGCATTGATTTGTAAAAGCACCGGGCTGGAACTAAATCCCGCGCTGAGAGTTAGTTCGATCTCTCACCGTACCACCTGTTATGTGGGTTCCAGGAAACGAAGAAGAAAGCATGGAGGAAGGCCGCGGGTGAGGAAACTAGCGGAAGTTGTTAAGATAGCCACTCTCTGTTTATTTTATATTTGTATGAACAATATATTGTGTGGACATGGCAGTGACTGTTTGACTAGCCATGTCTGACATATTGTCCCTTTTTCTGTTTGTTTGTGAACTCCATTTATTTTTAAATAAAGTGGCTTGTTGAATGTTTTTATTGATGATGTATGTGATGTGCTTAACGCCTAGCGCATAAATGCGCGGCGGGTTGTCCGGGGGTGTGACAGGGTATGTCAGGAAACTTTCCAAGGCGGTCCACCTTCAGTATTCCTTTGGCATCAAAACCCAATTTAATCCTTTTACAGATCTACTCCATGATTGATTTCTAAAACTTTAATCTACTTACCAATTAAATAGATTAATATAACATATTTATACCTTGTTTCCAAATCATAGTTGGAATGCAGACCGAGCGAGTAGAGCCTCACCAGGGAAGGAATCGACTCGGAGTATCACACGTGTGATACCTCTATCGGTTATCCACCAGGACTAACCGGAGAGCGGTTTATTTCTTCTGTCAGAAATACCATAAACCGCGGAATTCTGCAAAAACTCTATTCACGGGAATAAGATGAAAACCCGTAAACACGAATTTTCGGTTGCTCAGTTTCATCAATATGCAAAACTGACATACCGCTAAATTCGGTAAAACACTATTCATCGATCCCGTAAATATACTCCACAACAACCCGCAAGATTATACGTCAACTACGTATAACTTTCTTTTCTCAACCGAAACACTATTTGGGAGAGAAACCGAGAAAGAGAGAAAATACCGATTCGTTTCTGCACGAAAAGATACATGTGAATGTGCATATATATATATTTTTCTCTCTACCCCTCCACCCCTATTTATAGTGTTTAGATTTGGTTGCAAAAGACCAAAATGCCCTCCAAGTTCGGCCTATTTACAAGATATGCCATTGACACCTCATCCTTTTATATGTGAAATGACCAAAATACCCCTTCCACACCCTTCCACATTCTTCTCCATGCTTCTACACATGCAAGGTGGCATAGGTGTGAAATGACCATTTTGCCCTTGTGGATAGGATTGATGACATGTCATCTGGATAGGATCAATGACGTGTCATGCGGATAAGGTCGAATCTGAAAAGACCCGAATGCCCTCGGCCCGAACACAAATAATATTCGTATAATTATTCTGAACAATTATATATATATTTTTCTTTCGGTTATTTGTTTCGGTGTCGATGACGTGTCATCTGGATAGGATCGATGACATGTCATGCGGATAAGGACGAATCTGAAAAGATCCGAATGCCCTCGGCCCGAACACAAATAATATTCGTATAATTATTATGAATAATTATATATATTTTTCTTGCGGTTGTTGTTTCGGTAATTTATACAATGTGTCCTGCACATTTATAAATTAACCGGTTAACTTTTATACAACGTGTCATACACGTTTATAAATTAACCAATGTTTTTGCTTGTTATTTTTACATAACATTTATAATTTAATTATAACATGTATAATTAATTATAACCATCTTATCATTGATCATAACCAATTTATAATCAATCAAAATAAGATTCTCCGATTAACTCCTATATGGTGTGACCCAATAGGATCTGTGTTATGTTGGTAAATAGAGTTAAAACCGTTTTAACTTCTATAATCATGGGTGGCGTCTGGCAACACATCATGACCATCCAATTACACAGATGATGCTGTACTGTACAATATCACGATCCAGTAAACAATTTACTTGTGTCTGTTCTTCTGTCTCATAGCTATCAGATTAGTTTCAAGGTAGATGTGTGTCATCCTTGCTAACTTAATCTTTTCTTGATCTTGAGCAGATTATCAAATATAATTACTCTTGTAATTATACCGCTAGCAGATAATCTTACTCTATCAAGGGGCCCAGTGATGCTATAGCTCGTATAGAGATACGAGGGACAAATAGTATTCTTGGTAAACTATCACTTCCTCAGCTAAGCTATACATATGGAAAAGCTACCGTTATGACTGCTTTTTACGGACAGCGGTGGATAACAATCACACATACATATTTCTCAGTGGGAACGATAAATACCTCATACTGTAGAACGTGACACTGAATGAAAACATAAATGACACGAACACAATTCTATTTAATGTTTCATTCGGGGTCTGTCAAATACCATGTTTCTAGAACATGTATCTATGTGATTAAAATGACATCTCGTGTCAGGTGGTTTGTAAAACTTAACCATCTTTTAATCCACATACTAACCTTATCGCGGTAATTAGTGTTCCTGCTAATTACCTTGGTCAGTGACCTTTTAAGAGTATATATTATCTATATTATGGAGTTTCACAATTTCAGTCATGAACTCGAAATGATCCATAAATTCAATAATACTCAAGGCAACAAAATGATATTAATCATCCAATTCATGAACAAAGCTTTATGATAAATTATCGTATTATTGACTTCTAGATTATTACACTAACAGTGATGTAATCGAATGTTTTGTTTTGCATGTTAGTTATTGGATTTTTGTGTTGAAATTTGTGTTTACTTGATTGTGTTTGATTTTAATTGCTTAGATTAAATTATTTTATTTTTATTGGTTTACCACTTGATCCATGGCCACATCTAGAAGGTACTTTGGCCGTTATAATCTCTCAACCAAACTAAGTACATGAGGTAGGATTAGAGATCCGAAAGCTGAAACCAAGTAGTAGTCGAAAGGTGAACATTTCCTCTTATCGACGTATAAGAGGTTACCTTTAGTATACCAAACAAGTAACTAGGTAATTCAGACCAATATACGACAGTTGAGGTCTAAAACCCGATGAGGGCAAATATTGCAATTCCATACCAAGTTAATGAACCAACAAACGATAGTTGAGGTTTAGGAACATTAGATCTGGTCAGTAGAATCCTACATAAAGGAACAACACAAAGAAACAGTAATGCTGCATTCACTTGGGGGCCACACGGACCGTGTACGACAGTACCCAGCCCGTGTACATTGAACACGGCCCGTGTAGGACACTACATAGACTGGGCACCTCGAGGCGGAACTGAGATAAAGTCATAACCCTAGAAACGCCTTTTTATTATTGATTAAAACCAAGTTAATTTACTTTCTTGCATTTAATTATTGTCATTGAACTGATTAGGAACATAAATACCAAAAATTAACCTTTTCTCATTTCTAGTCGTTAATTAATTTGAGTAGAGACCCAGTTAAGACTTGAACCGTCCCTGTGATCGATACTCGATAATATACTATGCGATAGGATTGTATACTTGCAATCTGACTCGAAAGTGTATTTATGATTAAAAAGTATAGCTTGCTATACTGAAACTTTATGCATACGCTTTTGTGTGAACAACCATGAAATATCGGGTCTGGATCAGCAGGAGGCCACCCATAAACACAAAACAAACGCCGCAGCGAGTGAAGGTTGAGCTCGAAGAACAAGTCTATGCTGAGACCAAAAAGTTGATAAATGTAGGGTTCGTACGGGAAGGAGAAACTCTCGACTGGGTAGCCAGTATAGTCCCTATAAAAGAAAATAATGGACAAATACGCATATGCGTGGATTTTCGGGACCTTAACAAAGTTTGTCCCAAAGATGATTTTTTCTTACTGGTGACTGAGATCATTATCGACCACACCTCGTCCTATGAGGTCTTCTCTTTCATGGATGGGTACACCGGTTATAATCAAATCAAAATGCATGAAGCAGATAAAAAACATACTACCTTCTGCATAAACCCTAAATTCAATTGAAGGTGTTTGGAGCACTCTAGTAGTGTCTTTAAATGACAAGATAATAGGGTATTTACTACCCTAATACAATACTGCAATTGAAGGTGTTTGGAGCACTCAAGTAGTGTCCCCATATGACAAGATAATATGATAGTTGCAACTCTAATACAACATTCCAATTGAAAGTCTTTGCAACACTCTAGTAGTGTCTCCAGATGACAACATAAGAGGGTAGTTGTAACCTTAATAAAACACTCCAATTGATGGTGTTTTGAGCACTCTAGTAGTGTCTCCAGATGGCAAGATAATAAAATATTTACAACCCTAATACAACACTCCAATTGATTGTTTTTAGATCACTCTAGTAGTGTCTTTATATGGCAAAATAATAAGGCATTTACAACTCTAATACAACACTCTAATTGAAGGTGTTTGGAGCACTCTAGTAAGGTCTCCATATGACAAGATAATAGGGCATTTACAACCCTAATACAACACTCCAATTGAAGGTGTTTGGAGCACTCTAGTAGTGTCTCTATATGGCAGATAATAGGGCATTTACAACCCTAATATAATACTCAAATTGAAAGTGTTTGGAGCTTTTAGTAGTGTCTCTATATGGTAAGATAATAAGACATTTACAACCCTAATACAACACTCCAATTGAAGATGTTTGGAGCACTATAGTAATGTCTCCAGTGTTAGTATGTAATAATCTAGAAGTCAATAATACGATAATTTTATCATATATATTTTGTTCATGAATTGAGTGATTAATAAAAGGTCATTTTGTTGCCCTGAGTATTATTGCATTTATGAATAATTTCGAGTTCATGACTGGAATTGTGAAACTTCGTAATATAGATGATATATATTCTTAAAAATTTCTAACCGAGGTAATTAGCTAGAACACTAATTAACCGCTACAAGGTTAGTATGTGGATTAAAAGATGGTTAAGTTTTACAAACCATTTTCAATAGATGTCATTTTTATCACATAGATACATGTTTCAGGAATATGATATTTGACAGACCCTGAATGAAACATTAAATGGAACTGTGTTCGTGTCATTAATGCTTTCATTCAGTGTTATGTTCTACAGTATGAGGTATTCATCTTTCCTACTAAGAGATGTGTATGTCTGAGTATTATCTAACGCTGTCCGTAAAAAGCAGCTATAACGGTAGCACTTCGGTATACATAACTTATGCTGAGGAAGTGATGGTTTACCAAAAATACTATTGTCCTTCGTATTTCTATACGGGTTATAGTATCACTGGGCCCCTTGGTAGAGTTAGATTATCTGCATGCGGTATGATTACAAGAATAATCATATTTAATAATCTACTCAAGATCAATAAAAGATTAAGTTTGCAATGATGACAGACACCTACCTTGAAATTGATCTGATAGCTATGAGACGAAATAATTGACATAAGTAAATAAGTTTACTGGATCGTGATATTGTATAGTATAACATCATCTGTGTAATTGGATGATCATGATTCATTCTGCCAGGTGTCTCTCATGATTTGTAGAAGTTAAAACAGTTTTAATTCTATTTACCAACATAACACAGATCCTATCGGGTCACACCGTATAGGAGGTAATCGGAGAATCTTATTGATTAATTATAAATTAATTATGATTAATAATAAGATGGTTATAATTAATTATACGTGATATAATTAAACTATAAATGTCATATAAAAATGACAAGCAAAAACAAAGGTTAATTTATAAACGTGCACGACACGTTGCATAAAAGTTACCGAAAAAATAACCGCGAGAAATATAATTGTTCATAATAATTATATGGATATTAATTGAATTTGGACCGAGGGCATTTTGGCCTTTTCACTTCGTCCATATCCATACATGTCATCATCCTTATCCACCGAGGGCATTTTAGTCTTTTCACTTTGGAACCTCCTTACTATTCATGAGGGTACTTTGGTAATTTGGCAATCCCAAATATGTCTATAAATAAGGATGGAGGGATAGAGTGAAAATCACTAATTTTCGAGTTCATACCGAATCGATTTGGTAATCTATTTTCTCTTTTTTTTGTTTCTCTCCCAAATAGTGTTGGGTTTCGGGGTAACCAAAACCCGTTTAGACTTAAGCTGCGGAAAGAACGTAGAACAAAAATTTTTTACTTCTAACTTAAGCCAAGGATTAAACGGGGCATGTCAGGAAACTTTCCAAGGCGGTCCACCTTCAGTATTCCTTTGGCATCAAAACCCAATTTAATCATTTTACAGATGTACTCCATGATTGATTTCTAAAACTTTAATCTACTTACCAATTAAATAGATTAATATAACATATTTATACCTTGTTTCCAAATCACAGTTGGAATGCAGACCGAGCGAGTAGAGCCTCACCAGGGAAGGAATCGACTCGGAGTATCACACGTGTGATACCTCTATAGGTTATCCACCAGGACTAACCAGAGAGCGGTTTATTTCTTTTGCCAGAAATACTATAAACCGCGGAATTCTGCAAAAACACTATTTACGGGAAGAAAGACGAAAACCCGTAAACACGAATTTTCGGTTACTCAGTTTCATCAATAAGCAAAAATTGACATACCGCGAAATTCGATAAAACACTATTCATCGATCCTGTAAATATACTCCACAACAACCCGCAAGATTATACGTCAACTACGTATAACTTTCTTTTCTCAACCGAAACACTATTTGGGAGAGAAACCGAGAAAGAGAGAAAATACCGATTCGATTCTGCACGAAACGATACAAGTGAATTAGCAGTTTTTCTCTCTACATGCACCCCTCTATTTATAGGCTTTTGAGGAGGTTCGCAAAAGACCGAAATACCCCTCAACATATGCCTATTTACAAGATATGCCATTGAATGAATAAGGATGACATGTCATGTGGATAAGATCGATGACGTGTCATCTGGATAGGATCGATGACGTGTCATGCGGATAAGGACGAATCTGAAAAGACCCGAATGCCCTCAGCCCGAATACAAATAATATTCGTATAATTATTCTGAACAATTATATATATTTTTTTTTGCGGTTGTTGTTTCGGTAATTTATACAACGTGTCCTGCACATTTATAAATTAACCGGTTAACTTTTATACAACGTGTCACACACGTTTATAAATTAACCAATGTTTTTTCTTGTTATTTTTACATAACATTTATAATTTAATTATAACACGTATAATTAATTATAACCATCTTACTATTGATCATAACCAATTTATAATCAATCACAATAAGATTCTCCGATTAACTCCTATATGGTGTGACCCGATAGGATCTGTGTTATGTTGGTAAATAGAATTAAAACTGTTTTAACTTCTATAATCATGAGAGGCATCTGGAAAAACGCATCATGACCATCCAATTACACAGATGATGCTGTACAGTACAATATCACGATCCAGTAAACAATTTACTTGTGTCAGTTCTTTTGTCACATAGCTATCTGATTAGTTTCAAGGTAGGTGTGTGTCATCCTTGTAAACTTAATCTTTTCTTGATCTTGAGCAGATTATCAAATATGATTACTCTTGTAATCATACCGCGTGCTGATAATCTTACTCTATCAAGGGGCCCAGTGATGCTATAGCTCGTATAGAGATACGAGGGACAATAGTACTTTTGGTAAACCATCACTACCTCAGCTAAGCCATGTATACTGAAGAGCTACCGTTATAACTGCATTTTACCGACAGCGTTTGATAACAATCACACATGTACATTTCTTAGTAGGAAAGATGAATACCTCATACTTTAGAACTTAACACTGAATGAAAGCATTAATGACACGAACACAATTCCGTATAATGTTTCGTTTGGGGTCTGTCAGATATCATGTTCCTGGAACATATATCTATGTGATTAAAATGACAACTCCTTGTCTATGGTCTGTAAAACTTGACCATCAATTAATCCACATACTAACCTTACAGCGGTAATTAGTGTTCCTGCTAATTACCTTGGTCAGTGACCTTTTAAGAGTATATATCATCTATATTATGGAGTTTCACAATTTCTGTCATGAACTCGAAATGATCCATAAATGCAATAATACTCAAGGCAACAAAATGATATTAATCATCCAATTCATGAACAAAGCTTTATATAATCAAAATTATCGTATTATTGACTTCTAGATTATTACAAGCTAACAAATAGTGTTTCGGGTTAGAAAAGAAAGTTATACATAATCCACGTATAATATTTCAGATTGTTGAGAAGTATATTTGCGGGATCAATGAATAGTGTTTTCATGAATTTTGCGGTATTTCAATTTTTGCTTATTAGTGAATCTGAATAACTGCAAGTTCGTGTTTTCATCTTTTCTCAGTGAATAGTGTTTTTGTGAAATACCACGGTTTATAGTTGTAGGGCGCAGAAAGTTGCACGGCGTCAGGTTAGCTAACGGTGCGGGTTTTTACATGTGTGGGTGAGTGGAAATGCTCCCGGCTAGGTTCAGTGCTCTGCTTCTTTGAATGTGAGCAGGTCACCGAACTCAGGGGAAGGCATTCACTCGGGATTTCTTCCTGCATTCCTCCTGGTTCACCCCTTGTGACGACCTACGTTCATGATCAGTTGTCGGAGGTTTTATTGTTTTCGATTATGAGGACGTTTTACTCCCGACGGGCGCAAGCCCCCGCCATTAATTACATCAGAAAAACCTTTCGGGTCAGACTGAAGACCTCATGCATTCCGGGATTTGTGCCTATTTGGATTGAATTGAATAAAAAGGGTTAAAAGGGGTTCATGTATGGTTTGTTTTGGTCATGTGGTTGGTTCTCATTTAAGTTTGAATTTGTTTTAAGTCAGTTGTTGTGATGTATGCATGAAAGATATGATTCCATATATTTAAAATGTGAGAAAATTATTGAGAAATATCATTTATGTGTTTTTAATATGAAAAGAGCATTTGGATGTCATTTTTTATACTTTTATTTATAAAAATATGTCGAGAGAGGGGTATTTTGGTCATTTCAGATTATTTATGGGACATGGATATGTTCAAATATTATTTAGAATTATAGAAAATTGAATTTGGGTTCATTTGGGACTGATTTGAGTTGATTTAGACTTAGTATGAAAAAGTTATGGCCAAATAGGACTTGAAAGGACTTGTTTGTGAAGATTTTATACTTCCAGGGACTTGTTTGTAAGTTTTCAGGGACTTGAGACTGTAATTTGGGCCTTTGACAGGGTCTGGAATGAATATTGGACCTTTAAGGGCTTGTTTGAGAATGTTTTATGCTGACAGGGACCTTTTTATAAATTTATAGGGGCTTCTCTGCATATTTTGAATAAACAGAGGGGTTTATATGTAAAAGGGCTTTATTTAATGATTTCTGAGCTTTGAGATTGGTATTGGGCTTCTGAGATTTGGGCTTTGGGCCTTTAAGATGTGCACTGGGCCATCAATTAATGCACAAGGCACAGATACCATTCATTTGGGCTTTAAGATTAGTGCAGGGGAGTTTATTTAAATTGACAGGTGGGCCCCATGTTGTCAGAGAGCCGTTGGATTTGATTTTGAATTTGGTTCATTTGATTAAGTGGTTTGCTTTGAGATTCGTGTTTCTTGCTTTAAGATCTATGCAAAGGGGGTTTCCCGGCTAGGGTTCTTTTCTGACAAACTCAGTCCGGCCGATCTAGGCCACGGCGGCGCCGGCCAAGGACATGGTTATGATCGTGAGGCTGTCAGGAGTCGATTAGTACCATTGTCGGCCGTCGGCGATCATCGGAGGCGGCGGAATAGGCATCTACAGTACCAGTCGGTACCGATTGAGCCTCAGATCGATTCTGATCAATTTCTTCATGATTTCTTTCAATTGATTGGTTATTTAGAGTCGTGTGAGGCTACAGAGGACACTAGGAATGTCAATTTGAGGTTTGAATGTGATTTGAGCATGTTTTGAGTTCTTTGGCTCCGGTTCCAGTACCGAATTAGTACCAGGCGTGGTACAAGGGATTTTTGAATCAAATTGAGTACTCAGAAGAGTTAATTATGTCACTTGGGATGATTTGAAAGGGCTGGTTTATACTGAATAAGGTTCTGGATCAAAGTGGCATGAAGGGCATATGCATCTCAACATTTTCTAAACTATTTTCTCTTGAATTTTGTACAAGATGTGTGGTTTTTATTTTACAGATTCAAAGATATATATATCAAGGATTTTTGTTCCAAATTTGGGATTTTTCTGAATCCATTTGCTCAATCAAATGGCTTGAACAATAGTCAGGGGTATTGAAGGTAATTTTACCATTTAAATTACATAATTTCATTTTTTAGAAGTTGAAGTTTGAAACATCATAACTTTTCATAGGAATGTCCAAATGAGATGAAATTTATATCAATTTTGTGTGTTTTAATGTGTTCTATCTGACTGTGAAGTCCAATTTTCATTTTGAGTTTTGTGCAGATCTGAGCTGTTAGATTTACCAGCAGGGGTCATTTTACTATTTTTGAGTGCTTATGCTGTACCAGTTGCATATCTAATGCAATTAGGTGCTGAAGCTGAGTTTGTCATGATACCAGGGACTGGTACAAGTCCTTTTAAGGTCTGGTTTGGTTCAATACAGGTTTTCAAGGGCATTTAGCCACTGTTTTCATACCAGAAAAGTGTAAAATAGAGATCAAAGGGTTCAAAGTTTATAAAATCATTATTTTAATAAATTTTGAACATGTCAGAGCCTTGAAATATGCAGGGAGGCCCCTGATTGTTTTAGAAATCATGTTTTGAGCATATCCACTTGATTTTAGAGAGCAATATCATCAAAAACTTCATTAGACAAAGAATGTAAATGGCATATGGCAGTATAACTGCTACATATTTACATCTTAGTCCTCAGTTTCTCACTTTTTGCACTTAGGTCCTCCAAAATAGTAAAATTGGCCATTTGAAGGGCATAATCTCACCATTTCTTTGGATCTAGTTGCAAATAGGCTCTCTCAAGGGGACTTAGGGTTGAGAACTGCAAATGATGCTCACTTGCTTACTTTAAACAACCCTTGTGTGTTTATCTTTTGTTTAAGTCACTTTTTCCTCTTTTTAATCACTTTTAATCAAAGAAATTAAGGGATTAGATGAGCAAGGATGCCCACTTGCTCACTACACTCATCCTAGCCCTCAATCAATTTGCAAAAGTGATCAGCGGAGACAGAAAAGAAGAAAGTGAAAGAAAATAGAGAAAAATGTACAAAAAATATAATTTTTATGAAAAGTTTGTATTAAAACAGCATATTTTATATTTTTAATGTTTATATACATTATTTAGGTGTTTTTAAGGAAGGTTATTGCATCAAAACAGAAAAGAAGCAAAAGATACAATAAAAGAAGATCAAATAGTAAGAACAACAAACTTTATTAATGAAAATGATACATAACATGGTCCCTAGGGACCTTACATTGATTCCAAGTTCTAATTACCTATGAATTAGACTTGTTTATCACAGAGGGAGCTTATGGTGTGTGTGTGCACCAATGTATGTATGTAGATGTGTGTGTATGTGTGTGTAATGTGTGGCTGTGTGTTTCTAGCTTGTTGTCTGTGTTTTCTCTCTAGCTGTCAGTCTTTTTGTTCTTCATTTGAGGTGCCCTTTTATAGGCAAAGAGCTCAGCTTAGGGTTTGGTAGGGCTGAGGTGGTCTCATCTTGACCAGAGGTGTTTGATCATATGTCTGTGCTTGATTTATGCTTATTTGAATGCCATCAAGGAAGGGGATCACCCAATTGTGTTTTGACATGTCATTTGAATGTGTTGTATCAGTTTCAACCCTTGGATTGAGCACTAGGGCATTGCATGGCATAATAGCCCTTGATTTCATGGCTTCTGGAGGGCAATTTGATTTGCATGACTCCTATGGTGCAGGAGGAATATTCCTCTATCGTGGACTGATCCCAGGTGCTCTAGGCACATGTCCAGGGGACCAGGAGAGGCTGTTGACAGCTAACAAGCTGGTTTAGGGTGAACCCGAGCCATTTCAAGGCTTAACATGGGCCCTTCTCGATTATTGAGCTTCATAGCATGCAAGGATGACAGAGAGCATAGTTTTAACCTCCTTATGATGTTCTAAAGGCTAATTTATCATTCAGGTTGCCAATTGAGTCCACTTTCACTGCACCCGAGTTGCACCATGCACCTTTCATGTATAGACTCAAATTGATATGTTACCAATCAAATTGACGTTTCAGATAGCATCGTGACATGCTCAAGAGATCCTATCTCAATCCCTGAGTCTTAATTTTGCCTAATTTGGCTCAACCATCTTGTCAATCTCCTTCCTTCTCGGGTTCAATTAGAAGAAAGGGAAGCAGCTCGTGCTCAAGAGAAAGTAGAGAAGAACAGAGATTACATCCCCTTTTCAATCTTAGGTGAGCTCTTAATCAATTCTCCTTTCATTTCCATGAATTTCGAGCTTCAATTAGAGCTCAGGATGAGAAGGAAAGGAGGAAGAAGGAGTCAGGATCTCGGGACCCACAAGTCAGTGACTCCAGGGCACAGTACCCTTCTTGAGTCGGCTTGGGTGCATCTGGCGCTTGATAAGCCATGCAAAGGCTTGAATATGGTGCATAAAGCGCCGGGTCCACGCCGATTGAAGGGGTCGGAAGCGCTGAGGCGCTGGGTTTAATTTAAACCCGATAATTTGAGTGGACTTGGTGTAGTGTGAGCCTAAACCCTTTCAGCTCGGTGTACAGAGTTCAATTCTCATGCTCCAAGTCTGCCTATCTTCTAACTTCAGCGAAATTTCATTTCTTTCACTGAATAAGGGGTCCCACTTATAAGGTGGAGGTTTGCGGCTCCTGATTTGTACCCAGAATGCTTAGGATTATTGCTATGGGTACCCAGGCTGATGTGGCACCAATCAGAGGTTGCCATGTCATCAAAAACTTTGAAAATTCATAACTCTTTAACCATTTGGAGTTAGAATTTGTATTTTATATCAAAATTCATGGTTTTAAATGTAGAATATTACCATGAACTTTAATATGTCATTCCCTTTCATCTTGGGAAGATTTTATGCACATTTAGCATTGTTCAAGCATTTTAATTGGTGCCAATTTCCATTTATTCAAATTGGCAACTTTCTAGGGTACAACAATAGTATTTATGACAAAAAAAATAAACTGCTCTTTGGCTAGCCCTGGTGAATAACCGATAGAGGCATCAGACCTCTGGTGCTCCGAGGCGAGTCGGTCTTCATTCCAACTGGAATTTGAAAATGAGGTATAAATTTTATATTAATTTATTTAATTGTTAAATATATTTAATTTTTAGAAATCAATCAAGGAGTAGATCTGTAAAGGATTAAAAAGAGTCCTTGCAATGAAAGGTTTGAGAAGGAACTCTCGTCTAGTTTTTTCGGCATAAGCCTAAAGGGTTTTGAGTTATAAGTAAAATTTTTATTTTACGGTCTTTTCGTAGCTTAAGCCTAAACGAGTTTTGGCACCTTCGAAACCCAACATCTAGCAAGAGGCTACGGGGCAAAAACTGCCTCAACATACTTTCTTGAGCAGGATCAAGCATGTCAAGATGACATTTGATCAAAACACGTGCAATCTCCTCTACTGCCTCTTCTTAGCCAACAAATACTTCACCCTCATCCACACTGACCACTATACCCCCACCGATCGCGATCCTCACAACCAAGCTAGGAATTAAGAGGGAGAGGATGACCTCGCACCCATGACAATCTCCTCACAGAGCCTAGGAAAGACAAAAGATGCATCTTCCCATAAACCAGGCTGCAACAACCGAAGCCATAGCAGAACTGCACCTTATTCATGCCTTACTCAATTGCACACGGATGGGCCGAACTGCGCGCCCAGTCGCTCACGGATGGAGAGCACAACCGCACGCACAACTGCGTGCAGAACCACACGGCCACTTCCTACCACATCTCGAGGGATCCTGTTGAGCCCGTATCCCCCACAGTAGCCATAAGATCATACCTGAACAGAGATGGGGTAGACTTTGATGAGATACTGAAGAGGCTAAACCACTTGGAGACTTTCAACAAGCTCATGAGTGAGACTTTTGCAGATTTCCAACAATATTGCGCACGAGAAGGAGTCACCTTCGCCGGTGCGCGCCATCCCCTCTAAGTCTGTAAGTTCACCGGTTCTGACCCATCTCATTTAAGTTTTTGAATTGATTAACATCACCATGATGTAAAGATTTAAGCTTTGGGGAGAAGGTGTAGGAACCATGTATCTTTGCATTGCATGTTTACTTTTTGTACTTGTGAAAATTAGGGTTTTACCTAACCATGAATAGGGTCTCTTGTTAGATTTATTAGGATGTTTACCTAGTCTTTGTTGTGGATGGTTGATTTCAGCAAATTGCATTTAGGTTTAGGGAGTCTATACTTGTTGAAGTGTGGAAGAGAAAGATTTGGATGAAAATTGCTAAGTCAAACTTGAAACATTTATATCCTCCAAGACACTTGAAGATCTCTTTAGAATAAGAAAGACTAAGGATAACAACATATTTGAGATTGAATTTTTTTTTTCAGAAATGAATTTATTAGAATTGTTACATATGAATTTTTTTTATAAAGTTGGAAATATTCAAATTATATTCCTTTTAAGTTTTGACCCCAATAATTTGATGAAGTATAAGGATAATTTATATATATGCGTATTTAGGAATTGTGTGTATTCTTAGTGATCATAACTCATACTTTGCATTTGTATATATTTAGTTTTTCAAAAAATACAAGAAAAATACAAATTTTTTTTCAGAAAATAGAAAAACACAAAAATATAAACAAAGGGCTGAGATAGAAAAATGAGTACGGACGCCTACACAATAATGGTTGTCAATAGGCTCGAAAGATCTCCCATCCACTCGGCTCAATCTAGGGCCTGAGGAAATCCTTAAGTGCATTCAGAACACATAATCTCTCGTTTATATCTATCCATTAGAAAGGTGAAACTGGATCGAGTGAGAAGGTGAATTTTATCTATTTCTATTTTTAATTTCTGCATTTTTAATTTTTACCCCTCTTTTAATTTTTCAAAATTTTTGCAGTTGCATAAGTCATGCCTCACTAACACACTTTGTCACTTAGCTTTATCCCAAACCCAAGGGTATGATCGAAGAAGGGACCAAGGCATAAGGGGAATTGTGAAATGAATGTTTATCTTCTTTATAGGTATTCTCATAGTAATGGTTTTAAATTTCTATTTTTGAAAGATTCCGATTAAAGTCAAGAATGATGTTGTGAATGCAAAAGTTTCTATTCATAAAAGATCTTCATTCGAGAACAAAATTAGAGTTTGAGTAAGCAATTTCATGGCAAATCCAGATCTGAAATAATTTGACAAGTCTTGTAATTTGGTTTAGAGGAATGGTTAAAGGTTCGAACCATGGTAATATGACTCGGTTACAAATTGTTTAGATTTGCTTGGGAACAATCAAATCTATCACATTCGTAAAAATCTTCAAACCAAGGAGTATATATGACTCGAGAACGAATTGTTTAGATTTTCTTGGAGAAAATCAAATCTATCACATTCGTAAATCTTCGTATTTTAGTTAGGGACAAACAAAATTCTCATATTATTTGTTCGGGACGAACAAATGTTTAAGCTTGGGGGTGTGATAGGGCTGAAATAAGTCGTTATTTTCTCTATCACTTAGCCTAAATTATTGTCATTTATCGTATTACAATTACTCATTTTCTATAATCATATTACTTTTGCCATTTTACCCTAATTCTGGAGAATTGCAGATTTCTATTACTTTTAGTTTTAAAACAGGGGTAAAACGAAGTATTCTGGACAACAAGTATTTGCCGTATGGTTTGAACGCAAACCGCATGCAAGTGAAGCAAGAAACTGGAGCAAGAAACTGGCACATGGATGAGCCAAACCGCACACCTAAACCTCGTGTATTGAAGAAGCCATCTGCACAGAAATAATATAGTACACTGACTTTGGATCACTTCTTGAGACCTGTACATTCTGAATCTGAACTCGAAGCCTTCATAGATGTTGTAGATCTCGTTGTCTAGTTTCCAACCCAACTTGAATCAACTCAATCAGAGCTTGAATGATGATTATGAAGCCAAAATACTAAAGGTCGACGAGTCTGCGCAGTTTAGCACACCCGTGTCCTTACCAGTATCCGGTAGCATGCGTTTTAGCATGCAATCGCATGCGGTTCAGCCAGATCCGTATGGACTGCAGTTTTCAAAAGGAATAATAGTTATAGAACAACTTGGACTCCAAGTTACTTGCTCTCCAAGTACCAATAACTCCAGAACACGTCCCCCTCTGCCCTAATACATCCAGGAAGCCTATAAATACCAATCACTTTGTATCAATCTAGGATCTATCAATATGTACAAAGTTAGGATTTCACTATGGAGGCGATGTAAATGATAGATATATAAAATAGCGAAGTTTCCATTAAAAGAGGAGGAAAAGGCAGAAATTGAAGACGGTGTGCATGAGATAAGAGATAGCATAGGAGTACTCCTTCCATCTTTCTCTTTTGCTGTCTTTCTTTTTGTCTTTTGTCTCTTTTGTTGTTGAACCCACCATGAGCGGCTAAGCAACCCTTTTCTAGGGTGAAGACATGTAATCTTGAATTCTTACGAGTTTAATCTAGTTGTTCATTTATATTATCATTACACTATGATCTGAATTCTTACTGAGACTTATGCATTATATTCTTACTTATTGTGTGCTTAAAGTAACCTCGTATGTATGAAGTGTACAATCTATTCATACCCTTAATTGGGAGGTTAACCAATATTCAAATAATATAAGTATCTTAGATACAAGTAGAAAATGACTGACCAGATGACCGGTTGTATTCGAACTATAGTAAGGAACCTATTAGGATGTGGTTTAGCTGACGAATGTCACATTCCATGACTAGTAGTGGGGTAATCTTGATTATTAGTATTGTGAAATATTAGTAATTAGGACTTATCATTAATCTTTATGCAATTGTACTAAGTACCTGACAAGTACTTACTCAATTAGGGTGTTGTGACGACCGACTCAACGCACAACGCTAAAACAGGATTAGCAGCTCTCAGATCGCATTGATACCAGTGCAGGGCGTGTGCGGTTAAAGCTAAACCGTATGTGATTCCGACTAGAGTAGAAACCAGATTTGGTATGGTTTACCCAGGCATGTGCGGATGGTGATAGAGCTGCATGCTACTGAGTAACTTTACAACTTACAGGTATTAGCAGTAGCATGCGGTTGGTGATAGACTGTGCACAATTGTTATGACTACCAAAACTTAGATTAAATGAGTTTGAATGATAGAATGTCTGATTCCTTAGAAGCCCATCTTCTAAACACTTAATCTACTACTACTTCTCTATTGTAATTCAACAGGACAACCGAGCAACCAACAATCACTCAACCAACCTAAAGGAACCGATAACCTAGACCTTAGTTTACATCTTAGATCTCTTAATACACCATCCCTACGGATCGACACCCCAATCTATATTATACAATAGATTCATACGCTTGTGGATCGACAGTAGAGTAGACATTAGGGTTATAAATATTATTAGCATTGATTTCCACCCTATCAGCAATTACAACCCAAATGCAACACTCCAATTGAAGGAGTTTGGAGCACTCTTGTAGTGTCTCCAGATTGCAAGATAATAGGGTATTTACAACTCTATTACAACACTCCAATTGATGGTGTTTGGAGCACTCTAGTAGTGTCTCTATATGACAAGATAATAGGGTATTTACAATGCTAATACAACACTCCAATTGAAAGTGTTTGGAACACTCTAGTAATGTCTCCAGATGGTAAGATAATATGGCATTTTCAACCCTAATACAGCACTCCAATTGAAGGTGTTTGGAGCACTCTAGTATTGTCTCTATATGGGAAGATAATATGGCATTTACCATAACTAGTCAAGTGCCCACGCATTGCTGTGGGTTGAAAGTTTGTTTTGATCACTTTCTTTAATGGTATGTTTGAATGATGAGGTAAATAGTAGTGCTAATTCAGATTAGCGACTATTCCAAACTACTATTCTATGTTTGGATGTGTTTGAGTTAGCAAAAAGGACTATTATTTATTTGTCTTTTATGAGTTAGCAAGCTATTCTAATAAAAGTTGGGTTAACTCACTATCTCAAATTTGAATTAACTTATTATTCTCACTAACTCAAGCCTTTATCAAAACGCATCCTCAATGAGATTAATTTAGGAATTAATAGTATTACATATTATAATTTTTTACTTTCAAGAAAAAAATTGATGACAATAGTTCAAGACTTCTAATTTGGCAAAAAAAATGAACTTAATACTTTAGTTACTTTGTATTAGTGTGTTTGTTCGGTCTGAAAAATTACATAAGCTGACACATTTTTTCAGTTATTTTGTTGTGGCTTTCTTTTTCAATTTATTTACTTTTTTGTTATATTAGCATTTTTGCTATATGATGTTTAAAATAACATTTTTGTATCAACTGAAATGTATTTTAAACATCAGATTTCTTGTGATGTATTGTCATTTGCAGTTGAGAATTGAGCATTTCATAATATCAAGAAAGACATATATGATCGCTTACAACAAATTAACAGTAGTGAATTATAAACACAGGAGAAGGCAAAGTACACTTATTCTCCTTAGCCACCTATATTATCAATGTAACGTTCCGTCAAATCAACTTTTTAATTTTATATATGAATTTTGCAGACAAAATTATTTTTAAGGGGGGAACGATGTAACGTCCCGTCACGTTAACATTTTAGTTATTAACATAAATCATTACGAGAGAACATAAAGATTATTATAATATATATATGTAACACTTCATCATGGCTAGGTACATTTTAGAATGTAAAGAAAGTTTAAGCACTTTGTAAAATAAGAGTCCAAATGAGAAACCAATCTAATATACACACACCTTGAGTTATGATTGCACACATAGTTATCTATATAGAAAATATCGTAATAAATCTTGTAGAAAAATACAAACATTTCTAAAATAAATATTTTCTTACCTGACCGCAATAATTAGGACATAAATACTAATCAAACCTATAATTAAAACCTAGATTTGAACTATCCTATTTTTGATAACCTTCTAAATTTAACTTCAGCTGGATTTTTCAGACAGACAATCGTTAGTATTCTAATCGCAGCTCACTCATATTAATTCGGAATTAAATGAAATTTAATACCTGAAAATTTAACTTCAGTATCTACAACTTTTGTTTAGAAACCTACCCCAAATTCAGAACGTAGAATTCTCCATAAAATTCTAAAATCAGTAAACAGTGCTGTTCGGAAATTGCAGACCTATGTTGACTAATTTAACAATTCCTACTCACTGGAAATTCCGATTAAGTTAAAATCAGTCTGGTTGAAACCATAACAGAAAATCCTATGACTATTATGTAGTAAAATTTCCGAAATTACGAACCTATAAGTCTAGGTAACTTTATCTTTAAGGATGAAAATTAAAACTGCAGAAAACATAATTTGTCATTAGCCCAAGTCGGTAAGATTGATTTATTATGGTCCATTAAAGCCCAATCCAACAAAACAAAATCTGAAGACAACCCTAGTCTGATCTCTATATAAACACACTCACACACACCCCCCTCCCCTCAAACCCTAGCCGCCACGGCCTCTAATTCCCCCCCAATTCGGATCCAAACCAGCCAGCCGACTTCTGCAGAGAACTGCTGTCCGTACGTCCAGATTTTGAAGAAGTGTTTCAACACGAGAGTTGTAGTGCTCGAAGATACGGACGAGTGAGCGCTGGATTCACCTCGATCCAATTTCCACCACCGAGATATGGCCAAAACAGTGACTGCTGTCCGTACTCAAAACAGCAAATCTGGAAGTTCTTTTTATTAGTAAGTATTCTCTCTAGATATATTATAATCTGAAACTTTAATCTATTATTAAGTATTTCTTAATGTAGACAATTAATCATCTAGAATTTATTAGTATATTATAAATGTTAATAATTGAATATTGATATCAAGAATGTTTTCTTTATATAGATTTTAGTTAACTTTCAATAAGCATATTATATAGATACTCCGTTATTTAAAGTTAGAAATAAATGTTTGATTTTCATATTTACTCACAATTATTATATTTTTATATATAGATTTAAAAATAAATCTCAGCAGTTATAAATATTATAAATTCCTTTCTAAATTATGGATAATAATTGAACCAATGTAACCAAGAGAATTTTGTAATTAATTCCACACTAAATTATATTTTGACTAACTTTGTTATACACAATATTAAGAATTAGGATTATAGTATATGAATATAAAACAACGAGTAGTGTAGGATTTTAGAAAAGGACAACAAATGAATGTAAATAGTTCTGATTAGAAGTATGTTTAATTAGGTGTGACTTCGAAAGATTTAGGAGACGTAAGAGATGATCAGGAATTTATTTAAATATGATCAGGTGCGGGTTTCCTAGACTTTATAAAACTATTTAACTTCCTATTGTTCATTCAACTGTTTATTATTATTGCATTAGTTGGATTTATGCATGTTGTTTTCGAACCATTCGACTTGAGTAGACATAAATAAATTGCATGAAATGATAGAATTCATATATTGACTTATGGACTTGCATAAATAGGATGTGTTGAGCATGGCATGAATTGTGTGATTGAATAAATGTGTTTTGAAAACGAACGAATATGGTAATTGAACAGGGGCCGATATGCTTGCATATTGGGATGTATACATTGGGTCTAGTGTCCGACTGGACCCCTCGTTAACGTGACTGTAGGCGAAAGCGGTCCTGTCACGGGTCTAACCCTAGCGTCTGGCGGGAGTTCCGCGGTTAGGGCGACAGCCTCCCAGCGTCAGGCGGGAGTTCTGCGGTTGGGTTGGCGGCTTCTTTTGGCGTCGAGCGGGAGTTCCGCGGTCAAAGAAACAAGGAAATTAAGTGGTTTCTTCCAGCGTCGGGCGGGAGTTTCGCGGTCGGAGAAACATAGAAAGAGAAAAGAAAAGAAAACATGATTAAGTTAATAAGTACTGGTAGGATTACATTGCATTAGAAAAAAGCATACACATTTTATTTTTTATCATATTTTTGAATATTAGTAAAGGTTTTATAAACTCTGGGCTGGAACTAAATCCCGCACTGAGAGAAGGTTCGATCTCTCACCCGTTTCACTTTTATGTGGGTTCCAGGAAACGAAAAGGAAGGATTCGAGTAAGGACAAGAGTGAGACTAAGCGGGAAGACATATTAGTGATAAATTACCACATATTGTTTAATTTTTGTTTATATGATTATATATTGATACATTGAGCAGGCATGGCAGTGTCCGTGTTACTAGCCATGTCTACCGTGATCGCTTGTGAAAACTCTTTTGCTTATGGAATAAAATGTGGCTTTATTTAAATTTTATTGATAATGTATGTGATGTGCACACGCCTTACGTAAAAATACGTGGCGGATTGTCTCGGGGTGTGACAATCAAGTATAAAAGCTTCAACAATACAAAGTTTGCTTTAGTTTTTTTTATCAAGAACCAAATATAAAGTGAACGTTGCTCTCATCATATGCTCACCCAACTGGAAATGTATCACCTAAACAACAAAACAAAATATTTAGTTAAGTCTCACTGACCCATTCTCTACTCTCTGAAATTAGAAACAAAGACTTCTAATCAACAGGGGCACATGTGACTTGCATAGCACCATTATGTGCGTGCTATGCATAGTACCATAGCTTCA
The DNA here is from genome assembly GCF_964058835.1 of Carex rostrata. Taxonomy (NCBI): domain Eukaryota; kingdom Viridiplantae; phylum Streptophyta; class Magnoliopsida; order Poales; family Cyperaceae; genus Carex; species Carex rostrata. The sequence goes on from NC_135937.1 coordinate 9,367,251, forward strand.
CTCTATAAAGGTATATCAAGCACCCTGTACAATGTCAAGTCATTATATTCTTTTTCTGAGAAACCTGACGAATACTGCCAATGTGTTTGAATTAATTTAAATATTAATTAAATCATACACTGCAAGTTCAAAACTACAATTTTAATTAACTCTATAAATTACAAAAATAGCACCTTTGTAATTTCAGCACTTCACTCATACTTCTCTACTTATTGACATCTCCATTAAGAAAAACCTGAACCACAATTCATACTCCTATTGCACTCTTCCTACCAGTATCTCAGGTGAAAGCGAGGTCCCTCTATAAACTCTTGCATTTCTTTGTTTCCATATGTTCCATGTTGTGCAGAAGAAATAGGATAGCCAGACCTCTTCCCTGATTGTACTATGAACCTTCACTTGTTGTACTGATGCCTCCCAAATCTCATGAACTATTGTGTGCGGATACATTAGTTGACAGCCTAACTTGAGTGATAACAGCCACCGAACATGTGCTGCATACAGGCACAAGAACTACAAGTGGAGCGCATATTTGATCGAGCAGTTATTGCACATTATGCAACTCATCTGACATTGTATTTTTTGTCTCCTAAAAAAATAATGTGTTAGAATTCTTATGTTAAGCACTTGGCATTTGTGCTACAGTTCTTTGTTCATCATTGTTTTTGATCTGTTTTAATTTTCCTAACATGGTGCCATAGTTCTAGCATGCATCTATGTTCCTATGGGTCTTATAGACATCTTAGAATTTTTATAAGATTTTAGGGGGCATTTTAGGTACTTAGTTTTTGGCTCTGACTCAGCCACAGTTTCTGTTTAGATTATTATGACAGTCAGTTTTCAAGAATTATTTTATGGGCAATCTGCTAAACCAATTTTTTTGTTCTTTATATGGAAATGCTTGTTGAATCATGCTCTCAATCCTCGTAAAATTTCAAAAAATTTGGAACTTAGGAGTTGGTTGTAATATGCAGTTAAGTAAAGGGGTAGTTTGGGGTTTTGTGCTGGAATTGATAGTGTTTGTATTTTGAAAAAGGTGAATCTCAAGAATACTTTAACAATACTTTAAAAATCCTAAAAAGGGAAAATTTAGTATCCAAATGCTTGGGGTCATGTCTTCTGCCTGACTGTCCAATGGCAAGGTCTAATTATTCGTCTAACTATTTCTATTATTTTTCTTTCCTTTTACTGTTTTTGAGTGTTTTCATGTATCAGTTGGAGTCAATTCATGTTATGCTTGTATTTTTTGCTGGTGCATGCATGGGGTTATGCGAAGGAGTCTGTTTAGAGGTCAACACACCAGGTTTTGAGGTCTGAACTACATTAGATATGGTTTTAGAGGTTCTAAGCCACTGTTTATGTGTAAAGGCCAGAGTTTGTTTTGGCCTATTTTTTGCCCTCTAGTATTAGGTGACTTTTAAGGTAATCTATATGCAATTGAAGCTACTTTGGTTGGGTTGAAGCTTTGTACAACAATTAACCGTTAATTGGACCATTCACAATAGGGTTTTCATTATATTCATTGTATCTCGTTCTTAAAAAAAAATCATTCTATTCATTCTATTTAGTTCTTCTTCAAACATTTTGTTTTCATTTTTAAGGAACTAAATAGAATAAATAAAATGATTTTTAAGAAGTGACATAGAATGAATAAAATATTTTTATAGGAATATGAGCACAAAACTAACATCAGAACAAAAAATACAAAAAAGAAAAAAAATGCAAATCATACCCAAAAGAGAAATGGAGGGAAGTGGATGAGAGACATTTTAAAATCCAGAGAAATAATAGAAGTCTCTTGACTTTCTTTAGAGATCTCCTAATCTGGTGAAAGACCAAGTCCACTCTCCTCCCTTGAATCCACTATCTGCACTTGGGTGCCACTCATGCCAGAGACGGCACCAGCCGGCCCATCGAACCGACTACTCATGTTGCTTGGATCATACACTCTCTCCTCACTAAGACCAACCAAAACAGTCAACCCATCCCCTGAAATCTTGGCATTATGGTCAAGTCTGGTACAAAACAAGAATGTCAAATTAGTAATTAGTAATATGCTAAAATGGGACATATTAGTACTAATGTTATGGTATAGCCAATCAATAAGGAGGTTTTCTCAAATTCGCATTTTTTTGGCAGAAAAATAATGAAAACAATGAAGAACAATGAAGAACAATAAAAAGGAATATAATTTACTTTTTGGCAGAAAAAAATTGTCACTGACAAAATAACAGTAGAGTAACAATATGCATATCAAGTACAAAATAACAGTAGAGTAACAATATGCATATCAAGTGAAGAAATAAGAATAGAGCAACTGCAATTTGAAAGGGGTTTTGAACAGTACCAGTGGTTTTTAGTGAAGAAAGGGGAATATAGCAAATGCAATTTAAAAGAATGGAGATTTCATTGATATATATATATATATATATATATATATAGAGTGTGGTCTGTTATATCTGAAAAAAATTTGAAATTCTAATTGGAGGGAGCATTTACCTTTCTCAACAATGTTGGAGGAGATATCAAAGGAGGATATCCAGAAGCAAACAAGAGGTTTTATTTCATCCTTTCAAACAATTTTGACCATGGCAGAAGGATGGGAAGAGGAGTAATGGATACCTGTCCAAAAGACAAATAAAAGTTAACTATCAGAAATTCAAAATTAATGTATAGCAAATCTAAGAATTTCTAACATTCCTCAGCATGCTAAACCTGAAAATAAGAAGATTAAAAAAATAATAATAAGACTGCCAAAAAAAAACTTAACTTGAATTAAAATTCTACCATTTCAGGAAATTCTAACATTTATGTAAAAAATTCTTACATTGGACAAATAATCCAGATAAATTATTTTTTTGACAATTAAAAAATAGGAGGTGGCGGCTAGCTAGGGTTTAGGCATCGGGCGCTGAGGGAAAACGGCGCCATCGGAGAAGAGGGGAATCTGGATTTATGCGGCGCCAGCAGAGAAGAGAGGATCGGTGCCAGAGGAGAAGAGAGAAAAGAGGATTAAGAAGAAGGATCAGAAGAGGATTTGTAAAGAGGATCGGTGCAGCGCCAGCACAGAAGAGATAAAAGAGGATGCGGCGCCAGCCTTGAAGAGAGAAAAAATAATTTAGAAAAAGATCTGTTTCGCGTGTAACGGAGGAGGATTCACGAGTAAGGATGAAACCGTTTGGTTTTGTATGTAGCAGGTTGGTTTAAAATTAATTTCAAACTTGTACACAAATGGATACATAGAATACATATATAATACCTCATATTCAACACAATGATTTAGAATGGTTAGATCTGATAAATGAAAGGCTGAGATCGTCACTGGACAGATACACCATTCAGTCCCTTAAATATCAAGGTGCTATTATAGGAGTTCTGATAATACAACACTCCAATTGAAGGTGTTTGGAACACTCTAGTAGTGTCTCCAGATTGCAAGACAATAGGGCATTTACAACCCTAATACAACACACCAATTGAAGGTGTTTGGAGCACCCTAGTAGTGTCTCCAAATGGCAAGATAATTGGGCATTTACAACCCTAATACGACAATTCAATTTACGGTTTTTGGAGCACTCTAGTAGTGTCCCTATATGACAAGATAATATGGCATTTAAAACCCTAATACAACACTTCAATTGATGGTGTTTGGAGCACTCTAGTAGTGTCTCCAGATGGCAAGATAATAGGAAATTTCCAACCCTAATACAAAACACCAACTGAAGGAGTTTGCAGGACTCTAGTAGTGTTACCAGATGGCAAGAAACTAAGGCATTTACAACCCTAATACAACACTCCAAATGAAGGTGTTTGGAGCACTCCAGTACTATCTCCAGATGGCAAGATAATAGGGCATCTAAAACCCGAATACAATACTCCAGTTGATTGTTTTTGGAGTACTCTAATAGTATCTCCAAATGGCAACATAATAGGGCATTTACAACCCTAATACAATACTCCAATTGATGGTGTTTGGAGCACTCTAAAAGTGTCTATATATGACAAGATAATAGGGCATTTACAACCTTAATACAACACTAATAGGGCATTTACAACCCTAATACAACACTCCAATTGAAGGAGTTTGGGGAACACTAATAGCGTCTCTATATGGCAATATAATAGAGCATTTACAACCCTTTTACAACTCTCTAATTGAAGGTGTATGGAGCACTCTAGTAATGTCTACAGATGGGAAGATAATAGGGCATTTACAACTCTAATACAACACTCCAATTGAAAGAGTTTGGAGAACTCTAATAGTGTCTCTATATGGCAAGATAATAGAGCATTTACAACCCTTATACAACACTCCAATTGATGGTGTTTGGAGCACTCTAGTAGAGTCTACACATGGGAAGATAATAGGCCATTTACAACCCTTATACAACACTCCAATTGAAGGAGTTTGGAAAACTCTAATAGTGTCTCTATACGGTAACATAATAGAGCATTGACTACTCTTAAACAACACTCCAGTTGAAGGTGGTTGGAGCACTCTAATAGTGTCTACAGATGGGAAGATAATAGGTCATTTACAACTCTAATACAAGACTTCAATCGAAGGGGTTTGGAGAACTCTAATAACATCTCTATATGGAAAGATAATAGAGCATTTACAACCCTTATAGAACACTCCAATTGATGGTGTTTGGAGCACTCTAATAGTGTCTCTATATGGCAAGATAATAAGGAATTTACAACCCTAATACAACACTCCAATTGAAGGTGTTTGGAGATCTCTAGGAGTGTTTCTAGATGGGAAGATAATAGGAAATTTACAACCCAAATACAAAACTCCAATTGAAGGAGTTTGCATAACTCTAATAGCGTCTCTATATCGTAAGTTAATAGAGCATTTACAACCCTTTCACAACTCTCCAAATGAAGGTGTTTGGAGCACTCTAGTAATGTCAACAGATGGGAAGATAATAGGGCTCTTACAACCCTAATTCAACACTCTAATTGAAGGTTCTTGGAAAACTTTAGGAGTGTTTCTAGATTGCAAGTTAATAGGGTATTTGCAACCCTAATACAACACTCCAATTGATGGAGTTTGGAGAACTCTAATAGTCTCTCTATATGGCAAGATAAGAGAGCATTTACAACCCTAATACAACACACTAATTGAAGGTGTTTGGAGAACTCTAATAGTGTCTCTATGTGGCAACATAATAGAGCATTTACTACCGTTAAACAACACTCCAATTGAAAGTGTTTGCAGCACTCTAATAGTGTCCACAGATGGGAAGATAATAGGGCATATACAACTCTAATGCAACACTCCAATCGAAGGAATTTGGAGAACTCTAATAGCATCTCTATATGGCAAGATAATAGAGCATTTACAACCCTAATGCAACACTCCAATTGAAGGAGTTTGGAGAACTCTAATAGTGTCTCTTTATGGCAAGATAATAGAGCATTTACAACCCTTATACAACACTCCAATTGATGGTGTTTGGAGCACTCTAGTAATGTCTACAAATGGGAAGATAATAGGACTCTTACAACCCTAATACAATACTCCCAATTGAAGGAGTTTGGAGAACTCTAATATTGTCTCTATATGGCAAGATAACAGAGCATTTACAACCATTTTTCAACTCTCCAATTGAAGGTGTTTGGAGCACTCTAGTATTGTCTACAGATGGGAAGATAATAGGGGTCTTACAACCCTAATACAACACTCCAATTGAAGGTGCTTGGAGAACTCTAGGATTGTTTCTAGATTGCAAGTCAATAGGGTTTTTGCAACCCAAAAACAACACACCAATTGATGGAGTTTGGAGAACTCTAATAGTATCTCTATATGGCAAGATAATAGAGCATTTACAACCCATATACAACACGACAATTGAAGATGTTTGGAGCACTCTAATAGTGTCTCTATATGGCAAGATAATAGAGCATTTACAACACTAATACAACACTCCAATCGAAGGAATTTGGAGAACTCTAATAGCATCTCTATATGGCAAGATAATAGAGCATTTACAACCCTAATGCAACACTCCAATTGAAGGAGTTTGGAGAACTCTAATAGTGTCTCTTTATGGCAAGATAATAGAGCATTTACAACCCTTATACAACAATCCAATTGATGTTGTTTGGAGCACTCTAGTAATGTCTACAAATGGGAAGATAATAGGGCTCTTACAACACTAATACAATACTCCCAATTGAAGGAGTTTGGAGAACTCTAATATTGTCTCTATATGGCAAGATAACAGAGCATTTACAACCATTTTTCAACTCTCCAATTGAAGGTGTTTGGAGCACTCTAGTATTGTCTACAGATGGGAAGATAATAGGGCTCTTACAGCCCTAATACAACACTCCAATTGAAGGTGCTTGGAGAACTCTAGGATTGTTTCTAGATTGCAAGTCAATAGGGTTTTTGCAACCCAAAAACAACACACCAATTGATGGAGTTTGGAGAACTCTAATAGTGTCTCTATATGGCAAGATAATAGAGCATTTACAACCCATATACAACACGGCAATTGAAGATGTTTGGAGCACTATAATAGTGTCTCTATTTGGCAAGATAATAGAGCATTTACAACACTAATACAACACTCCAATCGAAGGAATTTGGAGAACTCTAATAGCATCTCTATATGGCAAGATAATAGAGCATTTACAACCCTAATGCAACACTCCAATTGAAGGAGTTTGGAGAACTCTAATAGTGTCTCTTTATGGCAAGATAATAGAGCATTTACAACCCTTATACAACAATCCAATTGATGTTGTTTGGAGCACTCTAGTAATGTCTACAAATGGGAAGATAATAGGGCTCTTACAACACTAATACAATACTCCCAATTGAATGAGTTTGGAGAACTCTAATATTGTCTCTATATGGCAAGATAACAGAGCATTTATAACCATTTTTCAACTCTCCGATTGAAGGTGTTTGGAGCACTCTAGTATTGTCTACAGATGGGAAGATAATAGGGCTCTTACAGCACTAATACAACACTCCAATTGAAGGTGCTTGGAGAACTCTAGGATTGTTTCTAGATTGCAAGTCAATAGGGTTTTTGCAACCCAAAAACAACACACCAATTGATGGAGTTTGCAGAACTCTAATAGTGTCTCTATATGGCAAGGCATTTACAACCCTTATACAACACTCCAATTGATGGTGTTTGGAGCACTTTAGTAGAGTGTACAGATGGGAAGATAATAGGGCATTTAGAACCCTAATACAATACTCAAATTGAAGGAATTTAGAGAACTCTAATAGTGTCTCTATATGGTAAGATAATAGAGCATTTACAACCCTTTCACAACTCTCCAATTAATGGTGTTTGGAGCACTCTTGTAATGTCTACAGATGGGAAGATAATAGGGCTCTTACAAACCTAATACAACACTCAAATTGAAGGTGCTTGGAGAACTCTAAGAGTGTTTCTAGATTGCAAGTTAATAGGGTATTTGCAACCCTAAATACAACACGCCAATTGATGAGTTTGGAGAACTCTAATAGTGTCTCTATATGGCAAGATAACAGAGCATTTACAGCCCTTCTACAACACTCCAATTGAAGTTGTTTTCAGAACTCTAATAGTGTCTCTATATGGCAACATAATAGAGCATTTACTACCGTTAAACAACAATTCAATTGAATGTGTTTCCAGCACACTAATAGTGTCGACATATGAGAAGCTAACAGGGCATTTACAACTCTAATGCAACACTCGAATCGAAGGAGTTTGGAGAACTCTAATAGCATCTCTATATGGAATGATAATAGAGCATTTACAACCCTTTTAGAACACTCCAATTGAAGGTGTTTGGAGCACTCTAAAAGTGTCTTTGTATGGCAAGATAATCAGGAATATACAACACTCCAATTGAAGGTGTTTGGAGAATTCTAGGAGTGTCTCTATATGGCAAGATAATTGAGAATTTTCAACCCTAGTACAACACTCCAATCGAAGGAGTTTGGAGAAATTTAATAGTGTCTTTATGTGGCAAGATAATAGAGCATTTACAACCCTTATACAACACTCTAATTGATAGTGTTTGGAGCATTCTAGTAGAGTCTACAGATAGGAGGATAATAGAGCATTTACAACTCTAATACAACTCTCCAATTAAAGGAGTTTGGAGAACTCTAATATTGTCTCTATATGGCAAGATAATAGAGTATTTTCAACCATTTTTCAGCTCTCCAAATAAAGGTGTTTGGAGCACTCTAGTATTGTCTACAGATGGGAAGATAATAGGGCTCTTACAACCCTAATACAACACTCCAGTTAAAGGTGCTTGAAGAACTCTAGGATTGTTTCTAGATTGCAAGTTAATAGGGTATTTGCAACCCTAATACCACACACCATTTGATGGAGTTTGGTGAACTCTAATAGTGTCCCTATATGGCATGATAATAGAGCATTTACAACCCTTATGCAACACTCCAATTGAAGGTGTTTGGACAACTTTAATAGTGGGAAGATAATAGGGCATTTGCAACCCTAATACAACACTCCAATTGAAGGAGTTTGGATAATTCTAATAGTGTGTCTAGATGGCAAGATAATAGCGAATTTACAACCCTAATACAAAACTCCAATTGAAGGAGTTTGCATAACTCTAATAGTGTCTCTATATGGCAAGATAATTGAGAATTTTCAACCCTAGTACAACACTCCAATCGAAGGAGTTTGGAGAAATTTAATAGTGTCTTTATGTGGCAAGATAATAGACCATTTACAACCCTTATACAACACTCTAATTGATAGTGTTTGGAGCATTCTAGTAGAGTCTACAGATAGGAGGATAATAGAGCATTTACAACTCTAATACAACTCTCCAATTAAAGGAGTTTGGAGAACTCTAATATTGTCTCTATATGGCAAGATAATAGAGTATTTTCAACCATTTTTCAGCTCTCCAAATAAAGGTGTTTGGAGCACTCTAGTATTGTCTACAGATGGGAAGATAATAGGGCTCTTACAACCCTAATACAACACTCCAGTTAAAGGTGCTTGAAGAACTCTAGGATTGTTTCTAGATTGCAAGTTAATAGGGTATTTGCAACCCTAATACAACACTCCAATTGATGGAGTTTGGAGAACTCTAATAGTCTCTCTATATGGCCAGATAATAGAGCATTTATAACCCTTATACAAGTCTTTAATTAAAGGTGTTTGGAGAACTCTAATAGTGTCTCTATATGGCAACATAATAGAGCATTTACTACCGTTCAACAACACTCCAATTGAAAGTGTTTGCAGCACTCTAATAGTGTCTACAGATGGGAAGATAATAGAGCATTTACAACTCTAAAGAAACACTCAAATCGAAGGAATTTGGAGAACTCTAATAGCATCTCTATATGGCAAGATAATAGAGCATCTACAACCCTAATGCAACACTCCAATTGAAGGAGTTTGGAGAACTCTAATAGTGTCTCTTTATGACAAGATAATAGAGCATTTACTACCGTTAAACAATAATTCAATTGAATGTGTTTCCAGCACACTAATAGTGTCGACATATGAGAAGATAACAGGGCATTTACAACTCTAACGCAACACTCGAATCGAAGAAGTTTGGAGAACTCTAATAGCATCTCTATATGGAATGATAATAGAGCATTTACAACCCTTTTAGAACACTCCAATTGAAGGTGTTTGGAGCACTCTAAAAGTGTCTTTGTATGGCAAGATAATCAGGAATATACAACCCTAATACAACACTCCAATTGAAGGTGTTTGGAGAATTCTAGGAGTGTCTCTAGATGGCAAGATAATAGCGAATTTACAACCCTAATACAAAACTCCAATTGAAGGAGTTTGCATAACTCTAATAGTGTCTCTATATGGCAAGATAATTGAGAATTTTCAACCCTAGTACAACACTCCAATCGAAGGAGTTTGGAGAAATTTAATAGTGTCTTTATGTGGCAAGATAATAGAGCATTTACAACCCTTATACAACACTCTAATTGATAGTGTTTGGAGCATTCTAGTAGAGTCTACAGATAGGAGGATGATGGAGCATTTACAACTCTAATACAACTCTCCAATTAAAGGAGTTTGGAGAACTCTAATATTGTCTCTATATGGCAAGATAATAGAGTATTTTCAACCATTTTTCAGCTCTCCAAATAAAGGTGTTTGGAGCACTCCAGTATTGTCTACAGATGGGAAGATAATAAGGCTCTTACAACCCTAATACAACACTCCAGTTAAAGGTGCTTGAAGAACTCTAGGATTGTTTCTAGATTGCAAGTTAATAGGGTATTTGCAACCCTAATACCACACACCATTTGATGGAGTTTGGTGAACTCTAATAGTGTCCCTATATGGCATGATAATAGAGCATTTACTGTAGGGTTTCGATGAACGGTTCAAATCCATTTAATTAGCTTAAGCTGCGGAAAGAGTAAAACAAAATTTTTTACATCTAACTTAAGCTACGGATTAAATGAATCAAGAAGATTCGTTTAATCCTATTTACAGATCTACTCCATAATTGATTTCCTAAAGCATTAAATCTATTTACAAATTAAATAGATTAATATAACAATTTATACCTTGATTCCAAATCTTAGTTGGAATGTAGACCGAGAGAGTAGAGCCTCACCAGGGATGGAATCGACTCGCAGTATCACACGTGTGATACCTCTATTGGTTATCCACCAGGACTAACCGGAGAGCGATTTACTTCTTCTGCCAGAAATAACGTAAACCGCGGAATTCTGTAGAAACACTATTCACCGAAATAGGGACAGATTAAATATATTTAAGACTCCAAGTTATTCAATTTCACTTAAAAAGCAAAACACGAAATACCGCAGAGTTTGCAAAAATATATTTTTCCGAATCTCGTAATAACCAAAATCAGGGAAGAGAGAAAAACCGATTAACAAAGTAATCAGATTAACATGTGAATTAGCAAATTTTCTCTCTACCCTCACCCCTCTATTTATAGTGTTTTGAGGAGGTTCGCAAAAGACCAAAATACCCCTCAAAACAAATCTATTTACCAAAAGCCCTTGACACCTCATCCTTTAATATGTGAAAAGACCAAAATACCCCTTCCACACTCTTCTCCATGTTTCTACACCCCTAAGGTGTCATGCAAGGTGGCATAGGTGTGAAATGACCATTTTGCCCTTGGCCCATTAAGGCATGAATAGTAAAAGGCTTTGATTTTGGGCCTTTAATTTTAATTAAGGCTTTGATTATTTTGGGCTTTTAAACCCATAATTCAAATCCATAATTAACAATTAAAATTCCAAATCATATATATATATTTGTCATGTACAATTATATTTCTTTTCGGTTATTGTTCGGTAACTTTTATACAACGTAACGTGTACGTTTATAAATTAACCGTTGTTTCTGCTTGTCATTCTAAATGACATTTATAATTTAATTATATCACGTATAATTAATTATAACCATCTTAATATTAATTATAATCAATTTATAATTAATCAGTAAGATTCTCCGAGTAGCTCCTATATGGTGTGACCCAATAGGATCTGTGTTATGTTGGTAAACAGAGTTAAAACTGTTTTAACTTCTGTTAGTCATGGGTGGCATCTGGCAACACATCATGACCATCCAATTACACAGATGATGCTGTACTGTACAATATCACGATCCAGTAAACAACTTACTTGTGTCAGTTCTTCTGTCTCATAGCTATCAGATCAGTTTCAAGGTAGATGTGTGTCATCCTTGGTAACTGTATCTTTTCTTGATCTTGAGTAGATTATCAAATATAATTACTCTTGTAATTATACCGCATGCAGATAATCTAACTCTATCAAGGGGCCCAGTGATGCTATAGCTCGTATAGAGATACGAGGGACAAGTAGTATTCTTGGTAGACTATCACTTCCTCAGCTAAGTTATACATATGGGAATGCTATCGTTATGGCTGCTTTTTACGAACAGCGTTAGATAACACTCACTCATATATATTTCTTAGTGGGAACGATAAATACCTCATACTGTAGAACTTTGACATTGAATGAAAACATTAATGACACGAACACAATTCTATTTAATATTTCATTCGGGGTCTGTCAAATACCATGTTCCTAGAACATGTATCTATGTGATTAAAATGACATCTCGTGTCAGGTGGTTTGTAAAACTTAACCATCTTTTAATCCACATACTAACCTTATAGCGGTAATTAGTGTTCCTGCTAATTACCTTGGTCAGTGACCTTTTAAGAGTATATATCATCTATATTATGGAGTTTCACAATTTCAGTCATGAACTCGAAATGATCCATAAATGCAATAATACTCAAGGCAACAAAATGATATATAAATAAACATTCAATTCATGAACAAAGCTTTATGATTAATTTATCGTATTATTGACTTCTAGATTATTACAAACTAACAATCTCCCACTTAAGCTAGGAGCCAATCATCGTAGGCCCTACTTATATACAAAACTCTATATTCTCTAAGATCTCGTAGATCATGAGAAAATCTCACAGCCAATCTTCTATGTGTTCCAGACTCATAGAAGCATTAAGCATCTCGTGCTTGGCTTGGGAAGAGGTTTTGTGAGTGGATCTGCTGTGTTGCTGATTGTGTCAATTTTTGCATATCTTTACATCACCTTTATATTAATTATATCTTTTATAATTAATTATAAACATCTTATTATGTTTACAATCTTAGGTGATAACGTCGTAAACAAGAAACATATCCTTAGTTCTCCTCAAGAACTTAAGGATATTCTTTACAGCATTCCAGTGTTTTATGCCTGGATTAGCCTGATATCTACTCGTCACACTCAAAGCGTACGAGACATCAGGGCGAGTGCACAACATGGTGTTTATGATAGAGCCAATAGCCGAAGCGTATGGTACTTTACTCATAGTGCTTTGCTCATCAGTTGTCGAAAGACACTGAGTCTTGCTAAGCTGTGTACCATGATCCACTGGCAGGAATTCTCTCTTAGAATCCTGTATGCTGAACTGATTCAGCACTTTGTCAGTGTAACCATTAATCACAAGCTCGGAATCACCACCATAGACGAGAAACATATCCTTAGTTCTTCTTAAGTACTTAAGGATATTCTTTGCAGCAATCCAGTGCTCTTTGCCTAGATTAGCCTGATATCTACTCGTCACACTCAAAGCGTACGAGACATCAGGGCGAGTGCACAACATGGCGTACATGATAGAGCCAATAGCCGAAGCGTATGGTACTCTACTCATAGTGCTTTGCTCATCAGTTGTCGAAAGACACTGAGTCTTGCTAAGCTGTGTACCATGATCCACTGGCAGGAATTCTCTCTTAGAATCCTGTATGCTGAACTGATTCAGCACTTTGTCAGTGTAACCACTAATCACAAGCTCGGAATCACCACCATAGACGAGAAACATATCCTTAGTTCTTCTTAAGTACTTAAGGATATTCTTTGCAGCAATCCAGTGCTCTTTGCCTAGATTAGCCTGATATCTACTCGTCACACTCAAAGCGTACGAGACATCAGGGCGAGTGCACAACATGGTGTACATGATAGAGCCAATAGCCGAAGCGTATGGTACTCTACTCATATTGCTTCGCTCATCAGTAGTCGAAGGACACTGAGTCTTGCTTAGCTGAACACCATGAGACATTGGCAGGAATCCTCTCTTAGAATCCTGCATGCTGAACCGATTCAGCACTTTGTCAATGTACGTGCTTTGACTTAAACCTATAAGTCTATTTGATCTATCTCGGTAGATCTTTATGCCTAATATATAGACAGCCTCGCCCAAGTCCTTCATTGAGAAAACTTTTCTTTAATGAAGACTTGGCTAATTGCAATAGAGGAATATCGTTTCCTATTAAGAGTATGTCATCTACATATAAGATTAAGAAAGGCGATGGCACTCCCACTAGTTTTTCTGTACACATAAGATTCTTCTTCGCATCTGATGAAGTCAAGCTTTTGACTTCTTCGCCAAATCGAAGATTCCAACTCTGTGATGCATGCTTCAATCCATAAATGGATTCAAGAAGCTTGCATACCATCCCAGCATTCTCTGGATCTTCAAATCCCGTAGGCTGTGTCATGTACACATCTTCTTCTTAAATTTCCATTTAAGAAGGCGGTTTTGACATCCATTTGCCATATTTCATAATCATGAAATGCGGCAATTGCTAGGAGTATCCGAATTGACTTAAACATAGCCACGGGCGAAAAAGTTTCATCATAATCTACACCGAGAATATGTTTGAAACCTTTCGCTACTAGCCGTGCTTTGTATACAGTCATCTTACCATCCATGTCTGTTTTCATTTTGAAAACCCACATGTTAGCTATGGGTTTTATCCCATCAGGTGGTACAACTAGGTTCCAGACCGTGTTGTCATACATGGACTGTATTTCGGATCTCATGGCCTCCAGCCATTTATCAGAGTCGGGCCTATCCATTGCTTCCGCATAGGTCAAAGGATCTTCAGCGTCATAGGCTGAGATCTCGTGCAGTCCCAAGTACCTTTCAGGTGCATGGACTACTCTTGTTGACCTATGTAGTACTCGTTCTTCGGGCTGTTGAACTTGATCCACAACTGTCTGCGGATCCAGTTCTACTTCAACTTGCGTTGAAGTACTTGAGCTCGGGACTAGAACCTCATCCACAGCTACTTGTGGATTTGGAACTTCCAGATGCTCATCAGCCAAAGTATCAAGAGGTGGGTTAATCTGATCTGGTTCAGATATTGTATTATGTGATGTATCTTGAATTTCTTCAAGTATTACATTACTCCCACTACTTCCTTTTGCGAGAAACTCGTTCTCCAAAAATATACCATGACGAGCAACAACTATTTTGTTCTCGGATTGGTAATAGAAGTAATATCCTTTCGTTTCCTTAGGATACCCTACGAAAAAGCATTTGTCAGCTTTGGGATCAAGTTTGCCAGACGTCGGACGTTTGACAAATACTTCGCAACCCCATATTTTAAGATAAGACATATTTGGGAGTTTCCCAAACCATAACTCGTATGGAGTCTTTTCTACTGACTTGGATGGAACCATATTTATTGTTCGTGCAACAGTTTCTAGTGCGTGCCCCCCGAACGATTTCGGAAGGGTGGCTTCACTCATCATGGAACGAACCATGTCTAACAGAGTTCGATTTCGTCTCTCAGAAACACCGTTCTACTGCGGTGCCCCCGGAGGTGTGAGCTGTGAGACTATCCCACATTCCTTTAAGTACTCTTTAAACTCAAAACTCAAGTATTCACCTCCACGGTCAGAACGTAGAGCCTTAATACTTTTGTTCAATTGATTTTCTACTTCAGTCTTGAATTCTTTGAACTTGTCAAAGGATTCAGACTTATGTCTCATCAAGTAGACATAACCGTATCTACTGTAATCATCAGTAAACATGATAAAGTAAGAAAAACCATTTCTTGTGCAAGTACTCATAGGTCCACATACATCCGTGTGTATAAGACTTAACAAGTCACTTGCCCTTTCGCCCCTTTTGGAGAAAGGCGCTTTGGTCATTTTACCTCGTATATAAGATTCGCATGTGTCAATTGATTCCAGATCAAATTTACCAAGAAGTCCATTTTTATGTAACTTCTTGATGCGTTTCTCATTTATATGACCAAGGCGACAATGCCACATGTAAGTCGTGGTTTCATGTGATGCTTTGAGTCGTTTGTTATTTATGTTAAACACGGGTTTATTCATTTCCAGTATATAAAGACCATTCATCATATAAGAAGATCCATAATATAATTCATCTTTGTATATAGAACATCTATTGTCCTTTATCACAAAAGAGAAACCATTCATCTCTAAACATGAGATTGAAATGATGTTTCTGGAAATGCTAGGAACAAAATATACATTTTCTAATTCCATTACAAGCCCGCTGGGCAAATACAACTCTATACTACCAGCTGTTACGGCTGCAACTCGTGCTCCGTTTCCAACTTGGAGTTGTATCTCCTTGTTACGTAGCTTCCTTCTATTCTTTAGTACCTGCATATTTGAACAAATATGAGCACATGATCTGGTATCCAATACCCAATCATTTATAGAGGTAGCAACGTTAACTTCAATAACAAAAATACCTGAGGTTGAAGCCTTAGAAACCTTTCCAGACTTCAGATCCGCTAGGTACTTCAGGCAGTTCCTCTTCCAATGACCCTTGCTATTGCTGAAATAGCAGTCAAAGTTAGCAGAAACTTTTATCTTGGGAGAGTTCGTTCCTAGAACCAACTTCCTTTTGCCTTTGTACTTCGGAGCCACCTTCTTTGGGGCTTTCTCTATTTTCCTCCCACCTTCTTGGATCATGAGGACATGAGAGCTATTCTCAATGTCTTTATCAGTGATCCTCAGCATCCCTTGGGGCTCCTGCAAGCTTTTATCCAACTCTTGCTTATGGGAGTTCACAATGAACTCCGAATAGCTAGGAGGAAATGAGTTCAGGATAACTTCCGTGGCCAACTCGTGGCTCCACGGACAGTTAAGCTTCTCCAGTTTCTCATCATCGCTTGTCAAACGAAGCGTGTGAGTACTGACAGAGCTGCTCTCTACTATTTCAGCAGGGACCGGTGTATTTCGGATATATTCCCTTTTCTCACGTGTTTGTTTTTCGAGCAGGGAGCGTAGAGAGAAGGACGTTTCTTTAGCCATATTTCTACAACGTTTTTAAAAGTAAAGATTTTAGCTTTGTTCATGTAATGTTTTATTCTAATAATAAAACTCCCACTGCAAATTTGTTCTATTCCCGTTTTGCAGTAGGACCAAGATCCCTATTTTCACTAACAACCAAGGCAGTGTATGCATATCATGGCTATCAGTTATCTTAGGTAAGCAAACTTGCTAATCACACCTCTTTGTGATTCTTGGTTTCGTTAAAACATCACGTGTATTTAACGAAGACTTTGCCCCAAGCCCAAAACTGTTTTGGAAATCATTGGTAAGTAACCTCACTCTATTTGGTTTGATATGTCGGACATAACCCTCGACCACCAAAGGTAAAAGGCGATGTCTACTGAGTAGTTTAATCATCAACCAATGAACAATGGTTTGAGGAGGATAGAGTGGGAAGGGCATACTACTTAGTATTTAATGGGTTGGTGTTTATGCTTAACAGTGCCAGCAATCTCTAAAAGAGATATGTCAGGAAGAATGATTAATGTGATTCTATTCGTATCTTTAAGCGACCTCTTTCATATGCTTCATTAAGCAGTCGTGGAAAGGAAGTCTAGAGTACGAAATGTGATCGCATTATTTTCTATCCTTAACGTGCCAGAAAGAACGACTAATGTGATTTTATTCGTATCTAAAGAGACCTCTTTCATATGCTTCATTAAGCAGTCGTGGAAAGGAAGTCTAGAAAGGATACCGAATATGATCCCCATTACTTTCTATTCTTAGCATGCCAGAAAGAACGACTAATGTGATTTTATTCGTATTTAAAGAGACCTCTTTCATATGCTTCATTAAGTAGTCGTGGAAAGGAAGTCTAGAAAGAATACCGAATATGATCTCCATTACTTTCTTTTCTTTTAGCAGTATCTCTTTCATATACTTAGCTTTTGTTAAGCAGTCAGTTCTTGCAACTGACTTTAGACATTCTAGCGGACACGTGAAAGTCGTTTGCCAGAAAGACAACGGTGAGTTCCTTCACAAATCTTTCTTTGACATCACGTTCTTTCACGGTTCCATGAAAGCGATAAATCTAATTTATTCAGTTCATATCAAAGCAGTAAATCTAATTTACTTATATACGGGACCAAGTCAGGTATATATATATTTATCAGTTCCTAATTCTTTATTTTGCAGCTATGCTCAGTTCTTTATTCTATACCGTTTAAAGCATATAAACAGTTTACATGTTTTTAAAACAGATATTCTTTTCGTTCCATAAAGCAATTTGGTAACGTGACAAAGTTCCTTTTCGGCCAGCCATTAGGACATGTAAAAGGGGCTCCCAGGAAAGATTGGGGTCACGAGGACCGCTTAGACTCAATCTTTCCTAGACAGAACCATCTCTTTTACGGTATGGAAATGACAGTTCTTACTAAGGTACTTTATTGCTTCATCACATTCTTCGATGAACTTTATTTTCCGAAGGTTTTCGAAAAAGGCGAAAGATTTACACTAAATTTTGCCATTTCAAAAGCATTAAAGCAATTTGGTAACGTGACAAAGTTCCTTTTCGGCCAGCCATTAGGACGTGTAAAAGGGGCTCCCAGGAAAGATCGGGGTCACAAGGACCGCTTAGACTCAATCTTTCCTAGACAGAACCATCTCTTTTACGGTGTGGAAATGACAGCTCTTACTAAGGTAATTTATTGCTTCATCACATTCTTCGATGAACTTTAACGCGATCAAAAGTTTTTGCAAACGAAAATATAAAGAAAGCATAAAGAAAGCGTAAATCTAATTTAACTTTCTTAGTCGGAAAAACCGAACCAAGAAAATCTCATTTCTAATCGGTTTTGGACTTGTGCTGCAAATGTAAGAATTTAAACCGATACGCGGTACATGCACCTTATTTGCATAAGTTATAACTTTAGAAAATCAATCAGCGGGAGAGCCTTGAGCTCTGATACCACTGTAGGGTTTCGAGGAACGGTTCAAACCCATTTAATTAGCTTAAGCTGCGGAAAGAGTAAAACAAAAATTTTTACATCTAACTTAAGCTACGGATTAAATGAATCAAGAAGATTCGTTTAATCCTATTTACAGATCTACTCCATAATTGATTTCCTAAAGCATTAAATCTATTTACAAATTAAATAGATTAATATAACAATTTATACCTTGATTCCAAATCTTAGTTGGAATGCAGACCGAGCGAGTAGAGCCTCACCAGGGATGGAATCGACTCGCAGTATCACACGTGTGATACCTCTATTGGTTATCCACCAGGACTAACCGGAGAGCGATTTACTTCTTCTGCCAGAAATACCGTAAACCGCGGAATTCTGTAGAAACACTATTCACCGAAATAGGGACAGATTAAATATATTTAAGACTCCAAGTTATTCAGTTTCACTTAAAAAGCAAAACACGAAATACCGCAGAGTTTGCAAAAATATATTTTTCCGAATCTCGTAATAACCGAAATCAGGGAAGAGAGAAAAACCGATTAACAAAGTAATCAGATTAACATGTGAATTAGCAAATTTTCTCTCTACCCTCACCCCTCTATTTATAGTGTTTTGAGGAGGTTCGCAAAAGACCAAAATACCCCTCAAAACAAATCTATTTACCAAAAGCCCTTGACACCTCATCCTTTAATATGTGAAAAGATCAAAATACCCCTTCCACACTCTTCTCCATGTTTCTACACCCCTAAGGTGTCATGCAAGGTGGCATAGGTGTGAAATGACCATTTTGCCCTTGGCCCATTAAGGCATGAATAGTAAAAGGCTTTGATTTTGGGCTTTGACTTTGGGCCTTTAATTTTAATTAAGGCTTTGATTATTTTGGGCTTTTAAACCCATAATTCAAATCCATAATTAACAATTAAAATTCCAAATCATATATATATATTTGTCATGTACAATTATATTTCTTTTCGGTTATTGTTCGGTAACTTTTATACAACGTAACGTGTACGTTTATAAATTAACTGTTGTTTCTGCTTGTCATTCTAAATGACATTTATAATTTAATTATATCACGTATAATTAATTATAACCATCTTAATATTAATTATAATCAATTTATAATTAATCAGTAAGATTCTCTGAGTAGCTTCTATATGGTGTGACCCAATAGGATCTGTGTTATGTTGGTAAACAGAGTTAAAACTGTTTTAACTTCTGTTAGTCATGGGTGGCATCTGGCAACACATCATGACCATCCAATTACACAGATGGTGCTGTACTGTACAATATCACGATCCAGTAAACAATTTACTTGTGTCAGTTCTTCTGTCTCATAGCTATCAGATCAGTTTCAAGGTAGATGTGTGTCATCCTTGGTAACTGTATCTTTTCTTGATCTTGAGTAGATTATCAAATATAATTACTCTTGTAATTATACCGCATGCAGATAATCTAACTCTATCAAGGGGCCCAGTGATGCTATAGCTCGTATAG